>NW_026527013.1:24103773-25568773 GCF_024362965.1 Panthera pardus
TCTTTCTTTCTAGTGACTTTTTAAACACACAGGTAAACCCAAGGAAAGCAAAACATGCACCTGAGCCCCTACTTTTTATTTCTGCCACAGTGGCAGACATTATTAAATGATCCTGGAACTTCTTCAGCATTCAGATCAGCATTGGTATACTTCTCATCACAGCACTCTGGTAGTCACTGTTAAGTGACTGGAACTAGTACAAGATCAAACTATTTTTTCTGTGTTTAACTCTTATGTGCTGCAGTGGTTCTAAACACTTTATGTAGCATATTTTCAAATATTAGAAAGTCTGGTAGCACTCTCAAGGATTAAGAGATTGAAAATAATTATAAATAAGTTTCAACAACAATAATACTCTAGTCTGTCACTGCCTCACGGTGTCTAGTAAAGTAGCCCCAATTATCAGTTATTCATTTTATATCCAGGTGACCCTTTGAGGGTAACCATTTACAGTTGTGGTTCTACTCCTATAGTAAAGCTCTCTTATGTCCATTCGACATGCCATGTTCCTTTAGGCCCTCCTGGTACTCTGCTTAAGGGAACAGATTCTGCTATCAAGACAATGGGGTGTGACACTGTTGGTTTGCCTTTATTTATTTATTTTTTAATGTTTATTTATTTTTGAGACAGAGAGACACAGAGCATGAACAGGGGAGGGGCAGAGAGAGAGGGAGACACAGAATCTGAAACGGGCTCCAGGCTCTGAGCTGTCAGCACAGAGCCCGACGCGGGGCTTGAACTCGCGGACCGTGAGATCATGACCTGAGCTGAAGTCGGACGCTTAACCAACTGAGCCACCCAGGCGCCCCTGGTTTGCCTTTAGAAAGAACACTTTGGCCAATGAGTCCTTGCTCACCCAATCCCAGAGACAGAGATAACAGTTAAGAATCTACTGGATTTGCTAGGTGAAGACAATTAGGTCTACCTATTTTATTTGCCTTATCTCCTTCAATTCTCTCAGCATCCTGTGAGAGATAGGAGGCTCGGAGATGTTAGCTCCTTACCCCATGACCTGTTGTGAAGAAGTAACAGAGACACAACTCCAGGGAGGAGATATGGCTGACTTCAAAGCCACTGCTCTTAGCCTCTCTGCCAGTCTGCCCTGTGGTGACTAACCAAATCCAGTCACCTTCAGCAGCAGGATTGGATCTAAAAAATCAACAGCAACAACCAGCAAAATGAAATAGCCACCATCGTTCTTTCTACTGCTTTAGTCAGAGTCTATTTTAATGAGGACAGGCAATCTACTTCCTGTTTGGACCAGAGGTCTAAAAGCACCAGTTCCTTCTGCTTCCTTCAGGAGGTCTTTCCATTTGAAATGTGATCGTTTCTTAGACATAAAGTGGATGATAGAGCTTTACAAATGTCAAAAGCCATAGACAACACAATGTGAATTAGTATCAGGAATGAGTACATTTTAGCCCCCCACTTTCACATAGAAACAATATTTTCACTGTCACTTTACAGGTGAAACAATTAAGGAAAGAAGAGAGGGACATTACTAACGTTAATTTAGCACCTAGATATCAATGCTCATGTGACATACATGAGCTCTTTAATCTTCACAATAGGCACCAAGCATATATTGTTAGTTCCCTCTGGTTAATTTTTATTACCATGTCACCTACTATATGTTTTATGTATTTAATTTATTTTCTGTGTCCTGCCTACCCCATTAGACCCTCCATTCCAAAAGGGATTCACATCTTGGTCTGTTTCATTTATTGCCATATCCCTACTAGTGCGTGGCACATGGTAGATGTGCAATAACCATTGACTGAATAACGGAATAGAGGCTCAACAAGGTTCAAAAACTTGCCTGAGGCATGCATTTTGGAACTAAGCCTTCTATCATCTGTACCCAATTGCTACTTAATACCCCAACTCTGGGCCCAGGGTTACTTGAATAATTGAAGACTCCTACCAGGTGGGGCAACACCTTAAGGGTATCACTTGGCAGTGCTTTGTGAGTAATGGCACCCTTTGACCAGGAGTGTCTTGCTATTATTGCTTCTTCACAATTAACAAAAAAATGAAAGAAGTTGAGTCCTGAAACAATAGCCATATCCCCAGATTTAGGAAACAAACACTAAAACAAATGGTGTTGATGGAATTATACCAGCAATAGAAGTTGCCCACAATTCCTCTGTGGTACTTCACCTCCTAGTCTTCAGCTCCTGTCTGGTTCAGATGGCTGCAATTCAACTCAATGAACACTGACTGAGGGCTACCCAGTGTCATCTGCAGTTGGTAACTGGGGAAGATGACTCCCTGTCTTTAAGTAACTCACAGTCTACTATGAGGAGAAAGACAGTGAAACACCTAGGTTTTATATGAAGCATCATGATGTGATAAAAATAGCATACAGTAGGAGTGCAGAGAAAGGAAAGGCTGGTTATCTGAAGGCTGCATCAAGGAAGACTTAAAGGAGGATGAGGCATGTGACCTGGGCTAAAATGAGGGTCACTACTCAAGGAAGGAAGAATCCCAAAGTCACTACCAAGCTGAAGCAGGGGAATTACAGATTCCTGGAGTTCTGGGTGGAGGGGGGATGTTAATGACATCTAGTGGGTAGAGACCAGGAATGTTACTAAGCATCCTACAATGCCCTCCATGTCCCAAAGGGATTATCCACTCCAAAATGCCAATAGTGGTAAGTTTGAGAAAGCCTGACTTAGAGTATGAGCTTTGAAGGCAAACAAACCTGCATTGGTGTCCCACCTCTAACCCTAAGTAGCCAAGTGACAAATGACAGACGGTTACTTAGTAGTCAAGAGGCAAATAACATATCCCCACTGTGCTTAACTGTATTCATCTGTTAAATGGAAAATGCTGGCAGCACCTACCTCACAATGGTCACTCCTTCACTCAGCAGATATGTCTAAAGGGTCTCCTATGTGCCAGGCACTATGCTAGGTCCCAGGATACTGCAGTGGGTAAAATGAATGTAATCTCCATCTTCATGGAGTTAATCATGGGAATCAGGCATATAAGGGAGCAATAATAATAAAGATGTAGGGATGCTACTGCAGTGATGTGTTAGAGGGTAAAGAAGCTCCAACAAGGAAGATCTACCCTAGACGAGAGGGAACAAAGAAGCCTTCTGGGAAGAAATAGCATGGATGCTTAACTGACTGAGCCACCCCAGTGCCCCAGCCTAAATTTTTAAATCAATTTTTATGACCAAATCACACACTCTTACAAAACTTGAAGTTAATAAAACTGCCAAATTTTGACTGATTTCTTAACTTCACTCAGTTTTCTAGAGAAAAATGGTATGAATAAAGAAGATATTTACATGTATTCCTGTCAAATAATGACAGCTATGTCCCTCAATGCAGCTTTTTTTTTTCTATTGAATTCTGTGGCTTTTGGAAATAAGATGAGGGAAGAGGGGGGCTTCTAGTTGTCTGAATTAAGATTCTAAAGGGTCATCATGAGCAAAATTCAGTTTTCTGTTCTCAATTTCCCTATATCTTTACATAGATGCTCCTCTGTTTTCCAAAGTATCTTAATAGCACATGCTAAATGTACAGAAAGATAAACATTCCAACACAGCTCTACATGGCAGGGCCCCCCACCCAGGCTGCTATTCATCATGGAGTTGTAAGTCTTGGGAGCACTTATTCTCGTCTTCCTCAGAGTGGCACAGATACTCAAGAAGTCAGGGAGACACTGGCCCCCAAATTCAATAAACCATCACTTCTTTGACAAGTTAGGACATGAAAATGTTTAGAACATGGCTGCTGGGCTGCTGACTTTCACTTAAGCCATGAATTTTACAGTACCTAGTGCAAATATGTATAAAAATTAAATTCACCACCCTGGTATTCAAAAGGATATTGTTGGCTATGAAGTTCTAGGATCACAATCCAGTATTAGGAGCTCATACCAGGACCATTTGCCTATCCACACAACCAAAGTATAGAGTCCCCAGTGAGCTCTCTTACAAGTCAGTTGGCATCCATGCTTCAAATCACAGAGGTTTTGTGGTAAGGAATTAGCTGGAACCACTGCTGGCCCCATTTTTGATCCCTCAAACTGCAGGGGAAATGCATGTACAAACCTTTTCAACACATTTTCAGATACACCAAATATGTTACAATCAAGGTTATCTCAGGTAGAAGAAAACAGTTCTGCTAATTCTTAAGCCTAGTGTCAAAGGGACTGGGAAGGTTTCCACAGAAAGAGCAAAGATTTCACACTGAATAATCCATGATGACAAGATTTTAAGGAGATAAATCCTTCTACTCACAAAGTATATGTAACTCACTTGCATGTCTGCAAATCATCAGGCAACTACTGTACATTTTTAAAATCTGTCTTGATAGCCTTCTGTTCACGCATGCATTTTCATATTCTGACATGTGCAAACATTTTCACTCCTTTTTTTTTTTTTTTGGCTATACACACAACTCATACCCTACAGAAAAACTGAGAAGATATAGGTAAGAAAAATAAAAGTAGAAAATTGATCTCATCAATTAAAAATAATTAACTTTTAGACACTGGTAAATATTCCTCCAAATATCTATTTTTCTCTTACGCACTCATTTTTCCCTCCCCTCTCCTCTATACCACAACACACAGACATAAACATCTTAAAATCATGCACACTATACATATTAACCTGACTTTTTTCAGTTAGTGATATATGTAGAATCTTTTAATGAAAGTAAATGCATATCTGTATTATCCCTATTAACAGCTATTATTGATTTCCACTATGAGTAAGTGTAAACATACGTTTGTGTGCAAATACACCATTGTAGGCATACCTTAGAGATACTGTGGGTTCAGTTCCAGACCACCTCCATAAAGCAAATATCACAATAAAGCGAGTCAAATGTGCATATAAAATTTATGTTTACATTATAAATAGTTTATTAAGTGTGTGCAATAGTAGCATGTCTAAAAAATGTACGTACCTTAATTTAAAAATATTTTATTGCTAAAAAATGCTAACCATCATCTGAGCTTTCAGCAAGTTGTTCACTGATCAGGCCTGTGGCTGCTGAAGGCTAAGGGAGGCTGTGACAATTTCTTTAAATAGTGAAGACAACAGTGAAGTTTGCTGCATTGAGTGACTCTTGCTTTCATAAACGATTTCTCTGTAGCATGTGATGCTGTTTGATAGTATTTTACCCACAGTAGAACTTCTTTCAAAATTGGAGTCAATCTTTTAAAATCCTGCTGCTGCTTTATCAACTAAGTTTATGTAATATTACAAATCCATTGTTGTTATTTCAACAATCATCACAGCATCTTCACCTGGAATAGATTCCAGCTCAAGAAATCACTTTCTTCGTTTATCCCTAAGTAGCAACTCCTCATCCATTCAAGTTTTATAAGACTGCAGCAATTCAGTCCTATCTTCAGCCTCCACTTCTGATTCTAGTTTTCTTGTTGTTGCTACCACATCTGCAGTGACTCCTCCACTGAAGTTGAACCCCTTAAAGTCCTCCATGAGAGTTGGAATCAACTCCTTCCAAAGTTCTCATGATATTTTGACCTTTCCCCATGAATCATGAATGCTCTTAATGGCCTCTATAATGGTGAATCCTTTCCAGAGGTTTTCAACTTACTTTATCTGAATCCATCAGAAGAATCACTGTCTATGGCAGCTCTAACCTTATAAAATGTATTTCTTAAATAATCAGACTTGAAAGTCAAATTTTCTCCCTGATTCATGGGTTGAAGAATGGATTTTGTGTTAGCCAGTATGAAAGAAACATTAGTCTCATTGTACATCTCCATCAGAGCTCTTGGATGCCCAGGTGCATTGTCAGTAAACAGTTATATTTTGAAAGGAACATTTTTTTCTAAACAGTATGTCTCAACAGTAGGCTTAAACTACTCAATAAACCATGCTGAAATAGCTTTGCTGTCATCCAGGCTTTGTCGTTCCATTTATACAGCATTGGCAGAGTACATTTATTGTAATTCTTAAGGTAAATGAGCACTGGCTTCATCTTAAAATCATCAGCTGCACTAGCCTCTTAACAAGTGAGTCAACCTCTTTGATGCTTTGAAGCTAGGTATTGACTTCTCTCTAGCTATGAAAGTTCTAGATGGCGTCTTCTTCCCATATAAGGCTATTTTGTCTACATTGAAGATCTATTGTTTAGTGTAGGCACCTTCATGAATTATCTTAGCTAGGCCTTCTGGAGAACTTGCTGTAGCTTCTACATCAGCAGTTGCTGCTTCACCTTGCACTTATGTTATATATATGGCTCCTTTCCTTAAATTTCACGAACCAACATCTGCTAGCTTTAAACTTCCGCAGCTTCCCTGCCTCTCTCAGGCTTTATAGAACTGAAAAGAGTTACAGCCTTCCTCTGGGTTAGGCTTTGGCTAGAGGGGATGTTGTGGCTGATTTGATCTTCTACCCAGACCACTCAAACTTTCTCCCTATCAGCAACAGAGCTATTCCACTCTCTTATCATTAGTGTGTTCACTGGAGTAGCACTTTTAATTTCCTTTAAGAACTTTTCCTCTGCATCCACGGCATGGCTAACTGGCCCAAAAGGCCTAGCATTTGGCCTATCTCAGTTTTTAACATGCCCTTCTTGCTAAGCCTACTCATTTCTAGCTTTTTATTTAAAGTGAGCAGCGTGCAAGTCTTCCTTTCATTTAAACACTTAGAGGCTGTTGTAGGCTTATTAACTGGCCTAACTTCAATATTGTTGTGTCTCAGGGAATAGGGAAGTCCCAGGAAAGGGATACAGGGGAATGAATGGCCAGTCAGTAGAGCTGTCAGAACACACAATATTATCAATTAAGTTCACCATCTTATATGGGTGTGCTTCCTGGCACCCCAAAACAATTCCAATAGTAATATCTGATTACAGATCACCATAACAAGTACAATGATGATAACAAGTTTGGGGCGCCTGGGTGGCTCAGTCGGTTGAGCGTCTGACTTCGGCTCAGGTCATGATCTCATGGTCCATGAGTTCGAGCCCCGCGTCGGGCTCTGTGCTGACAGCTCGGAGCCTGGAGCCTGCTTCCGATTCTGTGTCTCCCTCTCTCTCTGACCCTCCCCCGTTCATGCTCTGTCTCTCTCTGTCTCAAAAAATAAATAAACATTAAAAAAAAAATAATGATAACAAGTTTGAAATATTGCAAGAATGACCATGAAAACGTGACACAGAGACATAAATGAGCAAATGCTGTTGGAAAAATGGCACCATAGACTTGCTGGACACGGGGCTGCCACAAACCTTCAATGTGTAAAAACTGCAGTATCTGTGAAGTGCAATACAATAAAATGCAATAAAACAAAATGTGCCTGTATTGAATGTGCCCCACTGTTGGACAAATCGGATGACTCTCTTCCTTTTCTCACTTTCATAAACAATTCTTTAATAAATATGGGCATCCATGTACCTAGATCTCGACATATTGTTTCCACAGGCTAAATTCCATAGGCTGAATTCCTAAAAGAATGGTCACAGTTGTTTCCATAGGCTAAATTCCTAAAAGAATAGTCACACCAAAGAAAAGAAATATTTTAAGGCTTAAGAAGCTTATAATTCCTGCACTAGGATGAGTATTGTTGAGATTTAACAGAACTCTGTGACCTGGAAATGTCCCACAGCAGTACTATCTGCACTGTAGCCACTAACCACTTGCAGGATGTTAAGTAGCATTTCTCTGCCCACTACATATAAGTGGCATCACTCCATCCCTCTCATGTAACAATCTAAAATGTCTCCAGACATTGCTAAAGGGCCCTTGTTGGGCAAAATCATTCCCAGTTAAGAACCGCTCATATAGGTACAAAGTCATTTGACTCAACGTTGTCATAGATTGTTCTCCAAAAGGGCTACACCCATTAAAACTCACACCAGCAGCACAAGAGATGTCATACTAGAGATGTATATATCTTCATACGCCAACTCTCACCTTTCCAATTTTGACCAGTCTAATGAATATAAAGTAATATCTCACTGTTGTTTTAGTTTGTTTTTCCCTAAATAGTTGCAAGTTTGAGCATCTCTAACTAGACCTGATCACTTGTATTTCTTCTTCTGAGAAGTGCCTATTCACAACTTTTATTTTTTTCTATTGAGTTATCTGTCTATTGTTTGGTGACCTACTAATATTCTCTATACATTCTAGATATTAATTCCTAATCAGTTTTTGACATTATAAATATCTTCTTTCAACCCATCATCTAGTTTTAAACTGTGTTTATCATATACTTCCTGGGATAAAAATCCTAGATTGTGATGGAATAAAGTGATTTTATTTTTTCACACCATGTTTTGTGCTTTTGGGATTTTTATTAAGAAGACTTTCCTTAGGGGTGCCTGGGTGGCTCAGTTGAGCATCTGAATCTTGATTTGGGCTCAGGTCATGATCTCATAGTTCGTGAGATTGAGCTCTGCATCGAACTCTGTGCTGACAGTGCAGAGCCTGCTTGGAATTCTCTCTCTCTCTCTCTCTCTCTCTCTCTCTCTCTCTCGTCTTTGCCTCCACATGGGCTTTTTCAAAATAATAAATAAACATTAAAAAAAAAGAAGACTCTCCTTATTCTTAGGTCTCAAAAAGATTGTTACAAATTATCGTCTGTTAAGCTTTAATGTTTTGCCTTTCTCGTTTGGCATTTTAATCCAGGTGATACACTTTTGCATGCGGGGCCAAGTAAGGACCCAGTTTTGCTTTTTCCATATAGTGATCCTATTTAGTTTACAACTATTACAAAGTGGCTGACTCTCCTCTCTTCACCACTTTGGGTATCACCTTCATTATACATCAAGTTCCCAAATATCCACAAATTCCTTTACCTTTCTGAACTGTTTTCTTTATCCATAAAATGGGAATGAAATTCATCCCTCCTGGAATTGTTGTATTAAAAGGGATGCAAAAAATGTAAAACATGGGGTCCAGAGCACAGCACAAAGGATGCACTCTAGACAAGGCAGTGCTTGTGATCATTTCTGGTTGGAACCCTTGCCTTAGGAGCTCACCATTTATTTTACCTCATGAAATCAACATAAGAAACAAAGACAAGGGTGGGATGGTGTTCTGTGCCCTCTATGTGCAGAGAGACTCCAGGAGAGACTCATGAGGCTGGAGTGATCAGAGGGGGCAACTGTGGGCCACTGGATAAGACCGAGAGACGGCTCACTTATTGTCATGACATCTGGCTAAACAGAGGAAGAGATGTTCAACCTCAAAACAGGAAAATGGAATTCGAGACCCCAAGAAGATACCATTTCACATTATTGCACCTGAAAAATTAAGAAGTTGTACATATCAAACGTTGGCAACTATTTGGATCTCCATGGGATCTCTAACATGCCTGGGGGGAGTATAAACTGGTGTAGTGACTTCTGAAAGCACCTGAGAATTTGTCACATACCCTATGATCCAGTGATCACATTCCTAAGCATATAACCAAGAGAAATTATTGTATGTGAGTAGGTTTACTTAAGCCCTGCTTGTAGGGAGAAGAAAAACTGGAAGTAGTACTAAGTGCCATTGACAGGAAAATGGAAAAATAAATTGTAGACTGCTCACACAGTGGAATATAACGCAGCAGCAAAATTAATAACTATGGATACTATGGATATACAATACTATGGATAGTTTTGAGTAATATCGTATTGGCTGGGAAAAATCAAGTCCCAGAAGATCACACACAGTATGCTATCTTTTTTATAATGTTAAGAAAATAAAACCAAATTACAGTTTAAATATTCATACATTGACTAAAGTATGGTGATAGTGAACACAAAATCTAGGGTTATGGGCATATATTAGAGAAAGGCTATGGGCTAGGAATGGGGAAACCCATACAGACATACAGTTATAACTCATGATCTGATGATTCCTGGTGTAAGTATTAAGTCCATATACGTATACATGTGTGTGCATGTATGTGTATGCATATGTCTTGCATGTTGCATGTACCAATGATGGTAGTATGTCATGAATCAAGAATCCTGGTTAAACCAATTTTATAATCTGAAATCCATTAAAATACATATGAATGAATGTCAGGCACTATATTAAACACCTTACACTTTCTCATTTAAATTCTCACAACAGGGGCGCCTGGGTGGCGCAGTCGGTTGAGCGTCCGACTTCAGCCAGGTCACGATCTCGCGGTCCGTGAGTTCGAGCCCCGCGTCAGGCTCTGGGCTGATGGCTCGGAGCCTGGAGCCTGTTTCCGATTCTGTGTCTCCCTCTCTCTCTGCCCCTCCCCCGTTCATGCTCTGTCTCTCTCTCTGTCCCAAAAATAAATAAAAAAACGTTGAAAAAAAATAAATAAATAAATAAATAAATTCTCACAACAGTCAAACAAGGTAAGTACATTTGTATCCCCATTTTACAGATTAGGCAATTGAGGCTCAGACAAAACATGTACCTTGCCAACATTCTATGGGAAGTGAGTGTCAGGATTTACACCAAGGCAATTGGACTCCAGAGCCATGATTTTCTAAACTGCTATGCCACAGCCTTCTCAGACTCTTTATTGGTTACCTGCACTATCCAATATTGTTCTTACTAGCCACATATGGCTATCTGAATTGAAATTAAAGGAAATTTTCAATTCCATTTCATGTTGCACTTGTCATATTTCAAGTGCTCAACAGCCACATAGAGCTAGTGGCCAGCCTCCTGGAGAGTGAGATGGGGAACCCATCATCACAGAAAGTTCCATTGGACAGCCCTGGCTTAGATGGTTGCAGACCCAGGAACATAGCTCAAGTTGACTTATCTCTGGTTCAGTCCTTTTCCCACTACTCCACACTTCTTCCCAAATGCAACTTTCTGATGTTGACACCCCTTACAGAATCTCAACAGCTCAGGAAGGTTCTTAGATATCCACCCTGCGCTGAGCTAAAAGGGCACCAGGGAATCTGGGGCTGCCTGATGAGGTGGCCAGCTTTTAAAACTAGCCTTGTGCTCTACACTGACAATTTTTCTTAAAAAATGAGAAACTAAAACTTATGAAACACAGAAATGTTCAGCATGTGTAAATAGTTACATAAGAGAAAATAAAAACTTGCTACAACACCTTCAAAGAGCTGGCCTTATTATAAACACCAAATTTTTATCATTCCTTCAAAATTATTTCTCCTATTAAATGCAAGTTCTTCCATCAAAGCCACATTTGCTCGTTTAGTCAACCGCTCTCCTAGCCCTGGGCAACATACGCTTTTCCATTTCTTCTCATGTAACCCTCTTGGCTACTGTGAATGCTACAAAACCCACTTCAAAGCATGAGAGGCGGGAACAGGATCTACAAGGCCAAGAAGAAAAGCTTCCAGGGATGGGATAAGATATGCATTTTGTAGAGCTAGATGAAAGCATTTATGAATATCTTTGCAAATGCATCAGTACAGGCAAACTGCAGAAGAAACAGAATGAAAAACAAAAATAAAAGTATATCTTTGGCATTCCAAATGTCCTTCCCAGATACCTGATTATTTGAGTGCCTTAAAATTCATGAAGATACAAGTTACAAAAATGCCCTTTGGTTATCAGACATGAATCATCAAATCTTCAAGATCACTTCTCCTTCTGATTCTCCTGACAATCCAGCAAGGTGCACAAGGTTGCATGTTCATCTCGCAGGTAAGAAAAACACAATTAGGTTTGCAAATTGGCAGAGATATAGGATCAAACAAAGATTTCTTGCTGCCAATTCTGATGAGTTTTTGCTGTACTCAAGCTGCATTTTACTTTATTTATTTTTATTTTTTATTTTTATTTTTTCTTTTTGCATTTTGAAATGTCAATCAGATTCTCTTCTCTTTCAGTTTAAGCCCACCGTGGCCAGGCTTAAGTAAACAAAGCCTTTGAAATCCATAGCTAGGGCATGAAATAACTACAAAAATATAAGAACTGGCTGATGTGGTCAACCTTTCTATGAAAGGAGTTACATAGCAGATGACAAATTGTAAGATATATGTGGGCTGGTACATGTGGGCTACTTATTTATAGGCTTACATCAAAGTTGGGTGGATATATGGCCCTACTCCCCTTTCCCTGTGTCCCACGTGAGAACATTTTTCCTGGCCCTCTCCTCTCTATCAAACACGCAAGCGTTGATGTTAACGTTGATGTCTTGATGCTAAGACTGTATGGGATCAGTGGACCCCATGCAATGACAGCAAGTCATCTAACACAGGCGTGGTGTCTGTCAAGAGGTCTGCTCTGCCCTGTGCACCTCTATCTGCTTCAATCCTTCTAATCCTCGAGGTCTACGTTCTGCAGGTGTCACTTTATCCAGAAGCCTCCCTTAGCTCCTCAGCACTACTGACCCTTTCCATAGCAGCTGCCCACTCTCACGGGGAAGGTTCATTCTGTTCTAAACCCCTGTTTAGTCTGTCCACTAAGACTATGAGCTCCCGGTTGGCAGGTTCTTCAAGTGCTGGATCTGGGTTTAACACAGAGTAGCCACCAGTAATGTTTGCTGAACAACTACTCACTGAAGTAATGTTTGTTTGTCCGTGTCATGGATACACGAACAAATGATCTAACAAGTAGTTCCAGCTTTAATCAGGGTTCCAATATGGCAGGGATGTCCTCGTAGGTATTTGCTTAAGACACTTGCTCTCTTAGTGGGTGTGACAGGCAGACTTTTGGTTCCCTGGTATCAGATCATGAATATGTTCATGATCCGGCATAAAAACTTTACAGGTGTAATTAAGTTAACTTGACTCTAAAAGAGGCAGATTATCCTGGATTATCACAATGGGCCCAATGTAGTAATTTGAGCCCTTAAAAGCAGAAAAAGAATTCAGAAGAGGAAATCAGAAAGATTCAAAACATAAGAGTTTGACCTGCCATTGTTGGCTTGAAGATGGGGGGAGCTATATGAAAAGCATGAGAAGGAAGTTAATTCCGCCAAAACCCCAGGAGCTTGGCAGAGGAGTCTGAACCCCAGATAAGAACTGCAGCCGCAACTGATATCTTTTTTTTTTAATGTTTATTTTTGAAAGAGATAGAGAGAGAGGGACAGAGTGTGAGCAGGGCAGGAGCAAAGAGAGAGGGAGACACAGAATCAGAAGCAGGCTCCAGGCTCCGAACTCTCAGCACAGACCCCAATGTGGGGCTCGAAGTCACAAACTGCAAGATAATGACCTGAGCCAAAGGTGGATGCTTAATTTACTAAGCCACCCAGGCACCCCAACAGATATTCTGATGTTAGCCTGGTGAGACCCTGGGCAGAGAATCCTACTGTGCTGTGCCAGAATTCTAACATGTAAAAACTGTGAGATAATAAAGGTGTGATGTTTTAAGCTGCTACATTTGTGGTCATTTGTTATGGCAACAATAGAAAACTAATACAGGGGCTTTCTCTAGAAGCAGAAGACCCTCAGACAGAATTTGACTTCAAGGTTGTTTTTTTTTTCTTTTTAAGTTTCCTTATTTTGCAAGAGAGAGCATGAGAAGGGGAAGGGCAGAGAGAGAGGTAGAGAGAGTGAGAATCCCATGCAGGCTCTGCACCATCAGCACAGAGCCCCAGATAGGGCTCAAACTCATGAACTGTGAGATCATGACCTGAGCCAAAACTAACATTCAGACACTCAACCAACTGAGCCACCCAGGTGCCCCTGACTCCAAGTTTTTAGCTAGGGAGATAATCACTAAAGAGTGGTGTATTGGAAAGCCAATACAATCCAGTTACCACTGGGGGAACAGAGGCTCAGTCCTTCTGGGGACCTCTAGGAAACCTACAGAATCAGCTTTAGTTATCCTCTCTGAGGGTAGGTAACCAGAGCCCTGATCCACCTGCTGTCACCTGCCATTGGTGAGACCTGTTCCCAGGGGCATTAATTCTCTAGCACCTCTGGACTTTCTATAGTTCCTTCTGCCTTGCAGTCTCTACTCTAAAAGAGGAAAGCGGGGCACCTGGGTGGCTCAGTCAGTTGGGCATCTGACTTCGGCTCAGGTCATGATCTCGCAGTCCGTGAGTTTGAGCCCGTTTCAGGCTCTGTGCTGACAGCTCAGAGCCTGGAGCCTGCTTTGGATTCTGTGTCTCCCTCTCTCTCTGCCCCTCCCCTGGTCATGCTCTGTCTCTCTCTGCCTCAAAAATAAATAAGAACATTAAAAAAATTCATTTTAAAGGAGGAAAGCAATTCTGATAAATGAACTTCTCGAAAAGCAGTACAAGCTGGGGTTGCTATGCACTTAAAGGAGGACTTACAGAAAATGGGAGATATTTAACCTTCTCAACAGTAAATCTCAAAAGAAGAAATTTTAGTATTATACCTATAGGAGAGGCTTTCTCAGCCTCCTTACTACAACTCCCTACTATGTCCACTGGCAAGGCTTATCTGTCCTGAATCCTTCTGCCAAGTGAGCATTTACCAATGACACAGCTTTATGAACACAGATGTGAGCCCTATCAGTACTGTGCTCTGTGTGGCCTCTCTCCATACCATTGTGCACATCTTTAACCACTTTGGACTTCCCAAATGAAAGCCACATTATAAATACAGGCATTGTTCTCATTCCCTAGTAATAATGGTAAGAAGTCCAAAAACAAAGACTGAAATCTAGTGCTTGGGGACAGTCTGAGGACGCAAGAGACCCAGGGAGGAACAGGTTTTTCAGCAGAGGCATAATTACCTCTCTGTCAGATACAATCTCACTCCCCACATGATTTCCATTATTTCAAGACAATTTAAATCCCACCTTTCCTCAGACAAAAGGCTGGGATTGCAAAACAAGGAGCTTCTTACAGCAAGAATGAGTGGTATTGTTCTACAGAACACATTGTATCAGAAAATAGTACCTTAAGCAAGCAGAGCTGGCCAGGTGGGAATTCCTTATACAAACTGTGAAAGGGACTTGAAAACATTTGCTGGTGTGCAGTGTATGTGGTACGGTGGAGACACTTGCTTCTTGCATGTGGCAGGACTCTGGAATATCACGGTGGAGCTAAAGTTCAGGCATCACTTAACACTGGATGCTTCAAGTCCCACTTCTCAAAGACAAGGTTTGTATGACACGAGGGGTCCAGTACACTGGTGCCCAGTACACTGCTACTGTTTTTGTTTTCTAGGCCCTGAGCTAGTCATCATTTATGTAATATTCACAACCATATTCTGCTATTATTACTACCCCCATTTTATAGATGAGGAAAGTGAGGCTCTGAAAGGTTAGCTCATTTACCTGAACAGGTCTGACCTGCTACTTTGGTCCCTGCTTCAAACATCTCCCAACTTTCTGTGTTTCACACAGTGCCAGGCACCAAATGTCTGAGTGTTTCAGCAGCCTCCTGGATAAGCTGCCTCCTGCCAACCCTGGCTGGTGCCACAGCATCCACAACTGTACCCTTTTGGAAGCTCACCCAATGAATGGGCAGCCTGCAGCTTATCAAATTCAGTCTCACTTCTTTTACTCAAGAAAGCACTTCAGTTTGCAAAAAAGTAACATTTATGTTGTTATGAGAATAACTTTGAATCCATTCTCATATATTAAGAAAAAGTCAACTACTCCCAAACCTTGGTTGAGGCAATGATGTGTAGTGGTTAAGTCCTTGGGCACTGAAGCTGAGAGAACTTTGAGTTCACCTACTTGATTCCACCAATTACAGCTAAGCGATATGTGGAGCAAAGCAATTAAGTTCTCTGAATCTCAGTTTTCCCATCTGTCTAGTAGGCTATTGTATACTATCTGCTCATGGGAATACTGTGAGGATCAAATAAAATCCTACACATAAAGAGCTTTGCATTATGCCTGGGACATAACAAGCTGTCAATAAATGTTCATCTCACTGTCATTGTTATCACACTATTTTCCAGTTCTTTGTTACTACTGGCAAACCTCTGATTTGGACACAGCAACTCCAGCTAAGTCACAAGAACTGCCTTCCAGTTCTCTCACTGGATAAAGGCCCAGACTTGGCCTCTCCTTGTTGACCTTATTGATCTTTAAGTCAGCCATCTGACTGCTTGTCACTGCCTCTTTCACAGGGCACCACACTTCTGGGGGATCATAAGTAGGATTGAAGGTCTGCATGATGGACTGTCAAGTGGAATTCCTCTTCTCTGTTGGCAAACCTGCCAAGGCCCTTCCCGAGGTGCCTGGGAAGAGACCATACCCCGAATGTTCCAATTCATTACAGTGACATTCATGAAACATATTCTGTACCCCGAGTTCCACACTCAGAGTTCGAACCTCACAGTCCAATCAACTTGGTCCCTGCCCTAGAGGAAAGCATGGTGACATGCCTTTCATTTTGGCAGCGTAGAGCAGGGCCCTTAAAGAGCAAACAGACTCTAAAAAATCATATTTAAAAAGCAGAACTATCAACTGTTATGCCTAGATGAATGCTTTCAACATAAGTTTGTTCCTGGATCAAATAGTGACAATCATCCAATGTCATTACACTGGTGAGATTTCTATGAAACACACAGTACAACAGCACAATAATCTTTCTTCTTCCAAAGAAAAAGAGGAGCACAGAAGCTGATCTTTGGCTCCGATGGACCCAGGCTTAAACTCTGGCTGGCTTATTGCTAGCCAGGCCACTCAGCAGGTGAGCTAACCACATAGGCCACATTCTCATCATCTGTAAGATAAGATGATGATAATCAAGACTACCAAACTCAGAGGGTTGCTGTGTGTATAAAGCGCAACAAGGCCGCTAAAGCACTTAGCAATGCACCTGGTGTTCAAAAAGTATTAGAAATGTTTCTTCTTATTAAAGTTCTTCAAAACTCACCGTGTAGATTCACTGGCAAAAAGTCAGCAAAGAACTTACCAATGGCTTTAGAAAAGGAACAATAGGCTTATACTTCCTAATGAAAAGAATTTCACAGTAAATGCACATATGCAAGTCCCTAAGTGTCCCTGTGTCCACTTGGGCTCATGGGAAGAGATGGGTTTTTGCAGAGACCAGGGTATATACTTCAAGGTCGGTGCTGGTGCCAGCCCATGTGGGTCACCCCATGGAAATTCAGTTTTCTGCATTAGCCTTTAATGGTCCTCCTCTGCTGGGCATTTTGGGCTATGGTTTGAAGTAAATGCACTCAAATAAACATCTTTTGGTGCCAGAACTGCCATGGGCACATACCTTTCTTTCGATGGTCCTGGGAAGTGGTTTGTTAAACTATTGTTCTCGATTAAAAACTCATGTGTTTGTTCAGTCCAATATGGGTCGCCGCTTTGAGTGAAAGATCCCCTTGACATGGCAAAACCTCTACTTGTGACAAGCTGGTGCCAAGTATGTCTTAACCAGACGCAGGCCCGGGTTTGATTAGCAGCCACCGAATTCCATGTAAAATCAGATAATGATGGTTTTTCCCCTCTCTGCTGAGCAAATATCCTCAGCTTTTAATCAAGTCTATATATGAAAAACCTCTATATTAATAGCTCCATGAAGTACAATGGTTTTAAACCTATGGTTCATCTCAACTTTCCTGACCTCTGACCGTTTAATCTGAAAAGGACCTGAGCAATACAACTAAAAATAAAGGGACTACAATATTTATTTTGGCAGATACCATAGAGATACAAAGGAAGGACATGTGGTGAGTGGAAATTCTCTACCACACACGGCGGGAAGAGAAAGAAAAGGCTCTGGAGCCTATTTTGTTTTCCCACTTGTGGGATAGCATCTATTGGATAATGATGATATTAAGACTGCAAAGACACGTGCCGCTTTGGAACGCTGCACCAGACTCCATGGCTGTGCATGGAAACCTCCTTCTCTGCCCCTTTGGATGTTCAAAGGGTCCAACTGCAAACCTGGGAAACATGAGCCTTTTCAGAGAGACTGGAGTCTCAGCTTGGGCTTCTTTTCCCTTCTTATGGGCACAATTTGGGTGTCTGCAGTTAATTATTTGCAGGTGCATTTCTGCTGCATGCAATGGAGTCCCCAGTTAGGCTCTTGCAGGTGTAATTAGCAATTTCCACCTCACTTTGAGGGGGCAAGTGGATAATTGTGCCCACGAGGTGGTCACAGTTCCTGTCCAGGTTGAGTGGAATGCTCCACTGCAGACCACTGTCTGGGTATCCAGCTCTATGAGACACAATGCTGGGCATTTAGGAATAAGTGTCAGGTGTGCATCTGGAGTTTAGAAGTGAGGCCCCACATAGAGAGTTGGCTTCTGGGTTCTCTGAGACAAAAAGGATAAAAGCTCCAGGCTGAGGACATTGAGCAATTCTATAAAATTCCACAGAAGTGGACCAGAGTTACAGAATTAACCTTTCGTAGATCAAGAAGATCAACTCCGTGAGAAAAACAAGTCTCTATTAACTTTGCAACAAGCTTTATACTTAAAGAATTTTCATATAAATCATCTTGTGTGAGCTCACCTACTTAAAACTTAGTTATAATATTCAAAATTTTAATAATAATAGGACTTACTGAGTGCTTACTGGGCCAGCTGTTATCCTAAGTGTGTGTGTGTGTGTGTGTGTGTGTGTGTGTGTGTGTGTGTGTGAATGTTTGTATATGTGTTCAATCAATGCTCTTGAAACACCACTTTAAAGAATTATTATATCCATTTTAAAGAACATAAACTGAGGCACAGGGAGATAAAGTAACATGCCCAGGGTGACAAGACTAGTAAGGAGTGGAACCAGATCTCAAAGCCAGGCAGGCTGGTTACAGGGCACTACCTAGCTTGCTACTCAAGATGAGAACACTTTCAAATGAGAAGATGGAAACAGGTAGTTAAGAATTTGCTCTGCAAGACACTACTAGATCATTCATTTGTGCATCCATTTATTCATCCATTTAACAATTCAAGGAATATTCATTGAGTGCTGTGGTCCAGCACAAATGTCAGGTAACTGTTTTATAACCTACAATTTTCCCTGGCTGCTTGATTAATGTGGGGGAAATTAAAAGAGAGAAGGAACAAGAGAGAAGGAAGGAAAGAGAGAGTGAGCAAAGGAGAGAGGTAGGGAGTGAGACATGGAAGGAGAGCAAGAGTTAGTATGAAGAAAAAGGAGAAAGACAAGCCTTGAAAATTAGTTTGCCTTCTGAAAACAAATCCCTTTATGAGAAATGGGGAGAAGCCATATCAACCAACCACTGGGATTATACTAAAGAATGTTGTGTCCCCATTTGCGTATTTCTTACTTTAACAATAAGAGTAGGCATTCTATGGGACTGTCAAAAACTAGTCCCCACGTTGAAATCTGAAAACCAAACAGACCCTGGCTCCCTGACCTCTGTGGCCTATGAAAGGGGTAATTCTGAGTGGTTGCATTCTGGGAAACTCATCCAATACATGTCAAGGAGCTTGAAGAATCTCTGGATTCAGTGATGAAGCCAAGACTGCTGAGCCACATTCCACTGACCCATTCTGTATTGTTGGGTCTGACCCAACTGTATTCTGACCAACTGTAGTCTGTCATCTTATTGAAGCACATTAAAAAAATTTTTTTAATGTTTATTTATTTTTGAGAGAGAAAGAGAGAGACAGAGACAGAGCATGAGCAGGGGAGGGGCAGAGACAGACAGAGACACAGAATCCAAAGCAGGCTCCAGGCTCCGAGCAGTCAGCACAAAGCCTGACACAGGGCTCGAACTTAAGAGCCATGAGATCATAACCTGAGCCGAAGTCAGATGCTTAACTGGCTGAGCCACCCAGGCACCACTTGAAGCACATTTTAATAAAAGCATAATTACATATTAACCTATTGTTGGGATGAGTGTCTCAGACTGAAACAGAAGATTAGCAGTAATGTTTCCAAAAGGATGAACAAAACTTGGGAGAGCACCAGAACTAAAAGAAACCAAACCATTGTTTCTTGATGAGGCTCATGGTCATTATAGTAAGAGGTGACTCAGTGTGCATGCTAACTTTTTCTCAGGGACCATCATTCAATCCTCATGACAAGCCCATGAATTGCTATAAATTTATGAACATAGTAATAAGCTAATACATATTGAGAGCTTCCATGTGTCCCACACCATGCAAAGTTCCATTAAGAGATTATCTGATGATGGAGAATATCTCACAATAATTCTTTGAAGTAAATTCCACAGGCTGAGGCTTAGGAAAGTCCAGCACTTGCCCAAGACCACACAGCTAGCAAATGGCAGAACAGAGGGAATATGTACACTTGGATGCTTTCACACTCTGCTGCCAGCATGCACATGGAGGTGGTTTGAAATGGATCTTTCCTTTGATGTTTCTTAGGACTTCACTTAAAACTTCAAATATATTTTCTTTTCTGAGACAGTGTTAAGGACACTTCCACTATAGAAAAGTCTTCCTTGCTTTACTGATTTCATTAAATAGCTGGGCATTTATTCTATTGGCTTAATGTAAAGCCATGCAAGAATACGTGTTGGCTGTCCTTTCTAAAATGCCCTGAGATTTGAACTTGGCATAGGGCAGTCACTCAGGAAAATTTGAATATGGTATGATGATAGTCATCCAAAATAATGTCTTTTTAAGGTCCTTATTTATTCCACAAATAATTTAAAATAAAGTAACATGTGGGCCCCATTCCTGAAATTCAGACTGTTACAAGATAATCTCCAAGTCACTCCATTAGAGTTAAAACTTGTTACATCTCTTTAGTTAAATTGCTCTGCTTTACCATGGATTGCATGGCAATGAAAGTAAGATCTGAGTGCCCCTATCTGTGAGTTCAATTGTTTTCTCATCCTCATCACTGGCTCTTACCACCAGTCAGACAGTTCTTGACTTGCAGGAATTATTAACAGCCATTACAGTACCCCAGATTTTCCATGGCAAGCCCCTTCCTCCCTCCCGTCTTGCACCAATCAAATATGGCTTTGCCAGTATCATCTTTACTAAACTGATGAGGTCAAGCACTGTGCACTTCCTCTCATTTCCATTTTAAAAGATGTAAAGAAGTCACTTGGCCTCTTTGTGCTGAGTTAGTAGACCAAAACTGGGTCCATTTTAATGAGACATCTCATTATAATTGAGATGGCCTTCATGAGAAAGCTGGCCATCAGCAGTCACCCATCTGAGTGATTTGAAGTGAGAGAGTTCGCAAACTGCTCCAGGACCTTAAATTTCCATCATTAAAGCTGGACTACATGTGATACTTTTTGGAAATGCCAATATCCTCACAGAGGAAGCACTGGCTGACTTTGTAATGGACAGCTCTTGTCTTTGCTGGCCCAGTACCCTTCACACTGGCAAATGGCCTTATCATGCCCTGTTGTCTTCATAACATCTCAAACATGGATCCTACTTCTCCCTGCCTCATGCTGGGCATTTTACCCAGCCTGTGTCATTCATAGTGAATGCCCCACCCCCTCACCGGCACAACAAATGGTTGGTTCAGAGGTATGTCTAAAACCCAAGAAGTGCTCAGTAAGAGGTAATGCAAATTTGGGACTACTGCTACCCACTGCATGGAGAAAACCCATCCCTAACAGGAGACAAGAAAGCTACTATACAGGGGGAAGATAGCTAACAGACTATAGGACGAAAAGGGCCTTGATGACTGTGCTGGAGTACTGTGTCTCTCCAGCTTCTCTCAGGTATGAGGACCAATTAATTCCCTTTCTGACTTAAACCACTTTGCATTGAGCTTCTGTCAGCTGTACTAACTAGTAGAATGTTTCATAAGTAATTTGGAACTGATTTTATTTAATTTAAAAAGGACCTAAGAGAATGAGAATAACAGGCAAACATTGACAGAGAAGGCACATGGTCTAAATGATGCCTTCTACAGGAAGTTGGATAGACTCAGGTCTTAGGGATCAGCAACAGGTTCATAGGCATGCAGCAGGAAGAATTTTTGGAGAGTAGTACAGAAAAGAAGAGCAGTATATGGAACAAGAAGTAAAATATTTTGGTACAATCACTTTGGAAAATTGTTTTGCACTATGTACTAAAGCTGTAAGTATATATATCTATGACTTTTACTTCCAAGAGAAATATACATATATACTCACAAAGGAAACATACTACAAATACCAGCATTGTTTGTAATCGTCTCAAATTGGAAACTGTCTAAATGCCTATCAAGAATAGAATGGACACATGAAATATGATCTAGTCATGCAATGAAATACTACACAACAAGAATGCATTAATTAATAGACTGGATACGCACAAATGGATGAATCCCATAACATAATGTTGAGCTAAAGAGATGGACACAAAGAAGTACATATTGTATGATCTCATTTATATAAAGTTTAGTAGGCAAAACTAATCTATGAGGCTCAAAGTCTGGATAGAACTTGGAGTGTAATGATTGGAAAGGTATAAGAGGCTGCTGCTGATGCAGTGCTGGTCTTGTATTTCATTATCTGGTTGCTGGTTTCACAGGTAAGTTGTGTTTGCTTAAAATTCCTCAAGCTATACCCCTAGAATTCATGTTCTTTTTCTTAAATTAAAAATTGGAAAAACTCTCCTCACTTAATAATGTTGAAGCTAACAGACTTGCTATTGAAACAAACAATCCTTCCATTTTGGGCTCTGGACCATGTAAATGGTTGCTACTCTTAGTGTTCCTGGTTCCGTCTGTCTTGCTTTCTTCTTTCCAGTCTTTCCTCCTTCCAACAATCATGTATGGTAGGTTCAGGCCCATGAGACAGAAGCTGTCCCTGATTCTGCAGATATTTCCTACCTTTGCCTTTGCTGGTACCCATCTACTCACCTCCCACCAAAGGAAGAGCTTTGATAGGGTTGGACAAGGATGCTGATGATTTGGTCTAGCAGAATTGAGAAGCTTTCTCTAGATTCATAGATGAGTGGTCCAAATGCAAAAGAAGAGGCAAAATGTGTCACAGACAGTACTTACTAAACTCACTTGATCCTTCCTGGCATGTAGCTGGGTTGTATTCTCCAGACTCCACTGCACTTAGGGAGCCATATGACTGACTTCTAGTTAATGAAATGTGAGTGAAAATAATGTCATGCCAACCTTTAAACTCCTACTTGTATTAGTTTGCTAGGTCTGCCATAACAAAATGCCACAGACTGGGTGGCTTAAACAACAGAAATTTATTTTCTCAGTTAAGGAAACTGTAAATCTAAGATCAAGATGTTGGCAGCTTTGGTTTCTCCTAAGGCCTCTCTTCTTGGCACATTCTTGCTGTGCCTTCACATGGTCTTTTCTCTTTGCACACACATCCTTAATTTCTTTCTGTATATCCAAATTTTCTCTTTTTATAAAGGCACCAGTCATATTGGGTTATGGCCAACCCAAGGTCCTTGTTTTACTTAATAACCTTTTTAAAGGTTCTATTTCCAAATATGGCCATATCCTGAGGTCCTGGGGGTTAGAACTTCAACATATGAATTGGGAGCAGGGAACCCAATTCAGCCCATAACACTTGTCATGATTCTCCAGGCTCCCTCCCCTTCCACCATTTGGCTTAGCATCCAAGTGATGTTAGAAGTCATAAGTTGAAGATGGCCAACCTCCATCATCCTGGGTCCCAGAATGATTATATGGGAGCAGAGACCCTTGTTAACTTGGACACTCCTTGGGCTGTTTACAGGAGCAAAAATAAAATTCTGTATGAGCAAGAAACAAACTCCTATATGTTTGAGCATTTATCTATTTTGGGATCTATATGTTATTAAAGCATTAGCTGGCTCCAAACAACATAAAGGGCAATGCATTTTTTGACATTTTGCCAAAAATCAGTCTGGGTGGAATGATTATTTATGTTGAGGATTCTGAGAGCTCCCACAATACTTTTATCATTTCTATTATTATTACATGGTTTGCGTCAGTGCTTCCTAAAGTGTTGTAAAGGTATGGAATCCTGAGCCACAACCCACACCTGCTAATCAAAATTTCAGTGCATTTGGGAGACTCACATTTTTTAATAAGCCTATATGTCACTCAAATGCATGCTAAAATGTAAGAAGTATTGGTTTACCTGGTGGGCCCCTTTCTAATTTTAAATGAACATTGAATGGGTATACCAAAGCTGTTCTTGACTAAATGTGGTTAGCTATTGAGGTAAGTTTTGAGATTTTTCTCCAAGGAATTATCAAACATGCTAATTCAATTTTATTTTCTGTTTTAGGTAAAACAAATAATTCTCTCTTTCCTTTAATCATCACTATTTTATGGTGATTTATCACTGGCTTGAGGTCTCTGCCAAAACCACCATTTGTTTATTATTATGACTTATCTTAGTAACTTTCAATTGAAATTACATTTATAGTTGACAACTTCACCCAGAGAGTTCTTCCTTGTGTCCTCATTTCAAGCTGTGAGGAGGGCTGCTTAGCTCTTAATGTCACAAATTCAAGTCCATGCCAAGTCATAGGAATAATCCTGAAAACTACTCCTACTTATCTATGTGGGTCTTGGGTTGGCATTTCTTAAAGTCTGACAATGATTCCTCACAGAATTTTAATAGTTATTAACAAATAAAATGGTTCCAAGGTCAAAATTATTGGGAAATACAATGTAAAATTTGTCACATTTCTTTATGTAATGATTATATTCTGAAAGTCTAAACCTCCAAGAGTAGGATATAATCTACAAATTTTCCCATACTTAATTTGCCACAAAGTGTTTATGTATATGTGTGTATGTATTTGTATAACAACCTAAAAATATCATTATTCTTCAGAAAACAACATTTAACTAAAAAATACTTAATAATTATTATTTGAGATCATATAATACTGGGGTTTTTCTGACTAACATAGTTACTTCTGAATTTTTTTTTATATTAGGACTGGTATATATGTATAATGTTTCTGTTAGTCCTGTGGTAATTTAGTCCTGTGATAACTTATCAAAAGATATTTTAAAGAGAAGAGCTCTTCTCTGGAAAACTAGTATTTTATCTATGGTGATATTACAAAGTCCCAAAGTTAATTTAAAATTACAGAAACTGAAAAACTGCCATATTTGTTGGTATCATTAACTATTTGGTTCAGTGTTTTTGTTGGAAGGGCCCTCAGTAACTACCTGGTGTGGATGGCAAACACTGGGCATATGTGTCTTCCTTTTGCCCTTCTGTGCCATGGCAGACATCAATAATCCATCAGGGACTATTCTAGTGTACTTAGCTAGTATGGACCTCAAAATGACAGTAAACACAGTGCTCCATGAAGCCACCACAAAATAATCAGAATTAGGGCTCCAGCTGACCTCCACATGAGTAGTTACAGTTGTCAAGAGTATATCAGAGTCTAGGCAGAATAATTTGAAGCCAAACTATCTGACTTTGGCAAATCAGATAACTTCTCTAAGCCTCAATTCCCTCACCTGAAGAAAGGGAATATTAACAGTATGTATATTATAGTTATTATAAGGTTAAATAAGAGAATCCATATAATGCATATAGCACAAAGTGTGACACTGATCATTGTTCAATAATCATTTTCAATTCGTTATTTGCTCTTTTAGATATACCCTTCCTCCCTATTATACAAAGGGCTGAAACTGAGGCCCAGAAAGTTTCATAAACTATGTTGCATTAACAAGTCCATGATTCCTGATTTATGTTTCAGTTTTCTCTGTCTTTGTTCATTCTGTAGAAAGTCTTTATTAAACTTATATATCTATAAACAATGTATGTATTTTCTTACTTTATCACTGACCACTTGGATAGTTCCAAAAAGATTTAAAATAGCTTTCAAATAGAAGGGCTGGTAAGGCATATTCTGGACTGGGAAGGGTTCCAACTCTTCTGCCCGATTTTCCTTGGCGCCAATGGCTATCATGGAAGAGCTGGTTGTAGTGAGAGGTCACAGAGCAAAGCACAGCCTGTTTCATTTTAACAACAGCCTCACTTTACTTGTTACTGACAATGCCCTCCTTTACATTAGCTATGACCCCAGATGACTACCTTAACAAAAAGAAGTAACACGGTCTAATTGTTCTGGACTCCTCTGCAACAATTCCCTCTTGAGTAAGGAGCATTCCTGGCCCTATTCCAGTATTTTATTCATTCCCTCCATGTGGAAAAAAAAAAAGATAAATAGTCACATGGTCATAATTAACCCCCACCTTGCTTCTTGAAATGCTATATTTAATTATTCATAAATGCCATTGCAAATGTGGGTAAAGATAGTGACTGAATAATCACTATACAAATTTAATCAGTCAATCTGTCATGGAAAAATCTTGGGGATAATGTAAATCAAGTTGTTGTTTTAATATAGCCATTCCCATACAATGAGAAGAGATCTCTGAAGTAAAATACTACCTCTCCCATGGTACATGGGTCCCTATGAATTGTACATCTTTTCCATCCCTCACACCGACAAAGCTTGGGCTTAAGCTTGTGAGAAATGCTAGGAATCAATGGGAGCTGTATGGCTCATGGATCAAGAATAAGAACTTGTGCCAGTAGAAAGTTCGAGAATTCATGATAAATGCAGAGCTCCTCATGAGAGACTGTCATTCGTGATGTTTACAAACCTGTTCCACTCAGAAGCAATGGTGGAAGCCATACGACATTGCCTGTGTTCAGTACATCCATTGCTGTGGCCAAACCGATTAAAACCAGCTGGAAAGTTGTCAGCCATTTTAAACATTCAGCTTAGATCACAGTTGTGCTACCAACTGTGACTGTTTAGAAAAATCACTTAAGCAATAAGAGGCAGGAAAGAATAAATTCTCAACTTAACTTTTAAAGAGCAAGGGGAAAACTTCATAATGGTGGGCAACACTTAACCCATTAAATAATTCCCAGCGACTTCATTGCTGGCCAAGATGAAATAGCCCACTACAGCCTATCTCTCTCACTAATTACAACTGAACACTCTAACAAAATATAAAAGCAACTACCTGAGGACCCTGAAAGTGATATGTCAGTAGCAACCCATACTACTAGAACTCTGAAAGAAATCTTGTCTTTCTGGCCATAGAAATGGGGAAAGAGGACTCTAAGATCCAAGGAGTATAGGGAAATCTCCATTTACCTTCCCTTCTTTCTCTTCCAGTTTTGTCTCAAGGTGGATCATATTGCAGAGATGCACTGTAACAGCTGGAGCAGTGGGTGTCCAAAGAGAAATCCCATCTTTCTAATCTCCTAATCAGAAGAATGAGAAGAAGGGCCCTGCAAGCTGGAGGGAAAATGTGGAGGGAAACTTGGAGAGGAAAAAGTTGGAAGAAGAAAATTCCATAATTCTGTGTATTTACCTGTAAAACGACCAGGCTTATCCTTAAGCTGTGCACATGAAGGACAGACCTAAAGGCTTTGAAAACTGAACTGACATTGGAAGCATCACTCACAGAAGGTGAAACAGAACTTGCAGTGTGAACCTAACTAGAATGACTGCCTGCTAAGCAAAAAACAAGACAAACAAACAAAAAAACCAAAAACCAAAAAACATCAAAAAACCCCAAAAAAACAACCAACCAAGCAAGCAAATAAAACCCCCCAATATTCTCCAGAGGATTTTAGCAGGACCCAGAGTCTAAACTTCATAATATTCAAAATGTTCAGGATACTTGACACACAGAAAACAGGAAAATGTGACCAATTTGCAAAGAAAAAGCTAACCAACAGATGTCAACTTCAATATGACCCAGATTATCAAGACAAAAACCTTAAAGCAACTATTACAACTATGCTCCATAAAATAAATGTTAATACACTTATAATAGGTGGAAAAATAAAAATTATCAGCAGAGATAGAAATATAAAAATAAGATATCTGAAATTAAAAATCATGGATGTTTCAATGGCATAATGGAAATAACCAAGGAAAGAGTCAGGAAACTTAAAGATAAATCAATAGACATCATCTAATCCAAAGAAAAGGAAAGAAAAAGTTTAACAAAATATAAACAAAGCCTCATGGACCTGTGGAACAATACAGAAATGTTTAATATTTGTGCCACTGGAGTCCCCAAAAAAGAAAAAGAGTTTAATGGTGAAAAAAAGATTTGCTCCCCCCCAAAATTGCTGAAACTTCTTAAACATTGTAAAATATACAAATTTACAATTTATCAACACGATAAACTTCAGGAAAACCAATGGCAGCTACATCAAAATCAAACTGCTAAAAACCAAAGACTGAAAAAAAGAAAAACAGTCTCAAAAAGCACTAGAGAAAGCTGGCATGTTACTTAGAGGTGAACAATTAATGGAATGATTGTGCATGTCTCCTCAGGAATCAGGGAGACCAGAAGAGAGTCAAACATGTCCTTTAAAGTCCTGACAGGAAAAACTTGTCAGTCTAGAATACTACAGCTATATCTATAGCTATAGAATATATTCTATACATTCTATATATTCTTCAGGAATGAAGAGGAAGGCATTTTATGATAAAGACAAATGCAGAGAATTAACATCAGACCTTCTCTAAAATATTTATTAAATAATAATAAAAAAAATAGGTGCTCAGGAAGAGGTTTAATAAAACCAGAAAGAAACCCAGAAATGCAGACTAAAAGGAAGTTCAACAGCAATGAGAAGTAACTGAAAAATACAATAAACGTTTTCTCTTCTTTGGGCCTTTAAAATATGTATCACCGTCAAATGCAAAAATAATGCTGTCTGGAGTTTTCAATGTATGTATGTAACACATCTCACAAATATAACCTGTAAATGGAAAGTTGTAAAAGGAAATAGTTGTAAGGTTTCTCCACTATACTTGATATGGTAAAATAATAACTCAAAGTAGATTGTGAAAGGTTAGGTATATATATTGTACTCTCTAGAGCAATAATTCAAAAATTAAAGAGATATAGTAAAAAAGCCAATAGGTAAATTAAACTTAAATATTAAAATATATCAGGGGTGCCTGGGTGGCTCAGTTGGTCAAGTATCCAACTTCAGCTCAGGTCATGATCTCACACTCTGTGAGTTCAAGCCCTGCATCGGGCTCTGTGCTGACAGCTCAGAGCCTGGAGCCCGCTTCAGATTCTGTGTCTCCCCCTCTCTCTGCCCCTCCCCCACTCATGCTCTGTCTCTCTCTGTCTCAAAAATAAATAAAAACATTTAAGAATATCAAATAATCTAAAAGAAGGCCTAATGGAGAAGCAGAAAAACAAAAATAAGGCAAATAGGAAATACATAATGGTAAACTTAAATCAAATCGCATCAATAATTATAATTAAGTAAATAATTCAAACATTAATTAAAATACAGAAACTTTTATTATGGATTAAAAAGCAAGATCCTACTATATACTATCTATAAGAAACTCACCTTAAATACATAGATATACATATATTAAAAGTAATAAGAATGAGAAAGACATATCATGCAACAACTGAAACAAACTGCAATGGCTGCATTAATATCAAATAAATTCAATTTCTAGACAAAGAATATTACCAAGAATAACAAAAATTCCTGGCAATAAAAGGTCATTATATAATAATAAGAGGTTAAAACAAAATTAAACATTTGAGTACTTAATAACAGAACTTCAAGATATATCAAGCAAAAACTGACGGAGCTGAAGGTGAACGAATTATTCTACCTGGACGTCAACATTCTTCCCAGGGTAATCAATGGAATAGACAGAAAATCAATAATGGTATATGAGATCTGTATAATATT
This sequence comes from Panthera pardus, assembly GCF_024362965.1. Classification (NCBI taxonomy): domain Eukaryota; kingdom Metazoa; phylum Chordata; class Mammalia; order Carnivora; family Felidae; genus Panthera; species Panthera pardus. The sequence continues at coordinate 24,133,193 of NW_026527013.1, forward strand.
ATTAACCAAAAAAATTTGGCTTATGTGACATTTAAAGAACACCTCACTCAATAACAGTAGACTACACATTCTTATCAAGTCCAAATCAAACATTCACCCAAATAGATCATATTCTATAGTACAATAAATCTTAAGAAATTTAAAAGAATAAAGATAATGAAAAGCACTTTTTAAAGCATAATAGAGTGACACTGGATATCTATAACAGAAAGCTATCTGGGAAAGTCACCAATATTTGAAAATTAAATAACATACTTCTATATAACCTATGGGTTAAAGAGAGAGTCACAAAGGATATTAGAAAATATTTTGAATTGAAAGAAAATGAAAATAAAACAAAAATATATAGAATGCAGATGATGCAATGATTAGAGAGAACTTTATGATAATATATGCTTTATTAGACAAAAAGGTGAAAAAATTTCAAACCAATGAAATTAAAGCCAGAAAAAATGCAAAAAGAAATCAATGAAACAAAAAAATTATTCTTTAAAAGATCACTAAAGTAGATAAGCCTCCAGGCATACTAAGAAAAAAAAAAAAGAAACTAGACAGAAGTTACCTATATCAGGGAAAAAAACAGACCATCACTATGAATCCTAAAACATTAATAGGGAGTATTAAACTGCCACTGCACTGGCAGCAGAGAGCCTGATAGGGGCTGAAATTCACAAACCACAAGTTCGTGACCTGAGCCAAAGTTGGACGCTTAAATGACTGAGCCACCCAGGTGTCCTGTATTGTGTTTATTGCAAAAATAGAAATAAAATGTATATAGCAAAAGCACAAAAACTAGGAGGAAAAAATGGAAATATAATATTTTAATGCTGTAAAATTCTTATACTGTACATGAAATGGTATAATATCATTTGAAGGTAGATTGTGATAAGTTAAAGATATGTATTATAAATTCTAAAAGACCACCACCAAAAATAACAAAATAAAGAGTTATAGTGAATAAGCTAACAAAGAAGATAAAAGTGAATCAATTAAAAATCCTAAATCCAAAAGAAGGCAGAAAAGAGGGATTAAAGAAATGATGGGGCAAACAGAAAACAAATAGCAAGATACATTTAAACTAAACATAACAAATAATCACATTAAATGTATTTGGTCTAAATACCACCAACTAAAAGGCAGTGATTTTCATATTGGATGAAAATCCTAGTCCCAAATATATGTTGCCTACAAGTAACCCACTGTAAGTATAAAGACACAAATAGAAAGGAAGTAAAAAGTTGGAAAAACATATATGGTGTTAATACTAATCAAAAGAAAATCAGAGTGGTTATGTTAATTCCAAAGTTGATTCCAGAACAAAAAATATTAGCAGGAATGGTGAGAGTCATTCCATAATAATAAAGTGGTCATTTAACAAAGAGGATATAAAAATCCTAAATGCTTATGCTCCTATTAGCAGAATTTAAAAGTAAATGAAGGAAAAAATGAACAGATCTGCAAGAAGAAACTGGCAAATTCACAATTAGAATTGGGGATTTCAATACCTTTCTCAATAATTGATAGAACCAAGTAGACAGAAAATCTCTAAGGACACAGAGACTTGAACAACACTAACCACCAACTTAACCTAAATGACATTTTTAGAGTACTCCCACCAATAATAACAGAAAATATGCTCTTTTCAAAAGCATGTGAAACATTTACTAAGATAGCACATAATCTGGGACATAAAATAAGTCTTGATAAATCTAAAGGATTGAATTACTATAAATTATGTTCTCTGATTATAACTGGAAATCAATAGAAATCAATAACACAAAGATATCTTTAAAAATCCCCAAGTGTATGGAAACTAAATAAGGCACTTAAATAATCCAGGGGTGAAAGATGAAATTAAAAGGAAAATTAGAAAGCATTTGAATGAAAACTAAAATACAACAAATCAAATTCAGATTCAGCTAAAGTTGTAGTTAGAGGGAAATTTATATAAATTCTACACCTGAAACTAATATTACACTGTATGTTAACTAACTGAAATTTAAGTAAAAACTTGGAATGAAAAAAAGACAGTTTATAGCACTAAATGCCTACATTAAAAATTAAAAAGGTCTCAAACGAATGATTTAAGTTTGTACCTTACAAAACTACAAAAAGAAAAAATTAAACCCAAAGTAATTTAAGAAAGGGAAATAACAAATATCAGAGTGAGTATCAATGGAATACTAAACACAAACACACTACAGAAAAATTAATTCTTTAAGAGGGTCTATAAAATTGATAAATCTCTCACCAGATTAATTAGAAAAAAATATATAGAGAGAAAAACAAATTATCATCTATCATTATCATGGTAGAAATGATATCACTATACGTTGCACTGATGTCAAAGGGAAGGAAAATATTATAAACAACATAATGACAAAAATTTTGACAACACAGATGAAAATGAACAAATTCACTTATTCATGAAGCAACAGACAACCCTATGCAACCTATAAGAACTGAATATGTAGTTAAACATCTTCCTACAATAAATGCTCTAGGCCCAAATGATTTCACTGGAGAATTCTACCAAATACCTAAGAAAAAATATGACCACTGCACACAAACTCTTCAAGAAAATTGAATTTAAGTCACTAATTCCCAACTCATTCAATGAGGTTAGAAATATTCTACAATCAAAACCAAACAAAACAATTCCAAAAAAATCTACAGACCAATATCCTTCAAGGGCATAAATACAAAAGTTATTTTAAAAATTTCAGAAATTAAATTCAACAATACATAAAAAGGTAAATACATCATAGTCAAGTGAGGTTTATCCAAGGAATAAAGAGGTTTTATTTTCTTAGAATTTTAAATTAACCCAAACAGAATTTTATCAATATTTTTAACCATATTAACAGACTTAAAAAAGAAAAATGATATGATCAGTGTCCAGGATCAAAAAGAAGACAAAAATGTCTGTTTTTACTTTAGGCTTTAGTTAGTGCAATAAGGGAAGAAAAAGAAAATTTAAAACATCTAGATTTAAGGAAAGAAATAGAATTACCTTTTTTCATAGATGACATGATCATTTCCATAGAAAATCCTAGAGAATGTTAAAAGAAAAAAACAACTAGGGGCACGTGGGTGACTCAGTTAGTTAAGTGGCTGACTTCAGTTCAGGTCATGATCTCATGGTTTGTGAGTTTGAGCCCCACATCACGCTCTGTGATGACAGCTCAAAGCCTGGAGCCTGTTTCTGATTCTGTGTCTCCCTCTCTCTCTGTCCCTTCCTGCTTGCACTTTGTCTCTCTCTCTCTCAAAAATAAACATTAAAAAATTTAAAAAAACCTAATATAACTAATAGTAATAGTGAGTTTAGCAAGTTTACAGACAAGAACAATGTATAAAATATATAATAAATTATATTTCTATACCCTAGCAATGTACAATCATAAATTAAAATTAAACTTTTACAACAAAATAACAAATTTGAAATACTTAGGAATAATTCTAACAAAGAAATGTGCAAGATTTTCCACTGAAAACTACAAAATATTGCTAAGAAACACTGAAAACCTTAATAGATGGAGAGATATACTCTGTTTATGGATCAGAAGGCTCCATATTGTGACGATGTCAATTTTCCCCATATTAATCTAGAGATTCAGCCCAATCTCAACCAAATTCAAGCAGATACATTTGTAAAAAATGACAAGTTGGTTCTTTTTAAATTTTTAAAAAAATGTTTATTTATTTATTTTGAAAGAGAGAGAAAGAGAGCAAGCAGTAGAGGGGAAGAGAGAAAGGGAGAGACAGAATCCCAAGCAGGTTCCACACTCAGCATGGAACCCAACAGGATGCTTGATCTTGCAACCATGAGATCATGACCCAAGCTGATACCAAGAGTCAGAAGCTTAACTGACTGAGCCACCAAGACACCCGAAAATTGACAAGTTGGTTCTAAACTTCACATGGACCTAGAATAGCCAAACAATTTTGAAAAAGAAAAACAAAGATGGAAGACTTACCCTATTGGATTTCAATACTTTATTATAAAGTTATAGTAAGTGAGACAGTGTAATACTGGCATTGACATAGATAAATAGATCAATAGGACAGAATAGAGTATAGAATCCAAAAACAGGTCTACACATTTATAGTTAGTTGATATTGAACAAGTGAAAAGACAACTCAGTGGAAAAAGATAGTACTTTCAACAAATGATTCTGGAACAATTTGGTATACCTATACAAAAAGCATAAACAAAACCAAAAACAAAACCCAACTTTGATTCAAACCTCACACCATATTCAAAATTAATTCCAAATGGCTAATAGACCTAAATGTGAAACCTTAAACTATAAAATGTCTAGGAGAAAAATATGTGTGCCCTTAAGTTAGGTTAAGATTTCTTAGCCATACCACAATTAATAAAAGAAAAAACATTTGCTATATTAGATTTCTTAAAAAGTAAGAACATGTGCTCTTCAAAAGATATTAAGAGAATAAGAAGACAATCGTCACACTGGAAGAAAATATTTACAAATCACATATATAATAAACCATCCAAATGTAGAATATATAAAGAACTCTCAAAACTCAAAAATAAGAAAACAAACAACCCAGGGGTGCCTGGGTGGTTCAGTCAGTTAAGCGTCCAACTTTGGCTCAGGTCATGATCTCGTGGTTCATGAGTTTGAGCCCTGCATGGGGCTCTGTGCTGACAGCTCAGAACCTGGAGCCTGCTTCAGATTCTGTGTCTCCCTCTCTCTCTGCCCCTCCCCTGCCCATGCTCTGTCTCTCTCTGTCTCAAAAAACAAAACAAAACAAAACAACATTAAAAGAAAAGAAAAGAAAAGAAAACAACCCAACACAAGATGGAAAAAAAAAATCTAAACAAAGACTTTACCAAAGAATCTACACAGGTGGCAAATACGCACATGGAAAAATGCTCAACTTCACTAGTCATTAAGTAAAGGCAAATTAAAGTCATAATGAGATACCACTACATGCTAATTAGAATGGCTAAATTAAAAAGACTGACCATATCAAGTGTTGGTGAAGATTTGAAGGAACTGAAATTCTCATATGCTGATGGTGGGAAAGCAAAATGGTACAAACACTTTGGAAAACAGCTGGCAATTTCTCAAAACATCAGATATACACTGCCGTATGTATGACCTAGCCATTTATCTTACGTATTAACACAAGAGAAAAAGAAATATTTCTGAATGCAAAGACTTAAACAGGAATGAACACAGTCTCTTTATAATAGCCCCAAACTGGAAACAACCCAAATATCCAACAATAGGTGAATGGATAAATAATATACCAAGACAACTGGCATACTAGTCAGCAGTAACAAGCAATGACCTATTGTTTCATATAACATGGATGAGTGAGAAGAAGCAAGTCAAGAAAGATTCCATTCATATGAAATTCTAGAAATTGCAGACAAATCTATAGCAAGACAAAGTAGATCAGTGCTTGACTAGAGTGTGGGGTAGAGGGATTATAGAGAAAGGAGGAATGGATTACAAAGAGGCATAAAGAAATTTGGGGAAGTAATGGATATGCATAATACCTTGACTTAGTGGAATATGCATCCATATTCCAAAAGTTATCAAGTTTTACACATTAAGTGCAGCTTATTGTATGTCAGTCATACCTAAATAAAGCTGTTTAAACTTTAATAAATTCCTAAATTAAAAAAAATTTGTGGGGCACTTGGGTGGCTCAGTCAGTTGAGTGTCTGACTCTTTATCTCAGCTCAGGTCATGATCATACAGTTTGTGGGACTGAGCCCTGCATTTGGCTCTGCACTGACAGCATGGAGCCTGCTTGGGATTTTGTCTCTCTCTCTTTCTTCCCCTCCTCCACTTCTGCACATGCGCTCTCTCTCAAAATAAATAAACTTAAAAAAAAATCTGGCAATGACCAAAACAACATAGCAGCTACCTCTTACTAATCATTTACTATGTTCCAAGTGCCACATTAAAATGCTTTTCATGTATTATATTACTTCTTTTGAAAACTCTAAGGCAGTTACTATTTCTTTAATTTAAATTCAAATGAGTTAGCATATAGTGTAGTATTAGTTTCAGGAATAGAATTTGTGATTCATCACTTACATCTAACATCCAGTGCTCATCCCAACAAGTACTCCAAGGCTGGTACTATTAAAGGGAGTCTGAGACACAGAGAGGTTACATCATTTTCCTAAAGTCACAAAATTAGAAAGAGGTAGAGCTGGGATTTGTTCTACAGTCAATGATCTTAGTGACAGTACCATCAGGAAACAGACTCAGAGAAGGTCACATAGACCTGGACTCCATTCTAGATCTGTTTGCCTTCAGAGCTTGAGCTCTTCACAGCTTCATCATAGTGCATCCCTTGTTGGAAATATCCTGCCAGAGACATAATAATCACTCTAGACTGACCAAACCTATGCTAGCTAAATGTGTACTTTCTGGCCTCCCTAGTCAGCACAGATGGAATCTGTGTTCAACCTCCCTCTGTTCACATAACGAAAAACTGTTGCATAAATTAATGAAGTGAGTTAACTCAAGACTACTAGCAAAATTTCCTCATGTTAAAAAATGGAGGCAATAGAAGCTCAGAAGGAGATGAATAAATTTGCATAAAGCCACCCAACAGATGAGTAGTGGTGAAATTGGAAGTCAAACTCAGGTTAGCTAACTCTAGAGCTGGAAGACTTCTGACTCTCCGAATGAGATGCTCAAAATCTGTCTGCCAGAAAATTACACCCTCTAAGGTGACCACAAGTGGCTCAGAGGCGTTGAAGGGCTGCAGATGAGCTGAGACAAGCTTACAAAAGAATGTGGGTGTCCTGTTCCAGGGATACAAAATAAATGCTCAGCAATCCTGATCTCTGAAGACAATGCATTCCAAGCTGCCAGCCCTCTTGAAGAGTGGAGGGGCTCTGCTATTCAGCTGTCCAGCACCCCTGCTATCTCAAGGTTAACTAATTATTTTTCCTTTATAATTCAGTGGAGACTGATAACTATTATTTCCTTGTCTAACACATACTTACATGTGTTCTGGTTATATATAGGTTGCTAGGAATTGGGATGGGCTTTTTTTTTTTTAAGCTCAACTTTACCAGGGTATTTACATTCAGGATTCTAGAACCATCCCAATTGCTTCAGAAAAATTAACATGTATAGTGGGTAAAACAAAACAGCAACAACAAAAAAGTCTGTTTTCCCAAATTAAGATTTGAGAAATAACATGTAGGATCACAGGTTTTCTGACCTTATTAATAAGGAACTACCATGGGTCAAAAGTGAGTTGAAAAGATTTAAGAGATGAGTTCTATGCAAGAAGGAAAACAAGCAAGAAAGACAAGAGGTAAGAGAGATGAAGAAGTCAGAGTCCATGAATAAAAATATCTGATATACTTATAAAATCTCCAAACCCACAAAGGGCTGCAGTTGTTCTTCAATATCTATTCTCCCCTCCTATAGTTATGGAATTTTAGCTGGCCTGTAGCCTTCAGCTCAGAGAGTACATTTTCCAGCCTCCCTACAAACTGGATGCGGCCACATGACTAAGTTTTGGCCAAGGAGATGAGTGCCATACTGATAAATGCAGCATCCACACTGTACCCTTAAAGGAAAGGGATATGTTCTTCCCCTGTCTCCTGTACCCTCTTCTGGTGGGTAGGGCACACACTGGATAGAGGGAGCTGGAGCAGCCAGCCATGTGAACCACAAAATGAAAAGTGTTATGTGCTGAGGATGGCAGTAAGATAAAAGCAATAAGAGCGAAGAAGCCTGGCTCTCTTTCACTGTCAAACCACCAAGGCAGTCCTAGGTGACCTACACAGACTTTGATTCAAGGAAGAAGTAAACTTCTATCTTATTTGAGCCACTGGATTTTAGGATCTCTTTGTTATAGCAGCCTAATCTGAAACCTAACTAACACATTAGGTCATACAAGGTTGACAATTAGGACAAAGATATCAGATTATATTGATGGAAAGGAGGATTTTATTTCATTGCAATGAACTTTTCTAGAAACACCTCCTCCAACTGCCACATGGTATAAATTCATGAAGAGATCAAAAGTGTAATTTATTGCCACAGACTTGAAATCTAGAAAATGTAGTCAAGTTTGGCTGGCTCAAATATGGCTTGCCACTTCTTTCTGATGCCTTAGAATATTATGCTTTAAATGTGGAATGTTTGGGAGAAGGACTTCTAATTTTGAAAAGCACAAATTTCTTTATTCCCTTAATCCCACTTCTAAATATGCGGACCCAATACTTCACGTCAGACCTGTAGGTTCCTTCCTTAGCTAAGGACTCTAGTTGTTACCTTAAAATCACACTGGATCATATTAGTTCTTTACTCCCAATTTCCTTTTCTTAAAGCTTGAAGCCTCATCATATCACAATGAAGTATTGTAAAAATATAGGATAACAAATGTTTTCCCCTGGGCTTGGTAAATTGGAATGGGGCAAGGACTGTACATTTACACTCAATTTACTTCAGACCATATTACCTATAGAATAACTTGTGACTTCTCAGATAAAAGCTAATAAAGGAAACCATGCCAAAGTAAATGAACATTTTTCAATTCCTTTCATAAACCAAATACTGATATATTCCCCCAGAAATATAAAAATGCACAGCATCATAGTCCACCTTCATGCAAAACATGGTACATACTCTCTTCCATCACTTTGGAATATACCTCCTACCAGAATTTCTACTCCTGGGAATATAAGCAAAAGAAATGTGTGTAGACGTTCACCAAAACACAAGTCACACTGTTCCCAATAGTCCCCAAGTGGAAACAGCATAGGACATTTGGGACATTTCCATTTGGGGACTATTGTGAAAAGTGTGAATGAAAAGCAGAATGGATAAAAACATTTTATACTCAAGCAAGGGAATATTCAAAGGGAATGAGAACTGGTTACAAGTATACAAAACTATATGGGTGAATCTCATAAATAAAATGTTGCACACAAAAAAGGAAAAGAATGCATACTTCATGACTTCATTAACATATAGTTCAAAACCAGGCAAAATTAATCTAGTGTTAGAAATCAGAATAGTCACCTTTGAGAGAAATAATGACTGGGAGGGAATGGAAGATTTCTGGAGTACCCAAGATATTCTAGTTTTTTATCTGGGTGCTAATTACATGGGTGTGTTTACTTTGTGAAAACTTACCAAGCAGAAATCATACGATTTGTGCACTTTCAGGCATGTATATTATATATCAATTTTAGGAAGATTTAAAAAAAAAATACATGAATCCAAAATATCAGTTATAACACCAAAAGCAAAGTGAAAAGATTATTGCAACCTTCCATCTAAAACATTTTTGAGGCTGGGGCGCCTGGGTGGCTCAGTTGGTTAAACATCTGACTTTGGCTCAGGTCATGATCTTGCGGTTCATGAATTCAAGTTCCACATCAGGCTCTGTGCTGACGCTCAGAGCCTGGGGCCTGCTTCAGATTCTGTGTCTCCCTCTCTCTACGCTCCTTCCCCCACTCACACTCTGTCTCTCTAAAAAATAAATAAACATTAAAAGAAACTTTTTAAAAACAGTTTTAAGACTAAAGAATACAATGGAGATATATATATAGAGAGAGAGACAATTCACATCAGAGGACAGTGAGAAACATTACAGAGAATAGGCAAAAATGGAAAAGTAGGAAGGATGGCCTTTTAGCAAAATCTGATAACAACATTTGGGTCTAATGTTGACAATATAAAACTTAATACCAATTGTTTTACCTACAAGCAACAATTTTCACTCTTATACCATTTGAATTATTTAAATTCCATTTTTTTGCAATGGATATTAAAAGAAGGTGATATCATTATGTTTTTATTCCGATTATCCATGGATATCCAAAGTCTATTGAGCCTATCAATGCCCAGCACACTCGATTCAAGAGGTTCCTTGTGTGTCAAGGGATGAAGGTAACTCAGTTCACAGGAGCCCATTTAATTTCTCAATACAGTAGCCACCTGTACTAAAGGTTGTGCAAATAGAGCAAGCAGCTGGTGAAGTTCAGGCTGCCTCTTTGGTGTTAAATAGAAATGAGCCTGGCATAGAAATGACCCATCTTTTCTGTGTGTCTCTCCCCTCCCCTCTTCTTCGCCTCGTCGAGGCCCCATCTCCATCACGAGGCTCTCACCTGGATCATCCCTCCAGCCTCCTAACTTGCACCTGTGTTTCTGTAACTGTGACTCTGATTCATCTTTATACCACAGAGGCACCCTCCTATTGTGCTGTTAAAAGTATCCCACATTTCCCTCTGGCCCCAAATTTGCACTTCCAGCCTCACTTCTCCTATGCTCAACCCTTTTCATCCTGAGCCTTCAATAATTCTCTACACTCACCACCATTCTCTACACTCACCACCTAGGTTTATATTTCTATGACATGGGTCATACTGTCCACTAAGAAGCAAATGCTCCTACCCTTTCTCTGATTATGGAAATTCTATTTCAAAATTCAGATCAAATTCAATCTCCTTTATGATACTCTTGCTCATCCCCCAGTTTGGGAAGCCAAACCAACCAAAAGAGATTGCCTTTTTTCATTAATATTCACTCTTCTAAGTGTGCCCAGGTCTTTTTTACTACAATGTGGAGCTTTTGTGAGTGGATTCATTTTTTTTTTTTTTTTTTTTTGCTTATCTTTTTATTCCCTGAAGCACCTAGCACAGAGTTTTCCACATCTTAGGCACTTAGAAAAGAAGTTAAAAAAAAAAAAGCTATGAGCACCTGCTGTGTGCCAGGATCATTGCTGGGTGAGTATGAGTGGTAGGAGCAATCACCCCCATTTTCTGTGTGGCCAAAACTGAGGCCAAGAGGTTAAGTAACTTTCCAGAGACCATGCAGTAATGACAGATCTGAGGTGGGAGCTCTGGACTGCCATCTGACTCAAGGTTCAGTTCCTATATAAATGTATATGGACCTGGACCAGTCTGGACATGCAGGAAGCACTGGCTCCTAAAATCCAGTTTTCCAAATAAGAACGTAGTCAATGTATTCTCAGGTTATAAAACTTTCAATTTGCTTTAGGCTAGCTTAAGCATCCACCCCATGGGTCTGTGGTCTCTCAGTTGCTGTCCCCCTGGGAATACATCGTCTTTACACATTTTTTATTTTTGTCCCAGAGCTCACTTTGCCTAGATTCAACTTCCTGCCTTCTCTCAAATTCCGATGAAATAAGAGTTGGTATATATACCAGAAAGGTGCTTTGTCCTTTCTACTGTCAATCATTCTATTTCTATCTCAGTGATGATCTGGGTCTGTCCTCTTTATGTTGTGCATTCTGATTATTTCAAATTTAAGCATTCTGAGAGCCAATAGCTGAGAAAGAAAAGGAGCCCAGTGACCAGTCACTCACCACCATCAGAGATAATAGTGCCTCTCGGCAGCCTGAGATTCTGGCTGCCTTTATCGAAGTGTCAACGAACACCAGGACTGTCCAGATAACCAACGACTTACTCTTCATCTTGAAGACAATGGCAGTAATAATACCAACAACCAACTGTATTTGTTTCCTAGGGCTGCCATAACAAATTACTTTTGTGATGGCTTACAACAATAGAAATTTATTTCTAGAACTCCCAGTTCAGGAGGCCAGAAGTCTGAAATCAAGACATCAGCAGGATGGGTTCTTGTGGAGACCCTGAGAGAGAATCCATTTCGTTCCTTATCTCCCATTTTTTGGTGATGGCTAGAAGTCTTTTGACATTTCTTGTAGATGCATCACTCCAATTTCTGCCTCCATCTTCACATGATCTTCTACCCAGTGCCTCTTCTCCTTTTCTAAGAGCACCAGTCATTGGATTAAGGGTCCACCCTGACTCAGAATGGTCTCATCTTAGGATATTTACCTTAACTACACCTGCAAAAACTCTTATCCCAAATAAAGTCATATTCTGAGGTTTCAAGGAGATATACCATTCAGGGCCCACTATTCAACCCATATGCCAACACTGGTTGAAAGTTTACTGCCTGCCAGGCACTGTTGTTCTAAATAATGTGTATTAAGTCATTTTGTCTTCACAATAACTAGAGGAGGTAACCACTCCCCTATTTTATACATGAGAAAGGTAAAGACATAGAGAAGTCTAGTAATTGTCCCAAGATCCCACAGGTGGTAAAAGGTAGAATTAGTATTTCAATTCAGGCAATTTGGCTCAGAAATTCATTCTTCACACCAGAGTCAACTGCCTCAGATGCATTTACCACATTCAAAGTGCCCTAATAAACAGATGGGACCACTTCTAGAGTTGCATTGTTAATTTAAGCGCTCCACACATAACAGTGTTGGGAAATTCATAATGTATATGCTATTGCAGCTTACTTCCAACCATGACATCACTAAGTGATCACAGAATACTTTCCTGTGGAGCCTGAAGATAGTCTCAAGTGTTCCAAACATTTCTTGGCAGTCAGTTTAAGGGGGCATACAAGATGAAACCTCTTTGTCATCCTGGTTCCAGGATCTTTCATTTTACAAAGAAAAAAAAATGGAGAGCACAGAATGATGAGGGATTTGGTCTCCTCTGTCTCTTCCTGGAAGGCAAGCCCCTATCCTGTCTTCTAACCTGCCTTCCCTTAGGAATTGTATCTGCCTTCCAACACTGACAGTGCAAAACTGGATCAGATCAAACAGCATAGAGAGCCAGACGGAAGCCCAGGCTCAAAATCCAGATCCCACCAGACTTTGTTTGAAATTCAAAGACTGCAGGGGCTGCCAGCACATTCTTGGAAAAGCTCTGGCCTTAGGAAGAAACCTTGCTTCAACCTCTAAGAAAAAATACTAGATAATGATTTTTTTAAGCCAACAATGAGGGCTGGGGTGGGGATGAAAATGTATGTGGTAACAGGACAGCAGGTGTACTATACTGGAAAAGCCTCCATACGGCTTCCCCAGAGCCCAGCCTTCATCCTCAGAATTCTCAGTCTTTACATGGACTTTGCTACAGATAATGGCATTTGCTACAACTCTTCACAATCAATTCCCTTTCGGTTGTCTTTATTTAACACACACACACACACACACACACACACACACACACACACACACACACCAGAGGAAGTGCACTGGGAAAAGACACATGTTCCAAGGAAATAAAATTTTCCTAAATTGTGTGCACAACTTACAAACTTGAGGATCACCAGGGTTCTATAGTTTGCTTCACACCATCATTATGCATGGCATACTAATAATTGGACTCCAGAGCTTTGATTTTAGATACTTATTCCCCACCTCTCTTGTCTAGAAATTTATAAATAGCTTGATTATATTATCTTTTTGCTTTTACTGCCCACCTAATATTAAAATTTTCTAGATAAATCATCTGCTCTCATTGAAGTGGACCACAATAAAACTTCATTAAAAATTAATCCATTGGATTACACAGGTATCATACTGATATTGGTGGTAAGAATATGACCTTATAATAAGAGGACATGATGGCAGAAAAAGGCTATGGCCTCAGACTCTTTGCAGAGAATGTAGTACCTCCATTGGCAGTTAGCTTCAGGCTCAACCTACTCATGTATTACTCATTTATTAAAAACTACTACTTTATTAAGCAATGTTTAGTCTTCCCTTAAATATAGCTGTGTAGCAAAATGTGCTTTGTAAGTACGAATTATAATGTACTTTATCAGTAATTTACAAATAAAGAAAAGTCACTTGCTAAAAATTATCCATTTTACTCATGTCAAAGATATGAGTGTTTCATTATAATACCATGGTGTCATTTTACAGGTAAGAAAAATAAGGCACAAACTGATCATCAGAACTGTTAAATGTCACACAGCCATTTAGCAACAGAACAGGGACAAGAATAGGTCTCCTAGCTCCAGTTCTGTGCCTTACTACCTCTGTATAGCCATCCAACCTCACTGTAAGATAATCTGCACAGAAATGCAAAAGTTCCTAAAAGAACTCATAGTGGCATTAATGAAGTTACAAGTATATAGAAGCTTTTGAATTCTCTTTTTATGACTGAAATCTTTCATGAAGTCAGAAATTCAGTCTGCATTTGTTTATATTGAACCCTCAATATTTAATGTTTTACTGAATTAGTAAGAGATGACAGCATAGATATTAATTTCAAAACTACCCAATAAAAATCTGTCCTGCATTTTCCTCCAGGTTTTTCTTTCCTGTAAGTTACTGACAAATTTATGAACCCCTGACAGGATCTCTTAAACTGGGCACTGTTGATATTTGGGCCTCATAATTCTTTGTTGTGGGAGCTGTCTTGGCCATTCCAGGATGTTTATTAGCACCCTGGCCTCTTCCCTGTAGATGCCAGTACCATGTCCCTTGTCCCCAAAGTTGTGACGACCAAAAATAGTATCTCTAGTTACTGTCAAATGTTCCTGGAGGGCCCAATAGTCCCTGGATGAGAACAACTGATCTTTGGTGACAGCATACTCCCATGTCATTCATGAAACACAAAGTGTAATGAATCAACTGAAGGTATATTAAAAGATACACATTGAAAGTACTCAGAAAATATAAACTGATTTGATATCATGTAATCTGCTTATATCAAACATTATCACCATCAAATATATTATACTAAGTGAAATAAGCCCATTACAAAAGGACAAAATATTGCCTGATTCTACTCATAGGAGGAATCTAGAGTAGTCACATTCATAGAGACAGAAAATAGAATGGTGGTTTCCAGGGGCTGGGGTGGAGCAAAGGAAATTGGAGTTATTATTTAATGGTTACAGAGATTCAGCTTGGAAAGACAAAGGGCTTCTGAAAGTGGATGGTGGAGATGGCTGTACAACAATGTAACTTTACTTAATGCCATAGAACTGTACACTTAAAAATGGTTAAAATGGCAAATTTTATGTTATGTATATCCTACTGCAATATTTTAAAAAATGGTTAAAATTCTTTTTAAAAAGTCATCACAAGGCCTAAATTCCACAAAACAAAAGCAGCTAGATATGCTTTGAAATCCCATATAAAAAAACCTGTTTTTTGTTATTGTTGTTTTGTTTCTTCTTATTCTGGGGGTGGGAGGGACAGGTGGAGGGTTGTTTGTTTGGGAAACAAACTCCACACCTAAGGACTCTGAAGACTAAGAAGATCTCCCTTTTAATTCCTGGCCAGAAGCAACAGCAGCAAGCAGGGCTTCAGTGCCTGCTGCAGAGCAGTGCACATGCATGCACCAGGGCACAGGCCCTGGGGGAGGCCCCCTGATTTAAGAGCCTCCTCTGTGTGAAACACAGCAAGTCCAGATCCCCTAAGGACTCACCCTGTGGGCCACGTCAGCCCAGAGCCCTTCCAATTGCCGGGATGCTCTTGACAAAAGACGGTCTGGTACCGAGCGGCAAGGCCATTATTTTCATTTAAACCATACATGTCATGTCCTGTTTGTGAGAAACACGTTAAACAACTCAGAAACACATTCACAATAGGCTCTGAAGTAGGATTCACATTCCTATGGGCTGGCGTACTGTAAACTGCAGGGGGAAGCTAGTGGGGTGGTGGGATGGTTCATCCACCCTTGTTTTAACAGAGGGCCCCTCCCCAAAGCTCAGCTGACAGTGGGGACCTTCTCTTGTTTGATGTGGGTCTCACAGTTTTCTTCAAGTGCCCAAAGTATAAACAGCCAGGTTATCCATGGGAGTCCAGAACCTTGAATTCCTTTAAGAGTCTCTCTTGCCAATTTTTATTTTCTTAAAAAAAAAAAAAAAAAGAATAAGAACTCAGTCTAAAAAATGTTCCAGAGGAAGATGATTGCCCTATTTCCACCTAGATTGTGACAGCAGATGATCCATATATCATGACTGAAGACATTTTGGAGATGTGAACCATCCCCAATAAACTCAAAATCTGTTCTCCTGACCTACTCCATCACAAGAGCATCTCGGACAGAAAAATGCTCACCTGTAACACATAAGATGAGAAATTCCTCATTCACTGATGAAAGAAAGAACTAATAAACATGGAGAAAATAATCCAGTCAAGCGCAATCTCAGCTTACCTTGTTATTCACCCAGTCGCCAAACATACAATCTTCATATGCAAACCTCCAAGAAAAGTACATTCTAATATATTAAAATTAGAACCCAAATCTAGGCCTTTAGCCAAGTCAAATAATAAACAGTGTGATAACTATGTCTGCTTTCATGTCATGACATTTCTTTAGGGGGAAAGATTTATCATTTAAAATACACATCCCATCCTGTGGAAGTTTTTTAAAAATTGAACTATTTCCTCTAAATGCTTAAAGGTAGATGAACTATAAAGAAAAACTGAATCAGACAGAATCAAAGTCCTATAGAATCCATGAAGAATATTTTAAAAGGAATCATATAGTTAATTAGAACAAAGGTACAGCTAGCAGAACTCCTAAAAGCCAAAATAATAACTTCCAAGATTCATCAGAGATGTGAAGGCAAATGCTAGAATGCCTTATTTCCCTTGTCCAGGACTGACAGTTTTCTTGTTAAAGTATACAAAAGTTTTGCAGCAATTTCAATTTTACTTTGGTTTTGTGTAAAAAGATGTCCCTGGCCTCTTAAATGCAACTAGTAAATAATAATGGACTTGGCCATCACCCACCCCCCACTCCCCCACCACCACAAGGGCTGCAACATCCTGTTCTTTCCTCTTTGGCATGTCTGTCAAAAGAGAGATGGACATCACGCCTCTGAGAAAGATGAAGATCATGCTCTTCTTGGCACTACTAAAAAAGAACTTTATCTTTGCCTTTATTACAAATGCAAAAGGATGTCTCTCATAGGCAGAACTGATTCTTCTGATATTAGCAATCAGCATCAAAACAGAACTTGGGTTTGTGGTTGGTTAAGACATCCCAGGATTGTGTGTGTGTGTGTGTCTTTGGATGTCAGCCTGGAAGAAGGCTTGGTTGAGTCTACCAACACAGCCGTGGTATTCAGTAACAGCTCCTTTGTTTGAGTGGTCCTCTCGGCCATATCCCACCCAAAGAATGGCTTGAAAGAGAGAAAGACCAAAGAACTAACTCTGTGGCTCAGGAAGAATTTTGTGGCTCATCTAACACAGAACACCATTCATTCTTTATCAGCTAATTCATTTAATTGGCACTATGCTATGTACTGAAAATACAGCAAAGAATAAGTAAGATAAAGTCCAGGTTCTCCCAGAGCTTACATTCTAAAGTAGGGACATTCCAAAGTGGACAATGAATAAATAAACAAAATACATGTAGACAGACATATATATGTATATTTATACATTATACACCCCTACCACTATACACATGTGTATGTGGGTGGGTGTGTATAGAAGTGGTGAGTGTTACAAAGAAAAATATCTATACCTTAGAGAAATGAAAACATATATCCACATAAAAACTGTACACAAATATTCATAGCAGCATTATTCACAACAGCCAGGAGTGGAAATAACCCAAATGTCCATCAACTGATGAATGGATAAACAAAATGTGGTGCATTATGCAACAGAATATTATTTGGCAATAAAAAGAAATGAAGTACTGATATATGTTACAATATAGATGAACCTTGAAAACACCACGCTACATGAAAGAAGTCAAACACAAAAGGCCACAGAGTGTATGATTTCATTTATATGGCATACCAAGAATAGGCAAATCTATACAGACAGAAAGTAGATTAGTGGTTGCCAGAGGCTGGGGAAAAAAGGTAATAGAGAGTGACTGTTTAATGGGCATGGGGTTTTGGGGGTGGTAAAAATGTTCTGGAATTAGATAGTGGTGATATTTAAACAACATTGTGAATATACTGAAAATCACTGCATTGGATGCTTTACTTGGTTAAAATGTTAAATTTTGTGTTATGTGAATTTTATTTAAAGTTTTAAAATATTATTAAAAAGTAGGAATAATAGAGCAAGCTAAGAGTACAGAGAGTGACAGAAAGGTGCTATTTGTGCTATCAGAAAAGTCTTCTCAGTTAACACTGAAGCAGAACTTTAAACGTAATGAGGTTACGTGCCAAAAAGATATCCAGGGCTTTGTTCTCTGCTATTCCTCTTTCTCTCTCTCCCTTCTTTTACAACAAAATTTTTCATTTTAACCACTTTTCATTATAATATTGTGTAACCGTCACCACCATCTATTTCTAAAACTTTTTCATTATCTCAAGCTATTCTTCTTTTAAGGCTACAGTTAGGTCATTAATACAGAAAAACAAAACAAAACAAAACAAAACAAAACAAAACAAGAAAAACTGCTTTACAAGGGAAAAGGTAAGCCAGGAGTATACTTACATCACTGTTTTGTTTCTCTCCTGTTCAATAAAGGATTAATGATGACAACAGCAATAATTGTGTTGAGAGAAAATGATGGGGAGGTCAGGGAAAAAGAGATGTCTGGCGAGATCAGCCTTTTGGTGGGAAAGTCCTTCCCTCATCATGAAACATTTGATTTTCAAATATTTGTTGACTCATGCAGAGAGCATGGACTCTCATGTCTGAAATAAACAGACACCGCCCCATATCCATGTGCTTTACAGAATGAATGGCCATCCAACAAAATCCAGGTCTAAGAAATCCCAACTTCTCTCTGAAGAGTATGTAACTTCAAAAAATATAACAGAACTATTTTTCCATATCTTGGCATCAAAATGTAGTAACTCACAGAAAGAGCAGTGCTTTTTTCACTCAAGCTAATTTGTAATATATGTATGTACACACACATGCATGCACACACACATAACAACTAAACCTCTACTTCAAAAAGGAAATATGTCACTTTAAAAGACAAAGAAATGTAAAGATGGCTAAAATTTTATTAGTTGAACTAATAAGAGTTGGTTCCTATTAAACACAGCATTCTCAGCTTTATTTTCTCATAATGTCATTCTTATTCTGGTCTATAATCCAGTTTATATATTATGTGTCTTTGGTACATGTAAGAAGGAATTTAAATTTACAATGCTGGCAAGAGAAATGGATTTATACACTCTAAAATATAAGCTCTTATTCAACATACTTAAACATACTTACAACACTACTGGTAGTAAGCTGCCACGAGGCAAATGTGGGACCTGAACAACTCTCTGAGAAAAAATATTGAAAGGAGGCTCCAGTGCTTATCATAAAAGCACACTGATGCTCACAATGAACCTGAAGGTCAGCATCTCAGCCCTGCTGAAAAGCACCCCAGCTCCAGTAAGTAGGTGTGTCCTATTTGAAAGTACTCAGATTCACAAAGTGAGAAGGAACTTTTTCATTCAAAACACAAATCTCCGCATTGTGCAACAAGACAAAAGTAGTCTGCAATACAGCCAGGTAGAAAATGCCAAAAATATACTTCCTGGGTGTTCTCCTTTAAACCAGTAACATCATAGAGCTGCCAGGACAGGCAGAGTTTAGGCCAGCCTCTCTACCACTCTGTGCTTCAGAGCTTAGGGGCTGGATCCTGATTTCCTGGCATGGTCCTATCGTAGCAATCCATCCACTCGCTGAGGTCCCAAACCATCAGCTTTCCCACTGCCCTTCTATTCCCTCTGCCCAGCCCCAGCTCCCCTCTTGGCTTCAGCACCGCATTTCTGGCTTTGCAAAGAACTAGCCTGCCCTTCTTGCAGTGCCAAGGCCCCCTCAATGCCTTACCATGTCGCACCAGCAGCAACTCTATTAGTTTGACATGGCCACGCACTTCTTCCAGCAAGCCCTTAAACACTGACCACTCTCCAACAGCCTTGGGCTCCTCACACACCCTCTCTTCCCACTGTCCCTATTTCAGATGGAGAGGGGTACACTTCCTGGGCTGCTGGAGGGAGGCTGCAGGACTTCTCAGCTGTGGGCTCACTGTGCTTAGCTCCATGGAGTCACTTTACCCACGAAATAATTTTTTCTTTTTTCCCTCTTCTTCTTCTTCCCTTCCACCCTCACCCCCCCTCCCACCCTTGGAGTAACTTGAAACTGTTTTAGAACACCTTCATTCCTGCAGAGCTTCAAACAGCAGTGCGGCAAGGTCTAGAAGTGTAGGGGCTGCTAAAGCCGTCTTCACTGTTGTCCGTGCCACTGGGGCAAGGGTGTAGAATGACCTTAAGTCTCAGGCTCCCTACCACGCCAGGCTGCTCCTAATGAATAACAAATGGGCCTTCCCCAATGCGTTTGCCCAGGACAAGCTGCCATTACAAGCCCTTTTGTTTTTTTAGTGTTGTGGTAATGTATCATCTTGCGTGGCTGGATGTCATCTTTGAGAAGGTCACTGCAGGTATGTGCGCCCTTCCCCTGGACTCCCCTCCCACCCACTCGCACCCCCATCACCACCCCTGCTATAAAGGAAAGTCTGACAAAAGTGGACAAAGCACTCAACACCTTTGTTTGGACCTGGGGAACCAGAAAATCCAGGACTCCGCTCACGGTCGGGCTTATCAGCTATAAACGCTCCCCATTTTGTAAGAGAAGGTCTGTAAAAGAGGGTAGACCTTCAGCACAGTTAGAAGACAAGTCACAGGGACTATGGGGGTAGCACTGTGCTTTGGAAATTGACTTGGAGACAGAGGAGGGGGGATGCCCTTTACCCTGAAACTGAAAAATCAGATCTCGATCCACAGAGCAGGAAAGGTTCTTTTCCAAGCCTCCTACTATTCATCTTCATTTCACAGATATTTAGAGCATGTATTATGTTGCTATGGACAATTAGCCTTTTATCCAATTTTACTTGAGAGTTTAACTCTCCCACCCGAAGGTTTTAATTATACCCTCAGCCCCATACTTAGGCCTCGGTTCCTGCAGCTGGAAATCTGCCCCAGTGATGTTATAACCTTGTTAATGTAACAAAAGAGGAGTTTACTTAAAACTGGACTGACTATGGACTTAAGCCAAATTTACTTGAAAGAGGAAAGAGTCTGTCAAAAATCCTATAGTAAACACGGCAAAGCAGCTCTTTCATAGCCTTCCCTTAATTCATAGCGACAAGCAATTTACATGTAAGTGGATTCATATGCTCTACCAAGAGGCCTCCTCTCCAAGCAGGGGTGGTGTGCGCTCTCCCCCCCCCCCCACCTCCCCTTTTTCTTTTCTTTCCTCCCTTTTAGTTTTTTTTTTTTCTTTCTTTCTTGGTATGTGGAGTAGGCCGTTCTCCTTAGTGGAACAGCATAAATCCACAATGTTTTAATCGCCCCAAAGCACAATTAGAGCCCTCTAAACATTTACCAGACCAGTCGCTCTGAATAAAGGCAGTCGAAATTTCCAAAAGCCACTCTTAGACCTGACTGTTGTCCTGTCAAATACACACTTTATATTCTGTTGAAGCCTGCTTATAAAGAACGAAAAACTCTCTTGCTAACGAGGTAAGAGTTGTAAGCTTTAAAGTGAGAGTTGTTGGTCACATACCAGAGCCCACGTTTTTCTCTTGTTGCCAAAATCCTTCAGGGCTTCTTACCTTCTACTGTTAATTAGATTACCTTTTTTAGTCCACACACTAACAGAAAACATACATTAGACTAAACAAGATATGACAACAAGGAAGGGCTGAAGGGAGAGCCCTCTGAGAAAACATTAAAGAAAAACATCACTCTTAATATCACTGTATAAAGAAAAAAAGAGACTGCAGGTAATTTCAGCCTGCAAGGGGTGGGGGAGGGATCCTTAACATTTTAGAAGCAAAGACCAAAAAATTAATTCCCCCCAAGTAGAACCCCAGGAAGGGGTTTACTTCAGTTACATTATTTTCAACTATGCTCTTTGACAAAATCCATCCATGGCAAACAACTGGCTAGCACTCAAGTTTCTTTCATGCACATTGAAAGTTTAATTAGTTCTAACTAGATCAAAAGTTGTTTTTCCCCCCTTTGGCATGTATCTGTATCATTTCTGTGCTATTTGGAAGCTGCTAGACATCAAAGGCAGATCCATCATTCTTGGGGAACCTCCATCCCTTGGAGGTGATTCTGATGCACCCCTCCTTCCATGCTACCGGATCTCATGGCAGCCAGGGACCATGCTCTGGCAGGGGCTGGTTGCACCCCAAGACATGCACACAGCTCCTTCTCACTCCTCCTGAACAGCACCCAGCACCAAATGGTCTAACTGTTCCTAAGAATGCCTCTAGACAACCCCAAACAAACCATTACTATGTGGAATCACAGCAAATCCCCCCAAAAAGAGAACTCATGAAAAATTCTATGATTTAGAGTCCAGAACTTAGCATCACTTAGGCTATTAACAGCCCATGTTATAGGGACCTATTTCAAGTACTCCAAAGTTATCCTAATTTTTTTTTCCTTTCTTTTATTTTTGCTATTCATTCTAAGGTCTTTAAACTGGGTTAGCAAATTAACAGGCAAACCAATTACCCACTGAGAGCTTTCTACAAGAGCTTAGAGGTTATAAAGACATAGAAAGAAGCAAGGGTTAGCATCCCAGCCCTCCTCCACATTAGCTTCATACTTTAGGCAAGTTTCCTTATCCTCTTTGAGCCTCCTTGGTTTCCTTCTCTGTAACCTGGGAAGAATATCTTCTTTCTCAGGTTGTTACAAGGAACAAGTAAGATATAAAGCCCTGAGCCCTGAACCTGTGGTCTATAAGCTTAAAGGTCTATGCTTAAAGGACACGCTTGGTAAGTGTTAGACACTGCTTTCATCAAAGTAATCATTATTTGTCAAAGATACAGTTGTAGTGTTGCTTGGTACGGTCTTTTAACTACAAAGGTGAGGTTATCTCAAGATCTATTTTTTTGAATGTTTACTTATTTATTTTGAGAGAGAGAGAGAGCGAGAGCATAAGCAGGGAAAGGGTGGAGAGAGGAAGAGAGAGAAAATCCCAAGCAGGCTTTGCTCTGTCAGCGCAGAGCCTGACTAGGGGCTCGATCTTACAAACCATGAGATCATGACCTGAGCCGAAACCGAGAGTCAGATGCTTAACTGACTGAGCCACCCAGATGCCCCAAGATCCATTTTTTAAATTTATACTATGTGCCAAGACCTGCACTAGGAGCTATTTACACAGCCTATATATCTTCTTTTGTCAGAATGGCAAGGTCTATGGGTTCCATAGACCCCATAGACTCTTGCCTACTCAGAGACCCTGGCATATGGGAGAAACCATGTGGCTACTTCAAGCCAATGACACAGGCAAAGCTCCTTGGAAGGTGATGTCCCTTCTTACAGGTGAAGTTGTTTAGCATGTACCCTTCCTTCTGATTGAATACAGATATGATGGCTGGAGCTGCAGCAGCAATTTTGTAACATGAAGGCAAAAGCTGGCCATGCCAGAGGATAAGATAGGATGGCAATAGTAAAATACCCTATACTTTCTGGGCTACATACCTCCACACTTACCTTATGTGAAAAAACAAATTAGTCAATTTGGGTGTTTTCTGTTGGGGAAGGCAAGTACATCCCTAGCTGATATCTACCCTGATTTCTCTATGGCTTAGATGATGCAGCTACAGAGAAAAGAGGATTTCTGGACACCAACACATTTGCCTGGGCCTAGTTAAGGAAGAATTAGATGGGAACCTGAGATGCAGAATGTCTGCTGCCCAAACTTGTCACACTTCCCTCTCTAGCAGCCCCACCACATGCTGTAAGATCACACAGCACAATTACTAAATCATAGTTTTATCACTGTCTGTGATATTTTGGCTTCCCTTGGGTTCCAAAATATTATGTTTAAAAATCTCCATACTTGCCCTTGGTTGTGTTCCAAAAAGAAAAGACATTACTGGCGAGCATGTGCCTTCCTAAGAAGCACTGACGAGAGTACATCTTGAAGTGAGCACATTAATGGGTGTCCTTTAAACCCTCCACTTCCCATTTTCCCATTAGAGCCTCCTTAATTTAGCACCCCAGGATTCTACTTAAATTACCTTCTTAGTCAGGATTAGGGGAGCAAAAGGAGACCACAGGGCCCTGACCCTGACAGTTCAAATTGTCAGCGCCAGGAGACTGACACACTTTTCTCCCCACTAATCCCACACTGCATGGCATGGTCTCAATTTTGGAGAAATCTGAATGCTTATACACTTAGCCAATCCCCAAGTGATTCAGATAAACTTAGTACCAAATAAGTGAGGCATTTATGTATCTCGAATATCTCTACTTGCTCAATGCCAGGGCCTCAATATTTTGATAAAGTGATGACAGGAAGAACACAGAGAACAAAAAGTGAAAGAAAAGAAAATACTCTAAGTACATGGAAAAACGATGAGCCTCTAGAATTTATTCTGTATATTTGAGAGGAAATGTATGTCCATAAGGCAATTTTCAAAATGTAGATTTTAGAGGCCAGATTGGTTTTCCTTTCTTTTTTTGAGGAAACTGAAGCAGATTTGGGTTCAGAATATTCAAGGGCAATTTCTAAAAGCTACTTGGAATTACCTTCCTCATGAATCTGCCAAAAAAAAGTGCACTGACAAGAACTTTCTGTCTGTAGCACCACTGTCAAACAGAAATATAATACAAGCCAAATTTTCTAATAGCCACATTACAAATGTAAGAAAAAATTAGTGAAATTGATATTAATATTTTTATTTAACCCAATATATCCAAAATATTATTACTGGAACATATAATCAATATAAAATTCATTACTGAGATAATTTATATTCTTTTTTTCATACTAAGTTTTTGAAATCAGGCATGTATTTTATACTCGTAGCACACTTCAATTTGGACCAGCCACATTTCAAATGCTCAATAGTCACGTAAGGTTCATGGCTCATGTACTGGACAACCCTGATCTATAGTACCTATCATGTACACACACACACACGCGCACACACACACACACATACACACACACACTATAAATGGCACAAAGGCTTTCATAAGAGCAGAATAACATGTATATTTTTTACCCCTTATGCCCATCTCATATATTAAGTGAAGGAAGGGAGGGGATATAAATCAGCATAGGTATAGTATAGCTTAATCCAGATGAAATTTATTATTTTATACATATAATATTATGTTAACATAATATTATAACATAATAATATAATAATATATAATAATATAAGCACCATACAGCACCCTGTGCTTATCCCAACAGGTGCCCTCCTCAATGCCCATCACCCACTTTCCCCTCTCCCTCACCCCCCATCAACCCTCAGTTTGTTCTCAGTAGTTAAGAGTCTCTTATGGTTTGCCTCCTTCCCTATCTGTAACTTTTTCCCCCTCCCCCCTCCCTGGTCTTCTGTTAAGTTTCTCAGGATCTACATATGAGTGAAAACATACGGTATCTGTCTTTCTCTGCCTGACTTATTTCACTTAGCATAACACTCTCCAGTTCCATCCACATTGCTGCAAATGGCCAGATTTCATTCTTTCTCATTGCCAAGTAGTATTCCATTGTATACATAAACCACATCTTCTTTATCCATTCGTCAGTTGATGGACATTTAGGCTCTTTCCATAATTTGGCTATTGTTGAAAGTGCTGCTATAAACATTGGGGTACAAGTACCCCTATGCATCAGCACTCCTGTATCCCTTGGGTAAATTCCTAGCAGTGCTATTGCTGGGTCATAGGGTAGATCTATTTTTAATTTTTTGAGGAACCTCCATGCTGTTTTCCAGAGTGGCTGCACCAGTTTGCATTCCCACCAACAGTGCAAGAGGGTTCCCGTTTCTCCACATCCTCGCCAGCATCTATAGTCTCCTGATTTGTTCATTTTAGCCACTCTGACAGGCATGAGGTGTTATCTGAGTGTGGTTTTGATTTGTATTTCCCTGATGAGGAGTGACGTTAAGCAAAGGAAACAATCAACAAAACTAAAAGGCAACTGACGGAATGGGAAAAGATATTTGCAAATGACATATCGGACAAAGGGCTAGTATCCAAAATCTATAAAGAAGTCACCAAATTCCACACCCAAAAAACAAATAATCCAGTGAAGAAATGGGCAGAAGACATGAATAGACACTTTTCTAAAGAGGATATCCAGATGGCCAACAGGCATATGAAAAGATGCTCAACGTCAATCCAGATGAAATTTCTGATATTTTTGAACTACAAAAATGGTAATATCATATGGTTCAGCTTAATATTTTAACCCAAAGTTCTCATGAGATGGTTTATGGTGAGATTCGAAACTTAGGCTGACAGTAGGCCTCCAATAAAATCACTGTCTTAAGTGGTTGCTGACTGCGAAAGTATGGACCAATTATATTTCAGGTCCAAGTGCAGCAATTCATTAATTGCTAAAGTGTTTGCTTCCTCTTTTCTAAGCCATAACACAGTTTCTACAAACCTGACTGAAAGATAATACTTGATCAAAAAGTAAGGCACTGGATGTTCCTGGTCACCATGTGCAGCTCAAGGCCTATGACTGCAGACTCCTGGAAGCACATCACTTAGATGCCTCAAAGCTCCTCACATTCAATCTTTGCAAAACCATAACCTCTGAAACTTCCATCACCACCAACATCAACATCATTATTACCATGATCATCACCATCATTGTCTTTACCATGCTGTCTCCACCACCATGACCATCAGCATCATTGTTGTCATCAACACCACTGTCATCATCACCCATCATCATTACCAACAGCATTATGACCCTCATCACATAACTTCTGTATAGTAAGTCCTTCCTTAGTTCCTTTACCCATTTCCCTAAGACATTTTCACTTCTTCATCCATTGAACTCCTATTGAATCTTTAAGACCTAGTTTAAAATCATCCCTCAAAGTTCTCCCCACCTCACAGGCCAAATGAATTGCTCTCTCACCTCAGCAAAACCACTGAAAACGTCCTTTGTACATGTCTAGGTTATAACATAATGACCCAATTATGCAATCTTCCCTCCCTACTTTTAGCTCCTAGCACTGGGTCAGGTACCAATTCTAGGATTCAGAATAACTATAAATTGGTTGAATGCAAATGAATAGATTTCAAGTGTGTACACTGGGTAGTACATTTAAAAAATGATTTTGAGGCTGTGATCTAATATTTCCAATCATTTTATATATATTTTGCCTTCAAACAGATTGTAAATAAATATGGACGTGGGCCATAACTTGTGTATCTTTGTTTCACAGCACTATGTAGAGTACCCCCCCACTTTTAATAGCTTTACTGAAATATAATTCACATATACAATTCACCCATTTAAAGTATAAAATTACATGGGTTTCTGTATATTCATCTGTGAAACTATCATCCACATAAAATTTTAGAAAATTTTCATTACCTCCAACAGAACCCTATACCATTACTAGTCACCCTTCATCCCCTCCCCTGAACCCTGGGCAACCATAAATCTAATTTCTGCCTCTGTATATTCACCTATTTGTACATACACTGTATCTTACAATATGTGGTCTCTTGTGATTGGCTTCTTTTACTAGCATGATGTTTCCAAGGTTCTTCCATGTTATAGCATCTATCAGTAGTTTATTTTCTGTTTATTGTCAAATATCATCCCATGTATGGATATACCTCATTTTGTGTATCCATTAATCATCAATTCACCCATTTGTTTCCACTTTTTGGATATTATTCATTAAGGCAGCTGTGTATATTCATATATAATTTTTTGCATAAGAGGTATGTTTTTATTTCTTTTGGGTATGTACCTAGGAGTGGAATTGCTATGTCATTTGGAAACTGTGTGTTTTAACATTTTGAGGAATTACCAAATTGTTTTCCAAAGTGGCTACACCACTTTACAATGCCACTGGCAATGTGTGAGGGTTCCAGTTTCTCCACATCAATACTTGTTATTGTCTTTTTCATTATAGCTATCCTAGTGAGTGTGAAGGGAAACCTCATTGTGGTTCTGATTTACATTTCCCTAGGATTACTGATGTTGAATATCTTTTCATGTACTTACTGGCCACTTGTATATCTTCTTTGGAGATATATCTATTCAAATTCCTTGCCCTTTTTTAAGCTGGTTATTTGCATTTTAATTAAGTTGTAAGAGTTCTTTACGTATTCTGGATACAAGTCCCTAATCAGATATGACAGAAAATATTTTCTCCCTTTTTATGGATTGTATTTTCTTGATGATGTCCTTTGAAGCACAGAAGTTTTTCATGTTGATGAAGTCCAATTTATTCTTGTTTTAGTTGCTTGTGCTTTTGATATCATATCTAAAAAGGCTTTGTCTAACACAAGGTCACAAAGATTTATACCTATGTTTTATGATAGGAGTGTTACCATTTTAACTCTTACATTTGGATCTGTAATCCATTTTGAGTTAATTTTTGTATATGGTATGAAAGAGCCTTTGACATAGCTTATAAGTTTTGGAAATAAATTGTCCACACATTCTTTATGGACCTCATACACATATTACTGATAGCTCCTCTTCAGTGGCAATGATACTCAAGTATTTTTCCTCATAAGCATTTTACAGACACCTGGCATTCAAGATGTTCTGTGAATTTTATACAGGGAGAATCTAAGAAAGCTAAAAATATTGTTCATCATTGACACAATAATGATGTTGGTAAAATTCCTCAAATTTTGATTTGCTATTGTCCTGTGATATTTTCCTTTCATGATCTTGAATAATTTCCATATTCTGAATACTGAATATTCAATGGAGGTCTATTGTTTCTTGGTTTTTAGTGTTGTTTCTTCTCCTTCCTTATCTCCTCCCTCAAACCCTCAGTTCCTCCCTTCTTCCCCTCTTTCTTTTCTCCTTCCTCCTTTCCTTTCCTTTCTCCTTCCCTTCCCTTCCCTTTCCTTCCTCCCTTCTTCTCTCCCCCTTCTTCCTTTTCTTCTTTCCTCCCTGCCCCCTATTCAAGTTTCTTCCTCCTTTCTTTCCTAAGTTCCTTCCTTCCTAACTACCTTCTCCCTTATTACCTCTTAATTTCCTCTCTTAATTCTCCTCCTAACTGAAGTGTAAGCTCACTGAAAACATCCTTTGTAGGTCTTGGTTGTCTAAACAACCCTTTAGCAGTCACACTGCCCCCCACCAACCTCAGAACAGGGACTGGCAATAAGTGTTTTAGGGCTTAATTTGAATAGTCAAATCCTATCCATGAGTTCCAAACCAAACTATAAGGATTCCCTTCTTTACAGTGTACAAGCACCGTTCCATCCATATTCAATTTTGAAAAAAAAAAAAAAAGCAACCACATTTATTTTATCATAACTGAACGAAAAGCATTACTCCATGTAAATGAAAAAAACATCAAGAGAAAAAATAATAACTGTGTAATCAAGACTATGTAAAATGCATGCATGGGAAAACAGACTAGGAAAAAAAAGAATTCAAAATGACAAGTCCTTTTCTTGGGTAAATGCTTTCTTCTTTCTGCTAGTCAGCATTTGCTATAATATACACATTTAATTTCCACTTTTTTAAAAAAGAGGTAAGTCTCTTTTGAAATAAATATTTATTCTTGATTTTTCAGACACGAAGGGGATGTAACATAACTGCTATGAGTCATTTGAAAATGTTATACAAGAGAAAGCATTTTTATAATTACAAAGTCCTATACAAATATGACTTACTACTCTTTTTTATGAATCTACTTTATTGTCAAATTGGCTACTATTATGTTGAATAATAACAATTAATCAACACCATCCAACTCATTAAACTATTAAAATATCTAGCACTCATAGAATTTCTGATCATTTAGCACAGATACTTTTCTATATTCATTTGGCCCTGCCTCCTTCCTGCCTTACTGATCATGTGTGCAATTCCACATATCAAAGATTAATTTAATGGCTCCTTAACCTTTAAGTAAAGTAACCTTTACACCTGTAGGACTTATCAGGGAGCGTGTGAGTTGTGTGTGGGGGCTATGCACACATACATGTGCACTGTCAAGCCCTGCATCTCCAACTGGAAGGCTTTGCTCCTGCAGGTGGGGCAAGTTGGCTATAATATAACCTGTGCCTAAGATGCAGGAACATCTGCTGGCTTCCTGTAATCAGTTTGTTGGCTGGATTTAAGAACCCTGGAGCCTGTAGTTGATCTGTTCTGCCCTGGGTGCCACCGAGGCCCAAGGGAATGATGCTAAGAGAGTTTCAGGAGACAAGGGCATAATTCAGTCAGCTTACAAAAAAAAAAAGAAAAAAAACAGTCCTTGGCAACAGAAGCCTTCCCTCCTTCCCTCCCAGATGATTTTCGAAAGCCCTTGTTCTGTGTACTTTGACGTCAGAGGCCGAGGCTTTCCTGGTCTTCCACTGGCTTCTGCTCAATAAAAACACCATCCCATTCCATCATTTTGATCATCATTATTTCCTCAGTTAATAAAACTTAAAGAAAGCATGTTTTCAGAGATAGCTGCTAAGGGGTAGAGGCCCATTTTGGCTGAGGTCAGCCTTGGCAGAAGTCAACTCTTTTTTTTCCCTAAGATTTTATGTTCTCTTGGTAAAATCATATTGTTTGAAAAATTAAAATAATAAAATATTAGCTGTGCAATGGAAAGTGGTTCAAATTTGCTGCCACAGATTTTTACGTATACACTTTTAGTTGCATTAAAAGCTAAACTCCAAGCTGGAGTTTTAAATATTGTCCAAGCTCACTATCTCCTTGAAAAATTCCAGACCAGTTCTGGGAGCTTCTTTCACTGTGTATCTTATTTTTAAAAATCCTTTCTTATTTTAAATATGTAAGTTGCTGCTAATACCATCATGAAGGAAAGGTAATGCTGAAGATTTCATATCTAGTCACAGCTGACCCATGTGAATGTAAACCACATAACAACACATTGTGGACACAGCATCTCTAATGGTAGCTTGGAAAAAATGACTTGGGTTAGTAACCAACGTGTAATAGCCACATGTCAAGAAGAAGGAGAAAATGGAGGGAAAGGGGCACTATAGACCTGCATGGAAGGAAACTGCTTGTTTTGAGGCAAGGATAAGGTTAGGAGTCCAAGGATGTTGTGGTAGAAGATCAGCTATTATCGCATCCCTGTGGGGGTGGTATTTTTGAACCCCTTCCCCCATAAACATGCGCACTTTCAGCAGAATCTCCCAGAGATGTTTTGGGCTTTTAGCAGGACCCAATATGTTCAACTATTGTTATTTTTATTGGCCGTTTGAATATGGTATTTGATTTTGAGTCCCATATGAGACACTCTTCCTCTCCCCCTTATGTATCTCTTAGGTCTCACTTGAACTGTTCCTCCCTCCTAGAAGCCAAATTCCCATGCTACCTTCCAATCTGGATTAGATGTCCCAATATCCCAGGGCCTTCCTTATCAGAGCACTTACTCCTTCTTTTCATCTTCCTCATTAGTATATGAGCTCTCCTAGACAGGGACCTTGTCACCAGGGCTAGACTCAGTGCTCAACCCATAGATAATGTCCAGTGACTAACTGTGGAGGGCACAGGTAAGGAACACACAGAATATCCAAAGGAGATGGGTTAGAATAGCGAGGGTCCTCTAAACCTGTCACAAAAAGTAGAAAAGAAAGAACTGGGTACTCTCAGATGGAGATGAAAAGATTCTGCAGGGTGAAGGGGACTAGAGAGAAGACAGGGCAGTAGAATAGCTTTAAATACTCAAAGATTATACAGATGGATTAAATGCCTACATGGCCTCAAAAAGCAAAATGTAAAAGAACCAAAGAGCAAGAGGATAAAATGATACAGAAAGTTATTATAGTAGAACAAAAGGCAAACATTTTACTACAGAGTTCTCTGAAAAGAGAGTGAGTTTCCCAGAACACTCATGTAGATTAAGACTTACTAAGTAGCATAACTGTTTTATACGTATTAACTCATTTAATCATCAGAGAAACATCACAAGGAAGGCAATGTCAACTATACATTTGGTCAAGGTCATAGTGCAAGCAGTGTACATATAGGGCCAAGATTCAAACCCAGTCATCTAACCCTTCAAAGTCCAGATGCTCGGCCCTTGTGCTAATGCATTCATCATCACCATTGATCCCAGGAAGAGCCTAAAGGACCCCTTCCCAGAGAGGCTACAAAGGAGTTAGGGAGCACCACCATATGAGATAACGGGCTAGATGATATGAAACAGTTTGTTTCCATAACAACACTTAATTGTCACCACTTGGTCTTGCTTGGCTCCAAGCCAACCAAAATGTAATGGCCATAAAGTCTTCTCCTGTGGGACCCTAGCTTTCACATTTCCCCACCCTTTTGGGACACCTTTTCTCCCTACCTTCTACTGTGGCCAGTACTAGAATGCTGCCAAGATCTTGGCCCAGATGTTATGACTTCTTGAGTCATTCCCCTCTGGAGCCACCAGATTTGAATGCCAAGCCCAAGACAAAACTCTGGCTCAACCCAGTGTCGTCACATGGTTACCTAGTTGAGGGAGAGAAGGACGCAGAGGACACTTGGATATGGAAGCCATCCCACTGCTCCCTCAAATCACCAATATTGGATATGTAATAGATATTCAAGTAATCAAAACATCAAGACTAAGCTGGGGGGACTAGGTCTGAGTCATGACTAGATGAGCGTCTAGCACAGTGGGAAGTCCCTAGTTATTGGTCAAGAAATGATGGTTGTATAATCGCTGGTGCTTGAACAACACAGAGGCTAAGGCACTAACTACCTGCACAGTTGAAAATCCATGTATAACTTCTGACTCCCCAAAAAGTTAGCTACTATTAGCCCACTGTTGACTGGAAGCCTTTCTGACAACATAAACAGTCAATTAACACATATTTCCTGTTTTATGTATTATATGCTATATTCTCACAATAAAATAAGCTAGAGAAAAGGTTATTTAAAAATCATGAGAAAATACATTTATAGTGCTTTACTGTATTTATATAAAAAAAAAGGTGCATGCAATTCAAACCCACATTATTCAAGGGTCAACTATAATTAACAAACAAATACTCTAGAATGACCCTGCAGAGATTAAATTTTTGTCCCAATGATATAGGGGTTTCTGGGAGCAAGCAGATATGATCATTAGCAAAAACAGTGCAAGAAGCTGAGTGGTTATCTTCAGGTCTTGCCAGAGATTCAGGAGTTTAATCTCATTACAAAGAAAATTTTAATTTTCTTAATTTTAATTTTATTCTCTGTAGAAGCTTAATTTTAATTTTATTCTCTGTAGAAAAGCTGTTATTAATCAAGACCCAAGAACCCTTAGGTGTAATAGATGTGACTAATCACCAGTTCATGTTCACACTTTAAAATTTATTGTTTATTTCTTCAAAATCCTGGAGAGTTACCTTTCAGTAAAGAAGCTGAAAAGAGACACAACCAAGAAAAGGCTTTCCCTTCCAGTTATGGTAGAAATGTCAATATGTGCTAAGAGATAACAAATACTCTATCCACTATGTCATTATGTCAGTCCTGGGAACACTAAGACTTAAGCAAAAGTCAGGGAGAACAGAGCTGAAAATCGATTAAGGAATGTGTCAAGTGACGTAAATCCTTCTATTTCCCTGTATAATACCACTAAGTGGTCCATTTTGCTGTTTTATAGCAACATTAAAACAAATTAAAATCTAAGCTTCTCACATTTGGATGCAGGGAGTTTCAACTTTATGGGGAAAGGCCTCCATTAGAATTCTCCTCCACCTTAAAGTGTTTGTAATTTGGTGTCAAAATGTTTATCTGAAAAAAAAAAGAATGTTTCTACTGAAATATTTATATCATATAAATGATATAATGTCTGGGATTTGCTTCAAAATAACCCATGGATAGGTGTGTGGAACTGCTAGATAGAAAGGAAAAAGGACTGTCAACGAGGTGAATAATTGCTGAAGTTGGGTAAAGGGTATATGGGGGTTCATTTTACTTTTGTATATAATTGATCTTAAAAAAATTTTAATAGTATTTTATCCAAGTGAATTGGGCCACCAATTTGGAAAAAGATGATTCTCATAGGAGTATTCCTCTCTGTTCCATGGAGGTGACACCTGCTTTTGAAAGAAGGGAGACTATCACTCATCATACCAAACTTACAGTCATATCTCATTTGAGTCCTTGTTCAAATATCTGCATGGATCCCACATTAAAGGCAGGGTTCTCAAGATAACTTATCTAAAAAATATGACTTAGTCGGGTATTTTCAACTGACCAAAATTGTTTTTAAAACTTTTTTAAGGTTATTTATTTATTTTTGAGAGAGAGAGAGAGAGAGAGAGAGAGAGAGCGTGAGCGAGCACAAGTGGGAGAGGGGCAGAGAGAGAGAGGGAGACACAGAATCCAAAGTAGGCTCCAGGCTCTGTGCTGACACCAGAGAGCCAGATGCGGGGCTTGAACTCACAAACTGTGAGATCATGACCTGAGCCAAAGTTGAACACTTAAACGACTGAGCCACCCAGGTGCCCCTGACCAAAATTCTTTAAAATTCTCTTCTCTAAATATAGGCACTTGATAAATTCGCCTTTCCAAATGAGAAGCTTATCTGACTTCACTATATTCTTCCCTGAAAGACTTTTAAGTAAATGAAAGTCTGCATAGGAAATCTTTGGAGGAGGTTAGAAAGTAGTTGCTCTAGAACATAAGATGCAGGCAATAATACCCACACATGAGAGGAGATTATAGAGAGATCAGGTTAAAATCAGTTCCACAGAACTTAAGAGCCTATGTCCCTGAAGAAAAGAAAATGGCTCTGAATGGTGACCCAAGTTTCTAGTCTACCCACTAAAGACTGTTAGATGAATAACATTATTGAATGTGGAAAGGACTCCTTTCTAAGCTTTCTGAATCTACCTGGTCTGTGGCCACCTGCTTCCAGGTGAGAGAAGGCCTACATGCTGGACATGGACCAGTGTTACAATGCTACTGGTGCTACTACCACATTAGCTCAAGGTCAGTGGTATTCCAGGAAGGAGCAGAGCTCCTGGTCCAAGGTGAGAAATTATCAATGTAATGCAGGCT
Organism: Panthera pardus; assembly: GCF_024362965.1. Lineage (NCBI taxonomy): Eukaryota > Metazoa > Chordata > Mammalia > Carnivora > Felidae > Panthera > Panthera pardus. The sequence continues at coordinate 24,167,912 of NW_026527013.1, forward strand.
AAGTCTAGACCAGCTCTTCTCAATCAGGGCTGGTTTTACCTCCTAAGGAACTTTTGGCAATATCTGGAGACATTTTTAATTGACAACTGGAGGGGGGGATTGCTCCCGGCATCTAGTAGTTAAAGGCCAGGGATTTTACTAAACAGAACAGTCCCCACAAGAAAGAATCATCCATTCCAATGTCAGTTGAGGACCCTCGGGCTAAAGCAGTAGTTACTACGATAACCCCCTCACAGGCCCCGTGCATGGAGGGATGAAAGTGCCAGGGGAGCAGAACACAGAGCTGGCAGGAAGAAGGGAAAGGCAGGGGCACCCATCTCCGCTACTCCCAGAGCCAATCTAACCCTAAATATGTAAATTCAGCATTCTGTGGGTCTGTTGAAATCTTTTACTTCTCTTCTGTGGCTCCACTGCCAAAATCCTAAGACAAGCTCTCTTCCCCTGAAAGACTGCACCAGCTTCCTAACTAGTATGCCCACACCCAAATCTATCTGTGCAAAAGCCAGAGGCAGTAGGGTGGAACACAGAGACCAGTATGGTGTGGTGGTCAAGCACGTGGCCAGACTACCTGATAATCCCGAGAGGTTCAAATCTCACCTTTGTTATGTGACCTTGGTCTAGTTACTTAACCCCTCCCTACCTCTGTTTCTTCATATGTAAAATGGGGAAGATAAATGTAAAATCTTAGAGGGTCATTGTGAAGATGAAATAAGTTGACGTTTACAAAGCTTTTTTTAAAGTTTCTGGCACATGGTAAGTACACTGTAATTGCTTTTTCATTATTTTCAAATCCTAATCCCATCATGCTGCTCCCCTTCAATGGATTCCTGTTCTTCCACAGGATAAATATTGACAATCAGACCAAGGCCCTCAAGGTCCTGGGTGGTCTGGCCTCTGACACCCTTCCAGCCTTAACCAATCCTGCTACCCCACTTTGTCTCTGTGTTCCAGCTACACAGGCCTCCTATGAGCTAATGGAAGGCATGTTGTCCCTTCTGTCACAGGGCCTTTGCAGGGGCAGTCCCTTCCTCTTGGAATGTGTTCCCTCACCTGACCCTCCTTAGCAGCCCCACCTCTTCACCTAATGAACTCCCACTCACCCAGCACATCATGGCTCACAAACACATCATCAGGGGACTCTTCTACTTTTAGGATACTCTCATTACTCCACAAACCTTTCCTTTGGTGCACATTTATCCTGGCAATCATTCTGCACTCGGATTTCGAATCCTGGGATTGGATATCAAATTATTCACTCATTCTCTCAATAAATAACTCTGACTTCCCTGAATGATCTGTTTTACAAATGAGTGAATAAGTCAATGACTGAACAAATTCCAGAGTCAATAAGGAGTGTTTAGCTTATACTTGAGGCTAGAGTGTTACCTGTGCAGCAGTTGCTGCTCAAAGCTGGATGCCTTTAGCTTTATGGAAACCCCAAAGGCTATGAGCTTGGTAGGCTGAAAGGTGGCTACCTGTGGCCTGGAGTACAGACTTGTACTCTGGCCAGGAAGCCCTAGAATGCTCTCTTTCCTCCTATCTCCAGAAGCTCTTTTTCCTCAGTCAAGCCAACATCCCCAAGCCTGAAGAACAGGAGAAGAATTGTTTTCCCTTGTGTGTGACAGGAGCAGGAGACTGTTTTCACTACTCCTAAGGCTGAGGCTGACTCTGGGAACATCAGCCCCACATCTTTCTGGGGTCAGGGCAGCAGCAGTCATTCATGTTGAAGGGTCATTTGGAAGCCAAGTGTTTTTAGAAAAACCACAGAATGGCAGTTTTGTTTCAGTGTTTTGACTTAAGCATCAGGCAATCTGCTTCTTTTTCCAAAATTACTTAATATGGGAAATGTAAACATTTTCTAACAGCGCTTTCTCAAATCATCCTAACAAACCTTGCACATGTGAACATGGCACCGTGGGCTTCCCTACTGTACCAGTCTGGGTCTGGCTGGAGATAGAATTCACCACAGATGGGTCCAATGAGAAGACTTCAATGAAAGGATGACAGAGGAGACGTGGACAGGGTGAATAAAACAAACGAGATATGGAGAGGCACCCAGAAAAGCAATAGTGAGCAGCCATTTCAGTACCTTGGGCTGAGGAGCAAAAGGAAACAAGAGTTAATCCCAGTGCCAGTAGGAGGTATGGATAGGGCACTGCTGAGAGGGAGCCGTAGTCATGGAGAGAAGTTGCTACCTCCAGAGGCATGGCTACAAAGCAGCATGGGAACAGGAGGCAACTCTCTAGCTTTTTTCTCCTCCCACCCTTCCATTTCCTACAGTGCTTCCTGTTGGCCTTGAACCCAACCAGGAGTCAGCCAGCAAAGGAGCCCTAGATATACACCCCACAGAGGGCAGCTTCCCAGGGCACAGCCTCCCCTCCCAAAGAATGGCACTGGTGAGGGCAGGGGAAGGGAGACGGTAGCACCGGGGTGGCTCAGTCAGTTAAGCACCTGACTTCGGCTCAGGTCATGATCTCACAGTTTGTGGGTTCGAGTCGCACATGGGGCTCTGTGTGCTGACAGCTCAGAACCTGGAGCCTGCTTTGGATTCTGTCTCCTTCTCTCTCTGCCTCTCCCCCACTTTGCACTCTCTCTCTCTGTGTCTCAAGAAGAAATAAATGTTTAAAAAAAAACTTAAAAAAGAAAAACAAAGAATGGCAGGGGGTAGGAAAGAGCAGAGAGTAACCACTGGGCCTACCCAATCCCATGTTGCCTTAGAATAAAGCCTTAGCTGGTGAAGTCTTAGAAATGTATCGAAAGGAAAGTTTTCCAAGAAAACTTCCAGAGAAAGAGCCAGGAGGAGAAAGAAGCTCCAAGCTCAGGACTGATGAAGTGAACACACAAACACCAATTTCAAAACAGAACAGAAAGACAGCAATTTAACTTTTATCATAACTGCATGCTGGCACTAGCTGCATGCACTCTGCAAATCTCTTCAAGTAAGCAAAGTGTAGGGTATGAGTAATAACAGATTCTCAAACTTGGCCACAGACTCCTGCAGGTTCGAATTAAGATCCCAGGGATATTGGCTTAACCCAAAGATCAAGTCAAACACTGCATTTCAATTTTCACAATCCGTTGGTTCCCAAATTCCGTGACTGGAAAACAAAAGACCTTGGCCATACTTGATTGGCGGCTTGGCTTCAGGCTATAGTTCTCAATTGTTTTGCTGCTGGTGAACTGAGTGGTCTCCTCTCAACATCTCATTATCCAGGCAAGATTGCCAGAGCCAGGCCCTTCTCTCCCTCAAACATGTGTACATGCATGTATACACACACACACACACACACACACACACACACACACACACACTCCTTCCCAGGTGCTTGGTCTGCCTCCTGCCCAACAGTCAAAATTAGAGTCTAGCAAGACAAACATTATGCTGAGAAAGTCCAGAAAATATTTTGAACCCCAGTTTTTTGTAGGGCACCAGAACAGGGGTAGGAAAGAGAGGGGAAAGGAAGAAGAAGAGAGAGGATGGTGGTAAGAAGTAAAGGAAAAAAGGAAGAGAGAAAGGAAAAGAAAGAGGAGGCTGAGTGGAAGAAAAGGCAGGAGTAGCCAAGGAAAAGGGAAAGGAGGAAGAGGCAGTGAGCAGGAGGCAAAGTATAACTTTCATCAGCATGCATTAATTCCTTCAACAAACTTTTATTAAATGTTTTCCAGGGCTCTAGAACATTCAAAACCTTGCCCTATAGCCCTATACATATTCACTGAGAATATGCCTTGCCCTATAGCCCTATACATATTCACTGAGTTGGAGCCTCTGTGATATCCTCTTCCAGTGAGGATAAGTATCTTGATATTTACCTGTTCACCCTCTATATCTTCAGGTTTGAGGCTTCTCCCGATCATATCTGGAGTATATTTTACCTATGCAAAGAAGATAGTCCAGGAAGGCAGAAAACCTTCTAAGTTGGGATTTGTCCCAAGTCCTGCCCTTTGAAATTCTGGCAGGAGGCTGGCATCTGGGCAACAGTCTGTTTTCCATTGATGCCTCCAGCCTCTGCTCTGGTATATGTTCTTATACCTTAGCAGTGTCCTCATTTTTCTTCTATCCTTTTTGCTTTAAACAAACATTGAAAGAAGTGGTTCCTAGGAAAGACCTAGGTACCCAGAGGGATGTAGTGAAGGAAGGAAAAAATGGAAGGGAGAAACAAAGGTGGAGAGAGAGAGGCATCAATTTATAGAGCTGGCTAGAGGACTATTCCATTGAGAACTATCCAAATTCATACCCTTAATTTATTTTTTATTTTTTTATTATTAATATTTTAATAAATTGGGCTGTATCAAAATTAAAATTTGAATGTATCAAAATCTTTTTTTAATATGAAATGTATTGTCAAATTGGTTTCCATACACAATGGATTACTACATGGCAATGAGAAAGAATGAAATATGGCCCTTTGTAGCAACGTGGATGGAACTGGAGGGTCTTATGCTAAGTGAAATAAGTCATACCCTTAATTACAGTTGGGCAAACTGAGGACCAGAAAGACCCACAGATTAAAGGATGATGAAATAACAGAGCTAGAGAGGATCACATGGTCTGTTGACCAGTAGACATGGACGGATCAGGTCTTTTGTATCTTAGTGAGGATTTATATATATTTTTTAAAATTTTTTTTATTTTTTATTTATTTATTTTTAATATATGAAATTTATTGTCAAATTGGTTTCCATACAACACCCAGTCCTCATCCCAAAAGGTGCCCTCCTCAATACCCATCACCCACCCTCCCCTCCCTCCCACCCCCCATCAACCCTCAGTTTGTTCTCAGTTTTTAACAGTGTCTTATGCTTTGGCTCTCTCCCACTCTAACCTCTTTTTTTTTTTTTTCTTCCCCTCCCCAATGGGTTTCTGTTAAGTTTCTCAGGATCCACGTAAGAGTGAAAACATATGGTATCTGTCTTTCTCTGTATGGCTTATTTCACTTAGCATCACACTCTCCAGTTCCATCCACGTTGCTACAAAAGGCCATATTTCATTCTTTCTCATTGCCACGTAGTATTCCATTGTGTATATAAACCACAATTTCTTTATCCATTCATCAGTTGATGGACATTTAGGCTCTTTCCATAATTTGGCTATTGTTGAGAGTGCTGCTATAAACATTGGGGTACAAGTGCCCCTATGCATCAGTACTCCTGTATCCCTTGGATAAATTCCTAGCAGTGCTATTGCTGGGTCATAGGGTAGGTCTATTTTTAATTTTCTGAGGAAACTCCACACTGCTTTCCAGAGCGGCTGCACCAATTTGCATTCCCACCAACAGTGCAAGAGGGTTCCCGTTTCTCCACATCCTCTCCAGCATCTATAGTCTCCTGATTTCTTCATTTTGGCCACTCTGACTGGCGTGAGGTGGTATCTGAGTGTGGTTTTGATTTGTATTTCCCTGATGAGGAGCGATGTTCAGCATCTTTTCATGTGCCTGTTGGCCATCTGGATGTCTTCTTTAGAGAAGTGTCTATTCATGTTTTCTGCCCATTTCTTCACTGGGTTATTTGTTTTTCGGGTGTGGAGTTTGGTGATCTCTTTATAGATTTTGGATACTAGCCCTTTGTCCGATATGTCATTTGCAAATATCTTTTCCCATTCCGTTGGTTGCCTTTTAGTTTTGTTGGTTGTTTCCTTTGCTGTGCAGAAGCTTTTTATCTTCATAAGGTCCCAGTAATTCACTTTTGCTTTTAATTCCCTTGCCTTTGGGGATGTGTCAAGTAAGAGATTGCTACGGCTGAGGTCAGAGAGGTCTTTTCCTGCTTTCTCCTTTAGGGTTTTGATGGTTTCCTGTCTCACATTCAGGTCCTTTATCCATTTTGAGTTTATTTTTGTGAATGGTGTGAGAAAGTGGTCTAGTTTCAACCTTCTGCATGTTGCTGTCCAGTTCTCCCAGCACCATTTGTTAAAGAGACTGTCTTTTTTCCATTGGATGTTCTTTCCTGCTTTGTCAAAGATGAGTTGGCCATACGTTTGTGGGTCTAGTTCTGGGGTTTCTATTCTATTCCATTGGTCTATGTGTCTGTTTTTGTGCCAATACCATGCTGTCTTGATGATGACAGCTTTGTAGTAGAGGCTAAAGTCTGGGATTGTGATGCCTCCTGCTTTGGTCTTCTTCTTCAAAATTACTTTGGCTATTCGGGGCCTTTTGTGGTTCCATATGAATTTTAGGATTGCTTGTTCTAGTTTCGAGAAGAATGCTGGTGCAATTTTCATTGGGATTGCATTGAATGTGTAGATAGCTTTGGGTAGTATTGACATTTTGACAATATTTATTCTTCCAATCCATGAGCAGGGAATGTCTTTCCATTTCTTTATATCTTCTTCAATTTCCTTCATAAGCTTTCTGTAGTTTTCAGCATACAGATCTTTTACATCTTTGGTTAGATTTATTCCTAGGTATTTTATGCTTCTTGGTGCAATTGTGAATGGGATCAGTTTCTTTATTTGTCTTTCTGTTGCTTCATTGTTAGTGTATAAGAATGCAACTGATTTCTGTACATTGATTTTGTATCCTGCAACTTTGCTGAATTCATGTATCAGTTCTAGCAGACTTTTGGTGGAGTCTATCGGATTTTCCATGTATAATATCATGTCATCTGCAAAAAGCGAAAGCTTGACTTCATCTTTGCCAATTTTGATGCCTTTGATTTCCTTTTGTTGTCTGATTGCTGATGCTAGAACTTCCAGCACTATGATAAACAACAGCGGTGAGAGTGGACATCCCTGTCGTGTTCCTGATCTCAGGGAAAAGGCTCTCAGTTTTTCCCCATTGAGGATGATGTTAGCTGTGAGCTTTTCATAAATGGCTTTTATGATCTTTAAGTATGTTCCTTCTATCCCGACTTTCTCAAGGGTTTTTATTAAGAAAGGGTGCTGGATTTTGTCAAAGGTCTTTTCTGCATCGATTGACAGGATCATATGGTTCTTCTCTTTTTTTTTATTAATGTGATGTATCACGTTGATTGATTTGCGAATGTTGAACCAGCCCTGCATCCCAGGAATGAATCCCACTTGATCATGGTGAATAATTCTTTTTATATGCCATTGAATTCGATTTGCTAGTATCTTATTGAGAATTTTTGCATCCATATTCATCAGGGATATTGGCCTATAGTTCTCTTTTTTTACTGGGTCTCTGTCTGGTTTAGGAATCAAAGTAATACTGGCTTCATAGAATGAGTCTGGAAGTTTTCCTTCCCTTTGTATTTCTTGGAATAGCTTGAGAAGGATAGGTATTATCTCTGCTTTAAACGTCTGGTAGAACTCCCCTGGGAAGCCATCTGGTCCTGGACTCTTATTTGTTGGGAGATTTTTGATAACCGATTCAATTTCTTCGCTGGTTATGGGTCTGTTCAAGCTTTCTATTTCCTCCTGATTGAGTTTTGGAAGAGTGTGGGTGTTTAGGAATTTGTCCAGTTCTTCCAGGTTGTCCAATTTGTTGGCATATAATTTTCATAGTATTCCCTGATAATTGTTTGTATCTCTGAGGGATTGGTTGTAATAATTCCATTTTCATTCATGATCTTATCTATTTGGGTCATCTCCCTTTTCTTTTTGAGAAGCCTGGCTAGAAGTTTGTCAATTTTGTTTATTTTTTCAAAAAACCAACTCTTGGTTTCGTTGATCTGCTCTACAGTTTTTTTAGATTCTATATTGTTTATTTCTGCTCTGATCTTTATGATTTCTCTTCTTCTGCTGGGTTTAGGCTGCCTTTGCTGTTCTGCTTCTATTTCCTTTAGGTGTGCTGTTAGATTTTGTATTTGGGATTTTTCTTGTTTCTTGAGATAGGCCTGGATTGCAATGTATTTTCCTCTCAGGACTGCCTTCGCTGCATCCCAAAGCGTTTGGATTGTTGTATTTTCATTTTCGTTTGTTTCCATATATGTTTTAATTTCTTCTCTAATTGCCTGGTTGACCCACTCATTCGTTAGTAGGGTGTTCTTTAACCTCCATGCTTTTGGAGGTTTTCCAGACTTTTTCCTGTGGTTGATTTCAAGCTTCATAGCATTGTGGTCTGAAAGTATGCATGGTATAATTTCAATTCTTGTAAACTTATGAAGGGCTGTTTTGTGACCCAGTATATGATCTATCTTGGAGAATGTTCCATGTGCACTCGAGAAGAAAGTATATTCTGTTGCTTTGGGATGCAGAGTTCTAAATATATCTGTCAAGTCCATCTGATCCAATGTATCATTCAGGGCCCTTGTTTCTTTATTGACCGTGTGTCTAGATGATCTATCCATTTCTGTAAGTGGGGTGTTAAAGTCCCCTGCAATTACCACATTCTTATCAATAAGTTGCTTATGTTTGTGAGTAATTGTTTTATATATTTGGGGGCTCCGGTATTCGGCGCATAGACATTTATAATTGTTAGCTCTTCCTGATGGAGAGACCCTGTGATTATTATATAATGCCCTTCTTCATCTCTTGTTACAGCCTTTAATTTAAAGTCTAGTTTGTCTGATATAAGTATGGCTACTCCAGCTTTCTTTTGGCTTCCAGTAGCATGATAAATAGTTCTCCATCCCCTCACTCTCAATCTAAAGGTGTCCTCAGATCTAAAATGAGTCTCTTGTAGACAGCAAATAGATGGGTCTTGTTTTTTTATCCATTCTGATACCCTATGTCTTTTGGTTGGCGCATTTAATCCATTTACATTCAGTGTTATTATAGAAAGATACGGGTTTAGAGTCATTGTGATGTCTGTATGTTTTATGCTTGTAGTGATGTCTCTGGTACTTTGTCTCACAGGATCCCCCTTAGGATCTCTTGTAGGGCTGGTTTAGTGGTGACAAATTCCTTCAGTTTTTGTTTGTTTGGGAAGACCTTTATCTCTCCTTCTATTCTAAATGACAGACTTGCTGAATAAAGGATTCTCGGCTGCATATTTTTTCTGTTTAGCACACTGAAGATATCGTGCCAATCCTTTCTGGCCTGCCAAGTTTCAAAAGAGATCAGTCACGAGTCTTATAGGTCTCCCTTTATATGTGAGGGCACGTTTATCCCTTGCTGCTTTCAGAATTTTCTCTTCATCCTTGTATTTTGCCAGTTTCACTATGATATGTCGTGCAGAAGATCGATTCAAGTTACGTCTGAAGGGAGTTCTCTGTGCCTCTTGGATTTCAATGCCTTTTTCCTTCCCCAGTTCAGGGAAGTTCTCAGCTATAATTTCTTCAAGTACCCCTTCAGCACCTTTCCCTCTCTCTTCCTCCTCTGGGATACCAATTATGCATATATTATTTCTTTTTAGTGTATCACTTAGTTCTCTAATTTTCCCCTCATACTCCTGGATTTTTTTATCTCTCTTTCTCTCAGCTTCCTCTTTTTCCATAACTTTATCTTCTAGTTCAGCTATTCTCTCCTCTGCCTCTTCAATCCGAGCTGTCGTCGTTTCCATTTTGTTTTGCATTTCGTTTAAAGCGCTTTTCAGCTCCTCGTGACTGTTCCTTAGTCCCTTGATCTCGGTGGCAAGAGATTCTCTGCTGTCCTCTATACTGTTTTCAAGCCCAGCGATTAATTTTATGACTGTTATTCTAAATTCACTTTCTGTTATATTATTTAAATCCTTTCTGATCAGTTCATTAGCTGTTGTTATTTCCTGGAGATTCTTCTGAGGGGAATTCTTCCGTTTGGTCATTTTGGATAGTCCCTGGAGTGGTGAGGACCTGCAGGGCACTTCCCCTGTGCTGTGTTGTATAACTGGAGTTGGTGGGCAGGGCCGCAGTCCGACCTGATGTCTGCCCCCAGCCCACCGCTGGGGCCACAGTCAGACTGGTGTGTGCCTTCTCTTCCCTTCTCCTAGGGGCGGGATTCACTGTGGGGTGGCGTGGCCCGTCTGGGCTACTTGCACACTGCCAGGCTTGTGGTGCTGGGGATCTGGCGTATTAGCTGGGGTGGGTAGGCAAGGTGCATGGGGGCAGGAGGGGCAGGCTTAGCTTGCTTCTCCTTAGGTGATCCACTTCAGGAGGGGCCCTGTGGCAGCAGGAGGGAGTCAGATCTGCTGCCGGAGGTTTGGCTCCGCAGAAGCACAGAGTTGGGTGTTTGCGCGGAGCGAGCAAGTTCCCTGGCAGGAACTGGTTTCCTTTGGGATTTTGGCTGGGGGATGGCGGGGGAGATGGAGCTGGTGAGCGCCTTTGTTCCCCGCCAAGCTGAATTCTGTCGTCCGGGGGCTCAGCAACTCTCCCTCCCTTTGTCCTCCAGCCTTCCCGCTTTCTGACCAGAGCTGTTAACTTATGACCTCCCAGACGCTAAGTCGCGCTTGCTGTCGGAACACACTCCGTCCGGCCCCTCGGCTTTTGCCAGCCAGACTCGGGGGCTCTGCTTGGCCGGCGGGCCGCCCCTCCGCCCCGGCTCCCTCCCGCCAGTCCGTGGAGCGCGCACCGCCTCACCGCCCTTCCTAACCTCTTCCGTGGGCCTCTCGTCTGCACTTGGCTCCGGAGACTCCGTTCTGCTAATCCTCTGGCGGTTTTCTGGGTTATTTAGGCAGGTGTAGGTGGAATCTAAGTGATCAGCAGGACGCGGTGAGCCCAGCGTCCTCCTACGCCACCATCTTCCCTCTTCTCCGAGGATTTATATTTTATAGAGACCACAGTCTCCTGGGAATTCAGATCTGAGACCTATGCCAATTCCACTCCATTCCTCCATGGTGAGCTTGTCTCTAGTCCCAAGAAAGCAAGTCAAAATCATTTACACAAAATGGGAAATCCGCAGTCCACCAAACCTTTTGGGCCAAGATCAAGATCCTGAATGGGGAAAACATATCCTACATGAGTCCCCTTTGAAAATAAGTCAAATTAAATCAGAGAGAGACCCTACAAAGCTTTTCTCTCTTCCCAAACTTAAACACCAGTTTTTAAAGAGGGAGGCTAGTTATGGGTTTCTTAATGTCCACTACTGGAGTTTGGAGTTGGATCATTCTTTAACGTTGGAGAGGCTGTCCTGTGCACTCTAGGATGTTTAGAGCATCCCTGGTCTCTACTCACTAGATGCCAGGAACAACTCCCTCTAGTTGTGACAACCAAAAATGTCTCCAGACTTTGCCAAACAAAGAGAGCAACATCAATCCCATAGTGAAACCCACTGTTTAAAGAATCACAAACTATTAATGTGTTCATCTGAGTCCAAAACCCTGTTCACAGTTGGAGAGATTGGGTCAGGCTGCCTCAGCTCACTCAGCTGTAAGTGGCAGATTCAGGCTGTGAACTCAAGTCCCAAGAGCCCTGCTCACTGGACCAGAGAATTCTTGTTTCAGGACTTGAGTATGACCTTGGGTGTACTGTCTGGCCCCTGGTTTCTCTTTGTGTGATGCAGCTGCCCCACACACTGCCTCCTGAGGCTAACCTTGGCAGCATCCCCCATCCCCCCAACTGACAGCATTAGATGAAGCATTAGATCACTTAAAAAAATTCCTCCAACAGGATGTTGCTCTTGGATTGGGAGAAGGACCACAACTGTCCCCTTTGACTTGCCGTGCTTTATGAGGTTGGAAGGCCTGTACATTTCTCTTTCCCCATCTTAATGGTTGACCTTCCCAAGCCCCCATGGAGCTCCTGTGAGGTTGGAGACAACATGAAGTATAGTGGCTGGAATTATTTAAGCTCCACAATTCACAAGCATTTAGATTATTTAACTGCTCATTATGATTATTTAAGCTGAAAGATTATACTGCTTTAGCTCAGAAAATGTTTGTATTTCCATTAAAAACCACCAGGCCAAGGGCCCTTTTGACTGACATTTTGCACTATTAAAACTATACGTACAGTGTATATTTTTGGAGAGAAGACAGTATGTCCCTTATTTTGTTTTAAGATAAGGAAGCTGACTTCAAAGTCTTCTTCTAAGTAGCTCTCTCCTTGCCCCCTCCCTCCCAGCATCACCCTAACCTGCTGTCCTACTCCCTAGAGAGGCAAGTTGGAAGAAGCACCTATCTGCCCATTGCCTTCTACTATTTAATCAAAACTAGTCCTGCCATTCCCACACTTAAAATTCTCACAATGACATCTGAGTTCTTCATTCAGAGACAGTGTGCTCAATGGTTACGATCACGGACTATACTATTAAACAGACTTACCTTTGAGTTGCAGGCATCTGGGCCTCAGTTTCTGCATCTACATACGGATAATAATGCTCCCCAGCTCACAGGAGGTCACAGAAATGTGGCCCTGCCTGACATGTAATAAACACTTAAGAAAAGTTCACTGGTAATACTAATTTCATCACCCAAAGTCTTGACTGCACTGAATAATATATATGCCTGGGACAGTTTAATTCTCTGAAGGCATGTGAATCAGAGATAGTACATTCCTGAAGGCAGGGAGAGTGAAGGGCTCTTGATTCTACCTGACATGCAATGTAACCAGGGATTCTTTCCCTATAATGCTTTGTGAAACATGCTTCTGTGTGGCTAGTACATTTTACATCTAAAGAGTATTATGAAAGGGACACCTGGGTGGCTCAGTCGGTTGAGCACCCAACTTCGGCTCAGGTCATGATCTCACAGCTCATGAGTTCTAGCCCCGCGTTGGGCTCTGTGCTGACAGCTCAGAGCCTGGAGCCTGCTTCAGATTCTGTGTCTTCCTCTCTCTCTGCCTCTCCCCTGCTCACACTCTATCTCTCTCTCTCTCAAAACAAATAAACATTAAATAAAAAATTATTAAAGCGTATTACGAAAAATAACACAGTATACAAAAATCTAGAAAAATTCTATTGTGGCCCTATTAGAGAAGGCTGTGTCCTAAACCAAGCAGTCATTTTTTGGCTTTTGGCAAGTTTCTACATTTAAACAAAGCTCCTCAAGGGAAGAACAAAGAAGATTTTGGCATCTCCTAAATATTACCCATGTTTCAGGTCATTTATTTAATGAAGTTATGGATAGAATTCCCATTGGAAGGGCTGTGATCACCCTGCTTCCCCCTCCCTGGAGATGGAAATTCCTTTCATAACACCCAGAACAGGTATTTTTTGCTCCCACAGGAATTTCAGACATACCTTGGGAGCTACCTCAAAAGGCTGCAGAGTTCCTACCACTGCAAAGTTCTACAAAGCACTGAAGGAAGAGGCTTCCGCCTCTTAAATTCTACACCCAGCTCCAGCACAATCTTCTGAGGCAACATAAATCAACCCTACTTCTTTTATTATATGTCACCTCTTTAATAGCTGAAGGAAGCATCTGCTTCTTGGCCTTCTCTAGACCTAACACCCTTCACTCATCAACTGTCCCAGCTATGACAAGATTTGTCAGGTATTCCTGAACTGGTTAACTCATATGTCTCCCCCATAGTTTACCACCATTGGTACCCAGAAATAAACTCATATAATACTAGACATGCATCCATATGACTAAATGTCTGCTAGACAATTTCTTTTAATGTTTTTTGGGGTTGTTTTTGTTTTTTTATTTTTAAGACAGAGAGAGACAGAGCATGAGCAGGGGAGGGGGCAGAGAGAGAGGGAGACACAGAATCTGAAGCAGGCTCCAGGCTCCAAGCTGTCAGCACAGACCCGATGCAGGGCTCGAAACCACAGACTGTGAGATCATGACCTGAGCCGAAGTCAGACACTTGACCGACTGAGCCACCCAGGCACCCCTCTGCTAGACAATTTCTAAAGGTGTAATTGCAACACTGTTTGTATATGCTTAGTGAGATAACATACAAATTGACATATTTTTTTCATACTTTATTTTGGCAAAGACTGCTAATTGCTGCCAATTTATTTCCTTCCTCCATTGGTACTAGCTTCCCTGAATGTTAACTGGACATAGAACCACCCAGCTGAAGGCTTCATTTTCTGGCTTGCCTTGTAGCTAAGTGTGACCATGTGATTTCAGTGCTGGCCACCTGACTGCTGCCTCTGCACTAGTTCTTGCACCTACTTAGAATGTACACAATGGAGGGATTTGTGTCCTCTGTTCACTTAGAACAGTGCTTAGATCGCTGCCTAAGGCACAGGAGAGTCCTTGTACATAGTGGATGCTTACCGAATAAACTGGTAATGACTGAGGTGTCAATGGATAGTATGTGCGCCTTAAAGGGTAGGAGGGTTCATTTCTCCTTTCTGCTAACTAGAATGTGGATGGGGTGGTTGGAGCTGTGTGCTCCAATGTAAGATAAAAATCTTGCATCCGGGGTGGAAGCCATACGCTGAGAATGGCAAAGCATCAAGATGGAAGGAGTGGAGGTCCCCAGAGACTACACAGCTACTTGTATGAGCTTCTGGAATGTGAGATTTTCTGTTCCTTGCATTTAAAGTTAATTAGACCATTCTACTATTCTAAACTTATTGTCTTTGTAGTTAAGTTTTACTACCCTCTATAAGCTTTGTGTACAGCAGGTCTTTTCTCTTCCACTAAAGACTCTAAGCCACCAACTTCAGGGTTACAAGAGAAACAGAAATCATGAGTGATAAGCCATTATGCATTTATGTGACTGCCTGCAGCTCAAACCACAATCAATGTTGGATGACATTTCCATGGATGACAATCATGACATTTATTTCCCCTCTGTCTACCACCTGTCCTCAATCATTGCAGGTAACCTAGAAAGCTATGACAAGCTTCATTGGTGTTCTGCCTGGCTCAATTTACTTTTCAAACTGAGCAGGTGGTAAATACAAACAACCAGACAAACTGGGACATTCTACAACATGTTACCATAGTATTTAATATTTTTTAAAGGGGACATGTCAAAGTTTTTCTAAACAAACTACTGGATAGAGAAAAGATGGCATTGTAGCCAAAACAAAAAAAAAAACATTGTTGACAGCATAAGGCTAACTGGAATCTGAAGATAGGATCAATGTATGCAAACTATGTGTTTACCTAACATATTAATATGCAACAAAACATTATACACACACATACATATATACATACACACATACACATATGACCTTTACTGCTTAAAAATCACTTTCTCATAAATGTATAATTTCATTCAATCCCCCTAACATCTCCGTAAGATATTGTAACTGAGTTTATCAATTTTAAGTAACGGATGCCTTCAAAACTCCTCTCCCAGGCTTCATTTATCCTGTCCAAATTGCCAGGCACTTAGGATTCCTCCCTAAAGAAATGTGATTTGTCTTTTCTCATGCTGACATGAAGTAAAGAATAAATTGATTTTTATCATTTTCTGCACCCTGCCTCTCCTTTGAAGGGTACTTACCTAATGAGTGGCTCTCTCAAAAGGGATCCCAGATCAAAGAGGCCAACAGGATAATGCCTTGGAATAAGCTGCTGCCTTACCTCACAGTAAATTTCCTAAAATGGCTCAATGTATACAAAGGCTTTCGGGGCTATCTAGAGAAGATATCTAAAATGCAACAATACCCAGTAAATTAAGATGGATCTTACAATATCATCAGATGAGTTTAAAATGTAGAAGTTTCCCTAAAATCTTTTCATGACATAAGCACCAGAAATCACCACAGGAAGTCTAAAATACACACTTCAAATCATGCAACTATTAACCAGCTCTCAAAACCCTTATTCATTCAGTATTTAACACTAAATGCAACATATCAGTCAGCCTGCCTGTCTACCTATTAAATTACAATGCTAGTTGGAACAGTCTGAGCAAGCACACACAGATTTTATGTACGTATCTCATGGCCTTCAATTCCTTTTAGCTACAGATATCAAATTCACCTGTCACAAATTAAATAATTGAGCTTTGGTTACTGAAATGTAAACTTATTAACCAGCATTAATAAAACCAAACATATAGAATGATGTTCTTAATATTATTTTAATAAAATTCCTTTTAAATAGGAGTAAATTGAACAAAGATGAAACATTAGGAAATGTTTTAGCAAGAGGTTTTAGATATTTTTTAAGTAAAAGAATAATCTTACACACAAGGGAAAGGGAATATTGTGTTCTTCTATTAAGATACAGTGTTGGGGACTGTTAGTTCCTTCCAGTATGGGAATAATGACTGGCAGTTAGAATAGTAACCAATAAAAAGCAAACTAAATGGGGAAGTGTTGGAGGTGGGGGGAAAGAATCGTACATGAAATACAGTCAAAGGCTCTCCTCTGACCTTGGTTCCTAAAAGGGTTCTCAGGCTACAGGAAGGTACACTGCATTTTCTATGTCCATCTTTACCCCAAAGAGCTATGAGGGTCCTTACCTTTGGAAATAGCTTTCTAAGGATATCCCAAATTTCTTACAGAAGAAACTACTTTATTCATTTATTTGCTTATTTATGAGTTTGTTCATCTCCTTCATTCATTTCACTAAAATGTAAGCTTCATCAGGTAAAACATTTTCTGTCCTTACGTTTGGAAATAGCTTTCTAAGGATATCCCAAATTTCTTACAGAAGAAACTACTTCATTCATTTATTTGCTTATTTATGAGTTTGTTCATCTCCTTCATTCATTTCACTAAAATGTAAGCTTCATCAGGTAAAACATTTTTCTGTTTGTTCACCTAGAATAGTACCTGCCACATAGTAGGTGCTCAATGAATATTTATGAATTTTTGAGCTAATTCATCCTTTCATCCTCAAAAGTTGATGAAATGCCTACCACATGACAGGTTCTAGATATCCAGTATGAAAAAGAAATTCCACTATAAATAAAATAAAACCAACTGATGAGAATCTTCAAATTAGAGGAATCAAGCAATATTTTCTCATTCTAAATTTTGGTCTGAATTTAAACTAGGAAGATAATCCCCTGCCCTGCCCAAGAAGAATGGGAGGGAAAAAATGTAGACCAGTATGGCACATGTCCCAAAATGATATAACACAAAACAAAACCCTGTTTAAAAATGAAACAGCTGGGTGTAGCTATCAAAAGGTAGGGATCTTTGCAATGATAGAACAGTTCTATATCTTGACTGTGACAGTGACTACACAAATTTATATCCATGTTGAAATTGCATATAACTAGATACACACACACACGAGTGCATGTAAAACCAGAGAAATCTTAATAAAGTTGGTAAATTGTACCAATATCAATTTCCTGGTGTGATATTGTGCTATAATTATGCAAGATGTTACCACTGAGGAAAATGATTTCTTATAACAGCATACTAATCTACAATTACTTAAAAATAGGTTAACAAAACAAAAGAGCAGAATACTTATCAAAACATTCTTTATGGGGTTCCTGGGTGGCTCAGTTGGTTGAGCGTCAGACTTTGGTTCAGGTCATGATCTCGCAGCTCATGAGTTCAAGCCCCACATCGGGCTCTGTGCTGACAGCTCAGAGCCTGGAGCCTGCTTTGGACTCTGTGTCCCCCTGTCTTTCTGACCCTCCCCCACTTGCACTCGGTCTCTCAAAAATGAATAAACATTAAAAAAATTAAAACAAAACAAAACAAAACGTTCTTTATATTGACAAAACATTGGAACCAAGGTAAATGTCCAATAAAGAAGTGAACCTATGTGACAATATATTAAGTAATTAAAAACAATACAATTCTATGTGACACAGAGGCTGTTCACCACTCAGTAAGCAAAAGAAGAAGGATTTACAAAATATGAAATTATAATTGAATTCTGTTAAAAAGTAAAGATACACCAAATGCCACAGCATCTGTCTCCGCATGGTAGGATCATGGGTGATTTTGTTTTTTATTTTGTCTTCATATTTCTTTATTTTTCTTTTCTAAAATGAATCCTACTACCAGAAGAAATATCTAAAATGCTGTCTGTGCTATGTATGGGGCTTAGGTGAATTCTGTGTAGCTCTGAACAAAAACCAAACCAAGTGGGAAGATTCCATGGAAAGCCATTTCAATTCCATATAAGAACCAGTGAGGTACCTACATGTGCTCATGGCTTCCAATGAAAATGGTGTTCACCAGGGGCTGGTGAATGCCCTATTAGTGATTATGTGGACAGGAGTCTGGTTTATGCACACTGGGAGGTTGGACCCAGCTGCTTTCCAATTTTAAAACTCTGTGCCATTTGATTTTACAACGAATTTAACAGACACCACCTTTCATTTCAAAAGCCCCTTTTATGTTTCAAAGCACTTTCACATATGCTGGTTTATATTCCTTTCAGTACTTTTTTTAAAAAAATCCTGTCTGCACAACAATTCTATAGAGTAGGCAAAGCAGTTATTATCACCTCTATGTTACTGAAGACAAAACTGAGGTAACCAGAGAGTGATCTCGCAATGTTATGGATGAGCTAATAGAGCTCATCTCCTTTCTCTTGACTCACAGCCCTACCTCTCTGTCCTCTAACACCACATAGCCTCTCTCTTCCCAACCAGGGTTTGGAAATGGTTATACTTCACCTAAAGTTGTTTACATGATGCCTGCCAGTTGAAAGAAAACCAACAATGCTTGACACAGAGTGACAGTAAGTACTGATAGGGATATACCCAACTTTTTGTTTCCACTAACTTACATTGACTCAGTTAATGTCAAGTAACCAACATGTCACCTCAGCTTAAAAAGTCAAGATTGGTCAAACCAGTTGGTTGCCTTGTATAGCCCAGGAGGCTCATGAATCTAGTTGGGGTTGTTGGTCAATATAACTACCCTGTACCTGTGTCCCCACAGTCCCGGGACAGAGCCCATAAGTGGGGCTTCTGGGCCAGTTAAATAGTGAATAGGGTCCACATTGGACTTAATGAAGCAGGGCTTTGTTACTTTTACCAAAGGAATTAACAGAGGAATTCTGTATTTATTTTGCAGTGGCAGAAGATTAAGCACTTGAGCAATAATGTGGCAATTCACCAAAAGAGGTCTTAGTTAGGTGCTATCTGAAATCATGAAATTAAGTGGGAAAACATACACATGGAAAAGGTTTATATGTTTAAGAAAAATAAATCCAAATTTTAGATAAATGATACTCTTCACAAAGTATACTAAACAAATGACATATTTTCATTGGCTGATAGCGTCATTTATACACATATATCATTTTCCATGTGCCAAGCCCTCCTGAGTGCCTCTCCTCTCAACCACTCCATGAAAGTCATTATGGGAGGAAACAGAAGGGTCAGCAATGTTAAGGTCATTTCCCCTAAACCATACAGCCGCCAAGTGGAAGCTACAGGATTCCAACCTAGGTCTGATGACTGCCAAACCAAGATGCTTCACCATTATTTGTTCTCTGGAAATGTTGAAAGTATAAGTCCTTTTTATAAACAGGAAGTAATGGAAGTCTCCTTCAAAAGGCATAATAAATCACTCCAGGAGATACAGAGTTAATCTGAGAATAGCTGGAGAACAATGAGAGAATCTAGGCTGAACTTTATACATCACAACATACAAGGAGGCAGAAAGTGGGACTGGTGAATGGAAAAGAATAAAGGCTGATGGTATCAATGTACTGTTATTGTTAATAAATTATTGATCAAGCCAGTAATGTCACAGATGTTTAAAATACTTTTCTTCTTAGCTATGTAAAATCCACTTTTCACCTTCAATCTATTCACTCATTCAATAAACAATTACTGAGCATTTACCATATGCTAAGAACTGTTCTAGGCAGTATGATAACCATAGTGACTCAAACTGATGAAAGTTCCAGGCTTGGTGGAATTCACATAAGCTCCATGAGAAAATAAGATAGTAGAAAGGGAACCTGAGGTAGAAGATTTTGGTTTTAATCCTGGCCAGATGGCCTTAAGCAAATTACTTGAAATCTCTCTAAACATCAGTTCCCTTACTTCTAAACTGAGGATAATAACATCTATTTTTATTACATATTACTTTATTAGGAAAAAGGCGAGTTTATACAGGAAAAAAACTACTCTTTGGTCTTGGAGAAACTGAGGTAGTTGACAAGGAATAAAAGTTTTGTCCTCATTATTAAATCCTTCAAAATATTTCATTCCATATTTTCCATGATCTAAGCTTTCTGTGTTTAATGTTAACCATGTGTAAGACTTGTGGGGTCAGGATAAGGTCATGCTTCTATACCTAGCCACCAATTTCAAAGTCTATGTTACAGGCTTAAGATGCCATAATTATGTATGTTTCCCTTACTGTGGAAGGAAGTTAAATTTAAATTATATCTTAGTGATCATTTCATCTTAACCTATAGAGAGATCCTGCTTCTTGCCTACTTCTTTAGGAACAGATCCAGAGCAAGTCATTATTTCTAAAACCTTTGAGTAATTTTCTTTCCTCTGTTCTTCCATGGTGATATTATTTCATTGTAAGAATGAAATAAGAGCTAGGTAGAGATGGGTGTGTCATAGGCCCACAGGAAGGATCACTGCCCAGCAGGAGGCCACACTTTATTGATTAAATCAAAGAAAGATTGGTTCCAGTCTCCCCCTACCCCTTACCTACCCTACCCTCGGGTGAGGAGGAGGAAGTAGCAGGGGGATTTCCAAGTGTGTTTTTATCAGCCCAGCAAATCAGAGTCCTTGCTTTCTAAACAAAGAGGTGCCAACCTTGAGACTCTGAAAGCCAACACAAGCTATGCATTGTACACATGTGAAAAGAATATAATTAGCAAAGTTATAGTCACAATTAGGAAATACCTCCTCAGAAAGGTTTCCAATTAACTTTGAGCAGCACTCAAATTACTATTGTGCTTAACGAGGCCTCTGTCTCTTAGCCAGCTCAAACCTTTGAGACAAATCTAAGAATAACAGCGCAGTCCACAAAACACAGACACACAAAATTTAATGCTGGACTTTTTTTGAATAACAAATATGAAGAATGTGCAAATTGGGACATGGAAGCTATATTGAAAGAATAAGAAGCATGGTTACAGAAATGAATAGTCAAGTGTTGGCTAAATTATTCTTTCTTCAAGCTCTGTCTTCGTCTTCTCTAGCCTTCCCTTCCCCATCCCGAAAGAAAAGTTAGGAAAGAGAATGTAGGAAAACAAAAATGAATACTCACTTCATCTCCAGGATCTCCTCCAGTTGTTTTCTCCTTTCTATTCGGAGGTTAGCCAAATGGGCTTCTTTTTCAGCCAGGGACTGCTGTGTGGAGGCCAGGCGTGCCTTGGTGGCATCTAGTTCCTGTCTGGTCTTCTCCAATGCATTCATCAGTTCCTCTATCTGAAAGGTACAGGGAACATGGCGCATTATTTCTCCTTCATTCAAGCACAAGGCCTTCTTTGCAAGTCTGTATTCTGACAACAGACACAAAGGAATCATAGCCATTCTTGAACAGGTACTGTATCTTAGAGCCCATTCTTTCTTTGTCACTGGTTGAAAATAAATGTTTCAAACACAAGAAATATGCAAATTTCTCCAAGGTCCTCTTTCAACTGGATTGTCCAATAACCTTTATAGAAACTATTTAATATATTTATTAGAAGTAGAAGGTAACTGGCTTGACCCATTTTCAACCTGTGTTTGGCAAAAGTCTCAGATACTGTCTCACAGTTGGCGGAAGGCAACACTCAAAATGCATTTGCCCAGCACAATATACTTTTGTGTGTAGGCCCCAGAGTATTCTGACAGGAAGTTAATCTACGTGTTTCAGATTCATTCATGTTTTAACCTATCAAAACCTTGTTTGGCAAAAGCGATTTGATGTCCAAGGGGCCTCAGGAGCCCCCTCTCACCTCACATCCCTGCCTCACTTTCAGGAAGCAAGGTTTGGCCAAAGGTAAACAGAATTCCAGCCACAAAAGGTTCAAGTTTGATTTGCCCCTGAAGTTTGAGAGGGTTCTAAACTTGAAATAAATGACATGTAACTTTTATAGGGTGCTAATACACCATAGAAATAAGCCAGACTATCAAATATCCAGGATTTTTAGCCAGGTCCCAAAAAATTGGACCAGGGAGCCCCAAGGCAAGGCTTTATCCTCCCCAAACCATTGGGGGCTTTTAAAAGCCAACACACAACAAAAAGGGCTGGTGTTTATGGTTCTGCACCAGAGACTTCCGTGGAGCAAGCCAGTGAAATGCCATCCCTTGCACAGATGCATGCCGCATCCACCCTGCTGATTTAAAACCATGGTTCCAGGAAGTTTCTAGATTCCAAAGTTGATGTTTGGGTTTCTAAGCCACCCTCCTTCCAGCTGAACTTGGCAGAATGGGATCATCCATCACTAAAGTCAACAGAAAGCCCTTCAAAATGTGTCAATGACATGTTAAGTTCCAATTCATAAAGACTTTCTACACAATTTCTTCAGTTTTACATGGAATTTACTCAGAATAAGCATTATAGTTCACATCCAAGGTAAATCACATGCTTTTAAGATTCAGAAAACCCTCCACTTTCCCTGATAAAAAGAGGAATTTGATAACCATAGAATGTAAATCAAAGCCAAAACCAAAAAGAGTTTAAAAAGCAAGGAATATGAGGATTAACCATGAAAGTCCCAGAACTACACCTGCTTAATTGTAGAATAAATAGTATTATTATTTAACTTTAGAAACATACAAAATTTAAAAAGCAATCATAATTTGTTTCTCATATAAATTTATAGAATATTATAAATATGACTAGCAGCCCTTCTATCAAGAAGTGCTTGGTGAGACTGAAGAAGGTTTTTTCCTCCTTTCCCTCTGCCCCCATTTTTGATAGCAGTGTAAAAAAATATCAGAATTATGGTCATTCCAAGTACCAACAAAGATTCAGTCTGTCTAACCCTCTATGGGATGGCCTGTGTCTTCATGTCCCTGTTTCCTTTCATAAATCGCTCTCTATTCAAATGCACTATTGATCCCAGAGAACAGGGAGAGTATCCAGGATTCTCACTTGCTAAATCTCTCTCTCATGAAGTTGAAGCTGACCTGTCTGCAATCCATAGACACAGAGCTACTCAACTGGGTTTCCCAGTTCTTAGTTCACCTGCCACCGTACTATTTGGGGCCAGCCCCAGCTAGTTTTATATTAACCCAATTGTAACAATTACACCTTAAAGTAATGACTTGCAGACTTCCCTGGCCATTTCAGCAATAACCACATAGAGAAACATGGGCACCTAAGAGATGCAGTCCAGCGTTTTTACTGATGGAGATGCCATTGGCTTCCAGCATCAATAACTCCTAGTGTGAGGTGAGACTCCTATTCTCAACAGCTTGCACCAGAGTCTCCAACAGTTTGCCAGGCCAAGGTTTCCCACTCCTCCAAATTCACATACCCCAGGCCAGTGAGCATGGCACACTGAGGACCATTGGGGCTACTGGCGTCAGGTACATAGTTCTAGTCGTCACACAGACACTGTTTCTCCTTGTGATTCTGTACAAATGACCACTTGATTCTTTGAGCTGCAGCTTCCTAGGTGATGCCCATGATACCTCCTCTGCTAAATGCTTGGAGTTCCACAAACTATTTCCCTTGCTACCACAGCGGGAGCTTTAAAAAGAAAGAAATATTTTCCCTGTTGTGGCTCACATATTCCAGTTCTCCTTCTTTGGGGCACATGGTAGGGCCACACTCCCCTCTCCCTTTTTTTTAATTTAATTTCATTTAATTTATTTTTTTTTAATATATGAAATTTATTGTCAAATTGGTTTCCATACAACACCCAGTGCTCATCCCAAAAGATGCCCTCCTCAATACCCATCACCTACCCTCCCCTCCCTCCCACCCCCCATCAACTCTCAGTTTGTTCTCAGTTTTTTAAGAGTCTCTTATGCTTTGGCTCTCTCCCACTCTAACCTTTTTTTTTTTCCTTCTCCTCCCCCATGGGTTTCTGTTAAGTTTCTCAGGATCCACATAAGAGTGAAAACATATGGTATCTGTCTTTCTCTGTATGGCTTATTTCACTTAGCATCACACTCTCCAGTTCCATCCACGTTGCTACAAAGGGCCATATTTCATTCTTTCTCATTGCCATGTAGTACTCCATTGTGTATATAAACCACAATTTTTTTATCCATTCATCAGTTGATGGACATTTAGGCTTTTTCCACAATTTGGCTATTGTTGAAAGCACTGCTATAAACATTGGGGTACAAGTGCCCCTATGCATCAGCACTCCTGTATCCCTTGGGTAAATTCCTAGCAGTGCTACTGCTGGGTCATAGGGTAGGTCTATTTTTAATTTTTTGAGGAACCTCCACACTGTTTTCCAGAGTGGCTGCACCAGTTTGCGTTCCCACCAACAGTGCAAGAGGGTTCCCGTTTCTCCACATCCTCTCCAGCATCTATAGTCTCCTGATTTGTTCATTTTGGCCACTCTGACTGGCGTGAGGTGATATCTGAGTGTGGTTTTGATTTGTATCTCCCTGATGAGGAGCGATGTTCAGCATCTTTTCATGTGCCTGTTGGCCATCCGGATGTCTTCTTCAGAGAAGTGTCTACTCATGTTTTCTGCCCATTTCTTCACTGGATTATTTGTTTTTCGGGTGTGGAGTTTGGTGAGCTCTTTATAGATTTTGGATACTAGCCCTTTGCCCGACATGTCATTTGCAAATATCTTTTCCCATTCCGTTGGTTGCCTTTTAGTTTTGTTGATTGTTTCCTTTGCTGTGCAGAAGCTTTTTATCTTCATGAGGTCCCAACAGTTCATTTTTGCTTTTAATTCCCTTGCCTTTGGGGATGTTCCCCTCTCCCTTTTAACTGGGGTGGGTCTTTGGCCAATAAAATAATGTCATTTCCAGGTGGAAAAATTTAAGTGCTAGTACTCAACCCCAACTTTCCCTTTTCTCTGTGACTAAAGAAGCATGTTTCAGATGATGCCTCCTTCAGCCTGAGTCCCTGAGTAACCACAATGAAGCCCAAAGCCAACCCACATCATACAAGCAAGATAGAAACTTTTGGTGCTATTTCGGAGGTACACATGCACCCCGATGTTTATAGCAGCACTATCAACAATAGCCAAAGTATGGAAAGAGCCCAAACATCCATCGATGGATAAATGGATAAAGAAAATGTGGTATATACATATATACAATGGAGTATTACTCAGCAATCAAAAAAGAATGAAATCTTGCCATTTGCAACTATGTGGATGGAACTGGAGGGTATTGTGCTAAGTGAAATTAATCAGTCAGAGAAAGACAAAAATCATATTACCTCACTCATATGAGGACTTTAAGAGACAAAACAGATGAACATAAGGGAAGGGTAACAAAAATAACATAAAAACAGGGAGGGGAACAAAACAGAAGAGACTCATAAATATGGAGAACAAACTGAGGGTTACTGGAGGGGTTGTGGGAGGGGGGATGGGCTAAATGGGTAAGGGGCACTAAGGAATCTACTCCTGAAATCATTGTTTCACTATATGCTAACTAATTTGGATATAAATTTTAAAAAAATAAAAAATAAAATTAAAAAAAAATTTTAAAATAGTCTCTTGTAAACACAGGGGTCATATCCACCCTCATTTTCTTAAAACCAACTCTTCCCTTGGGTTCTCTGAAGCTCTCTTTTAGATTGGGAACCTACTTCCCATGTTTCTTTTGTAAATTCTTCATCTTCCTGTAGTCTATAATTGGATCCTTACTCTTATTATTCATTAGTAGAGACATTTTCTTCATCCATGTGGATTCTTAGGAGGAGAATTGAGGTCTGTCTTCACGGCTCTCACCTATATGCAGATACCTTCCCAAACTTTATCTTTTACTCATTTGACCTCTTTTACATATACCTAACCACCTGTTGATCACTTTGATTTGAATGTCCTAACATCACTTTAGATTCATTATGATCAAAAGCCAACTCATGACCCATGCACACCTGCCTAAACCAAATCCTTATTACCCACTCCTGCCCTCCCAACCTGCCACTCCCTAACACACCCACAGGTCCAACACCCTAACCTTTTCTCAGTCTCTCATGTTTAAGACCTCAGAACTACATTTGTTTCTTTCTTCTCTTTCTTCATTTATTTTCCATTTATTATCAAGCCTTAATAGCTCTATTTTGGAAACACTTCTGGGATCTATCATTTCCTTTTATCATTACTTTTGATGCCACAAGCTCAGGCCTCTTCCCCTCCCACATTTCTGGAGGGGTTGAAAATAATTGCGTGTGTGTGTGTGTGTGTGTGCGCATGTGTGTCTGTTCCTAGCCTTTGTCTCTACCCCTATCCTAAATAAAGACATGGCTTTGCTTGATCAGCTTCTCCCCCATCATAGTATATCTCTCAGTGAGGTCCATTGCTGGATTTTAGGATGTGGAATTAGCTAAGGGGTAGCAAAGTAAACTTGAGAAACTGAGCACAAAGGTACAGGACTTTGAAGCACAAGCTACGGTGCTCTATGTAATAAAAAGTGGGAGAAAGAAGTCAGAGGGGAAAGAAGAAGAATGATCCTTGAGACTTGGGACAGAGAGAAGTTTATTTTAAGGGCAAAATAAGGAAATTGCAAAGAAGAGAAAAAGGGAAGGAGGAAAAAGTCACTATGGGTTATTCCTGGGGCCCCTTCAATGTTTTCCAAAGACACACATTGAAGAATTAGACTACCCTTTTGATTTTTTTCAGCTGTTTTGACTGTGTGTGTTTGAATGTGTCTTTGAACTGGATCCCTTAGGTCTGGGATTCAAAGATGTCCCACAGGACTCACTGTCACAACTTATGCCTACTGCCAAAACAATATGCCTAAACCACCAATATTTTGTCAAAAATATCACTGGTCTGGCTCCAACAACTCAAGGAGCTCCCAATTACCCACAGTAGTGGCCTTCAAATTGTGTTCCCTAGAGCCCCAGGGTTTCCCAAGGGCACCTGTGGCCTGATAACAGATCAATGGCATGGGAAGAGGAGTGTGAATTAGCAGGGATCTTTGTCCACCATCCCACATTCACAGGGAGTCGTTCTACTTGTATTTGTTTTATATATAGAATTCCACTCAGGATTTAATTTCAAATTTTTTTAAAAAGTTTAACATATTTTAAAATACTGAGAATGATTAAAAGCATGATTATGAAGCCAGACTGTACTAAATATAATGTTTTACCATATATGAGTCATAAAACTTTGGGAAAGGGTCTGAGTTTTCTCATCTGTAACAAAATTATTTCTCATAAGAGTTACCACAAGTATTAAGTGAAGCAATGAATGTAAAGTTCTTAGTGCAGACACTGGCAATGGCAAATATGAAACCAGTACATTCTTAAAAGAAGAGGTAGTAATGTTAATGAAACAGAATTCAGGAAATAGCTTACCACTCACTATCTGTGTCACTCTGAATTATAAAAGTTCAGTGGGCCTCAGGCCCCTCAATTGTGATATAAGGGTAATAACAGACCTTAGCTCACAGGACTTTTATAAAGATTCAATGGGTTAACATCTGTGATACCCTAAGAACAATGCTTAGTACTTGATGTCATAGAAATGTCAGCTCTTACTAATACAGTGCCTAGTAAGGATTCAACCCATTTTATGTTTAATTATTACTGAGTTCAAATTTTTTGCTTCCTGTCACCTACCCTCAACCGCGTACACACACACACACACACACACACACATGCACACGCACACACGCACACCCCTGGACTGCCCTATGTTGACCCGCTCCAGTTACTGAAATCTTCCATCTTTTAAGTTCTGTCATTTCACAGGATACAGCAATTAAAAACTGGAGCTCTGAAAAGCACATACCTGGTTAAAGCTTTGGTTTCACAATAGGATCTCTACAACCTGAGGCCAATCTTAACTCAGTGCTTCCTAAACTTTGTTGCACATTAGAATCCTTTGGAAAGATGTGAAAAATCCTGATGTCATGGTTGCATCTCCACCAATTAAATCCCAGTGTTTGAGGATGGGAGTCAGGCTTTATATTTTATTAAAGTTGCAGATGATTTCAAAGTAATTCCAAAGTGCAGCCTAGTCTAGATACCCTGGATATTACTGACGTCTCTCTAAATCTGCAGGTCCTCCCCTATAAAATGGGAAGGAGATGGAAACTACTGCACGGGATTGGCAAGAGCATAAAGCATCCAGCCCTCTGTGTTGGACACCCTGGAAAAGTCCAGTACATGACAGTTACCATTGTCTCTAGTCCAACCCAAGTACCAAATACCAGTTCTTACTGTCGACACTTGACTTTAAGCCACCTAATCAAATACCACTTCACATTTCTGCACAACTTTTCATGTGTATGCTTAATTGCTACCACTGGATCATAATCCCCTGGAGGGCAAAGACCACATCTCTGTCTTCTTTGGAAGTGCCTTCAGCCCCTGACACAACACTAGCATCCATACTCAATAAATACCTACAGAATGGAAGGAAGGGGAATGCAAAGGCATGATTCTGAAACGCCCTCCTTTGACTCACTTAGTGCAATGATGGATGAAGTGTAAGTCCGAACCTGATACTTTCCTACCCCATAAATCAGTGGTCCCCTTGCCATCATCCTCACCAAACACCCTTCAAGGTCTTGCTCTCTGCTGCCTCAAGCACCTTCTCTTTGCTATGGAGATGAGAGGGCTCAGTTACCCAGATCTTGAATGCAAGGGAGTCCCACATTCACTGTAACCCTGGCAGCCACTAAGAGCACCAAGAAACCTGAGTTTCAGGATGGCACAATAAAAGTGTCCCAAGCTTTGACCTGGGGTACAAGCAAGCCAGGGTTTTGTCCTGCTCTGTAGTCCACATGCTCTGCCCTGGGACCTGGAAGATGTATACTCCCTCCTTCCTTCCACCACCTCACTGGATGTCTCCTATGTGCCAGGCACTCTGCTGGACACTTGTGACAGGCTCCCCCTCAGAAGCGGTCTGGTTTGGCAGGCAGGCTTAAATGAAAAAACTATTTAATCACAATTGTGATTTTAAAAAAAAAAGCTATTAAAGAAAAGTACTGAGTGATAAGCAAGAGTAAAACAAGAGCCAATCCTGCCCTAGGCCTCATGGTCTGCCTCCCTAAATCAGTCGAGTGGGAGTGGCTTGTTGAAGAGGAAGGAAAAAATGAATGCTGGTTGCCCAGGCTGTGGGGCCTTGTGGTCCTCTTCATTAGGGAATTACTACTTGGAGAATTACAGTGATTATGAATCAATAACCGCTTTTGAGAAGTCCAGCAGGAAAACAACACATTTGTCTCGACTTAACACAGCGTTTGCTTCTTTTAGAAGTACATTTATTGGTAATTCACCAGACCATAATATTTGCTGGGGGAAACATTTTTTTTAGAAAGCTGTTTAATTCCTAAAATGCCACCTCCGATGAAAACAGAATTCACAGCAACCTCAGAAGTCTTTTGCAAGTCTCAAGATGTTCCAATTTAAAACAATTTCCTAAAAAGTCCCAAAATACGTCAAGACCAAAATTCTGATCCTATACCTAGAAAGCTAGGATTACATTTTAAAATATATCAGCTTGGTGTTACAAATCTAGAAAATAATAATTAAAGGTTTCTTCAAGCTAGATGTCTACTAGGCCACAGGGGCACACCAATTTAAAAAAACTTATATAGTTGTGTGTCATTTCTGATTTTATTAGTCATTCCATGTGGCAGATTATAAAATTGTTGAATTACCAGGACTATTCAATTGTATTCAAATAATTCATAACTCTGTACACTTTAAGAATAATGAAGCCATGGGGCACCTGGCTGGCTCAGTCGGTTAAGCGTCCAACTTCAGCTCAAGTCATGATTTCATGGTTCACAAGTTCGAGCTCCGCGTCAGACTCTGTGCTGACAGCTTGGAGCCTGGAACCCTCATTGGATTCTGTGTCTCCCTCTCTCTCTGCTCCTCCTCTGCTCGCACCCTATCTCTCTCTCCCTCTCTCTTTCTCTTTCTCTCTCTTTCTCAAAAATAAATAAACAGTTTAAAAAAATAATGAAGCCGTTAAATGAATTTCTAGAGTCCAGTGCTTACACCCAGCTCTGGAGAAACTGTCGGAACTTTTAAAGTGAACAGTGGAGTCTTAAAACAATAAAATAAAAAACCTGTTTAAGACCTTAAATCATTAACATGTGTCGACTTAGACTTACACATACATTTGTGTTGTTTAACTAAATATTTGAAAACCAGCTTTTCTCTCAGTTATCTGCCAAGAGCCCCACTCTGGGTTCTGTGTGTCTCTTTCTGACACGTGCCAACATCTCGTGCTTTTCATGAGGCCTGCTTGGCAAGAACTGATCTTTAAATATTTTGATAAAACAATTTTTTTTCTTAAATCGTAAGTCAGTATTGAGTTAGTGTCTATTTTGTGTTAATGATTTGTAATTTTTAAGTTTTTTAAACCATGTTTTAAAAATACACAGGCTCTTTGGCCTTAGACTTCACCATCCATCCTGGCTTTCTGTCTTCACTCATCCTGAGTGCAAGAAGATCATAGTTCTCAGTTTGCACCAGAACACAGAGCCAATGAAATCCCCATATCCCAGGTTATAGCCAAATTGGAATGTGAATTGGTCCTGTGGGAACAGCCAGGACCTAGCCCAGCTCTCCTCTGGGCACAGAGGTCACCCTGATAAACCTGAAACCTCTCTCCTCAACAGCAAGAACATCTCAGACAGTGATGTTGTGAGCAAAGGAGCTGTTAAAACGAGGCTCCTAATCTTATTTTTCCAATTACTCTTATCTGACATTTCTATCTCCACCTCCTTCCCACCTCCCCACTGCTGCCTTAGAGTGACACCTTTTGGAAATGGTTGAAACTGAAAATGCTCAGACTGCTGTCTGCCTGGACCTGGCCACCCTCAAGATTGTGTTTGGGATTGGTTTCCTCCTTGCTGAAGTTAAAGCATCTAGGAGCTTTGCTTAAATGTGTCACCTCTGATCCTTCAGCAGCAAACAAACACCCACATCAAATGAGTGTGTTTGGGTTCAAGCTCTTTGGTTTTGACTGCATTTTAAATTCTCCCTTTTCCCTTTTCTCTTCCCGGGCTTATTAACAAAACTTCACACCATAACAAGAAGATGGATAGAGAAGAAATGTGTACAATGCATACATCTGACTTAGATTCTGTTAAATCAAACAGTGTTAGAATACAAATGAAGAAAATTTCTCTACAATGTCCTGAGAATTCTTCATTCCAGATCGGACTAGGCTCATTGGAACCTCCTTGATAAAAAGACTGTGTAGATGAGTTTCTGTTTATTTTTTGGTGTAGTACTTCTTGACCAATTGGAAAGCATTCTTTACTTTACGTGTGCACAGTTCTGCAGCATGGCAAAGAGCTGGTCTTTTCCTTAACAGTCCCAGACATTCTTGGAAGCAGTATAGCTAGTGGTTAAGACTATGAACCCTGAAGCAAGAAGGCTTAGGTCCCAATCAGGATCCAGCCATGTGCTAGCTGTATGACTTTGTAAGAGATACTTGACCTCTGTTTACATCAGTTTCCTTCTCTGTAAAATGTGGATAATAATTGTACCTCCTGGGCTCCTTGCGAAGAATACCTGAGTTGTAATAGTTACATAGTGGGCACATAGCAAGCATGCAGTAACCTGTAATCAGTATCAACAGTGATGTTAGTTTATTCAGCCTAGTAGAGGAGAAGTAAGCAAGGAAAAAAGTGAATTTCCATCTTCTTACATTTTCAGAAAGACACAGTATTTTTCATCTTCAATGGAATGGTGAAAATTTTTACTACAAAATCTATAACAAACAAATTAATCACCCTCAAAATATGTGTTGTTCATATTTTAGTCTAACTTAGCTGAATTCCAAACACAACCATGAAGGAACTCATGAAGATATTAGAGAAGTGTTATCCAACTGAACTTCCTATAATGATGGTGAGGTTCTAATCTGCACTGTCCAATACACATGTCACTACATGTGGCAATAGAGCACGGGAAATATTACTGGTGCAACTTAAGAAATGAATTTTTAATGCAGTTTAATCTTAATTAAAATTTAATAGCCAATTCTAATGGCTACTGTAATGAAAAGAGCCAGTATTTAGAAATTATTTCAATCTTTGTGGAAAGTTTACCTTTTTTAAATATCTGATAAAAACTTTTAAATTCCTTTAAATTCACTGTAATTCATGAATTACCATTTGATCCAGTGTTTCCACCTTAGGAATTTATTCTAAGGATATCCTAAGGGATGTTCCCAGAGGAAATCATTGTGAGGATACAATAAACATGTTCATCATAGTGTTGTTTATAAAAATCAGAAAAATTGTGTATGTATATGTAT
The DNA here is from genome assembly GCF_024362965.1 of Panthera pardus. Lineage (NCBI taxonomy): Eukaryota > Metazoa > Chordata > Mammalia > Carnivora > Felidae > Panthera > Panthera pardus. The sequence goes on from NW_026527013.1 coordinate 24,199,843, forward strand.
AGACACATATACAAATACAAATGCATACATATAAATATACCTTGCAAATAAATGAGTTAAATAAATTCGAGTGTGTGTGTGTGTGTGTGTGTGTGTGTGTGTGTGTGTTACAAAGAAACTGGAGAGTAAATTAGAGGCATCCAATTGTTGAGATGTTGGACAGATATTAAACACCGTAAATGTAAAGGAAAGAGGTTCACGAATTCCTAAGTGAGAAAAGCAAGTTAGTAAATAGAAAATACAATACAATCCAAACCATATGTGGGGTTTTAAATGCATATTCACAGAAAACAAAAAGACTAGAAGGGAGCACATCAAAATATTAATGATGGGTTTGTTTCTAGGCACAGACATTTCAGGTAATCTGTTATATTCTTCTTTGTATTTTTGTTGCAAATATGAATTATTAATGTAAAAAGAATACTGTTTTGAAAATTGCAACCAAGGAAGCTCTGCAGAAAGTACTACTGTTCCCACTGAACAATTGGTTGCTGGTAAACCAGTCTCCAAAGGAGATTTATAAAGCAGAAGTCTAGAGCAGGGCGGGGCCCTCTGGTGGCAGTTACAGTGGCAGCTACCTCAGCCAAAATACTCTTAACTCAGGCCACACTTCCGGGCATGGCTGCTTTGCCCCTTGACAGTCACTTAGATTTATGCTGATTATAATCCCGGTTCACCAGGGAGTGTTTGAGTGTTGGTGACTCCAGAGCTGTCAACAGTCATTCCCGCCACCTCACCCTACCCCACAATGTGCTTGAATGTTGTTCATTTCATTACTGGTCCTTAAGAAAGTTCCTATGGGTTTTGGAAGTCCAGTATGGTTGTTTTTTCATTTGTTTTGTTTTGTGTTGTGTTTGTGCAGCATTTTCTAATTCTGTTATTATTATTTTGTTTCTGCATCACTCAAAATTAGTTGTCAGGCCCTAAAAAGCCAGAACCATTTGTTCATGCCACTAAGCCACCTCTATTAGCAAGGTCTATTCATTGCTATTCAACAAATCAGGGCAATGTTCTCAAACAGACCTACTTTCTTGTGATGCAAGGAACAATTCTGAGGCATTTCCAAGGAGGAAGAATGAAAGAAGGGGGCCTCTTTCACTCTGAATTCTCCTACTGGCTTGGCTTTGCAGGAGATCCTTGTCGATGATGACATATTTCAATCACCCAAATCAAGCCTGACTCCAAGCCCTTTCCTGGTACCCACAGGCCCCTTGCATCACAGTTCCATCAACCTTGAGCAATAGGTAGTGGCCTCTCTGTATGTCACCTTGGTCCTCGATCATATGGAGTCCAATGCATCCTTGATCCTCCCACTGGACCCAGCATCTGCTCAAACACACAGTATAGGGTCAATAAATAATTGTGGGAGGAATGCCAAGAGAGAGAAAAGAAGAGAAGAAACTATACTGTGGAAAAGTAATCATTACGTCTGATTTAAATAATATGGTTTCCTAAAACTCATTTGATCTTGACATACTTCCAAAGGAGCAGATCATTCAACTGATGAGTAACTCAAGTTCAGAAAAGATACGGGATTTACCTAAGAATTGTAGATGTCTTACTCCTTCCCAGAATGTGAGTCTGACTGTTGAGTACAAATATAATAAGACAATTGTTAGATGGGGCTATATTGAGATGATGTGGGCCATGAGACCCTCAACAGTTAAACACAAACAAACAAACAAACAAATAAATAAACAAAGACCTTGGCTCATTCTCCTCTGTGTCCTCAGGCCTGAACACAGCATCTAGCATACAACCAGAAGCCAAAGATATATGGATGAACATAATTTAGTGAATAGACCTGGGTCTCATTTGAGTCACTGGAGTAGAATATTCACTATACTGCTTTGATTCCAGTGCTGTTCCAAAATATCTTACTTGACTTTTGTTATTAATTTTCCATTACTATGTAACAAATTGCCACCAACTTGACAGCTGACAGTTCCATAGGTCAGAAGTCCAGACAGGAAGCATGGTGTGGCTGGTTTCTCCACTCAGGGCCTCACAAGGTTGAAATTGAGATACAGCAGGCTACCTTCTCATCCAGAGCTCAGGGGGACCCTCTTCCAAGTTTATGCAGTTGAAGCAGAATTCAGTTTCTTGCAGTTGTAGGTGTGAAGTTCCCTTCTCCTTAGCACTCCTAGCTCCTAGAGACCATTTTCATTCCTTATCACATAGCCCACTCAAATTTTTAAATCCAGCAATAGAAAAATCACACTTGCATCAAATTTTTCTCATGCCTTGACTCTTTTTCTTCAGAAATTGCCCACTCCCTTTTAAGGGCTCACTAATTAGATCAGGCCCACCAAAAATAATCTCCCTTTCTTAAAGGCAACTATGTCATATAACATACCTAATCACTGTAAAAATATAAAATTGCATTTCAAAATATATGTGCCAAATACAGGGGAACTTCTTTAACATGATAAAGAACATTTACCAAAAATAATCTACAGCTACCATCATACTTAATGGTAAAAGACTGAATGCTTTCCTCTAAGATCAAAAGCAAGGAAAGGATATCTGCTCTTACCCTTCTTTTTTTTTTCATTTCTTTAATGCTTATTTTATTTTTGAGAGAGAGAGAGAGAGACAGAGCATGAGCAGGGAAGGGGTAGAGGGAGAGGGAGACACAGAATCTGAAGCAAGCTCCAGGCTCTGAGCTGTCAGCACAGAGCCCAACGTGGGGCTCAAACTCATGAACCACGAGATCATGACCTGAGCCAAAGTCTGACGCTGAACTGACTAAGCTACACAGGTGGCCCTGCTCTTACCTATCTTATTCAACAGAATACCTGGAGCTCTAGCCACTGCACTAAAGCAAGAAAAATAAATGAAAAGCATAATAATTAGAAAGAAAATAACAAAACTATCACTACTTGCTAATGAAATGTCTATGCAGAAAATCCTGAGAAAATTCCTAGAACTAACAAATGTGTTCAGCAAGGTTGCAGAATACAAGATCAACACACAAATATCATTATATATATATGTGTGTGTGTGTGTGTGTGTATATATGTATATGTGTGTGTGTATATATATATATATATATATATATATATATATAGTAAATATGTGGAAACCAAAATTAAAAAGCAAATACCATTTATAATCATTTCAAAAAATGAAATATTTAAGTATTAACTTAAAACATGTATAGGATGTATATGCTGGAAATTACAAAATTCTGATTAAAGAAATCAAAGAGAATTTAAATAAAGAGAGCAATATGGAGCGTTCACAGATTAGAAGACTAAACATAGTAAGTATGTCAACCTTTCCAAGATTGATGTGCATGTTTAATGTAGTTCCTATCAAAATCTCAGCAAGTTTAGGGGTGCCAGGTTGGCCCAGTTGGCTAGGCATCTGACTTCAGCTCAGGTCATGATCTCATGGTTCGTGAGTTCAAGCCCCGCATCAGGCTCTCTTCTGTCAGCACAGAGCCTGCTTCAGATAATCTGTCTCCCTCTCTCCCTGCCCCTCCCCCCCTCAAAAATAAATAAACATTAAAAACATTTGTTTTTTAATATCAGCAAGTTTTTTTTTTTTTTTTTAGACATAGATAAGCTTACTCTAAAATTGATATGGAAAGGCACAGGATCCAGAAAGCTAAAACAATACTGGCAAAGAAGAATAAAGTGGAAAAAATCACTCTACCTGATATTAAGGCTACTGTACAGTTACAGTTACCGAGACCAGTAATATTGGCAGAAGGACAGACACATAGGTCAGTATACGGAATAGAACACAGAAACAGACATACATGAAAATGTTCCAGTGATGTTTGACAGAGGAGCAAAAGCAATTCAGTGGAGTAAAAGATAGATAGCCTTTTCAATAAGTCGTGCTAGAATATTTGGACATCCACAAATGAACAACAAAAAGATATTGCACTAAACTATAGTCAAGAAGTCTCAAAACTTAACAGTAAAATCTCTAATACAATTCCAAAATAGACAAAGACACGAACAGACTATGTTGCTAAAAAGAACATGCAGATGGCAAGTAGGCACACACGAAACGTTCTATATCACTAGCCATTCGAGAATTGTAAATTAAGACCACAATGAAATATTGCCACACACCTATCTGAATGGCTAAAATTAAAAGTAGTGACGATATCAAATGCTGGTGAGGATACCGAGAAACTGGATCCCTCATACAATGCTGGCAGGAATGTAAAGTGGCGCAACGACTTTGGAAAACAATTTGGCAGTTTCTTATAAAATTTAGCATGCAACTACCATATGGTCCAGCAATGGTAATCTAATTATTTACATCAGAGAAATAAAAACTTGCGTTCACACAAAAACCTGTGTTGAACGTTGATAGGAGCTGTATTACTGATAGCCAAAAACTGAAAACAAACAGCGTTTCCTTTAACTGGTGAATAGTAAAACAGATTGTGGCATATCTATACTGTGGAATACTACTCAGTAATGGCAAGAAGCAAAGTATTGATACAACCAACAATTTGGAGGATTCACCAGTAAATTATGAAGTTGAAAAAAAACAATCCCTGAAGGCCACATCCTATGTAATTCCACTTACACGATGTTCTTTAAATGACAAAACTATACAAATGGAGAACAGATTAATGCTTGCCAGGGATAAGGGCTGAGAAAGGAGAAGAAGTTGAATGCAGTTATAAAAAGGCAGTGTGAGGGATCCTTATGGCAGTGGAAGTGTTCTGTAATCGGACTGCATCAGTGCCAATACCCTGGTTGTGATACTGTACTGTAGTTGTACAACATGTTACCACTGGGGGAAACTGGGTAAAGGTTACACAGGATTCCTCTCTACTATTTCTGAAAACTGTATATGAATCTACCATTGTGTAAAAATTAAAGGTTAAAACAATTTTAAGTGTATGTCATATATATTAGGCGCCCACTTCAGCTGGGAAAAGGACAGTGAGAGCAAATACTGGGGGAGACGGGAAAGGCTCACATAAGGTGAGGCCATTCCCATTATCCTGAGGAAGAATCCTCTCCAAAATGTCATGACTATGAGGATGTCAGCAGAGAATGCTCATGTTGTAAATGCTTTCCAGTCCCAATGTCAACCACATACGCAGGCAAAACCATCAGCGTTCAAATCAATGGGTTGATACCTACTGAATTAGGATGTGAAAGTGATTTCCTTAAGAGTCAAGTGATTACAATATCATAATTGTGGTCCCCTTTTTATAAAACAAACCAACACACACACACACACAATTTTAAAATGCTATGTTCAATAATAGCTATCAGTGCATCATAGGCTAACCCATAAAGGCCACTGGAAGGTATGGTTTCCTTATAATTATAATCCAGGTAAGTAAAAAAAAAAATCACAGTAAAGCTTCATTATCCTCAAACTAAATACCTCCTCCAGACTTCTGGCTTGGTTAGCTCCTCAGTGGGAGGAAAGCAAAAACCAGACATAAAGTGCCAGAATGAAATCTTCCGCTTCAATTTCTTCTTTATTTAAAACATTTTATAGGGCTTTATGTTGACCCTGTGGCTTCAGGAGAAGGAAATCCTCCGAAATGTGTCCCTGGGGCACAGCATCCCCCACAGCGACTTGGCTCCCTCCTTTCAGAGCGATTACTGCTGCATGGAAAAAAACAATTCTTAATTGGTTAACTTTGGGAAAACCGCTTCATAAAGAGAAGACTTGGAACAAAGACGCCCACCCAAACAGTCAGCTCTCTCCACATACAGAGTGACTGGGGATGAGTTTGAGAGATGCCACATAAGTGAGGCTGACAGACAGAACAGAACTGCACTTTCAAGCTTGATGGAGGGTTTATCCGCTTTCCTTCCATCTCTAAGTGGAATTAGGTATCCACGGGATCACAACAGCAGATCCGCTAAACTCTGCCTCTCTTCCAATCCCAGCAGTCATCAGTGTGCTGCTCAACATCCTCCCTGCTCTCCAGGGACTGAGACTTTCCTTTCTGGCCGTCCATCTGAACTAATGAGAGTGGGGTTATGACACTGGGCTCCCAGGACCAGTTACTCTGCTTCTCACCTGGCTCTGCACCGGAGATTGTCCCCCAGTCCCTGTTAGGGGCTGTGTATTGGTCCCAAGGGAGCCCAGTGGACAGTGGGTGGATGGCAAGGGTCAAATCCAGCCTATTCCTATAAAAACAACTGAAGTACACATCCTGCCGAGCATAATTTTCATGCTTAAAAGCAGCAACTTTTGTTTTTCTCAATTACCCTAACACACTGGGAGCATTCACTGTTAATCCGAGCAGAGAGAAAAACTACTCACATCTTAACGTGTGACACTTTGTTCTTCAAAACTTCACAGTTGTGATGGAAAGTGCTCTGTTGACAGGACAATTTATACTCACATATTAAATCCCAGGCTTTACCAAGTACTTGTAGATATCTATGTTTTCCCCACAAAATGTTTTCTACAATTTATGCCTTGGAACTCTAGTTTCAAAATAAGTGATCCTTTCTCCAAGTAGCTCTTTTCAGATAAAAAAAAAAATCACGATTTTCATTACTAATATGAGATCACAGTCTAGTCCCATATAAAGTGATTAAACATAACCCTGGTATTAAATAGTCTCAAGAAAATGTAAGTGAAAACATTGGATTCCTTGCTTGACCACCAAATGTTCACTCAAGGGTCTGAATGCTTCTGCTGGGATGTTTTCTTTCTTTTATGATTTCTCAAATATGTAAATTACCTTGTTTAAAAATAATTCTCCTCTCCTTTCTTTAAGAATTAATACTGTTATAACTATCTATAAGGAGATCATGACATCTGGACTTCAGGAGAGAAACATTCTTGGTATTTAAAATATCTAACAACTATACATATATGGAAATGAATACCCCATTTTGATGGGTCACACTCAGTAACCTTAGAGGCGCCTCTATCTGGGCAATAGTTCCTTTTGGACGAAACACAATTAGGCTGTGTAATGTGCTGAATCCCTTCAGATAAACCGTGTGCACACAGCCGAGCCACTCTCATGCTGGCTTTAAGGCTGGGGCTGTCAGGCCCACTTCTCTGGTTAATGTCAGTAGCACTATGTATAAAAGGTGACTCCAGTGTGTACAAATGTTGATCTTTAGAGAAGTCATGCCTAGACTCACACACACATCCACTCTTTCGTCCACTAGGTCAACGGCAGGAACAGAGGGCGACCCCAAAAGGAGCTTGCCAAGAGCAGAGTCTTACTTGTCAGGTTACATTGCCCCCAGGGACTTCCCTGCCTGAGATTAATCCATAATCCTGTTTCGTGTTTAAAAAAATTTCAGGTTCTAAAAGCCTTGCCTATGAGACAGTTTCAGAGGCGACAGGGAAATGTTCTAATACACAGTAACAAATTAAGTGCCAATGCAAGTAAGCACAGAAAAGAAAGGGACTGTGTGGAGTAGGTGCCGCAAAATGTTTGCCCTTGTCCAAAATCATTTCTTTACAGTTCCAGAATAGACACTAAAAACATTTGAATGGCTGGAGTACCTGTAGGTCTAAAGAAAAAAAAAAGACACAAAGCTAAAACCATCTATGGTTTTTCAGCTTGCTGCACAAGTTAAGTGAAATAAAGATGCCCCCTGATGGAAAACACAGCCGAGGTTCTGAAGAAACATAATATTCGCTGATGTGACTTCCAAACTAAATTTCATCTGAATACCAAACAGTAAGAAAGCTCTCATCTCAGCTCTGAACAATCCTATTTTTATTACATCAAAACTGTTTCTTCCCTTGCCAACCTCATTCTACCCCTTTTTGCTACAAAGTTAATGTCCAGAAAGCGTCCTTTTACAACTCTAGCAGACCTGACCAAAAAAAGCAGGAATTCCCAATGCTGTAGAAACCATCATGAACATGTTCTCATCTGGATGATTCAAAAAAGTGTAACTCACTCCACTCTATGGCAAAGAAAGAGAACATCTTGGAGAAAACAGTTCTGAACGAGATGGCCATGGGAACTCCTTGACACTCGGGAGCACTGAGGTATGGACAGAGACAGCTGGCCTGGTGGCATCTTCTGCTTTGATTCAGAGACAAGGAAAAGCAGGACAGCTAATAATACAAGTTCCCATTCTGATTCGTGGCTCAGTCTTTGCTTATAGCCATTCCTGCTAAGATATAACTTACAACGTTTGGCAACCAGGCTGACCTCTTCAAAGGCAAAGGTGAGCATGGAAAGAGCATTTTCCACGCAGATGCATCCTCTCTAGTGTAAGAAAAGCAGCTCCAGTTTCCAAAGGTGAGAACAAAGGACACAAATCACCAACCATGTTGCTCATGGTTTGGAGCTGCATGTGTTGTAAGGTGTGCATGTGCATGTGTGTGTGCACATGTGCACAGAGAGCATCCCTCCTGTTCCCTCCCATCAATGCTCCCAATGCATATTCCCACCCTCAGTGATAGCTGAGGATGAATTACCATTTCTATTTTTTGTACTACAGGTGGAGAGAGCCCAAACCCTACAATTGAGCAGACTAAGGAATTTTTACACCTACAAGCACTGACTTCCAAAATCAAAATATAGTTTTCAAAGAGGCAATATGGTTTCTATTACCTTGCAGATAAAACCCCCAACTCCTTCTCCTGACTGACAAGGGTCCTGTTTTATCCAGCCATTCCCTGAACCCTCAACAATATCCCGTGCCACTGTGACCTTCCCTGGCCCTTGTAGAATCTGGTCTTTCTCCTCTACCATGCCTTGTTTCTCTCCTACCCTTTCCAAACCCTTCAAACAACAAGCATCTTCTCACCTATCAGGTCTCAACATAAATGTCACCACCTCCAAAAGGCCCCTCTGAATCCCCTTAAAGTAGCTGTCTGCCTCCCACCTGTCCCTGGTATTCCTCTCGGCTCCAAGTTTGTTTCCTTCATAGCATGTATTACAATAAATTACTCCACTTAACAATTCCTTTGCATGTGGAATTTCCCTCACTAGGCTCTTTGCTTCACGTCTCACTTAGCCAATTATCTGTAATTCCCAACTGGGGTTTGGCATGTGGCTGGCACTTAATAAATACTTAACTCATAACCAGAATTAGTAAAAACAGTAACACCTGATATTCACACCAGTGGTTCTCAAGGGGGTCCCCTAACCAGCAGCAGCAGCTTCGTCTGGGAATTTGTGAGAATGCACATTCACAGCATCCTTTCCCGTGCCCCTGTCTCCACCTATTGAATCAGAAATTCTAACGGTATGGCCCAGCAATCTGTGTACTCTTCAGACAGATTCTGAGACATGTTCAAGTTTAAGAACTACTGGTTCTTAAACAATATTGCCCACTTTCCAAAGAGTCTTTAAGCATAGATGTCATTGATCTGCCTCTATTTGAGAAAAGAAAGAATTAGCACATTGTCACAGGGGATATATCTTTGTAAGCACACAATGACTGTGATCATTCAGCTCAGAAAAGACCCTAAATTGATAAATGTTTGGGGGAAAGTCAGTGAAAGAAAACCAATGCACATGCAGGATATCCTCACTCATTTCTGTTCATGCAGGCAGAGTGATCAGGCTTTCTGTCAAGATGCTGCAGGCAAACTACTGGTTGGCATTCCTGCCTTATCCATGGGGATGGTCCAGAAAGGAGCCCAGATGGCTTGCCTACCCAACCCCACTTTGATGGTAAGGTTCTTAACACAGACCTTGGTTTGTCAGTCATCTTTGCACCCAGGCCTTGACCTAATACTTAACACAGAGTAATCACTCAGAAAGAGTCTACAGAAGAATCAGTGGCTGAAATAGGTGCCATGGCATCTGTACAGCTGGAGAGAAGCAAACAAGGGGGCTTTGCTTATGGAATTTATTAATGGGCTAATTGCCTTTATAGGAAACAAGTGATTCAAAAACATGAGAGAGCTTGTAATAGGTGAAGAAAAAGTACAGAACTGAGAGTCAACAAGGATCCATGTTCAAATCCTGTCCACTTGAGGATATATGTCTTTGGTCAAGACACCTGACCTCACTGAGCCTCCCATTCCTCAAGTGGACATGGGGATCATACATCCTGCCATACAGGGCAGTTGTGGGGATTAAATGAGGTTGCAGGGTAAATGTCCAGCACAGCATCAGGCATATAGTGAGTACTCAAAACACTGTCATGATCTGTAATATCATTATCACATACTTGTTTAACTGGGGAAAATGAATCAGAGTTAGTCCCCCTGATATAGTATGCAGTCTGAAAGCCTTTAATGTAGGGTGGTTAGGGAATTATATTCCTGTCTATCCCATAGCTTTCAGCGTGTTGAGAGAGATCCATCAGTATAAAATAGGAGGAAACACAGGCACTGAGGTTGGGTAGTTGATGGCTTTAATCCTTTCTCTGCCACTTACCAGCTGTGTGACCTTGCGTAAGCCACTTACACTCTCTGGGCTTCTGCCTTTGTAGATTGGAGATAATAATACACTTCACACAGGTCGTACTGAGGCCTGGAGATTAAAATGTCCATGAAACACTCAGCCCTGTGCCCTGCCCCTTAGTAAGCACTTGATAGATGATAAGTATTATTCACTAAAACTAACAATAAGCAGGACAGAATTCCATCTATGCTATAGAAGAGGCATGAGCAGAGTGTTAGAGGCATAAACAAGGAGAAGATACATTTGGAAAAGTGAGACAAGGGCAGGGGAAGCTTCTCGGAAGCGATAGTATTTAAACAATGTCTTAAAACAGGAGTCACAAACCCAAACACTGGCAGGGCAAAGCACTTATTAACAAGAAGTGATGCTGGCCAGGCAGGGAAAATGCTCCTTAACTGCCACTAATTTCCACAGGCAAAAACACAGGTTCTCTCACTGAAAGAGAAAAAAGTATCTGAGCTTTTCTTGGGAAATCTGATATTTTTAAAGTACTATCTCAATTAAAAAGAAAAAAAAACCCACAAACTTACCTAAATTCACAAAACACATCTACTGGTGACATCTGGCCACTGGCTACCAGTTTTGACCTTCTATTTTAAAGGATGGGTAGAGTTTTGTCAAGCAGGGATAGTGGTGAGATCATCCTAGCAAGAAAACAGTCTGGGATGAAGCAGGGGAAAGGTAGAGGTGGAAAGGCCAGGAAGCTTTCAGAAATCATAATACTGCACCAGGAGACTGAAAGGGAGAGGATGGGGAACAGAAATGCCAGGAAGCAAGAAGCATGTGGAGAAGGCTTTCAGGGAGAGGTATGGGCTGGATTGACAGGGTAGGTCTGAGAATATGGACGTGGAAAAGGAAGGACTTTGAAATGAAGAACAGCAACTCTACCAGGCCACTCTCTTCCCTTCTTTGGGCCTTAGTTTTCCCTTTTGTAAGGTGAGCTCCTGAATTAGAGGAGTTCTAAGTAGCCTTCCAGCCCTTTCTGCACCACTCAGGTGCTACTGCAAATTCCCCACCTGGGGAACACTATATGCAGCTTCTGTGATGTAGGTTATGGGGGATGTGACTCTAGCTCCCCATTAGGAGAAAAAGGATTAAAGGTCTGCCCAAGCACCACCTTTAATAGCCATAGAAGACAAGCTGTCCTGAGCAATGCAAGGGAACCAAAGTCCTTAAGAATAGACACAATCTCTGCATAAAGCAGTAGCTCAAATAATGAGACAGGCACCTTCACTGAATGCCTGCTTTGGGCCAGATGCCAGTCTATTTACTGAACAAAATTATCTCATTGAATGAGACAGGTCCACTACTATTCCCATGGTATAGGCCTAGAATTGTTAAATAGGCCTAAGGTCACATAGCTGGAAATCACAGGACCAGCAGTCAGGCCAGGGAGTCAGTCTGATCCAGTACCTTAATCCCAGCCCCTCAGTCAAACTGCCTCCCTTTTAGCATCTTTAAAATTTTCACTTTGTTCCTGTGTTCCTTCACAGTGGTGCCAAAATTATGTGGCAGGATAACCCAAACGGGAATGTTCCTTAGCTATGGGTACATCGAGAAAGGCTTAGGACTAGGATTCCCTCTCCTGCTTCAGGGAGGGTGGTCCAGGGTTGGAGTCCTGGCCAGTTCTATACTCCTGGGTAGAGTATAGGAGTATACTCTATATACTCCTATACTACATACTTCTATACTCTGTGAGGTGTATGTAATCACACAGAGGTGATTTAAGAGGCTGTTTCCAAAAAAGTGGATTTTTGGTCTGAGGAGTCAAATTGTCAGAATGAGTTTGAATGCATGGGTACTTAAGAGATGCGGATTCTTCCTTGGGTGACCACAGAGGTGCTGGATTTCACAGATGGCAAGGGCCTGCATCACACCCCAAGCAGCTCCCCAGAGTGGGGGGACAAGAAGCACAGGACCAAATGCTAAGGGCAAGGGTTCAGGCGGCCATGGGAAGGAGTGTATTAGTGACTACATTTGGCATGGACCCCGACCATCCCAGAGGTAGCCACCTGAACTAAAGACCAGAGCCTTGCCTCAAGCACTCTGGGTGAATAAGCTTCAGGGCTATTGTTAGAATCCTGAGGAAGAGAGAGAGTCCCCTATAATGGCTGAGATTTTGTTTTCTGCTAAGCATGGGTAATGGGAAGAGGGCTGTGATCTAACAATTAATTTGAGTTAGAAAAATAAAATATTATGTTTTGCACCCAAAGATTGTAAGGTTAATTTGGCCAATTATAATTATTTACAGGGAAAAATATTTACATTGAGAAGTCTTCATGTTTGATGATTTTGCCCATCTGATTATGGAAAGCCTTTTCTCTCTCTTATGTACATATACACTACGTATTTTTATAGTTTTCTCTTCAAATACTCTATTTTTAGGTTGACTCAACAGCTACTCCAAAAGATAAATATAAAACTCTATTTCAAAAAAAATTAATGTATGTGTCTATGTGTAGACACATAAATTATTTGTGTCTATCTCCACTTAAAATGAGAGATAAACCAAATATTCTAAGATTTTTCCTAAGCTCTAATATCAATACTCAATAACAAATTAACTAAAAAGTATTAATACCAATCAATAATTACATGACATTTACCCTGTGTCATGCATTGATCTAAGGTGTATGTGAATAGCTGTTTACAATCCCATTTATTTCTCATGACATTATTTTGAGCTATCATTCCCATTTTACAGATGGAGAAACTGAGGCACAAAGGGGTTAAGTAATTTTCCTTCAGTCACACAGCTAGCAAGTGGCAGGGCTGAGATTTGAACTCAGGCTGTCAGGCTCCAGAGTCTATGATGACCATTACAGCACTTTGCTTCCTAGTATCTGTTATAAGAATTGAAGGCAGAACATTTAGCATGTTTCAAGCTCTCTATAAATCCATTCATTAATTCAACAAAATGTATTATGGTACTATGCCAGGTATGAGGGATTCAGTCCCTGCACTCATGGTATTCACGGTCTAGCAAGGAACTTGCTCTTAATTTTCTCCTTCCCTCCATCTCGCCCTCCCTCCTTCTCTCAATTCCCAAGGAAATTACCCACATCAACAGACTTCATTTCACAACTTCATCCAAAAACTCATATGCACATACCCCAGTGATGTAGCTGAGTCTAACACACAACTTAAGGGGTCTAAAAGAAAGCTAAATTTGTAAAATTTACAAAGCAAATCACAAATAATGATCTCATAACCCAAAGATAGCAGGACATGGTCCAATTAGAAATAAACCCAAATTGCTGAGACATGGAAGCATGGAAATATAGAAGGCTTGAAAGATAACATTTGCTACTATTAAGAGATTTCTTTTGCATTCATAGTTCCTGAGCTGAGTTTGGTTTACAAACATCCTGGGGTTGGAGGCCTGTCTAAATGTAATATTCTCATAAGAGCATTGACTTCATCACAAGGCAGGCCCTGCTGATGGCAGCCTAAGACTGGAATGTGCAGATAATTATCTTTAAGGCTACTCAACGGCTGTATGTCTCCTATAATATCACCTTTAAGATCAAGCCAAGACATTCCAGTCTGAATCAAGGTTTATTTATAAAAGGATTTAACACTTTTAGATCCCATATTGCTTGGAGGACCACCAATTTCCATCCCCAAATATCCAATTTCTTTAATTTCACAGAGCATGAATGAGATTTCAGGTTACCATATGTGGAGGGAAAAATTTAAGACACTAAAATTCCTTTGCTTCAATGAGGTGAGTTTCTTTGCTAACACCTCCACAAAATAAAATCACCACTAGGGACTGAAAGTAGAAAATACCATAAGTCATAATGCCACATTCATGTAGATACAACCAAATTTTCAGGTAATTCTAGCTGAATGGTCTCCCTTGTTCCCCTCAAACTTGAAAGGTCAAAGGAGCAATTTGAATGTGGGTACTCTATATCAGCCACAGAGGAGAGAAAAAATGGTCCTTCTACCAACAAGTACACAAGATTTAAAGAGATGGAAAGATACCTAAAGAAAGCAAATGGACCCCCATAAGTTGGAGGGATCTGCTGGAGGGAACCAGTTAATCTAGAAGATTGTATAACGTCCTTTATTGGTGTGTTAGGGACTGACCAGGTATCCTTTTTGGAGAACTAGCATAAACTGGCTTAAACTGGACCAGGGTTGGCATAGTGTGTGGTGTATAGTCAAAAGTGATAGACACTTTTGTGGGGACAAGAGAGACAGGCAACCTCAGAGGAGGTTATATGCCAGAGCCCAATATTTCAGCCCTGAAAAGTTATTTGATAATTGCACATGCTACAAAGAAAGACGATGACCATGAAGGCTACCAACACACATAAAAATCAATGTATTTTTTATAGGAAACATAGTATTAGTCATTTGTTGATATTAAATAATTTTAGTCATTTCATGACAAAAAATAACTCAGGGATTAAGCAAGAAAGAAGTGAAAACCACTTAAGTTCAAGAACGATCAAATATCTTATCTTTATTATCACTTATAGGTATTAATAATTCTCTATTAATTAATAATATTAAAATCACCTGTTAATAAATACCTACTAATGGGTATTAATATGTATGCATGTGTGAGTATACATTTATTTTCATATGAGAATGGAACCCTCCTGATGGTCATATCTATCTTTCTCAATTAATTAAAGAGACATTCTGGTTTTCTAAAACAAAATTATATACACATGTATACATATTCATACACACAATAAGAGAAGACCATTTAGAAAAATACATTAGGGAATTAAAAGTAGTTTCCCTTGGTTATGAATCATGGCATTTTTTTTCTATTTATTATCCAAACCCAAAATAGCTTTATCAATACTTTGATCTCAATTATCAAATAATACATGATTATTATGTATTTTTAATTATGAAATATGGGAAAGTATGAGAGAGAAAGAAAAGCAAAATACACACACACACACACACACACACACACACACACACCTCTAGGACCCAGAGAACCACTGACCATTTTTATGGTCTTCTAAACTTCTTTCCATCTATGCCCATGGCTTTCACTAAAATCAATCATACTACACATACTGTTTTGTGGCCTTCCTTTTAAGTTAACAAAATACCATTGACGTTTTCCTACCAGTAAATATTGATCTAGTTCATTCTCTAGTGGCCACAGTGTAATCTGTCATAATCCCCTCCCAATGGGCCTTGAGGTTGTTTCCAAGTTTTCAAATTATATAAATAACTGTACAGAAATGATCTCTGAACATTTTCTCTGCTCATGATCCAACTATTACTTAAGATAAGTTCCTGGAAGGCCACTTGCTAGGTCAAAGAGCTTGCATATCTTTAAGGTTTAGAATACACACCAACAAATTGGCCTCCTGAAAGACTATACAAATCAGCATGAGGATCATATTTTATTTTCCTTTTTGTTTCTCTGTATTTTCTGCTGATATTTTCTGTAACTTATACTTTGCTTTAAAATAGTTACAAACAGAGAGGGAAGGAGGCAAGCCATAAGAGGATCTTAAACAGAACAAACTGAGGGTTTATGGGGTGGGGGAAGAGGGGAAAATGGGTGATGGGCATTGAGGAGGGCACCTGGGTGTTGTATGTAAGCGATGAATCATGGGAACCTACCTCCAAAACCATGAGCACACTGTATACACTGTATGTTAGTCAACTTGACAATAAATTATATTTAAAAAATAAAGTTAAGTATCAAAAAAGAAAAAAAATGCTTGTACAAAAGGAAAATAAGTAATTTATAAAAAATAAATAAAAGGAAAAGAAAGGGATCAACTGGAAGATGACTTTTTCCGATACAGAACTCTGATCCATGGGATAGGTGTTGCCTAGAAAGAAGGTGGGGGCACAGGACTCTAACTTGATGCTACTGTCTACTAAACTCACCCAACTCACTCCCCTTGCTCACGTCCATAATGCTATCTTCCCACACAATTTCCCCCACAACACATCTATTGGGGCGGGGGGGGGGGGAAGGAAGTGATAATCAAGCCCAAGTATCCAGTCCTTTTATTTTTTTTTTTGTTTGTTTGTTTTTTGTTTGTTTTTTATTTATTTTTGGGACAGAGAGAGACAGAGCATGAACGGGGGAGGAGCAGAAAGAGAGGGAGACACAGAATCGGAAACAGGCTCCAGGCTCCGAGCCATCAGCCCAGAGCCTGACGCGGGGCTCGAACTCACGGACCGCGAGATCGTGACCTGGCTGAAGTCGGACGCTTAACCGACTGCGCCACCCAGGCGCCCCTCCTTTTAAATGGTCCTAGTCATCACTTCACGAATAAAAGGTCATCCTAAGTTTTCAAAACCAAGACAAAGATTCAAAAGAATCCTCCTTAGGTGAGTCAAGACTTTCCAATTCCTTTCCTTCATCCTGAGACCAATAAAACACTCTTGCCTTTTCCTGTTACCACAATTGTTTGTTTGTTTGTTTTTAAGAAGACACAGGCCATTGAACCTGGTGGCTGAGGAGCAAGGAAACTGGACACTCATCCTAGCAAAGTCTCCAAAAGTCATACATTTAAAAAACACATTCTGTTAATATTTTGTCATGAAGTTTGTTAACTGTATGATAGGGAGAAGATGCAGCATGAGAAAAAATCTTGAGATACCTGCAGAAATTAGTCCACAACTGAGAGTCCCTTTTATGGACTAGCTTCTTACTAACCAGAGCCTTGGGCTTCCAAACTCTCTCTGTTCCAAGTCTCATCTAGGGAGAAAGGGAGGCAGAGATTGGATATCTTCTCTTTGAATACTAAATTATTCTTAACACTCTTTATTGGCTAAGAATAGAATGGAAGATCAGAGAACTCAGAGGCCAGGAATATCTGTTTGCTTCAGAGGTCATCTTTAACACCTGAGACCACCACCAGCTTTTCTCTTTAGAGTAGAAACTACTTTTACCAAACCTTTTTTCTAATGGTACATGCACCAATCTCTTGCCACTTCTAGAAAGCCATCATCCTATAGCTCTTCCCCTCAAACACAATGTCTGAGAAGATCATTAATTCCCCTCATGCAAGTGAGTTGTTGACTAAGCTTTACCTCAGGCCAGAGGAAATTATTTGTTCATTGATTGAAGCATTTGCCAACCAGGAGATGTACAAACATGCCAATGTAGACTCACAAAAGAAGCAGCTACAAGCTAAGTTGGTTTTGAGGACTCTATTTAAGTTTATCTCACAAAACTAGATATCCACCATGGGAACGAGAAAGGAAAGGAACCAGATTCCATGCTTCCTTCCTGGATGTGCTTCTTTCTAAGTCCTAGTGGAACCTGCAGTCTTCTATTTGGGTACATGATTCATTTTTAGAAATACAGGTAAGATAGAACCAAAGACTGAAAATAGCTAATGACACCTTGTTTTTCAGATCGAGTCTTTTATGAAGCATACACAGTTATGCCATATTTCACACATGCTTTCACCTTCAGAGTGTCCCTGATTAAGTCTCAGGATGGGCATTTTTAAGATATTAGTAATTTCCATATTTGTCTTAACTATATTAAGTATATAAACCCCACGTTCTTTACCATTTTTAGTATTTAGTACTTTTAGTACTACTTGTATAAATTTATAACATCTTGGTTTTATGAAATAAATTGCTAAATTCAAACATTTTATGCCTTTTATTAAATTATGCCACTTGACATCTGTAATTTTGATTGCAAGTTGAATTAGTTTGGGATTAATGAGAGACACACAATATTTGAGCTAAGAGGAATGTGAATAAGATTCCACTTATTCTTACTTATGTCAATATACCTAGTTACAGATAATGTCTTACCTATTTTCTAACTGGTTAAGGGGGTAGAAACAAGATAACCACCCTCATTAGAAATATGTGTATGCAGAAAGACAATAGGCTCTAATGAAGTTATTGGGAAAACTGATTTTTAATCTGTTGGGCCTGTCCAGAGGTTGGTGTTTGCTTCCTTATTCATTGCTGCATTGGAGAAAGTTAAGAATGCTAGATAAATAAGTTCCTAAAAAATTAGGAGTTACAGATTATTTCAAAAGTTATCTATTTAAAAAACTCATGACATTTTTAGATTATAAGACAAAAACAAAATATCACTAAAATTCTTCATGTCTTCTAAATAGGACACACATATCCATAGTATTTGCATAAGAATATCCCAACCCACTCACAGCCACTGACCCAGAGCATGAATTCCACCTTAAGGTCAAGCCAGGCAATTCTGAAAGAAGTGCTAAATCCTCTAACCACTGCAAACCCACTCAACTCGCTGTGGCAACAGCGCGGTGAGTATTTCGGTCCCAGTGGCCTAGAAGAATGAGTGTACTTCATAAGGCACCCAATTTATTCCCATAAAATGCTTGGCATGCCAGTTGACTTTGGGCTCATTTTACACAAAAATCTAGGTTTTTGGAAAGATTTACTCTAGGGTTTCCAAATGTTTATTGCCTCGCTGACAGATTTTTAGACTGGTACTTGTAACAGGTGATTTTTCACACCACTAGGAATCCAGAATGTGATTCCAGAACACTGGGCAAAAACCATCTCTAAGATGCTAGTTGATATCAAATCACATGAATTCTAGAATATATGAAAGCAGAAAAATACTTATTAAGTTAATAATCATGTGAGATAGCACGGCATCATCAAAAGTTACACCCTTTATAAAGTCCATGCCTCTAGTATTTTCTCTGTTCCTCAGATATATACCAATCATGTTCCCACCTCGATGACCTTGCACTTGCTGCTCCTGATGCCTGGAATCAACTCATTCCAGTGCTTTACAAGATTTCCTTCTGCTCATACTTCAGCTTCAGAAGTAGCCCTCTCCCTCTCCACACCACACTGTATATAATATTGCCTGGTAATTTCCTTCATAGCAAATATTATAATCTCCAATTGTCTTGTTCATTTTTTTTTTTTTATTTATTTTTGGGACAGAGAGAGACAGAGCATGAACGGGGGAGGGGCAGAGAGAGAGGGAGACACAGAATCGGAAACAGGCTCCAGGCTCCGAGCCATCAGCCCAGAGCCTGACGCGGGGCTCGAACTCACGGGCCGCGAGATCGTGACCTGGCTGAAGTCGGACACTTAACCGACTGCGCCACCCAGGCGCCCCTCTTGTTCATTTTTTTAATGTATTTCTGATTAGTGAGGGCAGGACCTTTTCTTCCTTATTCACAGTCACTTCCCTAGTACCTGGAACAATATCTAGGACAGTAGGGACTCAATAAATGTATGCTAAATAAATAAGTAAAAAGTTTAACACAAAGTACTAAGATTTTTCACTGAACTATAGTGCAAAGCCATAGGTTTGACTTGTATTACATTCTAAGTTCTCCATCATTGTAAAAACAAGATATAGTCCAGAGGAGAGGTATCTTAATCAGGCTCATGGTCTGCAGAATGGAGGTAATCATATTAATTTACTTATTCCCCAAGTTCTATCATGAAGATAGATTTCAATGCTTTAAAAATAGTTTACTTTCCGAATACATTTTCTTCTATTATTAAATTGGTAGTATGCCCTTATGCACACTCTGTGAAGATTTTTGAAAGGTAAAAAATGACGTGTGGAAAAAAGCGTGCAATGAATGTTCACAGCAACATTACTCATAACAGCCAAAACATTACTAAAAATGTGAAAACAACCCAACTGTCATCAACTAATGAATGTCATCAACTAATGAATAATTAAAAGATGGTATATCCAAATATCCATACAATGAAATATTATTCATTTATTTTTATGAAGGTACATACTGACATATGCTATAACATGGATGAACCTTGAAAACACTGTCCTAAGTAGAAGAGGCCAGACACAAAAGGCCACATAGTATATAAATCCATTTATATAAAATGTCCAAAATAGGCAAACCCATTGATACAGAAAGCAGATTAGTGGCTACCAAAGATTGGGGATTGAGGGGTAAAATGTGGAGTAACTATTTAAAGGGTCCAGGATTTCCTTCTGGGGTGATAAAAATGTTCAAAATTGATTGCAATAATGGTTGCACAACTCTGGGAAATACTAAAAATCACTGAATGGTACACTTTGAATGGGTGAGTTGGACAGAATGTGAATCATATCTCAATAAAGCTGTCATTCATATTCATATCAATATCCATATCCGTATCCATGCCCATATCCATAGATCTGGCATGTAGATACCAATCATATCTTTGGAGATGAAGCTGGATGATTAACTCTCATCTAGACCTAAAGTCTACAAATAAAGATACTACCTGCTTATCTTGGTATGTACTGTTTAAGGAAATGTCTACTTCTCTAACAGATAAACTCTTATATCTCAATGGCTTATTATAAGTGTATTTTTAGCTCAAATAGATTCCAGTGAACAGTGGGAAGGGCAGGGGATAATGTTTACTGTATAATAACTTCACCATCCTTTAGTCTGGGCCTCACAGTTCCAGTGGATCTTCTGTATCTAGCCAGTAGACAGGGACAAGAAGGTAAATTACACTTTGGTAAAGTAACGTATATGCCAAGTCTGAAAATAAAAACAATCACTTCCATTGCCCCAAACTCAGCAATATGGCCATCCCTGACTACAGTGGAATGTGGGAAATGCAACTTATCTTGGTGTCCAGGAGGAAAAGGATTCAGGTTTTCTTGAAAATTACATAGCAGGATTTACTACTTAAAGAGAGGACAGAATTAGGAAAAGCCTATGAGAATCTATTTTGTTGCACACACTATTTCTCTAAAGATATTCCCTCTTAACAAGTAGTACCAATTAGAGAATAAATTGGTAAAACTACTTTAGAAAGAGACCTGGCAATATATAGTAAAGCCAAAGATGTGTGGAACCTATAATCCAATGTTGTAGATTAGAGAGACCTGGCTACAATATTTTGCAACTTCTCTTATCCTGTGAATCTGGGATGGCTTTGCGACTTGCTTTGACCAACAGAATAAGGTGGAAATGATACTGAGTGCATTCAAAAGCCTATGACTTAAAAAGCCTTGCAGCTCCTGCTTGGAACGATGTTTCAAGAATGCCATGCTGTGAGGAAGCTCACCTACTCTACTGGATGATAAGAAGCCAAATGAAGGAGATCTGAGGTACCCTAGCCCATAGACAGTCCCAATGGCCAGACATATAAGTGAGGCCATGCTGGACTATCCAGCCATTTCAGCCATCATCTGATTGCAATGAGTTAAGGAAAACTAACAGAACCACCATGTCTACCCTTAGAATTGTGTAAATCATTATTTTAAGCCAGTAAATTTGGGTGTTTTGTGATATAATATATAACTGATATAGCCAGGAATTTCACTGCTGAATATATACCATAGATAAACTCTCAGACTTCTACCCAAAGAGAAATGCTGAAAAATGTCCACATGGCACTGTTTTTAAAAGGAGAAAATATGGGAAAAAATAATATGTCAACCATAAAAAATATGGGTATTTAATATATGATTTAGATAGCCAATGGAATGCTATACAGCAGTGAAAATAAAATAGAGCTACCACTATTAACTTGAAATAAACTTCAAAAACATACTATTAAGAAAAGAAAGTAAATTACCCAATGATACACATTTATTCAATCATCCAATGTTTATAGAACACTATGTAGGCTACTAGGATAAAGCAGTTATGAAAACAGACCAAAAAAAGAGAACAACAAAAGAAAACAAATGAATAAAAGTCCCTGTCGTCAGTGAACCTGCATTCCACTGGAGGGATACAGACAATAAAAAAGAAAATAAGTCAAATGTTTAGTAACCTAGATGGCAAAAAGTACTAAAGAGAATAATGAAGAAGGGAAAAGAGATGAAAGATTGAGGGAGCATGCAGTTTTAGATGGGGTGGCCCACGAAGACAATAAGGCAGTCTTTTAAATAAAAACGTAAGGGAAATAGGAAACTAGCCATGTGTGGATGTTAGGGGAAGGGCAATCTAGGCAAAAGGGAACTGCAAGTGCAAAGGCTGTGACATGGAAGTACAACTGGTGTGTGCAAGGAATAGGGAGGCCAATGCATAATCGGCTTAATAGTAAAGAGGAAAGTATGAAGCCATTTATGTTGCATTTTAAGAATGCACAAAATTATAGTACTTATTATTCATGAATTTATAAATATCTAGTAAAATTATAAAAAAAAACAGTCTATTTTGGTTATGAATACATACATATGTCAAATAAGTATAAAAATAAGCCTGGACGGATACACATTGATTTCAGGATAGAATTCCCGTTGAGGAAAATGAGGTAAATGTGATCAAGATGGGGTATAATATTTTATCTCTTTAAAAACTGTCCAGCAGAGGTGCCTGGGTGGCTCAGTAGGTTAATGATCCAACTCTTGATTTTGGCTCAGGTCATAGTCTCATGGTTCACGAGTTTGAGCCCCTCACTGGGGTCTACGCTAACAGTGTAGAGCCTGCTTGGAAATCTCTCTCTGCTTATCCCCTGCTCTCTCCCTCTAACTAACTAACTAACTAAACAAACAAACAAACCTAAAAAAATGTCAAGCAAATACGGCAAATTTTATTTATTAAGTAAAATTTATTTAGTGTGAGTGTTGGGTAAATGGGTTTTAATTACAATACTCTTTGAATTTTCTAGTATGTTTTAAATATTTCATAACTTGTTTTAAAAAGGAAATAAATAAGCATTTAATCAATAATTAGCAATTGCTTAAAGGGGAAACATAGTTGGATACACGTGCACACACACACACACACAGACACGTGAGAAGTATATTTGCAAATAGTCCAAAACGTCAACAGGCATCTGGGTATGGGCTGCACTAAAAAGGACACCATCTCTACCTGGAGGTAATAGCCACTACATTTCTCACATAATATTATGTAGGATTTAATCCATACATAGTGATTGTGGTTCTATTTTCATAATGGCAAATACCAACATGGGTTCTGCTTTAATCCTTTAGTACCTCTCTCTGTTTCTAATATAATTTCAAAGAGCAGGTGCTTGTAGAAAACTGGACAGGAAGGTGAGGGTTAATAATGATGATGATAATGACAATAATAGCATTGACATTTATTGAGTGCTCAGTACCTGCCAGTCCCTCTCACAGTCCCATCCTGTGTATCAGGATATGTAATCTTCCTAACAGTTATCTGAGGTAGGCATTGTTAGTACTTTCATTTGGCCACTAAACAACAGTGGTGCAGAGAGGTGACTGACTTGCCCAAGGTCACAGAGCTGGGAAGTGATGAAGCCAGTCTTCAAACATTGCAGTCTGTCTGATGGCAGAGGCTGAACTTTAACCACGAAGTTCTGCTGGTAATGCAGAAACCTCTGAGCACACCCTAAAACTGCTCCCACAATTAGCCACTTGTATACTACAGTTAAAACCAACTGTGAATAGGTTTGTGTGCCATTGGGTAATAAATTATTAACTGTATGGTTCATATTTGCTTCCATTGATGGGATTATAGGCTTCAGTTGAATCAATGTGAACCTTGATTACCCAACAACATGAATTTGAAATCTTGCTGACTCTTGTAAATAAAATTGAATCCAAAGTAGTTGTGACCCTTTAAACTCTTATAAACACTGTCATCCTTAAGATGGTGTTTAGAGAAGTTGGAGGCAGAGTCCAACTCAGCTCTGATAAATGCCACCTGATTTTCACTGAAAACCATATTCATTTCCCTAGAGGCTATGTTAATACATGTATCAGTCCTATCAAGTCATATAAGCAAAGTTTAGAGATTGCCTCTCAACTGGCAATTCTCAACATGGCAGGCCAAAATTCTCTTATTGCAAACTGAATGATCAAAAACACTATTCACTGGGGTACCTGGCTGGCTCAGTCAGGTAAGTGTCCCACTCTTGATTTTGGCTCAGGTGAGATCAAGCCCCACATCAGGCTCTGCACTGGGCATGGAAACTGCTTAAGAGTCTCTCTCTACCTCTCCCTCTCTTTAAAATAAATAAATAAATAAATAAATAAATAAATAAATAAATAAATGAATGAATGAATAAATGAATAAATGAATAAATAAGAAAGAAAGAAAGAAAGAAAGAAAGAAAGAAAGAAAGAAAGAAAGAAAGAAAGAAAGAAAGAGAGGGAGACATGCTAAGTCCAAATGAATATAATACAAAGGCATCTAAGATCACAAAAATCAAGACTGAAAAATGTAAATAATTACATTTTACCTTGAGTCACAAAAATGGAAAAGAATTAGCATACCACTTTTCTACTGGCTTTGTTTAATAATAGGGGATTAAGTATTTATGCAGCTCATATATTGAGGAGACTATTCCCGATAAATGGAAACAACTGGAAAATCATGTGTACTAGGAATTATGTGTCATAGGGAATATCAATAGTATTTGGTGGGACATCAAAGACAAAAATTCACTGTTGGCTAATCACTTTTTCAGAAAATCTTTATTATTAAAATACTATTTTTCCTCATTTAAGCAGAGCTTTGTTAAATAAAATCAGAAACACATCTCTCTTCACCTCCTTGCTAAATTCTAGTAATTGTATAGTACCAATCCAAAGGCATTGTCTCATCCTATACATTAGCTCACATAAGCCTTTCCAAACATACCTCCTGAAGTAATGTAGTTTTCAAATTAAATAAATGGGTTAAGATTTTCTGTGAACTGTCCCAGAATGTTTCTGATCCATATAGTTCCAATCAGTAACTTCAAGTACATTAAAGCTTTATTTAAATCATTTCTATTACTGGAGGCAAAGTATATTCAATGCTCCCAGAGTGATGTTTCTAACAAAACCAACTCAAACTCTGCTTCCCTAAAATATAGTCAACAGGGAGAAAAACACCATAAACATAGTAATTATGGTAAGATAAATGAAAGGCTCCACACTGAAAAAAAATTGTCCTAAAAATGTCACTTGTGGGTTTTGAGGCTTTGGAGCCTTGAAAGAGACTTATTTTAAATAGAAGTTGAGAGGAAGCAACACACTTTGGATCTCTCTCTGTCCCCTCTCCCCTTTCTCTCACTCTTAGCAAGGAGAGAAGATACAAGATTTAAAAAAAAAATCAACCAGCTCTTCTCCACCACTACCACCCACACTGCCCCATTCTTTCTCTGTTTTCTTTTCTACAGTGGCATCAAAGCATCACCATTTTACTTAGAGTTTCTTTCCCCTCAGGTTTCCCTGGCTTGTAATTACAATCACAGGGAGCTCCTCCAGGGCTGTCTTTGAGACCTGTCAGTCCTCATACAGGGAATTCCTGGATGAAACTGACTCTGTCCCCTGCTTTTTAAAGAAACCAGCAGTGTGAACTAAGTAAAAAGATCCAATTTGAATAAACATTTCTCCAAATAAGATATGCAATAGAAACATGAAAAGATGATCAATATCACTAGCCTTAGGGAAATGCAAATCAATACCACAGTGTGATGGCACTGCCCACAGACTGAAACTGTTCATGAAAATGTGGGGAAACCAGAGCCCTTG
Organism: Panthera pardus; assembly: GCF_024362965.1. Taxonomy (NCBI): domain Eukaryota; kingdom Metazoa; phylum Chordata; class Mammalia; order Carnivora; family Felidae; genus Panthera; species Panthera pardus. The sequence continues at coordinate 24,225,600 of NW_026527013.1, forward strand.
TGCATTATTGGTGGCAATGTCCAGTGGTATGGCCACTGTGGAAAAGCGTGCCAGTTCCTTAAAAAATGGATTCTTGAATTAGCATACAACCCAGAAATTCCACTTCTCGGTATATGCCCAAAAGAATCAAAAGCGGAGACTTAAAGTGTTCATGACAGCATTATTCACAACCAAAAAGGTAGAAACAAACCTATGTCCATCAACCACCAGATATACAAAATGTGCTTAGATATGCAATGGAATATTATTAATCCTTAAAAAGGAAGGAAATTCTGACACATAATACAACATGGATGAACCCCAAAGACATTATGCTAAATGAAATAAGCCAGACACAAAAAAGACAAATATTTTGTGATTCTGCTCATATACATTCTGCTACATACTTAAAGTAGTCAAAAGCATAGAGTGAGACAGTAGAATGGTGGTTGCCAGTGGCTGGGGGAAGAGGAAAATGAGGAGTTACTGTTTAATGGGTGCAGAATTTCAGTTCAGGAGATAAAAAAGTTCTGGAGCTGGATGGTTGCACATCAAAGTGAATGTACTTAAAGTCATAAAACTGTACATTTAAAAATGGTTAAAATGGGAAATTTTATGTTATATTTTACCACAATAAAAGAGAGTTGACTCAGAGGATATAATTATAAACACAGAATGGTTTTCAGTCAACTATTACTTTTACAAATCAACGAGAGCTGCCATTTTTGCAATTCCATACTAGGCTATAAATTTGACGGTTCTGGATTACAGAGGCTCTCCTTTTAGTGCCCATCAGATCAGAGGCTATGCTGTGGTGTATTAAACCACAGTCAGTCATGCCTTCACATTCTCTACTGCTTTAGGAAGAAAGTACTAGCTTAAGACAAATGAATCACCTTCTCCCTATGCATACATCCTGACAGACATCACTAAGCAATCACAGCACTGCTTTGTGCTAAGGACCCTGAAATTTCACAACCCTTACTAACAAAGGGTTTGGACAGCTACCAATTAATCAGAACTGCCTGTCAAAATGAAATCTAATTGCCATAGTGGTCTATGTGGCGATTCAGTTATTTTTACCCAAACTAAAATTCAACACATTCAAAACCAGTTACTACTATTAAGCTAAGGACATCGAATAACAATGTAGGAGGACAGGTTTGCCCCAGTCTCTGTCCATGTCTTTTCACTGTCCTGGATTCTGAAACCTGTAGGGCTAGGGTATAAGAAAAGCAATCCAATACAAGCAAACTTCTTTTATAAAGGGACAGATAGCAAATAGTTCAGAGTTTGTTGGCCATGCAGTCTCTATTGGAACTACTCAACTCTGCCCTATAAAAGCAATTATGGGCAGTACATAAGTAAATGGGCATGACTGTGTTCCAATAAAACTATTTACAAAAACAGGTAGCAGGTGGGATTTTGTCTGTGGGCCATAGTTTGCCAACCAGTGTTCTAGATATTTCATCTTCGGCCCAGATCTCATTAAGGGCCTCTTTCCCTTTCCTTTTATCTACCTTCAGGAATACCATTTCTATCCAGATTTGAGCACTCCCTACAAATAGCTGAATGGACAACTGGCACAGAAAGTACAGCAGGAAGTAGAAAGGGGCAGAGAGAGAATACAAGAGGGGTGCTTGGGTGGGTAGGTGGGGTGTATGTAGAATTGAGAACTAAAAGTCAAGAACTAAGGCTCTTCTCCCAGAGGGAGGCTGAGGGGTAGATCAGTAGAAGACAGAAGCCATTCCCCAATTTCCACCCATTTACAAAAGCTGGGTGTATTGGAATATGGAATTCAAGCCCATTCAAAGTGAACCCTGTCTGGATGTGCTCTTGGATTCCGTGTGTGAGCTTGACATGATTAGGGCCCAGTATGGTTATGGGCTCTACTATCTTGCTAAGGGTCATACAAAAAGTGATATCCTTAGATTGCTCTGGAAACTGGTGCAAAGCAGGCTCAAAGCTCCCACAAGGTTATTTCATCCATTGCCACTTCCAACAAAATCTACTCAAAAATAATCATATACAGCAGGATGAGTATGGACCAGGTTAGAGCCAGGGTAGCTCAGTCCTGGGCCAGTCACTGTAGTTCACTGATCTTGGACAAGTCAGTGTCCAAGTCAGTGATCTTGGGCAAGGTCTGTTTCTTATATTTAGAGCTGGAATCTAAATTCTGGTTTCATATATGGATAAGCAAAGATATACATTCTAGATGATCTGCTTTCAGATTAAAAGATAACATCTAATAAAGGGAAGAAAATCCTTATCCCAGCAAGTATTTGATGGTCTGTCTTTAATATAAGGTGGGACTGAAAGAGATAAAGATACTTGGTGGGGACACACAGGAATGCAGAGGAAGAGACAGACAGAGAGAAAAATTGTGACTTGAGAATGGAATTATGGAAGCACAAAGATCAAACACCTGAGCCAGTCTGCAGGAACAACATGTGGCTTCTTGGAGATGTGAGAATAAGCAGGAGGTAGTTGTGGAAGATAAGTGGGAGTAGGGGCATTCTAAACATGATGAGCCACAGGGATCAAGGGGAAGAGAAAAAGCAGATTAAGTGTGTATGGGGAGCGGATCTCTTCATTGCTACCAGACTCTAAAACTCTATTCAGGTTCTGATGCAAAATGAGGCTGAGAGTTAGGCTGGGGCAAGACAAAGGATGTCCCAACAAAAATCATAGAGGGTATCCTGCAATATGACAAAGATGCTGAAGGTATTAGGTAGGGCAGTGATGAGGAAAAGTAGAGAATTAATCAGAACAGAGTAAGGCTGGAGGCAAAGGGGCCAGTCAAGAAGCCATTGCATAAGCCTCGCAGATCAGAACAAAGGTGGGGAATAGGAGGGATGGAGGGGAGAGTAGATTCAAGAAATATTTACAGGATAACACAACAGGACCTGGTGAGCAATTAGATGTAAGGGTAGGGGGACACAAGGAACAGGGAAGAAACCTGAGAGACAGGATGACTCTCAGATTTCTGGCCAGGACAGTTAGGCAGATGGCCACAATGTAACCCATGAGGACAGACCACACCACACCCCTATATGATCTTTCCAACTACAGACAGATTTACTCTCCCAGAAAACAGTCTGTAAAAAGTTCCCAGGGGGGGAAAAAAAAGATGTAAGGATAAAACCAAGTTTGGAAATATCCTGGTAACAAGTACTGGAAATTATAATTATACATGTATAAATAAAAGGCCACTAGAGGTGAAGGGCTAAAAGATGCTACCATTAAATCAGGTTTCACTGTACACAGTAGTATTTCTACAATGTTTCTTCAATGTTATGCCTGAAAAATACACAAAGCTATAAAATGTATATCACACGTGTGTGTTTTACAGTCATACCATGCCTCAGATGAACACTTTCTGTCCTGCAGTATTTCATTACACAGAGTATGTGTAAACAGTGGAGAAAACTTTAGTAAGTATATATTTCAAATTACTCATCCAGAAAAAAAGATTTGAGTAGGTGGGGAATCCATTTACTATTTAGGTTTATAAATTATTATTATTCTTGTGACTTTAAAAATATTTTCAAGTTATCTTAAATAGTGTACACATCATTAAACAGGTGTCCAATTATTACAGAAAAATGACATGGAATTGCTGGACACTTAAGGCACCACAAGTCTCAGGTAACTAAATCCAAAAAGGCATGTAGCGTGAGAAAAAAACAAAAATGAGCAGTGAAAGGTCCAGAGGCTTAGCAAAATCTGCTCCCTGAGGGTATTTCAAGAACTACAAGCTGTATCTAAATTCAAACAGAGAACCAGGATTCTGGCTTCTACACTCCCACTGTTCCCCTAATGAAACATTAAAAAAAAAATTTTTTTAATGTTTATTTATTTTTTGAGAGACAGAGTGATAGCGGGGGAGGGGCAGAGAGAGAGGGAGACACAGAATCTCAAGCAGGCTCCAAGCTCTGAGCTGTCAGCAAAGAGCCTGACGTGGGGCTCAAACTCATGAACCACAAGACTGTACTGAGCTGAAGGAGGTCACTTAACTGGGATTGAGCCACCCTGGTGCCCTGGAACATTTTATAAAAAATGAGAACAAAGGTCCTGCAAACTGGAGGACACACAAGGAGTTTACATCATTTATCAGGGACTGAGATAAATTACTCTCACCACAGACTTCTGATCTTCCAGTTCCATACTGTGGACACAAGCAAGAATAGGGTTTGAATTCTGACTCTATCACCAGCTAACCACACTGCCTTGAATAAGAGATCCCCCTTTACTCGCTTACCTTCCATCTCTATATGTGAAACATGAAGAGGGTAGACAAGATCACCACGGACTTTTCTAGCCAAATCCTCCAGCTGGGCAGCCCATAGTAAGTCCTCCCTCATGCCTCTCCTCCACAGCACTCAACAAGTTTATCATTAATTTCCTGTTCAGTGTCAGTCTTCATGCCTAGAAGACAACTCTATGAGGATGGGAGTCTTATAATCTTGCTGATTCCAATGTTCAATGCAGTGGCTGGGACTCAGGAGAAGCTCAATAAATAGTTTCAAGTAACTGACTCCAGGGAGCTCCTCCACCCTCTTTTTAAAAAAATGTGTATGTAGTTAGTCAACAGAAATGGCAGAGTTAAAATCGAGATCCTACAACACACCCCCAGGGAATGGAGGGCAACTCAGTTCCCAGTTGGATCCCTGTCCATCCTCTCTTTGCTGTGAGATGATCTGGGGACTTGCCTTATCATAAGCTTTCCCAGCTGGTTCCTCTCTCACCAGGCCCTCAAGGGCCATGCGCTTAAACTATTCCCCAGATCTTCCTGGTTCTTCTAAAAGGAAACAAAAACCCCATTTATGTTTGGGGTCTCAGAGTCTACATTAATAACTATAAAGAGGTTGAGCATGACTTTTAAAAATGGCATATAATAGTGAAGTTAGAAAGGTAAGTACTCACTGGAAGTAACTTCTCAGAACTAGGCCTTGTCTCCCCCAACTCCTCTCCCTTCTTAAAGATCCTTAGGTAACGACTGAACTCAGGGAGTTCTGCCATCCCTTTGTTCCTGTAGTAGAGAGTCAACCTCTGATTCTCTTTCCGTCTCCTTGTCCAGGGTCACTCTTCCTTGGCCAGCAGAGGGAGGCTCCCACTCTCATCTTCCTTTCATTATTCCTATCCACTGATTGTTGATCTCCCTCCGGTGAGCCTCAGGCTCTGGGCAAATGACTGTGGTTCTTTCAAAGGAGGAACTCCAGACTAGTATAAACAAACAACTCATCCTAAAACTCCCAGCTCAGAGCTACCATTCTGCTGTGCACAATCTCCAAGGCAAGACCTCTTCACCTGACAGAAGGCTTTCTTCTGGGAAGGGGCTCTTCCACTCTCTCGCATGCACCTCCACTCTCTCCCCAATTTCTCCTAGAATTTTCCTCTGTCACCAACCCTGGTTGAGTTCCAAGTTATGCCTACTATATTTTGTTGACTTTGGGTCTTCCTAACATGGCCACTTTTATTTCATTCCAGTTCCTCCAAAGCGGAACTTTCAAATCTTGTTTTCAAACAGACAAAACAGTGGAAAAATCTAATATACAGTATGTAGGCATATACAACTGGGTAAGAAAAAAATATAAAGGAAAGTAAGACAATGATTACCACAGAAATCAAGACAGTGGTTATTTTGCGGGAAAGAAATGAGTTCATTTGAGCAGTATCACTTGGAGGGCTTCTGGGATAACTAGAAAGTTCTAGGTCCTTTCATGAGTGGTAGATTCAAAGGTGTTATAAATTCATTAGCTGTACATACAGGTGTTTTTAGCTGTATTCTGTATTTGTATTACACTTAATGAAAATTTTTCTTTCTTTTTTAAGTTCTCATCCTCTCTGACCCTACAAACTAAGAATCAATTGGATTTCTATAAATAGAGAAACATGTAAGTCTCTTCCCATGTTTCTGCAAGTTCTCATCACTGCAATAAATGTTTCCAGTCCAACTTCCATTTGCTTGTCTCCATTCACTAATCAAAGCATATCTGTTTGAAGACAGAGAGTACGTCTAAAGAAAGCTAGGGCCTGAGAAAACCTTGAATGATGAACAACCTGGGGGATAAGAGGCCTGAGTAGTTCCTAGAAATATAATGCTCCTTTCCTTTTATGTCTGTTAAAGTATTTTTAAGAGTTACTATGTGCAGAGAAGAGCTTTAAAGCAGATGGAGGCAATAATGATGTTGTTATTGTGACATCTATTGTTACTAGATTGTTGCTATTGTGCCTAGCATTAAGTATTTAATGAACTTCATCAGATTTAATCTTTACAACAACCCTAGGAGATATATACTTTTTTTTTTTTTTGATAATTCTAAATGTTGTGTCATGCTTTTCCTCTGAAGAGGTAACCCATGCTCACCTTTGGACCTGTACACATGTTATTCCACATATTATTTCCTCTACCTACAATGTTCTTTCCCTCAACATTTTGCCTGACTGGCTACTATTCCTGCTTCAGGTCTTAGCTTAAATGCCATACACTCCTCATTCCACAATTAGCTTTCTTTCACTTTCTGGTACCTCTTAAAATATATTCCCAACACATTGAGCACTCAGAAAAGCAACTGTCCAGTTTCTGCTCATAACTGTGGCAAAATCTTCCAAAAGTGATAGATCACCCTGATGACTGAGCCGTCCTGGAATTATTTTCAATAAATACCCAGCTGGAATAAAGCAATCTATCTTGAGATGCACATACATTTTGACAAGGAACCATGAAAAAGCAAGTAATTAATACATGGGCTTGGCCAGGAAAAAATGCTCTTATTAATTACTAGGACGAATAAAGAAATAACGATGCCAAATCACAAGTGCCAACCTTCAGGCCAGGAAGGGAAACAACTTGCCCTCTATGCAAAGACAAAGCCAAAGAAAAGAATCTTAATTTCTAAGCAAAACAGCTATACATGGATATTGGTCAGGTCAGGTTTTAATTGCAAACTTTAAGCAACAATAAAGATGGCAAACGAAATGCTTAAGTATGAGAAGAAAGAGTAATAATAGCTACATGCACTTAGTCTGGTGAGGAAGCATATAGAACATTTCTAAAATTTATTTCATAGTTAAAATTTATGTTTAGCTTGGTTTTGTGGCTGCCTCTGAAGCCTGTATGTGCAAGGTATTATAAATACTATTCAGGGGTCCTGCCTCCCTCCCACACCCCATAACATCAATCAAATTAACCAAGTAGCCATCAAAGTACTTTTGGAGTATGCTCTGTGGTCCAAACCAACTGCAGGTAAACCACTTGGCCACAGGAGCCATGCCATTTCCTCCTTAGTCTCCTCGCTCCCATGGCCTCCAGTCTGGAGACAGCGTCCAGCCTCTCGATTTATGGGAACCCCTTGTCCACCGCATGGGTATGCAAGGCCATATTTAGCTCAACCTACCCATAGTTCACTTCACCCAACCAGGTGAAGCCAGACACCAAGTGAGCACAAAGAAGAAAAGGCTTTCTGTCTCAAGTATCTGTCTGTGTGAAGTTAGTGGCTTTTTAAAGGCTACCACTTTGGTGCCTGCGTGTCAGATTCTTTGGGTGTTTAATTTAGAGGTGGAAAATATAGTCATCTAACTCCAGCAAGCAGAATTAAGGAGGCTATGATATTTCAAGTAAAAAATAAAACAATTTGGGAATGGATATACATACGTGTGTATATACATCTATAGACATGCATATATACCACATGTGCATGTGTGCTCAAACAATGAGGATATGACTTACTGCCAAACATTAAGAAAAGTTTTAAAAATTTACAATGCTTGGAAAAAGTATATTAAGACATAAATCTTAGATTTTTCTCCCAATCAGTGCCAAACTACCAGAACAGGCATGCAAATCTTTAATACAGTATAACCCAAGGAATTGAGAGTTTAACAGAAAACCTAAAATTAACAACGGCCTCAACAATCGTATCAGAAAATGACTTTGTCAATGCTAACCACAGTATTGGTGATGATGGCAAATGTAATTGTGTCTGTCATTTGCTGAGCACATGCCATGCACAAAGAACTGTGGTAATGACCTTACATTGAGATGTCACTGGTTCATGCAAATATGTGAGATAGTCAGTCTTCTTATCCCCTTTTTAAGAGAAGAAAACTGAGGCACAGCAAGATTAAGAAATCCCAATACCACACAGCCACAAAGTGGAAGGAGGGGCAATAGATTACAGACCTGTGTAACTATAGATAAAAGAATGAAAAGTGATGGCCATTGATATGTAGCCTCCACTGTGAAAGGGGAAGTGGGAAAGGAACAAAAACCAAATCTAGAATAAGAAAGAAAATCAGGAAGAAAGAACTCAGGGAATTTTCTAGATAATTTAGGCCTCCAAGGAGTCAGTGGCATCCACAATGTCAACATAATGATGGCAACATAAATTTTTTGTGTAGTGGTAAATGATTTGAATCTTTCATTGAATAGAAGCAGAATTGTATAGAAGCAGCCATATGAAAAGTTGGAAACTCACTCAGTATATTATTCATATGATGCCTAGAAAGTAGATTGCTTCATTTCAAAACTTAAATATGGGGTGTGAGGAAAAAAAGGTAAGTTGACAAAATATGCTATCTCCATGTACATCATCCTTATTCTAAGGAGTCACCTTGGAGGTTATTATTTATTCCAAAGAGCCAGGCTTTTCTCCAAGACAATTTGGGAAACTAGCCTTTGGAACCATTTCCAAAGTCTGGCACATTTTTTCGTGACAAAGTATCTTGCCAGCAGCATAACTTAATAGTCACATGTCTTTGAGAACCAAGTGTGGGGAATAAGGCTGCTGATCACAATAGGAAACTCTGGTTTTAGGAAAGAAACTTGTGTTGTGATTACAAAAGAGTAAGGTCTCTTGTGCAGCTTGTAAAATGGCCAGGAGTGTTGCAGAACGCTTTTGAGTAACAGCCATTGGTTAGGGAAGCGTATGCGAGCTCCACTGGGTGGTGGCTGAGAAGGGAAACATGCATTTGGAAATGACAGTGTCAAAACGAGACTACTGAAGATGGCAGCAATGATGTAGCCATCACACTCACAGGACTCAGTGCCCCCTACATGGTGCCTGGCACACTGCAGGTACCCACGGCACAGTTATAAATGACTCTAGGACTCCACCCATATGCCAGTTAAACAATAAACAAACTCATTCTTAATGAAAAATTCTCCACTCTTACAACAGTTAATCAGATCAAAGACCTGAACATTCATAACAGAATGGCTTTGCTGCAGAACTAAGATAGGAGGAAAAACCTGCTCAAAGGGGCCTGTTGCTTATTTTGCCACCTTTCTCCAGATGTTTGCAGTCTGCAGACTGTGTTTCCTAAACGTGTGCATAGAGAGTGCCTGCCACACAAGGCCGTTGCTCAGAGGCCAGGGTGGAATGAGGTTCCCTCACTATGCTGCTGGCCCTGCTCTCAAGGAAGGTCACTCCAAGCAGCTTCCAATGGGGACGGTGCCCCCTGTAGCTGAAGTGAGGAAGGAAAAATAACCAGGGCAGCTCTCTAAAGATGCACATCTTTAAGTGTGAACGAGAATGCCTCTTAAAGGAAAACCCTGTTCAAACAAACCTCATGACAAGGTCTAGCGGGTACATCTTCTATTGTCTGATTATTCAGCGATTTACTTATCCCACAGTTATCAATAATAAGTTATCATTATCTTATTACTTACTAGCAATGAAACAGCAGCAGTAAGACATAAGTCCTCACTTCCAAGGAGGCCTCCATAGAATCTCAGTTGAAACACACTTCCCCTGTTCTCTCCAAGCTCCCCACCATGCACTGCTGGCCAGGGGGAGGCAATCTTCTTTCCTCCAGGACAGAGCTCCCGGGTCCTTCTCTCTCTGTGAAGTCAGCAGCTCCCAATCCACAGAAATGCTATGGGAGCTCATTTTCCTTTCTGCTCACTTATCATAATTCACTCATTCAGTTAGTCAGAAATATTTATTAGATGCCTACCAAGGGCCAATCCTGTTCTAGATACATTAGAGAATCTGACATTCTGGGAAGGGAGATGGACAAAGTCCCATGTGCTCATGGAAAGACAGCTAGGAGACAAGTACACAAATAACTATATTATATTTAGGCTAAGCTATGCATGAAGAAGAAAGATAAAGTCAGGTTGGGACATAAAGAATTACAAGAACAATTAATTAGAAAGAACATTCAGAGAAGGCTCTCTGAGGAGATTACATGCGAGCAGAGACCTGCATGAAGTAAAGGAATAAGTTACACATGCATCTGAAGAAAGAGCATTCTAGTCAAGGGCAAAGCAAGTTCCAAGATCCAAGGGCAGGCAGGCTTGGAGACTGGTGTGCTGGTGCACTCAGTGAAGGGGACAATGGGAGGAAAGGAGTCTCAAAGAAAACCTGGGCCAATTGCACAGGGTGCTGCAGGCTATGGTGAGGTCTCTGGGGCTCTGTAACAAGTGTAAACATGGAACAACAACATGACATCAACAGCCTCATCAGCATCCTCATGGCACTGGCCAACGTGTAGTCTTTGCTGAGTGCTGTTTCCTAAGTGACCACAGCACTAGGAGGTGGGTACTACCATCACCTAAGATCCAGAAACTTTTCTCACATCACACAGGTAGCAAGTGGCAACATCAGGAATCAACCAATCAACCCAGGAATCCATTCTCTCAACCAGTGTGGTAAAAGCACACGATAGAAAAAGCAATTATAGCTCTACATGATAAAGAGAAAAAAATATTTACATGTATCCAAAAATTATCAAACAAACCCTGCTAATGTTATGTGAATGGGTGTCTGTGGCTTTCTGTAAGACTCCACTGAGTTGTTCATATATGTGTTTCCAAAGTACTAGGGTCAAAGTGCTCAGAGGCGAAGGCAACTAGACTGGGAAGTCTGCACCAGGTGATGGAAAAGCCCCTCCAGAGGGTCACTGGCTCTCGGGTAAAGAATGTTTGTGGATAGTTCGGGTGAGATTCTGCCATTAAATGTAACAGTGACAAAAAGTAATCAGTGATTTAAGACGTAACCAAATAAACAAAATAAGCATCATAAGTAGACATCTTGACTATTTTATCTATACCCCCTATAAATTTATATAGTCAAACGTGAACATTTTTTATGAAATTTAGAAATAGTAGATGGCTATATAATCAGGGTGGCTTATATTTGGGTGTATACAATGATATTTCCTGACTCATAAATAACAGAAGGTAGTGCTCATCAGAACCAGGGAAAGGGTCCGTTCCTCAGCCTGAAAACATTTGCAGGGAAGCCCAACAAAGCTACAGGAGGTGGCTTGGGTGCAAAAACTCAGGTTGCTTTTGCATACAGTGTTCATCTTCTGAACTTGTACTGCTATCTACTCCAACCTATTTTTAAAAATCTCTTTGGGCTATTATTTCCCCATCTCGTGGTATGTCTTATGTTATGTTTATGTCTTTATGGTTTTGTCTGTCCATTAGACAGAATGAGAGAGAAGAACCTGGTCTCAGAAACCAAGGAGGTTAGTACAGAGCCTGACACAAGTGATTGTGGAATGAAAGAATATATAAATGCAACTTCGATTTCATAAACTTTAAAATATAGAGATATGTATGACCTTATTTTTATGTGGGGAAAAAACAAGTCTGAAGAATTTAAAATGTTACAAAACCTATTACAGCTGAAAAGAGGGTCCTCCTTTGGCTGTAATGTACCTCCCAGACTACCTAGTCCCCAAAGATGCACTGCTAACTACCACCCTGTCTCAAACATTGGACTCCAGTGCACACGTGGCAATTCCTGTGAAGTGAAACTTTATCCAGTTGACCAAGACATAGTCTAGGATGGCCTTAAACCCCCATTTAGAGTAAAGGACAAAGTAACCTGAAAGATGACTAAAAGGGTAAGGCCTTTATTAAGCCAGGTTAAGAGAGATGTAGTTCATTCAGAAATTATAAGCTCATTTATGATCAGACTCAGGCATCCAGGAGACATACATACATTCAAGGTTATATTGTTTAACTGTTAACGTGTTCAAATTTGCAGTTTTCTAATTTCTCATAAAGTTCCTTTCACAGCCAAATAAGTACAACCAAAATAAAAACAAGCCTGCTAGTAACAACACAGGGACGTTCTGTGCTTCATTTTCAACCCATACAATTGATTTTGGCAGCATAGCAGGAACCTAAAGCGCTACAGTCCACATACCAAAGAACGGCTTTAGTGGGAAGAGGGCAAAACTATGTCCAAAGGAGAATTGACAACAAATACCTAAAATAATTCAATTGTATATTTTAAGGTTGGAATAATTTCCACTTATTCCTCCAAAACATTCTTCATCTAATTTGGATTTGGGGCATAGCATTATGTGAGTTTATGATCAGAAGTCAGTGGAGATCCCAAAGTCAAGAAATGATAGGGAATATCACTGTGCTTGTCGTAAACATCAGCTTTTTAAATGAGGTGCAATTTTTAAAAAGTATATCAGAGGTAGAATTCTCTTGGCCAATCATTCTAACAAAACTGCTTTTTAATCAAGTGGCAGGCACAAAGACACTGCAAGATGCCCAGGTGAATTCTTACTCATCAAAGATAATTTTATGCTTAATACAGTGTCACTGCAGAGTTTTTTCAATCTCAAACTATAATCAAAGAGCTAATTGTATATCTCAGTTATCAGCACTGTGAATTGTCTAGAACAGCATTTACCCAAGTTCCATAAAATACTAACTCTTTGCAATGTAAACAGATGTTCCAGGAAAAGAAAAATTCTTTTCATTAAATGATTTGGAGAAATTTTGGATTAAAGAACATTAAACAGGTCTCTTGATTACAGAACATCCAGAGTCTTGACTATGCTAATATGCATAGTGGTTCTCCAAGCACAGGATAGAGTATGTATTGTTTTCCAAAAACATTTGACAAATGGAATCCTTTCTTCTAATGATATCTCATAGAATTTCACTTTGATAAACATGCTTTGGGAAATGTGAACCTAGATCAGATCAACCCGGTTTTTGTCAAATTAGTCTCTTTCCATTTTCCCACAGTTCATTATGACCCACATACTTGAGGGAGAAAATAGCCGCTATGACATAGTGGCTTATTAAAATAATAGTCTACTTCACCAACAATTACATTTAAAAGCCACATAGATCCTGCTCTTGAGAAAGAAGTCTGAAACCCAGGTGGCTCAATTCTGAGGAGTTCCTGCATTGTGTATCTTGTGTCCAGACTGTCACAGTTCTAATCTTTATCTTATACTAAAAAAGTAGCAATCGGTGGATGTGTTATTGTAACCAACTACTCTGAAGAAAGAAAACATTATGTTTTAGTGCACACAACAAAGTTTTCTCAAAATGGCAGATGTGGCACTTCAGATAAAGAAGAGAAAGAGTTTAGAATAAATGATATTTAAAGCCAAATAATATATTTGCACCACAGCTGGTACTGAAGGAGACCAATGGATTCCCAACTGGAAGACATCCTTGCTACTGACATGGATGCTCTACGTGGGCAGCAGCATCCCCAGTTGTCCATGAGCTGCCCTCTTGGATGGCACCTTTAATTATCACATGAATGCACCCTTAAGTTAGTCTCAGGATGCCAGGATTTCAGAGTGAAAGGGGACTTACCCCGATACAAGCCTCTCATTTTGTAGATGAGAAAACAGGCTCAGAGAGGAAAAAAAAATCACTTGCCCAAGATTACCTGGTTAATTAGTGACTGAGCCTAGACTAGAACCCACATCCCCAACTGCCTTGGTACTCTCTTTCCTTGCCCACTCAACTCCTTGTAGCCCAGAGCAGACCTGTGGTTCAGATAGCCTTCTAGAAGCTTCTGTTCTGACTTGTCCAGCTGCAGACATACCCTCATGGCTACCTCCTTCCAACAGTTTTTCATTCCAGAGCAAGAAGCAGCCAAGGAACACATGATCTGGTTCACTTACAGAAGCTGCTGCAAATCAGATGCCCAGGGAAGGACATCTTTAGTCAGGAAAAAGATCTTGAGATATTCAAAGGTAAAGAATCTTGTCTTACTAACTGTTAAACTGCAACAAGTAGCACAGTACCTGGCACACAAAAATCCTCAAAAAGCATCAGTGGGGCTGCTTGCAGAACTCAGGGCAGAGCGTTGCATGCCCTGAAGAAGCATCCCAGTCTCTCTCATTATTTAAAATAAAGAAAAGAAAAGAAAAAACTTATCCACTATTCCACAAAATTCACATGATGCCTCCTTACCCAAGTTTATGCTCTCTAATTCTTCCATTTTTGGAGTAGCTTGACCATCATCTTCACTGGTGCCACAGTTACTGGGACCAGTAAGCATATAAAGAAACAGTCTGCACAGGAGAGAGGGGTGCACCCACTCATGACTGAGACCTGGGAAAGAATGCCAGTTCCTTCTCTTTTTAACGTCACCAAGTCCCAATCTTCTCAACTGTACAATGGTTCCAAAGATGATAGCTACCTGGGAAGCTTCTTGAGAAGGTCAAACAAGTCAACAGGTATACAGAGCAACTTGGCCAACTAGGATTAGTTTTTAACTAGGTTTGGTCTTTTGTATTGAAAAGAAGTGTGAAGCTGGGTAGGCAAGAGTCCTGAGACCAACTGTGTGTGTCTTCCATGGGCGTCAAAGAGGAGAATACCACATACACATCACATACTCACTGTCGATGAAGTGGTGTCCTGCCCGGATTCCTCTTCAGGACTAAGGCATTACTTCCTTAGTTGCGAGGGATGTGCCTTCCAAGGTTATGCTCTTCCCAGAGGTTGCTGGGACCCACTTACTTATTGATGAGGGGTAACAAAGGCCCAGCCCTCTCATCTGAATTGGGGTCAACTCCCTCAAAATGGCCACCCCACCTCCATGGGGTGCTGATGGGAAATACTGAGCATCCCTTGCAACTACATTCCAGTTCAACTTCTCCAGTGCCCAGTCCTGCTTCTCTCTCTTCCTGAGATCCCCCTGTCCCAATAAACCTCCTGAATGTTAATCTCACTCTCAGTTTTGCAGGGAACTAAACCAAAGACATTATCATTAGGATAATTCATTGCTCAATAAAAAGTAGTGGCTAATATTCTTATCGTTGAAATGTTTAAGCAATCCACGCTTCTTTTCTATGACAAGAGACTTCCTGAGTCCCTTTACAGGTGACATCCCTTTATGGTTGAGGAAAGTGGCAAAGGTATAAATAACCTAAACAGATCTTTATTTACCATCTAAAAAGTCCTAAGTTATATAGTCTGTTCTCACAATTTTCTTCACCAAGGACTTGGCACTTCTTTAGGTATTCCAATTTTAAAGACATAAAAAAGAGTCACAGAAGATGATAGAATACTCTGTTTATAAACTTTGCATAAAGCAGGGGTGCCTGGGTGGCTTAGTCGGTTAAGCATCTGACTTCAGCTCAGGTCATGATCTCATGGTTCGTGGGTTTGAGCCTCATGTTGGGCTCTGTATGCTGATAGCTCAGAGCCTGGAGCCTGCTTCAGATTCTGTGTCTCCCTCTCTCTCTTCCCCTCCCTCAGTCACACTCTGTCTCTCTCTCTCTAAAAAATTAACAAACATTAAAAAAAACAAACTTTGCACAAAGCTTAGTGTACTGTGAGGAATCATTTTATGTCATCTTAAATGGCCAATCTAATATCCAGTGCTGAGAGAGCACAAGCCCAAGTTTGGGGCTTACAGTAATGATTCAAATCCTACTGAAGGCAGACATATAGCTTCAGTGGGCTACACAAGTGCCACCAGACATGGATGCACAAGACCTGAGATTTGGTCTCCCCTCTGCCAATAACTCCTTCTGGAATCTTGGGCAGGTCATGTGCCTTTGCTGGGCCTGACATCCCTCAGCAGCAAAGCAAGGGGCTTGTATTAAATAAAGTGTAAGGTCCTTGCTAGTAAGAAAAACTTATAATTTCTAAACATTGCAGGGGCTTTCCAGGCAACATAAATAAGTAAGATGTAGAGGGAAAGTGTAATAACAGAGAATAAATTAAAAGTGTCATAAATTCAAATTACCAACTTCCCAAATGTGTATTACAGGAGAGACTATTAAGTGACTAGGAACAGATTTTATAGTTGTATTTTCCTTTTGCAAGATTTCCATCTAAATCATTGCCCATGTCATTGATTATCATTTCCTTAATCTGGAGTGTTGGAATATACAGTTTAGCAATGTTCTGGACAAAGCCATAAGTCAAAGTTAACATTTTAAAAAATTAACCATGCCCAGGTCTCTGCCTTGCATAGCAACATGCTGAAATACCAGCATCTATTAAAAAGAGGTTATTGATGTTGGGGTGACATGCACTGTGATTTGCAGGTGCTCCCCTGACTAACCTCTGGTAGTCATATCTCAGGGTAAAGCTGCCATAATTACCCTGACCAGGAAGAGTTGGTTTAATTGTACTGTTTTTTTTTTTTTTTTTTGATGCATGTTGAACATGACTGTCCTTTAGGGATTTCTGGGTCCCTAGTGTGTGTGAGTTATCATGTGAATTCTACCTCTGAGAAAATAAGGTGTGCTGTCAGCATTATTTTCTTCTTTCAATCCCCTCGCCTTCAAAGTGTGGGTTCTTCAGTAATTCCTTCATTTTCTCTACTTTGAAAATTATACTGCACCTGCTACAGATGCTCCCAAGTACACACCCTAAAGGTTTCTTTTCTCAGTGACTTTTAATGCACTTTTGGTTCAGAAACTTTTGCCTGGGGAATCAATTTCTTCAGTTTCCAAGAGCTGAGGTTTAGTCTGACCTTCACAGGAAAAACTTTTTTTTAAATTTTGTTCATGTTTATTTTTGAGAGAGAGAGAGCATGAGCAGGGGAGGGGCTGAGAGAGAGGGAGACACAGAATCTGAAGCAGGCTCCAGGCTCTGAGCTGTTTGCACAGAGCCCAATGTGGGGGCTCAAACTCACAAACCATGAGATCATGACCTGAACCAAAGTCAGACACTCAACCAACTGAGCCATTCAGGCGCCCCTCACAGGAAAAAGTCTTAAGCATCAGTATTTCCTCAAAGCTTTGACTTTAAGGATACCTACAATTGCAGATGAGTCAGTGAACAACTGCCTGAGGCTCAGTTTCCCCATCTATAAAACGAAAACATACAAACTTGCCCCCAGCCAATCGCAAGGTCAATGGGAAGATCCAGCATGAAGATTACCCCCATAGAAGCACTTTGAGAAGCACCCAGAGCTCTGGCTGGGATTTGTTGTTATTGCTGTTGACTAAACTGATTATCTGCAGTGATTTTAATAAACATATAAAAATGGTGTCTCCAGTTTATGGTCCAAGCCTCACCTCAAAGTAAGCCCAGAGGTCAGAGTTAAAGGTAAATAGAAGAAAGGCAGATTCTACAAAGCAAGCCCCCCTCTCTCCTTAGACCTGAAGTACATCTATGAAAGCTTCTAATTCTCACTGGGGAGCACAGGGGAGGATGCATGCTGCCTTTCCCTTAACAATTTATATTTCAGGGACCAAAAAGAGAAAATGGAATAATATCTAAAAAATAGTCTGATCCTTCTTAGGAGCCTCCTTCAAAATGAGTAAGAGATTACTATATTATTCCATTAAGTTTCCTTTCTCCATCTCCCATTTCCTCAAGCTTTGTCATCCCAGGGCACTCAGGACTCTATTTCCATAATAATAATGATTTAATTTGACAAATATGTTGCATTTCATTCTGTAGGATCTTCAGCCTTTGACAAACATTCACTTTGCTGAAGACTGTCTAAGAGCCACTAATGGAGTGAAACCTGAAAACCCTTCAGAAAAGAATAATGAACCCCACTCTGTCTCCAGGGGGTAACTCAGTAGGTAGATTAGGCTACCTCTAGGTTGATTAAGGGTACACCTCTCTTTTCCATAGAAATATATTGTGTTTGTACAGAGGGGCTGTATGAAGTGGAAGATTAGGTCACAAATCCTCAGGAAAAAGCAAAATATGTTTCTCAGAAGAAACATGCAAGTTACTGCACATTTGGAAAAACAAACAATACTTTACTGGGAGGAAAAAAGAAAAACTCCATATACAAGTTTTATTTACATGATTTCACCGGGCTTCTTGGAACATTTCTAACAAATGGTTAGTTCTCAAATACATTGCACAGGATGCCTCATCACCTCTGACAGTCTATGAGTTACTACAAAGAGTAACGACTCAACTCAAGGCTACCAGAAACTAATTTTCAAATAAGATTTTCTGAGACTGCCTATAGGGATCTGTTGTAACAAAAGTCATTTTTAGCTCATGGGGGATTATAGTGTGAAAGAAAAACAAATGTCAAAATAAATCCCCAAGGAAAGAAAGCACTTCTGTAATAAACCTCAGTCCTACCCTCCAACATTCTGTGCCCTCCGCAGACTCAAAAATATACTTGAGTATTTCTTGTTGTCTGAAACCATGAAGAGTCTGGAAATGTTGGACGTGGCTCAGTCCACATTTCAACAATGTGATGGAATTTATTCACAACTTAATGGAACATCCCAATCTCTACACATCAAGATTGAAAATCCCAAGGCAAACAAAACACCTTGCATTGAGTGTTAAAATAAAACATATTAAATTCTAATGCAATTTTGAACAAATGTGGATTTTTCTTTTAAACCTGTGTTTGGAGAACTTTTCGTATCTTTCCATATGTTGAACAAGATGGCTGAAATGGAGCCTCCCTAAATCACTCTACACTGTGCCTACTGAACAGCCATGAAAAACCAGGAACTGAATAAACGTGTTTTGACAATGATGGATCTCTTAACTCCACTGGTCAGGTTTCTTCTAATGGTAGTACTTAGAAGTGTACCATAACACAGGAACATAGATCACAGTTAGAGTAACAATTTTAAGCTTAGGGAATTGAAAGAGAAATGAACTTAACTCAGTGACTTGGAGAGATGAACATACAGATATGAGGCTTAAAAAATTGCTGCTTAAAACATATGTGTCCCTCTGCAAAGAAACAACTTACTAATGCTTGGGAACTTCATAATGAACTATATGTTTTGCTGAAAGCTATGCATTTTTTGAGGTTTATGTTGTTTGTTACACTTCCTCTGTTAGCTGTTACACTTCCTCTAACTCTAATTGGAGAAGCAAAGTAAAGGAAGTCCCCTTGGAAAAAAGACATGGATGTAGAGGCTCACACAAATTGAAAAATAAAATTGTCTTTCTAGCTTTTTTTTTATTTCTTAGAACTCTACTAAAAGGACAAGAATAAATGGGAACATTCATTTGCTTTTTAAACTCATCACACTTGGGTTTAACCACTGGCAGAGAAGAAACTTTACAGTTCCCTGGGAACCTATAATTTGGAAACGGAAGCACACAAGAACAGACTTTAGTTTTCAGGCAATAAATTGAAGAGAATTCTGCAGACATACAACAGAAAAAAAAACATAAAATATTGGCTTGTGCATTTCTTAGAATGTTAGTTCATTAACTCGATAACTGCACAGGGAAAATTGCAGCCAAAATCTACAAAGATGTCCAATGGGATTTCAAATTGGCATATTTACTCAGCAAGAAATAGCTAGAGGCTGGGGGTATGGGGTGGGAATGCATCCCATTCTGGTAATGACGATTTAGTGTGAATCTCCAGAAAGACACCTTGTTGAAAAATCTCCATGCAATCTCTAAGGGGACACACAGAAGCCCAAAGCCCCAAGGCCAGACATAAATATCATCCTCTACAATCTGTGTCCTGGAGAACAGTTCTACAGAATTGTACAAAAAAATCATGATCTTATATTCACCTTTAACATACAATTCAACATAAACTTGAAAAATGTTTTAATTTTCCTCCTTATTGCCCAATATGTTGTTTAATGTTTTATTGGAAACTTTCGTTTATCGTTGTATGCTCTATATCTGTATTACTCATCAGTATAAAATAGTTGCAAAGGATCTGTTGGACGATACTCCCAATGGTCACTGTCTTCTATGGTTAAAAGCTCATTATCAGTCTCTCTGGGAGAAAGCTCTAGTAACTGAACCCTACATAGATCAGGTACTGTGCAAGGCCCTTTCATAAAGTGTATCTTATTTAACCCACCCAGGGAGGTAGAGACTGTAATTCCCACTTATGGATGAAAAAATGTGAGAGTCAGAGAGGTTCCCAGCCTTACTCCTAAGCTAATAGTAATAAGGGTCGGTATTTGAAAACTGGACAGTTCAGCTTCATGGCTCTTTATCTCTCCCTTCCTGCTCTCCTTGCCAAATTCTCCAAAACATGATTTAAGAAGTTAAATCAAGAACACTCTCTATTCCTATAGATTGTGGGTATTTTCTCCAAGGGGCAATAATTCAAGGTATTCAAGGTATTTTCAGACAAAAAAGGAAAAGGACTCAGGACAAATGCACTAAACTGTCTTCTGTCCTTAATGGATCAAGCTGGGCTAGCTAGGGTGCTGGTCTCTTCACTTGTATCATGAGAAGCCAGTGGGATCAGAATGCAGGGCTGTGCAACAGAGACAACCAGTGGTCAATTCCATTGCACATGTGCTTCAGAGAACCCACAGTGCTTTTTATAAGTGAACTAAACCCATAGATTCCACATAAAAATTTCTATTTTATGGCAATCATAGGGTCTCTCAACCCTAGACCTACCTTTGTGGCAGCATTCAGCCAAAGTTTGGTGGTCTCAATTCCTTTTGATGAGCCATGGGCTCTTGAGTTCTTCACAGTCCCTACCACTCTCTATCACATCCATATACTAGGATGTAATTTTCATTATGTCTATGTCATTGTTTTTTCTTATGTAGGGAAATATTTCTACAAATCCTATCTCTTTTGACAGATTGAACAATTGGCCTCAAGCCCTTACCCTTCCTTGTATCTGCCCCTGTAAAATGTTCTCTTCATGGGGAGAGTACTTCCCCAATCCTTGCTTATTTGCTCAGCCATGTGCCTTGTTTTGGCCAGTGGGGTGGGGTGAAAAAATGTCAGTTTAAGTCTAGGCTTTATGAAACCTTGTATGTTTTTGCTTACTCTCTGTGCCTCTGCTACTATCATCAGAAGAGTTTCTCCTAAGTCACTGACACCCCTTCAGCCTGAGTCTCAGAATAAAAACATGTGGAATGGAACTGCTCCAGCCACCCACAGACCTGCAGTGAGAAAAAGGCGTGCCCACCCAAGTCTACTCTGGAGAAGCTGAGCCACTTAGCCTGAAAAATCTGTGAGAATAACTATTGATGCTTTAAAGTCATGGAGTCTTGGGATGATTTGCTACACAGCATTATTATGGCAGTTGCTAACTGATACATCTCCACCAAAAAGGAAAATTAAAAGGCTGAAAGAATGAGACATAATAATTTTTTCTTACATGTGAACCTGTTTCTTATTTATGCTAATAACCTAGACCCTAAAGGCATCTGAGTTTGCAACTCCTGCCATAAAACTATAAACCTAAGAACTAAAGAAGGTTGGGTTTGTGAAATGTTTCTTAGCATGACTGCATATCTAGATTGGACTAAAATGGCCCAGTTTTTGCCTGTTGCTATTATGTCCTAGTTTGAATATATTCAACTTTGTCTCCAATTTTAATAACAGGCTGAATCTCTTCAATCTCTCCTTTGGAATCTGATCCAACAGCTATTATTGTTGCAGAAAACACTCTACCTGATTATTTCTCTGGATATGATACCTATTTGGTTGGCTGATTCAAGAAGTCAGCATGTCCAACCATTACAAAAAAACTAGTGTAGAAAAAATCAAATTTAGTAGGTGTCAATCCCATAACTACCAACCAATCCACCACCCATGTAACCAACCAAACAAGATCCTAGTTGACAGACACTTATTAAAAGGATTAAGAAGCTAACTCATAAACAGGAAATACTTAAAACAACAGTAACATTAAAAAATCAAATGTCCCAAGAAAGGAAAGTTCTGTCCTCAAAAGGCAGTAATTATTGCATCTGAGTATATCTGCTTAACAATCCAAGAAAGTGGGAGTTTCACTCTCTATTAACCTTAACCAGAGACATTTTCATCAAAATTAATTGTGATTACTTTTTATTGCATTGCAAATGCTATCCTTTATTTGGGGTGGTCAGGAATGCAACTAAGTAATTCCAGACCATGCTATCTTTTATGAATAGGTCTATGAGGTAGTCATCAAGGCCCCTTATAAAAATATTGCTATGCAAAAGTTCATGAGTCAAAACAAGACATTAATTTCCATAACTAGATGTGTCCTTAGAAAAGAAATGACTATAAATAGAAACGACAGCAACTTTGATGCTCAACACGTAACAGAGTAGAACTGTATAAATACCCACATACATCATAGACAATTTCACAAAATGTTCCTTTTACCTTTTCTTCGTTCTCATAATAACAGTTAATCATTAACACTTACTATGAGCATAGATTGTGCCAAGTACAATTCTAAATTCTCTTTATGCATTGACTCTAATCTTCAGAGCAACTCTGGAGTAGATGTAATTGTGATTAGTCCCATTTTACAGATGAGGAGACTGAAGCCAAGGGAGAGTAAGTCATCTGCCCAAGCACATTCAGCTAGTAAATTCTGAAGCTTGGAATAAATCCTGGGTATTCAAGCTCCAAAATCAGTTAAAGAAAGATAGTAATATTTACATCACTGAAAACGACACTCAATTCGTCTGCTATGTTCTGTGCCCTGACTGTACCTTGCTCTACTCAGACTCTATACCTTTGCTGATGGTTCTCTTGCCTGGAGTGCTGTCCCTCCTGCTGCATCCCTCCCATGTCAGACTCATCCAGCTCTAATCCCAACCGCTCCATGAAGACTCTCCACCACTCAACAGTTTTCTTGTTGTCCTCTTACAACTCTTCTCCAGAACTCTCACCATCTAAAGATGGTCAGATTAAGTTTGAGTCCTGGTTCTGCCACTTACTAGCCAAGTAATCTTGGACAAGTTACGTAACCTCTCACCATCCTTCTTCTCAAACATCAAATGGGATAACAGTTAAACCACCATGTAGATGGTTGTAGTGCACTCTATAGTTTTACTGTCCAGCATAACTTCTACCAACACACTCCTTTCTTTTTTGTGGGAAGTCACCTATTCCCACTCTCAGCCCATATGACTTGGGTGTGGCTAACCCCTATCCTCTAAGCTCCAGGTGGTCACATCCTGGCCTTGTCAATATATGCATTCTTTCATTCTTTGAACTTTTGCTAGAACCACTAAGAAATAACTTTTCTCCTCCCCCAAGGTGACTGCGCTCACAATGGAGGCTGGCTGCTGATGGCCATGGTTGGCATCACTGTGGACAGCTTTCCTAAGAATCAAAGCAACAAAGAGCAACTATGAGTAGGGTAGAGATGGATTCCTAATGCCACTGTTGGAATATCTGAATGAAGTCAGGCCTGAAGTCCACCCTTCAGTTAACTGTCCTATTCAGTTAACTGATGCCCTTTTTTGCTTAGTTAAGACTGAGTTGTGTTCCTGTCACTTGCAACTAAGAATCCCAACTAACCCAGCTCATATAAGAATTAAATAGGTGCTATAAAGTACACAGCACAGTACCTAGTATACTGAAAAATTCTATAAATGATAGCTACTACTGTTATGGTTCCTCTACATTAGTTTCTTGAAAGCAGGGAGACCCGGAGTCAGGTATACCTCCACTCTTTTACTAGCATGTCGCTTGATAACTTTTCTGAGATTCCAATTTTACCATATGTAAAATCACTAACACTGTGGTGAAGAAAAACTGAGACTGTATGCCTGGCAATAAAATATTCTACAAATTTTAGTTCTCATTATCTCAGTCTATAGGCTCCAATTTAATATCTCATATGACTGGGGGGGAAACCAAGGTCCAAAATCCTGGGACAAGAACAGGGAGGAAGTTGTGGATTCAAATAAGCTAATGGTCCATGTGAAGGTGGTCCCACGCCTGAACAAAGGACCTGATGTTACTACTGTGCAAACCAAATCAGGTATCCAAACAAAGGGGCTTGACTGAAACCATAAAGGCAGCTCTAGGATACAGAGGAAAAAGAAACTAATATTGACTAAGTAATCTCCACGTGCCATGCTCTGTGCAAGACATTTCCTTGTATTTCCTACCCTAGAATAATTACTTATTTCTCTTTTGGTCAATTAAAAAGATGAACTGTGAGTACATATTGAAACTATCTAACTTCTTCTATCTCCAAGGAGGAAACCTGATATATAACTACAGAAAGACACTAATTAATAAGCAAAATGTAACATGAACTCTGGCCAAGTTGAACTTAAACTACTCTGTTTAAAGCACATTGGAATAAATAAAGGAACTTCAAAGCAAATGCCCTGTTTTAGCCTGAATGTTTTATTGAGCACATGGGGAGAGCTCCTTTGCCAAAAATAGGGATGGTTAATGAGGAAAAATTGGTGTTTTCAGTCAGCCAGTTGGTTTCTCAGATAGGGCTGTCCGTTCAGAGATAACTATATTCCACAGAGAAGACAGAATAATGATCTGCCTCAGAGCCTCAGAGTTTTGAACAAAACAAAACCAGTTTTGTAAACTATCTGAAAGCATCCTTTTTCAAATACCTTCTGTGATAACACGCATACATTACCCTTCTACAAACGCCAAAGCCACTTAAATATAATTCTAAAAGGAGGACGCTTCTATGTTTTAAGCTTAAAAATATAAATGCGGCCCTTACTTTTTAAGGTGAGGTATAGGAACCAAGAGACTCTGTGCAGTATTAGATTTTATAGCATAATCAGCTCTTCTTGGGCACCATTCTGAAAATGATACTCCATAATTGTAAAGACATATTGGGTTCTCTGGGAGTACACGGTTAGTGCTGGACTCAGAGCTAAGGCAAGGCCCCCATTTCTGTGCATATTTTTCCACAGCAAAGGATGCATGTCAGAGGAAGTCAATCTCCAATTATTTAGGTATAAAGAGGAGGAGCCTGAGCTCACCTGCAAGTGCTGTGAGTTATCAGCCATGCTATCTTCTCGCCTGCGGACTTCTTCCAGTAACTGGGCATTCTTCTTCTTTTCCAACTGTTGGTTGTGCTTGAGGTTGGCCACCTTTTTATTCTGATCCTTCATGTGCCTGAGAAAAGTCAGCAGAGTGTGGTTAAATTCAACCACTGGAAGATCATATGTTATCACAACATGAGTACTAAGGATAGAATATATTGACATGGATTCGGGAAAAGGTGGAACTTCAGATTATTCCGAAATTCATTTAACCACAAGTACTTATTGATCACCCACTTAATGCCAAGTGCCAGGATGGCACTGGGGCTGCTGTAGTGAATGAGGTATGTATAGTCTTCACCCAACTCATGGAGCTTTAAGTCTAGTGGGAGGGGCAGACCAGTACCAAGGAGACACAACTTAGGTTTCCTAAGCAGGGGGGTGGAGAGGGGTGATAAATCACATGCTGTGACAGATGATGACGTGCATTGCATGTGTGGACAGGCATTGAGTGGGGGGATGACTTTAGGTACTGTGGCCAGGAAACCTCCCTAAGGTGGTAAAATATTGGGTAAGACTCCAAGGAGCCAGCCAAGAAGTCACCAGTAGAGATGCTCCCCAAATGCAGGGAACAGCAAGTGCAATTCCCAAGGCAAGAAAGGACCAACTACTTCTAAGGACTGGAAGGCTGCAGTGAGGCTAGCCCAGGGCAAGGGTCTGGAAGAGGGGTAGAACCTAGGACTGCAGAGGTAGGCAGGACTCAGGGAATAAAGGGCCCCTGGTCTATGACGGAGAATTTATTTTCTTCTAAGTGGTTGCTCTTCTAATTATTATTATTCTTCTGGATCATGTTCCTATTCTGAGATCATAATCCATTACTTTGATTTTAAAATAACAATTACAAGGTTCCAATCAAATACATTGTCATCACTTAGCTCAAACAGAATAACAATTTGGGTAATCATCATGTTAAGTAAAGCCCTGGTGTTCGGATTAAGAGTTCTTAATGAATCTACAGGATGTCAAAGTGCAAAACCACAAAGTAAGCAAGTGAGTAAAAGACTACAGACAAAGGATGGGTTAAAAAAAAGTGGGGGGAGGAGTTATAGGCTTAATGTGGACTATTTCACCAGCAGCGTTTAGCAAAACATTCCACAGATTTAGGCAACCATGTCCATGGCAGCTGGTATAAATCTAATCTCACACGTGAGGAGGCAGGAGGGCAGTACAGAGGGCTCAGGAGCACTGATTCCAAAAGAGGAGGGTTGCAGAGCAGAATCTTTTGGGATCCTTCCTGACCCCAATTTCTCCTCCCCAGTATTGCTAAGTCAGCTGCTGTCAATGAGCCTGGTTCCCAGAGCAAGCAAGAGAGAATCACTGCTCTGATGGAAATGTGCACAAGATGAGAATAGATGATACACAGCAAACATGTCAAATTGAAACAATTACTAATCAAATGGAAGACACTCTCAATAAGAAACTTTTATTTCTAGTCCTCATAAAATTATATACTCGGCTACTCCCTTCCACTCCAAGAAAATGAAATTCAAGAGAAGTGTTTATTAAGCTGAATGATCTTCTATCAGGAATTCCTACTAATGAAAATATTCTGAACACTGGTCTTTAAGAATATTTACAGTACCAGCTGAAGCAGTGATTTTAGTATTCCTAGTGACACTTATTAAAAGGATTATGGTGAGAGAGAACAGCCATCTACTTGGTCAACATTGGGATTAGATAATTTTTCTCTGATATTTCCTTATTTGTATCCTATACAAATAGGTAAGGTACACATCTGAAACTACCAACTCAAGTCTATATGCTAATCTTCTTTTAGGAAATTATCTTTTGGTTACTATAAAGATGTTGAGAACAACCTCTTGCTTCCTAATTGAACAAGGATATAGTATTTCAAAACTCATCCCAATCTGGGGCAAGCACACTTTCCAGTTCAGGAAATAAGGTCAGTGCCCAGTAATAGGATGTGATAGGTCAGTGTTATTAGAGAGATTGTTTAAGTAGAGGACATTGTTATAAAGAAATACTTTTTATATCTTTAAAGCACACATTTAACTAGAACCAACTGCTAAATGTTTTTTACCCCAAGTACCACTGATAAAGAAAATAGACTATTATCATGAACATCATTTGCATAATGAACTCCCACAAAGTTCTCAGGGCAGTGTGAACATATACAGACCTTACTTTCAGGAATATTTCAGTTTTTTTTTCAATCCAAAAATAAAAAACAAACAAACCCCCAAATCCATGCATCCCTTAAAGCTTTCCTTTTTTTTCTAAATTTTTAAGTTTTTATTTATTTTTGAGAGAGAGACAGAGCAGGAGTAAGGGAGGGCAGAGAGAAAGAGACACACAGAATTCAAAGTAGGCTTCAGGCTCTGAGCTATCCGCATAGACCCTGATGTGGGGTTTGAACTCATGAACCATGAGATCATGACCTGAGTCAAAGTTGGACACCTAACCAACTGAGCCACTCAGGCACCCCTAAAGCTTTCCTGAAATACAAATAAGTGGCTAAGAAAAATGGAAGACTGAAGTCTGGAAATTCAAATGCTGTCTGACTTGGGACATGAATGACTGGAAAAGAAAAACTTGGTTGTGAATGGCACTACTCTGAATTTGGCTATTTGGATGCATGCACAGCAAGGTGATGAAAATTATCATCTTATCTTCGTAGACATGAGCATCAATAGATATGTATAAAGTACACACACTCCCTTGAAGAAGTGCTATGGTTTTCAAATATATTTCTAGCAGCAGAACTCTTTCTTCTAATAAAAGCTTACTTAAAAGCCAAAAAGGAAAAGAAGGATTGCTCTGGTCGAGGTGGGAAAGAGATTAAGAGTGAGCAGAACCTCACCTACTAGACAGTCACTCTCTCAAGTATCCCTCAGAGAAGCCAAGGTTACCTGAAAGAACAGGTTGAAACAGCAATTTATGGGGTAGGAGGAGAGGGAGAGAATTCATGAAATTTAAATATATGAGATCCCCCAATAAAGACAAAATACCCCCACAGAAGCTCACTAGACACTTGCTGAAGGAACAACCAGTGTGATTTTTGCTAGTAATAACTTCAGCATCTCCAAGAATAAAATCTGTAGGTGACTTATCAGTCCTGCATCTCCTACCATCTGCAGAAGAAACCCACATGCATAGATAAACAGGGCTAACCTCCATACAGCTCTCAATTGTACTAAACTAAGGAAGTTAGAACTCCTGGGGTGCAGAATGCAAAGTCCTCTAGCAATACTGTCTGAGAAGAAAGTGCCATTGATACCCACTTCCCAAATTCTCACCCACGAGGCAAATCAGATTCTAAGCCTCTGCCAGAGACTGACCTGCTCCATGTTCGGAAATAAAGTTTCCTAGGGATAAGCTTTTTTTCTTCAGGGAAACACCATTAAAAATATATCCAAGATGCAAATTTTTAAAAAAGCAGTTATGGGGGCACCTGGGTGGCTCAGTCAGTTAAGCGTCCAACTTCAGGTCAGGTCGTGATCTCACGGTTTGTGGGTTTGAGCTCCACGTCGGGCTCTGTGCTGACAGATTTTGTGCCTGCTTCGGATTCGGTGTCTCCTTCTCTCTCTGCCCCTCCCCTGCTCATGGTGTGTCTGTCTCTCTCTCTCAAAAAAAATAATAAACATTAAATAAAAATTTTTTAAAGCAGTTATGGGGGAGGGGTTAGGTTGGTTGGAGAGTACAGTGGTAGGGTCCGTTTAAATTGACTAGTGTCATTAAGCAAGTCATGTCACATCATTAAGGAATTTGGATTAAATAAAAAAAATTCCAATAGGTATCAAGATCAACAATGGCTACTATATTAAGAATGAATATCATAGAGGACAGAATCCTGCTATTTTTCACTAGAACAGTGGATCAAATTAAAATTAAAATTAAAATTAGAAAGTATTCCCTAACTTATTGGTGAGAAAGTGTCAGGCTTTATGGCCTCTAGAATCACATAGCTGGGAGGCAGTGTGGAGCAAGAGGTGCATATGCTACTCTAAGTTCATATGTATATTGTGTATAAAGGAGAAAAATCAAAACTTCTTTTTTTTTAATCTCAGCAGAAACAAGATGCTGGTTTTTTTGTTGTTGTTTTGTTTTTACCTACCTTCTCTCAAACATCTTAAAAGATTGATAATATCCATTGTTGGAGAGGATACCAGAATCTAGCTCTCTCATATGATGTCAGGAGGAGTGTAACTTACAAAAATTGGTTATAAAATTATAAACTAATTTGGCAGTATCCACCAAAGTGTCCATACCTTTTTCCCAAGAAAACCCAATTTAGGAAAGTAGCCTACAAAAATGTCTGCACATACGCATGAATATTTATGCACAAAATTTTCATTACAAAATTTGACATTACACTGTCAAAGTAAAAATTTGAAAACTGCCAAATCATCCATCAGAAGGAAATTGGCTGAAGAAATCAAGCACATTCATATTCTGGAACTCCAAGCTAGCTAAGAAGATTAAGGCAAAACTGAAGTATGGACACAGAAAAACCTTTAAGACATATTGTTAATCAAAAAAGAAAGCAGGCAGCAGAATAATACATATAGTCTGATCTTATTTATGTTAAAATATAAAAGCCTATTTTAATGTTTATTTACACATATCCATGGAAATGGAAACTGCTGCAAACCCCACACCAGTCTGTAAACATTGTACCACTGAGGAACAGAATGGATCAGGGAAGAAGGGGGAGTTCCCATGTGTTACTGTATGCGTGTGTGTGTGTGTAAGTGAGGTATAAATACATATAAGAAAATGCACAGATATTAAGTATAAAAATTGATGATTTTTGACCAATCAAAATATAGAGCATTGCCATCACCCAGCCTCATGTCCCTGACCCCTGAGAGGAAGTAGTCACTATCCCAGATTTCATCTGCATGGATTTGTTTTGTGTGTTCTTGAACTCATATACATGGAATCATACAGTACATGCCCTTTTGTGTCTGACTTCTCTGACTCAGCATAAGGTTTTTGAGGCTTATTCATATTGTGCCTAAGTTCCATCTTATAGCTGAAATCAAGTGGTATTCCATTATATGAACATACTACAGTTTGATTAGCTATTCCCTTGTTAAATGGATATTTGGGCTATTTCCAATTTTTTGCTGTTGAGAATAAGGTTGCAATGAACATTCTTGTACCAATTTTTTGTGGACATATGGTTTCATTTCTCTTGGTTAAATAATAACTAGATGTAGGTATAACTGGGAGTGTAAAATGGTGTAACCTCTATGGAAGACAATTCTGGGATATAAGAATTTTCCAGGAGCCACTGAAGGGCAGGAGCTAGTAGCATAAACTCTGGAGCTAGGTTGCCTTGGTTCTCATCAGAAGTCCACCACTCTCTAGCTGTGTGACTATGAATAAGTTTCTTAACCTCTCTGTACTTCAGCTTCTTCATATATAAAATGGAAATAATTGTAGCTAACTCATAGGGTTACTGTGAAGAGCTAATAGGTTAGTACAGGTAAAATGCTTACAGCAGATTCCAGCATGTTTCCTCTGCTTCATTCTTAGCTCATAATATAAATGTGATCATGTCTTGTGTAATGTCATGAATACATATCTAGTGTCTTACTTCCCACATTGGAATAGCAGCTATTTGAAATGCCTCAAACAATGGACTTTGGAATGCATTATCAAACCCTCTGTGTCATTCATTTAGCTTTCAGTGTGCTTTACTTAATAATAAGATGAGATGCATTCCTGTAAGGCTAACCTAATGGAAGCATTGCAGGAAGGTCACGACAAACATGGGTAAGTGAGCTGGGATCCTGAAGTGACTGCACAAGTAGATGGCCACACACACAATGGAAGCTAACAATGAGTATTGCATGCAGAATTTCTGATAATAACGGCTTTTACTGTAACCACTGAGATGATTCCACTTTTTTAAAGCTTGCAAATACCATTCAGTATTTCGGCATAGCTATACATTTTAGAAAGCTACATAACTATTCCAAAGATATTTTTATAGCACATACAAATGTGCTAAGTGTCATGAGCATGATAGTCCTTCCTGAAAGACAAAGTATCTGGCCAGCTGTGGCTACTTGAATCCAGCTCTCCTCCCAGCAAAGAGCAGCAAGTAGGGCCAAGGTCTTAGGACTTAGCTCCAATATGACTTAACTCCCCCTCTTCTAGAGCCCATATGCACTCTCCTCCCTCCACTGTTGACTTCCCCACCCACACTGGGAAAACCTACAAAGCAGGTCACACAGCAGGAGCTGGTCACCATCAGCAAGAGAAGGATTTGTTTTTCTTGTAGATATTTCACTCTGGAGAAGTTCCGAAGGGCTGACTTCCTTCAACTGTTCTCCCTTATTCTGGCCCCGAAGAACCTCCTCCCTTCAGATATCAGTAGAGCACCACCCTAAGAATGGATGCACCTCAATGGCTGAGTACCTACACTAAAGAGAGCAGATAGTAGGGGACTCCTATGGAAGACCCCAAGGAGAAAGCCAGGTGCTCTCTGATACCCCTTGTCCTCCTCCAGATGCATTTGGTAGGACTGGCATGTACCCACAGGACACTCAAAGGGAAAAGGCTGGCCTGTTTTTCATACTACTCAGGACTCAATGTTTAATCCTGGGGCATCTAAGAACAAGACACTGTTGCTGGTGAGCAAATCATACACAGTTACAAGGGTCACATGACCAAAAAGCCTGGCTCCCATTTACTATTCATCAAACAAATGTCTTGCTGCTTAGCTTCCCATGTAGGTGTCATGACCCAGAGAGCACAGACTGGTCATGTAGGTCTGAGAATGGTAGCCCTGGAGTGATTGTTTTTCTCACTGTCAAGTGATAAATGTGTTGTGATGTTCTACATTACTCTCACTGGAGACTGGACTATATGCTCAGGCTTCTCAGCCCATATGGTCCAAATTGGCATCACCAGGAGAACCCAAAGCAAGGTTGACAGACCCACAAGCATCCCCTACTGCAGGACACCATGGCTCCACCTATCCCATGGTGCTTTGGTGCCCTGCAGGAATGCAGACAGGGAAACCCAGAGTATGCAGACCCTTTGCCTCCATCACTCCTGTTACCACAACACCTCAAGTCACCATTATTTCCTGCCTAGACCATGATGCTCTTCTCTCCTCACTGGTCTCCCTGTTTCTGCTCTTGTGCCCCCTTTAAGTCATTCTCCAGCCAGCAGCGAGAGGGAGTGTTTCAGAACAAGTCAGATGATGTCCTTGCTGATGTACAATCCTCCAACAGTTTCCCATTTCCCAGAGAATAGAAACACACATCTGTGGAACCGACCAGCCTCATCCCACATGATTTTCACCTTTACCCACGGAATCCAAAAGCCAGTCTTCTTTCAGTCCCTCTCACCACGGAGCACAGACATGTGCTGATCTCTCTGTCTGGGGCTCCCCCACCTTTTCCTCTTATAGCCATCACTCCTCCTCTGTGGCTGACTTTGATCCTTCAGATCTCAACTTCAATGTCTTCAGAGTCTTCACAGGGGCCTTTTCTGGGCATCAAATCCAACAATATCCCCTCCCTTCACCAAAACTGCTACAATCACACTCCATGCCCTTCCTCTAGTGCACCCCCCACAACTTGTAATGATACGTTTATTTGCATTTTTCACTGATTACTGACTGTTGCACCACCAGGCAGGCATTACTGTCAGAACAGGGCCAAATCTTGGGGTATTCACAACACTGAAGGAATAACTTCTAACCTCATCCTCCCTGGCCCAGGCTACCCTCACCTCCAAGTTGGGCAATGATGCCAGCTCCAATTGGTCCATCTAATTCATTCTCTATAGGAGAGGGGAAAGAGTATCTGATACACAAACAGAATCACATTTCTCTGCTGCTTAAAACTTCTCATTGGATTTCCACTACCTGTGGAAAAGGTCATGCTTCTTCTCATGACTCCTACTAGGTCTATCTTCTGCCTCTCCAAGTATTATCTCAACCTACTTCCTCTACTCAGCCACACTGACCTTACATTTGCACCCTCAATACACAGAGTTGTAAGATCCTCAGGACCCCTGCACAGCACTTTCCTCTTCTAGAAAGTTCTTCACCTCATTCCCATCTCAGCCCTTATATCACAGGTAATTCATATGTATCCCTATTAGGAGGTCTTCTGGGAAGACTTGGTCAGTCTAGAAAGTTGGATCCTCATATTACAAATTCCCAAAATATGCTGTGCTTGCCTTGCTAAGAACTCAACACATTTCTGATCCTTTAATGTCTTCCCTGTTCTGCTATAAGCACCCTCTTTACAGTGATCACAACCATCTTATTCTCTTCTTAAAGAATCCAGCACAATGCCCACTCTGCTGTCACTAACAGAGTTATTCTGGATTGAATTTAATTCTAAAACCTGCTCCTGTTCATTCAAAGGATGAAACAGGTCCTTTGTGTTGGCTAGGTGTTTTATGTGAACCCATAAAATTATTTAGGAATGTGTATCTAGGGATTTATATGAATTAAGGTTGCCCTCATATTTGTTTCCAGAAAGGCATTTTCTATAAAGAAGAATTCAATTTCATGTAATGAATATCAGCTTATTGTCAATGAGATGGTATCTAGTCAAAGTGAAAAGAAATCAGACTGGACAGCTGATGAATACAACTGGGCATTACTACCTGCCACCAGCACAACAACAACACAGGTTCTCATTCCTATAAATGTATTTTTTTGAAACTAAATCCAAGATCTAAAAATACGTGCCCAAAAGAAATGACCCAGTACAGTATCTCTTTCCTAATTTAATTCATAAGCAACAGATGGCTTTTAAAAGTCTACATGGTTCACAGCAATCTGATGGCCTTTTTTTCATTTATGCTGCTGAGAAAAGCTTTCTGAAGTCTAAAAATAGGGATTAGCAAACTTTTTTCTATCAAGGGCTAGGCTAGTAAATATCTTAGGCTTGGGGAACCATACAGCATCTGTAGAAAGTAACCAACTTTGCTTCAACTTTGTCCTTGTACTATGAAAGCAGCCACAGATAACATACACAAAAATGGGCATGGCTGTGTTCCAATAAAACTTTATTTACATGAACAGGTGGCAGGGCTAGACTTGGCCCATGGGCTAAAGTTTGCTGAACCCTGGTCTAGACATGTTCTAATACTCCTATGTAGTAATGATAAGCACAGGCAGCACATGCGCACATCACTGGAGGTGCTCTAAGCACCTTACACTTATTAGCTCACTTAATACTCACAACAACCCTATTAGGCAGGTCCTTTGATTATTTCTACTACTGATGAGGAAACTCCCCAAAGTTGTAGTGCGAATGAGTGCAGAGGCAGGATTCTCGGTCAGTCTAGCTCCAGAGGCCACCTCCATCCCCTCAATCTCTGTACTATGCCACACAACTGTGGAGAATGTTGCCGAGTTCCTTCATACCACTCTCACTTTCTCTTCTCCCAGGCCGCCCCCAAAAGGTCTAAAGAGTAACAACGGAAATTCTCAGAATACAATCTCTGTTCTGTAGTCCAGCCACTTTAAGGCACACCACTCCCAACTTTATAGGATGCCCTGAGCTGCAACTCGGTTGGCTATTAGAGAACTAGATACACATGAGGTAATTACCCAAGAATATTGGCTCTCTACCAGGGGAGCCTTGGAATGGAAGGTGGAAGCTTAACAGCTTCAAACTTCATGGTGGCAGCAACAGTTACTGAAATGAAGACCCAGCTCCGAAGCAGAGCACAAAACCAACAAGGACGCCATGCAATTTCCCTATTAATTTCCGTTCTCTGAACCCGTTAACCTCAATGTGACCACTTTTTGAACAAATTATTTGGTTTTATGGATGAATCTACAGTAAGAAATGTTTAGTGTATTTCATATCCTGGTACTTCACTGCATCATAATGAGTTTGGCTCTTCCTGTACAGACAGATTTAATCAGAGACAAAGAGTTTAGAGATGATAAAATAAGTGAAGATAAAAGTAGATGCTCAACAAAAAGGGGAACTAAGAAGAAACCAAAAGGGCAAGAACAATAACAGATAACAGGTAACAGATCTTAGGACAGAACTTCTGGAAACATGGGGGCAAACTCAAGTTAGGGCTAAGACATAAGGTTAAAACTCCTCTCCAGTTCCCAACTCATATCTTCTTGCACATCATTTACTTCTCAAATAAAAAAAAAATCTAAACACTTTAAAAATAAAACATTCCTATAATTGCCACAATTCCAGGGAGTATTGTATTCTTCTAAAAGCCTACAACTCCACTGTTAGACACAGGCACATTAGGGCCAATTTGGTAGGGTGTCAGTTGTATTTACAGTTTGGGGTAATATAAAAACATATGGAAACTGTGAAAATTGACCCCCGGGGGGCTAATGTTGGAGGAAACCAACATTCCACAGTCTGGCCAGAGGTTGGGGGCGATTTGCCCAGACAATATACACCCAAAGCAACCTATGAGCACAGGGGCACTTCATGTATGCAAGACCTATTTTTATTGCATCCAATCTGGAATTGGTCTGCAGCAGCCCAGACATAAAACAAAGCAGAGGTATAAGAAGATAAAAATCTTATATGCTGATTTTCCAAATTAAAGTACAGAAATAACGTGTCAGAGTTTATATTATTTCCTACCAGAAATCAATGTTAAAATATTGCCATATAATAAAAACACCCTCTGTTTTTGGATGTCATATTAAGTGCTTAAGAACTATAAAAATATAACCTCAGTTAAACAAAACAACATCCTTACATGGAGAGTATTTTTATCCCCATTTCACAGATGAAGAACCTGAGGTTTAGGCTAACATCATATATCATACAGTTAATAAGTAGAAACCCAGAATTGGAAGGATCATTTCTATGATGCCAAAGCTCATGGTCTTATCTATTATGCTACATGAGAATAATAAAATATTATTGTACATTATTATGAGATCTTTGCCACTAAAGTAAATGGAGCATTCTAGCCAGACCCAGACATTCCTTTTTGAGAGTTACAATCTTTTTTTTCTCTAAGAGGGAGGCAAAGCACTAATCTCAATAAGTAAGTTATACTCTCTTTAGGATCTGGTCCAAGGTATGGCTTATCAGACCATCCCAAAGATAATCCAGACTAACACTAAGTCAGTTTTCCATTGCTGTGCAGCAACTTAACACAAACTTAGCAGCCTAAAACAACACTTATTTATTATCTCACAGCTTCAGTGAGTCAGAAGTCCAGGCACAGCTTGGTTGCTCCCTCTGATTCCAGCCTTACCAGGCTGAAATCAAGATGTTAGCCAGACTGCATTTCTTATCTGTTGGCTTAACTGGAGAAAAATGTGCTTCTAGGCTCATTTGGGTTGTTGGAAGAATCCCTTTTTCTTGCAGCTGAATGAATGAAGTTCCTAGTTATTACTGGCTGTTGGCTGGAATTGGAGACAGCCCTCAGGTTCTAGAAGCTGCTCGTAGTTCCTTGACATGTGGCCCTCTCCATGGGCAGTTCACAGTATGGCTGTTTGATTCTTCAAGGCCAGCAGACAAATCTCTCTCCAGTCTCCTAAGATGGAGTCCTATACAAGGTGAAGTAATCACGGGAGTGCCATCCACCACCTTTGCCTTATAACATACCTTGTCCAAGGGACTGGCACTCACCACCTTTGCCACATTCTATTGGTTAGATTCAAGTAACAAGTCCTGCCCATGAGGGGGATTATACAAGTGGGTGAAAACCACGGAACAGAATAAAAACAAACAACTTTAATTACTTAAAACTTTCTAAACCTTTATTTTATTTTGTTTGTGCTAATCTTTCAAAGTACTTCACAATCTTTTTATTGTCCATTTCAAACTATTTAGCTCAGTATCTATCTAACAGACTTCATTTTTCCATTTCTCAAACTTCTTCCAAACCATATTCACCAGTGCAACCTAAGGCATTTGGAAGGCATAACTTATGGCCAATGAGGGGTTATGGAAATTTATGCATCCTTTTACTTTCCCAAGTATTTATCCCCATGACAACACACTGCAAAAATAAATGCCTGTTCTTTCCACTCTTTTTCTCATAACTCAAATCTCTTCTAACTTAGTCTAATGACAATGAGTAAAACAGAATCACTGGTGGGTGGCAGATGAAATGAAAATCAGTGAAGGATAACGAAGTGGCAGAATTATCGGCAAAGGGGGCATAAGCCACTTCCCCCCAATTACATGAGAAGGCAGAACAAACCACTTCCCCACACAATTGCCTCAGCACAATTAACCACTTCCAAAATCCATCACTATGATGCCACCTGTTTCAATTCCACTCAATGATGTTGTTCTAACTCAGTGGTTTACAACAGTGTTCTGGCAGCACTAGCTCTGGGGGATGTCACTAATTTTTAGAAAAACAAAAACAAACAAACAAAAAAGGGTTAGGACCAAACAAGTCTTGAGGACCTAAATGTAAAAAAAAAATGTGAACAGGTTTCTTATATCGCAGAACTTTCCAGAGCCTTTACTATTGTGAAGTGCACTGTGAATCTCTAAAAAGGAACATGGCAGGATATGTTTATTAATTTGACCCAAACCCTTTTCCTGTCCAAGGATCATCCCACTGAATTATTGCTCTGATGTATAAAGTCCAAGGAATAATAGTGTTAATGAGAGTTTCTCAAGTTTTAGTTATTAGTGTATCATCTCAGTGATTTTTGCTATAACATGCACTACTTGTGCTACTTAATATTTTTCTTTAAATATTTTTACTTTACATACCTTTTAGCCTTAGATTCTTTCTAAGCAAGAATTAATGAAGTCATACGTTTATATTTGATCTGAAAGTTATGGATGTTCTATACAAAGAGGCATAATTAATAACATACGTAAGTGCTCATCTGTACCACATAAAAGCATCCTAATTTTTAAACACATAACTGACAATAACAAAGATTCTCAGGTACCACCAAAGTCATGACTAGAAATGATAGAGACAGCATTTAAGAATGAGGAGGAACAAGAGCTAAATCCCCCTCTTCCTTGTATGGCCGATGAGATTACTGCTCAGAGCAGTTCAGTGACTTACGTGTGCACACGCGCACGCGAGCGCGCGTGCACACACACACACACACACACACACACACTCAGGTAGTACGTCTAAAGCCCTCAGCATACTGAGGGAAGTGAGAGGTGAGTCAGTCCCCAAGTTTCATCATTAGAGCTTCCATTAAGATGTCTCCTTTTGTGCAGTACTAGTGAAAGTCACCCTTTCTGCTGCGGTTCAGCAATTTCATTATTCCTAGGGAGGTACAGAGCACTGATCTTCAGTCTCTCCTTAAGAAATTTCAGCCCTGACAGAACTGATGATTTTGCTTGGAAGCAGAATAGTGCCCTTCCTTTGCTTTTCACCAGTGGGTCATCCAAGCTGAATCAGGATGGCCTGGATCAGTCCTTGATTTCAAGCTAGAAACAGGTCTAGAGTAACAGTGGGACAAAGTGAGCTTAAGAGCCATGACTTGAAGCCTGATTGCATGAGTTTAAATCTCTGATCAACCATTTCTTCACTGAAGGACCTAGGATGGGTGAATTAATTTTTTATATCAGTTTCCTTATCTGTAAAACAGGATATGAACAATAAAATAATACTTACTCAAAGGAGAAATATATGAGATAATATGAGTACCAGTATATACTAGGGGATCTATAAATGCCACCATAGAGCAGTTTTAATGATAAGGACAAGAGTAATGATACTAGTGGCTTCTGTTCTCCATGCTTCCAGGCTGGCTCACCTTTACTCAGTGACACCTGGAAAAAGCTGTTGGAAAGAAGGTTACCAATGCCCTCAACCCCAGGACCCAAGACTCACAAAGTGCCATAAAGGTGGCACCTATCTGAGGTGCTGGGTTATCTCAGTTCCACAATTAAAAGCTCAAACTTTAGGAGGCAGCATGACAGGCAGATTGAAGGGTTCTGGAGGTCATACGTGGGTCACGTGTCTGCCTCTGTCTCTACTGGTTGTGTGGCCTCCAATCTGGGTTCTGATCTAAGTGGCGCTGAAAACAATAAAGACATAAAGATGTAGCATCCCTTGTCTCCCTGGGTTTGTAGAGCAGGACTTAGCTCTGCTATGTAAGTTATGACAACTCCCAGCCACCTCTCAATCATAAAATATATTTGGGCAGCTCTTACTCCACCTATCCTTCTTGTGAATCAGTGCATTCCTGTTCTCTCAATTGCCTATGGAAAGGTCTTCTACTTGATGACATTTACTCAAACCAAAACAGTCAGAGAGTACCAAGAGCCAGCCTAGACCTCTGCGCATTTCAGGAAGATTCTGAAAAATACAGTGAAGCTCTCAGGCTTCCTCCAGAGACTATCTGTAGACGCCTGAACCCTCTCATGCTTTCCTCTTCCTGACACAGCCTACTTCCTCAAAGGACCCAGTCTTCCACACTGGACTCATGGTAGGATCTTTACCTGGAGGGATGCAGGAAAACCCTAAGCATCCACAGGAGTTTTGTCATGCCCTTTCTACTTTCCACCTGGATGGCAAGACTTCTGGAATTCCCAAGGGCAGGGTGCCCCAACTTTGAGGAATTGTGGTCACATCTAAAATCCACACAGCAGCCACCAGGACTCAGGTTCATCAGCATGCATGCTAAAGAAAGGTAGCATTTTATCGGCATTTCTCTG
Source organism: Panthera pardus (assembly GCF_024362965.1). Lineage (NCBI taxonomy): Eukaryota > Metazoa > Chordata > Mammalia > Carnivora > Felidae > Panthera > Panthera pardus. The sequence goes on from NW_026527013.1 coordinate 24,265,109, forward strand.
GACAGGACAATGTATATGTTTATTACTCAGGACCACTCTATGATGTAGGTATTACCATCCCCATTATAAACTAGAAACATGAGGATGAGCAAGCAAGCAACTTGCTTGGAGGGCTCCTGCAATTAGAAGGAGGCAGAGCTGGGTTCCATCCCAACCTGTTAGACTCTACAACTCAGGTCAGTTTCCTAACCTGTCATTGTTCTTGGATTTAACTCACTTGCTAACACTTGCTAACCAGGATAATCCTCCCACGAAGATAAGAACAAAAACAAAAACAAAAAACTGCACCATTATCTGGCTATAAGATTTTTTTTTCCCAAAGCTATGCTACCACCATTCTTCATCAGCAGTTCCAAGCATCTTTTCTTCTTCTTACCACAGAAAACTCAGCAAAAGCTCTGTTTCTTACACCAGGAGATACACACACACAAACATACACACATATACACATACATACACACACACACATATTTAGTTCACACACACATACTACTTAAACTTACTACACATAAAAACTTACATATACCTATGTATACTTATATTTCTTTCACACACCACACCTAAGTGATGACTGTGAGGGCATCTCTCCTTTAGGCAAAGGCTCTATCCATTGTATAAAATAAGACACCACAGGAGACTAAAAACCATCTGAGACTCTGTGAAGACAGACAGACAGATAGACAGAAGGAAGCCTGCTCTCACACTCCTCATGCAGCATTCAAGGAAATCATTTACCCAGTGAATAGCTGAGGCTTGGGGAATTATTGAAGTTGTATAAAATTCCTACAGGATAATGACGAATGACTGTATTAAATGTAGCTGTCATGTAATTTAGAAATAAGAAATAATATAAACTCACATTGTATAGACTAATTTTCCTACACCACTAAGTGATAACTCATATTAAAATTTTTCGTTTCTATGAGAAAAACATCATCAATATTAATTATATAAATAAGAAAAATATTTAAAATTTAAGATGAAGCAGAAGAAAAGGAATTCATTTAAAACTGTAAGTGTTCTGTTCTATTAATGTCTCAACCTCATATTTTCACTTTATGCAATGTTTCCTATTACTAGTGAGTTCATTTGCTAGTTTAAATACTAAATTATTTCTGGTTTTATTTTATAAAATGAGAATTATTTTTCATCCAAAGAAGAAATTGGAAACAAGAGAGATTTTCCCCTTTCCCAACTGAAGAAACTGAAAACCCCTATAAATTTAACATATCCAAGTTCAGCCCATGAGGAAAGCAACATTCTATTAGAAAATAACGTGTCAAATTCTTACTGCATGTTTGTACCACTTAACTCAAGTCCTATGTTGCTTGTATTTTTAATTAATTGATTTTCTTTCCATTTGTTCTTTCTTTTCTCTTTTTAAAAATACCACATTTTAATTTGGATCTTCTAAAAAACCAGGCTATCCATTTATGTCTTGGAATATAGAAGGGAAATAAAGAACTCTAGCTTTTCTAGATGTTGGGATTTAATTTTTACATTGTTGTTTTGTGGAAATCGATTAAAGGCAAAGTCCTGGCAACACGTGAACACATGATGGTTAAAAAAAAAAAATCACAAGTTTCTCACTGACTGAACTGTTGGGAATGGAATATTTTATGATACAGATTTACAAATCTCTATGAACTGGAAGCATTTCCTGGGCAATTAATCAAGGGGAACTTTTATGTAAAAACACATCTCGATTGAGTTATTCACAAACGATCCCACAAGCTGCAATGACTAATTGTAAGTCTCAGACCTGGGCAGTTTGCTGAAATGCTTTTCTTCAGGCCATTAAAAATACCATGACAACATACAAATTCGACAAGAAGAATAAACTAACTATGGAAAGTTACAATTACAGAAAGGAATTATTCAAAGTATGTGACCCCATGCACAAAAATGATGCACGTTTATTTGATACTGCAGACTCTACTCTATTTTTTCCCTTTGATAGGTCTGTTGTAATTCTCCCTAACATTAATGAGAGATATGTGCTAAAAATGAATAGCTGCTAACTCTAGCCATCTGTGCATTCCTGGTACAAATAAAATTGAATGTCATCACTACCCTATTGGATTTCTCGGTAATGCTCTTTGCTGATAAGAACTTTGAAAAAATACCAATGGCTTTTTTTTTCTTTTTCTTACTCATACAAAGCATGCCCATTCCCCTTGCTACATAAAGGAGTCTATTCTACTCTGAATCCAGGCAGCCACTAAGAGGTGGGGTGAGATAAATCCCTGCTTATCAAGATAACTGTTTCCCCACTCGGTATAAATGGAGACAAAGTATAGCCAGACTCGAATGATTAAAATGGCCAAATTCTTAGCAGGTTAACTCATTACTTTTCATCCTTCTCTTGCCAGCCCTGAAAGCTAAGTAGCTGTCTTAACAGCCTGCAGCAATCACTTCCAAACAACTCTCTTGCCCTACAGCTACGCTAAAACGGAGTTAATTCATTTTCCCTTTATGAATTACTGGCTGTCAAGAATTTGAGAAAGGTCCCAGGCTTTAATGGAGACCTCTGAAAAGAGAGACCATGTGCTAGAGAACCCAAGAAGGTATGCTGGGGAGCCAGAAAAGCTGGAATATTGGAAAGGCACTGGTTAGGAATTGGGATACATATATATGCATGTATATATAATACACACACACACACACACACACACACACACACACACACACACAATTTATCAGAAGAGAGGTTCATGGGACTATCTCCAAACATAGCCAAGCATCTCTTCACTGAGAACTGGGAAAATACAGCAAGTATCACAGGCCAAGTAGTTACAGCTTCACTTCCCTGAGCAGCCAGCCAGTCAATCCTCAGCAAGCCAAACTTTGTTAAGGGCCCCTTCATCCACCCTTCTGAGAGGTGTGTGTTAAGTCCTGCTTCAGAAAACCCAAGGGTCTAATGATCAGGTGGATCACTTCTTCCTCTCAAGCTTCACAGAAGGCCTTGGTGATTGGGATCCTCTCATAGATTTGATCATTAGATCTAGTTTTATATGACATATGATGACAGAACTGCTAAGAATATTTATTAGCTTGGCTAACAACTAAAGAAAAAAACGGTAATCACAGCTCTCTGGAGAGGCTTTTTAAATTTCATTTTATGGCACTATAAAATGAGGCCATACCCTGAACATTTAAAGGGGCAAATTATTTGGTTGGAAGTGGCTCAAATTTTGAAGTTCAGTCGTATCGATAGACAAAAGCTAAGAGAATATTCAAGGTAAGGTCCATTTCTAAGGTAGCTAAGATATCACGAAAAGAGGGTAAGTATCCATTTGATACAAGTGACCACCTGTGTGTTTACAGTGTGTATGTTTGGCATCAAGATTATACTTTGAAAAAGTTCTTCTTCATATTTAGCAAACTGTTCCTAATTCTAAAAACAAGCTATGCCAATGTAAAATTGTTAACCAGTAATTTATTCCTTAACAACATATTATAATAGTACAAATTCATGTGCTTTTCCTGAAAGCATAATTTTGTTAAATCTATCATCCTTCCAAGTTACTAAAAAATGTTGACTATTATGTACTGGCAGAATTTTTTGAATAGAACATAGAAAATGCAAGTGTAAGATTACTAGTATGTAAGAGAATATAAGAAATCATGTATCTAATAAGGTCTAGCATCCAAAAAATATAAATAACTCTTACAACTCAACAATAAAAGGACTAATAACATAATTAAAATGGGCAAAGACTCTGAAAAGACCTTTCTCCATGAAAGATACACAAATGGCCAATAAGCACATGAAAATATGTTCACATCACTAGTCATTAGGTTAATGCAAAGCAAAACCACAGTGAGATACCACTTCATACTTCTAGGATGACTATGATCCAAAGATAGGCAGTAACACATGTTGGTGAGAATGTGGAGAAACTGGGACTATCACACGGTACTGATGGAAATGTAAAATAGCACAGCCACTGTGAAAAACAATTGGGCAGTTCCTCAAGAACTTGAACAGAATCATCATATGACACAGAAATTCCACTCCAAGGTACATACCCAAGAGAATGAAGACAGATTTTTAAACAACAACTTGCTAATGAATGTTCATATCAGCATTGTTCAAACTAGCTAAAAAGTACAAATAACCCAAAAGTTAATCAACGAATAAATATATAAACAAAATGTTATATTCATATAACGGAATATTATTAAGCAATAAAAAGGAAGGAAATACCCATGCTACAACATGAATGAATCCAAACATATTAAGCTAAGTGAAAGAATACAATCACAAAAGACCACATATTACATGATCTCATTTATATGAAATGTCCCAAATATACAAATCCATAGAGACAGAGAGTAGACTAGGGGCTGGAGAGGGGGGATGATTGGAGAAATGAGTGTGACTGCTAATGGTTTCTCTCTGGTGATTAAAATTTAATTCTGGAATTAGTGGTGATGATTGCACAACCTTGTGAATACACCAACAACCATTAAATTATACGCTATAAAAAGGAATTTTACTATATATGAATTATACCTTAATTAAAAAATTATACATGCTAGTGATTAAAAAAAATAGTACAAGAGTTTATAAAAAGAAAGCCTATATTCCCCCCCTACTCTGCAATAACCACTCCCACTGTTAAGCATATTTTGTCAATCTTTCCGGAGATTTTTTTTGGCAGATTGGACAAATAGATACACATACCCCTTTAAAAATAAAATAGATAATGCTTTACATTTTACAGTATTTCTTGGACATCTTCCTATATGAGGAACATATAGACTGGTGTGTGGGTAAAGGAGATGGAGAGAGCTGGCACAGCTGAAAGAAGGGATTTCAGGCAGTAGCTTGAAATCCCACCCTCTGGAGGAGCAATGACCTTTTTCTTAAATTTTCAAATGTTTACTGAACAACTCTTTCTGGATATCCTACATATATCTCATATATATGTAGTCTCAAAACTAAGTCTCAAAACTAAACTTAGTCTCAAAACTAAGACTCTTTTTCATGTTTATTTACTCATTTTGAGAGAGAGAGAAAGAGGGTGGGGAAGGGCAGAGAGAGAGAATCCCAAGCAGGCTCCTCATTGTCAGCGCAGAGCCCCACGTGGGTCTCAGACTCAACAACCGCAAGATCAACCTGAGCGTCTGACTTTGGCTCAGGTCACGATCTCATGGTTCCTGGTTTCAAGCCCTGCGTCAAGCTCTGTGCTGACAATGCAGAGCCTGGAGCCTGCTTTGGATTCTGTCTCCCTCTCTCTCTGCCCCTCCCCCACTCACTCTCTGTCTCTCCCTCTCTGTGTCAAAAATAAACATAAAAAAAATAAACAACAAAACAAAACTAATACTCTTAACTATGGAGAACTGATGATTACCAGAGTGGGGGTGGATGGGAGAATGGGTTACATAGGTGATGGGGATTAAGAAGTGTACTTGTGAGGAGCACTACATGATGCATGGAATCACTATATTGCACACTTGAAACTAATATAAAACTGTATGTGAACTAACCAGAATTAAAATAAAAGCTTTAAAAAACCTAATTATCCCCTGTCCCTCTCCAAAGTGAAAAATCACCCTACTTCTTTTGCAGTTTCTTCTCCATCAAGGTCATCCAAGATAGGGAGTCAAGAAGGAGTAAATGCTCCTTCCTCACACAACCTGCCGTTTTAATTTAATTTAAAATGTCTACCATAATAGTTACCTTCTCACTATTACTGCTGCCATCTTACCTCATGACTTGTTGTCTTTGTCCAGATACTGAAATAGCTCCTATCTGGCTTCTCTGCTGCCAAATTATCTATCTGTCCTTTCATCCATCTTTCCATCCATTCATCCATCTAATCATCCAACAAATATTTATGGAGCAATAACCATGTGTTAGCAACTGAAGACACAAAGATGAAGAGGAAATTGTCTCCACCATTAGTTCAAAGTTTAGTGGAAGGGAGAAACATGCGGTTAGAAAATAACATGCTTTTTACAACATGAAGTACTGTCAGACAGAAGATGGAACTACTGACTTTGAGAGGATCAGAGGAAGACATGTGAATTGAGACTTCAAGGACAAGTAAGAGTTTTGTGGGAAAAGAGGAGGAAAGGCATGTTTAAGCAATGGGAAGAGCATGCTAGAATGTAGAGACATAGGATAGGAAAGACCTAGCAAGTGTAGGATATGAGAAAAAATTCAGTGACACACAGAGTAGAAAATAAGGAGGTGGAGGCGCTTTTTATTTATTTAGGGCTTTGAGATAAGACTTGAAGGCAACCTGGGGTCCAGAGTGTGAAGGATTCCATAAGCCAGGCACAGAGTTTCCTATGCTGCCCAGTGTGTGAGGAGGAGGCAACAAGGGCTTCTGGGCACAGGCACTGCCTCACCTGCCTCACGTCCAGATTTCATCTGGAGTAGATGATGGTGGCAGGCTAGGACTCTCTGGAGGCTACTGCAATAGACCAAATGACGAATGGGGATAACAGCCATTAGAATGGGAAAAGGCACTGAGAGAGATGAAATTTGGGGGGATTAGACCCAGTGAGGGATGAACCAAGGTTTCTATCTTAGAAACACAGGTGGATGTTGTACCAGTTCCAAGACTCAATGCCAAGTATATGAAGTAGTGGGAACATGAGTGAAGGAAAGGGTGAAGACTCCAATTTTGGTTGTACTGGAATATGAGACAGAAACCCTTCTAAAACACCATTTCGTTCCTCACTGCCTTCAGGACAAAAACAAATTTTTTAAATTGTTTTTATTATAGCATGCAAGAGCACCCAGGTGCGTTTGTATCCACGTCTCTTGCTTTTGAGAAAACCTGGGTTCAGATACATAGTGATGTTGAGAAGGGTACCAATAACCTCACTAAGCTTCAGTTTACTCATCTGCCCATTGCAAATTAATACTCCCCGTATTACAGGGTTGTTGGGGACTAGAAAGAATATTTCACACTAGTGTCTTCTTCACAGAGCCTGGCCCATGGGAAGTGCTTAATGAACATCAGCAAAGTTTTCTAAGGAAGGCATTTAGAATTATCTTTCCTCCAAATTATGTTAAAAATGTAGGGTCTTTTGGAGTGCCTGGGTGGCTCAATCAGTTAAGCATCTGGCTTCAGCTCAGGTCATGATCTCGCAGTTCATGGCTTCGAACCCTGCGTCAGGCTCCATGCTGACAGCTCAGAGCCTGGAGCTTGCTTCAGATTCTGTGTCTCCCTCTCTCTCTGTCCCTCCCCCACTCACACTCTGTCTCTCTCTCAAAAATAAACACACACACACACACACACACACACACACACACACACACATATATATATAGAGAGAGTCTTCAGAAAGGTCTTGTGTGCTTTTAAACTTTACAAAATTGCTTATTGATAAAAACAATTTACAAATAACACTTAAAATGTTGAGCAGTTGAGGAGAGTTATGTTAGTCATTCTACCCAAAGCATCTTCATTTTAAAGGACTGAACAAAAGTAAAGTGTCTATGAGAAGTGAGAAGGTAAACTCAACAAAGTGACAAACAATGAACAGAAAAGAAATCCCACTCTCCCCAACAGCTATGAGAACTGAGAAGCTAACACAGATCCTCTCTATCAGGCACACAGATGAAGTTATTAAAGCTTAAAAGTTTAAAAATAAAACAAAAAACCCACCCATATCTGCAGGAGGAAAACACTACATTTTGGTGGCCTGATACCTACCTCTGGACCTAACCATAATGATTAGGGAGAAATGGTTCCAGTATGATGACTGCCTGGACAAGGGCACGAGTGCATAGGTCTGAACTCTCAGCCTTTTTTTATGTGCTGCCAACCCTCCTCCATGCCTCAGATAAGATCAAGGCAGATACAGACATTGTGCTACAGAAAAGACCATCTCTCTATCAGGGAGTTGTATTGTTTGTGCTGTTTTTTTTTTTTTTTCTTTTTTTCCAAAAGTAAAGTCATCATTTATCATAAAAAAAAAAAAAAAGGCTTTCATTTCTTTTCAGCTTTTATGCTGCTGGGATTCTTTGACCACACTGTGTGGGGCCATGAAGAACTGTCCCAAGAATGATTCCTGGAAGAAGCAGAAAACCCCTCCTGGAAATACATCTTTTCTCTTGGCCGCCTCCCCAGTATTCCCGTACCGGGAACTGTCTTAAGCAGGCAGGAGGATGGATGGCCTGAGGTCTTCCCCCAGCTCTGCTGTCCATGTTTCTTGAAGCCCATTTGAAGCTGATGACTGTCTCTAGCCTACAAAGGGGCTGGGGCCTCCACAGAGGCCCGCTCACCAAGCCTACTCAAACTCACTTCAGAAAGAGAACTTCACATCCCTGTTCAAGAGAGGGTGAAGACGCAGACCAGCAGCTCAAAAAAAGGCTACTACATCTGCCAACACAAACAGCTTCTCAACTTCCATTACAAGAGGTTTTCATCAATGGTTGGAATCCTTTATGTTATAGAAATAGTTTTCCGCCCCAAAAGAAGCACATTAAAGAGTAGTCCCTACAGTATCGGGAGTTCTTGAGCCAAACCAATTTATCCTAGCTCAAAACTTCTCACTGTGGAATAGAATGCAGTGGTTGATTCTGGGTTCTGTAGTCAGAACAGCTGAGTTTGAATCCTGACTCCACTAATTAATAGCTGTGTGACAATGGGCAAGTTACTTAACTTCTCTGAGCCTGGCTGTCCTCATCTCAAATGGGACCAATAATAGTACTGTCTTGGAGTTACTATAAAGAAAATGTGTGATCAACTCTAAAGAATATAACATCATGCACAGGACCAAGTAAGTACTCAACTGAGTCTTTTGTTTTCTCTGCTACAATAACAACTACAGACTGCTTGAGCAAAGTATTTGCCACCACACCTTTATGTTCTTCCTGCTATTAGAGTATGTAGGTTTTATTTGTTTTCTTGTCTTGTTGGCTCTTGTTAATTTGTTAGTTTCTTCTAAAAACTAAAGGATCGATATACAGGCTGCTAATTTTTGTGTTTTGTCTGTTTGCTTATTTTATTAATTATCCTTGCATCTCTTAAGCCTGTTCCTCCCTTTTCACCTCTAGGGCTACCACCTTATTTCAGTACCTCTGTTCCTTCTAGCTTGGGCTACTGCCTAGCCCTCCAGCACTAAGATTCTATATTCCTTCTGGAGGATACTCCTGCCTGCTATTCCCAGACTCAAAAAGTTCAAAATCTTGAGCTAAGCACTCAATGCTTTCCCTGTCCTGGCAAATCTTTACTGCTTACTCTTCCCCCCATTCCAGAGCTTAAGCTACAGAGTCCCCTGCCCTCTCTCCTGAACATTGTACTGTCTCAGCCCTGTTGCCTTTACTCATGCTCCTCACCTAATTCTACATCTGATAAAATTCTTTCCATTTTTCTGGTCGAGTGCAAATACCATCACATTCATAGAAGCTTCCCTGACCCCTCTATCCTCTGAATGCCCATGACATTCTTGTTGAATTTGGCATACTCTGCCACGGGGAATGCCTCTTTGTCCAATTCTAGATTTTCATTCCTATCTGCCTACTAGACAGAGCTGCCTAGCTATCCAAAAGTATCTAAAACACAGGCTGGACAAAACCTCTCTGTTCTTAGCTCCTGCCATATTTCCACACCTGTTCCTACATCCTGCAACGTTAGGCAGGAATCTCAATCATGTAGGCAGGTCTCACTAACCCAGGGAAAGCTGAGAAATTAGGCTTCCCAAGAAGAAAAAAAGATTCCTGCTGGGTCTTACAGAGAAGGGTATGGGAAAGCCATCTTGGGTCCAAGGAGACTCTAAACACAGGGCTGTTTTATTGCCCCAAATAGCGATAGCTATCTAATCTTCCACCACCCCATTGCCTTGGTTCCCCTCTATGTAAGCTTCAAAGGCTCACATTCCACCTGTATGTCTTTCTGTAGCATCTAATTATGCATAATTTCTATCCCCTCATAACTTCAGCTCTTTATAATTCACACTATTAATTCATTATACAAATATTTATTAAGTGTCTATTTTACAGGCACTGGGGTGGATAAGACAGGTTCTTTCCAGATGAAAGTTCCACTCTGGACTAGAGGACAGACGTTGAACAAGAATTAAGTCTGTGCTTCATGTTCTAGTGGGAAGTTACATGAATTTATAAGAGACCTGGGCTTGGCTAGCTCCAGTGAAAGGCAAACAGAGGAAGTGACATTTAAACTTCACCTGACCTAGAAAAAAGTAGTTATATCCATACTTCATACCTTACAGTAAGATGAATTCCAGATGGTTCAAAGACTAAATGCAGAAAATCAAACCATAAAAATAACCCCCCTAAAAAACAGGACAATTGTTCTTATGACACAAAATTCAGAAGATATAACAGAAAACACTGAATATTTGACTACATAAAAATAATTTGTAATAATTTCTGTATAACAGAAACCACCATTAACACAAAAGAAAAAGCAAATTGGCAAGAGGAGCATTTTAAAGTCAAATCAGGGGCGCCTGGGTAGCTCAGTCGGTTGAGTGTCCCACCTTGGCTCAGGTCATGATCTTGCAGTTTGTGAGTTCGAGCCCCGTGTCAGGCTCTGTCCTGACAGCTCAGAGCCTGGAGCCTGCTTCAGATTCTGAGGCTCCCTCTCTCTGCCCCTTCCCCGTTCATGCTCTGTCTCTCTCTGTCTCTCAAAAATGAATAAACGTTAAACAAAAATTTGAAGTCAAATCAGACAAATGGGTAATTTTTCTAATATATAAAGAGCTTCTAAAAATAAATTTAAAAAAGAATATGACAAATTATAAACCTATTTAAAGATACCCCATCTTCACATGTAATAAGATAAAAGCAAATGAAAACTACATTTAAATGCCATTGTTCTCCTTCCATAGTGACAAAAATAAAAAGCATGAAAACCACATTGCATTGACAGAGTTAATGAGAAATAGGCTCTCTTTTATATTGCTGATTGGACTATAAATGGTTTAGTCTCTATAGAAGGCAACTAGAAAAATTAGAAATATATTGTCCTAGCAATTCCAAACCTAGGAATTTATCCTACAGACATATTCATATACATATGAAATTAAGCCTATTCAAAGTTATTAATTATAGGAGTCTATATGAGGGGAGGGGGAAATTGAAACAATCTAAAAATCCTTAGGAGGAGATTGGTACAAAAAAACAGTACGCAAAGGTTAAAAGGAATGGAAGCTTTCATGTATGGATATGGAAGAATCTCAGACATTTCATTTTTAAAAAAAGAAAGTCAAGGAACAAAACAGTCAGTATTCCATTATACCACTCGCATAAGTATCATTCTATAACTCCTATCAATTTGCTTCCATCTTTCTAGATGCTGCTTCTAGGAATAGTTCAAGTTACACCAAAGTGCCTGGTACAAAGCATACTTACAATTACTATTTGATGAAAGTAAGTCAATGAATATAGGAAACTAATGGATGAAGGAACATGCTTGGATACTTGGCCTCTAAATTCAATGTTAGGTCCTTTTATGCACAGATACAGAAAACCAATGGCTGAATCTTAGCTATTTTGTTCCAGAAAAGTCTAAAATACATCCTTATGTAAGACAAAGATTACTTTTAAATGGACATAAGATGAATTTTCTAGGTTTACTTACTCACATCCCTCAGGAAAAAAAAAAAAACAAACATTCAGTAGGGCAAGGTTGTATTCCACCTTAAGCCTTTTATTCTAGCAACTGAATTTTCTATAACTAGGAAGGCCAAGGAGGCTGCCTGGTCAGATTGCCTCCCACCTCTCTCTTGCGTGAACTCCCTCCTCCCACCTGCTATTCTTGTCATGAAAATCTTCATCACAACCATCACCACTTAATGAACATCTGCTGTGTGCCAGGCTGTGCTCCATGCCCAGCGTGCGTTCTGGCCACAAGCTCCTGAGGGATGCGTGTAATACACTGTCTCCATTTTACACACACAAGGATAGGCTTAAAGACCTGTGGATGTGTGTCCGACATGCCACAGCAATGAGGATGCTATTTCTTAAGATGGAGTTTGATTTTTTACATGTAACATTCTGACAATAGGTAGCAGTTTGAATAACCTGGATTACAAGTGAAATACTAATATAAAGTAGTAGGTCTGGGATAGATGATACACATGAAATCCAAGATCAGTGCTTCTTTATCTGTTCAGGAATCCCTAAAAAGCCCCTGCTTTGCATGTTTAGGTGGCAGAGAGCACCCACACTCACCAGAGTGATAGGACACCTATGTGCCAATTGCCCAGTGAGTGTTTCTCACCAAGGCCCACTCATCACAGGTTATCAGAAGATTCTCCAGCTATTCATTATTATAACCAACTCATTTTCTCCACGGTAATTATCTGTGAGCAACATATCATGCTGTCCTTGGAACCATCAAACTGACATATGATTAAATAGCAGAGGGCTCTGAAGTTAAATTTAAAACCACTCTCTTACACTTCAACTCACACATCACATCGAGGTCTGTCCAGCCATGGGAATATTCCAGTTGACCAACACCAAAGGCCATCAAGAGACTATTCCATTACTTCACGTTCCCATCCAGGAAAGGTAATGGTTATGTTCTCAAAACCTTCTAGAGAGATTTTCCAAGACCTGAAGTAAAATTTTGCAAAGCAATTCTCTGTTTGAAGCTCTGCTCCGGCCACACATTAAAATGTCTCAAGAGTTGCTTATGTTCACACCACGTGTCTTCACAATTACATGTGGGGTCTCACAAGAAATAGTATAATTTGTCCACACACGGTGAGGATCACACACTTTTCAACTTTCACTGAAAAAATTATTGCAAAGCATAAATCATTGTACACTCAGTTCTGTTTATACCAATAAGAATAATGCTTATATTAACAATGTTACCAACTAGGAAAAAAAACTGGAAGAGAAGGTCACTGGGCAAGCTAAGAGTTAAAACATAAGTCTCACTGCTCTTGGACTAAAAAAAAAGCAACAGGAGAGTCTTCAAGAGGAAATTTCTTTCCATTCCCTGACTCTCTCTGTAATTTCTAGAATTAAAGTTTTTCTATGAAAATAATTCTACACAGTTCACTTTATTTTTGCAGGAGCTGTGAATTAGAAAAAAACAACAACTTTTTCCCATCCTCAATAAAATAGTTGCACCCAAAGCAAAATCAGCCAATTTCTGTCTTCCTATTCTGTTTTTCATATTTATTTACCTTGATATTATAATTAATCTTCAACTGTATAGTATTCATTAAATTTAGGGTAAAATTAAAAAGAGCAGCAAATATTAAAATTATAAGAATTCCTTACAAAGAAACTTCCAAAACCCTTGTTAGGTATATTAACAACAAGGTATTTTGTTCAGAGAAACATACACAGTACCCACTCATTTTTAAATAGGTTCCTCCAAAACATAGGCTTCACAAAAATGTGAAATTATGCAGTGTGAAAATTCCAAGTACCTTTACCCAATACAGAAGAGAGTCCCAGTCACTAGTTGGATAGGTTTCCCTACAACGTGAGCTGGTATTGTGGGTAATGAAGTGATAGAATTCACATTTCATAAGAAAAGCCATATAAAGGAAATAGATATTATTTTTCTAGAAAGTGATTTATATTAATACTGAGAAACTATTTTTTTAAAAAATTCCTTCCCCTTCTCAACATTTACAGAAAAGGCTAACATATCTTGAGAGATTTACTATTTGCTGATATTCATCCATATGGTAGTACCAACCAAAAGCCAGGAGTATGGACAGAATGGGTGGGGAAGGGGGGGAAGATTTTGAAAAACCACAAAGGAATGATTAACCCGACCAACTTAGCATCTCTTCTCCTGGGGCCAAGATTTACCAGGCCTACCCAGGACTATCCCTTGATTTTGCTGTTGTTGTCATTGTTTTAACAGATCTGCAAGTGCAAAATGGTTTTACTCATCTCCAAGGAACCTCAGAAACACACCGTACCACAAAGCATTTCAACTACAATGCAAATTGTGTTCCTTCAATCTTCTTCACATTCTAGAGAATACAGATAGAGAGCCAGAGCAGCCACTCAAGCAAAAGTTGAAAAGTAAAAATAATACAGAGCATAAAAGCCCTAGCTCTACAAATTGGAGCTGGCTCAGCAAAACATTAGCCATGGCAAGTCCTATCAAGGCCAGGTTGGAAAGGTGCAAGAACCAACCCCTGGCTACACCTCAAAAGTTCAAAAACATTTCCAAATATAGAACCCACTTTATGTTTGCAGGAGCTGTAAATCAGGGAAAACAACTTTTTCCATCCCCAATAAAATATTTGCACCCAAAGCAAAATCAACTGATTTCTGGCTTTCTACCAGTTCTGCTTGGGCATAAAATTTTCTGACACTTCACCAGAAATGTCAGCATTAGTATAAGGCAGCTAAAAGAGGGAAATAATTTTCTGACCTGTGGATAACCCCTTCAACCCCAACAGGAAAAGGAATTTAAAAAAAAACACCTGAAACCCAGTTTTTCCAGTTATTAGTATAAATGGGACAAACTATTTTTCTTAGTAGCCAAATCCTTCCTTATAGGAAGTGCTGGTCTTTGAATTCAGTGAGGGAAGGGGTCATGTCTGTTTTACTGCTATATTCCCATACCTCACTGACTCAATGCAGAAGGATTTCAATGAACAGTCAAGAAAAGAGGGGAAGGAGAGGGAGGGAAAGAGAAAGAAGAGGAAAGGAAAAGAAAGGAAGACAGAAGGAGGGAACAAAAGACAGAAAGAAAGGGGTAAGAAGGGGAGCAGGGAGACAAGAAAGGAAGAAGGGAGAGATGAAGGAGTAGAGGAGGGAAAGAGAGGGAGAGAGGGAGGGAGAAAAAGATAAATTTAGAAGGAGATGTTTCCTCTTCTTTTATTTGTGTCTTTACTTTTCTTGAACTTTCAAGCAACCAGCTTGATAGAAAACTAATCATATCTTTTCTGAGGGCTTCCTGTCTGAAGCAGTCAACACAGTCGACTCCACCTCCAGGAAGAGCCCACCAGCAACTCTCCATAGGGACCCAGTAGAGGGAATGAGGGGTGAGAGGGAGCGAAGGAAGTTACTGTCTTCAAAAGTCATTTATTCAACACACAGGAGTGTGATTGCCACTTCCAGTGTGTGCTACAACACCACGTGGAGCTGGAGATCCAGCCAGTGCTCAAGGAGGCTGCCATCTACTAGGAGACACAGTGCCTAATCCAAGGTAGGATATAACAGAGGCCAGGAGAAAGGGTCAGATAAAGCTCAGGAGGTCAAGGCAGGGAGAAACTGCTTCTGCTTCAGGGGCTCAGGGAAGGTTGGACAGGTGATACCTGATAGGGCCATGAAGAGGCAGGATTTTTACAGAAGAAACCAGCCCAAGGAGGGGGAAGAGGTGGAGGGGGAGGGAGGCAAGAATCACAGAGTGAAGAGAGAGGCTGTCTGCACAGCCAACAGGATAGTATTTCCCCAAGGTGTTTCATGTGGTCTATTCTATGAACCCCATATTTGGGAAACTGTGGATCCTACACAATTGCACGGGAGTCCCTACTGCAGACCTTCTCAATGATTTTAATGCAATTGAAGAAGTGGCAAAAGATTCCATTTGTAAATCAGAAAGGACCGGCTTTTGGGTGAAAAACCCCAATTTCTTCACTTACTAGCTTGTATTAACTTGAGCAAAATATTTAACTTTTATGAACTCCAGTTTCCTCTTCTCTAACATGAAAGAACAGACAGTCCCAACCTCATACAGTTGCTATAAGTAAATACTACATAAAAAGTTATTAATTCAGTGCTGGCACTTAATGTCCAATATTGTTACTGCTGCTGTTACTTCTACTTCTGTTATTTCTATTATTATTAATATCAATGTGCATCACGAATATAAAAATGAATGTAATATACATCATCATTTCTAACTTTTTTTTTTAATGTTTATAGAGACACTGAGCATGAGAAGTGGAGGGGCAGAGAGACAAGGAGTCACAGAATCCGCAGCAGGCTCCAGGCTCTGAGCTGTCAGCACAGAGCCCGACGTGGGGCTCGAACTCACGGACTGTGAGATCATGACCTGGTCTGAAGTCGGATGCTTAACTGACTGAGCCACCCAGGCGCCCCAACACATCATCATTTCTTAAGCGATTTGGTCAGTTTTTCATCAGCTCTCTTTTTTTACATTTATTTTGAAAGAGAGAGAGAGAAAGAGAGAGCATGAGCAGGGGAGGGGCAGAAAGGGAGAGAGACAATCCCAAGCAGGCTCCACATCCAGCATGGAGCCTGACGCAGGGCCCAATTTCATGACCACAAGATGATGACCCGAGCCCATATCAAGAGTCAGACATTCAGCCAATCGAGTTACCCAGGCGTCCCTTCATCAGCTGCTTTTTAGAAATGCCAGGCCAGCATATAGTGCCAGGCCTAGCACACAGTAGGTGCTCACTAGGTATCTGTGGAGAGAATGAGGTAAGAACTAGTGAAGAACAAACTGCAGGACAGCAGGGGATGCTCTAGGCAAGTTGTTTTTCATTATTTCTTTGGGCAACAGACCTCTGAGGTCCGGGAGCAATGACTTCATCCTTTGCTAGAAGAATGAGAGATTGAGAGTGCAGTACTGAGCTCTGGGGAAACATCACAAAGAGTTTATTTTGGTAGAAGTGTTTGAAGTGACTCTGTAACAATGAGCTCACGCCTGCTGCCAGGCGCCAGCCATCAGCTGGAGCCTGCTTGCCAGGGAGATGCACACAGCCTGTCACCAACAGTACCCCCACAGGATATGTGCAGGGAGGATCCCAGGAGACCCACTCAAAACACAGCTCCTTCCTCTCCAAGAAGGGATACTGAGGCATAAGCAAGGAAGCAGCTGACCCAAGATTCAAAGCAAACTGGAGGCTGGGAGAGCCCAGGAAAGCTCTGAGTCTTCTGGTTTTACTTGGTTGACTCTCTGGCAGGATTTAGAAGTGAATCCCAAAGGATATTGTTTCTTTTTTTTTGGTCAGTTGCTGCATACATTTATCTAGATAATGTCATCTGTCATAAGTCACACACTAATCTCACAAATAGTTCCTAGAAATGAGCAAACTTCAACATAAACTCTCCCCCAGAGTGCAAAGCAGAGATCCTGTTAAATCTCTCCAGCTTCCCACTGGTTTGTGTGTAAAGAGATTCTTGACAGAAGTGGGAGTTTTCTGGAGTGAGAATCTGACCAGTTTGGAATATGACATTTGCATTTTACCAAACCAGATACTGTCCACCTGAATTCAAGCAGGACAGTCTGTATAGAGTTTGAAAAGGAAGTGAGGCCATTTTAAATAGTAGTTGGAGGGGAAGATTTCCCATGGTGTCCAGAGCACAGAAAAAGAGACCCAACAGTGAGTCAAGTTTTCAAACTTCAGATTGGGAGGTAGGGAAGTGCAGGGCAGACTACAAACTTCTATGGTAAGAAAGACCACACATTAAAAAAAATGTGATATGTATATACACACATATGTGTATGCATACATACACAAATATATGTATCTCAATTATAAGTCATATAAAGAAAGTACGCTAGCCAGAGGTCCTGTATTCAATTCAATTGTTACATTTCATTTCAATTGTTACATTTCCCTTAACTATTTTTTTCCTTTTTCAAGCTTTTATTAAATTCCACTTAGTTAAAATAGTGTAATATTAGTTTCAGGTGTAAAATTTAGTGATTCACACTTATATACACTACCCAGTGCTCATTACAGCAAGTGCCTTCCTTAATACCCATCACCCATTTAACCCATCCCTCACCCATTTCCCCTCCAGAATTGTTACATTTCATTTTATTTTAACTGGTAAACTTGGAGTGGTTGGGGAAGGGGGGAGCACAGTTAACTCTGGAAACTTGTCAAAGCTCAAGAAAGCTTCCAAGACCTATAGACATTTTTGTTTCCAGGAAAGCAGGGCTGCCCAATTTCTCTTACACTAAAAATATAACAAGAGACTGTTTACAATGATTGCACATTTTCTCCATTGTGTGCTTATGGGGCAAGAGGTTAAATGATATTGAAATGATCTGAATCTTGATTTGCCCATATAGTTCACACAACGGACCTGGCCTGAACATTTTACCAAAACCAATCAACACACCGAGCCCCCTGTAGATAGACCCCTTGTCACCCACAACCTCTCCCAGCCCTAATCCTGCATCTTGTCTTCTGAGAGTCAGAGTTCATGTTCATTCACCATGAATGAGGAAAAACCTAAGTACTACACCATACATTTCCCGATATATAAGACATAGTAAAATGCCCGTGGACAACATCTGAAGACCCTGGCAGGGAACATGAGGTGTGAGAGAAAAAGGGGTTCCTGGTCTCAAGGGCTTCAACATCAACAGGTGCAGATTAGGAGCAGCAGAGCGAAGGCAAAAGGAAAAAGAAAACAAAAAACATACACAAGGACAAAGGCTAAAAGCTTCATTAAAAGAGCGGATCCAAAACTTGGAGGAAAGGTTTGGATGCCATGTGGCCAAGCTCCTCCTCTCTTTCATTATTAGGTCTCTCTCTGCATATAGGGGCACCAGAAAGTTAATGAACTGTCATTAGCTTTTGGATGAGAGCAGTTCCGTAGGACCATGCTTTTAACCTCTGTTTAGATCTCTCGTGAACTCTTGAGAATGGGCTTTGTTCAGTGTCTTGAAGTTCAAGGCAGTTCCTGTGGGACACCCAGTGTGGTATGTGGGAATAGCAGAGATGTGGTTTCATTTTCAAGGTCTATGAGCCACATTGGATTGGGAGCAGACAGTGGGACAAAACTGGTGTGTAGGCCTCATTTTGAAATCACTTGCTGTTAGCATAAATGTGTTGGTCTGGTGGCTTAGGTGATAAGCAGTGGACAGAATAAACAGGTGCAGACACTAAATAAAGAGAAGAAAATAGTATCGCTTGCCTCTCAAAAGAACAACCACATTGGCTATCAATTTGAGTCTTTTTCTTCCAAGTTTTGGTAGTTCAAAACATACAGCAAGTACCTTTTGGTAAATTCATTGACTGAAGAAATCAATAGATATTACTGCATATTATTGTAAAGAGAAGCCTTGCTTGACTTAAAGGAGAACAAATTACTGACTTGGACCCCTATCTTAGAGGAATCAAATCTGGGATGTGTTTCTAAAGCAAAACGTTCATTTTGCTTCTTAATATTGGGGTGTACATAGTCAACATGGAATTGAGTTTTGTATTTGGTTCCATATGCTATGCCCTAGGTAATTAAAGTATGTCTTATGGCTAATAAAAATGAAGTAAAAAAGTCAAAAACCAAAACAATGACAGGAAATAACATGTGTGTACAATATGTTACCAACACACTGATAATTTTCAAAAGTGACTTTTAAAAAAGTATCATAAATCTTTCAAAACATAGTGATTTATTAAGCAAAAAGTCTGAGTGGTTTGCACTATTAAATTCAGCTTTTGAGTTGCTGTGTCACAGGCAAATCTTTTGTTCTCCTAGGTTAAATTTAGCATCCTGCATTTTGTTTTTTCCACTGCAACATGTTTTATCATCATGCAATCAATTTTCTGAGCTGCTCAGGAGAAACGCACTAGGGAGTTTTCACTCTGATTTCTCTTACTGATTGTATAATCCAGAAATCAAATGTATCAAATAATCCTACAGTGATTTATTTCCATCTTCTTCTTTGCCCTTTCCCACCTATACAGCTTTCTCATAAAAATAAACCATCCCTAGGCATGGGATGAAATGGGGAAAAAAATGAGGTGGCCAGAGGAAAACCATTTCAGAAATGTGTTTGTTAAACAAGTGCAAGCAATAAATTGAGCTGGGGGGGGGGGGGGGGGCGGGGGAAGGCAGTTAGAAGAAAAACTCAAAGTACTGACCTGAGAGTCAAGCTGATTGGAGCAAGGGTGAAAGCAGCAATTTGGAGGATTAGCAGAAAGGAAAAGGGATAGCAAAAGAGAATAAAAGGAAGGAAATGCATTAGTTTTAAACATACAGCCAACAGATGTTATATTAGCAGGTTTTATAACCAAATGAAGGACAGTAAAGCAACTTTTATCTGATATTACCTCAAAAAGCCCTGGGCACACACTGTAAGCTGTTCTATTAAATATTATACGTAAGAAACCAGTACCTGCTCTCATATGCATAATCACTGTAAGCACTGGTGTGAACCTGAGGTGTACTCCAGCAACCCAAGAGCTGGAATTTGCCCTTTTCTGGTGGTTTATTCATTGGGAAAGTTCCTATCTATGTGCATATAAAATTTTATTATTTTATAAACTTAAATGGAGGTTACTAAGGCATTAGAGCTGGTGGTAAGGACTGATGTCAGAAAAGATTTTATTTGAACCAGTAACCATCTTATCAGATATTCTTCCTTCCTCCTTGAAAGACAAAAGGGGCTGGGCAATTTGGCTTTCTGTTCAAAGATTTCCATTTTCGATGCTCACAAAGCACGGCACCTAGCAATGATCGAAGACACTGTGAGAAGGGCTTCAGGTGAGGTGTTGCCTCCTATCAGCCTCCCAAAAAAGGACAGAGCAACTTCCAAAGCTGAGAGTACTTTTTTTCAGTTGTGAAAATGACGATCATACTTCATCACTGAAAATATCCAGATGCGTGATAACTTATTTGTACAAAAATATTTAACATGCCCTTCTAATAAGTCAAAACAATAAAGTCCCAGATCAAGCAAAAATTAAAAGAAAAAAAAAGTCATGATCTTCTTCAGGCTACTACAGGAGCATATAGTGGACATTCATTTTGTTAACCTATATAATGCTCTTTGTAAAAAACAAAGTGGATATACAAACAGGTTACCAGCTATCTATCAACGGGACTCCCACCATTCCATACTATTAAGAAGTAATTTTAAGCATTTCACAGAGAAAGGAAAAATAAATCATCTGGAGAAAGCTTAAATAAGAACATTTCAAATGAAAACAATGTTGACCATGATGATAAAACTCAAAAAGAAAATTCAAGATTCAACACATGGTGAAAGCATTGATTCAATAATCCCTCATATTTGAAATCCCTTTGCAGAGTGTTTCATGATCATGAACACACAACTGATCAAAAATAAGTTAGATCAGGCCATGATCAGAGTGGGGACACTGGCCCCAGCTGTTCCTTCAAATCCTTCTTGATCAGAGAGGTATATCAAACTATGATCCATGGCCAAGCTTTAGAGAATCCTAAATTGAAACAGTAAGCAAACATTTAAGATTAGTTGCCTTTTCCAAGGGTTCCTAGTTTTCATCAAATTCCCAAAGGCATCCATAATATCCATTACCTTTCCCCAAGGGTTGCTAGGGATGGTGCAAAACCATCAGCCACTTGTTTCATTGAAAGGTCTTTAAACACTTTAACAAACATAAATAGAAATCTCTCAGAAAGAAGAGTTTATATCAAAACAAACAGAACTAGTATCAGGTTTCTCTGACATATCATGAGACTTCTAGAACACAGTATCATCATTTTTTTTTAAGTAAAGCTTCAGTCTACATTTTGTAAAACCTGTTAGGAAAGGCATCAGAGAAATTATGTCAACACATTATTGAACAAATTCAGAAGGAAAAATCATAGTCCGTTTCTCAACCTTAGATAAGGTGCTTTTAGGCATTTGAAATGATTTCTCAAATGTCTGAATGTCTAATGACATTATGTCTTGATCCAGTTAATTAAGTGCTACCTGTTTTCTATTCCAATGTTATTATGTCTTAGGAGTAGAACACTGAAGGACCCACTCTCCTCTCCACAGTGGGGAGGGATGCGATTGAGGGCTTGATTTGGGAATTCCCTGTCTTCTAGACATATACCAACAACCCTCCTTAACATATTTAAGATAATTACATGAAAGGTTACCTGACCAATTCCTTCCCATGGGTGAGATGTCAGAAATCCAGTAGCAGCTGGACTTGTTTGACAAGAGCTCTATTAACCTCTCTCTTTTCCCTAAGGCAGAATTAATTCTGAAACTCTAAATTAAACTCAGAGCCCTTGATGGGCACTGACACAGAAAGACCACATATTTCACTCCCTCTAATGTTTAATTGCCTATCTGATTATATAGCATACATGGTATCTAGCACTGGTGATCAGATAAAGACTTAGACCTGATTTGGACCAACCCTCAGAGATATGCTCAAAGTCCTTCACCCATGGGTGTCAAACTTCCCCAGAGTCCCCTGCTGTCGAAGGCAGAAGCTCCCTGCTGAGCCATCAGCATCAAGTGCAAGACTTTATAAGAAAGACTGCACATGGGGATCACACTGTACAATATGCATTTTGAAAAGCAAAATTTTCAATGGCTGATGAAAACCATCATTCATGTGGAATTTAAGAGGTAAATGCATCCATGTAAGGGCCAGGCAGATGCTATTTTGAATATATACATTGTGGAGAAAATAAAAAATGGGAAGATTATCAGAGTAGAAAACAAACAAGAATTGCCCTCTAAGAGAGAAGTAGGCCAGTGTCCGTGTCATTTGAGTTATATTATTACTAACCCTGAACCTTTTGTTGCACATGACTGAAGTTCTGGAATATTTTAACACTTGCTGCCTTTAAAAAGAAGTCTTTTCACTCTGGTAGGTCACATTACAGACCAGAGACCACAAATTTATTTCAAGTTCAATTTTTTGGTTTTCAAAATCACAAACTTAATTGCAAACACTCCTCCATGACTCCAAAATGGAGATATATGTCACATTGCTAAGAAATCTTTAGTTCCCAACATTATGAGGTAGGAATTTTGTAGTTTAAGCCAGAAAATGGAGACACTGCCCAATTTCAAAAGGGCTGCCTGACAAACGAGGAAGATGTTTTGGTCAGAATACACATGTAGCTCAGCAGATAACACTTCAGAAAGGCAGGCCAAGGCTGAGCTCTCCTTTTCCCAAGAAACTTTCCCTCTTGCTCTCTACCCCCACCTCCTTTGGGGCCTGGGTTGGGGCTGGAGCTCAGACATTTCCCAGACTATGTTCTGCTGCTGGACCCAAGATACAGGCAGGCAGAGAACTGGGACAGACTCAAGTCCCACCACACGTTTAATGAATTACAGTGCTTGGGAGGCATCAGCTTTAAGGAAAGGCAAAGACAGAGATAAAGAAAATGTGCAGAAAGTACATAAAGATAAATGCCTATAAAATCACTGTTGTTTTAATGCATTCCATATTGAGGATATTAAAATGTGAATATTTTTGATGATTTAATGGCACTAGTGTCCAGCTAAGACCTGTTTGTCCAACTAAGACTATGCTATTTTTATGCAAATATTTATAGTAGCTGATCCTGATTTTTCAGTTCCAGTTCTAGGGAGCTGGGTTAGTACAGAAAAATGCCTTCAAAATGTGGAGCCCATCACTTGCTTCCATGAAAGCTAATAAAGATGAGACAGATCTCCTGTGGCCCAGCAGCGATGCCTCTCTGCCAGTTATGTGACTATTTAGTGCTACTGGACTAACTTCTTCCTTCTAGCTCTCTGGTAGATTGGATTGTTTGTTCTCAGTCACTCACCTGTCAGACCTGGGTTCAAATTTCAACTTTCATTCTTATAAACTCTGAAATTTTAGAAAGTTACTTAATCTGTATAAGTCATAGTTTTCTCATCTATAAAATGAAGATAATGATATTTTCTGTGTTGTAAGAATAAATGGTATAAAGTATTGCAGGTCAAGTGCCTAGGAATGTGCCTGATATACATTGTGAGCATAAAATATACATATTATTATTATTATTATTACCTAGGGGATAGATAATATTATTAATATTATCTAGGGAATAGATAATATTACACCTTTCAAAGACTCACAGATTCTCAGAATAGTAAGACTAGGAGTCAGGAAACATACATTACAGTTTTGCCTTTTTCTGACCACAGGACTAATCTCCAGAAGGTAATTCAACCTTACAGGGTCTCAGTTTCCTCACCAATAAAAGAGATGTGATCATAACTTCCCTGTGACTTTACATTAGCTTTTTAAGGAAAGTTTTGGTCCTAATGTACAATTCCAAGGTAGCCATGTAGATACATCTAAAATTAACGGTGATGGGGTGCCTGGGTGGCTCAGTCAGTTAAGCATCTGACTTTGGCTCAGGCCATGATCTTGCAGCTCATGAGTTCAACCCACATAGGGCTCTGTGCTGACAGCTCAGAGCCTGGAACCTGCTTTGGATTCTGTGTCTCCCTCTCTCTCTGCCCCTCCCCTGCTCGCTCTCTCTCTCTCTCTCTCTGTCAAAAATAAATAAACATTAAAAAAAATTAATTAATAATAAATTAAATTAAATTAAATTAAATTAAATTAAAAAGTGTTTTTAGGAACCAATAGACTGAGAGAACATTCCCATATCTTAAAATTAAAATTAAGCCCTTAAGGATTTTAATTTGTATGCTTACGTCAGGAAAAGAAATTCTTGATTTAATCGCTAAATTGGTCACACTATATAAAATTCTGATTATCATCAAACTAATACTAAGATTTTAAGTGAAATACTAATTGACTTGGAATCTGAATACATTAATTTCTATGTCTGAAAATGTTGAAAATTTGAGAATTAACCTATCCATTTAATACATGGCCACTTAACCTTGAGTATTTACTTGTTTTAGCATTCAACTATTCTAATAATAGAACTGTTGCACCAGGACTTGGCACCTGAAAAGTATGATATATTTTAAGAGATTGTTAGACATTCATTTCTAACAAGATTTAAGGTGCACAGCTGGCACGAAGCAGAGGCAAAATTTGAACCCAGGTCTTTTTGTCAGTACAGCCCGTGAGCTTTCCACAAGGCCATAGGGAGCTATTCTGCACATGTCTTGACGTCCTTTCAGGCCTCACAAGTGTCTTGATCAGAGCTGGCAAACATTCACTGATTTATTTAAAATTTGTTGATCTCTTCCATATGGACTGAATCTAGGAAAGACAAATTCTGCCTTATTGCTGAACCAGTAAGAAATCCTCAGAGGTAATGGAGTTACGTAAGATTATTCAGAAATTCTTTCCTTATATAAAATATAGGAAAAAGCATTGATAGAAAGCTTATTTTTAGAGTCTATCCTATACCTAAATACAATATGGATATGATTTATCTGAAAATCTAAATGTTCTGGAATCCTGATACAACCGTCTTTGTTTTTAGACAGAATCTGCTGTCAGGTAGACCTGCCTTAGATCCTATTCAAACATATTTATTTATCAAATGCTATAAGGTCCTCTTACAAGATACATCCCAAGATGAATGTGTTGTGGTGTGCCAAAAGACATCCAAAGGATGCAAGCTCCTTTCCCTTTCTCCTATCTTGAATGAATTTCCAAATATATTCTTCCATATTCTTTGCCTGAAACAAACCTAAACCAAAAATGCTTGTCTTTTATGAGAAAACAGCAACAACAACCACTACTAAGGTTTCAAGTAGTCATAGCCTCAATTTTTCACACACTTTGCTGTCCCAAATGTGAAATCAGGGACATCACTCAAGAAACTTGGCCATTTCTTTCTTAAACACTTAAGAAGTACATAAGCGCTCAAAAGATAAGCCAGTTGGTTTCTTGAATGTCCTAGAGAAACACAGCATCCCTAATAGGCCCCATTGTTCGTTTCCAACTTGAAATAGGAATGCGCATTCCAAATCCCCCACCACCTGCGATGGGCGACTTAAGCCCATGTTCACTCATTGCTGACAATTCATAACATGACTGCAGAACTTACCTCTCAAGTTCTGCAATCTTCTTGTCCTTGTCATTCTTTTCATTCTCCACCTCCTTGAGGATCTCCAGCAACCGGTCAACTTCCGCTTGGGCCTTGCCACACTCATCACGGTAGTAAGATGCCTCTTTATCAAGTTGTTTTATCCGGTCTGCAAACTCAGGGTTCATCCTGGAGTCATCTTCAATATTATGAGCCTTCAACATTATATTTTTAAAGAATGTAGTTAAGACAACAATTTAGAACAATAGGTAGTGCAGTCATCAATGGCCCAGAAATTATCTTTGGAGAAAAAATAATAACCATCAAGAATTATGGGTATACTGTCAGTTAAAAGGCAAAATGGAAAATCCTACATTTCAGCTCCCTTGGAACAATGCTGATTTTAAATTATATTACAGTTTCACAGGGAAGTTTCTTTTATTGTTAATATTTTGTTGCATTAAATGTTACTACTTTTGGGGTATTTTTCCCCCACCAAAAAATGGGGGATGGTTGGGAATAGAGACTGTGACATCTTTATTCCTGATGCTTTGGCAAGCAGAACGAAGACAATTTGACTCCTCACAGTTAAGGAGGTGATTCATACCAACAGCTTCCTTTTCCAGTAGAGAAACTGAGATAAAACAATATTAAATTATTTTTCCAAGAACCAGCAAGGGTATATGTAAAGCCCGGTAACATATAAGAGACTGGTTGACTGTTCATTGAACACTTCATCCCACTGAGAGATTTCAGCAGAAGATGTAGGTTGAAAGACAGGCTTGCAAGTGAAGAAGGGCTTTCCAGCTAACAGTCATACCCATAAATTCTTGTTCTCTTGATGAAATATAACCTTAACCAGGAGGAGGATGAGCTAATTCATGAACAAGCACACAGACAAGAATCTGCAAACACATGCATGGGTGGGTGGCAGCTTCACACACAAGAACATACACAGGCAACAACACAGCAACAACACTGCAGAATAATTTGCAGCCAAAGTATTTGTGGTTTTGTGTGTCTGAAAGTGTGTTATGGCTTTTTTTTTTCCCAAAATAAACTTTTGGCTGAAATATTCTCAGACAGATGGAAAGAACACTGCACTGCAATGTTTTGCCTACCCCTTGTTTCCCATTATTCCTAATTGACTTCTTCAAAGAGTAGGCAGGGAAAAAACAAGTAGTTTAGCAACAGTGCACATTCAACAGAGAAAGTTCTGAGAAGTCATATATGTATGTATCTCCAAAATCCATGTGTGAAATAATACAATGTTAACAATTTATTAGGACTTAAGTTGTTCTGCTGTCTTGCTATGTAGAACAGATGTTCATTGTGTTTTTATAACTTTTTTTTTTAATTTCAGGGAAAAAACAAGGCAAGCAAGCTATAGCTACTGTGGGGTTAAATGAATCATGCATGGTTAGAAAAATTAACACTAATACTGCTATTACAAGGTTGACAGTTTTTTGCAATGATTTAGTTGAAATAAATTAAAAAAATTAGTATAAAAAGAAATTTCTTATTTATGACAAAATCATTTTTAGAATAATATTCTTGCATGTAACATATTATTTAAGCATGAGGATAGGAAAAAATAATTTGCTTTCATGTTCTTTAATCTAAGATTTCCTTACTCAACACATAAACTCAACTATGCAAAAGAACTTGGAAAAATTTATCAGTTCAACATACTAGGATCAGGTACTGGTTTATTCCCTTTTACCAATACTTCTCAGAAAACATTTATTTTTGTTTACTTAGTATATGCATTAGGTTTTATTCTAATAGATTACTGAGCTTTTTCAGTATAATTTAAATAATCTGAAAGAGAATCCTGAGCTAATATGCCTTTAGAAGTTTATTCACCTAACAATTTTATTTTAAATTGAAGTAATGAATATTTAAATTTGTTAATCTCCACTTTTAAAATACAGAGTAGACACTCTATTTTAAAAGAAAATAACTATTCCATATACCTACTTCTATTTGTAATAACAATCAACTCATTTCTCTTGTATCAGAAAAGCACTTAAAATATAAAATTTTAAAAACTGCTAAGAAAAAGAAAACAAAATATTCATGTTAATTCTCTTCCACTTTTATGCTATGTTACCATTATTTTATGGCAGCTAGAAAGCTTCTCATGACATTTTTCTCAAACTACCCAACCAATAATATTAAGATCTTTAAAAAAAGGACTCATGAACTGAGTAATAAGAAGCTAGAACATAAGAAATTTAAATAGGTTTTGATTGTGTGTTTCTGATTTAAGATTCCCTCTTGACTCTAATTTAAAGATTCGCAAAGAGCTAGCAGTTCAGTTAGCCACTGTGCTTTATTTTGGTTGTTTTTATTCTTATGATTATTATTATCATTACTTTTAATAAATGGGTACAGGATTACTAGTTGCAAGACCTAGATTCTAAATTTAGCCCTGTGTCTTATGACTACTATGGACAAAGGGGTTAGCCTCTCCAAGGACAGCAAAAACTACCAAATAACAAACATAGGGAAGGTATTATTCATTTGTATTCTTATTATGAGTATTACTTTATGATATGCATCCCATTGGTACGGCTTGTTATACAGCTAAGTTCATGGGTTTATTTAGTTTTTCTTCCAGATACTACATACACCTTAGAGAAGCCTCCTGCTAGGCTTACAGAAAAAGCAGTCTGCTGGTGGATGGGTATCTGAACACATTCCTTCTTTTAGCTCTGTGAAGAGAAGATAATCTAAGGCCAGCTTTCGACACCAGGTGAAATTAGGTGAGTTGGTATTCTTTTCAACCCAACAAATGAATACTGTTAAAGGATTCATGGGACGTTTCAAAGTACAGAAAGCATAGCAAAAGACATACCTCAATCTAGGCCACTGTTGGCCTCAAGTGATACTAAAATTAGATCATGTTATTAAAAGAGATCATAGTCAAGTTTACAGTTAGCCTGGTATCTGTTAGATAATACTTGTGGGTGCCAGTAACTCTTCTTTTTAAAAGGAATGGGCAACTGCAAGAATACCTTTGAGTTAAATACATTTCCGTATCAATGATACGTGCCAGGATTTTTGGAAGGGTAATTAAATAAAGGTGTAAATAGATACCCTATAAAAAATTTTTGTAAGTCAATAGAAAGCATTAAGAAAGAGTTGTATAGAGATGGGCAAGTAACAATTGCTTCTGGGTCATCATTAGTGTCCATGAAAAGATTCAAGGGATGAGTTTCACATGACTGACAGCTGGTAAGCCCCCTATCCAACCTGAGTAGTGGAGGCAAAAGTCTCCACAGAATTCATAAAAGATATTGTAGGTAGCCACCTCCATTCGGCTTGAATCATAACTTTTCAGAGGATGGGCTAAAATTGTTAACCTGAAATTGTTACATGAGTGTGTTATATTGTGATCTATGGACTTGAGGGTTATACTACATATACTAAAGAAATACAGGAGGAGATTGAGCTTATAAAGCTATGCTTCCATCCAAGTTATAAGGCCAGAGCCTCCTCTAAAAATGAAGTGAAGGAAGCACTTTATTTGCATTTAGCAATACTCTTGCCTTTTCAAATTATAACATGGGTTCTTTAACCTAGAATGGCTGATTACTTCAGACACTGAAGACAAAAATAATAAATTTATTTGAGTAATGATTGTCTGAACAAATTCCTAGCATGGCATTCTGGCCCATTCAAGGTTTAAAGTAAAAATACACAGTAATTCTTTCTCCTTATGGATGCGTTGATTTCAAATTAGCCCCCCCTAAAGGTCAAGAAGTGATTGCCCATTGCATTCTACTAAGGCACATCAACTTTGTCCCCTATCTGTATTAGTGGGGAATCTAGCTCTTGAAAATACAGATTGGTGGGGATTTAATGGTTTTAGAAGTTACTTATTATCATAGATATAGGGAAGAACATCATCACTTTCAAAGATATTCACCAGTCATTAAAACCAAAAAAATATCAATAAGCATTCTTTTTTTAATGTAGAGATTTAATTTTGCTGATTAAAACCAGTTGGTTTAAAGGCAAATCTAGATATCTGGTTCTGCCTCAAAATATTTCTGGTAACTTTGACAGCAACTCTCAAGCATCTCAGAAACACAGAAATTGGGGAAAGAATATTTCAGAAATGTCTGTATTACATATTAGATCAGTAAGTTTTGAGGATCCCCCAATTATGTTTCCTATATTTCCACATGTAAGGAAATTTCCCCACAAGTGGGAAAAATCAAAACAAACTTGGGAGCTTCAATGATGTGGGCAAGCCTTGGAATTTTGATGTAAACTGACTTTGAAAGCCTGATTCAAGCACAAAAGAGAAATCTGGTCATGACTTAGGACAAGTAGTACATAACAATACCTAGTGGCTATTTTAATTATAGAATTTAGAACTATTTTAGGAAATAAGGCAAAGTTTCAAGTTAATGTTATATTTAAATTAAAGAGCAAAAAGTGGCTTAAGGCAAACCGGAGAGTGATATCATCAATATGAAAAATCGCAAGTTTATTACTACTTCTCTTATAAAGGTTAGACATTGATTATATTCAGTAAAACTCCAGTTCATCATTCTAAGTGCTTAAAAGGAAAACATTAACTTTGGCCCAGAAACCTGCTGTCAAAATTGGGCAGGGAATATTCAATTATAATATTATATAGCATTCTGTCTTTGAAATAGGGCCTAACAATTTTTAAAAAATTATTTCTTTCAAAATAAACAAATGATTAGTCGTGATCCTAAAGTATAAGCAGAACACTAACTAATGAGTCTGATAGTTTTTCTTCCCTGATGCTTATGAGTTTTAGCAATAATTTGCTAAATTTATGCACAGTGAAAATATGATTCCTGATTGCAGCACTTTGGGGGTTTGGTGTCTGTTAACAGCACTTTAAAATTCCTTTCCTATCTGAACAGCAGAACAGTGTATATAAACTACTTTAAACATTACATTTGATTTCAATATTCTAAAAAAAGTTCCATTCTTCACATCTTTATGAACAAAATATTACGTTTTTAAAAACAATTTTTTAAGTTTATTTTTGAAAGAGAGAGACAGAGTGTGAGGGGGAGAGGGGCAGAGAAGAAGGGAGACAGAATCTGAAGCAGGCTCTAAACTCTGAGCTGTCAGTGCAGAGCCCGACATGGAGCTTGAACTCACGGACCCTGAGATCATGACCTAAGCCGAAGTTGGTCGCTTAACCAACTGAGCTTCCCAGGTGCCCATTTTTTAAAAATATCACTTTTTAAAATAAAGTTTGTATCATTAAAGAACTAGAACATATTATAAAATTTACATTTTATTTAAATCCAATTAATACAAAATATAAAAGCTGAGCCTCAATACTTTATTAAAAATCTAACAATGATATGTCTTTGAATCTTATACTACTTATTTCTAAAGGAAATTCTTCTTTTATAATTCTAGCTAAATACATCTGAAATACTCACAATTTTCATTTTATAACAACTATTCTAAAATCTAACATTTTTCACAGACGGAACACATAGGCTATTTATAAATAAATAAATAAATGTTCAAAATAATTTTTCTTATGTCACACATATACAAATAAAAAGAATTGTCTGTATGCTTAACACTTTTTAAGACCATTCAAACAAAAATACAATTATAATGTAATCCCTTCTAACTATGAAATGTCCTAAAATTAGCAAAATAGAGAACTGAAGTTCTCTGGATGTTCTTAAATAAAACATGTGACCTCAAATCTTCAGTGTTATTGCACATATTACTTGAGTTCTTTAGACACTGAAAGCCTAGAGCAAGTATGAGGTGTGTGCGTTTGTGTGGGTGCATGTGTTAGTACATGCTGTGTGCATGCCATGAATTGTCTCTTAAATAGTTGTAGTTTTCCATTGTGTTGGGGGACTAGTCTATGAGTGAATCAAATAATTTTCATAAATAGGCAAAAAAATTGCAAAAATAAACCACTGTACCTAAAAATGACTGTGAAAGCATTTATAATTCAGTCCACCATGTTCTTGGGATTGCACAGTCCTATAAATCAAGAAGACCTAACTGAACATTAACAAGATTTTTTTCTCTCTCTAGACTGGAAAAATGCTTGGTCTTTTTCTTGTAAACCAGTGCATAAAATGTGAGCCCTGCAAAAGATGCGTTTGCAGAAGAGATAGGATTTCAGTGGATAGTGACCAGGCAAGGGGAAAAATTCACAGGTGTGGAGGTACATCAGAGGGGTCTCAAGTGGGCCCTGGCCAGTCACAAAGTTGCCCCCAGGGCCTCCAAATCAGTCATTTGCCTTGCAGCAACAAGGATATTATACAATGCACTAAGTTGAGGACCCAGAAGCTCTAAAGTTTTATTAAAAATTTATGAGACCTCTGGATACCATCTCTGGGCATAATAACTACTAGAGTTACAGCAAAGAAGGTATTTGAGACTGATGAAAAAAAAAACATATTATTTGCTGGAGCTAAGAACTAAGGGAAGAAAAAGAATTCAACTGAAGATAGCCTGCACAGTGTTTATAATGACAAGACAAAACTCCTCCGGGAGTAAAGACTGATAGTTAAGTTGCAGAAAGGTTATTATTATAATAATAAGGATACAAAGATAAAATTTTAGATTCCTACGAAATGGCATTACAGCATCACTTAGTATTACATGGGTGACTAAAGTAAAAGTTAAAAAGAGTTTCAAAAGTAGGTTTACTTCTACTCTAGGAGAAAATGTTCCCAGGAAGACTTTAAAGCTAAATCTTTATTTATTCTGATTTAGTTTAGATTAATGGGCATAGAACTGACTATAAGATGATCTTATTTAACAAAAATAATTAAGTTATAATTCACCAAAATGTATAGGGAGGCCTGATTCAAAATAAACATACAATAATAAAAGAAATTTCCTAGGTATCAATAACTGGTTAGAAAATAAAAGGAATAATACAGCATTCCCCCAAAATTCACCTAACATAAATTTTTAGTAACTTAACAATTATATATATAGTACTGCTTAGGATCTTTAAAAGGAACTATCACAAGCCTATAATAGAAAAATGTCAAACCTTTACTGTAAAAGATCTCTGAAATAAACAAAAGTTGTATCAACTTCATGAACTGGAAGAAATAATATTGGAAAGATATCATTCTAAAATTATTTTATAGGTTGAGTATAATTCAAATTAAAATTAACAAATTAGTTGACAAGGGTAATCCTGAAATTTACTTGGAATAATAGAAAATTAAAGGTTAATAATACTAAAACAAACCAAAATGAAAAGTAGAAACAAACTAGGGTGGAATTTATTTCACTAGATATTTTGAAAATACTATAAAGCAACAATAATTAAAATTGTGACTCAACAAGCAACAGACATTGATAAAACCAAATGGAAGCTCAGAAACTAAGACATTCATCCAAATGAGACATACAATGAACAGTATCAAGATCAGTGGACAAAGAATTATTTGATAAATGGTACTGGGATAATTAGATAATCATTCAAATCATTTAAAAAATATATACATGAAAACTTCACCTTTCAAAATGAATCAAAATAAACTAAAGGGGTTAAATTGATGTGAAAGGTAACATTAAAAAAATTTTAAATGTAGGTATCTATTCTTGAAATCCAATAATGACTTCTAAGCATAAAGGAAATGAGAAAATCATACAGGGAAACACAAGCCAAGAAACCTAAAAATAGTTTTACTTATTTAAAAAATACTTCAATGAAATTTTATCACAAATCTGGCAAAGATTCTATATAAAGCAAAGAATGACTCATACAAACCAATGAATGAAATGATAAGCTCAAAAACAAGTGCTTATGTGACTTAAACAATTAAGAGAAGAAAAATACCAACAGCTAATAAAGTTATTAAAAACCTCAACCACTCTAGTAATAAAAGAAAATAAATTTAAAATAAGAAAAAAATTCCATCTACACATTTGTCCAAGTTATGTAAAATAGCAGTTTTCCGTGTTGGTTGGGTGTGGCAGAAAGGCTGCCTTCATTGTGTTGGAAGTGTCAATGCTAGAATTTCTCTAAAATGCATCTTAGCAAGAACTATCGGGACCTTTCAAAAGTCATTTACCAGGAACTTATTCCACGAAAAACAGAAATGTCTGGAAATTAATATGGAAAGATGTTTTTCAGAGCATTATATAATGGCAAAAAAAAAAAAAAAAAAAGGAGGAAAGGGATGAGCAACATTTGGGGAATGAGTAAATACAGTGAAATATCACATAATCCCTAAGACAGTGTTTTGGAATAACAGTTACTAGAGAAAATGCTGATGAAATGTTATAAAAACAGGATCTACAACTCAATAAACACTGACACAATTTGGTGAAAAGAAATAAGAGTATTAAATAAGAATAAAAGAGAAGAAAGGAGACAGGAAAGTAAAAAAGGAAGTAGGGGGAAGAAGGGAGAAAGGAAAGAAAGAAGAAAAGACAAAGGGAGAAAGGAAAGGACAAGAATAACAAAAAGATGTCTGGGTAGGGAACCACACAGATGTTCCTAGTGATTATCTTTGTGTTGTAAGACATCCTGTTATTTTTATTTTCTCCAATAATTCTATACTTTTGTAAATTCTCCACTGTGACCATATGTTATTTTTATAACCAGGAAAACATGATTATTTTTTAAAAGACTCTTAAGGATAGAAAATCTATCATGCTGTATCCCTATCAGTTCCAAAAAGAACTGGACCCTGAGAATATCTGCAGACAGGGAGAGTTAAAATAATGAGAGGTTGGCTATACGTCCAGGATGCCAAACCAATGGGTTAGCTTCATTAATTTGAGGAGTAAAGTTTGTTTTTGCTTCCTGGAGACCCACCACTGTGGTTGAAATGAAGGCAAAGTCCAATAAATGCCATATTGTCAAAATTTCTGGAAATGATCTAAAGGTTAACAGAGGTATTTCTTTGGTCCTACCTATCCTGACAGGGATGCTGAAATCCTATTGTGGTCCTGATAAATCTTTGCTGCTACAGGAAAAAATGTCCTGCACACGCCCAAAATGTGACATACTTTGGTTTTCTTCCTGTCTTTAGTAAATGTGAAACAATTTCAGTGGGATTACTTTACATCTTTTAAAAATGATCTAATGAAAATACTTATTTTTCCCAGGGTCAATTTTCAAGCTTAAAGATATTCCAAACTTTGTCCTTCTTCACCTACCCATTGTTTTGAGCCTGCTTACTAACATTCCCATTCAAATGTTAAGGGAAAGGAAATCTGGAGTATTTTTCCTGGTCTACTAAAAATCGCATTTGGGGAAAGAGGTTAATAAAGATACACCAACTGAAATTGAGAAATTGTTTGCGAAAACAAAATTTGTTTTAAAGTTTGGAGAGTGGAGGTTGAATCTAATTAAATACACCCAAGCATCTTGTATATCATGCTGGTTGTAACCTGGAATAGCAGCTTAACAAAAAGTTGTTGGCTGAATTGTTTCTTTTATCTATGCTATTCTTCCCATGATGTGCATTCATAAATAGGAGGTAATTAGAATGCATTATAGCACAGATCACATCTACCAACTGACAAATTCTGGTCACCTTTAGGTAATATTTCACCCAGTAAGCCAGTTGGGTTGACAAAACAAAAAGGTCTTTCTTCTTTAATAAGTTAAAGAAAACAAATAAACTGCTTCATATAAATGCACACCTGTCATTAGGATAAAAAAAATCAGTGGTGGCATCTGGGCTAGCCATTTTACATATATTTTTACTAGTTACCTGTTTTGTGTACCATTAAGCTATAATCAGAATTGTTACTATCTGTTATTAGGAGGCTATATTTTAGTTTGTCCTCGGCCAAATGACATGTTTTTAACTGTTACAAAACCCACAATAATGTTCAGCATTTACCAATTCCAAAGAGCATAGCCCTATTTTTAAATCTAAACCTATTTTAACTTCTATCATTTGAATATAATTTACATCGAGCTGCTTGCTACTTTATGAAATGCTATCCCATTTCACATAGGTAACTCTGAGTTAGAAGAATCTAAGAAAGAATTCCCTGAGCCCAGATCTGCAGCTGACCTCAGCTTTTCTATAAAGTTTAGAAGGATGTGATAGCAGAGCTGGCAATATTTTCTTGAGTTCTTAATTTTTAAATTTCACATTCAAAAGAAATGGCAGTGGCCTTTGCACAGATCATTTCTTTTGACAAAACGGAAATGGGAAGAGACTCATAACTATTTTTAAAACCTCCCCAGTATGGTACACCGTGACATGTGATCAATGGATCCTCATGCTTTGATATGTTACAGCGGGAACTTTCAGAAATGACTTACTGGGTTGTACATCTGATTGAACAACTGCTCAGCTTGCTACATTGCAAAGTTGGGGAGGCATTGAAGCACAGACAGGGAAAGAAGGAAAGATCCAGAAAAACAGCATTAGCTCAACAAATCCAGTGCATTTGCACAGACAAACTGGTCGTTAAAAAAGAAGAAATTTCAGTTTCTAAACATTCCACGGTGAAAGTGAGAGGCTCTAGGGAAATAAAAATGTTGACTTTGGCTCCTAAAAAAGAATAGCTGGAATAAGAAATTTAAGGTTTGTGTTACTTTCCCTTTCTCAAGTTAAATAACCCATGAAATAAAGAAAGCTGTCCACTTTTGATGATACATGAAGTGCTGGCCTCTAGCAATGAATCAGAAGAAGTACTTTTGGCCAAGCCTGCAATTTATTACCTGAACTTCAAAGATGGTAATAATAAAAGATTAATTAAATCTTATCATTGAATTTATAGCTCTTTTTTTTTTTATATTAACACAAGCCTGAAGTTTCTATTCAGTCTAACTTTAGGAAAATATAGATCAGCAAACAGCAGGTTAGCAATAGCAAATATCAGTAAGCAAGACATTACAGGATTAACAGTAAATGGGAGAAGAAAAAATTAAGTCATCAGGAAGAATAAAGGGAACCAAAATACAGTATTATCCATTTCCCATTACCAACTTGTACTGTTAGTTCATAATTAACAAAAAATATAATTTTTAGTGACTATCCTATTATGTTCCAAGTGCTTCAGAATTTGTAATGCTCTCCAGTCTTTTTTGTGTAGAAGATTTAAATTTTGGTGGATTTAAATGTACTGAATATTATTTTAAATATCACTCCCTGGTTCTATTTCTTAAATACCTGCATCATTAACCTGGGGCTCAATGTCAAGGTGTAGAAGATGAAATATTGTAAGAAATTTCACTTTGCTTTACACTGAGACATGTATGTACCTTTAAAGAGCCTGAATTTTTTATTTGTTCAACTTTGATGAAGGAAATGATAATCTTGCCCTGGTTAAAAAAACACCCACTCTCCTCAAAGATGATATTAATTGGAAAATTACCAAATACCACAAATTATAATGTTTTGAATCATTCTTAATTGATTTCTAGACATACAAGGTAAACTTACTTCTACATATTGAACACCATATATTCTTGAAAGACAAAACTACCCACTTGTCACTAATCAGGTTCTTCTCAACCCCTGGGTGTCTATTTAAGATTAATGAACACACTAATTTGTAAAGCATGCTCATAACTAGTTTGTATGTTATGTGGTTAATACCATCTTATCAGCCTCACAAATATCAGTAAAACTTTCCTCACACATGAATATCTGATGTGTGAATATCTGTTTTTAAGAGGTGAGATGCAATGTGTAAGGACTAATTTCTTTTCTGCCTATAACCATTTTTCATCATGAAGGATTTGGAGACTTAAATTAACAGTACAGTAAAGGATTAAAAGTAACTATGCATGTGAATGTTCTCCATAAACTTTTATGTAAAAACTCACCTTACCAATGTCAAGAATTGTTCATAAGACCAAAATAAATTTAAATCACAATTTGGATGCCACTGTAATTGGCAGACAAGGTTTCTGTTCAGCTAAACACATCTACAACGTTGTGTACATTTTATGGCAAAAATACCTGGACGCTCACAAATCTTGAGCAAAATTCCATTGGGAATTCATGGTTTATTTATGACATAATAAAACTATTATGTTTTCAGCTTTCATTTAGTAACCCTTTATATTTTATTCACAAGTCACATACCCTTTTATTTAAAAGGAGGCCCAGACACTCCTTAAGCTTTTATAGCTGCTTATTTTTCCATGAGTAAATGATGTGTTTATATGTATATTCACATACTGTTGGCTTATATTTTCAAATATTTCACGTAGATCTCAATTCTTTTTAAGGTGATGGGCACTTGAGGTTTTTATGGAACTATTTATTAGCAGAAATTAAAGACTACTAGGAAAAGTATTTTAAACTTTTGAATTTAGTTAATGCTAGAGAGCCAAGAATAACAAAATAGCATCTGCAGGTTAGGTATGAAAATATTTAAATTATAATTACTTTATTTAATCTCACTGTACTATGCATTTAGGAGATAGTATAAGCAAACATTATTTATACCCTTAGAAATAAGTTATCTTTTCATAAATTAAATAGGTCCTTTACAGCAAGACAACCATATTTGTTACTTTAATCCTGGTGATGTGACAGAAGGTTAAAATATTGTCAGGAATAATGCTAAAATGTTTATAGGATTTGCTATATGAACTTCAGCACACCATGTCTACCTGAGAGTTTAAGAAAACCACATGCTGTGAGTGATACTTTGGGCAAATCAGAGCTACCTTGAAGGAAACTAAATTGAAATGCTTAAATAGATGTTCTCTTATTAAACTAGTCAAGTCACATACAAGAAAACTGTATCATTATGTGAACCTCTTCCTTCTTAATTACTAGAGGGTTTTAAATTCCACAGGTGATTTACACTAAAAGGGAGCATGTCGAGTATGTATCTGCAGAATTAATATGTGCAGTGGCCTCATCTCCATAAAGGCTACAAAGAGTTCATGAGGTGTCTTTCATGGCCAGGTCTAATTGAGGTCCTCCTTCTTCAAGACTCAGCACAATGCAACTGAGGTAAGCTAATGCAAAGCAACTTAATGAAGTTCTCTCTCAGTATCTTAAAGCCTGCCTTGTGATCACAAAACTGTTCATTAAATTAAAAGTACCTTTCATGGGCTCATTTCTTGATACGTACATGCATGTATAACATATTACAGCACACATTCATTATATGTGTCAAGAATGTATTATCATACACCCAATGCATAAATAGACAACTCAATTGCTACTTAAGCACCCTCAAATGGGCAAATTAAATTCTTATATTTATTGTTCAAGATGGCTGCTTAACTAGATACTACTTGAAAAAAAGTGAGATGCTGAGTGGATTGGAAAGCAGATTATGCAATACAGAGATTTTCTTGCTGTTTTGCTATAGAGGGATTTGATCTCCATATTTATCTTTAGAAAGGAGACTTTACTAGTGTGAAATTTCTCAGGACAATTTCCTAAAATTCCATGGTACACTGAACATTTCAGTTATGTATTGTAGCGCACAAAATAGTATATTAAATTTTTATATATTCAGAATAATTTCTCCACAGATATATGATGCTTTAGCATCCTTATCATCCACATCATATATTTTCATAACTTTATCAAATGAATCCCCATTCCAGTGTGCTATACATTATATATAATCAAACGTTATTATATGCTTTGATTATTTAGATTCTTATCACCTCTTCTGAATAAGTGTATAAGCTGTCAAAGGGAAACAAAATGCTTAAACTCATAAAGTTATGAGTTTTATGTGGACAATGAGTGCAGACGTACCAAACAACACAGGGAAAAAGTCAAAGGAACAATGCATGACTGGAAATGTACTCCACAAAAATGTCCAGTTCAGAGAAAACATGTTAATGCTGCAATGTAAAGATGCTGTTTTCTTTTCCAAAGTCTTCTACATTCAACAAGCTTTCTAAGACATTAAGGTCATTTTTGGTTAAGTATAAAGAGTCATCCCACAGACAGTCTAGAGATTTTGACTATTTGGGCAGACTTTTAGAAATTTATATTGTCAGGTAAACTTTTACAAAGTTCTAATACAATAATTGGCCTACTTCTGAAAGTAGTAAAAGTTTATCAATATAAATGGAGCCCCTGGATTCTTTGATTTGTTACAAACATTTCCATTTATCTTTTTTAAAGTTGAGATTTCCCCAGTGAGTAACAGCTTGTTTTTATAATATTTTTTTACTTCCATTACTATTTTCATCTATTTTTCAAGTTTTTTTCAGACAGGAAACCTAAGATATTTTTTTTTTAGGTTCACTAACCAATTTGATGCAGACTTCTTAAGCTAAGAGTGCCTAATTCTCTTATCAGCAGACAGCAAAAGATAAGGGGTTTGTTTCTTTGCAAAATATCTCTTCCTTTTCCATTTTATATATTCATTGTAAAATGAGCATTTATTTTCTTGGACTTCACTTACCTTTTTTAACTGTGCTTCCAATTTGCTACATTCTTCTTTCTTTTGTTCAATGGCTATTTCCAGAGATTTTAATTTGGAGTCTCTTTTCAGTCCTGCTGAGGCTAATGAAGATGCATGTTCCTTGAGGTCAATTAAACTAGACTGAAAGGAAAGAACACTAGTGAGTAAAACACTACAATTTCTACTAGTCTTCAATTTGAATACATTGATTCTATGCATAGCAATAAAGTGTGCATTAGACAGAAAGGGTAAATATAGTCTTACTAAGGTAACAATAGCTGGCTCTGGCCAGGAAATTAAAATTGGCCAGCTTACAGAACTGAGCAGGATCTAACTGCAATAGAATCAAATGTGACCAAATGGTGTGGTCAGTAAATGCATGTTTCACATCTCAAAGTCATGCTAATGATGTAAGTCCCAAGGTGGTCTTTACATGTCATGGCAAAACAGACACCCTGAACCTTCCATTTACATTTATTGCTGTCAAATCGTGCAGACGCTAAGACAAATATGAACGAAAATACTGATTTTAATGCCTTTCCCTCCCAAAGGACAAATCAAATATAAAAGAAGCATCCTGTTTTTATCAAATTCCATTTCTTTAACAGAAAAATAACCAATGGTTTTTAAAATATCTTCTGTAGAATCACAGATAGAATTATTTTAAAATTTAGAGCAGACTTTATGTCCCAAGCCTTTAAAAATCCAAATTCAACAGATATAATGAAACCCCAACTCAGACATGGCTTTACCTAAGTTGTTCCACTCATCAGTCATGCCCAAAAACCAAGAGCTCTCCTAGACAGTCTGAGTTCTAAAAAGTAAGGAAGTAAATACTTGCATATATCATGGAACATAATTCTGCTGAGCTACAAAGGCATATCTATCACCAAACATGAAACACAGTTAGCAAAATCTAACTATGTGACTAAAATATTTAGGTTTTACCCAAAATCAGGCCTTGTGTGTTTCCATTTTGGCCATTTGCAGCACCTAGAAAGACACTAAGCACACAGGGGCCATTTAGTAAATGATGTTACCTAAAATTTGTGTCAGAGCTGCTTCCAGGACCTTGGAATAACCTTGTTAATAAAGACACCACCTCCATCACTCAGTAAACAACCTAACTCCTAACAACCCTCTGAAGGACAGGTTAGTCACTCTCATTTTTCAGTCAAGAAACTCAGGCTCACATGAACTGAGCACCTTCTCTGAGGTTTGTGCTCTATTAAAGGAAGATACGGGTCCCAAACCCAGAATTCTGACTCCAATTTCAATGCTCTTTATCATACCACTCCCACAGAAATAATAAAGGACTTTGCAAGCCAGGCATTTTGCCATGGTGAAGGTGATTATCACCTTAACTAAATTATAAGCTGACAACAATTATATGTTGTTTTTCTTTATACACTTTAAATTTCCAGGTCTGATACCTTTATGTATCAACTTGGCTAGGCTATAGTCCCCAGCTATTCAATCAAACACTAATCTAGGTGTTGCTATGGAGGTACTTTATAGATGGGAGTACCACCTACCATCAGTTGACTTTAAGTAAAGGATATTATTTTCCAAATCTGGGTGAGCCTGATCCTACCAGTTGAAAGGCCTTAAGAGCAGGACTGAGATTTCCCTGAGAAGGAAGAAATCCACCTGTGGACTGTTGTACCAATTCCTGTCTGGAGTGTTTCCAGCCTGCCCTTTCTGATGGCCTGCCCTATGAATTTCAGACTTGCCCCCATAACTATATAAGCCAATTTCTTGCAATAAATTTCTTAATGTGGTTAAATTTCTTAATGCAGTTCTGTTTTTCTGGTGGAACCTTGACTGACACACCCATCCCAGTGGCAGGCACATTACTATACAGGAACAATAAATGTTTGCTGAAATGCCTGTCTGAAATCATATAATGTAGGCATTGTTTACAAAATTATTTTCATTTAAAGCTATGCTCCACCATGTCGTCAAGAGCTCTTTATACAAACACACACACACACACACACACACACACACACACACTGACTTCAAGGTGCAAACCCATTAATAACACTTATAATCAGTTATTCAAATTGCAAATGAGGTCAAAGCTTCTGTGCCTTCTGACACATACCAACTACATTCATTACAGATCCCCCAAGTTAGATTTAGCACTGAAATAGTAGGAATAGTAGGATTTATACTCTTTATTTTTGTATCAAAGAAATAATCTCCTCTGTAAAATAAAACAAAAACAAAACAACCTAGTGTGCTTATTTTAGGGAAAATGAATTTTGTTTCTATTACTTATCAATTCTTCCCCTCTTGGATTACTCATTGAGACAGTACTTTAATTTGTATAGAATTATCAAAACCCAAGGGATGAGGTAACAATGTGGGGCTGAAAAATGGACAAGTAGGCAGTGATACAGTACAATAAGGTGAAAGGATCTGTAACAGCCAAAAGGAGATGGACATTTCCTGTGGACAAAAATAAGTATGGAGGGGCCAATTGTGGACAATGGCACATATCTCAGAGTTTTGGAGATTGGACAAAATACCATGCATTACTGCTCCTCAAACTTTTCCATCAAAGTATCCCTAAGTAAACTAAAGGAGTTACAAGTATCCCTCCAAGCGTGGGGAAGATAGCTCAAAGCATCCTCTCCATAACCCCCAAGCAAGAAATTTCTTTAAAGTATATTGTTTTACTTTAAAAATGTGGCTACAATTTTTATTCTGTATCCATGTTTTCTCTAGCATGAAAATATTGTTTTAAGTCATTTACCGTAATGTAAAATTGATATTCCAGAAGAGTAGCCACATTTAACCTACACTTTGTGTCCAGCATGGTACCGTATCTCCTAACCTGGACGTATTGAGTGATCCTTTTGGGAAGCACAGA
This sequence comes from Panthera pardus, assembly GCF_024362965.1. Lineage (NCBI taxonomy): Eukaryota > Metazoa > Chordata > Mammalia > Carnivora > Felidae > Panthera > Panthera pardus. Next base: position 24,307,942 of record NW_026527013.1, read on the forward strand.
TGAATGTAGAGTACCCAACACAAAGATTAGTATATAACAGGCCCTCAATAAAGTGGATATGTTGTTATTATTATTGATATTGTTGTTACCCCAAGCAAAAGATCCTGGGACATTGAAAAAATATAGAATAAGCCACACAAATGTGGTTAAGACAACAAGAAAACTTTCAAGGAGCTACATTGTACACAGAGCAGAGAAGAGAAGCATAGGGCATCCTGCTGAAGGGAGTTACAGTAAATATTTTCCTTTGAATTCAGGCAGTTTTGCAAAGGAAACTATGTCCCCAAAGTCTTCACACAGCCCCTCAAATGAACTCTTTAGTCTCTTAAGGCTACCATGAATAGGACTATCAGCATAGTTCATTTGTTTTTCCAGACTCACCTCTTTTTCAGTCAGTTCAGCTTGTAAAGCATTGACCTTCTCTTTCAGGTCTTTGTTCTCTTTTCGGAAAGATTCTATTTCTTCCAATCTTTCTCGATCATCTCTCTCCCGCTGTTCTTTCAAACGCTCAATTATTCTCTCCTTTGAGACAAGTGTTAAAAAAGAGGAAGTGAGAAACCATCAGTGTGTGTGTGCTAAGGCATGCTACAAAAGGAAATGGGAGGCAATAAATGTAAGAAATGCTCTATATGAATCAACACATGCAAGATAATCTAAATTGGGTTTGTTATGCACACATAACAGCATTTGGGAAAGACAATCAATATGGCTTTTGGCTTACTAGTAAAATTTAGCATCACAGAGTTGCAAGGGACTTTAATGTTCAAGCTCTGAGGCTGTTTTGGTTCATGGCAGTACTTGGAAAATTCTGAAAGCAGTTCCAGAAGATGGAAGTTTAGGCACCATGACTCTAGACTTACTAAAGCCTTCAATGGACAAGTGGAAGAAGCAAAACTAACTTCTTGGTTCAACCCTCTTTGCTTGGCTTTTCCATTTGATATCAAAAAAACTTCCTTGGTTTCTGAAGACTCTTCTCTGGCTAGAAAGGGGATCCGAGTGGAGCAAGATCTAGGCCCTCTAGGGGTCTGAACTCATGCTGAGAACCAGAGACAAAATAAAGAATGAGCTCACTGTTGTATAAGTGATTTTATAATGTGCCTGGAAATGTTCATTTTCCTCCACATTTTTTCAATGTCTTCTTGGCAATCAGTAGAGACTCCCAAAATATTGCTTGAATTTGACAAAGTTCAAACAGCAGCTTTCCCTTACTGAAAGCTTACTACATGCTAGGCACTGTGAAGTGCCCTTCTCCATCTAGGCATCAACACAACTGTGGGGTCTGAACCCCCCGTGCTACTAGTAACAGTGTAGTAGTGAGAAACCCAGACCAAGGACCAGCTAATTCATCTAAGGTGACCCAGCACATAAACAGAAGGCACACCCTGGCATTCAGGGCTCTCTGAGTCTTAGCCATGTCCATAAGACCACAATGCCACAAACATATGCATAGTGCCATTTAAGAAGATCTGAGCACCTTGCTGCTCTTGACTTATATACTGAAAACACTACTCTGGTAGACATGGTTTCCAAAAATTTGGAAACTTACCAATATCAGAACAAGAACCTTATTCTTTTTAAGTAAAATTCCATTTGGGCAAGAATGAGTTAGATTTCTGAAATTTGTTTCAAATTATCTAACACATATCTGAACTCTCTTTTGGATGGCAATTCTTTTTTTTTTTTTAATTTAAATTCAAGTTAGATAATATACAGTATGGTCTTGGCTTCAGGGGTAGAACCCAGTGATTCATCTCTTAATATGACACCCAATGTTCATCCCTAAAAGTGCCCTCCTTAATGCCTCCATCACCCATTTAACCCATCCCCCACCCCACCCCCTCCAGCAACCCTCAGTTTGTTCTCTGTATTTAGGAGTCTCTTATGGTTTGCCTCCCTCTCTGTTTTTATCTTATTTTTCCTTCCCTTCCCTATGTTCATCTGTTGAGTTTCTCAAATTCCACATACAAGTGAAATCATATGATATCTGTCGTTCTCTGACTGACTTATTTCTCTTAGCATGATACACTCTAGTTCCAACCACGTTGTTGCAAATGACAAAACTGCATTCTTTTCATTGCCAAGTAGTATTCCATTGTGTGTGTGTGTGTGCACACCACACACACACACACACACATACACACACCACAACTTCTTTATCCATTCATCAGTCAACGGACATTAGAGGTCTTTCCACACTTTGGCTATTGTTGATAGAGCTGTTATCATTGGGGTTCATGTGCCCCTTCGAATCAGCATTTTTGTATCGTTTAGATAAACTCTTAATAGTGCAATTGCTGGGTCATAGGGTAGTTCTATTTTTTTATTTTTTGAGGAACCTCCATACTGTTTTCCAGAGTGGTTGCACCAGTTTGCATTCCCACCAACAGTGCAAAAGTGTTCCCCTATTTCCACATCCTTGCCAACATCTGTTGTTTCTTGAGTTGTTGATTTTAGCCATTTTGACAGGTGTAAGGTGGTATCTCATTGTGGTTTTGATTTCTATTTCCCATTTGAAAATGAATGGTGTTGAGCATCTTTTCATGTGTCTGTCAGCCATCTGCATGTCTTCTTTGGAAAAGCACCTATTGATGTCTTCTGCCCACTTATTCACTGGATTATTTGTTTTTGGGGTGTTGAGTTGGTAATTATTTATAGATTTTTGGATACTAACCCTTTATCTGATATGTCATTTGCAAATATCTTCTCCCATTCCATCGGGTGCCTTTTAGTTTTGTTGATTGTTTCCGTTGCTGTGCAGAAGCTTTTTTTCTTGAGGAGGTCCCAATAGTTCATTTTTGCTTTTATTTACCTTGCTTCCAGAGACATGTTAAGTAAGAAGTTGCTACGGCCAAGGTCAAAGAGGTTACTGCCTATTTTCTCCTGCAGGATTTTGATGACTTCCTGTCTCACATTTAGGTATTTCATCCATTTTGAGTTTATTGTTGTGTATGGAATAAGAAAATGTCTAGGCTCATTCCTCTGCATGTCGCTGTCCAGTTTTCCCAGTGCCATTTGCTTAAGAGACTATCTTGTTTCCATTGGATACCCTTTCCTGCCTTGTCAAAGATTAGTTGGCCATATGTTTGTGGGTCCATTTCTGGGTTCTCTATTCTATTCCATTGATCTGTGTGTCTGCTTTTGTGCCGGCACCATACCATCTTGATAATTACAGTTTTGTAATACAGCTTAAAGTCTGGAATTGTGATGCCTTCAGCTGTGGTTTTCTTTTTCAACATTACTTTGGCTATTTGGGGTCTTTTGAGGTTCAATACAAATTTTAGGCTTGTTTGTTCTAGCTATGTGAAGAATGCTGGTGTTACTTTGATAGAGATTGCATTGAATGTATAGATTGCTTTGGGTAGTATGGACATTTTAACATTATTTGTTCTTTCAATACATGAGCATGGAATGCTTTTCCATTTGTTTGTATCTTCTTCAATTTCTTTCATAAGCTTTCTATAGTTTTCAGTGTACAGATCATTTACCTCTTTGGTTAGGTTTATTCCTAGGTATTTTATGGTTTTTGGTGCAATTTTAAATGGAATCAATTCCTTGGTATCACTTTCTGCTGATTCATTATTGTGTATAGAAATGCAACGGATTTCTGTACATTGACTTTATTTCCTGCGACTTTGCTGAATTCATGGATCAACTCTAGCAGTTTTTTGGTGAAGTCTTTCGGGTTTTCCATGTAGAGTATCATGTCATCTGTGAAGAGTTAAAGTTTGACTTCTTTCTTGCCAATTTGAATGCCTTTTATTTCATTTTGTTGTCTGACTGCTAAGGCTAGGACGTCCAGTACTATGTTGAACAATGGTAGTGAGACTGGACATCCCTGTCATGTTCCTGATCTTAGGGAGAAAGCTCTAAATTTTTCCCCATCAAGGATGTTATTAGCTGTGGGCCTTTCGTATATGGCCTTTATGAAGTTGAGGAATATTTCTTCTATGCCTACTTTCTTGAAGATTTTTATCAAGAAAGGAAATTGAATCAGTTATCAAAAATCTCCCAACAAATAAGAGTCCTGGGCCAGATGGCTTCCCAGGGGAATTCTACCAGCCATTTAAAGCAGAGTTAATATCTATTCTTCTCAAACTGTTCCAAAAAAATAGAAATGGAACAGAAACTTCCAAACTCATTCCATGAAGCTAGCATTACCTTGATTTGAAAACCAGACAAAGACCCCACTAAAAAGGAAAATTACGGGCCATTATCCCCAATGAACCTGGATGCAAAAATTCTCAACAAGATACTACTAAATCGAATTCAACAGTACATTAGAAGAATTATTCACCATGATCACCAGGACTCATTCCTGGGCAGCAGGGCTGGTTCAATATTCACAAATCAATCAATGTGATATGCCACATTAATAAAAGAAAGAATAAGAACCATATGATCTTTTCAATAGATGTAGAAAAAGCATTTGACAAAATACAGCATCCTTTCTGGATAGTGATCCTTAAAAAATACTGGTGCAACAGCTACTTTTAAGGATCCTGATATTATCTTTTATATGCTTATAAGTACATAGTACAAGACAAGGCCTGATACATAAGACAATGTAAAACAGTATGTGGTGCAGAGGGAAGTTAGTTTGAACACTTAGCCTGTGATTTAAGGTCCCCCAGGGAAGTAACTGTTCTACCCCAATGACAATAATTTATGTACTTAATGCTTTCAAGGAAAAAAAGAAGTATCATTATTGTTTTGCAATTAGTTAAAAACACTTTAAAATGAAGTATATTATTACAACAGTGGGGGTGGAAACAGAACAAATCAGTCTACTAATTGCCTACATTTGTTTCTTCTTGATTCCAGTTATAGTCCTATTTCACTCTGTCTGTGACACTGGTGAGTGGATAATTATGGGATCTACAAAAGAAGACAATGGCCTCAGTGCACAGGAAGTCTCTTAAGAGCTTTTAAAAATTTCGGCAACTGAGCCCTTACTGCCTTATGCCTACACTTACTGCAAAAGCATCACAAATGGTCACCCAGCTACCAGGCCCTCTCCATCCCATCATTTCCACCATATGGGATGTTGGAGTGACATTTTTTTAAAGTCCCAAACTGACTATGTCACTTCACTATTTGGAAGCCTTCCCAGGAATCACTCCTGCCGGATCATATGGCGTTTATTCCCACTCGGCACCCTTCATGTGGTTTTACTGCATGTCCATTCCTCCCAGCCCAGCTTTCCAAAGAAGGCACTCAACTCCTGTGAGTCTTTTAACCCATGGCTGGGCAGACTGTCTGGCATGCTGGAGGCACGAATAAGAAGTCAAATTAGGGATCATCTTAGCTTCAAAGGAAGGGAAATAAAATTAAGTATACGTGTTAACATCCAGAAGGTGTCAGAGTCATTTGGTAAGTAGGTTGATTCACTCTAACCACTTTTACTATTGACTGGGCATTGATGACAAAAAAAATCAGCAAGCACTATAATGTTTTTAAGTGTTATTGATGATTCAATACTACGAAATATTTCTCCGTCAATCACAAAACTAATTTAACTGTCAGCCACGCAGGGCCAGATGTCAAAAACATGTGTTAAAAGGCCCTAATATGCCATGATCTACTTGATTAACAACTAACTTGCAGAAATTCCAACAATGTGTTCTTGTTTTAGTCTTATTTGCATTGGCAAGTGTTCCTTGTGCACTCATCTGGCTCTGCACGAATCTAATCTATTTGTGCTTTATCACTGAGCGGGAACTGAATTGCAGTGGCCTCCGGCTCTGTTATCTGCCTTTCTCAACTGCTTATCTGCTATATGGCTACAGCAAACTTGGCGAGACCAGCTTTATAAATACTGTGGGTTCCGTCTCTTGAGCTTCTGTGTGTCAATCCTAGAACTATGTCATACTCAATCTTAACTTGCTAAATGGCATTATTTTTTTGCACTGTGAATATGTATATAAGTTCCTGGAAACTAAAAGGAATAACATACTTCCCAGAATGTCACAACCCAAGTGGAATGGTGAATAGTGCCTAATAGGTTCTATTTATCAGCCAAATGACAGCAAATAATTAGATGCTCTATGAATCCAAAAGTTTTAATTAATCATTTTATTTTTTGTACCATCTTGTTCCAGGGGGTCTGTTCAATTAAATGAGGATAAAACTGAATGAACCTTGTGAGGGAAGGGCCAATAAAGGTGATTGTGATGTTGTCAAAAGCACAATTATCAGGTTTGAATTTCAGTCCCATTCCATCACCCATGAGCTGAGTGGCCCTGGGATAGTCCAGGGGAGACAACAAAGTCCCAACCAAGGGCCAACTTAGATTAGAAGTGGTTTCCTGGAGTATTGGGTTCAGAAGTTAGCATAGGCCATGCCACGGTCTGTCCATGACATAGCCCCAGAACCCAGAAATGGGGAATGGTGCTGTACCTGTCCAAAATTTTCATCTCTGGGCAAGTCATTTCATCTCATTGAGCCAATTTCCCATCTTTAAAATGGAAGAGGATGGGTTTGGTATTTCTTAAGGTGTGGTCACCTGACCACTTTCATCAGAATCACTGGGCATGCTTGTAAAAATCATAGGTTCCTTGGCCCCAGAGCAAAGCAACTGAATCAGAATCACTAGGAAATGGGACCCAGGAAACTGTTATTTGAAGAAGCTCCCAATTGGATGTCATAGGTAAGTGATGAATCACTGGGTTCTACTCCTGAAGCCAAGACTGCATGGTATGTTAACTAACTTGAGAATTAAAAAAGAAGAAGAAGAAGAAGAAGAAGAAGAACCCTAGATGATAAGAATATTTGGATACAAAACAAAAGTTTGATACCCACTGGGATAAATACTTAAAAGGAATCTACTATTCTTCGACCCATGATAGAGAACCTTGACAGTTCCTATCCAATGTTTTTATCTGTGCTTATCAAATACACTAATATCCTGATTTTAACAACTTTTAAAAATTCCCTCCATATAAATTGATCTGTGTTTGCTTGTATTCTTCAATACTGTGAAAATCTACAAGTCAGATGCAAATAAGGTTTGAAAACTAAGAGTTCACAGGCCAAAGCTGGCCCACATCATATTTGACTTGAGCATCATAATACTTTAATGTGTTATGTGAACTTGAATGATCTGAGGCAGGTCAAAGACTCCGCAGCTTGCCACAGTTGCCAGCAATTCTTACTGTCTCACACCAAACCCTCTTCCCTCATTTTTGTTCCCTATCTCGCCCTACAAGGTATCTAACTACTCAACTCCTCATGTATTGCCCAAATCAGATTTCATGTACTTGAGATTCTGGATCAGCAGGCTGATTAATTATTATCAAGGTAGTTCCACAGACAATGGAACTTAGAGGTCAGCAAATTTTGAAAATAAGGCACTAAGAGAAGAGGCTTGCCCCATGGGAGGCAATAACTCTCAAGTGGTGGCATGAGTTTGAGGGGGGTCAGACTCCCACAGACCTCAGCCTTCCTTGCAGTCATCCCCTTCTTCTCAAAGGAGGTGCTTAGATAAAAAGAGTAGTTTCAGATTTGGAAATTGTTTGGGGATTTAAACTAGAATAAATCTAATCTTAATAGGGCCGGTGGAAAAAATGATAAAATCCTGCCAAGAATCCACGATATAAAAAAATTATATAGTATATGTTTATGTAAAGTTACAGAAAGAAATTGAGAGGTAGTAATGGACTGACATCATATTACTCAAAACTGCAAACAGAATACATAATCATTAATAGTTTTTACCAATTCACTCATTCAAATGTTTTACAAACAAAATTACTACAGAGTTTTGGTAATAAATTCTTGAAAATATTAAAAAGAATATTTTCCCTGAAAAATCATCTTATTTATTCTTATAAGTTTTCAAATTAAATCTTTATAATTTAATATTATAAATGTGACAATGTTATAATTTCTTTCTAGCCATAAAAAGAATTAGATCATCTTTTTAGCTTCTCTATTTTTTTATATACTACAGAGGCTCTCAGACTAGAGTGTACATCACAATGATTCAAGGAACTTCTTAAAACACAGAATCCCAAGCCCTTTCAAGGTTCTGATTTAGTAGGTATAGATGGAACCTAATAATTTAGATTTTCAACAGGCAACTCCTGGTGATTCTGAAGCAGAAGTCAAAGAAGGCTTCTTTAAAATACATGGCTTAAAAAACCTGTGGCCATTTAAACTAATGCCTTCCATTACACAAATTTGAGGTACTGAGAAAGGCAGTTACCTGCCAAGGTCAACCAGTAAGTTAGTGGCAGGGCTGAGACTGGCTCATAGGTCTCCTTCCACTTGACCTTATTATATCAGTTTATAGACTATGAAAATGCGGAATATAGAAGACAGGCAGTCTAGCTCTCAAAGTCCATATCCCTGACTACTGTGCAATACAGCTTCTCAGGAAGCTGAACTCCCATAAGGAGATGAATTAAAATCTCCAGGAAGTAAAGAACATTCTAGGCTAGGTAATTGGGTATGAAAAGGGTCTGAGGCAGGAGGGAACATAGTGGACTTGAACATTTAGAAGGCCAGCATAGCTAGAATACAAAGAATGAGGAAAGACAGATGGGGATGAGGCTGGAAAAGAAGGAAGGAAAGAAGGGAAGAAGGAAGGGAGGGAGGATACAAGGGAGAAAAGGAAAGAGGAAAGAAGGATGGGAAGGAGAGAAGAGTAAGGCAGGCAGAGAGGTAGATGACCAGGTATGAGCCAGATCAGATGAAGGGATGGACTATATAGGCCAGGTTAAGGATTTCAGTTTTTACCATCCTAAGAAAAGTAACAAGCTAGTGAAGGTTTTCAAGCAGGGCCAAATGTGATGTAATCAGGTTTGCATTTCAAGGATCTCCTGGCTTATTTAATGTGCCAAGTCTACTGAGGAGGGCTAACACGGCAGTGGGAGGTCCAGCTGGGACTGGGGGTAGTGAGAGCACATAGAGAAAGGCAGGCACATTTAAATACATTTAGATCACTTCCTCCCAACCACCCCCATTATTCAGCCCAAGCTCACCTTTTCTGACAAAGCCTCTTCTAGTGTTGCTAGCGCAGTATCCGTGTTACTAGAATCTGTCTGCAAGGACTTTACTCTGTCTTTCAGATTGGTTAGTTGCTTGTCTTTATCCCTAAGCTGTTCTTGCAAGTTTTCAATCTGAAAATAAAAATTAACTATATTTAATGCATATTTTATTACATATCCAAGGACAACATTCCTGAAGTGGACCTGTTTTAAAAAATAGACCAAGGTTATGGACACTGTCATCATTACAAGGTTATACTGACTTAGAATCAAGGCCATCTTGATGAGTCCTTCATCCTTCCATAATTCAACTTTGTATTCAAATGGCAATACAGATAAGCAGACTACCTCTTTGTATACAGATGCAAGCCCTTCAGATATGTAAGCACTATTATTCCTATCCCTCCCACCAGACCTTTAAGTCTGAAGTCCGTAACCTAATCTTCGTACAGTGTATCAGGGAATACATGTGCAGGATTTTTTCATTCAATGAAAAGACTAGTATTGGGTGTCCATTCTGCATTAAGCACCAGAATAATATAAGGCAGGACCTATGTTGTTGTCATTCACTCACTCCTGTATTCAGTATTAAACTTTGTGATATGCTAAATGTTGTCAAGTGGCTGTTTCAAAGTAACCACATGAAAAGCCAACTAGGTTATCATCAGTAGACCGTTAATGGGAAGAACTTATGATATAAATCAAATGTAACAAGTACTACACACTCTATTTGGCAACTAAATCATGTGCTGGCAACCAACCAGCCACTTTTATCCACTATCTGCAGCCTGAAATAAACACGCTAAATGGCTGATTATAACGCCTGCCCATGAGCAGCAGCAAGGACCTTTCCTGGGCATTGCGTACATTATCATTCATGTTTTTATTCTCTGCTTTCAAACCATGTATTTCTTATCTAAGGATTAAAAAAAACACTGTACAAACAATTTATTCATATTAAGGGTTTTAAAGTGACAAGTAAAAAAAGCAGTACAACTCTAAGATAAGTCCATTCAAAATATTTGTACTCTGCACCCAGGCTTTCGCACGAAATCATTCCAAATGCATGTTTAACAGTGTGTGACTTAAACAAATTTTTGGATTATTTGATTCATTCAGCATAAATCTGGAATAAGATACAAATAATGACAGAAGTTGCAGCAACGAGGAGGAGGAGAAGAGGGTGACAGTGGGAGTGGCCGTGGTAGCAGCATCAAAATATCTCTGAATGCAAAAACATTGACCTTGCTGACGCTCAACTGGCAGGACACAGGACTTGGCTAATTTTTCCAATGGCTACAATCTATTTGAATGAACAGAAATGGACTTTTACCCCTCCCTCCCTCTCTCCCTTCCTTCCTTCCTTCATCTTCCCTCTCTCCCTACTTCTTTCCTTTTTTTTCCCCACCAATATATCTTTTCAATAAGACATGTTTTCTGCCTTGAGACAGACATCCTGGAAACTCAAGTTATAGGTCAAATAATTAGTCTCTCTTTCATCAAAATGCAATGTATTCCTGCCCACTGTGAGAATTCACTGTCCTTCCATGGAAAACACAGGAACTCAAAGGCATAATCATCTGCAGTCAAAACAAAGGTTTCCTCCATTCCAGACAAGTGTTCATGTGGTTACACAATTCCATAAATAAATATATGGGTGAACAAGAATATGGATAGTTACATGTCAGGATGATACTCGTTATGTAAAAGAAGCTAACAGCTGAGAAGACTGGCTCTATGAGGAGACCGTGTCTTATTATTTTGAGTATGCCCATACCCACAGATACATCTGTGTACATGAAAATGTGTAAATCCATGGTGGTCCCAAACAAACTAATTAGGCACCCCCTGTCACTCTGGGAGACAGTGCCCTGGACAGGACAGAGGACACCTTTCCTCAGGGCATCAGCCCTGGGGCAGTGGTAGGCACTGATTTCAAGGGACTTTGGGCACTGGAAATTGAGGCTGTAAGCCTGTGAGAGACTCCCTGGGGTCTCCCCAAATCACTGAGAGGACTGAAGAGGATTAGGGCTGGGGTCCTACCAGTATGCAGGTAATATAATAGCACTTGGTATTTTATGGTTTTTTGATAATAGCCATCCTAATGGGTAAAAGATGGTGTCTCGTTGTAGTTTTGATTTTCATTTCCCTAATGACTAATAATGTTGAGTGATCTTTCCATGTGCCTACTGGTCATCTGTATATCTTCTTGGGAGAAATGCCTATTCAAACGCTTTTGTCCATTTTTGAATCACGTTTGATTTTTGTTGTCGAGTTTTAAGTATTCTCTGTATATTGTGCATATAAATCCCTTAACACATATAATTTATAAATGTTCTCTCCAATTCTGTGGGTTGCCTTTTCACTCTGGTGATAATTCTTTTGATGCATAAATCTCCCCCTTAGTACTGCTTTCTCTACATTCCATATGTTTTGGTACACTGCACTTTTGATTTCATTCGTCTTTAAGAATTTTTTCACTTCTTTTTGATTTGTTTTGATTCATTCATTGTTTTTTTTTTAATATGAAATTTATTGTCAAATTGGTTTCCATACAACACCCAGTGCTCATCCCAACAGGTGCCCTCCTCAATGCCCATCACCCACCCCCTCTCCCTCCCACCCCCCATCAACCCTCAGTTTATTCTCAGTTTTTAAGAGTCTCTTATGGTTTGGCTGTCTCCCTCTCTAACTTTTTTTTTCCCCTTCAATTCATTCATTGTTAACGAGTGTATTATTTGGGGCACCTGGGTGGCTTAGTTGGTTGAGCATCCAACTCTTGATTTTGGCTCAAGTCATGATCCCAGGGTTGTGGAATCAAGCCCTGTGTTGGCCTCCACACTGAGCGTGAAGGCTGCTTAAGCTTTTCTCTCTCTCTCTCTCTCTCCCCCTCTGCCCCTCTCCCTTGCTCACATTGTCTAAATAAATAAATAAATAAATAAATAAATAAATGTTGTTTAATTTCTATAACTTTGCAAATTTTCCATTTTTTCTGTTACTGATTTCTAACTTCATCCTCTTGTGGTTGGAGAAAATAGTCTGTATGACATGTATCTTTTGAAAATATATTGAGACTTAATCTGGGGATGAATATGGGGAATGCCCCAAGTGCACTTGAGAAAATTACACATGCTGTCATTGTTGGGTAGAGTATTCTGAATATGTCTGTTAGACCTTGTTGATTTACTGTGTTAAGTCCTCTATTTCCCTACGTATCTTCTCTCTGGTTGTTTTATTATTAAGAGTGGGGTAATGGTGTCCCCAACGATTATTGCAAAACTGTCTTTTTCCTCCTTCAGGTCTGTCACTTTTTGCTTCACATATTTTGATGGCCTGTCATTAGGTTCATACATGCCTATATATGTCATATCTTCTGATAGTATTGAAACTTTAATTAATTTATAATGCCTTTGTCTCTTGTAAACTTTTCTCTTTCCATTACTACTTGCAAAGGACATATTTCTCCTTGCTTTCACTTTCAATCTATTTGTGTCTTTGGATCTAAAGTGAGTCTTTCATAGATAGCATATAGTTGTATCATGTTGAGGGTGGGCTGTTTTTATGATTGATCTTAATCCATTCTGCCAATCTCTGTCTCTCAATTAGAGACTTTAATCCATTTAAAGTAATTATTGAAAAGGAGGAATTTATATCTGTCATTTTGTTATTTGTTTCTTGCATACCTGATAATGTTTTTTGTTCATTTCCTGCATTGCTGTCTTCTTTTGTACTTAGTTGATTTTTTTGTACTGAAATTATTGAATTGTATTATCGTTTTGTGTGTGTGCGTGTGTGTGTGTGTGTGTGTTCTACACCTATTTTCTTTGTGACTACCATGGGTATTACATGTAACATCCAAAATTTATAACACGTAACACTTTGAATTTATACTAGTTTAGTTTCAATAACATACAAAAACTCGACTCTTTTACAGCTCCATCTCCACCCCTTTTGGTTGCTGATGTCACAAAATTATATCTTTATACATGGTGTACTCACAAATATAAACTAATGATTCTTTTTAATGCATTAGTCTCTTACATTACATAGAAAATTAAACATAAAGTTACAAACCAAAGTTACAATGATACTAGCTTTTAGACTAATAGTTTCTTAAAATATATTAGTCTCAAGGGCGCCTGGGTGGCTCAGTAGGTTGAGCATCGGACTTTGGCTCAGGTCATGATCTCACAGTTCATGAGTGCAAGCCCCACATCAGGCTCGCAGCTATCAGCCCAGAGTTGGCTTCAGATCCTCGGTCCTCCTCTCTCTGCCCCTCCCCTATTTGCCCTCTCTCAGAAACAAATAAAACATTTAAAATAATAATAATAAAATAAATCATTCTCTTAGATCATGTAGAAAACAGAAAGTGGAGTTACAAACCGTTGCTACAATAATAGTAGCTTTTATATTTGCCCATGTATTTGCCTTTATTGAAATATTTATTTCTTACATGGCTTTGAGTTACCATCTAGTGTCCTTTCATTTCACCCTGCATGACTCCCTTGAGCACTTCTTGTAAGTCAGTTCCAGTGGTAACAAACTTCTAAGCTTTTGTTTATTTGGGAGTATCTTAATTTTTCCCTCACTCTTGAAGAACAGTTTTGCTGAATATATGATTCTTGGTTAACAGTTTTTTTTTTTCTTTTATCATTTAATTATATCAACCCACTGTCTTCTGGCCTCCAAAGTTTCTGATCAGAAAACTGCTTATAAACTTATTTAGGATCCCTTGCAAGTGACAAGTCACTTCTCTCTTGATGCTTTCAAGAAAGTATATCTTTGTCTCGGGATTTCAAAAGTTTGGTTATAATGTATCCTGGTGTGGGTCCCTTTGCATTCATTTTTCTGAGAGTTTATTGAGCTTCCTGGATGTTCATATTCATGTCTTAAATCAAATTTGCAAAGTATCAGCCATTATTTCTTCAAAAATTTCCTTTGCCCCTTTATCTCTCTCCTTTCTGGGACTCCCCTAATGTGTGTGTTGGTCCACTTGATGATGTCTCAGAGGCCCCTCAGATTCTGCTTAATTTTCTTCAATATTTTTTTTTGTTTCAAGTTCATTGGTTCTTCTGCCTACTCAAAGCTGCCTTTGAATCCTTCTAGTGAATTTTTCATTTCAGTTATTATACTTTTTCATCTCCAGAATTTCCTTTTGGTTTCCTCTGAGGTTTTCTATCTTTTCATCGATATTTCCATTTTGTTCATACATTGTTTTCTCTATTTCCCCCACATCTCCCATTAGTTCTTTTAGAGTGTTGTTTTAAAATCTTTGTCTAGAGGTGCCTGGGTGGCTCAGTTGGTTAAGTGTCCGACTTTGGCTCAGGTCATGATCTCACGGCTTGTGAGTTCAAGCCCCATGTCGGGCTCTGTGCTGATAGCTCAGAGCCTGGAGCCTGCTTCATGTTCTGTGTCTCCCTCTCTCTCTCTGCCCCTCCCCTGCTCATGCTGTCTCTCTCTGTCTCTCAAAAATAAATAAACATTAAAAAAATTTTTTTAATCTTTGTCTAGTAGATCTGCCATCAAGTCTTCTCAGGATCAGTTTCTGTTCATTTTTTCCCCTTTGAATAGATCGTACTTTCCTGCTTTCTGCATGCCTTGTGATTTTTGCTGTTGTTGAAAACTAGATGTTTGAAACTCACAGTGTGGTACTCTGGAAATCAGCTTCTCTCCATATCCCAGGGTTTGCTGTTTTTGTTATTGTTGTCGTTTACTGTTTCTTATTTTGTGTTTGTTGCTGTCATCGTTGCTGTTGTTGTTGGCTATTTCTGTGCCAAAGATCAGTCTGAGGTATACATATAAGGTCTTCTTAGGTCTTTTCTGAGCCTGTGTCTTTTCCTGGGTATGTGTCCTCACTTTCTAATTTTCCTTATATATGAACTTGTTCATGAATGTCCTAGTCCTCAATGTATGGCTCTCAAAAGAGAAAATGGGGAGGGAAAAAGACTGCCAGCCTTTTAAGTCTCCTGAAAGTCACTTCAGCAGAAGGGGAGGGGCTTGCACCAATGTGGGGAGGTGTAACAACAATGGCTGCTGACTCTGACTGCACCTCTGATCAGAAGCAACAATCAATGATCAGAACACAGTTCCTTGATATTTGGAAGGCAGGTTTCTTTTTATTCACCGTGGCTCCTGCAAGCTGTGTGCAGGTTGCTCCAGGCACACATGTTTAGCTGCCTGCCACTTGGCTGAAGGGTGGGAAATGGTTAGCTTCTACTGTGTTAAGAGCTAACATTGACCCAAATTAACTGCATTTTACCATCTAAGCCTTCCCTGGAAGTTGTAAGCCTTTAATGGACTACAGACTTCCAAAATAGTTACATTAGACAGGTTCTGCCGGTTCAATTGTTGTCTAGATGGAGAGACAAATTCCTGGTGCCTTCTACTCCTCCATCTTCCCAAAATCCTTCTCCAGAAATACCCTTTACATAACACCAAAGAAAAGGCAACACTGGTTGCTAAAACAGGATCCACTACAAAATGGATTTAAATACAAAGATTTAAATCAACCCACTGTATGGGTTTCCATTGCTACATAAAATATTACCACAAACTTTGCAGGTTAAAACAATATGAATGTATTGTCCCACAATCTATACACCAGAAGTCCAAATGTGGTGTAATTGGTTTCTCTGCCTAAGGTCTCAGAAAGTAGATATCAAAAGGTCAATCAGCATGAGTTCTCATCTGGAACTTGGGGTCCTCTTTCAAGATCATTCAGATTGTTGGCATTATTCACTTCACTGCTAGGTATTAGTTAGAAGTTGTTCTTAGCAACGAGAACCTGCCTCAGGTCTTCGCTATATGCCCCTCTCCATCTTCAAAACTAGCAACAGAGCACTTTTGCACGTCAAATCCCCTCCTCCATGCTTTGAATTTTTCTGACTTTTCTGTCTCTGACCTCTAGACTCAAATTTATAATGCTCAAGTGATTAGTTCAAGCCCACCCAGATAATCTCCCTTTTGGTTAACTCAAGGTCAATTGAATAGCAATCTTAATTACATCTGCAAATTCCCTTTTGCATAAAATGTAATCTAAACATTGACATAACACCTGGGGAGCCCATGTCATGAGGGCCATCCTAGAATTCTGCCTACTATCCCTATATATTTCATTTGGAATAAAAACAGAGAAGCGTTTTAAAAGATTCCTTAAACAAAGAATTCTAAAAGAGAAATTTATCCAAATCTGAAGAATTAATTATAATGGGATGTGTGACATTTTAACATGGCATTTCTGATGCAGTCATTTTTATATGGCCTAAAATTAAATAAAAATAAACTTTCAGCTTATAAAAAGGTTAGGTAGTGTATGCCCCAGACCTCTTCACTACAAACCAGGAACTGTCCTAAATACTTGCTTTTATTTTTTTTAACATTTTATAATGAGATAATTGAGATTTCCATGCAGTTGTAAGAAATTATATTAAGAGATACCTTTTACACTTTTTACCCAGTTTCCTCTAATAGTAAAATCTAGCATAACTATAGTACAATATCACAAGCTGGAAATTGATGTTCATACAATCCACTGATCTTATTCAGGTATCACCATTTTTACATGCACTCATTGGTGTGTATGTGTGTCTGTATTTAGTCCTATGCAACTGTATCACATACGTAGATTCATGTGACCACCTCTAAGGTCAGGATACAGAACAATTCTATCCCCCAAAAGATCCCTTGTATTGTCCTTTTATAATTGCTCCCACTCCTCTTCTGTCTCTGCCCCCCATCTCTAACCCCTGGCAACCATGAATTTGTCCTCCATTTCTATAACTTTGTCATTTCACAAATGTTACACAAACACAGGAATACAGTACATAACCTTTGGCAGTGTTTTTTTTTTTTTTTTTTTTCATTCAGTATGATTCTCTGGAAAGTCATCCACGTTGTTATGTCTATCAATAATTTGTTCTCTTTTATTATTAAGTAGTAGCCCATGGTATGGATATACCAGCCTGTTTAACCATTTACCTGTTAAAGGACACTTGGCTTGTTTCTGGTTTGGGGCTATTATAAATAGGAGACTATGAATATTCACATATAAGTTTTTTCTATGAACATAAGTTTTCATTTCTCTGATATAAATGCCACCAGAGTGAAATTTCTGGGTCATGGGACTTGTGATTTTAACTGTATAAGAAACCGCCAAACTGTTTTCCAAAGTGGCTGTACCATTTTACATTCCCACCAGCAATGTAGGAAACATCTAATTTTTCTACATTCCCACCAACACTTTTGCTGTTGTCATGACTTATTATTTTAGTAATTCCAACAGATGTATAGTGACATCTCATTGTAGTTTTTTTTAACATTTATTTATTTTTGAGACAGAGAGAAACAGATCATGAACAAGGGAGGGTCAGAGAGAGAGGGAGACACAGAATCTGAAACAGGTTCCAGGCTCTGAGCTGTCAGCACAGAGACCGAGGCGGGGCTCAAACTCATGGACCGCGAGATCATGACCTGAGCCGAAGTCGGACGCCTAACAGACTGAGCCACCCAGGTGCCTCTCTCATTGTAGTTTTATTTTGCAGTTCCCCTTGTGGTTAATGACATTGAACACCTTTTCATGTGCATATTTGCCATCTGTACATCCTCTTCAGTAAATATCTGGTCATGTCTTTTGGCTGTTTTCTAATTGGCTTGATTTTGGTTTTGATTTACTGGTGACTTTTCAAAGTTCTGTGGAGAGTATTCCAGATACCAATCCCTTGTAAGATATATGGCTTACAATTATTTTCTCCCAGTCTGTCGCTTACCTTTTCATCCTCTTAACAGGTGTTTCACAGAGCAGAAGGTCCAATTTATAGATCATACTTTTAATGTCAATTCTATGAACTCATTACTTAGCCCTACATTCTGATGATTTTATCCTATAGTTTTTCTAACAAATTTATAGTTTCATGTTTTACATTTTATTTTGAGTTAATTTTTGTATAAGGTGTGAGTTTTAAGTCAATGTTCATTTTTGTTGCCTACAGATGTCCAGTTAATCCAACACCATTTGTTCAAAAGCTATTTTTCCTCCATTGAAATGTCTTTGCACCATTGTAAAATATTAATTAGGCATATTTGTGTGGATATATAGCTGGATGCTTTATTCTGTTCCATTGATCTGTCACTCCAATAATAGGAAATTGTCTTGATTACAGTAGCTGTAGAGGGTTAATATCACCTTTTTTAAAAGAATGTTTTAGCTAATCTAGGGCTTGTGCCTTTCCATAAAAAAAAATTATAATAAGCCTGTATATGTCAATAAAAACCCTTAGGATTTTGAAAGGAATTTCATTAAACCTATAGCTCAATTTGGGGAAAATTGACATTTTTAATATGCTGAGTTTTTTAAACTATGAATATAATACATATCTCAATTTGCTTAGGTCCTCTTTGATTTTTTCATCAACATTTTGTATATTTCAGTATACAGATCCTGTACATGTTTTGGTAAATTTATTTATAAGTATTTCATTTTCTTTGGAGTTATTACAACTTAAATTCTATTTTTAATTTTACTTTCCACATATTCATTTTAGTATATAGAAATGTAATTAATTTTTGTCTGTTGATCTTGTATCCTGAGATTTTACTGAACTCACTTATTAGTTCTAGGAGCTTTTTTTTTTTTTCTTTTTAAAGATACTTTGGGATTTTCTATGTAGACAATCATGTCATTTGGAAAAAAGGGATGGTTTTATTTTTTAATTTTTTCTCTTATCACAGTGGTGAGCACTTCAGAGTACTGTGTTATATAGCAGTAGTAAGAGTAAACATCCTTGCTTTTTACTTGAATTTAGGGGAAATATATTTAATCTTAGTAGTGAAAGATAGATGTTAGCTGTAGGTTTTTTTGTATATGTTCTTTACCTAGCTGAAATGGTTGCCCTCTATTCCTAACTTGCTTAAGAGTTTTTAATCATAAATGAGTGCTGTATTTTAAAAAATGCTTTTTCTATGTTAAATAATATGATCACGTTTTTTTTTTTTCTTCTTTACTCTGTTCATATGGTAGGTAACAATGATTGATTTTTTTCCAATGATTGATTTTTAAATGTTGAACCAGCCTTGCATACCTGAAATAAATCTCACTTAGTCATGATACATTATTCTTTTTATACATTTTTGCATTTGATTTTCTAATATTTTGTTGAGGGTCTTTTATTTAAGTTCATGAGAGACAGTAGTCTGTGACTTTGGTTTAGGGAGTTGGGTTTTTTTTTTTTTTTAATTGTATTTTTCTGTTTTGGGTACCAAGATAAGATTAGTCTCATAAAATTTGTTGAAAACTATTCTCTCTTCCCTTTTCAGAAATAAATTGAGTATAATTGGTGTTAATTCTTTATTTGGTAAAAATCTCCAGTGAAGCTCTCTGGGCCTGGAAATTTCTCTTATAGGAACTTTTAAATTAAAAATTCAATTTATCTCATGGTTATAAGATTATTCAGGTTATGTATTTCATTTTTTTTTAAAGTTTTGATAGTTTGTGGTTTTTGAGGAATGGGACCTTTTCCACTAAGATGTCAAATTTAGGAGTAGAAAGTTGTCTATAATATTCCTCTATCCACTTTTTAATGGCGACAGAATCTGTAATGATATCTCTTGCTTCATTTCTGATATTGGTAATTTTCATCTTCTTTTATCTTTGTCAGTGTTGCTGGAGGTTTACCAATTTTACTGATTTTTTTTCAAATAAGCAGCTTTTATTGATTTTCTCTGTTATTTCCAGGTTTTACATTTTATTGATTTTTGCTCTACTATTATTCCTTCCTTATACTTGGCTTTGGTTTATTTTGTTCTTATTTTTCTGGTTTGTTGAGGTAGAAATTTTGATTATTCACTTGTAACATTTCCTCTTTTCTAATGTAACCATTTAATACTATAAAGTTCCCTTTTAGCACTGCGTTAGCTACATCCCGCAAATTTTGGTACGTTGTATTTTCATTTTCATTCAGCTATATGTATATTTGTACCTTATGACTTCATCTTTGAGGCGTGAATTATTATTTACTTAGCATCTTTGTTTTTTTAAGATTTTTATTTTTTTAAGTAATCTCTAAACCCAATGTAGGGCTCGAACTCACAACCCTTAGATCAGGAGTCTCCTGCTCTATGGTCTGAGTAAGCCAGGCACCCCTACTTAGCATCTTTGAACCACCGATTACTTGTAGATTCTCATATCCCTCTATTATTGATTTCTAGTTTGACTCTATTATGGTCATACAACACACTATATGAATCCAATTCTTTTAAATATGTTCAGGTTTGTTTTACAATTCTGAATATGATCTATCTTAATGAATGCTACATGCACACTTGAAAAGAATGTATAGTTTGCAGTTGTTGGGTAGAGTGTTTTATAAATGTCATCTAGCTCTTGTTAGTTGATAGAGCTATTCAGTTCATTTAATTTGCTAATTTTCTGTACTTAATTCTATCTACTGCTGATAGTGAAGCGTGGGAGTCCCCAACTATAAGTGTGAATTTGTCTATTTCCCTTTTTAGTTCTATCAGTTTTTATTTCATATATTTGTTTGGTGCATACACATTGAGGATCACTATGTCTTCTTGGTGGGTTACTTCTTTTATTATATAATGTCTCCCATTGTTCCCAGTAATTTTCTTTGCTCTTACATCTACTTAATCTGATATTAACATAGTCATTTCTCTTTTTTAAAAATTAATGTTAATATGATATACCTTTATCTCTTCTTTTCAACCTACAAACAATGTCATTGTGTTTGAAGTGAATTTCTTATAGACAGCATATAATTGTGTCATGGGGTTTTTTTTAGTTTGTTTGGAGGGGTGTTTTTTTGTTTGTTTGTTTGTTTGTTTTTGGCTCTACTTGGATAATCTCTTTTAACTGGTATATTCTGACCATTGACATAAAGTAACTATTGCTATGTTAGGGCTTAAGTCTGCTATTTTATTATTTGTTTTCTGTTCATTTCCCCCATTTTCATTCCTCCATTTCTTTCTTGCCTTCCTGAGGGTTACTGGAAATATTTTTAGGATTCCATCTTCACTTATTTATACTATTTTTGAGTATACAGTTTTATATATTTTCTTAACAACTGTTGTATGTGGTACAATTTACATATGAAACATGTCATAACCTACTGATATAAATGTTTTGTCACTTCAAGTGAAGTACTAAAATTGCACTTATTTAAGGTTCTTTTATTTTCCTCACTTTTTAAATATAATTGTCTCATTATATCCTCTACATACAATGAGCACAAGATATCGCTATAATTTTTGCTTCAACTGTCAAATTTTTTTAAATTATAAGGATGAAGATAGTTTACTATGTTTATCCACATTTTTTCCATTTCACTCTTCTTTCTTCTTTTCTGAAGTTCAAATCCTGCTGTTATCATTTCCTTTCTGTTTAGAGAGAGCTTCTTTTAGCTACTGTTCAAGGGTAGATAAGCTAGGGACAAATACTCTTGGTTTTCCTTTTTTCAAAATGCCTTTATTTCCCTCTTTATTCCTGAAGGATAGTTTCACCAGTTAGAGAATTTATGGCTGGCAGGGTTATTTTTGTTTTGTTTTGTTTTGTTTTTTCTGTATTTGAAAAACATGCTGATTTTGTCTGGACTCCATGGTTTCAGATAAGAAATCCACTATTATTCGAGTTGGTATCCATCCCTCTATAAATGCTGAGTACTTTCTCTCTGGGTGCTCTAAGATCTTTTTTCCTTTTCTTACTTTTTAGAGGCTTAATTGTGACGTGTCAGCATGGATTTCTTTGGGCTTATCCCATTTGGGATTCACTCATCTTTTTAAATATGTAGATTTATATCTTTTGCCAAATTTGGGAAGTTTACAGCTATTACTTCTTCAAATATTTATTCAGTCCCATATTCCTTCTCATCTCTTTCTGGGTCTCTGATGAAATCTTAGATCTTTTGTTATTAAATCACAGGTCTCTAGGGTCTGTTCATTTATTTTCCAGTCTAGTTTTCCTCTGTTGTTCAGATTAAGTTGTACTGATCTGTCCTCAAGTTCACAGACTCTATCTTTGGTCATTTCCACTCTACTAAGGAATCCTTCCAGTAAGGCTTTCTATTTTTGTAATTGCTTGTTCAATCTATTTTATAATTGCTTTATATTTTTTGTCATAAAATTCTAATACTTGATTCACCTTAGTGTTGTTATTAGTTGTCTTCTCTCATTCAAATTGTGACTTTTTTGGTTCTTGGTATGAGATGAGTAATAATCTATTTTATCCTGAACATTTGGATATGTGTTAGAAGATTTGTTTTGTTTTGTTTTGCTTTCCTATTTATATTATATCTTAGCAAGCAGTCACCTTGTTTCAGTCTTCATCCTTCCTTATTTTAATCTACTTTCTGTTGGCAGTTCAGGGTTGCAGGGCTCTCCACATCCCAGGCAAGGAGATATGAAGAGCAAGAAGAAACCCCAGGAAACTCATCCTGGTGTTCTTCCATTCGTGAGGCCCCTGGCCAGTCCTTCTTCTTTCCTACATTTCAGAGTCCTTTCATGATTGTCTGTTGCATTATTTCCAGACAATATACATAAGATGTATTTAGAGAGAAGGAGAAGGGAAATGTGAGTTTATATTATCTTGTCCCAGAGCTGGAAGCCACCAAACACTGTTTAGAAATGGATTGCTGAATTTGCTCTTCAAAACCCCATCATGGATCAAAAATGAAAAAAAGCAAATAAACTTGTTAAGGTGACCCAGACAACTAATGATGAAGGGGCAGTTAACACTCAAACTGTCCAACTCAGGCCCCAGCTCTGTGTCAGCCTCCCCATGGCTACCCCAGGAGTCTTTAGATTAGTAACTCTCAGCCCCCTTCCTGCACTAGGACCCCTTGGGATCTATTCCCACCACAGGATGGAGGGAAGGGAGCCAGAATCTAGCTGGGCAGTTGAGTAGTTTCCAAACCTGACTCCTCTATTTGAGATTCACTCCCAAGTGGCCTGAAACTACATAGCAAGTAAATTTAAAAAAACTCGAGCCAAAATGCCAAACACAAAGTGAAGAAAGGGATTTGCATGATACCACTAACAGCTACATTTCTTATCATGGAGCTCACACACAGTAGGCCCTCAGTAAATAATTCCGAACTATAACCAAAATGTACCAATCCTTGAAATACTGGATGAAGCTTGGCTCAAATTACCTCCCACTGGAGTGTTCCTGAGAACAACCATATCATGACACCCTGTGGAATATTTGAGATACTGCACTCTGCAAGTTCTACCAAAGTCCAAATTCAAAGGGACAGAGGGAAAGCAGGAAAGAAAACAGCTCCCCAAAGTGCATAATCAATATTTAAAGGTCTAGAATGCTTTTTTTTTTTTTTTTTTTTTAACCATCATCAGTCTGACCCCAAAGGATAAGCACTCTAAAAGACAAGTGCCTGCTTCCCATGCTTGGTGCTTATCTGAATTCCAGAGCATTTATATGATTTCCTTTCCTTTAAAACTAATTTTAAAATGTGATCCAAACCCTAACCAAGACAGCATGTTCCCAAATAGTATGGAATTTTGTGTAATTTTTCCTTTAGACATAAAATGAATAGGCAGCAAATTTAAAACATCCCAAATTGTTCTAAAATGGAACATCCTGAAAATGTCCAAAGATAAAATGAAAGGCAAGATCCAAGGATTGTCTAGAAATTCTCATGATGTAAAAATATTAATAAGTGATTATTACAGACAAGATCTTCATGGTTTGCTAATCATGGCTAAATCTATTGAGAGGATGGCAGGGTGGCTAAGAGGTCTAGAGCCACCTAAACAGAAAAAACTCCTAATACTCTGCAAATTCACTTCTGCTGAATGTCATAATAGAAAGAAGATTTTACTTTTGTTTAAAAAAAAAACCTGAAAACCTGTCAAATTTAGAATGCAAAACATTCCAATTTTTAAAATTGTGTACTCCCCAAAATAAAATAAAAAGCAAACTATAAACAATGGAATCATTATATGCAGAAATACATTTGCACACACATTGAACAGGAAATAATTAAGACCTTTTTTTATGATACTAATTTATCTGAAAGTCATAGTCATATATATTTTTTTGATTCAAGTTCAAACTATGTGTATAATTTTCATATTCATGGACTTTTTAATTTCTTCAAATAGTAACTGACATCAGAAAAATTGGTCCGCCCCTTGGAATACACAAAACACTCATAGAAACTGGAATTAAAAATGAAATAATGGGACAGAGAGAAAAAAACATTTTATAAAATCTTTAAAGTCTCATGAAAACCATACATAGGTGATTCTGATTTTGAGAACGATATAACAAATCTTCTGTAGATTTTCATTTATGAATTTTCTTTTGATACTTACAGATTCATTTTCCACTCTCTGTTCTGAAACTAAATTTTAGTTAGCAAGATACTACCTGCCTTTCATGCTTGTGTTGTTGCTACTTAATTCCTAGGCTGCTATTCAACTGCAACTGACTTTATATTTTAAGTGTATCATCTAATCTTTGGCTATTTAAATAATGAATATTTTAGTAATTAAAAATTGTCATTAAGATCACTAAAAAAAAAAAAATAACTAACTCTTTGGGATGAAAGTCTTTTCCTGTCCACACACTGTCAATAAACAAAGTACTAATCTTGTCACTTTTTTGGCCACTGTCTCAGGAATGCTTCTTAAGTACTCAAAGGATTAAATTAAATCTCACCTGCAGACAGGCTTTTGAAATCAGCGGAAAACCTAGTTCTCAAAGGAAAATTACTTTCATCATCTTGAGTTAAAACTAATGATTGTGTCCTTTGGAATTTGCAAGAAAATATCAGCATCAAAGAAAACAATTTACTTCATGAGAGTTTGTTCTTCAAGACTCTGTCTAAAATAATTATTGAAGAGAGAATTCATTTTAGGAAATATTTTTTCAAGGTCATTCTAAGAGAGTCATAAAATTGTGTCACTTAAATTATCTCAAGTTGATGTCTTTTCACAATTATGACTGTCTTGCTGGGGTTTTAGGAAGTTTTTTTTTTTTTTTAAGAATTATTTTATTGATAGTCCTTGTTTTGAGTTCCAAATTTGGCTTATGGTCTTTTGTTTTTTTAAGGGATTATATAATTTTTGAGCTAAGTATTTGAAACCTGCATGCAGGGAATAAAAAGAAAAGATTTATTTAAGTTTAAAAATTAAATAATAGAAGAAACTGAATCTGAGATTAAAAATATGCATGCACTTGGGAAAAAATGACAGCACTCTACCTAGTAACTTGAGAAACTATTTTCCAACTTAAAGTATTCTAAACTCTTTCATTTAATTTAAGAAATACTTAATAGGATAAAATAGTCACATTGCAGAGAATTTCTTCCTAAGAAGAGGTAGCGTTTCAAAATGTTCCCCACCATGTTGTTATAAGAGTCACTGGGGGGGGGGGGGGCAGGATTAGGACACAGTTCATTTTTGGACTGTTGCATCTACTTCCTAAATAAACAAATGCTGGCTCTTTCTCTCCAAATCAAATGCAAACCCAGAGGAAGGACAAGGAGATGAACCACTAGACTGAAAAATAGAAACATTATGTCAAAGCACCCTACATCATTATTTGCAGACAATTTATTTTGTTATTGGTTAGTATCCTTCATGCTAAATGTTCTGTCCCCTATAGCAAATGTTCCATTTCAAAAACATAGTAACATGTGCTGGAAAGAGAAACCACCAAAGCAATAGTTCTGGTGGCTAGAGAATATATTTATGGTAGATTAGAAAAATGAACATTAATCTGAAGCTCAGTATGTATGAATCATACTATCGATATAATTTGTAAAATACCCTAACAGTATATCACAATTATTTTTTAGTTGGAATAAAAGCTTTGTGAAACAGAGATTAAAGTGCTGTCTCTAAAATGGGTCTATGTTACATACAAGCACTAAAGGCAAGATTTGTAAATTCGCTTTTTATTCTCTTCTTAGAAACAGCACGAAGTATAAACAAATAACATTTCTTCAATTAGGTACATGAGCATGACCTGTTGGACGATCATTCTGTAACTGAGTGTTTTTTCCTTTGATTTTTACAATTGATTCTTTAAAAAATGTCCTTTATCTGTACATGGCAAGAGCTGCCCCACCCTAAACCTTCCAGAGATCAGTCTTAAATGGCCCCAGCAGAACCTCTGAGATAGGTCTTGCCTTCCCCCCTCCTATCCCCTCCACTTCAGGTGTATCTCTTTAGGGACATAATCTCACATGTCATTCTAACTATAGTCACAGTATCCTGTCTGAGCTTCACAAACATTATACAGTAATTCTGAGCATCTTTAACATTTATCTCAAATATGTGGGGAGCTAATCCTGAAAGGATCTCTGGAAATGAAGAGTTTTCATGAAGTTAAGACAAAATCCCTTCTCAAGAATTTTTTTGTGACATAATGGGTTATGTTCTTCCCTGGACCAAAGGGATGGGTGGACAAAAAGCCCACCAGAATGTAATTCAGCAACCTGTGAGAGATACCAGCATCCTAATGATTTACACAATAAATACAGTCAAGGGTCCAAAAGGGATCAACCATTCCTATCACTCATTATGTTGTAATGAATCTTTCTCATATCTGCAAAAATGCACTCAATTGTTAAAATATAAAAATTATCCAAAATAGTGTGGCTTCCGACTTGGCCACATAAAAGAATCAGCTGAGTAGCTGAGAATGCAGATTCCTGGGCTCCAGGACCAGAGGTGCTGACTCATTAGGTGCAGAGGGAGGTTGGGTCCACATATTTAACAAGGACTGCAGGTCACTTTGATCAAATAGTCCATGGACCAGAGTTTTAAGAAATACTGGCAATGAAACATTTTTACATCAAGCTGAGTAGAGAAATTAATTTCTCCCTCAATCATCATCTTCTTCGTCATCAAAAAAAATCTGGAAATATTTTCCCTTAGTTTCTCATAACTGAAGTTATTTTTCGTAAGTCTGAGAATTTAAAAAGCACCCCCAGAACATGGATCAAGGTAGAGGCTGGGACGGGAGGGAGGGACCACTTTCCTTGTACCTTCCTTCTCACAAATAGCTTATATATATGTCAGTGGTGTTTGCATTTGGCAGCATCATCTTCTATGAGAAAGCAAGGGCCTAGAAAGATCCAATCTCCCTATAAGTCTCTCTAAATGGGAAGCCACCAGTTACTTATGACAAAACTTATCCATTGCCTATCTTCACTTGGAACACGTTAGAAGTTGAAGATAAGACAAAGAGGCTGAAGATATAAGAAGCACCCATAAAAATAACAGGACGTGGTAAATGCTAATGGACGGAGTAGAGCATAAAAGAAACAGATTCTGTATATTCTCTTCCTCTCAAGTTGCTGGTAAAATAACTTCATAAGATCTTAAATGTGTCAGGAGAAAAGAAGCACAAAAAGATTATGCCTGTCATTTAAACCCTGGGGCTGGAGAGATGAGCTGAAATGGTTAAGCAAGGCTTTCATTTTTTTCTTTTCTAAGTTTAACTTTGTTCATTCCTTCCAGCAGTAACCATCTGCATTTGAGAGGTCTGATTCCAGCACATGGAGAATTTACAAAATAAAATAATGACGCAGGCCCCAGATTCACTCAGCTAATGGAAAGAAGTCCATCTTCTGCAAAGTGTCAAAAATTCAATGTCATCTGCTAGCCTGACACTAAAGAAAATGCAAACCCACTTCTTTTCCCAATTAGATTCAGGGTTCCTTAAACCTTCCTGGGAGGCTAGTCTTGTTCTGAAATCATATATTTTGAAGAAGCAGTCTGTTTTTGTTTATGCACTTTTGTTTCCTATTAAGATCTAGAATGTGTTTTGTGCTTTTATTGTCCAAGGCAGCTTCCCCTTGTGTAATTTCTGAATCTCACAGATCGATATTTCAAGATGGCCATCGACAACTTCTATCCTTTGTTAATGAACTCTTCTGGTCCCTTAATACCATTGGAAGCTTTCCTTAATCATAGAACACGTCTGGGGTAAGTGATTCACATTCAGATGTATCCAAAGGTACCACACAGCAGATCACTGCAAAATCCCCAGGAAAAGTATATTAAGATGCAAGGAGCTGCTGCAAGGAAGCAAGGGATCTTTCCAGAGGAAAATGGATCAGAGTTCACGAGTCAGATACTTTACCAGTAATTAGTTAATGTGTAGCATGAACCAACTGTGAAACCAAATGCAGCACGTAAAACACATAGCATCTTTAAATAAGCCCTTAGAATAAAATCAAGAGGAAAACTGGGAAATATTTGAAGTGTTACACCCCGGGAAAGGTACATGGAATTGCTGGTAGGTCCATTCCAAGGTGGCTTACATACTTACAAGTGCTTTTTTAAGAAGAAGATAGCTGTAACTTCTAAAAACTAAAAGCAATTTGCCCTCATGCTTAAATTTCCACAGGCTCTCCCCTAAGGCTTACTCTTTTCCATGATTCAGTAATTGCTGGCAAGAGGGGCCACTTGCACCTCAAAATAAGGGGCAAGTGGCTAATTATTTCTGTACAGGCCCATCTGCAGACTCAATCAGTTGCAGATGTAGAATTGTACCCAAAAAAAGCGGCAGCTTCTATACCATAGGGCCCTAGATGGAGCAGAACTCCGAGACAGGCAACACAGTAACCCAGTGATTCATAGGGTGCTTCTCTACTTAGTCCCCCAAATGGGCTGCCTTGGTGATCTTCTTTAGGACAAATGAACAAGAACAGTCAAAACAATAGGATTAAGTATATGTCGGTGACATTCTGATGAGCAAGTCAAATCAACTCTGGATACTTATCTTGATGTAAGTATGAAGGCTTAGATTGCTTCAGTGTTTTGCTAGCTCTGCCTCAGTCTTCTTTTCACTCCAGAAGGAAAGAACAAGGAGGAAACACTATCCAGAGGGAGGCCTCCCATGCCAGGTGCTGTGTTTGTTGATTGAACCTTCATGATGACCCTATGATTTGGTAACAATGATCCCTATTTCACAGACAAGAAAAACTATCACATTTCTACTAGATGGAAAAGTAGGACTTGAACCTAGATGTGTCAGATTCTAAACACTGCCCTTTTTTTTTTTAACCATAGTCATATAGCCACTACTTTAATATTTATTGTTTTAATATTTAATGTAGATTGGACACAGCAGCTCAAGAATAGCTCTTCTGTAATCATTTATTCCTGACTGGTCTGACTACATACTATTAACACTTCCCTTTGCCCACCTCCCACAGGTACAGTCCCAGGAAAGATCTAACAGTTACAAGACAATGCACAGTAAATTGTTCACTAATAAGAAGATCAAGGCATCTTTTTTCCTGATATGTCTATGTATATACATATATATACATACACACATATATCATATACATATATATACTTTTTAAATTTATATTTTTATATGTTTTAGCTTATTCAGTATTAAGCTAATATTTGTATGCCAGATACCCTTGCAGACCTGGCAAAGAAGCCAAACAAGCTCCTAGCCCCCACAAGGGTTTATGTACATAAAGGGAGGAAGTCAATACACCAGTCAACAAATGCTCATAAAACACAGTAACTTCAGACAGAAGTACAAAGTATATGAAAAAACTAAATCAGATCAGGAAACAGAAAATGGTGGAAGTTAGAACAGCGTTATGTCAGATGCGGTGCTTAAGAAGACTTCTTGGAGGCAGTGACATCTGAGCAGAGACATGAATGCTATGAAGAACCAAATGGGGAGAACTACGGTACAAAGGCCCTGAGGTCAGAAAAAGACAGGGGAGTTCAGGAACAGCAAGAAGGCTTCACAAATCAACAGACAGCATCATACTGCCTGGTAATAAAGCTTTTTACCTCCAAAGAGATTGAAATATGATTAAAATCTCTATAAAAGCTGAGGCAGTCACCCATTCTTTTGTTATTTACTTATTCACCCACTGATTTGACAGAGAATTAACAGAGAATTATTGGGTGTCTACTACAGGAGGGATGCCTAGTTAGATGGTTTACAGAGGTATGTTCCCTAGCATGAGACTCCCAACCTAGGGGTCAATTCACCAATAGCACATCAGAACAGACTCCACAGAGAGAGAAGGGAATAAAAACCTCATGCCTGAAGACCCAAACAGAACCTTCCCCCAAATTCAGAGAGTACCAAGGTGAACTCAGTATCAGATTGGGCAATCCTCCAGGGTCAAGCTGATTAAGTGATATTCAGTCTTATATACTCTGGTTGGGATACAGGAACATACCCTTGAACCTCCGAGAAGCTGGGGTTCTATTTCTAGGGGCACTACAAGGTTTCTACCAATGTTGAATGAGTGGAGGGAGTATATGCAGTCATAAGACCTTGTGTAATACAGAAAACTGGAGAGTTTCCCTATACTCTGGAATCATAGCACATATGGCAGGATAGAAAGGCCCAGAGAAGCTGGAATTCCCCCAGTTAGCTGAGCATTCCAAGCCTCAGTGTTCTACTTTCTATAGCTAGAATGATAATCATGTTTCCCCAAACATCTTCATTTACTCAACAGATACTAGCTGAGTGCTAGGTACCCACTAGATATTGGGACAAAGCAATGAACAACACAGCTCCTGTCTTCAAGGATCTTATAAGGGAGAAGACCCAGAAATAAACAGGGAATTACAAAGCAGTGTGATGTTATGAGTAAGTACAGAGCCAGCATGGCACTTAGGAAGAGTCCCGCTCATTCTATGGGTCAAGGAAAATGTCCCATAGAAAGTGATTACTAAGCTGAAACCCAAGGGACAAATAAGAGTTAAGAGTTAACAAGGTGAGAAGTTAGGTAGAAAGAGAGGAGAATATTCCAGTCTGAGGAGGAGAAAGTGTGCAGAAAGAGGCAAGAGAGAGCAACGTTTTGTTCTAGGATCTGGAAGTAGCTCCAAATGGCTACAGGAGAGAGTAAAGGGGGCAAAAGTGGGACAGAGGAGGCCCAAATTACAAGGGATTGTGAGAATACTAAGGACCATTATCCTGAGGGTAACGGGAGCCTTTAAAGTTTGGAGCATGGGAACAGCATGACCCGACTTCTGTTTGATGAAGATGATGCTGGCTGCTATGGGTGAATGTAGAGGAGAGCAGGGTGAAAGTAGCAAGGGCAGGCAGCTCCCACAGCCATGCAAGCAAGATGACTGTGATGGGGCACCCATATGACAGCAACTGGACAACTTCAACAGGTGAATGACAGACAACTGCAGTTCATCCACACAATGGAATACTACTTGGCTATAAAAAGTGATGAACTACTGGCGCCCACAACTGCACAAATGAACCTCAAACGTCAAGTGAAAGAAGCCATGCCCAAAGGATAGAGAAGTATAATTCTACTTACATGAGACTGTGAAAAACGCAAAATTACAAGGACAAAACAACAGATCAATGGGTTGCAGGGGCTAAGGCTCACTTGCAAACGGGCACCAGGGACTTTCACAGGATGATGAAACTGTTGTGTATCTTAATTACAGTGGTGGTCACATGACTATATGCATTTTTTAAAATTATTTTTAAGACTTTATTTTTTTAAGAGTAGATTTAGGTTCAGAGAAAAATTGAAGGGAAGGTACAGAGATTTCCCATATATACCCTGCACTCAAGCATGCACAGCTTCCCCATCATCAATATCACTCACCATACATGTGTTACAACTGATGAATCTGCACTAACACATCATTATCACCCAAAAATCCATAGTCAACTCTTAGTGCTGTACATTCTATGGGTTTGGACAAATATATAATGATGTATATCTACCAGTATAGTATCACAGTGTATTTTCACTGCCCTAAAAATCCTCTGTGTTCTGCCTATTCATCCCTCTCTCCACCCCAACCCTGGCAACCACTGGTCCTTTTTCTGTCTCCATATTTTTGCTCTAGGCATTTTTTAAAAGCATGGTTGTACACCACCTATGTACGCCCAAGAGGGCAATTTTACCATATATAAATCACATAATATATTTTTAAGTGACTGGACTGGTAAAAAGTGATTACATATCTAAAGGTTTGAACCACTAAAACTCAAATAAGAGGCAGAGCCCATGGCCTCCATGAGATGTTTCTGCATAACGCCCTCAGTCTGAAACACTCTCCAGTTGGGTTTAGGATCTCCAGGGGATGAGGATAGAAGAAGCCTGCTGGTTGATTGTTGAGGCTCCTTTGTCGCAGATTCACATGCAAAAAGAGGTGGAAAAGTGTTAGGGTCAAGTGTGAAAACATGTATGCCTATAAGACCCTACCATGACTACCACCAACTGGCCCTGCCTAACTCCCCAGCCTCCTTTCAACCCTGCCTCCACTGAAGCTCTTGAACTGATAATCTCCCTCACCTCCACACTCTCTATCTTGGCAAACAGTTTGTCTTTTTTCCCATTCCCCTGAAATGGCACAGGTTTCCCTGAGACCTTCCCATCCCTGCAAGGGAGTGAGCCCCTTCCCCCACCCAGCTTCTACTCTTCTGCTCTCTGCACCTGTACTTTTTCATGGCACTCCCTGCAACTACAGTCAGGTCATTAAGTCCCTAATTACAGCCTGACTCTTATTTACTGTCATTTTCCACCGAGGATCCCTGGGGTCAGGCACCCCATCTTTCTCATCTCCTCCTATGTCCCTAGTCTCTAGTACAGAATAGACCTCAATACATGTGTTAAATAAGTTTCAATAAATTGCTCATTAAAAATATAAGATATTTTGGAACATCTTCTTGATTCTTCTAAATGAGTAGTTAATAGGGAAAGCAGGTGAGAAACTTATATAAGGCCTCTTTCCCCTCATTTCCCCTCATTTACAGAGAGAAGAAAGCCTCTTTCCTCTCATTTCCCCAATGCATGCAGCTGAAGTACTCAAGATAAGATACATGCAGGCAGGACCTATTTACTGTTCAGAATGAGGCACTTCCCTAGGCTGTAGGCTTCATGGGAACTTTGCTCTGCTTGCTCTGAAATGAATGCAATTCATGATTCGTAGATTCAATAAGAGGCCCAGGAATAATTTTCCAATGCCCTGTTGGAACTCAGATAAGTGCTAGAATGAAAACATTTACCAGCAGATTAAGATGGTTTCAACAATTCCATTATAAACCCCTATTTTCAGGGACTTGCATGATAAGCCAGAAACTTAATTCTAAGCTGAAACTTACCATATAATGATGGACTGTCTTCATAGATATTTTTTTAAATAAACGGAGAAAGAGAGAGAGTCCAACCTTTAGCCACTTGTAAGTTACTGGATTGCCATAAAAGAAAAACTGAAAAGCAGTTTCCGTGTTTCTTTAAAACATTCTTACAGAGAGGAAAAGTCTTTGTTTTCAACATTAATCTTGAGGACCAGTCATCAGAGATGAGACCACTGCACAAACATGGGAAATGTTTTTTATGGGAAAGTTGACTCAGGCAAAAAAGGGTGTCGACTTCCATCACTACAGTGCACTGGGCAGCCATTTGAAAAAAACAGGACAAATTTAACCTGGTCACATTTATTTGTCAGACTTAGTGTCCCAAGATGTAGGAAATAGCAACTACTGCTGTTCTCTAGACACAATAAATTGAGCATAAACTATGCTCTCTAAGGTCTCTAAAGGCCCCAGAGAGAAAATCAGACTTTGAGAAATGTGGGCAGTACATGCACTGTCCATTTTGCTTAAAAGAAAGTATAAATAACAGCCACACAATTCTAGCAATGTACCCTTAGCCCAGACTGTAAAATCCCAGCATGTCTCCAATGAAGTTCAGAGGCACCATTATTATGGGTGCCCTATGGATAGTTTAACAATCACTACAAACTTGTTCACTCTGTACAAAGCTACAGATTGCTTTCAGCCAGAAAAAGAAAAGGAGCTTGAAACGATGTGGCCATGTGGATTCTGTTCTCAATCCACTACAGACATTAAATTAGAGACATTAAATAAAGAGCCAGTATTATGGAAAAAGGCAGTACCGTAAAGTGCAGGGTCAGCAAACTCTGGCCCGCAGGCCAGTTTCCAGCCCACCACCTGTTTTTGTAAACAAAATTTACTGAAACCCAGCCATGTCCATTTGTGTACATAATGTCTATACCTGCTTTACTGCTTTGTTACAAATAGCAGAATTGAGGAGTTGCAATAGAGACCATCTGGCCCTTTAAAAATACTTGATGACTCCTGATGAAGTGGATAAGAGATTAGAACTCTGCATGACCTTAGGCAGTTAACTAATCTCTTTGAGCCTTGGGTTCATCAACTCTACAATGGGATAAAAATTATAATACCTATCCCATAGGGTAATTATGGTAGCTACAGAAGTTAATGCATTTATAGAAAGCTAGGAGGGAAATGGGATTTTAAGAGCTGGCACCTGAATTTCACTTGGGGATAAAACTGACCTTGCTTAGGGAATTAGGAAATATTACACAGTCCTTTTCATACAGGAAAGACAAGGGGTTGGAGGTGTGGTCTGTAGGGAGGCAGAGGAGCACACAATGACCTGAACTCAGCTATACTCAAGTGAGTTGGGGTGAAAGTGTAAAGGAAGATAATAAGGTGGCCCAGGGAGAGAAATAGGCAGGAGACAGGGGAAGCTGCTGAAATAAGGAGACAAAGGTAACCAGTCAAAAACTCCACAGGATGAGGCAACACAAACTTCGAATCAGGAAGCCTGGTCCTCCATTTTCTCAAGTATGGCCTATTGTGACCTGCTCTCCCACCTTAAAGTTTCAGGAAGGGCTGCTCACCCACCACACACCTTGTGTGAGTGGTAAAAGTAGAAATTAAGCCAGGGGCAGAGTGTGGAATGGAAGAGGTGCTGTGTTCAATGATGGGGTACACAGAACAACAAGACCTACTAGCGGAAGGAGGTATAGGCCAGTTCAGCAGTGTAACAAGGGTGGAAACTCACAACTGAAGGGTATCCTGAGAACAGGAGGCTGTGAGGGACAGTGAGGGACAGCCCCCTTTAGGGGGATGGGCTTCTTACTGGATGTGGAATTGGACAAGTAAGCTATATTTACTCATCTCAAAGGACAGGGTGACCTTGGACGGTTCCTGAGTTACACACATTAGGAACTTAGCACGGAAGCTGCCACATAAAACACTTCCTGATCTTTCATATGTCCTTGCCAATATGATTACTGCTGTTGGTACTATTTACTGGGAGTCAGAAAACGTGATTCCCATTGCTTTTCTATCTCATGATCTCAAACTATTTAACTACTTCTAGGCCTCAGCTTCCTTGTCTAGAAAATTAGGCATAATAGCCACCCTGATGACCCCACAGGGTTACTGAAGAGCTCAAATGGCACATGTGCCCCATGAACACTATAAAGCCCCATCCCAGTGTAATGTGGCATCATTAAGAAATAGTCGACTTTTTGGCAAAACATTAACCAATATAACCCCTTAAAACCAAAACTTCAAAGATCTTGAAGCAGTTTACATTTTCTCCCCTCTTAATTCTAGGCAATAAAACTGGTGACTACCTCAGAGCTGCATTAGGAGATAGGAAGAGGTAGACAGGCCAACTGCAGCTCATGGTCCTTCTTTTCCAATAGGCTGAGACCATTTATTTGAAAGTGTGCCTTTAAGCCATCTTGAACTTTCTTTCAGGTTCCTACTTGAACTTGTATCAATTGTATGGCAATCATTATATCCACTTGGTTTTTAGCATTAAGGTCACACTCCTTTGGGGAAACAGATGAGAATAAGATAAAGTCATCTTTACATAAAGATGTGTACAATATCTGCATCCTGACCCAGGGCTATAGGGCTATTTCTTTAGGGAATGTCAAGTAGTGCTTCAAGAAAAATAGCAGGACTATGCCCACACATGGCCCAAAGTGATGACCCTGCTTTGAATTGAAATACATTGCTGAACAGGGGAAAGTGACTTCAAGGGTTTCAAAAGAAAAATTCAAGAAAAACGCATTTCAAACCACTGCAGCCAACTCTATTTTGAGATAACAAATGAGTGAAGCCCTGACATGGATCACAGTGGGTGAACAATAATATTGAATAAATGACTGAATAAATGCCATTCATATATCCATTATCTCATTTCACACTCATCACAATCCAATGGGGGAAGAAAGTGTTTTATCAAGGACAAAACTGAGGCTTAAAGCAGTAAAATAACTGGACCAAGTCCACACAGCTAGTAAGTAGGTCACTGGTTCAAGATACCACTTATCGATAAAAACACAGCCCAGTTGGGGCACCTGGGTGGCTCAGTTGGTTAAGCGGCCAACTTTAGCTCAGGTCATGATCTTGCAGTTCACGAGTTCAAACCCTGCATCAGGCTCTGTGCTGAGAGTCCAGAGTCTGGAGCCTGCTTGAGATTCTGTGTCTCCCTCTCTCTCTGCCCCTCCCCTGTTCTCTCTAGCTCTCTCAAAAATAAACATTAAAACATTAAAACAAACAAAACACAGTCTGGCTCCTTTGGAACAATGGTTAAAATCAAGTGATTCTGCCAATACAATACCCAGCAAGCAAGCAGGAAAACATGGGTGCAATAACATAATAAAAGGCCTGTTTTCAAGATGCTCCCATTTTTATTAAGTCATTCAAAATTGCCCTCATGCTTAGCATATATACTTCTACAGTGAAAAGCAATTAAGATCTGACGTGAGCCAAATGCTGGTCTTCAGAGGTTCACAGCCCTCATGGCAGTGTGATGCAATCCGATACTCCAACGCAGTGACTCCGAAAGACAATGCTAGTGTTGAGTTACAAAATTCGTTACCTCGAGCGGTGAGACACAAGCCCTCTGTGTATAAGCTATCAAAGCCCCACTGAACAAACTGAAATGCCGAACACAGCAACCTGGGCCCCTTGAACTCAACATCTGCTCAACAGTTTGCCTCTCTACCAGCCAGCAAAGGTAATGTGATATGGCCTGCCTGCTATAAAGCCTGGGTAGGCTGACAGAACAACCTGAGCTGGTGCACTGTAGATGGGATGGCAGTGTTCTTTGATGGGAAGGGCAGACATGGGGAGAAAAGACAGGCATGGGTTGCCTTCAAGTTTCAGAGATTTTTCTCTCCCAGCAGAATAGCATATGAAGCCAGTCATTGCCCTTCCTTCCAAGGAGCGATATCACTTTTTTTCAGACAATAAAATTCATGGAAAGTGAAATGGTTTGATTATCTTTAGCACCAGTAAATTTTACCATAATCCATGGCCAAATATATTTATGTCTGGCTCTGATATACAACCTTAGCTTCTATTGTTCACAGGAAATTTGACTTAAAAGACATTAGTCATCAAGTCTGCCCAAAAGAGCTCAAGCAGTACTCTTCCTACTAGAATGTCCTGCACAAGAAGCAAGATGGACAGACTGCAGAGGTAATGGAGGCTGACTTCCAAATCTCCCACTCTCCAGGGCCCATCAGCCCCATCATTAGAACACGACTCAGCTGTAGAGTCTTCTTACTTTTACAGTGAATTCATTCCATCTCCACCTCCTGGCCCAACCTGCTCTGAGTCTCTTCTCTCTACTTGCACTTATCTCTGTGTTGAGAGTTGCCATGTTGTGGTTGGTACTATCTGTCCATATTTCGACAACAATGACAACAGGGATGGATCCAGATTTTGTGGGGGCTGAATTGACTGGGAGTAGGGGAGGCTCTTTTTAAAAACATACAGAAATATCTTAATTTTCTAAAATCAACAAAACATATAAAAATGAGAACATACTTCCAGGGCTTTGGAAGAGACTTGCAGAAGGAAGAGGGCATGAACTTGAATCATTAGTAATAATGCATGCCTACTGAGCAATGTCCAGAAAACCCTCAGATCATCCTGCCTTGTCAGGCCAAGACAATGTCATGTCTGTGACAATCTATTTGTCATGTGACAATCTTTCCTTCACCTGGAGTCAAACTCTTTTGAAAAACCTGTCTGTAAAGGACACAAGGTTTGGTCTGATCCATTCCTAAGAGATAATTTATATCTGTTCCCATAAGGCGAGGAAAGGATGACATGAAACACCATTAGGTCTCTACAGCTTTCTCAGTGTCATAAAGGAATGCTTGCTATGACTTTGTGATGTTTCTCTTGGGAAATAGGAGAAACCTACTTCTCCATGCCTCAAACAAGAAAAGAAGAATTACAACTCAGTGGCCCCAGTGTCAACTATCTCAGATAGAAGAGAAAGATGCAAATCAACAGCACTGACCAGGTCATGTCCTTGAAGCTGACCTGGAATAAATCTGTGCACTTGGGCTACATCAGCACATAAAACATAAAACATAAAAATCCCTGCCACTGTGGAGCTTAGATTCCAGCGAAGGGATAAAGGACAATAAACACAATAATAATTAAATGATAAGAGTATATCGATAGGTAAATTATTATGGGTAAAAAAGAATAAGTGGAACAAAGTAAGAGGGATAAAGACTTCTGGGATAGGGGCAAGCCGGCTGCACTGCTGTATTAGGGAGTTGGGCAGCCTCATCAAGAAGGTGACAATACAGGAAACACTTGGAGCTGGTGAGGAAGCCTCCCTTCTAATCCATAAAGTACCTAACACTCAGTAAAGGAGCTGCTTAATAAGTATTAGCTGCTATTATAAAATAATATTTACAAGATGATAACAATGACAAAACCTTCTTGGTCTTACTCCCAGGGGGTCTGATAAAGCCACAGAAGTAAACAAAATTAAAAATTTATTGCTTTTCTTTGCATTACGCTCACACTAAACTCCTCTCTAAATAATTGATTTCTAGTTATCAGATATCCTCAAAGTGAGGATAAAATCAACATCATTTTCAGAGAAATTCTTATAAAACAGATCATCAATTCAGGTTACAATTTCTGTATTAAGATAACCTGGACTTGATAATTAGCTGTCCTTCAGTTATAATTCCCAATACCAAGACATACTCTATAAAGTGGTGACTATCCGGAGACCCATCCTGAACCCACACCTCTCCTTCATACCCTAGGAGACACATACCCTTGAAAGGCAGATGTACAGACATATGACAGGTGTCCATAATTATTGTTACCTATGGACTTTCAAGGACTGGCTCTCGGGAAAGTTGTGAAGTTGGAAAAACTTTACCTCCTGATTCACAACTTTGCTATTGCTCACCATACCACCCCCCAGGTATCTGGTATCCAGCATGTCCCTAACAACTCTGCCAACCCAATCACCTCTCTGTAGAAGCAAAGCCACTCAGTCCTCTGACTTAATGTGATGGTCAACTTTATATGTCAATTTGGCAAGGTCACAATGTCCAGATATTGGGTCAAACAGTATTCTAGATGTTTCTGTGAGAGTGTTTTGGATGAAATTTATATGTCAGTCTGGTCTTTGGCAAAAGCAGATTGCTCTCATAATGTGAGTGTACCTCACCCAATCAGCTGAAGGAAGGCCTGAATTGAACAAAATGCTAATCTCCCCCAAGCAAGAGAAGATTCTCCAGCGGACTGCTTTCAGATTTTATCTGCGACATCAGCTCTTCCTGGTTCAACAGCAGATTGCCCCGCACTCAAACTGAAATTCCTCCCTGAGGTTCTAGACTGCCACCTCTTCCATGAGATTTTGGACTTGCCAAGCCTCCAGTCACATGAGGTGATTCCTTAAAATCTGTCTCTCTCTCTTTCTCTCTGTCTCTGTCTCTCTCGTGTGTGTGTGTGTGTGTGTGTGTGTGTGCGCGCATGTGTGTGTATAAACACACACATCCTATTGGTTCTGTTTCTCTGAAGAATCCCAACTAATATTCTTGGTCTTTCCTTCCCCACACAGACATTTGGGTCCGGGGCTTTCCTACCCTGATCTGCAGAAAATAGTTTCCTAAATACTAGAAAACTATTGTTTAGATCATACCCTTTAACATTATCTGATACTAGTCTTTCACTGTCTTTGAGCGATTTTGCAACATGGTAAATTATAGATAACTCACAGCAATAAAAATAATTCTTGTTTATCATCATACAATTCTGACCTGAGCAGTTGAAGTTTTTTGACTCACCTCCATATTTGGGGAAAACCAGTTTTATCACCATTTGCAAATCCATTTCAGTATTTCTGATCTACAAATATTTCTGCTATCCAGGTTCTCTCTCCAGTTCTAATATCTGACTGGTTCCTTCATCAATTAATGAGTTAAATAAAATCTTTAACACATGTTCATGTTATACCTGTATTAGAGTCATAATATTACCATTTTTTTAAATTACCTTTAAATAGGTTTTGTCTCTTCTGCTACACCAGGAATGCCTTAATTACATTTAGAATGTTTGCTGAATGAATAAACAACTGGATAAATGAACTAATAATTGAACATATGTTTTCTCCATGAGCACATAGTGATACTATATACATACATAGTAATTAAGAGAAAATCAGATGACCTCGGTTCATAACCTATTGCTGCCACTTACTAGCTGCATCACCCATTGTAATTCTCTATACCTTACTTTTCCCATTTACATAATGTAGACAAAAAAAATGATTTCAATAGGATTAAAATAAATAATCCATAAACAAGGCTTAGCACTATGCATGGCAGCTCTATAAGTATTCAATAAATTGTACCTATTATCAACATTTTTAAACAGGTTGACCATTTGGACAATTATACACAGTCTGTCTTTCTCCTAGCACTCCCCAGAGTGCCCAGATCCAACAGGTGCTTCATAAAGGCTAATGACATTGGTGGTGACCACAACAGCACCAAAGCCTTCTGGCCTGCCAACCTTAATAAAGTGTGTTATCCATTCTTCCAGACCACTGCTGGAGATGTTACAGCCTGACCTTCTATTGATCCCAACATCGTCCCAATGGACCTTGTTCCATTGTAATTTATTACAACAGCCAAATTGAATCCACATGACAGTACTCAGAGCCAATTCTCATTGAGGTTCTCCCCATCCCCTGCCCCCACCCCCACAGCCCCCAAAGATTTGTGGAGACACTGAATTAGATGATTTACTCAATTCCAGATATTATAGCTATTGAATTCCTTTCTTTAATCTTGCACGTCCACCTAGAAAACGATAAAGATGGCCTGGCATGATTTTTTCCATACTCTCGTAAATTTATTATTAATGTGGAGTCAGTAACCTTTACTTGCCTGCTCAATTCTTCCCAGCCATGGTCTTTATCTTGAGGAATTCAAGTTGCTTGTTGCTACTGACATCTCCTATATTCCTCAAGCCTTTAGTCTCAGTTAGAAAGAGGCAAGTCCAGGAAGATAGCTCTCTGGCTGCAGGTACTACTATACATAAATAACAACAGGACTAAGGAGATTCTACATGCAAGTTTGCCAAAAGATGTCTGAGCAAATTAGCACCTCCCATGCACTGTAAGGCAATTTTAATGCCTAAAATTGGCGTTCTTGATTTTTCCTTCAATGCAACAGAGGGATGGTGTCTAAGGCCCTTTCCCTGTCACAGCTCTTCACTTTCGTAAGCATTTTGGACATTATTTTCTACCTTCTTCTTCTCTCCCTGAGTTAGACTAATCCATTTTGACACTCCAATTGGGAGACTTATCTAACCAAAATAGTTTGTCAACTACCATAACACTTAGCACATTCTCTGCTTAGTTTCCATTTCCTCAAATGTAGACACTCTATAGGAGGGAAGGTACTTTAAAAGATGAATTATTCAAAGAGAAAAAAACATTCAGCTTGATGTTCTAAGTGAAGGTCTGGTAGTACCGATATGAAAACATAACTAAACCACACAGAAATGCACAACAAATGTTTGGACTATAAACGGAAATGAAATATCAAACCAAAGGAACCAATTATAGTTCCTCAAGAGTTTAGAGTATAAAATGGCAAATAACGTATATTTCGTTATGACAATTGCCATGTTTACCATAGATTTAAGTTAAAGTTATTGTAAATGGAGCAAATATATACATTACTTCGGATGCTTAACTACATTCTGTTCTGTCAACTGTTATGAAAACTTTTTTAAAGAAAGGTTTAAAATAATACAAAGGAAAATGTGCTGATATGTACATGGGTATAAACATGCAATACTGTGACCAAGTTAAATTAGTGAATAAATGTTTCATGTTATTTATAGAAGTTTTTTCTTTCATATTATAAACCATAAATCTAAATTTTCCTTATGGTTAAATATTTATTTTTTTCATTGCATTATGTAATAAAAATGGATAAATATTTTATTATAGACTTAA
Organism: Panthera pardus; assembly: GCF_024362965.1. Lineage (NCBI taxonomy): Eukaryota > Metazoa > Chordata > Mammalia > Carnivora > Felidae > Panthera > Panthera pardus. The sequence continues at coordinate 24,350,024 of NW_026527013.1, forward strand.
GAGATTCCATTTTTTTCATTTTTTTAAGTTTTTTACTTAAATTCCTGTTAGTTACTGTACAGTGTCATATTAGCTTCAGGTGTACAATATAGTGATTCAACCCTTCCATACATAACCTGGTGCTCATTACAAGTGCCCTCCTTAATCCCTATCACCTATTTAAAAGAGATTCCATTTTTAAAAATCTAATTGCACTTTTTTAAGAAATAAAAAGCTATTTTGCTATTTCTATTTGTTTATTTATTTATCTTACTTGAGAGAGAGAGCATGAACTGGTGAGAGGAGCAGAAAGAGAGGGGAGAGGGAGATAGGGGGAGAGAGGAAGAGGCAGGGGGAGAGAGGGAGAGAGAGGGAGAGAGAGAGAGAGAGAGAGAGAGAGAGAGAGAGAGAGAGAGAGAGAATATGAATGAATCCCAAGCAGGCTCCACGCTCAGCATGGAGCCTGATGTGGGGCTGGATTCCATGACCCAGGGATCATGCATGACCTGAGCTGAAATTAAGAGTCAAACACTCAACTTACTGAGCCACCCAGGCGCCCCTATTTCATTATTTCTTTTAAAGAAAGATATATAGGGGTGCCTGGGTGGCGCAGTCGGTTAAGCGTCCGACTTCAGCCAGGTCACGATCTCGCGGTCCGTGAGTTCGAGCCCCGCGTCAGGCTCTGGGCTGATGGCTCGGAGCCTGGAGCCTGTTTCCGATTCTGTGTCTCCCTCTCTCTCTGCCCCTCCCCTGTTCATGCTCTGTCTCTCTCTGTCCCAAAAATAAATAAAAAACGTTGAAAAAAAAATTTTTTTTAAAAATTAAAAAAAATAAAGAAAGATATATAATATGGTACTTACATGTAAACTATTTAAAATAAAGTAGTACTGTGCTTTTATTTTTTTTTAATGTTTATTTTTGGGAGAGAGAGAGAGCTCGTGTAAGCGAGCAGGGGAGGGGCAGAGAGGGAGAATTCAAAGCAGGCTCCAGGCTCTGAGCTGTCAGCACAGAGCCTGACATGGGGCTTGAACCCATGAACCATGAGCTGAAGTCAGACGCTTAACCGACTGAGCCACCCAGGTGCCCCAGTACTGTGCCTTTATAAATAAAAGATAAACAGGATAAATAACAAACGATAAATGCATTATTTTAATGTTTTTTTTAATTGAGAAAGAGAGCTTGAGTGGGGGGAGGAGGAGAGGGAGAGGGAGAGCGAGAACCCCAAGCAGGCTCTGTGCTGACAGCACAGAGCCTGGTGCAGGACTCAATCTCACATACTGTGAGATCATGACCTCACCGAAATCAAGAGTCGAACACTCAACGAACTGAGTCACCCAGGCGCCCCAAAAAGCACTCTTTCTAACTCAGGCTTGAGAGCAAACCATACACCTCTGCACATTTCAGAACCTAGTGTGAGCTTTCTGTGGGGATCTGGTGCTCACTAACCTCATAAGGAATTGGCCAATTACCATGTTATCTGCTCCGGGGATGAAAGTGACATCTATGACACCTGCTGGCCACTCTCTAAACCAGTGCTTATGATAAATGCTAGAAAACGGTGGTAGATTTACACAAACTCACCCCTATTACAAAATAAAAATAATGATAGAAGATCCTTTCTTCTAATTCTAAACACAAAACAGTATTGGTTTTCCTTCTAAAAATAATTTAATGTCATCCTTTCAACACAACATATCATACCACACAAACATGCACACACAAACTCCACACACCTCTCCCTGCCCTTCAGGGGCTTTTCCTCAAGTCCTTCACCAGAAGATTTACCCTATCTGATTTCCAATATAACTGCTAGTTTAACATCAAGGCTCTGGGTTCTGCGCTTAACTCTGACTTAAGCTCACCTGGGATAATGCATGTGATTTCTGGCTCTCAGAACCCTCACCTTCTCAACTAAAGCCAAGTTGGACTAGGCTGTCTCTCAAGTCTTCCTTGGCACTAACATCTTGCACTGTTGCAACTCTGGCTTCAGGACAACCTCAGGGATAAGTGACCCAGGTGGCTATAATACAGAATGTTTCATAAATAATAGGAGTTATCTTTAAAAGTATTATCTTTAGAATGAACAATTGATAAAAGCTATAACATGGATGAATTTCAAATGCATTATGCTAAGTGAAAGAAGCCAGATGTGACATACTATATACGTATATAATTATATACTGTATAATTCCATTTCTATGACATTCTGGAAAAGGTCAAAACTATGGGAAGAAGGGTTGACTGCAGAGGGGGCAGCACAACGGAGGTCTCTGAGATGAATGACCTGTCCTTTATCATGATTGTGAAGGTAGTTATACAACTCTGCACTTTTGTCAAAACCCATAGAAATGTACAACACAAAGAATGAGTTTTACTGCATGCAAATTTAAAAATCAATTTTAAATGATCTTTATGAAGTAATTCCACTTTCTTTCCAAGTTCTTTGAAAGAGTTGATGGATCTAGCATTTACATTCAGATTTTTAGATGAAATAATTTTGTTGTGCACCAACAGTGTTGGGCACTTTGTTCACTGAACAAAGACCACTCAAACACCTAGTATGTTGAAAAGAATTGAGACAGAAAGTGAGATGTGAGCTTATCCTCATTCTAAAGATAGGGAAAATGAGGCAGAGAAAATGTAAGTAACTTTGCTTAAGTTTAAAAAGCCCATAAGCTAAGATTCAAAGCCAGGCCGTCACAGTCCATGTTCTTAACAAATTAATTCTATTGATGCATGCATGTATATGTACATGTATATGTGTATGTATAAACTTTTAAAAATGAAAATAGAGTCATACTGTGGTGGCAAGGGTATGAGAAAACAGGCATCTTCTGATCATTTTCTGTATATACATATCAGAAGCTGTTTATCTCAATCAACAAAATAATTTGAATATCTTTCTATTATCATTGAATATTCTTCTATAAAAATTTTCTATTGGCAAAATTTCCACATAGAAATATATCATCATTTATTTAGCCACTCCTCTACTTTATAATATTTTCACTGATCAGAAAAAAAAACAAAACAAAACTAAAGAACCATGTGATGAATGAGGCTGTGGTTACATCTATGCCTACATCCTTAATTTTTCCTTAGGATGAATTCCCAGGTGAAGAATCAGTAAATGGCAGCTTTGGTCAACTGCCCCACATTTGTCTGTCCCCAGCTACCTCACATTTTATACCTGCTTGTATCTCTTTCAAAGAATATTCCACTGTAAGCTCCAATTAAAAGTTGGTAACATGGAATGGCAAAGGATCCTTGCCTCTATTTTCGCCTTTCCACCTGGCCACCCTTGTCTATGCCTCCAGCTATTCACAAATTCACAAACATTCATAATGTGGAGAAACCCTTGGTTTATATGTATGCTACCCTTCATATATTTTTGTAAGTCAGAGCATCATATGGAACCTAAAAAAATGTAACTTCATATTTTAATACTACAGAAAGAAATATCTCCACCCCAAGTCAATAAGTACTATTCATTTGAGTATAGCCTGTTTGCTTAACTTTGCCCCATTCAAACTTTACTCACAAGAACGGTTAGCAGAATGCAGTAGAACTTGGGAAGACCTCACCCTTGGGAACAAATGACTTACTTCCCATTGCACCAAGAGGAATGTCTGAGGCAAATAAATAAAGCCCTGAAAAGAAGTATACCTTGTTCAACCTTATCAAATAATTTGGAATATATTTTTTTAAAAATTTCAGTTGCCATGAAGGTTGTTGTATGATAGAATTGCTTCCAAGCTATATTCATTTGTGATCTACACCAGAGCTCATCAAACTATATAGCTCATGGGACAAATCTGGTGTACAGCCTGTTTTTGTAAATAAAGTTTTATTGGAACACAACCTTCCTATTTGTTTAGTTGCTCTGAATCTCACCAGAACTTTGGACAGATTTGTTATTTAATCTATTTTCAATTTTATTCTACATTTCAATTTTCCAGCTAACCCTTATTAATAAGCACCTACCACAGGCCAAGCACTGTGCTTGCTACTAGGACTAAAAACATAAGTAATACCCAGTTACTTCCTTTGCTGAACCCAGGGTTTAATAAGGAAGAAGACACAAACATATTAATTATACAATCTGAAATAGTATAATATGAAAACTAATAATGGCTCACTCATATATTTTGAAATAATGCAAATCCCATTACAATTAAAACATTTCATCAAAACTCCCATAGTTTCTAAGCTAAGTAGCCAAAGTCATTGGAAACTGCTTTTATTACAGTTACCACCATACCACTTTAGTGGGCCAATACTCCTTGTCAGTATCCTGTGAACTCTACTACTATTTACTTACTTCTGGATTTCTGTAGCAGGTTTGTTACTACTGACAGTTATTTTAATATGTACTTGTATTGGGTTTTCTCTTGCTGTGTAACAAAAGACTGCCAATTTAGTGGCTTGAAACAACTTCCACTTATCAGCTCACAGTTCTATGGGCCAAAAGTCCAGAAGTCCAGCACTGTCTGGCTGGGGTTTCTGTTCAGGAAATCACAAGAAAGAAATCAGGGTATAAGCCAGAATGAGTATTTCCCCGGAGGCTCTACAGAAATATCCACTTCCAAGCTTACTCTTGTTATTGGCAAAATTTAGCTCTTGTGGTCTCAGGATTGAGGTCCTTGCTTCCTTGGTGGATGTTAGCAGGAACCACTCACAGCCCAGGGGCTGCCCCAATTCCTGGCCACATAGCCCCCTCCATCTTCAAGTCAACAGTACAGAACTACTCACATAGTAAGTCCTCCTCATATTTTGAATCTCAGACATTCCTGTTTCTGACTTTAGGACTCAGATTTTATTTTTATTTTATTTTATTTTATTTTATTTTATTTTATTTTATTTTTTATGATCATGGAGTACTTTATTGTTTTCCATAGTATAAGGCACTTGTTTTGTAATGTGTTTTTTTCTTTTAAAGAAAAAGCAATCATAAGTGAATGCATTGGTAATTATCTATTATCAGAGTGAGACACACTCATCTACAAAATTATTTTCTAACTTCTTCTGAACAAACCGCCATTTTAAAGGGCTCATGTGACTAGGTCAAACCCACTCAAAAATCTTTCTTAAAGTCAACTATGCCATATGACATCATATAATAATGGGTTAAATCTATCATATTCACAGTTCTTGGCATTATTCAGAAAATGGACACTAGGGAGGTAGGAAATCTTGGGGGCCATCTTAGAATTCTACCTACCATAACACTTTTGTTAGAATTGTAAATTACTTTTATAAACTATAATTACATCATCCAAGAGCTGATTACATGTTGGTGTTATTGCTAGTCTCAAAATCAGCAATCTAAAAAGAAGGTATGACACTTTCTTACACCATACACAAAAATAAACTCAAAATGGATGAAAGACCTCAATGTAACACAGGAAGCCATCAAAATCCTTGAGGAGAAAGCAGGCAAAAACCTCTTTGATCTTGCCCACAGCAACTTCTTACTCAACATGTCTCCAGAGGCAAGGGAAACAAAAGCAAAAATGAACTACTGGGACCTCATCAAAATAAAAAACTTCTGCACAGCGAAGGAAACAATCAGCAAAACTTAAAAGGCAACCAACAAAATGGGAGAAGATATTTGCAAATGACATATCAGATAAAGGGTTAGTATCCAAAATCTACAAAGAACTTATCAAACTCAACACCCAAATAACAAATAATCCAGTGAAGAAACGGGCAAAAGACATGAATAGACACGTCACCAAAGAAGACATCCAGATAGCCAACCGACACATGAAAAAATGCTCAACATCACTCATCATCAGGGAAATACAAATCAAAACCACAATGAGATACCACCTTACACCTGTCAGAATTGCTAACATTAACAACTCAGGCAACAACAGATGTTGGCGAGGATGAGGAGAAAGAGGATCTCTTTTGCATTGTTGGTGGGAATGCAAGCTGGTACAGCCACTCTGGAAAACAGTAATGAGGTTCCTCAAAAAACTAAAAATAGAACTACCCTATAACCCAGCAATTGCACTACTAGGCATTTATCCAAGGGATATAGGTGTGCTGTTTTGAAGGGACACATGCACCCCCATGTTTATAGCAGCACTATCAACAATAGCCAAAGTATGGAAAGAGCCCAAATGTCCATCGATGGATGAATGGATAAAGAAGGTGTGGTATATATATATACAATGGAGTATTACTCGGCAATCAAAAAGAATGAAATCTTGCCATTTGCAACTACGTGGATGGAACTGGAGGGTATTATGCTAAGTGAAACTAGTCAGTCAGAGAAAGGCAAAAATCATATGACTTCACTCATATGAGTACTTTAAGAGACAAAACAGATGAACATAAGGGAAGGGAAACAAAAATAATATAAAAACAGGGAAGAGACTGTTTTACTTCTTTTAGTTTGCAAAAGGTGTAGTATAACCAGGTAAGGATAAAGGAACAACATGGCAATGAGACTATAGTATCAGAAAAGTATTAAGGTGCCCATTACCCGCAATGACTGTGGCATTATATGCCCCAAGAACACATCATCCCTAATTTGCAGTTATTCTTACGGGAAACTTAGATACATACTACAAAAGTTGTGAATTATGAACTTCTCTGCACAATACACCACGATAAATGCTAATACAGATATGTGCAAACTCTTCATAACAAAGCAGAATTCATTGCCAAACACAGGATAAGTAAAAAAGACAGACAGAAGACTTTCCTTCCCACATAAATAAGGTTGATTTAAATCAAATGGCCTGGGGAGTATGTGGGAAGAAGGACGGAATCATCTCCAGACTGAAATATGTAAAAGCTCAACCACCTCTAATCCCATATCACAAAACAACAACAGCTGGCAGCTGAGATTGACAGATGTGTCAAGATGCCTGTATCCATTAGGGTAGCAGCCACTGTCAGGATACTCTAAGCATTTTTATCTTAAATCTTCAAGGGATTTTACAGGTAATTATAAACAAACCTTTAAAAATCCATCATGCTGAAATTGAGTACAGAAAATAAGATCTTAACCCAGAAGCAAATATTTATTTAAAAGAGAATTTGCCTCCTCTGGCTCAGGCTCAGCTTTCTTGTTGAATAAGAATCAGTTCTCAGCATGATCTGGCCCTGAACTGCATTTTGAAATAACACAGATAATCACTCCTGCCACTTGCAAGTCACAAGGGATTGGAAGAGAACATTTATAATATAGAAGTCAAAATGACTCTCAAACCTTAATTATAAAATATATTTAATTGCTAGAAGACACACAGAATAGAAAAACTTCTAACTGTGAAATCTGTTTCCTAATGGGGCAGGGGAGTGTGGTCCATCTATATTAAATTACTTTTACTTCTTATTCCACCAAATGCACTGTGCTGCCTCTTCCAGCCAAATCTTTGCAAATGGTATTCTCACTGCTTTGACTGGACAACACCTCCTAATCCCTCAGCTCTTGATTTAGTCATCAACTTTTCCACTGGCCATCTCTACTCTCAATAGGTGAGGAGCCCCTTCTCTGTGCACCATGCACCTGGCTGGCATTGCACACAGCACTTACTGCCCTGTAATTGAATCTTTAGTATTGTTTTGTTTTTTCTATGAGTGTGAGCTCATAGAAGGCAGAAATTTTCTTCAATAGCCTATGTATCCCCCAGTGCCTGCAGAGCATCCAGATCATTACAATGCTGAACATGTTTTGTTGGATGACTGGATGGTACAACGAAAAGGAAGGCAAACTGGGCAGAATAGAGTGATGGCGCCCAAGGCCTCAGATGTCACAGAGGAATGGAAAGAAGAAAAAGGAAAAGTGTCACCAGAGCGCAGGCCCTGTCACTAATTAGCTCTGTGACTCTAAACAAGTCACTTTTTTTCTCAGGACTTCTCAGTCCTGAGTGGAAAGAATGAAAAGACCCGACCAGAAGGGCCCATCAAGTATCTTCCAGGTTTTCTGTTCTCTCATATCTGTCTTTAGGATTGTCCACACTTCATCAGCATACCTACTTTTACATATCTTTTAAAGTCCTATCACATAGGGTTGTGTCCAATAGAGCCAGGGAATAGAAAGATGCAGCTAAGACAGTAACTATAGCTCCTGAATGAATGCATGAATGAATGAGCAGGCTTCTTGAAATCTCTTTAGAAGGTGAACTTTTTAGTTCTTTTGACAACAAAATATCATTTTATGAATATCATCTCTAAGAGAATGGCAACTTCAAATTTCTTAGTAATACACATGAAAATGGAGGCTGGTGAATTTACTGCTTCATAAAGAAGCTTAGGTTTACCAAAGAAGCCACATCTCTACTCAAGGGATGCAAAGTGACCTTCAAAATATCACTTCATTCTTGCAATGGGATCAATTGATTAAAATCACCAAGATGATTTTTGCCTAGGTCATCACTAACATTGGGCAAATAATTCCAGCCAAGAATAGGAGCTACACATGCTTGGTGATTATTTGTCCTGTATGATTTCATTAGTACCAGAAACTTTGGCATCAATTTCAAGCCACAATAAAGATACAAAATATTAACTGATGCCAGAACAAAGATGTTCTGCTTAGGCCGAACAACGTGCAAACACCAATAACCATACAAACAGAATACACAGAGAGAATTTGCTATATGATGTAGTGGGTTGGGATTTTCTTATATTTTTTAGACTGAAGAAGGCACTCTTTGAAAAAAACCTGGCAAGTCACAAACACTACTCTAGACAATACATTTTAGTTACAAATATTTAAGCAACATATTATTTAAAACTATATTCAGTCCACAATCAATATTTTCACGTCCCAAATAACTAGATAAAATATATGAAAAATATATTAAATGTGAATACAGAAATTAGATTTTCAGCCCCAAAGGGTACTAAAATCAAGTACATTTTTTTTCAGAAAAAAAAAAAAGCCTTAAAGGTCACTTTTCTAAATGACTAGAATGCTGGCATTTAGCCAAAGAAATTTAAACTGGGTGATACCTGCTGGAATATCCATCCCTGTTGGTGTGAATGGTGGATTTGGATGATCCATCCATCAGTCTAACTAAGATGCTTCATTTCTATTATATATTCCCTATATTACAGCTAACTAGCGCCTCCCTCTAAATTAGTTGATATGATCAATGTAGTCAAAAGTTTCAATAATTCTAAATAATTTTAATATTTCAAGAGTGATACACACACACACACACACACACATATATATATACTCTTTAAAAAAAGTTTTTTAACGTTTACTTATTATTGAGAGACAGAGAGACACAGAGCATGAGCAGGGGAGGGGTAGAGAGAGGGGGAGACACAGAATCCGAAGCAGGCTCCAGGCTCTGAGTTGTCAGCACAGAGAGCGACACGGGGCTTGAACTCACGAACTGCAAGATCATGACCTGAGCTAAAGTGGGTGGCCCAACCAACTGAGCCACCCAGGCGCCCCAAGAGTGATGTATACACACACACACACACACACACACACACACACACACACACACACTCTTTATAAAGTATGGATTCTTACACATCAAAAATATAAAAGAGAAAATAATAGTAATAGTTCAAATATCATATGCACATACACAAGATGTTCATCTCTGTAAACTTCTTATAATGATGCTAGAGAAAAAGTGTAGCTAAAAATGTTAATCACATCAGCTGAGACAATATTCAGAGATAATGGAGAGAACAACGTTATACAAAGTAAAAATCATTTTAAGGAATACTATCTCAAGAGAAAGCCAAGACAAGTCGGATAGGCCATGCATGGGAAGAAGAGGAATCCTATAGACCAGGGCTTGGTCTGGATCATCATTTGCTTTGGAGGGTGGGAAGCATCTCCTGTGCATTGCAGGATGTTTAGCAGCACCCCTGGACACTACCCACCAGATGCTTGTAGCAATCCCCCTGCTGTGACAACCAAAACTATCCCCAGACATTGCCAAATGTTCCTGGGGTGGGAGGGTTGTAAAGTATCTCCTGGTCGAGAACCCTGCCTCAGATTCACAGCCACCCTGGTTGCCGCTCCAACCCTTGGACGCCAGCCCAGTTCCTGGCTTCAGATGCAGAGTGAGCCTGCCTACACCGAGGTCAGACCTTAAAGTGAGCATCTCACAGCAAAGTGGAGCAGCTTCCCAGACCATGTCCTCTCGGACCAGGTGAGAAGTCTCCCAAATCACAAATACATTGGAACTCATCCAGGCAAGTTGCTTAGATGCCTCAGGTCTTATTTTGAGATCTTGGTTCTGTAAGCCAACTACCAAAACAAAGTGAAATTACTATGATAGCAAGCGTGGTGCAATCCTTTGAAAATGAAGCAGCAAAACAATCCAGTGGCTTAGAATGGTACATGAAGAATCTCATGGGGGAAAAGTAAAACAAAAGTAAACTGAAGATTATCACAATCTTTTTTCTAAATATAGCTTAACATACATATTAACATACGTTTTTAACCAGAACTGATGTTGTATTTTATTAACTTAATTGGTTTCCTATTTTTTATCACATTAGTTACCTCATCTCTGTTGGTTGATAATGTATAAATACAGGCATCCTTTTGTGTCAACCTCAGGTAATTTGCTCATACTAGAGTTTAGCTCTTAAAGTTAATGATCCCACTTGCCCCATGAGTGAGGCAGGATCACAAAACAGAAAAATATAAGAATAGTGGGGTGTTTAAGAATAGCTCCATCAGTTTCCTACTGGGTAGAGTCTGGACAAGTTACTCAAGTCACACAAGTTTAAACCAGTCTCCTCTTTTAAAAATAGGGATTGTGGTAGCACATATCTGCCATTAGGTTTGTCATAAGGACCCATAACCTAAGGATGCAAAGCCCTTAGCACAGTGTCTGGTGTATAGTAAGGGCTCAATGAATAGTAAATAATCCTTTTGTTATAAAAAATTATCATTTGCATGGTCATAATTAAAAATAACCATGAATGATCAATAATTCCATCTTATCACTCTATAGAATACCATGCCTCTAACAATCCAGTAAGTTAGAAGTGAGAACTAGAGGAGGAAGCATTAGTCTCTTTGCAGAGCAAGACAGTATACTTGATAAATGTCACATATTCTTTTTATTAAAAAGGAAAATGAAGCAAGAGTAGTTAAGTGCCCTTACTCAAGCCTTAATCCATTTTTATCTTGTCAGGGTAATGGAACCAAGGCTTGAGGTGTTAGATGTGGGTAGAGCAGAAGTAATTTCCTCATCCGTTTTATTATCCATGGGGTGGTTCCATCTTGCAGCCTACAGAGAACATTCTGTCCTGGGAACAATAAGTGAGTCTAACATTTCACTGGGGCAAAAGACTCCTAATAGCTAACAATATTCTTGGGCCAGGAGTGGATCTCAAAATGATTTCTCTTCTCCCAAGTTCTCATTCATTCAGAATTTGCTGATATAATTTATTCACCCAATGCATATTGATTGAGGACCATCACCTGCCAAGAATTCTGCAAAAAGCTGGAAGTATCTTGATGATCACGGTTGGGGCACTCAAGGAGATTAGCCATGGGAGGGAAGCCAACACTCACTAAAGGGATGCAGAATTTCAAACTGAGCCAAGAAATGGTTCTTTAAAAGTATAAAACCTCTCCCAGCCTGCAATGTCAGCAAAGATTTCCCAGTGTAAGTGACACAAGAACTGAGTGGAAATCTCAGGTGTAAAGCTTGGAACCACATTTCCCAGATTCCTTTTAGGGCAGGTTTGGTTAGATCCTACCAATGAGAGGCACCTGTATGAAATTTGGAGCTCTGCCCCAGGACTTTAAATCTCAACCAACAGTGTGATGTAAGGGAAGAGGGAGGAAGGTGAGAGGGCAGGCATCAACAGAGAAGACACCTGAACAGACACTCCTGGTTATGAGATCGTGGCACTCGCTCTTTTCTCTTAGTCTTCTACAGCTGTCCTGACTCTTGATCATTTCTAATCTTGTTCTACCAGCCAGACATTGGGGCTCTGGATATCCTTGCCATAAACTAACTCCTTTTTGCTCAAGGTAGCAGAATTAGCTTCTGCTGTTTGCATTCATCAAGCAGTTTGTTTCTGGTAATATGCCATGTTGCTCTCCACTGTACTTACATTTAGGATTATGCATGTCTATCTCCCCAACCAGACTATCAGCTTCCTGAGGACTAGAGACTATGTTATATCCCTTTGAGCCTCCAGGACCTAGAGTAGTGACTTACTGACGCATAGGAAACACTCAGTAAATGCAAAAATAATATGATTTTGCACGTGTTCAAAAAACAGGAGGCTTGCCAATAATAATATAAAAGTGCAACTGGATGTTTAAACACCAGGAAAAAGATCAATTGAGTCAAAAAGTGCTCCCTACTTTACACCAACATGGAAATCTCCATGTTCTATAATCATCTTCTCAGGTAATTGTTTTTTATTTTTTATTTTTAATAAACTTCATGAAGAAACCCAGTATGCTAATAACCATAGTCCTGTAGGGTCTTTACCTCTGAACTTATCATCATTCATAATTTTCACCACCACACTTCCAAATTGGTAGAATAAAGCTGAAGTGGGCAGGTCCATAGATGCCACCCCTAGAAGCCAATTCCACTCACACCTCCCTGCCCTTTCCAACCCACAGGGCAATCCATGAAGCCCAGTAGGTAGCTACTGAACTTGGCTTCCAGAGAAATCACCATCTGTTTTTCTACCCCTAATAAATAAAGTACGTCTGCTCTATAAAGTGGGACTGAGCCCTAGAATTAAAATGGAGATAGAACTTTTGTCCAATTTAATGACTTTTTAAAAATTTCTTGGGTAGTAGGTTTATGTTGCATGAGCTACATAACAGTCTGAATTTGATCTGGGTCAAATAATGCTACCATGTCCTAAAATCCTGGACATTATACACTTTCCAAATGTACAATGTCATCAAGGTTTTATGACATTTCCTACAAAAACTCAATAGTCAGGTAGCACTTCATCAGTTGAAGTCTGAATTCAGGTATGAGAACAGAATGTTAAGTCTGCAGCTTGAAAACTATACTGCTCCTCTGACTTCAGCATCACAGCCATAAGGGGATGCTCCACTGAACAATTTTCATACATGCACATTTTTCCCCCTACTAAAAGAACTCTGTATCTGGGAATTATGGAGTGGAGGCAAATTGCAGTAGAACCAAAATCTATACTTGATGACTGCTGTGTTCCTACAAAAGCTTGCTCAGAGATATTCTGTCACCTGGGGTTCTCTGTTTCATCAACTTCACTTCCTTCCTCAAGTAAAAAAATGATTAGGGCATCGTGTCCATGCCTGCTGTCCAGACATGTGACCTGTTCACATGGCTTATGGAGGACATGAGATTTCTGAGACTCAGAGCTCTGAAGGCAAGGCTGACAGATACGAGGTGCAAGCCTAGCTTCGCCAGGTTAAACATGGCTATGAAAGGAGCATACCCATTTCTACTGGCATCAAAACACAGTGCTGGTTGCCAAAGAGTCTATAAGAAAGAAATATTAAGTAATACTATGTGTCTGACATTGACATAAGTTTATTATTTCTTCCATGCCAACACACCCTAATCCAAAGCTTACACTGTTCCAATCCAGACCTGCCCTAAAACAGCCAATTAGGCTGAATGTGGTCAAAACTCTGAGTCTTCAGTCCCAAAGACAATGTTTCATTGGCCCATTAGCTTCTGTATTATTTCCACATTTTGACTAGATTTCTGAATTGTGTGTATTACTTCTTTGGGGATTATCTGTCCTTTACATTGCAGGTATATAGAATTCCTGCCCCTTCACTATGTTGCCAGTGGTGTTATTTCCTCCCCAAATGTGTTGGTAAACACTCAGTGAAAAAAAATGTAAAACTGAAGAACCTCTCCCAATACACATGAAATACTTCCTAATCCATTATCTACATGGTTTAAATAAGTGGGATTATGATCACGTTGCCCAAAGAAGTCATAATATACAACTGACTTTGCTCAAGAACTTCCAAACCAGTTCCAAACCTTTGAGTCTGGCTTATGGAGCAAAGTATAAAATTTCGCAAACTGTGCCCATCAGCACATGTCTTTTGTCACTTATGCATTGAAAGTACCTTCCCAAAATCTTCATTCATAACATTAATGCCATTTATTCCTCAAGAATAAGAGTACTTAGTCTCAACTCCTGGTAAAACAAGGAACTGTGATGCTCTTCCTTGATTGACAGCTGGTATCATCATCATAAAACTTGAGGTCCATACACTTATTCTTTTAATTTGCACTAACCATTGTATTCTACTTTTCCAAAGACAAAAAAACAAAAAACAAAACACACAAACAAACAAAAACAACCTTGCACCTATCTGGGTTGCCTACCTACCATAAGCTTCAGTGTCCTTCAGTTTCCTGGGTTAATAACTAACTATACCTGCCTCAAAGGATTATGATTAAGAGTAAGTAAAGAGTGCACATAACGAGCATAGCAAAATATCCAGCATACAGTGTTCAACATAAGTTCTATAAATGTTAGCTTTCATCATCATTCACTCCTGGGAATTTTAAGTGAAAAGTTTTCTTTTGAATCCTTAGTACCTACTCTAAGAACTGCCACTCTGTCTCTCTGTTAGTCCCATCTGCCCTCAACGGCCCCATTGATTCAAGGGTCCTTGGTCATGTCTTCCAAGATCTCTTCTAAACATCTGTGTCAATTAGTTGGCACTGCAAAGAGGAGATCAAAACACCTGGGCCTTGTCTGTAAAGATTCTGACAGAAATAATTAATAATATAATCCATCAGATCACCAATACCTTGAGAGTGAGGATGGAAGCCACAGGGGATAGGGGTGGCTTCATGGGCATGTGACTTGTGTAACTGCACAGGTCCCCACACTCTGAAGGGCCCCAGACTTGGTTTTATGCTCATTCAGAAATTCTCTTTGAACAATTTTCATTCTGCACAAATTACGTAGGTGGCTGCAACTGGAGATTTTTTATCAGAATGGTATAAATTGTTTTATGTTTTAAAAGAACTACTCCAGCTTTTGTGTTAAGAAGAGCCTATAGGAAAGGTAAGGGTGAAAGCAGGAAAAACAGCTAGGATGCTGTTGATATAAACAAGGTGAGAGATGATAGTGGCAAATGACACCAGGAGGAGGGGCCAGTTAGAGGTCCATTTGTCTGCAGCTGCAGCTGCAGTAGGGGTGTCCAGCAATATGCCTGTCTGCAGCAGTGTCCCGGCCAGCTGGCTTGTGCTGCCCACTGTCAGTTCCTGCCCAGTTTCCACGCTGGCTGCCTATTAATCTGACAGCCCTATGCCTTTCCAATATATCTTATTTTCTTAAAAGATCAGGTAGTCGTTTTCTCTTCTTGCCTGTTCTTTTCCGGGGGACGGTAGGGGACCCTATGTTCCCCAAACTGTACGTAGTAGCAAATGGGAATTTTTTTAAAAAAATCAGGGTACATTCCCCAAATCTGGATCCCTACATGGAGAAAATGAGCTGCTGATGGTAAAACAGGAAAGAAGGGCCCTAGCTAGATCAAGCATCTTCTGTGTTAGCCCACTGTAGTCAGAACTTATTATATGTTCTCTGACAGACTGCAATTAAGTAATAGGTGTAAACATTACTCCCCCCAACAAATCCGTATGGGTTCAGTACGGTAAGAGCTACTAAAATTTACATAAATAAAAAATGCATCTAAAATACCTTCAAGACCCACAGAATACATTGTTCAACTCTTGGTAAGGAAAAAGAAAAAATTAACTTTTCAGACATTTTATTATTTTAGACATATATCTAAATTTGTACAATTATCCATATTTAAGCTGGAAACTATAAAAAGAATCATCTCTATTTATTTTTCAGACAAACAGAAAATTCATCAGTCCATGCTAAGAATGGCATGACACAACCACCAGTAAGTTAAGTGCCAGCATGTTAAGTTTATACTTCCTAACCTAAAACTCTAAAAAAAATAATTTCTTCTTTTCCATGTACTCAAAAATTTCTCTGAAATGACAAAACATGGATGATACCAATTCCCAGCCTGAATGGCTTATGTCAGCTCCTTACCTTCTTCTGAAGAACATTGATTTTTCTTTCCTTCACTTCTAACATATCTTTCATGTCTCGAATCTCTCCAGCCAGTGTCCCTTTCTCTTCTGTGAGGTCCTGCAGCTGTTTTGTTTTTTTATTGAGAAAAGACTCTTTCTCTTCCAGGCGTAATCTCAGTGCATCTACCTGAAGTCAGGAAAAAGAAAGAAGATTGTGGTTTTACACAGTGGTCATCAGTAACCAGGAGGCCCGGGGAGGGAACAGGGCAGCAGTGCATCTTCTCAGCACAGCATGGTCAAACCATTGCTCATGGGCACCTCAATGCCATGCATTTTAACAGCCTGTATCCACCTCAAAGTCCTGTCGTATGTGTATCTGAACTGTGACACTTTTTTTAATATAAGGTGTATATAAAATAAGGCATTATGAAATAGTAGTATGTCTCCCTGCTGTGAAACCATTAGCTAGAAAACAAAGCACATCACTATTCCATTGCACAGGGAAGGCACAACACTGCTTGTGCTCTGCAACATCCTCCAGGAATATGGAGAACATGATGAGCCATGCCACAGATGTCTGGAAGAAGACAAACATGTAGAGAAACACTCCTGAAGGAGAAAAATACAAGCTGCCAAGAGGAAGGAAATGCTACTGGAGGAAGGAAATGCTGTGGAGATGACCACTCTCCAGTGTTATGAAAGACTGCTTTCCAAACATGTAAGAAAAAAAAAAGGCATACAAAAAATACCTATTTCTACCTTAGCTCAAAAATTAGATTATTACAATTCCTGCTTTTCAAATGTCAGTAATAGACATAAGGAAACATAAACATTATTTTTAAACTTAACATTACAATGACCATATGCAAAAAAGGTTCACATGGATAATGTGAGGTTTTGGGGTGATAGAAAAATTTAATCCTCACCCTCCATACCAGGCATTTGATAGACAGTAGTTACATCAAAAATCAAGTAGTGATGGAAGCATGTTATTTAGAGATATCAAAATAACCAGGCAAAAGGAGTTGAAAACAGGTTGTCTTGGGGAAGGAAAAATGGGGTAGGGGTCTGCTGTATCTGTTCACAAATCTTGTTGAGTAGTTTTTTATACTATACTACCAGCAAGTAAAATTTGGATGAAAAAAAACACAAAAATTAAGGGAAAATGAGGTGAGAATACCATAATAAGCCAAAATAAATAGTTTTGTAAATACTGTCAAGACAGAGAATCAAAAGGCAACTTGGAACACTGGAAAGAGGACACTTTGGTTTTAGGTTGGATTCTGCTTCTATCCAGCTATGAGAATCAGGACAAATAACTCTCACTCCCCCCTCCCCACCCAGCCCTCCAGCTTCAGTTTCCCCATCCATAAAACAAAGAGGTTGGAACCCCCTAAGTATCTGACGTTTTATGATTTTAAAGGCAAGATCAGTCTTAGGTAGATCAGGGAAGAAATGATGATATTAGAGATTTTAAAAAGTTATCAGAGTAGAATCTCCTTTTCTTACCCACTTCCAAAAAAGAAGCACCAAAGCTGTGTTTCTAAAGGTCAAAGGTGATGAGAGGTTGGTGAGTAGAGAGTTTCTCCAGTTTCTATCCCAGGGAGGTGGATGAAGCAGGGAGGTCTCCACAAGGGAAGGGGTGAAACAGTGCTTATAAAGCCCTGTTGGCAGAATGACCCTGACCACATTATGAGACAGGATGGACATTCTGTGACTGCACAGGGCAAAAACAGCAGATTCCTTAAATATCTGATAGTTGTGCTTCTTCTTACCTAGGGGCCATGGAAATCTAGCAGCTGGGATGTGAGAGGGATACTCATGTCCTAGGGATCTTCCCTTGACTAAAAGAAAATTCATGCCAGTTGCACTAAAGCTTCAGCATCCCAGATTCTCAAGATTGTTTAAACATCCCAGATTGTTTAAAGTCATCTCTTAATTCCCTTGCCTTTGGAGATGTGTCAAGTAAGAAATTGCTGAGGCTGAGGTCAGAGAGGTTTTTTCCTGCTTTCTCCTCTAGGGTTTTGATGGTTTCCTGTTTCACATTCAGGTCCTTTATCCATTTTGAGTTTATTTTTGTGTATGGTGTAAGAAAGGGGAGGGTTGGTGATGGGTACTTAGGAGGGCACCTGTTGGGATGAGCACTGGGTGTTGTATGGAAACCAATTTGACAATACATTTCAAATTAAGACAATAAAATATAAAGTCATCTCCATCTACCAACCCAAAATAACATCAATAGTTTTCTTTGGGTTTTCACCCTATCTGGAAAAAAATGTGATTTTTAGTTTATACATAAAGGATGGCATTTGGTAGGTTCTTTGGAAATTGGCAGGACATGTTGAGCACTCCAGATTATAGTAGTGGCTATAAGGGGTCACATTCCATTGAAAAGATTTCCCACAGGCTGACTAGGATTCAGTGTGAATTTGAGAAGAAACTGTGGTCCTATGAGCCCTACATTCTAGCTATCAAACATGGATGGTCTGTATCTGGACTAGAGGAAATGTCTAACATTCAAAACTTTGACGTAAATAAATTACAATTTGGGAGGTAGTAACGGATGCTGGAAAGAGTTTAGAAAAAGAGACTCTGCACTGATGAATAATATGCTTAAAATTTACTGTGCCTTCTCACATGTGTGATCTATCAGTGCCCTGCCTCATCTTCCTGAACCTAGAAGAGACAAAACTCTGGCTGTAAGAATATCTCTCCTCCAAGAATAAAATAGAGACCAAGGATGGCCATGGTCAGCACACTGCTCGCAAACATCCAAATTCTACATGGCAGGAGGGAGCCTGTGCCAGCTAAGGTCTTCTGTTGGGAAGTTTATTTTCCATACACCCAAATGCATTTATTTAGCTTCAAAGGAATTTGAATCACGACCTTCAATCACTCCAGTCTATCCTCATAGCTTTGCAGTCTCCTGGAATCAAGAAACAAGGTTAAAGAGTCTTTTTTTAAAACAAAACTTTGACCTGAACTGTATCCAATTCTCAACCAACATTAGACCAGTTTGCAGTAAGCAAGTATGACATCATTTCTAAAATCAAATTTTAACTTCCAGATGGTACAAAACCACAAGCAGGCACAAAGGCCTCCTGATGCACAGAAGTTTAAATACAGGGACGATCGGGCAAGAAAGAATACAGTCTATCAAAAATTAGAATATGTACTTCCAAACTGGGTCCCCTTCACAAATATTCTGATTTCACTCAACAGTGTACATCATTTATAAAGGAATCAGAAAAGCCTTGAAGGTTAGATTATATTCCAACATCAGGTAGAGACATAAAAGTTAAAATGTTTGGGAATATGAAATACCTTTCTCTGCCTCTTCACTCAACACCAAATAATTTTAAGGGCCTTAACTCTCTCTCTTAAACTTTGGCAGTTGACTCAATAATAAAACTTGGCAAAGCAAAGAGCACCATCATTTCCCAGAAAAACAAAAGAAAATTAGAACTGTATGATATAGTCAATGCACAAAGACCCATAGGTTGAATTTCCAATTTTTACATATGACTTAACCGCATGGGAACTAGTCACCTAATGTTAAAACTAGGACAATCTTTTCATTTTAGGAGAATTACTCATTTCCTTCTGATCCAGTTGTATGAATTATTTGTGTGTGTGTGTGTGTGTGTGTGTGTTAAGAGCATGTAACATATGAAAATTTAACCTTTTATCTGGCAATATAAAGCATGAAACATTTGTTATCACTTCAGTTCCAGTTAATAACTTGAAAGAAAAGGACCATGGCAATAAAATTGGCAAAAATTGCCAAAATCGGAGTTAAATATTATTAATCTTGATGTCAGCACCCAGGAATTATAACCAGTTCCAATGGTGAGGTATGTTTCTATACATAAGCCTCCCGACCTTTATGCTGTATTTTACATAGGTTTCAGAAACAGTTTCAATGTTGTGACAAAACACTAAGTGCTACTCGATGTGCCATAAATAATTTTTTAAAATCAAACGGTTCATTTCAATCTTAAAATGACTACAGCAACACTTGAGAAAATAAAAAAAAAAAAGAAAGAAAACCCTTGAGAGAGAAAAAGGGTCGACTTGAAAATTTTCACAGATTAAATACTACTTACTTGACAACACTTCAGGAATTGAATAAACATGCTATCACAAAGAAAAACTTTAAAAGAAAATGAAACTGGAACACTCACAAAACTCCCAATACGGTTTTATTTCACATTCAAAACTTCGTTTGTTTGTTTTTCCTGATAGTAGACTTGGATGAAGGGTATATTTGAATTTGATTCAACTTGCAATCATTCAAATAGGGGACAGTTTCAAAGTTGAAAGTATGCATAATGTATACAGCCTCCGAAGACACAAACACTAAAAATAACCTAAAGCTTGCTGTGGTAGTAAGTACTAGTTCTCACTCACAATCCAGTTCTCCTGTCCTTCCTGAATACAGGGAAGGTCTCCCTTCCCAGCCCCTTGCAGGAATATGGGTCTGTGTGTTTTATTCATGAAATGTAAACAGGAGTGACATATGTCAGTTCTCATCCATGCCAGCCCCACACTCTTTCCCTTCCTCAGAGATCTTGAAGGCTACATTTTCCAGATAGTGGAGTTACAAGATGGCAACCCCCCCATAAATCAGTATTCTCAGTGGACCACGAGAAGCAGGGTCACTCCCCATGTTCTGCTGCTCCAATTCTCAACCCTCAACATGGGTTGGACTTACAATATGATGTGTTGAACCACTCTGAAACGATTATAACT
This sequence comes from Panthera pardus, assembly GCF_024362965.1. Lineage (NCBI taxonomy): Eukaryota > Metazoa > Chordata > Mammalia > Carnivora > Felidae > Panthera > Panthera pardus. The sequence goes on from NW_026527013.1 coordinate 24,370,747, forward strand.
TCAACTGGTTTTGCTAGGGAATGGGCACCTTAAAACTAGAAAGGTTTGCTGGTCTTAGAGATTGCTATAAACCTAAAAGAAAAAGGACCAATATTCCTCCCTCTACTCCTTCTATGTGTCGGACCTCAAAATCTACTTTCCCCTATTCTTTCACCCCAAATCCAGAGAAGGGGAAAAAATGATGGAGAGCCAAGGACAGAGCTAAATGGAGCAAGTAGCAGAACCCTGGGGAGTGGACACTGAGGTCAAAGTTCAAGATCTTGGGAGCAGAAAGAAAGATTGAAGAGGAAGAGCCCCCTTAAGCCCAGTGGCTTGAACTTCCATCTGTACAGACAAGTGGCCCAAGTGGACAACTGTTTTGCAAAAGTCTCTGCACTGCAAATATATATGTTCAAGTAACTTACGGTAATGGCCATGGACTTACCCACAGGCCTTCCAAACGTCAGGAATACAACAAAGGTGTTAGAAGCAAAATGAGGATAATAACAATACCTCCTTCATCAAGTTATTTGAGGATTAAATTAAATAACATGTAATGCACTTAGCACAATGCCTGGCACCTAGAAACACTCAATAAATCTTTGCTATTGTTATTATATTTTACTATTCTGCTTTCTACAATTTCTAACCCAGTGATTTATATACTGTAGGAATGCAATAAAGGTTGCTAATCAGCAGCCCTAGGAAAAGTAGAGACTCAGCAAATAAGATTCTGTGCTCCAGCATGTACCAGGGTGTTACACTGTCTGTCATTTACTTTAAAATATTCCAGCATACACTGTACGATATGTGTATGTGTGGAGGGGTCTATGGCTGGGTGGCTGGAGGGGTGTATTTCCCAAATGGGAATGAATTCTCCAGGGGTAGTTAATTAGCCTATGACAAACTTTAATTAAAAGCTGACATGCCAGAGTCAGCTACCAAAAGTGCCAAGATATTCTTTATATTTGATGAACACCTGAAATTTGGTCAATTAACATAATTGATGTGAGGAGTGATTTTCCCTTGGAGATGTGAGTAGTGTTTGAGATGTGTGGATTGGTTAGAAATGCTGCCCAAGTACTCCTACTCTTCCAGGAACAAAATTTAAGATGGTGTGTCCAATGGAGAAATGATGTAAGTCACATCTGTAACTTTAAACTTTCTAGTAGCCATGTAAAAACAAGGAAAAATAAACAGATAAAATTACTTTTAATAATTGTTTAATTTGACCCACTATATCCAAAACATTATTTAAACTGTAATCAATACGAAAGATATTAATGAGGTATTATTATACATTCTTTTTTTTTTTTCTTTAAAATCCAACATCTATTTTACCCTTTCAGCAAATCTCAATTAGGACTAGCCACATTTCAGGTGCTCAATAGCCACATACAGTTCATAGCCACCATATTGGACAGTGCAGGACTATGAATCTAGTAAGCCCAAAAGTTTCAACCCTTAGATTTCAATCTCTGTTGCATATAAATGCTTCAGGGAGGATTCTGGCCCAACAGCAAGCAAGGCTGGCTGAGCTCTGCCCAGAAAATATCATCACATTGACCTAGCTAGTATAAACCCCTTTTGGCCTCAAAAGGACACAGAGCTAGAACTTGAAGGAGCACTCTGAGAAGCTGTGATGTACTACCAGAAGGCAAAGTCATGGGGTAGGAATCCTATAGCCTTCCTTTCTCTCACCATCAGAGGTTATTGATCTTTACCAAAGAGAACCACATAATGGTCAATGACCTAACTGGCTTGGTGATTCTATTGACATAGTTTTTCTGCAGTTTTGTTAAAAAGAATTCAGAATAATCATTTCTTTTAAAAAATCTTTCACACTAATCCCTAATTATAGCAAAAGCCGCCTTTAAGAAAAAAAAAAATGTCCTTCAGCAGCCACACTATCAAACACCAGCAATATAGATGAGGGTGTGTCCATCTCTTCTCCTATGCTTGGTCAGGTTATGCCCTTCTACTCTTGGATTTCCACAGCTATTTTTATTTCAGATTTCTTCTTTCTATAGGAGCTTTTAAAAAATCTACACTAACTATAATTACTTATTCATTCATTTAACAAATATAGAGAAGTGATTTTGTGTCAGGCACTGTTCTATGTTAGAGATACAACCTTTTAACAAGACCATCAGGTCTATGTCTTATTGAACCACATATTTGTGAAGTTGGGGGTAAGGTAGAGCAAACAAGTTATTACATCAATATAATTAGTAAACACAATTTTTAGGGTAAGTGGAAAGTAGTACAAATATAAAATCTAAAAGCTTATGTAAAATCTTTATAAAAAACTGGAATAACAAAAGGCTATTTTGTGGGTATTTGTGTTTATTGGTGAAAATGTATATGTGTGTATTTGTATGTATACAAAATAATAAAATTAATGATTTAATAAATATAAGCTATTGTAAATCAAACCTGGGCAGGCAGTTTGGTATTCAGTAAAATGGTTTATTTAACCAATAGCTACGCTTTACTGTGCAATCTTGGAACACCAAATGGTCTTCACTGATCTTTAAATAAGTTGTGCTTTATACCTGTTCCACTACTTTCAAGATAATTTTGGATTTTAATAAATCTGGGTCTTTAAAAAAAGCCTAGTGATACTAATAAGTTATGAACAGATGAGGTATTTTCTCTTTTAAAAACTTATTTTCCAGCTTTGTCCATTAAAAAGGCTTAGAAAAAGTGACTGCCTCCATAGCAATAAGCACTCACCCAAAATGCCTAGACTGTGGTCTCTAAAAACCATACCTCACTAAAAGAAATCAGTTTCATTGTAGAAATGATTAATTTTATATCTGTGGCAAGGAACATACAAAGTGAATATAGAATAGTTTGTTGAATCATAAAGCAAGGAAATTACTACAGATTAAATAGTCTTTTTATTGGCCAAGGATGGGACAATTGGATGATTGGTCATATAAACAAACATCAGGGGGCAGGAGCAGAGTCTGGGGCTAGGTAGGGAGCTACACTAGTCAACCAATCAACCAGAGAGATAATAGCTGCCACAACAAGGATGGAGATGTGATGGAGAGGAAGACTGTGGCTGTGCTTGAGACATATTTTGAGATACAATCAAGAGGCAGCTGGCAGAACTGAGGGTTTGCATGTAGAGGGATGAAAGGAAGGGAAGAATCCAAAATAACTCCTGGGCTACTGGCTGGAGCAACTCTTTAAATAATGCAATTACTGCATCTGCAGGGAAAGACTGGGAAGTCTCAGATTTGGGGGGCAGGAAATCAAGAGGCTGGGATTAGGTTCTACATAGTTTGAGATGCAAGGAAACATCTAAAGGTAAATGACTATATAACTTGGAAGACCCTAAGACAATAGAACATGACTTGTAGTCTAACATACATGTAGATGAGCAGTCCTGTACTTATGTCAACATTCCTCCAGAAAACATGTACTGTACATTTACAGATTAACTCCTACTTAGATGCAGCTGAGACCAAGTTAATAAACACTTATAAAGAGATGACATCTATATAGTTGAAAACCAAGAGAAAACCCTTTCCTAAAAAGATCTCTGGGTGGCTTTTTTTTCTGAGTTTTATTTATAAGGTCTCTCTTCTCCACACAGTCATGAGTAACAAGAGACTTGATCATTTCTGTTATGCCCTTAAGTTCTTCAAGGCGACTAGCTAATGTCAATGATGTATTATTCTCCTATTGGTCACTGCAGTCAGTAGGTTAATACTCCCTGGGAGGAAAAAAATGGGGTGGGGGGACGCCTATATGATCCACTTCTGTGGGCTGGCTTTCCTTTAGCAACCAAAAGCTTATACATTTGACCAAGGAAAAAACCTAGATTGTATTTTAAGATATTTAGATAGCACAAAATGAAACAATAATGGTTGTATTATAAAGTGCTTCATATTTTAAACTATACCTTTCTCTTAAATTATAAGTACGTTCCCTTATACAATTTCAACTCAAAAAATAAAATTCAGGGATATTTAGTATTGCATAACCACATGCTGTGCTTATAAAAGTTAAGTTACAATCACCAGCTTGTTAATAACACAGTTGAGATTTTCAGGTTGTAAAGATGCATTTTGTCTTACCTACCTGTCACAAAATTATACCCAAGACCTACATACCACCTACTTGAAGAAAACAATGCTCAGTTAAGAGTGCTTCATATCACCTACATGGAAGAATTCATATCATATGCGGGTTAATAATCCAGCCAACTTTATAAAGCCTGTTTTCATACTTAAGTTTTTGGCTACTTCTTACACTAAAATTAGGTGGTTTTAAGTGACTAGTCCAAAGTTCAAAATTTAATGTTCAGTTCAGTTCCAGCAAATTTCTGAAAACACATGGGAATTGTAACTCATGTGTTAATACTTAAAGTTTTTGTTAATAAAACTTCCAACACTAACCTTACCTCACTGAACTTACCTCACTGGTTTTTATGCTCACTATAAAACTATAGCTGTCATAATATTTTTGAATTACTACAAAAGGAAGTAAGCCATTCCAAAGTCAATGTTATTTTGCAACATGATGATAGTTATAAATTCAAAATACTTAAAACCAATTTGCAAACCTATCAATCTTAGTAACTCCTAACATTTAAAAACCCCATCTTCAAAACATTTATTATTATCAAAAAAACAAGTTTAAGAAAATACCATGTATCATTCATATTGCATTTTCCCTTCAAGTGAGCACATTATATTTAAACATGAAGATACATTTTAACATAAAATTTTAAAATATTGGTTCTATTTAGATATGCCATGAACTTTCTAAATTATCACTGAAGCCCAAAGAACTTAAATCACTAATAATTTAGTACCAAGATTTAAGCAATAATTTTGTGATCTCAATTCAGTGCTTTTCAGTAAATCCAACTAAGTAATTTCCATCTGGATATGCTTAACATGTTTGTCAATAATTGACAAATTAAGAACTGTAGTCATTTTATTTAAAAGAGAATTAAATCCACATTTCAAAGTTTAAAGACTCAGACTCCAGGAGGATGGGCACTTGTGTTCAAGGATCCATGAATTTGCTACAAGAATTGTTTTATGTTGTCTTTTCTTTTCAATGATTATCTCAAAAGCTAAAATGAACTTATTCTGAATCATGTAAATAACTCCTTATACCCAAGAATTGTTAAGAGATTTCACTATCTGCCTTTGTGTTTACATTTAAGATTCCTCTGGGGTGAAGTGGAGAAAGCACAGAAGGGCTTCTTACTGCTCTTATATATTCCCTTCAAATCTTCACCATCAGACATCAAAGTGACCATGCAAACAAGAAGTTCATCAGAATTACAGAAACAACAATTGGCGAGGAAAGCAGGATATCACACAGTACACCACTATGCAGACCTCCTGAACTAGCATCTGAGTTATAGCAGTTGGCACCATATTTATATCAAGTATCAATTAATGTCCAGCAAACAATCCTTCTCTAGATAAAGTTAATAAATATCATTAGTTTAAATTTTATAGGCTTTGGCATCATATTTCCATTTAGTGTATAATTTTGATTTGGCATCATAGTTCTGTAAGAGTTATAAGCATGCCTAGTCTTACCTTTGTGCCTAATTAAGTAGCATAAGTAACAATTATTACATTAAGAAATACTCAAAGTCTACAACATTCTTTTCATTTTTTCCTTTTAAAAGGAATTTCTTCCCAAATGTGAGACACACTGCTCTAAGTAAACAGTACTTGTTCTTTGAGATCCTCCTGGGTGTTGTGAAAATATTAAATGGAGGGAGTAGTGGAAGTGTGTTCCAAGATCAAGCCAAATGGGGAAATGTAGCTAGTTCTCCTGATTTTAGGCAGACATTAGCATACTAAAGTTCTGACATCCCATAACAAAGATCTTATACCTAACTCACCTTTTCCTACATCAATTTAGCCACAGAACCCATGTTTTTCTAAAACACATAATAATATCCTTCAGAAATGTTTTGGAAAAGGCACCTGGATGACTCAGTTGGTTGATTGTCTGACTTCAGCTCAGGTCATGATCTCATGGTTTGTGGGTTTGAGCCCCACATCCAGCTCTGTGCTGACAGCTTGGAGCCTGGAGCCTGCTTTGAATTCTGTGTCTCCCTCTCTCTCTCTCTCTGCCCTGCCCCCCTCACACACACTCTCTCTCTCTCTCTCTCTCTCTCTCTCTCTCTCTCTCTCAAAAATAATAAACAAGCATTAAAAAAAAAAAACAAATGTTTGTTCTTGAGTATGTTTCAGGCATCAAATTTTAAGGCATGGCATGGATATGAGGTGAAATGCAGACACACCACCGGATTAGATTCAGAAGGCACTGGTTCAGGGTCAACTAAATATTTTCAAGATGTGCTCTGTGACTCATACTGTTAGGTGATGCACCATAGTGTCTTATGCACTCCTCAGGGCTACCTGTGAGAGAGGTATTGTTTATAAGTAAAAACACTGAAGCTTTGAGGGCTTATAAGACTAACTCAGTAGACTGCATTAAAGTCCCATCTTCTGGTTCAAGATCCACTCCACTAGTCTGCCTCCAGGTTCATTTGTGGCTCTGCGGGCACCTGGAGATGGGGCCTTTGGGGAGGTCACTTGCTTCTCAGGGACTCAGCTACCTCCTCTAGCACAATTTTGCTCAATGGCCTCTAACGTCATCACCTACCTCAACTTTCATGATGTCTGAAAGCGAGTGATCCAGATATTAAAACATATTTATTAAAAATTTTTTTAATGTTTATTTATATTTTTTTAACGTTTTTATTTATTTTTGAGACAGAGAGAGACAGAGCATGAACAGGGGAGGGGCAGAGAGAGAGGGAGACACAGAATCGGAAGCAGGCTCCAGGCTCTGAGCCATCAGCAAAGAGCCCGACACGGGGCTCGAACTCACGGACTGCGAGATCGTGACCTAAGTCGAAGTCAGACGCTTAACCGACTGAGCCACCCAGGCGCCCCTAATGTTTATTTATTTTTGATAGAAGGAGAGCACAAGTGGGGGAGGGAAGACAGAGAGGGAGACATAGAATCCAACGTAGGCTCCAGGCTCTGAGCTGTCTGCACAGAGCCCAATGCAGGGCTTGAACTCATAAACCATGAGGATCATGACCTAAGCTGAAGTCAGATGCTTAACCAACTGAGCCACCCAGGCGCCCCTAAAACATATTTTAAAACTTTGGTAACTAAAAGAGTTTGGTATTGATGCAGAAAGAAAAGGAGGAAGTCACGTACTTAAGGACCTACAAAATAGAGTCACATACTTATGGAAATTTAGTATATGATAAATGCAAGATTTAGATTCAATAGAGAAAATATGGATTATTTAATTAATGACTGAAAACTATCCATTTACAAAAATAATAAAGGTAAAGCCTTACCTATCTCCTTATGACAAAAATAAACTCCTAATAAAGAATTAGATGTAAAAAAAATTAAACTATGAAAATTCTACCAAAAAATATGGGGCTCTTCTTATTTCTGAAATACAGTAGTCCCCTCTGGTCTGCAGGGATATGTTCCAAGAAACCCAATGGATGCCTGAAACCATGGATAGTACCAAATTTTATATATACTGTTTTTTCCCATCTCTCTCTCTCTCTCTCTCTCTCTCTCTCTCTCTCTCTCTATATATATATATATATATATATATATATATATATATATATGGGAAAAACATAGTATATACAAATATATATATATGGGAAAAGCATAGTATATATAAATATATGGGTATATATATACATACATCATACCTACATGCACATACATACCTATGATAAAGTTTAATTTATAAATTAGGCACAGTAAGAGATCAACAACAACTAATATTAAAATATAACAATTATAATATATAATAACACTTATGTCAGTGTGGTCTTTCTCCTCTCTCAAAATATCTTTTTCTATTATAATCACCCCCTCAGCTTATGATTACATGAGTTGATAAAATGCCTACATGGTAAGATGAAGTGAGGTGAATGATGCAGGCATTGTGACACAGCACTAAGCTACTATTGACTTTCTGATGTTATGTCAGAGGAGGATCATCTGCTTCCAAACAGCGGTTGACCCTAAGTAACTGAAACCACGAAAGCAAAACTGCAAATAAGCAGAGGGGTGGAGATGAGTATCTATAGAAGTACTTTCTAAGCAAGAGAAAAAGTTTGAATACCATAAAAGATACACAAATAAGATTAAATACAAATTAAAATGTCTTCATGAAAAAAGGCAAAAGGCAAACTGTAGAAGATATCTGCAAAAGCCAAATGTAAAATGCAACATGGGTTCCAGTAGGTATAATACGTTTCCTTGGGAATAACAGAAGCAATATGTGCTTGTGTGTGCACAGAATATTTTTGGAAGAACACATGAGCAAATAACTAAGAGTTTATTAAATGCCTACTACATGCTAAGTTATAGAAGTGATAAAAACAAGGATTAAATTAAGATTAGTCAATTCTACTTGTAAGCCAACTATAGTATCCCACTGACTGCTATGGGGACCTCAGAATAAGGTAAATCCAATCAGGTCCAGAGCTCCCAAAAAATCAACTGATCATTTGCCTTTCAAACTGACCTCTTATCATGGCAGAAATGCTGCAGTTAGAGGAACAGGCAAGGACAGTCTTTCCTGGAAGAATTATATATGGTGGTACATATTATAATTGCTATGACTATCTGTGTGTGTGTGTGTATACATATACATATACATATACATATACATATACATATACATATGTATATGTATACATACATACATATATGTATATATATACACACATATGTGTATACATATGTATACATATGTATGTATACATATACATACATATATGTATGTATGTATACATATACATATGTATATATGTGTGTGTATATATATACACACACACACACACACATATATACATATACACACACATATATATATACACATTGTTGGAAGGCAAGTTAAATAGTTACACACCGAGGCTCTTAAACTAGACTCCTCAAATTCAAATCTTAACCTTCCACTTATTCACCATAACTTAGAGAAAGACACAATCCCCCAAAACTTAAGTTTCCCAGTCCATAAAGTGAGGATAATAATTGTACTATTCTTTTTAAATTTTTTCTTAATGTTGATTTATTTTTGAGAGAGAGAGTGCAAGGGGAGAAGGGCAGAGAGAGAGGAGACACAGAATCTGAAGCAGGATCCAGGCTCCGAGCTGTTGGCACAGAGCCTGATGCGGGGCTCAAACCCATCAGCTATGAGATCATGACCTGAGCCAATGTCACATGCTTAACTGACTGAGCCCCCCAGATGCCTGGATAATAGTGCTGTTCTATAAGGTTTCACTGAATCATGACCTACAGGGTCATGCACTAAGAAATAAATAGAAACAATCAATGAAGAGTAGCCGCTGTTTAACAGTGAATGGTAATAATTTTAATTATTTAAATAATTATTTATTTTAATTAATAATAATTATTTAATTATTAATAATGTTTAACAGTGAATGGGTGATTACTAATCACCCATATATGATTAATAAATTTAGTCACTGGAGTGCTGTATGCTAATATTCTAGCAGCTATCATTAAAAGTTAATCATACTGACAAGAATTATGGGAACGTTAGTTAACACCCTTATGTAGTTTCATGTGACCATCTAGCACTTTGGGACAGGTAGAGATGCTACCCTCCATTTTATAAGGCTTAAAGCCACACAGCTTGCAATGGCAAACCTGAGACTTGAGCCCACCCATGTCTATCAGACTCCAAATGGCCTGCTCTGAAACTCATGCTCAGAAGGAGGAAAGCTGTAAATATGTGAACAGTATGAATGACAACCACAGGAATGAAGAGGAATATAGCATGAAGCCAAAAAAAAAAAACAAAAGAAAAAAAGGTCATTGGTAAAATTATAGTATGTATTTTATCCTTTCTGATATATTGGTATTGGTAGGTATTGTTTATAGGTGAAAACACTGAGGCCTGAGGGGTCTCCAGGCTAACATGGTAGAACTACAATTTATAGATATATTTATTATATACTTATACTTTATATAATATATGCTTATATAAATTATGTTTATGTATCATATATTATATTATATATAGTATATAATTATACATTAATTATATATAATATACCTTTACATGTAAATAATGATATAATATAAAATTAAAAGATATTATTTTGGGTGCCTGGGTGGCTTCAACAGCGAAGCAACTGACTCTTGATTTTGGCTCAGGTCATGATCTCACAGTTGGTGGGATCAAGCCCCACATTGGGCTCTGCGCCACTGATAGCATGGAGCCTGCTTCGTATTCTCTCTTTCCTCTCTCTCTGCACCTCTCCCCATGTACTTGGCTCTCTCTGTGTCAAAAATTAGTAAATAATTATTTAAAATAAAATAAAATAAATAACAAAATAAAATAAAATAAAATAAAATAAAATATAATATAATATATTATTTGCTGCCATATATTATATGCCATATAAGATATAATATATGGCAGCAAATAATAGTTCTATTCTCCATCCAGGTCTAAAATGCCCTGAACATTGCAGCATGTCCCAGAGAGATGGCATTCACTGACAGACAACTGTGGTAACAAAGGAACTGGCTGATGACATTTCCCCCCTACACCCCTCAGCATAAGCACAGGTCCATCTGCAGAAACCAGCGTAGTATAGATGCACATCACCTAATTTGCTTACACTAAGCCCCACATCCCATGCTCCAGTGGAACTGCACCTCCTAGTCATGCTTGCCTCAGTCCCAACACAGCAGGTTCCCTCCCCTAGAAGACCAGCCCAAATGCCTGCTCACACAGCATCTCCTTAAGGGAAGTTTTGTGGAGCCTCAGTTCTGGTGGTGTCAACAGGTCTCAATTCACAAGAAGACCAGAGTACACCTACTTAAAACATGCCATATCCAGGCCAGGGACCTAACTAACACTGCTCACAAAAAGCAAAGAGAGACTCTGCAGATGACTGACCTGAAGGATAAAGCGGCCAGGGCAAAACAGCAGAGCACATGCAGCACACACTGGAGACACTTCCAGAAGTGCCAGACCCTGGAGAACCACACAACAGGGCACTACAGGACCTCTTCATGAGGCCATTACCCTCAGAAACAGGAGATGTAGCTGACTTTCCTAACACATAGAAATAGACATAAAGACTTAAAGTGAGAAGACAGAGGAATTTATCCTGAATGAAAGAACAGGACAAGACCATGCCCAGAGATCTAAGCAAAACATATATAAATAACCTGATGATAGAAAATTTAAAGTAATGATCATAAGGATACTCACTGGACTTGAGAAAAGAGTATTAGATATGAGAGACCCTTAACAACGAGATAATGAATAACATAGCAGAGATAATGGGCTAAATAAAAGAAATGAGAAACATACCTAAAGGAATGAATAGCAAGACAGAAGAAGCAGAGGAACGAATTAGTGACCTAGAATACAGAGTAATGTGAAGTACTCAAGCTGAACAAGAGAGAAAAATATAATGGTGCAAAATGTGAATAGACGTAGGGAACTCAGTGATTCCATGAAAGATAATATATTCATATTATAGGAGTCCCAGAAGAAGAAAAGAGAGAGAAGGGAACACAAAATTTATTTGAAGAAATAACAGCTGAAAATTCCCCCAATCCGGGGAAGGAAACAGATATCCAGATCCAAGAGACACAGAGAACTCCCATCAAAATTAACAAAAGCAGACCCACACCAAGACATATTGTAATTAAATTGGCAAAATATAGTGATAAAGAAAAACTTTTAAAGCAGCAAGACAAAAGAAGACAGTAACTTACTAAGGAAAACCCAAAAAGCTAGAGGATTTTCAGCAGAAACTTTCTAAGCCAGAAAGGAGTAGCATGATACATCCAAAGTGCTGAATGGGAAAAATCTGCTTCTTGAAGTAGGTCTGTATTGCCAAGAATACTCTATCCAGCAAGGCTACCATTCAAAGCAGAAGGAGAGATAAAGGTTTCTCTGACAAAGAAAAACTAAAGGAGTTCATGACCACTAAACCAGCCCTGCAAGAAATATTAAAGGGGACTTTTTGAGTGGAAAGAAGAGACCAAAAGTAACAGTATAAAGGTAGGAAACACAAAAGCAGTAAAAATGAATATTTGTTTAAAAAATAAGTCAAGGAACCCATAAAATGAAAGGATGTAAAATATAAAAACATTTCCCTAAAACATGGGAAGAAGAGGAGCAAACAATGGATTCAAACCTAAACAACATCAACTAAATGTAGACTATTATATGCAGAAGAGGTTATATACAAACCTAATTGTAACCATATATCAAAACCCACTAAGAAATATGCAAAAAATAAAGAGAAAGAAATTCAAATACATCACTAAAGAAAATCAGCAAACCATGAAAGAGAGAGATGAGAGAAAGAATCAGAGAAAATCTCCAGAAACAGCCACAAAACAAGTAACAAAATGGCAATAAATACATATCCATCAATAATTACTTTGAAAGTAAATAGACTAAATGCTCCAGTCAAAAGACATAAGGTGAAAGAATGGATACAAAACAAGACCCATCTATATGCTGCCTAAAAGAGATTCATATTAGACCTAAATATGCCTTAGATTGAAAGTAAGGGATGCAGGAACATCTACCATGCAAATGAATGTCAAAAGAAAGCTGGAGTAGCAACACTTCTATCAGACAAAATAAACTTTAAAACAAAGACTGTAACAAAAGAAAAAGAAAGCTACATATAATAAAAAAGGGAACAATCTAACAAGAAGGTATAACAATTGTAAATATTTATACACCTAATAAATAAGCACCCAGATACATAAGCAGATAATAACAAATACAAAGTAACAAATAGATAATAATACACTAATAGTAGGGGGTTTTAATACCCCATTTACATCAATGGACAGATCATCTAACTAAAAAATATTAACAAGGAAACAATGGCTTTGAATGATACACTGGAACAGATGGATTTACCATATATATTCAGAATATTCCATCCTAAAACAGCAGAATACACATTCTTTTCAAGTGCACATAGAACATTCTCCAAAACAGATCACATATTAGCCCACAAAACAAGCCTCAACAAATTACAGAAGATCAAAGTCATACCATGTAGGTTTTCAGACCACAGTGCTATCAAACTAGAAGTCAACCACAAGAAAAAACCTGGAAAGACCACAAATACATGGAGGTTAAAAACATGCTAATAAACAATGAATGGGCCAACCGGGAATTCAAAGAAGAAATTAAAAAGTGTATGAAAACAAATGAAAATGAAAACACAATGGTCCAAAACCTTTGGGATAGAGCAAAAGTGGTTCTAAGAGGGAAGTTTATAGCAATACAGACCTACTTCAAGAAGCATGAAAATTTTCAAAAACAAAAACAAAAACTTAACCTCACATCTAAAGGAGTTAGAAAAAGAACAACAGACAAACCTAAAACCAGAGAAGGAAGGAAATAATAAATACTATAACAGAAACAAAAGATATAGAAACTAAAAAAGCAATAGAGCTGGTTGTTTGAAAAAAAAAAATCAATAAAACTGATAAACCTCTATCCAGACTTATCAAGAAAAAAAAATAGAAAGGACTCAAATAAATAAAGTCACAAATGAAAGAGGAGAAATAATAAATAAAATAAAATAATAATAAATATTATAAATAAATAAAATAAAATCACAAATGAAAGAGGAGAAATAATAACCAACAGCACAGAAATATAATTATAAGAGAATATTATGAAAAACTATATGGTAACAAATTGGACAACCTAGAAGACATGAATAAATTCCTAGAAACATACAAACTACCAAAACTGAGACAGGATGATATAGAAAATTTGAAACAAAACAAAACGAAACGAAACAAAACAAAACTGATAACCAGCAAAGAAATTTAATCAGTAATCAAATAATTCCCAAAAAACAGAAGTCCAGGATCAGATGGCTTCACTGGCAAATTCTAATAAACATTTCAAGAAGAGTTAATACCGACGTTTCTCAAATTATTCCTATATATATATAGAAGGATATTATTCCTTTATAATACTAATAATAGTATATAATATATAGTATATAATTATAGTATATATTATATACTATATATTATATATATTATATTATATAATATATATAATAATTATAATATAATATAATTCCTCTATAATACTGTCCTGTACTACAGGACAGTATCTCTGATGAACATAGATTAAAAAAATCCTCAACATATACTTGCAAACAGAATTCAATAATATATTTAAGAAATAATTCACAATCAAGTGGAATTTAATCGTGGGTTGCAAGGGTGGTTCAAACATGATACATCACATCAATAAAAGAAAGAATAAGAACCACATAATCATTTCAATAGCCACAGAACGAGCATTTGACAAAATACAATATTCACTCATGATAAAAACCCTCATCAAAGTAGGTTTAGAGGGAACAGACCTCAATAATAAAGGCCATACATGAAAAACCCACAGCTAACATTATTCTTTTTTTTTAATGATTATTTATTTTGAGAGAGAGAGACAGAGAGAGAGAAGGAGTGGGGAGAGGGGCAGAGAGAGATGGAGAGAGAGAGAATCCCAAGCAGGCTCCATGCTGTCAGCACAGAGCCCAATGAGGAGCTTTATCTCACAACTGTGAGATCATGACCCGAGCTGAAGTCAAGAGTTGGACGCTTAACCAACTGAGCTACCCATAGCATCATCCTTAATGGAGAAAAACTGAGAGCTTTTTCCCTTAAGATGAGTAATAAAATAAGGATGTCTACTCATACCACTTTTATTCAACATAGTACTAGAAGTCCTAGCCACAGCAGTTAGACAACAAAAAGAAACAAAAAGAATCCACATCAGTAAGGAAGAAGTAAAACTTATCACTATTTGCAGGTAACATTACTATGTATAGACAACCTGGAAGATTCCACCAAAAAACTGCTAGAGCTGATAAACGAATTCAGTACAATCGCAGGAAACAATATCAATGTATACAAATATGTTGCATTTCTATACACCACTAATGAAGCAGCAGAAAGAGAAATTAAGAAAACAATCCCATTTACAATTACACCAAAAATAATAAGATACCTAGGAATAAACCTAACCAAAGAGGTGAAGGACCTGGACTCTGAACACTATAAAACACCGATGGAAGAAATTGAAGATGAGACAAAAAAAATGGAAAGACATTCCACGCTCATGGATCAGAAGAACAACTATTGTTAAACTGTCAATACTATCCAAAGCAGTCTATACATTTAATGCAAACCCTATACCAACAGCATGTTTCACAGAATTAGAATAAATAATCCTAAAATTTGTATGAAACCACAAAAGATCCTGAATAGCCAAAGCAATCTTGAAAAAGAAAAGCAAAGCTGGAGGATTCATAATTCTCAACTTCAAGTTATGTTACAAAGCTGTAGCAATCAAAATTGTAGTACTGGCACAAAAATAGACACATAGATCAATAGAAGAGGATGGAAAATCCAGAAATAAACCCACAACTATATGGTCAATTAATCTTCAACAAAGCAGGAATGACTATTCAATGGGAAAAGAAAAGTCTCTTCAACAAATGGTACTGGAAAACTGGACAGCAATATGCAAAGAACCTGGACCACTTCATACACCATACACAAAAATAAATTCAAACTAAAGACCTAAATGTGAGAATTGAAACCATAAAAATCCTAAAGACAGCACAGGCAGTAACCTCTTTGACACTGGCCATACCAAACTTCTTTCTAGATATGTCTCCTGAGGCAGGGGAAACAAAAGCAGAACTAAACTATTGGGACTATATATCAAAATAAAAAGTTTCTGCATAGCAAAGGAAACAATCAACAAAACTAAAGAAGTCTACAGAATGGGAGAAGATATTTGCAAATGACATATCCAATATGGTGTTAGCATCCAAAATACATGAAAAACTTACACCACTCAATACCAAAAAAACAAACAATCCAATTAAAAATGGGCAGAAGGCATGAACAGACATTTCTCCAAAGACATCCAGATGGCCAACAGATGCATAAAAAGATGCTCAACACTGCTCATCATCAGGGAAATGCAAACCAAAACTACAATGAGATATCACCTCTCACCTGTCAGAATGCCTAACGAACAAGAAATTAATCAAGAAGAAAAGAACAGGGGCACCTGGGTGGCTCAGTCGGTTAAGCAACTGACTTCGGCTCAGGTCATGATCTCACGGTTCATGGTTTCGAGCCCCATGTCAGGCTCTGTGCTGACAGCTCTGAGCCTGGAGCCTGTCTCGGATTCTGTGTGTGTGTCTCTCTTTCTGTTCCTCCCCTGCTTGCTCTCTGTCTCTCTGTCTCTCAAAAATAAATAAACGTTTAAAAAAATTTTTGAAAGAAGAAGAAGCAGAAGCAGAAGCAGAAGCAGAAGCAGAAGCAGAAGCAGAAGCAGAAGAAGAAGAAGAAAGAACAGATGCTTACAAAGATGTGGAGAAAAAAGAACACTTGTGCACTGTTGGTGGGAATGCGAACTGGTGCAGCCACTGTGGAAAACTGTATGGAGGTTCCTCAAAAAGTTAAAAATAGATCTACCATATGATCTAGAAATTGTACTACTGGGTATTTACCCAAAGGACACAAAACCACAGAGCTGAAGAAGTACATGCACCCCAATTTTTATAGCAGCATTATCAACAATAGCCAACTATGGAGAGAGTTCAAATGCCCATCGACTGATAAATGGATAAAGATGTGGTGTGTGTGTGTGTGTATATATATATCTATACACAGTGGAATATTATTCAGCCATAAAAAGAATGAAATCTTGCCATTTGCAATGACATGGATGGAGCTAGAGAGTATTATGCTAAGTGAAATACATCAGTCAGAGAAAGACAAATACCACATGATTTCACTCATGTGGATTTTAAGGGAAAAAAAGAACAAATGGAAAAAGAGAGAGAGAGAGAGACAAATTAAGAAACATACTCTTAATTATAGAGAACAAACTGATGGTTAGCAGAGAGGAAGCAGGTGGGGGAATGAGTTAAATAGGTGATGGGGATTAAGGTGATAAGCACCGGGTGATGTATGATATTGTTGAATCACTATAGTGTACACCTGAAACTAATATAACACTGTATTACTATTAATTAACCGGAATTAAAAATAAATATAAAATAAAATAAAAAATAAATAAATAAAATAAAATGCCCTGAACAAAATGTCATCAATAAGAAAATCCTGCAAAATGCCTACAGATATACACTATTTATATAGTCTCATGTTGTACTGTTTCAACTTCAGCCAAATATTTACTCCTGATATAGTTTTCACAGGTTTGCTTTTCAAAATAATGAAAACAGTTCTATACTAAGATATTTAGAAACATCTTTACACAAATAACTGAAGGAAAGGAAGATTCATTACTATAGTTCCATTGTAACACACCCCACTAAGGTGTGTACTGAATTTAGGAACACATTTACACTTTTAAGCCAAGTTGAAGCCTCACATCATTGACTTTCAAAAAGAGCATAAATGATTCTGAAATGGGTGGTAACACCAAATCCTGTGCAAATTTACTTTGGCCAGAGCAAGCAATTGTTTCTCTGTTGGGACTTGTTATAGACTCTTCCAATTTGTAAGCATTTTGTTACTAAGGAACATGGAGTTGGAAATAAACACAGCTCCAGGAGTAAAGAAGATAATCCATCATTATATAAACCATTTAAGCCAGAAACAAGGAAATACCATGACGTTTAAAATAGTCAAGTCATGCTAAATATGTTCTTTGCTCATTTTTTTCCTTAAAGACAAAGAACCATCTCTTCTGGGTCCACCACCATTGCTCCTAAAAATATTTACCATGATCACAGCATTACTATGGCGGGGAACAAATTTTGGTGTGGAAAATCCGTTGCATCCTACAAATTTTCTGTGTGTGAGTGTGCATGCACACGTGAGTATGTGTTGTACGCATGTAAATCAATTTACCATGTGAGTCCACAATATTCTAGTGTACTATTGTTGCAGCAGTGGTTTCTTTGCTTAGAGTCCTACAGTTTTAACACACAATCACAAATGACCTGCTCAAAGAGTAAAAATTGGTGATTGGAAGTTCCCACCATTTTCATATCTGTAAAATAAGGAGGCTGAACTCACTGATCCAGTTCTAACAATGACATTCTGTAATTTTATGATTCTATTTTGTTAGTTCATATTCTACAATACCGGAATTCCTTAAACCACCCACAAACTAAGAGACTGTTGTTTCTGAGCAGACTGATATCCTACAAGCAAACAGGGTCACTAGGCATTTACCTATTCAAACAGTAAGCATTTTAAGTGCAGCCTAAGGGGGGAATACAGACAGCACTTTGCATCACATTTAATCTTGCAAACAAAGTGCCTTGGATAGAAAATAGCTAAAAATCATAGCCCTACCTTTCACAATTACCAATTTTACAGCGAGGGGGGGAAATATGCTGACAGCATCCTATCTAGCTGAAACATAAGTAATTCCCAGAAATGAGAACAGTAATCTAAAAGGAAGTACTGTCTGAGCCAGAGGGGAAAAAATATGTCTAGAAACTACAACCTTCTGATGATGAAGAAACCAAATGCACCAAGCAAGCTTGCCATTCTACTGCATCTCAAACACAAGCAAGTTCACACAAAAGACAAGATAAGTAAGGATGTTGCCCAGACAAATATATTGCCAGACTCCTTTACATCCATATCCAGGAAGAATTTGAGTCTTTTAGAAGCTGTCATCATTAACCAGAGCGGTCCCAATTTCTTCTGTAGATTAGGAAGTAGAATACAGAGGAGGGCACTTCTTCCCTCTAAGTTTCTTGACACCAGGCATTTTGGATCCTGTGGGGATCCTGAGGGGAAGCACCAGAAGCGTGCACAAATACCCCCACCCTATCCCTGAAGCATTCCCTAGAAGAAATAACATGTTTCATTGGATAAAATAATATGCTTGTATCCTATTTCCATTAAGCTTGAACTCCTTGGTCTCTTATGGAACTCTTTCAACAAGACAGTCCGTGGCTCCTAGAAAGTATGTTGTGTTCGGGGTGCCCGGATGGCTCAGTTGGTTAAGCATCCAACTCTTGATTTTGGCTTAGGTCATGATCTCACAATTCATGAGATTGAGCCCCATGTCAGGCTCCATGCTGTCAGTTTGGGATTCTCTCTCTCCCTCTCTTTATGCCCTGACCCCCACTCTCCCGCACAAACATGCTCTCTCTTTCTCTTACTCTCTCAAAATAAATAAACATTTTAAAAAAAGAAAGTCTGTTCTGTTCATCATCTCAGGGTTCTGTTTGTTTGCCTCATGTGCCCATTCCAGTAGACTGGAAGTAGCTTTATAGAGGCTGGTTTTAAGGAGGATCCTAAGGCCACACCCAGACTTGGTAAGAAGATTGTCAGAATGAAGACGTGAAGTGTTGTTAAGCACACTAGTTTGGGGAACAATGGTATGCCTATATGAGCTCTTTGAATCCAGAACACTCAACCCTGATAATCTTCACCCTTATATGCATGGCTGGTCCCCTGTTCTTGGAGTAGGCTTTTCTCACACAACCTCTGATCTTGAAAAATCTACTTCATATTTGTAGTGAGTTGAATGGTGGCCCCCCTCAAAATATGTTCATGTTACAGAAATTGTAAATGTGACTTTATCTGGATCAAAGAAAAGTCTTTCTAGATGTAATTAAAGATCTAGAGATGAGATCATCCTGGATTATCTGGATGGTCCTTAAGTCCAATGATAAAGATCCTTATAAGAGACACATGGAGCAGAGACATAGACAGAAGACACGAAGGCCACACAAAGATGGAGGCAGGGGTTGCAGTTAGGCAGCCCAAGTCAAGGAACGCCTGGAGCCACCAGAAGCTAGAATAGACAAAGGAAGATTTTCCCCTAGAGCCTCTGGAGTGACTGCACCCTTGCCAACCCCTTGATTTTGGATAACTGGTTTCTAGACCTGTCAGACAATTTTGTTGTTGTTTTAAGCCACCAAGGTTGTGGTAATTTATTATGGCATCCCCAGAAAACTAATACAGCATCCTCTTTCATTCACCCACTCACTACCAACAATCAATGTTCATTATTTGTTATGGGAATCCAAAGATAAATAGCACCCTTGCTCTCCAGAGCCCTATGTTCTAGAGGGAGTGGCATGTAAACCAACCACTATGAGAGACAAGTACAGAACTCTCCCAAACAAGTACCAAACATGTTCTCAGAGGATGTAACATCTGAGCTGAGCCTGGGAGAATAAGTTCACAGGGAGAAGGGGGTGCACAGGATGTCCATGGGGTGGGCCAGCAGGACACAGAGGAAGCCACCAGAGCCATGAAGTGAGATGCCAGATCCTAAAGTTGTGTACACCATGTTAACGAGCTTGACATTGTTTTCCTGTAGGAAAGACAGGAAATCTATAGAAAATGCCTTTCCTGATCATGTAAAAGATATATGAAGGCTTCTCTTCCTACCTTGGTCATACTCAAGAATGAAAAGTTCACACTCATTCCCAATACAAACATAGCCTTTGTGTCCCTGATCCTGGAGTGCCATTCCACCTTTCTAGTGATGTTTGCAGGAAGTCTTCTTCCCCTCAAAACTCTTTGCTCTGTGTAATCTTACCATTCCCAAAAGAATTTCCAGAGCAAACCAATTCTACACGTACTCTTGTTGGAGAAAAAAGGACTGGCAGGCGGGTAGGAGAGAATGTTCCACCATAAAATAAATTTGGGAAATGCTTTTCCAAGAATTTACAAAATACTCCAAGAAGTCTACTTAAACTTTGACTAATCAGCATCATCCAAGCTTATTTAACTCTAACACTCTCTTTCTTATTACATTCTGTTAATATCCAAGGGAACATACTATGGAAAAAGCTGCACTAGAATAATGTTATTTTTCAAATAGAAGTTTAATATTACATTCTATATTCAGCAGGTTCTCAGTATACAGTGTTAGTTCAGTTGATAGTCTAAATGTTTTCCCCTTTCCTACCCAGAACTCAACACCTTTATCAGAAAACATGGGCCTGAACATAATGCCCTCTGGGCCACTCAGCAAGCATGCACTAAGCACCCACATCCAGAACATAGTGGTCAGCCCTGGAAACATAGCATGGAGAAGATGGTGTCTGTGCCCTCAGAAGTTTTACATGGCCACACATCATGCAATATGATTTAATTCTACACCTGACAAAATGATCACACAATAAAAGTGGGTTAGAAGTAACCCCATTGGAAAGAGATTTTTCATCCTGATTGCTAATAATTCTAAGTATTGTTTGCACAAAGGGGGAAAATAGCCTATAAAATGTATCATTTTCGAATGTCGAATCTTGTCATACTCCTAAGAATCCCCACAAGCTTGGGGAAAAAGAGGGCATTTTCTGAAATATCTCCTTTCAGAAGACCAGGGCTGGGGTTTACTTCTATGCCATTTCTCTATAACCCCTGTCATCATTGGTTACTTTCATTAACGTTATTAAGTTGCAATATATTTATGCTTGCACCATGGTACAACAAAAGCTGTTAAAATAATCTCTTGGTTATTTCATGACTACACGTGCCATAAAAATTATAAGGAAGATGGAATTACAAGGAAAGGAGCCTAAAAACTCATTCTCTTACCTCTGACAATAGTCTTCAACACAGAAATTTTGGAGTACATCAAATTAAAGGGGAAAAAAAATTCTTCTGTTTTTCTCTTCTCGGTACAGTTCTGAACGCAAAGTTATTTTCCAGACAAAGATGAATGGAATTCTGCTCTTTCTAATCTCTATAAAAGTTGTGAAAATAAACATCTATTTCATTGGATAGGATGATGCCTGCTCTGAAAAGTAGCCATTTTCTGACACGTTCAGAGATGAATAGGCAGGCCCTGCACTCTTCAAGCTGTGGGCATTTGGGCCGCATGCCCTCACCTCCATAATCCTTTTCACACCTTGCACACCTTAAACAGATCCTGCAAGAGTACTTTCTGTCACCAATGAAGATAAGAGCTGTTACAAGTTGGACAATAACAACAATATTGCAAACAGAAAAAGAGAGAAACTGTTATCCTTCAAAGAAATCATGTTACTCATATACACACCTTCACTATTCCTATAAGTTTCTGAGGGGCTACATTCTAATCCCTTTTTTAAAAAACAACGTTGTGATAATAACAAAACCTACTAATATTTATTCAATGCCTTAAGTACAACATGCCAGCCTAAAGGTGTGATGATGAGGTAGAGTATCATTCTTCCTGTTTTCAAAGAAAGGAAGTGAGCTTCAGTAAAGGGAAGGACTCGGCCCATGACCCCACATCCACTCAAAGTCAGAACTGAGGCTCATCTGTCCCTCAGAATAGCCTTAAACACTAGGAGACCCGGAGTACATAATGACAAACAAACAGGCTCCAAGAACTCAGCTTTTCTGCCTCCCAAATCAGGGCCCGGAGAAGTCATTATAGTTTTAGTGTCCCAGTAATGTAGGACAGGAAGTCATTCATTAGAGAAGAAAATACACTAGGTTGGAAATACTCTACCCAGCAGGAGGAAATTGGGTTGCTCTAAGCCACAGAGGAGAGAAGCAAGATGTTTGTGTTCAGACCTGCTGAGCTAAGGGAAGTAGGCTGTACATGCCTCAGCCAAATAGCATCACATCTTCCCCTCATCCTCTGCAAACTGTATTGGTATTGGAAGCATAAAAATGGTTTTTGATTGGGCTTCTTTTCAGAGTAAAGTTTAAATCTAGTAAAATAAGGCACGTTCAATAACAACTGTTAACCAGATCCTTGTCACCTGGATGTTCTTACACTCATATTTTATTCAAACGTTCACTGGCTAACCTTTCCCTCCCTTAACTTCACTTATACAGCACACTAAACACTGGAACTGCAAATTAAATGCCAAAGGGGACAGGCCAGTGACACTCAAGATTAACTGGTTGGGTGGGGACTGGGGAGCACAGTCACTGCTGTGGGGCAGCCAGCCACTGCCAGCCCCCAAGGTTGTCAAGAGGACATGATGGCACTGCTGAGAGTTTCACCCTACTCAAGAGAAACTAGAAATCTACATTATTATGTGACATGTTATGATTTTTTCATTTCTAGCCACTTTTTTTTAATTTCCCAAAGGAAAAACAAAACAAAAAAAAGACACTGGGTGAGCCCAGTAAACTAAATCTGGGTTGGATTCACCTTGCGGGTTTCCAGCTTGTAAAACTTCTGCTAAACACAACAGTTAAAGAATAAGGAGTAAGTTAAGATCATTTCATTAAAAAGAACAGAAGAGACAGCTTAACAGAGTTATATTTTCCAAAGAAAAGGTTTACTTTGAATTTACAATAAGACAAAGAAGAAATATATAATTTTAAATTCTTTATATTGATATTTTAATATTCCAAATTTCTAAAAGTTTCAGGGAAGGAGTTGTTGAATTTCTTCCAATGAATCTGTTGATACTGTTAAGTAGTTGGGTTTGTTTTGTTGTTTTTCTTATTGTCACTTTTACTTTAACTGAACGCTTGTCAAAAAAATCTATGCATTATTCACCAAATTAGTACACTAACATTATTTTCAAACATTAATTTTACAACTTTTTTTGTCAATATTGACCAGGTCCATGCTTTATGTTGAGCTTTAAAGAAACAAACAATGGTGAATGAGATACTCCTACCTTTTTCACTGGGCTGATAACCTAGCAAGAAATACAATTAAATAGCAATCCAAATAGTTTGGCCACCTCCTATGATAAGGAGAACTAGACAGTACTATGGGACCACCTAAGTTACTCTAGGATGAATTAGGGAGAGCTGCATGGAGGAGGATATTAAAGCTCAGAGTGAAGGCACAAAGGTCAGTGAAAGGAAGGGAATCACCTGAGATGGAAAAGACTTCAAATCTAAAGGCAGGAAACAGTGTTACTGGTTGGGAAACCCCCAAAAGAGCTGATGTGCCTGCAGAGTTAAAATAACAGGGATGAGTGGAGAGCAGTAGAGAGAGGAGAAAGGTGAACTGAGCCATGCTGTGGATTTGGGGTCTTACCTTGATGGCAATGAAAACTGGCATAAGGAGATAATGCCCTTGGGAAGGAGCACTCAGCAAAGATATAGTGGTGCCAAAGTATCAACATGTGCACAGATGCACCCTTCCTTCTTCTAAGTGGATGACTTTTCACTTGCTGGGTCAGTTCTCAGGCTCCCTCTTATACAAAATTCAAACAATGGACTAAGCTAATGGCTCTCAACCAGGACAATTTTGCCTCCCAGGGAACATTTGATAATGTCTGGAGACATTTTGGGGTGCAAGGGCATGTGACTGATATCCAGTAGGTGGAATTGTCCAGCCCCAAATGTCAATAGTCCAAGGCTGAGAAACTCTGAAATCAGCTACAAAAAAATTTTTAAGTCAATCCATATATTTTTTAAAAGGGGCACAAGGGGACAGGATGAGAGAGTCCAAAAAGCTGCAGGACTCTGATATCAAAAGAAGTGTGCAGGGATTTGAGAAGCTACAGAATAGGTGAGTGTGAAATAAGGAACCTGAGATAAATAAAGAATGGCTGATAGGAAACTCTGCTGCACTACTAGCCTGATGTTGACTCACTGTAGGAAACCAGTAAGTATTTTTCAGATGTATGAATTAATGACTGAACACTAGATGAATGAATGAACTGGATATCTGAAAGAGTCACAAGAATAGAGGATTGAGACCATATTTGTAACTATGACTCCGATATGACAGTAGAACCCATGTCAACATCTTAGTTGTTTGTTCCAGGAAATCTCTGCCCTGAAAGGCTATTCACCAATAAATAAATTGACTATTAGCTTCAGGAAATTCCCACTGGTCAATTTATTGGGACAATAATCTATTCATCTGGTCAAACCATTTACTTATCAACCACAGTTATTTATCATGATTCTCTTCAAGACACATTGCTGCATTGACTAACCCTAAATTATTATATGACTCTTCTGAGAAATAAACAAACAAAAATAGTTCTAAAATAAACTGGGGGAGAAAATCAGGTAATTATATCAAGTATCATTCTGAAAAAGCCTGGATTAAGGAGAACAGTCTCCCTTCCTAGAACACAAAAATAGTGTAGCCTGAGGCAAGATATAGCAGTAATCATCAGG
Source organism: Panthera pardus (assembly GCF_024362965.1). NCBI lineage: Eukaryota > Metazoa > Chordata > Mammalia > Carnivora > Felidae > Panthera > Panthera pardus. The sequence continues at coordinate 24,395,877 of NW_026527013.1, forward strand.
CTGACAGGAGAGAGAGCTTCAGAACAGAGCCAATTATATATAGGAAATGTGGTGAGACTGAATCAAAAACAATGAAGAAAGACCATTAAGTAAATTGCATTAGGATAAATTAGTCAAATAAAAATATTTAATTTAGACTTATACTTTGCAAGATATGCTAAAATAGACTCTAGATAGATTCTACCAAGCAAGTTTCTTCAACTAAAGGCAAACTGGCTAAATAATTACTCTCTATGCACCTAATGGAGTACAATGCAGTAGTGAAAAGCATGAGGTCAACTATCTCTTTGGGGTAGAATGAGTCCTTGGGCATACTGCTCACTGAAGTTCCTGTAGGTATACAACTACTGACATAGGACACTTCAAACTTTGATGTTTTCAAAAAAAATTTTTTAATGTTTACTTATTTTTGAAAGAGAGAAGGGGGGGAGGGGCAGAGAGAGAGTGCGACACAGCATCTGAAGCAGACTCCAAGCTCTGAGCTATCAGCACAGAGCCTGATGCAGGACTGGAACCCACGAACCGTGAGATCATGACCTGAGCCGAAGTCAGACACTTAACCGACTGAGCCACCCAGGCACCCCTAAACTTCAATGTTTAAATTATTTTGACCTTATACATGTATCCTGCTTTCAATCAATTTAGACGTGCACATAAAATGCCATAAAAGTGGTTACATTCTTTGATCCAGCGATCCAAATATTCAAAGACATTCACACTGAAATATTGTCTTTATCAGTGAAAATTTTTAACAACAACAGCAATGACTAAAAGTGGGAGTATGGCTGGGGATATCACAGCAATGTGATTAAGAATAAAAACCAGAAGACATCATCACACAGACACACTTTTAATGACATTATATTAAAAAAAAACAAAGGCCTAAATTTTAGGTATATTATAAAAGCAGCTACGTCAAATATAATGTGAACACTGCATAACAAAGATGAGAAGGGAATATGGGAACAATTTTTAAAATTCTGTCATAATATTAAAACTGTGATTGATTTAAACATTAATAATAGCATTACAGCATATTAATAAGACATTAAAAGTGGGAGGAAGAAGGATTTCTGGAAAGTAGCCTGTAGGCAGTATTGAAACACATAAGTATTTTTCAAACGTTTACCCAGAATGATGTGACACATCAAATACAGGCTTATTTGATTCTACAAAGCTAAATGAATAATCAGAGATTTATCCAGAATGAAAAGCAGTGGGAAAAGCCTTTGAACTCACATCTGCCAAAGTTACCTGTGGAGTCCAGGCCATACACCTGCTCTTGTTAGGATCCCCACCTGTTCCTATGGAATAGCCCTGCCTCTTTGGATTGTTGAAGGGATCACTACCCACCCGATGCTTTCACAGTGGGGTTGGCAGGGGTGGGAAGCCCACAGCCTGACAATCACTCAAGGACTCCAGTGCTCTCTCCAATTGAAGGCCTGTGGTCTCTACATCCCTATTACAGACCCAGGAGCATAACACATCACATCCTCAAATTACAAGAAAAATCAGCCAAGTAAAGGTAGGCATGTGACATTCTCCCCCACAGAACTTATAAAATGTCCAACAAAGAAATGTAGGTGCTGCATTTGAAAAATATTTTTACAATAAAATTTGTTTCTCCATCATGGAGTACAACCCAGAGCCCACCCTAAAGGAAGATGCCCCTGAGAGTCCTCTCTCTGACCAGTCACCTTTGAACATGTCCTTGAGGCTCTGCCCTTAAGAACTGGAGTCCTGTGTTTCAGTCCTAGTGTCTGAAGGAGATTCTCTATCAACCAAGACCAGTTTTGACAAAAGTGAGAAAACAAGCAACCAGCCCATTCTCTCCCTCCTCTCTCTCTCTCTCTCTCTTTCTCTCTCTCTCTCTCTCTCTCTCTCTCTCTCTCTCTCTCTCTCTCTCAATAACTGCAAGAGTGTACTTTCTTCTGGTTTTGGTATTGATAATGTCCAAAAGCACCAAAGGGGAAAATCTGCCAAATAAGGGGGAATCAGAAAAACAGCAGCGGGTCAGGAAGAGAACCAGAGCGTCTCTCAGAGCAGACCCCTCCCAGCAGCACCCACACAAGAAGACTTAGTAAGTCAGCCATACCCATCATTAAGCCATCTAAGCCAAGAAGAAAACAAAGATGATGGTCTAAAATCCATTCATAGGATTTCAAGACAAAGATGGTTTTACCTAACTTTACAACAGCCAGTTTCCACTGAACCATATCACAGCTCCACAAGAAAGGCCAAATGGCTCATTACAAGAAAAGTTCCAACGACTGTTACTTAATGTTTAGCAGCGGTTGCTTGGCTTGGCCACTGCAACAAATATTGCTGAACTGTTTAACTTACGAGAGACATTTAAAAGCTAAAAAGCCCAAATTCTAAATATGTAATTCATAAAACAGCATATTTTCTTTAATTCATTTTCTCAAAGTTTACAATATCTGTACTAATTCTCTGTAACTAGATACGTTCTGGATACATTCTCAGAGAATCTGTGCAGAATAAAAATTTGAAACATCTTAAAACTAACTAAAAACATCTTTCCAGTATGCTGCAAGGCAAATGCTTTTTAGATGTTTTGCATTTTTATGCTAAACAGTGCAGCTGCAATTGATAAAAAGCAATCAAGCTAATTTAAGTCAATCAACTCCAGGAGGTTCTCATCACTTGGATAAAAATGCTCTCTCACTCCTTAGAAAATAAATAAAGATTTAACAGAATGAATGCATTTTCTCGACCCTGTTTTCTTGCCATTCCAAACGCAGCATATAACCAAGAAATCATGTTAAGCAATATCTGTCACTAGTTTAAAGCATAATGCAAACTTTAAAGTCATGTTTAATTAAGCAATCCTAAGCAATAGCATATTAGCAGAGAGTAACAAGCCTTGAGGGATAGAATCTCTCTCTCTCTCTCTCTCTCTCTCTCTCTCTCACACACACACACACACACACACACACACACACACACTGAAAGGCACAAAATTGTTGTTAGAGAAGCTATCAATTCCTCTGTAGTCTCTAAGGAGAATATCACATTAAACCATTTAGTTCTGGCTGCTTGTCATTATTAAAAGATGATCCTGGAGTTTTAAAATCACAATTTAAAATATGTAAGTTCAGGGATAAACTGGAAAGCAGAGTTCATGCATTTAACTAACTTCATATATTATGAGAAAACCAGTAGGGGTGGTTGCAAAGTATTTTACCATGATAAAGATAATACATGTTTAGGATTCAGGATGCGAAGGGGAGGAGAGAGTCTAAATTTCTCATTTCCACTAGCGGTTCAACACCACACTCCTCTGACTACAAAATTCTAAGATGCATGCAAGCATGGCCCAACACATAAACCCTATAAAGACCTATCATCAGAGATATTAGCTACCTGGGCAGGAAAAATAGACCAATGCCATATAATCTTTCAGGCAAGTGGTACCCAAAAGACAACATGAAAAATCTGGATAAGCTTCTCTGCCTCTCATGGTATGAAACCCTGGAAAGTTACTGAGCAACTCCAAATATGTGTTTCTCCATCTTACAGATGGGGGTGTTAATATCTGTTTTGAGAATTAAATGGCTTGACAGGGCCCAACATACAAGCTCTAGTTCACAAGACAGACATCAGCTGCTGTACCAAAGCCTCATGTGAACACGAGTTTTCTTTCTTAGTTTTTTGAATATAAGAATAGAGATGCATTAAGGAAAAGGCAATGATAAAGAACTGAAATTGAAAACATTATTCTGAAAAGCTTCTATGAAATTAATCATGTAAGTAATACTGAAAAGATGAATCAGGTGATTTTTATGGTGCTTTAGAGCATATCTTCTGACCATGAACATGCCTGTGCCTGGTGTTGAGGACAGAAGATGCTTTCCTGGAGCAGCTCTCTGCAATGGAATGCCCACATCCTGAAACCACACACTTTTTAGTGGTGTGTGTGTGTGTGTGTGTGTGTGTGTGTGTGTGTGTGTGTGCGCCCTCTGTAGGAATATCAGAATTTCTTTAAACTCCTGAAGGACACAATTTTCTTGCATTGTCAAGGACATAAGTATATTAATTATACCTTTTCACTTTCTGTATTCTGATGTTTTGACACTTGTGGCCTTGCTGACCCCAAAACTGCCTCTCCCAGGGCCAGCCAATTCCTAAAGATAGTAAAACACTCAAACTTTCATGTGCCTTTCATGTGCAAACTAACGAATCCATAGCCCACACCCCCACCCACCTCCTCCATCAGGCTTTTACACTCTGTGCCACTGTTCCCCAGCTCCAATCACCCCAAGCAAGATACCCCTAGGCCCCAGACACCTCTGAAATTATTCAAACTAGCAATCCTAAATGAGCTTACTCTACCACATTCATTCTCTCCATGAAAACCACAATTAAGCCTCTTTCTCATGTTTTCCCCTCATTCCTTCTATCTCCTGACAGACTCTGGTGCTTCCCTGTGAGGCACCCATGGCCTGGCATGGCCCCTTCTCTTTCTTAGGAACTGTAACAAACTATCCAGTTGCAATTGTCTCCTGATTTGTTGGCCTCACCAAACCTAAATAAAAATTAAATCTACATTGTGAAACAATAAAAAAGCCATGCTTCACTCTTTAACCCTCACCTAAGCATGTATGGCTCAGAAGCCTGGCTTCAGGAACATTTATGGTTGCAGTGGGTGGGGTGCGGGGGAGTGATACTGTTTTCTGCCATGGAAATGCAAGTAGTAAGGGCAATTGTATCTCTGGTATTGAATTTGGAAAAGGCAAATTTATCCTGCTGCATATGATGTCAAGGCATTAATGTCTTGAGAGCAGAATAGCAAACTTTTGTATCTTCTTTCAGGAAAAAGGAGATCACTTTGCAGTCTCTAGGAATGGCAGGCATCCACAGAAGGAACAGTTGCATATTCATTGGGACGACACCACATACTCGGAGTCATCTGTTCCAGAAATATTTCATTTAATATTCATAAAGTCAGACTCTCCACATCTTTCCATTTGCCCTCCCCTTTCCAGCCCACAACACCATGAAGATTTCCCTGAACACACCTTTTTTCTTGTCCCTTTATCTTTGCTCACACTGTTCCCTTGGCCTGGAATGCCGTTCCCTCTCCTAGCCATTTTTGCCCACCAGGATTCTTTTATCCTTCAAGTTTTAGTTTGCCTCCATGATGGAGACTTCCCAAATGCCCCTTAGTCTGGAGGAATTGATTCTTCCCCTCCTCTCTGACTTCTCTTTCCTGTTGCCTTCACACCCACTTCAGCCCTCCCTAGAGAGTGACCTTGGGCCAGTCTCAGTTTCTGCATCCGTAAATCAGGATAAGAAGAGAACCCCTTTGCAGAGGGGTATAAGGGTATGAAAATGGCATGAAGCCTGACACAATATAAAAGTGCTAGTAAGCTGTTCAAAAAGAAGGAAGATGAAGAGAAATGATAGCTGCAGTTCACTAAGTACATGGGAAAAACCACACTAAATGAGTGCTTGCTCTGTGCAAGGGGTTCATCCAAGTGTATGCTGCATTATCATTTCAACGTCCAGTGAGCAATCCAAATGCTCAGTACAGGATGGAGGAAGGAGAGGTCACCATGGCAATGAGAACAAGCTTCTTGGACACAAGGGCTTCGAGGTGAGCAGATTTCAGACAGTAGGAAGCAAAAAGCAAGACTACCTTGAGCAGAGGAAATACAACAACAAAAAAAGCTGTCCCAGGGACAGGGAATGGGTCAGCCCACAGGAGTGACTGAAGCAGTCCTTTTACCCACTCTATTTTGATTACTCATGGGATGACAGGTGACACAGTGATGGAGAGTATGTTCAAGGCCTTTGGTGTTACATGGCTGGAATTAGAATCCCAGTTCTGCCACTTCAGAATGTGGGGCCCAGAGTAAGTAACTCACCTTTCTAGAGCTCAGCTTCCTGTTCTGTAAAACGTGATGGTTTTGTAGGGCGACTTATGTGAGCACCATGTTTGAGCATGGAGTAAATGCTCAGTCAACTGTAGTGTTTGTTACTAATATAAGCAGGGTTTATACAATTAGGATACTTCTATTTAAGAGAACTATTGTAAGGGTTAAAGGAGATGATAAACAAAGCTCCCAGACAGTGCCTAAAACATCATAGGTGAGCAATAAATGCAAAGTATTATTGTCAGTGGTGTCAGTAATAATACTGATATAACATGCACCAGGCTCAGCATTAACAGCAGGGGTTTCTGAGAACAAAAAGAAAGAAGACAGTATTAAGAACAACAATAAATAGCAGCATATTACATGCCAGGCACCAGGCTAGGTCTTTTCCATGCACTAATTTGTTCCTTTACACAGCCGCATGTATAGGTAGTATAATTTCCAGTTTTCCATTGAGGAAGCTCCTACCAATACTCTTAAGCAGGATTTGGCAAATTCTTGGGTAAACGGCCAGGTAGTAAATATTTTTGGCTTTGGAGGCTATGTAGTCTCTTTTCCAGCTAATCAATTCTACCACTGTAATGTAAAAGCAGCCCAAGACAATATATGAATGAGCCAGTATGGGTGTGTTCCAAAAAAAATTTATTTACAAAATCTGAAACTAATGTAACATATGTGTGTGTGTAACTGTACTTCAGTAAAAATTAGGAAAAAAACAACAACGCTGGCAGTAGTAAGATCTGGCCAGTGGGTTATGGTCTGTTGACCTCTGCTTTAAGCCATTGAGATTTTTGAGGTTGTTATGACAGCATAACCTAGACCATACTATCTGATAAAACCACTACTACACTTGACAAAGGGAATCCTGCTGGAAAGTGGTAAAGAAGTAATGGCACTTCTGTGTTCCTCTAAAAGAACATTTGTTAAAACAGAAACATGTAAAACTGACTGTTCAGATTGTTATTTAATCTGGTTGAATCATATCAGTGTGATTTCAGTGCCTTATAGAGAGGGCACATTCCGGACCTTTGGCCAGAAATGCTATTCCATCCCCTTCTCACCTGATTTATTCCAACTCATCTTTCAGATCTAAGATCAAGCCTCTCTTTCTCCAGGAAGGCCAAACTAGAACCAGATTAGATTTTGGCAGAGCACTTAAGTTCTTTTTCTCATTACAAGCATATTACTGAAATTATTTGATTAATACCTTTCTCTTCTACCGGATAGTGAGCTACAGGAAGGCCAGAGCTATATCTGGTTTTGTCCACTGTGGCATCCCTAACCCAGTGTCTGGGATGTAGTTGATACTCAATAAATATTTGTTTGTCATAAAGCAATTAAGACAGATCATTAGTAGACACTTTTTACTGGTGACTCACAGAGCTGCAATGACCAATCCAAGGTAACAAAATTATTATGTGATTGAGCTATAATTCAACCCAGATTCAGCTGATACTCAAGCCTTGATCTTAAGCAGAACACCCTACTGCCTCCCAGGAATCTTGAGATAACATATGTGGGAAATAAAAGTACCAAAGAAAAGATCACCTTGGCCAAAAGGTAGGAAAGTATGGGGAGTTCAGTGACTACTTCCAAAATAAGAAAGTTCAAAATGTTTCTTTGTTTTACTAAGAGATTCCAAGTGATAGCTAACAGATGTCTTATGTTTGCCCACACACTAATGCAAAATAATTTTTTAATTAGTTGCCAGCATTAAAAAAGGAGAGATTACACCCAAAAGTATGGATTTCCTGCGTCTCTTAAAGTCAGAGATCTGGCATCTCTGGACCCCTAATTCCTGAGGCCAAGAATCAACTTTAGACTGAGCCTCTGCTCTCCAGTTATAGCAGGCTCCACTCAGATGGCTTCTCCAAAATACAAAACCTACCTGGGCCCTGCTACATTGATATGGGAACACCTGGGTTATATGGAGACTTGGTAGTGAGGATTTAGAGGAGGAGGGCTACAAGCTGAGTAGAAAGATAGGAGAAAGTGATTATTTAGTTTCCTTTGGAAAGGATATCAAAAGGCAAGAAGGAAGGAATGGAGAGAAGGAGAGGGGCAAGCAGAAAGGGAAAGAGATATTGTAGTGGTGAAATTAGAAGCCAAAATAGAAATACTAAGGAGATGGGACGTTTTCACCTTAGTGATAGTATTATAAATGTCTAAACACAGGACAGGGGCAGGAAGAGAAATCAGCTCCTGGAGCATACGGCAGTGAAGGAGGGTGCATCCACAGTGCTTCCGATTAGAATGATCAGATTTAGTACCATATGATACAAGGGGTTCTGAATACCTAAGAGAGTTATCCAGATACAAAATACTAGAAACTATCTCACTCAAACCTTCCACATCTTGGAGCTATGTTTAAGAGCAGTGGTCAATAAACTGCTCTATAAGGAGATGTGCACCATTTTGCTTACCAGTCCCTGTGACAACCTTGGGAGTTAACTTAAGACTTCAGGACATGAAGGTCTATTTCACAGCCAAGGTTGGCCAGTGAATTTAACAATCATGATACTTTATGTACCATAAGGAAGGAGAATTGTTTCAGTTCTGGATAGTAAAACGGCTGATAAATCCAAAAAAGGGGAAAAAAATATGACCCTAGAATCACAGTTTGAAAGAGCAGTGAAAACCGGTCAGCAGTGAAAACAGCAGGTCAGCCCTAGGTTAAAATCCTACACTACCACTTTATAGTGGTATGTCTTTGGGATATTTACTTTATTTCTCTCAGACTCAGTATTCTCATCTGTAAAATGGGGACAGCACCATCTGTTGTGTAAAACTGCTATAACAATATACTAACACTAGGTTTATAAAGTCTGTAGCACATACAGGTTGCTCCTTCCCAGCCCTCCCAACTCCCAGAAACAGGCATAGTAAGGTCAACCATTTGCATTGTCTTACTGTCTTTACTTTTGAGAGTACTAGCAAAATATATAAGAACAACTAGACCACTACTGTCTTTCAGCAAGTACAATGTCTTTCTCTAAAATAAAAGTGTATTACTTCAAAGAAATCATGGCTTCCGTGAACCTATCTACAGAAAGCATACAAATTATGACTACCCTAAAGACTTAAGTTGCTTTATGTTTTTAGATTAATTTTCAAAAACATGAATGCTCCAGCTTTTAAAGATCAAACATCCAGGCAGGCAGTGTAGTTAAATATTTTTCCTTCTTAAGAAATAGTTATTACTTCTTAAGGCTGAACTTTGAAGATCCTGTTTATCCTTTGCATGTTTAATTAAAGCTCTTAAATTTAATTCAGGTATTCTCATTAAACCTGTTTCTTTAGAAGATTATTTTAGCAAAGTTAATATTTTCTTTTACTAGGTGTTAATATAAACAGGGTAGTTTACTTCAAGTTTTCCTTGAGGAGACTGCAACATTCAAGGCTCACCCTGCCACCACCTGCCCCACCCCCCGTTCTAATTCCTCCCTGCAGCAACAGAAAACGAGGAAAATTGCTGCCACATGTGCCTGACTTGCAATCCACACAAGCCCCAAGGACTCTGCCTGCAAATGAGCCTAACCCCAGGGCTGAGATGCATTGCACAGCTACTAAATGGCAAAGGACTTCACTGAGATTACTTTGGTTTTGCCCAAATGTGAAAGGTCACATAGTATCACAGCCCAGCTCTCAAAAATAAGTCTGTAATAGCAGAAACGTTGGAAACAATTTTACTGATCATTTACAAAAGAATGATTGACTAAAACATGGTAAATGGAATACTGGGCAGCCGTGGACAGTGAGACAGGTCTGTGCACTGATATAGAAGAAACTTAAGAAACAGTAAGTAAAAAAAGACAGTGATTGCTTTTCATGTCTAATATGATCTCATTTATGTTTGGAAAATCCCCACAATTATATATATATGGTAACTATGTATTTGGAAGTATACACACTTAAAATGATAAGGGTGGTTACTCTTGGGGAGGGGACACCTTTCGAGTGTTCAGAAAGATAGAAGAGGAATTTATTTTATGTTTTTATTGTTTATTTTACATTTTTAATTGACAATAAAAATTTATTTTTGTATTACTTTAAAACTTAGAAATAAATGAAAATCCACTTGTAATAGAAAAATGTGTCCTCCCACGTAAAGAGGTCTAAGTTGTCCTGTTTTGACTCATGAGGTTGGATGAGTAGACAACTCAGTTTTTCCAGATAGAAAGGGCTCATGGGTGGCAAAAGGAGGGCCAGAAAACTTTGGGCAACAGTACCGCTAGCTCTTGGGGGGAAGTGAAATTCCTTTCCTGATATCCAAGGAGATGGGGTGGCTCAGGTGCCATGCCAAAACACCCACTGCTCTTGTAATTCAATCTCTTTGCCACTGCTTCTTCTACTGTTACCAACACCCTCCTTTTCTCTCCACCTGATGTCTTCTGTTTGCTGCCTCATAGCTTCTGCTAAGTACTTTCTCTTTAGCCCTCTCTCAATTTTTCTAACACTGTACATAGGGGTTTGTGTCTTTATACCTTGAGTTCAAACACCCCAAGATAGCACAAAGCATATTTAATGAACTCATCTATCATTCCATATACCTCTCCAATCCCATTTAATCTTTGGAACAGATCTCTGGAATTCAAGGAGACAAGTGACTTACCCATCTAATTAGTCCAATCTAAAACCTTAGAATCTGTCCTTAATTCCTCTCTTGCTTTACTTCTGCCTCTATATCCAATTCCTCCACATCCTGACAACTATCTTTCCAAAATGATCAGCAAAATCATCCTCTTTTCTCCACCTCCACACCATCACTGGATCCAGGCCACCATCATTCCTTACCAGGATGCCTGCCTGTGGCCTCTTAGGCCATTCTCACACAGCAGCCAGAATGGTCTTTTATGAATGAAAATCAGACCACCTACCACCTTGCTTAAATCCTGCCAGTGGCTTCCCATTGCACTGTGAACCCAATCTTATTTCCTTGCTGTGGCCAACAAGACTCTCCTTGGCCTGGCCTCTGCCATCTCTCCAAGTTTACTTTCTCCTACTCTACCCTCAAGCACCCTACTTGGGCCTCACTGGTTTCTCTTTGTTCTGTGTACACAAAGCTCACTCCTTCCTGAGGGCCTGGGCACTTGTGCCTCCCTCTACCTGGGGCCACTTTCTCATCTAGCATACTTACTGTTAAATGGTCCTTTTCATATATGTTTCTTTTCTCCGCCACCATCCCCCAAATTTACACTTGACTATAAGCTCCATGCAAGCAGGGATTTTTGCCTGTTAGGCTCACTGCTCTATCCCTAGTACTTAGGGTAATGTCAACTTTATAGAAGACATCAACGAATACGTGTTGAATGAATAAAGGAATGAATAATTGAGCAAATTGTCAGGTGGTACAGAGCTAGGAAGACACAGACATAGGACCCTAAAGCAGTCTTCTTTCTGACCCCAGAACTAATTAAATCAACCCTTATGCTATACCTATAGCTCATTTACCCATCCCATCCCTATTTTTCACCTCTACACACACACACACACACACACACACACACACACACACACACACACACACACGGGAAGCAGGGCACACCAGGCACAAAGAATTACTCACTGTTCCTTGTATAGGCCACACTTTTACCCTCTATACTATTTCTTCTGCTTCAAATAGCACCCCTCCCCCCTTTCCATCACAGTTAACACTGTTCCTCCATCAGGGTCCACCTGAAAGTCCACTCCCAACCTGTCTTAACTCCCTCCCCCCACAGGCACGTTAATCCCTGGTGTTTCATAGTTCTCTGTTTCTGCCTTTATTATTGAACATATTCTCATAATGTTATCTTTGGTTCTGAGTCTCCAAATAGGGAGACAGTAGGGACAAGGGAATGTCATCTAACCTACCCTGAGGTTTCTCAGTCAATATGTATTACAGATAATTCTTAAAATCCATTCTAAGTATGACCACTTTGTATACATAAAAGTTTTATAAAATAAAAAAGGCTATCAAAAGTACCAGGTAGTAACAACCTCATAAGACTGATATGAGGATGATCTGACATCACAAATGGGCTTGCCACCTGGTAAATGTTTAATAAATATGATATACTTCTAGTGTTTCAGTTAGTAATATATAAGACTTCTTGTTAGCAAAATGTGTCAAATTGCATTAATGCCATTAGTAACCTCATTCTACTGATTTTTTCCATTGCAAGCACCTAAGGGAAAAGCACTTTAATTATGTTTATCATCAGTATAAAGCATTAGGTGGCCAATAAAAATAAGAACTATATGCTTTAGAAATGTTGCTAACTCGAATTAAAATTTTCAGCTTATAGATAATGCAATGCCCAGCATAAGACTTTGTGTAAAAATTTCTAAAAGACTGGCATTATAACCAAGTACTACAAAAATGAAAATACATGCAAAGCTACATTCACCTTCCCACAAGAGTCACTCAATACAATATCTTCCTGTGCTCAGAAACACTCCCAAACCTTGCCAAGATTCTTTGATAAAACCCATACTGCCAGTAGCTAAGAGAGGGAATTGAACAAAACTGGATTTTGCAGAAGCAGGAAAAAATATGTCAGGATGACTCCATCCTCAAGAAACTCACTGTCAAGTGAGAGAGCAATTCTGGAGACTCAATGGCAAGCACTGTGCTGAGAGGGAGCAGAGAAAACAATCAAGGAAACGTCATCTGGGGATTACGAGCATAAATAGATATCTGCCAGGACCTAAAGATATGTGGAGAAATGAAGATGTGAAATTTGTCCAAATACAAAGAAAAAAAAAAAAAAAAAGGAAATGAGCCTGCCAGAACTTAATCTATACAAGTTCTATAACTGAACAAAAGAAATACTTTCAAAGTGCCTATGTCTTAATTCTCTCTCAAATATTACATAAATTAATGAGCATTCTTTTCCTTTTTATGTTCTCAAATCTACTCTACAATATATTAAGATATCTTGATAACGATCTTAGCTCTATTGTATTGCACCCAACATATGGTATCACTTTGAAACTCACTTTCTAGAGAAAGACTAGAGAAAGCTGGTTTAGTTCTTCTAGAGTGGGATTTAGATAAAGTCAATTTACAAAACACACACCCCTGCCCTCTAACAATTCACTCCATAGTAAATGTGCTTCTCCTTTTGTAGTACTTGAAGCTTCAAAATTGGCACAAAGACAGGATACAATTAATAAGGTTTTACGACCTGTATTTCATTTTTTATATACTTTCCTTCTCTAAAATATATAAGATAAATATTGAGAATTCCTTGAGCTAGACTTATGTTTTACTAATAAGAAAACACCCAGATTATCAAATGAATAGAAGAATCCAAGCAGGCAAAATAAAGTCTTCTAAACTTCTAGGCTGAGTGTGAAATAGAAATTAGATCCTCTGATCACTGATAGCCACCAATGTGGGTGAAAGAAATGATGTCAAGCAAAAACCATGTGGCCCTGGACTGTGCCTGGCAAGCCAAACCATTTCTAGGGAAGTTCTCGAGGATAGACCCCGCCTAAATGGAGTGAGTCATTAGCAGGTCCCTGACATCAGCCAGCTGCAAAGTCTTACAGCAACTGGCTAGATTGAAAAAAGATTTCCAAAGCTTCAACATAAAAAGCTCAACTGATTCAGTTTCCCTATCAGATTTCCCAATGCTTTCTTCTAGGTCTCTCTCTTACATCTAAATTTCCTCCTCATAAAAACAAAGACTTAGAAAAGGTAGAAAAAGTTAAAATAAGACTTTTTCCTTCTAAAAAGTGTACTTTAGTTGATTCAGTAAAAGGTCTGAAATCATCTTCAGGGTCACCATCAAGTTTAGAATACTTGTAGCAGAAAAAGGATCTGTATAAATAAGGACATAATTTCCCAGGATAAGTAGGTGGGAGACATCTTGTGGCATATCCATGTCACTGAGAATGAAATTCAAAGAGCCTACGCAGGTCACTGCTCATTTATTTTTACTTTGTTTTCAATGTTTTCTTACATAAATTTCAAACATATACAAAAATACAGAAAACAACACAATGAACCTCAATGTACCCAATCCTCACTTTAACAAAGTACCCACTCATGGCTACTCCTGTTTCTCCTATGAACCCAAATACAGCCCCTTCTCATCCCCTAATTATTTAAAATTGAATTCCAGATATTATATCATTTCATCTGTAAATGTTTTAGTATGGATTTTTTTTAAAGACAAGAACCCTATATTAAATTTTAATAATTCCATCATCACACCTTAGAAGAATTTACCAGGGATTCTTTACTATCATCAGTTCAAACTTCAAATTTCCCCAGTGGCTCACAGTTTTACCATTTTGTTTATTTGAATCAAGATTCGAACAAGGTTCATACATTATGACTGGCTGATATGTCTCTTAAGTTTTTTTGATCTACAGTTTCCCTCTCTACCTCTTTCTCTTTTTCGTTGAAAACTTTTGTTGTTGTTTTAAAATAAGAACAAAAACAGAGTCATCTATCCTACAAGGGTTTTGCATGATGGGGAACTTGCTCCTGCATCCCTTGGAGCTGTTTGCCAAGTTTCTTTCTGTCCTATTGCCAGTAAAATTCAGGCTTGATTTTTCTGACAAGACCGCTAATTGCAGTAGAGTGTACTTGGATCAGGAGGCATGTACTATTTGATGTGACATGCATTAAAACTCAATCCTCAGATCCATTAATTAAATCATCAGAGGTTGCAAAATAAATATATATTTGCATCCCCTTAATCTCTTAGGTCAACAATAACATACCTTATACACTTTTGTACCACCTTCCTTTTTTCCATTTAACAATATATTCTAGAGGTCACTCGATTATCAGTATATAGGGATATTCCTCATCATTTACACAGCTACAAGTAATCCATTTTGTGGATCACAATGATTTATTCAATCAATCCCTTCCTGGTAGAGATCTTGGTGGCTTCCAGACTTTTGCTATTACAGATAGTGTTGCAATGAACAGTTTCTGATATTTTATATTTCTGCTAGTGTATTTTTGGGATCTAGGGATTGTAGGAAGAATTGGGATTGCAGTCAAAGGTAAGCATGTGTAATTTGTTAGATGTTGCCAAATTCCCCTCTGAAAGGGGATATGCCATTTTGCATTCCATCAGCAATGTTACTAGAGAGCTAGTTACTCCCACAGCCTTACCAACAAATAGAGTACATTTCAAGTCTTTGGGATTTTTGCCAATTATTTTTCAATGTAGAGTTAATATGCATCTCTCTTATCCTGTGTCAGGTTGAGGATCATACATTAGGCACTTTACATTCATTTTCCCATGTACTATGTATATATCAGGCCCATTATTCTCTAGGGTTGTTGGTTTTTCAGTTCTCTGTTTTTAAAAACCTTATATTATTAGGGATCTGAACCCTTTATTTGTATAGCTTGCAAGTATGTGGCCCAAGTTGTTATCTGTCTTTTACCCTGCCTGGGATACTTTTTGCCATGCAAAAATTCTTTCCTTCATGTCATCAAATGTATCAATCTTATACATTATGGTTACCAGATCTTGATTCATAGTTAGGAAGGTTTTACCCATACCTAAGTTATAGAGAGCAATCAATCTGTGTTTTCTCCTACTACTAATATCAAAGCATTGCCTGTGACTGGATACTTTCATCGCTACCATGATGCTACATCTCATCTAATTCTCTCACTACAACTCCAGTGATACAGGAGAATAACAATAGATCCAAAAAACACTTTTGGAGTAAGGCACTGCTCTCAGAGCTCATACACCCCAGTGGGGAAAAAAAAAGCAAAAGGTCCTTTCCTTCAAGAAGTTTATACTGCGATGAACTTGTCCTTCTATATAAATATTAGGTTAATAAAGGGATAAATACTTAAGTGCAGCACAGTAATGAAAACCCCAGCTAAGCCACAATGTTCCTGAGGAATAACTTTTGTGTCCTACACAACCCATATGAAGAGATTTTATCTGAGAATATGACCCTTGAAAACTTAAGGATTTGTAAATGAAAATGAAAAAAGCTCTAAGCATTAAAACAATTTCTCCTTTTGGTTAGGTACTTTCATAGACTTACTCAGAGGCCCTGTTGTATGCCCAAGGTTTTTATGGGATTGCTCTGTCAAGCAACCAACAATTCTCTAGATTGAATTTTTCATGAACCAACCCTAGTGAATGCTCAAAGACAAAAAGAACTACAAATAATCTTAATTTGTTTTCAATAATCATATTATAGGTAATAATATTGGCAACACTATTTACTTCTGTATTCCTGGCACATCGCATCATGCCTAACACACAAGAGTAACTTTATAAATAACCTACTAAAGATCCAACAAAGAAGGTTACCAAAATGATGCTGTACACCTAATTCTCATATCTTAGTGCTCTGTCCCTTTCTCTTTCTCACACACACACACACACACACACACACACACACACACACACACACACACAAAACACATGCATTCATAGCAAGGTGCAAATGATTACATTTCCCCAAATTAACTCTTTAAAATTCATGTATATTTTTCCACAAACGTACACTTTGATTTTGGATGGAAGGGAGGTTGAAGAGTTGACAAACCCTAAGCTCTAGATTTCTGGCAGTTCCAAGCAGTTTTCCAAGCCATGCCTTTCCCTTCTCCCTGTACTGCCCTCAGAAGAGCTGTCAAAGATGGTCATCACTAGGGAGAGAGCTGACACCCAGCTTTACTGGCACTAGGCAAAGGAGTCACATTCAGTAAATGAGGAGTTACATCTTCTCTTTTCCTTCATCTTTGGCTAGATCTTAATGGCAGAACTTATGATCCGTCCAGTTTCAAATTAACAATTGCCAAGTAGTATTTTAGATACCAAACATCATTCTGTTATAATCATAAGGATTTAAGAAATCACTACTACATTTGAAAATAAAATAAAAAATAATTGCAAGAAAATAAATTTCATACATTTAAGGACAGAAATGCTTGCAATAAAAACAAACTTCTAGGGTTAAAGTGATTCTCATCTATACAACTTTTTACCACATGTATTTTCTCCCTCTCTCCTTTTTAATAAAACAGAAGGGGGAAAGTATATGTCTGTGTGGAATAAATATCTGTATTTAATTTTAAAAAGGAATAAAGTTCATATGAAAATGAGTAAAATATTCTTGCAGAAGCCCTGCAATTTAACTTCACTCTTTACATTTTGGTTTGATATGTAAATATACACATAAAGAAACCCAACCACCACAAATGTTAGCCTTTTTCCAGAGGAATGGATAAGTGCTACAAACGCGGGTCCGGTGTCAGGAGAACATAATCATAATGTAAACTGGTTATTTCTAAATGGTGCCCCCAAAAGGAAAAAAATGAATGGAAGTACTTAATAAATTCTGTTTTCCATAAAATTCATACCAAAAAAGAGTGAGAGAGAGAGACAGAGAGGGAGAGAAAGAATGTGAGCTTGGAGGTCAGTGAGAGTTTTGTTGAATTTCCCTCCTCCTAAATTCTGTCATCTCCTTTTTAAAGCAGCAAGTCAGCTTCCCACAGACATGACAGAAATACATTCTTTTTTGCTGCAAAACCATTTACCATTAAGTAACACTTACCAGAGGACATGTATTTTCCCACAGAAGATTGGTTAATTGGATATTGTCACTTCCAGTTGCAGCTTAATATAGTATAGACAATGACTTTTCAAACAAAAGTGTAACCAAACAAAAGTATTAACAATCTATTTCTTTTGTTTCAAAGAATATAAAGGGCTCTGACTCCATCTCTCAACATTCTGAAACAACGGACACAGATTAGGAAGGAATCTAATGTAGAAATTAAAATGATTCTGTTATCTTAATTACATGTTTAGCCACACAGAAATAACATCCCGATGAACTCAAAAACAAGAGCCAAATTCTTTTGTTTCACCAGAAAAATAAGTTGCTCACAATAAGTTGACAAAGTAAGGAATGGAAAGTTTTTGATTAAAAAGGAATTTTTGTTGGAACACTTATAATGAGATTTGAGCTGCAGTAACAATATAAAATTGAAAGCAGAATTACACACAAAATGAGTACTGTAAAATATCATTATTTTAGTACAATGGAAAATAAGGTGTTTGTGGTTTTACTCTATAAATTCTGTGTTGTCTGCTCATATGTATTCCTTCTTGGCCGTCCTCTGAACAGCCATTCTGATTTCAGAGCCTCCTGCACCGACATTCATTTGTGGTAGGGGGAACCCACACAATCAACATCTTCTAGGCTCTACATTTTCCCTCCATTTTATTGGCTTTTCAGGACTGATTCAAGCCCACGCATCTCATTGGTGTTCAGTTACAGGGCAGACAGTGAATTTTCCTAATCCATTTAGTGTGCTGACAGAGCCATGTTCACAATTTATAGAATTTCCTTTTAGACATCTACCTATTTCACAGTTCATTAAGACTCAAACCGAACACCTGTATTTATGAAGTCAAAAGCAATTTTATACTAACAAGGTGTTAAATAAGGCATTCTCTGAAAGCCTGAACAACAGTAACAACAACAGAAGCAATAGACTCTTGACCTATGGAATGAAATCATGTCTATAGCTACCTGCATCATCCTTTAATAGGGCAGAAATTGGCGTGGAACTGCAGCCAACAATCTTAACATATTTTAATTCCTCCACCACAAGTCTCTCATGTCTCACCCTAAGAAAGCAAGAGTATGGGACTACCTTGCACATTTCACCTGGATATCTAAAATCTGCCAAATAGCAAAAAATCTTAGGAAGCACAATGTGGCCCCATTAAACAATGTCTTCACTAGATACAGGGACATTTTCAGCATTCTGGGGCCCACAAAGACTGACCCTGGCTCATTTTTATATAACCCCAAAGTTTTCACATCATTAATAAAGAGAGAATCAAAACAAAGCCTACAGACATTAGGGGAGAAAGTGTGTAGTTTGGCACTACCATCATAAATACCCTCAAAACGAAAAGGAAGAAAATAAAATGCACGTAGCAGAGGTGGTGACCCCTATAATGACTGTGGTTCCCAACAGCTTTTTTTCTACCGGTAATAAACCATTTTGCAGACCTCCCAATTGTGGCCACCATGATAGTTACCGCTTTGCAAGTTTATGTCTTTTTCTTGCAGTTAGGAGTGTTATCAATAAAAATTTCAAATGATGCCTTTCCCAGTCAAATTAAAACATTTTAAAATGTGGAGCCAACAACAGGATTAGAATGGAAAAATACAAGTGATACCAGGATTTTATTTTGTATATTTTTTTCACCAAATCCCTTAATTTATTAATTTTAAAGACATTCCTTGCAAGTCTTGAAAGTGAGACAATGCACCCTCACACAGCACTGGGGTAATTTGACTGTCTTAAAAGTTGGTTTTGTCATATGCTACTAACTTCTTAAAAAAACACTTCACTTTTAAATGCCATGACGATGATGTTCATTAAACAAAAGTCTACCTCAAAAAAGTCATTTCAAATATCCTTTGAAGCTTGGACTGAAGTGATTGAAAAGGACTTCACTGCTTGCCAGTCAACCATGGCAGGAGGGCAGAAGGAAAGTTGAAATTACTGGTTAAAAGTAAAGGAGCACTGCTTATAAATTCCACCTTATATATTGTGGCAAATATTATTTCCACCCACTTAAAAAAAACTCTTTTGCTTAAAATGTGTGAATTCAGAAGGATCAGTTCCTCAAGTAACTGGAATCATTTGCAAAGCCCTGTTTGAATGCATTTATCTCACAGTCCCTGGAGACCACAAAGCATTCCCAACTCCTAATCACAGTTAACCTGTATACACAAGAGTCTGAGACTCATCATGAAGTGGGGCAGAGGGCCCACCTCAATGCAGAAAACCAAGAAACAAGGAGTCATGCTTGTTATGTTCTTTTCTCCATGTATGAGCAACATATTCATTGTTAAAAGCTTGATTTTTATGATCCACCTTGAAAACTGACAGCCCAAGTCTGCTTTCTGGCTGTGTTATCAAACTGAAACATCTTTGGCTGAAAAAATGCCACCACAGGTTCAGAAAACACTTCCTGCTCTGCCAGTAGCACCTTGCTGAGGAAATGATCTCCCTGAAGAAATGATCAGCTCCACTTCTGTTAAAATGCATTTAATTTTTTACCTTGCAAATGTACAACATGTGTATCATAGACAATTTAAAGATCACCTGAGTCTCCAACACAAGGAGAAAACACAGGAAGATACCATTGTCCATTCTTTTATTTTTTTTAACAAAGTATGCATGCATAAGTATATGTATATACACATAATCATAAACATCTTTAAAGATATAAAACGTAAATACTATACAATAAATTCTTAGTATACTAGGATTCCAGACTTCATGAAAATGGTCCCCTCTCCACATACTGGGAAATATCCTTCATTATTATGGCCATAATGTAACTGTTATTATAGCCATAGTGATACTATGAGGATTTAAGTCACAGAGTTATTCATTCTTAACGCTTCATAGCCAATACAGGGTTCTACCTAGTAAGCACTGAACAGGAGTGAACTCACCTGTTAAGACATGATTCGAAAACTTACATGAACTTTGCCATGAAGATTAAATGAGACACTGTAGGTCAGCTCTTTGACATAAAAAAAAGCACTCAATCCACAGGGGCCCTTCTAGAAAGCACTAAATTTCTGTATAAGAGCTCAGGGTTTGCAGTCCAAGACCCTGTCTCTCACTATTGTGTGACGTTAAGCAAGTTACACATCCTCTCTGAAGCTCTATTTCCTCATCTTAAAAATGAGGTCAATAATACCAACCTCACAAGTTGTAAGTCAAGTTTAAAATAAGTACCACATGGGAGGAACATCTGGGTGGCTCAGTTGGTTGAGCATCTGACTCTTAATTTCAGCTCGGGTCATGATCTAGGGATTCTTAAATTCAAGCCCTGCATCGGGCTCCACACTGACTGTGCTGAGCCTACTTAGGATTCTTTTTCCCTCTCTCTGCCCCTTTCCCATGTTCCCTCTCTCTCTCTCCCTCTCTCAAAGTAAATAAACAAACTTTAAAAAAATAAAAATAAATAAAGTATCACATGGGGAACATTTAGCTATAGTTCCTAAAACTCAATCTAGTAGCCACAAGACACTCAACAGCCATTTGGGCAATGAAATTAAAGAAGTCCAACACCAAAGGTCATGAGATTATGGGTCCCACTTTGTCCAACACCTTGCACATGATGGATGCTCTATAAAATATTATCAAATGATGCTTCACTTAGTCAAGTCGAGGGAAGCATCTGTCTGAAGTACAGCAGACTGAAGCACTTCTAAGTAGATGCAGTAACTCATGAAATAATCAACCCAGCAGTGTTTGTAACCCCATAAATACCATTCCCTTTCTCAAGGAAAGTCAATTTGCTTGAGTGTGGACTCATAGAGGACCAGCTTTAATCAAAGCATAAAACCTTAACATTGTCCAATAATCACCTTAGCAACATTAGCCTTCAATTATATGAGATATAAATGGACCTTTCATACAGCTTACATACTTTAATCTTCAAAGATACTGAACATTTGTTTGTCTTCTTTCCTTCCTTTATTTATCTGCTTTTAAACAGTAGAAGGAAGATGAAGTCCAATTAAGATTTTGTGTGGAATTATCATCAACCAGTGACAATGAAATCACTGAGTGTTTATGGTAGTATAAATCAGTTCTCTATCATATATCCATATACCAAACAAAGTGTTGGCTGGATAAAAGCAAGAACCATATCCAGTCATTCAAAACTTATGTGTTGAATGAAAAAATGCACAGAATCTATAGGACAGGGAGAGATCTTTAATGTGAAATTCTTGGAAATGCTTCAGGGCATCTGTAAACTGCCTAAAATTATATACATGATTGCATGTGAATATAAACGTATATGTGCCAAGGTAAATTTTTCTGATGAGAGAGCCTATAGATTGCATGAAGTTCTCTTCTATACTGATTACATTTAAAAAAACAAACACAAAAATGTTATGGACTCTTCTATGGAGCTGCCACTAACCTAATCTGGATATATTGCCCCTTCCCTTGCCTTTGTGAACACAAAATCCCTACATACCTGTTAATAGGTTCTGAAGTGTCTACTTTTAAACAAGTAGAACTCTTCCCTGACCTATTTGGAACAGAAATGAGTACAAAAGCAAGCATTATATGCCACTGTCATATAACACATCTTCCAGAAAACATGCAAAAGAGTTGCCAGGCCTGGCAGTTTGGAAATCATGCCGGGCTGGGGAAAAGTGTTACCTGCCGGAAAACAGAAGGAAGTCTCTTAATTTGGGGATAGAACAAAATAGATGGCACTTTCATAGTACCTTCATTTCTCTGTATCACTCTAAGACATAAAAAAGTGACCCAATTAAAATATAAAAGTTGTGGCTTGGTAAATGCAACCACAAATTCAAAAGAGACCCACTGAGGCAGAACACAGAGAACGCATGATTAACGAAGTGAGATGGGAGGCAGCTGGGTGGCTCAGTTGGTTAAGCGTCCAACTTCAGTTCAGGTCATGATCTCCTGGTTCATGGGTTCGAGCCCCGCATTGGGCTCTGTGCTGATGGCTCAGAGCCTAGAGCCTGCTTCAGATTCTGTGTCCCCTTCTCTCTAGGCCCCTTCCCCACTCATACTCTGTCTCTGTCCTTCTCTCAAAAATAAATAAACATTAAAAAAAAAAAAAAAAAAAAGAAGTGAGGTAGGGTATTCCCCAAACATCCCTGACTTACAATAGTAATAATAATAACAGCAATGATGGTAATCAACACAATTTATAGCTAGAACCCTTTACTACAGTCAAAGCACTTTTCACATAAATGCATCATGCTGGCACAGTGACTGCCATTTCATAAATCAAGGCATAGAGGCTCAGACAAGTTATTAAATGGGGGGGGCGGGGTGCGAAGGCATGTCCACACATCTCCTGCTTCTAAATGCTCTGTTCTTCACACACTTTACTTCAGATCATAGAATAATAGCTAGGACTTTCTTCTCCTTAACTTATGAATATGTTGGTAAGTATCATTGAAATACAGAAAAATAAGGTGTTAAGAAAGCCAATTCACTATTATCTCTACTGCCATGGAATTAGTATGTTGGCAGATGGAGGTAAGTTGGTACATAGAAAACATCAAGGGAAGTAGCAAAACAAGAAACTTGGCTTTGGGGTCCTTTGAAGCTGGTTTAAAAAGGTAAAATGTTATATTACAAGCTATGTGGTATATATCTGTGTGCGTGTAATTATTATTCCATTGATTTATTGCACACATGTCAAAGAGTGTCTGGGCATTTATACAAGTTAAAACAAACCATCCCAGGAGCCAAGCCACATAGCCACAAACCCAGACAACTTGCCTCCCACCCTTCATTCTACTACCTCCTAAACGCAAATCCCCTGGTAGCAAAAGCCCCTCCTTGCAGAGATGAACCTTTAAGCCAGGGGCATCTGTCCTTTATATCATATTCTAAGAGTAGCCAACTGGCTAGTTGATGGCACAGATTTTCCAGATAAACCAGCAAGGCTCTTCCCATTCTAGAGACAGCCCTCTTCTGTTTTGGCAAGAGCTTTTAGGAATGACCCAGGAATCTAATTGGAAGGAACAATCACATATAACCTCCTCCAAGAATAAGCACCATATCTTTCATATGAGTGTAAACTCAGGTCTTTCATTGTAGGGTGTAATGAAACAGAACATATTTCATTCACTGAGTACTTGCCCACTAACTCACCACCAGTTAGGTAGGGAGACTTATTTCTGTCTGTTTCTCCAAGAAGCAGGAAAATCACTTTAATGTACTTTACCCTGTTGGCAAAAATCCTTTGCTTATGATCCAACAATTAGAGGTAATTTCAACCTAAATTGCTTCCCCTTAGAGATGGACATCATTAGGTAACTTTCTCCATTTCCATTTACAAAGATTTTAAAGGAAGAAAAAAGGCAAAAGAAATTTCCTTGGATGTTTCAGCTGATAAAATCATTAATCTCACACACCCAACTTCAAAGCAGGAAACCAGAAAATCTTCTTTGCACATTGAGAATAATTTTTTCTACTTCAAAGCACCATCTCTTTATTGGGTCATTTTAATTATTGAGCATGGGACAGAAGCTATCCTAATGTCACCACTGTCTTTTTCATGAAAAATGTATAGGTCTAATTTGGACTACATTAATTTGAGAGCAGTAAAATACTGAGGAGAGTATAAGAAAAGGGAAAGAGGCCAGAGGATATGGCACTCATCTGTGCAAGGTAGTGAGAGGGAGGTAGTGAGCCTTTCTGAGCTGACTTTTCTTTCTTTCCTGCTGAAAAGGAACCATCAAGAAGCCTGACTCCCTGTTTGAGTAATACCACAGCAGACTGCCTTGCTTCTCAAATTTCCTTCTACCTAATACACAGCAACAGAATTTTACACTAACTTTATTAGTAATGCTGGTATTTCCCCAACCCAACACAACTGTGTGTTGTGAATAACCACTGTGAAAACAAAACTGGACCCCCGTTCTACAACAGGGGTCAGCAAACAATCTGGCCCTGTTCAGAGTACAACTGCTAGAGAGAGGACCAGCCAGGCATTCCAACTCCCACTCAACCCTCTTCCTACAAAATCACAATGCCAGGGCTTGGGAAACTTCTCCTGTACAGGGCCAGAGAGTAAATATTTTCAGTTTTAAGGGCCAGATGGTCTCTGTCGCTATTAAATCATTCTGTTAATGCACAAAAGCAGCTAAAGACAACACGTAGATGACAGGGTGCAGCTATGTTCTAATAAAACTTTATTTACAAAGACAGGTATAAGGCAAGATTTGTCGCACAAGCCATAGTTTTTAACCCCTATTTAGACAAGTGCTAGATAGCAGAAATGTTCTATAGCTGTGCTTTCTCATTCACTAGTCAGTAGTCACATGTGACTATTAAATACTTGAAGTATGGCTAGTGTGCTATGGCTAGCTAATGTGCTAAGAAACTACATTTTAAATCTTACTGAATCTCAAATTTGAATGGCCACATGTGACTAGTGGCTACAGTATTAGCACAGTTCTAGATACTATTCACTGCAGCCTCCTCAAACGAGATACAAGCTGTCTTCCAATTTATGGCATAGTTCAAATGTTTGCCTTGCAAAATTAAGTATCCGTGCTTTCAAATTCACAATAAAACTATATAAAACTGAAAATGATTTTCTTAAATGTGAGATATCTACATCACTGAGGCCAAAATGATCATTTTGGTTTGCAGCAATCAAATAACTGCCTATTAGCCAATGTCAAGTGCATAGGGGCTGAGTCAGGTCCATGCCAAGGCCTATCCAATCTGGAAGTTGTTTCCTTTCACCTCTGGACATTCTGCTGCACCCTGACTGAGGGCACAGGCCTACTCCATGGCCATATTATTTCTAAGGAAAATCTAAACCTCCCCACAGACCCAAAAGCATATACGTACAAAAACACAGCTTAAAGAGTTCAAGAGAGAACATGTAACTCAATTAGATTGCCTTCTCCTACAGTAATCCACTTACCATACTGCCTCAACAGAAAACATCAGGGAGATTCATCGCATTCTTTGCTATTGCCCACATGCAATAATTTATTTTCTGGCAACTGTTTTATTTACATAGTAACTAGCTTGTGTTTTGCCTATCTTAGCAGGCCCAAAGATATAATCCAATGAGGAGAAGCAAGGAAATAGGACAGTAACTTATATTAGGCTTTCTTCTAAGTTTGAATAAGAAATAACAAACCAGCACTTCTTTCCAATTAGCAATAAGTGCACCTCGGAAAAACCTCATTGGCTTAGATACTGCCACTGCACAAAGCTTAAACCAACATTTCTTTCAAGAAACTCATACAAAAATCGACTTTCTTCAATGAGTAAAAGAATCTTGAAAAGTAAAGATACCCTTTAGGAAGTAAGAAACCCCTGGAATCATGGGTGCCAGGACAGGGAACCTATACAGACACACAGTAAGTAAGGCAGATGACATTCTGACTTTTTTATGATTTTCGATAAAACCATTCTAGATCCAATGATTTATTTGTGGTTCCCAAATCCAAAAAACTCTGAAAAAAATGAAAAAAAAAAAAAATTCCAGAGTGAAGCAAACTCTTTTGGTGGCACAATCAGACATGAACTGATAGTATGCTACTTACACAGTCTTAATTTACCTTACTTTAGTATGCGGAATTTTTTCTCTGCAGATATAGTCATGTGTTTGTTTACAAGGTGTTACTATATCCCCACTGGGAGTTTTATGCAATCTAGGATACATGCAATGGGTCTTACCTTTCTAAAATCCCCGGAATATCTGACATCCAAAACAAATCTGGCCTCAAAGGTTTGGATCTTCTAAAGAAAGCTGTCCAGGTAGGACGTTTTCTATCAACTCAACGTCTGGTGCCTGGCATCGTGAAACAGTGCCTTACCTCAGTCTGAAGGATGGCAGCCCTCTGTTCTTTGGCAGTAAGCGACTCTTTAAGCACTTCAATGTGTTGCTTGCAATCTGAATTTTGATTGCTAAGAGTTTCAAGCTTTGTTTGTAAGGCAAGAAGTTCTGACTCCTTCTTTGAAAGCTCCTGCTTCAGCTGATCAATCTGTGAAACAGCAACAAAATTGCAAGAAATTAGAAGCCACAGTTCCTATTCTTTACATTTGAGAACTACCGACGTCTCTTAATTTTCAATAGTCAGCGATCATTACTCCAACAAGGCAAGCCATGAGTTTGCTTAAAAATGGCCTTGGGGGGCATCTTGGTGGTTCAGTCGGTTTAGCATCCACCTTTAGCTCAGGTCATGATCTCACGGTTCATGAGTTTGAGCCCCACATCAGGCTCACTGCTGTCAGAGCAGAGCCCACTTGGGATCCTCTGTCCCCTTCTGTCTGCCCCTCCCCGGCATGAGCTTTCTCAAAAATAAATAAACATTAAAAAAAAAACCAAAAAGATGGCTTTGGAAGTTCTTACAAGTCTGGAGAGGCTCTGTAAAGATGGCGGAGAGTACAGAAAATAGAAAGGTAAGGTCAGCAGACTGTCTTCTACCATCAACCCCACTCAGAACAAAGCTTCACAGTGGAATGGCGGCTTCCTGAACAGACTTACCCATGAAATCACATATACTATTCACCATTATCCTCAGAAGGGTCAACAGATTGCTAATGAAGGTAATTAACCCAAGACATACCCTGGTCCTTCTCTGCCATTCCACAGTGGAAATGATCATTCAAGGGCATCATTTGACAAAAAAGAATTCTTACCCCCCTCCAAAAAAGTAAGCATTAAAGATTTTTTTGTTTATATTAAATACTGACAAGATACAAAATAACACAAAATGATGTAAAGTATAAGGAAAAATAATACAAGAAACATCCATCATTCAATTCAGCAAAAAGATCATTAGAATTACCTGTGTCCCAACCCATTTCTATCTCCTTCAGAAATAATTATCACCCTCAATTTTGTGTTTGTCATTTTCTTGCTTATCTTTTTACCATATATTTTTTTGCATTTCAACTTTATTTGTTCTGTGTATTTCTTTTTAGTACTTTGCTTTTTTCTACTCAATCTTACGTCCTGAAGATTAAATCATGTTATTGTACATGAAATTTGTTCATTTTCACTGAATTCCACTGTAAGACTTCACCACAATTCATTTGCCCATTCTGCTATTAATAGACATTTTGGTTTGTTTCCAGGTTTTTTTGTTAAAACAAAAAGTGCTATTCTGAACATTCTTATATATATTACCTGGTATATGTAGCAAAAATAATCTAGGAGTTAAATTGCTGGACTACATAGTGTGCACATCCTTAACTTCACTGGGGAACACCAAAATGTTTACCAAAGCTGTTATATTCACTTTCAGGGTCCCAAGCAGTGTGTAAGTGTGCCAGTCATGCCACATCTTCGCCGATGTCTTATGTCACCAGACATTTACATTTGTGCCAGCCTGACAGAGTTGTGGTAAATGATCTCCAAAGATGACTTGTCACTTGTCCACACACGCTGCTCCTCACAACTAGAGGTAGAGTCTGTTTACCCTACTCTTGAACCTGGGCTAAACTGTGGCTTACTTCAACAGCTAGATGCAGCCAAAGTGTCAGCATGCCTGTTCTGGCCCTTGTCTATAGGAGGACGGGCAGCTAGAAGCTGGCCACCATGTTAGAAGTCTAACTGCCCCCTGACCACCAAGCTGTGAAGAAGCCCATACCAGACACATGGACAGGCCAGGCAGAAAGACAGAGAGGCCTGGTAGAAATTGTGGCTCCTTCATCTTGTTCTTGGTCTTAAAGGGAAGAATTTCAATGTTTCATCATTAAGTTTGATGTTTGTTTTAGCTTTTTATAGGCGCTCTTAAGTTTCAGAAAGTTCCCTTTTATTACAACTTTGCCAAGAGTTGTTTTTTTTTAATCATTAAGGAATGTTTAATATTAATAAACATTTTATTCTGTATCTCATGATTTATCACACTTTTCACCTTTAATATGTTATTGTAATGAATTACACTAATGGATTTTTAAAATACTCAGCTCTCTTTGCACAACTATGAATAACTCCACTTAGTCATAATGTACTGTATTTTTTATATGTTACTGGATTCAGCTTGCTATTTTGTCAGGATCTTTCATCTATGTTTATGGATAAGACTGGTTTGTAATTTTCCCATTTTGTGCTGTCCTTGTCAGGTTTTAGTACCAATTTAGAGTGCTCCTTTTTTTAATGTGTTCTGAAATGGTTTGTGTAAAATTAAAATCTTCCCATTAGTGTTATTAGAAATCAACAGTAAAATCAGCTAAAGCTGGCATTTTCTTTCTCCAAAGACCATTACTTACTTCATCCATCATTAGTGGTTAAAGGAATATTCATGTTTCTAATTATTTGAATCAATTCTGATAACTTTTTTCTCCTAAGAATTTTTCATTTTATCTAAATACTCACCTTTACCTAGCAGGAAATTTTCATAAAATATCTTTTGATATCATAAGATATCTTTTGATATCTATGGCATCTATGACTGTCTTCGTCATCCTAATACTCTTTAGTTTTACTCTCTTTTTCTTGATGAGTCTCAGCAGAGGCATGTCATGTTAAATAATCTCTTCAAAGAGTCAATTTTGGCTGTGTTGGTCGTCTAACATTCTTATTTTCTTTTTTATAAATTTTTTTTAACATTTTATTTTATTTTTGAGACAGACAGAGCATGAACAGCGGAGGGTGAGGGAGGGAGACACAGAATCTGAAACAGGCTCCAGGCTCTGAGCTGTCAGCACAGAGTCCAATGCGGGGCGTGAACTCACGGACTGCAAGATCATGACCTGAGCCGAAGTCGGACGCTTAACTGACTGAGCCACCCAGGCGCCCCTAACATTCTTATTTTCTATTTCATTAATTTCTTCTTTTATTTTTTAATTATTTCTTCCCTACTACTTTTTTGGATTTATTCTATTTTCTTTTCATAATTTTCTAAGTTAGATACTTATCTAACTTTCACCTTTTTTTCTTTCCAAATACGTCTTAAGACTGTAAATTTCCCTGTCAGTATCATTTTAGCTTGATCCCACTAGTTTGATACATAATATTTTTTAAATTTTTTTTTAATGTTTATTTATTTTTGAGACAGAGAGAGACAGAGCATGAATGGGGGAGGGTCAGAGAGAGAGGGAGACACAGAATCTGAAACAGGCCCCGGGCTCTGAGCTGTCAGCACAGAGCCCGATGCAGGGCTCGAACTCACAGACTGTGAGATCATGACCCAAGCCGAAGTCGGACGCTCAACCGACTGAGCCACTCAGGCACCCCAAGTTTGATACATAATATTGATATTGTTGCTCAGTCCTAAATATTTTCTGATCTCCATATATATTATTCTTCAACTCACAAATAATTATGCTTCTTACTCAACAAATACATGGATGTTTCCTAGTTATCTTTGTGTTTTTTCTTGCTTGCTTTGCTTTGTGAATAGAGAACAAGGTCTCTAATACACTAATCGTTTGAAATTAGTGTATCTTGCTTTATGACAGAGTATGCGGTCATTTATCATAAATGTATTTTGTGCACTGTGTGCTAGAAAACAATATGTATCCAAAAATTGTTGAGTGCAAGTCTATAATCATTGGCTCAAAAATAGTTTCTTTGCCTTAAAGTCTGTAACACCTTTGTCACAGTTAATATTTGGCTAATGTGTCTTTTTTCATTTTCAATGTATCATTAACTTTATGTTGTAGATGTCTCTTGCAAATAGCATATATCCATATTCTTTTATCCTCTCTGATAAAATTAAATGGAGCATTTATTACCATTACAGACACATGTGATTTATTTCAACCATCTACCTTGTGCTTTCTAAACATATTGTCATTTCTATTTCTCTTCTTTTCGTTCTTGCCTTTTGAAAGATTTTTTTATCCTATTTTTTTTGCCTCTACTCATTTAAGACTTATACCTTTATTTATATTTATTTTATTTCACTTATTTCTAACCTTTAGGTTATTACCCTAGAAATTATAGCTTGCTTACATTTTTAACTTACCTAAGTCTAAAGTCAATCTATGCTTACTTTCTTTCAGAAAAATATAAGGATCTTGAGACACTTTCAGTTCAGCCACCATCCCCTTGACATACACGTTATTGCTGTCATGTATTTTAGTTCTTTCCTGTTTTGTTTTTAACTCATCATTACTTTTTTTTAAAAAAATTTTTATGTTTATTTATTTTTGAGAGAGAGAAGCAGCATGCAAGCAGGGGAGGGGCAGAGAGAGAGGGAGACACCGAATCTAAAGCAGGCTTCAGGCTCTGAGCTATCAGCACAGAGCCTGACACGGGCTAGAGCCCACAAACCACAAGATCATGACCTGAGCCAAAGTCGGATGCATAACCGACTGAGCCACCCAGACGCCCGTCATCATTACTTTCTTTATAGTCCATGTTTATTTAGATTTACCACATTTGTCACTATGTTTGTTCAATATTATTCCTTCATATCAGATGTTCTGTTAGAAATCTCCTTATACCTGAAACAAATCATTTAAATTTATTTTAGTGGGATTTTTTGGTGGCAAACTCCATTTTTTTGTCTAAAAATACCACATCATTCTTTTTTTAATATTGTTGCTGAGCATTAAAAGTAATTTTCTAGGTTAAGTGATATTTTTTTCTCTCAGCCATCTTC
The DNA here is from genome assembly GCF_024362965.1 of Panthera pardus. Lineage (NCBI taxonomy): Eukaryota > Metazoa > Chordata > Mammalia > Carnivora > Felidae > Panthera > Panthera pardus. Next base: position 24,426,884 of record NW_026527013.1, read on the forward strand.
TGGCTAACAGAAGCTTTTAAGAAGTCAAGCTATCACTCCAAATTCAATCCTTTACAGGTAATGGGACTTTTCTCCATTAGCTGCTTTTTAAAATAGCTTTATTGAAATATAATTTATATGCCATACAATTCAACCACTTAAGTCACAGAGTTGATGGTATTTAGTATATTCACAGAATTGTGCAATCATCATCATAATGAAACTTTAGTGCATTTTCTTCATTCCAAAAAAGAAACCTCGTAACAATTAGAAGTCACTCTCCATATTCCCCACTCTCTACCCCCAGCCCTAAGCAACTAGTAATATACTTTCTGTTTCTATGAATTAGCCTATCCTGGGAATTTTACATAAATGGAATCTTGTAATATATGTACTTTGTGACTGTCTTCTCTCACATAGCATGACATTTCAAGGTTCATTCATATTGTAGTATGTACCTGTACTTCATTCTTTTTTATTGTTGAATAATACTACACTGAATGAATATGCCACATTTTGTCTATCCATTCACCAGTTGAGGGACACTCACATTGTTTCCATGTTCTGGCTACTATGGATAATGCTTCTAAGAACATTCATATGCAAGTCTGTGTGGACATATGTTTTTATTTCTCTTGTGTACATATATATAGGTGTGGAACTGCTAGGCCATATGATAACTGTATGTTTAGCATTCTGAGGAACTTCTAAACTGTTTTCCAAAATGACTGCACCATTTCACATCCCCACTACCAATATATGAAGGTTCTAATTTCTTCATACTCTCACCAAAACTTGTTAGTCTATCTTTTTACTTATAGCCATTCCAGTGGGTATGAAGTAATATGTCATCGTGGTTTTGATTTCTCTAATGACTAATGATATTAAGCATCTTTTCATATACTTATTAGCCATTCATATATCTACTTTGGACAAATGTTCTAACTGCTTTTTAATTTGTTTAATGTTTATTTAATTTTGAGAGAGAGAGACAGACAATGTGAGTGGGGAAGGGGAGAGAGAGAAACAAGGAGACACAGAATCCAAAGCAGGCTCCAGGCTCCAAGCTGTCAGCACAGAGCTCAACATGGGGCTCAAGCTCATGAACTGCAAGATTATGACCTGAGCTGATGTCGGACGCTCAACCGACTGAGCCACCCAGGCATCCCTCTAACGGCTTTTTAAAACATTTTCTTTGCCTCTGAGATTTTATGTAAATGGGCAGATTTCTTTTCCTCTTTGGGGTACTCAAAGAGTCCTGAATTTATGGACTTGTATCTATCATTAGTTTTGGAAAATTCTCAGCTTTCCACTCTTCAAATATGGCTTCTGTGTAGTGATTTTGTCCCTACTCCATCTCTCTTTTCCTCTAGAACTCTGATTAGACAGATGCCAAACCTGTTTATTCTGTCTTCTATGTATCTTAATTTATCTTTAATGTATTTCATCTTTTTATCTTTTATTTACTTTATACTACTCTGTTTTCTAGCTCATTAAATGTCTTTTCTGCTATGATCATTCCACAGTTGAACCTATTTATTAAACTTTCAAATTTCCATTTTTATATTTTCCTATTTCTAGACATTCTTTGGTTCTCTTTATTTTTTTATTTTTTTTAAATTTACATCCAAGTTAATTAGCATACAGTGCAACAATGATTTCAGTAGATTCCAGTGATTCATCCCCTATGTATAACACCCAACGTTCCTCCCAGCAAGTGTCTTCCTTAATGCCCCTTACCCATTTAGCCCACCCCCCCACCCACAACCCCTCCAACAATCCTCAGTTTGTTCTCCGTATTTAAGAGTCTCTTAGGTTTTGTCCCCCTCCTTGTTTTTGTATTATTTTTACTTCCCTTCCCTTATGTTCATCTTTTTGTATCTTAAAGTCCTCATATGAGTGAAGTCATATGGTATTTGTCTTTCTCCAATTTCACTTAGCATAATACCCTCTAGTTCCACCTACGTAGTTGCAAATGGCAAGATTTAACTGTTTCTGATTGCCGAGTAATACTCCATTGTGTGTGTACACACACACACACACACACACACACACACACACACCATATCTCCTTTATCCACTCATCTGTCGATGGACATTTGGGCTCTTTCCACAGTTTGGCTATTGTCAATAGTGCTCCTATAAACACTGGGGTGCATGTGCCCCTTCAAAAGAGCACACCTGTATCCCTTGTATAAATACCTAGTAGTGCAATTGCTGGGTCATAGGGTAGTTCTATTTTTAATTTTTTGAGGAACCTCCATACTGTTTTCCAGAGTGGCTGCACCAGTTTGCATTCCCACCAGCAGTGCAAAAGAGACCTCCTTTCTTCACATCCTTGCCAACATCTGTTGTTGCCTGAGTTGTTAATTTTAGCCATTCTGACTGGAGTGAGGTGGTATCTCATTGTGGTTTTAATTTGTATTTCCCTGATGATGACTGATGTTGAGCATTTTTTCATGTGTCTGTTAGCCATCTGGATGTCTTCTTTGGAAAAGTGTCTAGTCATGTCTTTTGCCCATTTCTTCACTGAATTATTTGTTTTTGGGGGTGTTGAGTTTGTTAAGTCCTTTATAAATTTGTGCTTGATATCTTTATAGTTTCTTTCCCCTTATTCATATTTTTAATCACCTCTGTTATTTGTTTAAACATATTAAACATGCTTATTTCATAGTGTTTGTCTTAAAACTCCCACTTCTGAAGTCCTTGCCTTCTGATTCTACTGTTTGTTCTTTCTACCAGCTATCAATTATGGTAGCTTTTTTTGTTTGTTTTCAAACTTGGTGATTTTTAAAAGATTTTTACTGTGTGCTCGTTTCTTGGACTCTTATCTGGAGAAAAACTTTGAGGTCTAAGTTGAACATGTGGGCCTTCAGAGCATTTGTCTCTGCCGATACCTGGGGCACTATCAACCAAGGACCCCTTTAAACTCTGTTCTCTACTTGAAGTTTTTGGATCACCTCACATTGTACGTTGGTGCAAGGGCTATCTGTGGTTATGGATTCTTAAAACTAGTTTTTTTTTTACCTTTCACTTTGCTCAAAGTTTTAAAATAGATTATTTTCCCTGGATTCTCCTAGTCTAGGTGGAAGAAACATACGGTGGGGAGGTTTTTAGTTTACCCTTGTACTAAGAGTGTGGCTGTCTGGGATCCCAGTTTAATGTGGTAGCGGAATTCCTACCGCTCTTCCTCTTGAACAGACCCAGGCTTCTGTCTTTTTACTTCAGTGCCCCATGACTGTGGAAATTAATGCTCAAGTTCACATATCTAGCAAATGCCAACAAGAAGATAGAACCAGTGCTCTATTATCACTCCAGCCCTCTGCTCTGGCTTAGTTTTGACCCTTGAGATTCTTCCTAACTTCACAGTTCATAAGTACATTTTTAAATTTATCTTTTGAAAATATATTTCATCCAGCATTTTTTTTTCTTTTCAGCAATTAAAACTTGCATAAACAAGAACCAAGCTACTGACAATAACTGTTAAGAATGAATGGAGTGGGGTATACAAAGAAATAAGACCCCTTACCTTTGTAATTGTTCAGGCTGTGCAATTCACTAGAAAGGTTGAGATGGAGTTTCATTTGCAGGATGAAATCAGACTAGATTAGCAGACAAATAGGTTTCATCTTGCTTGCCAAATTTAAAGATTTAGTAGTGACTGGCAGTCATGAGAAGGATTCTGACCATGCTTAAAGATTCACTGAGAGGGACTTGTGATTATCAATTTGCTCTGAGTATGTGTGAACAGATGGTGGCACTGACCAGATATATACATTACATGAAACACAGTTTTTTCTTTATAATTTAATGAATCCTGAGTCTGTTATCATTTTTACCTGCAATAAAAGTAAGTTCCATTTCTCTCTCATGCGCTGTCTCCCATATAATAAGAGCTGAGTATAAATAAAAAGAGGGAAAATCTAAACTAGGATTAACTAAAATTACAAAAGAAATTAAATATGTTGTGATCAGCAAGATCAGCATTCTTTTCTCTTTTTTTAATGTTTATTTATTTATTTTTAAGAGAAAGCACAAGCAGGGGAGGGGGAAGGGGGGAGAGAGAGAGACAGAATTTGAAGTAGGCTCCAGGCTCTGAGCTGTCAGCAGAGAGCCTGACACAGGGCTTGAACCCACAAACTGTGAGATCATGACCCGAGCCAAAATTGGACGCTTAACTGACTGGGCCACCCAGGTGCCCCCATATCAGCATACTTCCCATGAGGTATGTTCTAAATCACAGGCAGTTGCAGCTGATAGCACAGTATCTAGTTGATTCCACATATTAAACTGATTCATCTTAAAATAAAGCTAAAAAACACTTTGAACTTTAAATACCTAAGCAAAGATGATGTTTATAGTATTAAAAAATGATTTGGGCTAACTTCTACAAGTATCAGAGTAGAAATCTAGTGTAAGAATGGGGTACTGAGAGAGAAATTTAAATGAAATTAACTTGATCAACAGAATGGCATTTAATAGGAAGGAAGAACATGACAGGTTCTACATACACCTACTTTATTCAATAAAAATAGATTGATAATGACAAAACTATTTCAGTCTATAAATATTAAATAGACATTTGCTTTAAATAGCTTTCAGACTATCACTGCCATGAGGTAAATTTTAAATAAATATTTAATGCAGACAATAACAGAAGAGGGCTTTTCTAAGGGGAATATAGTTACAGGGTAGAAAATCATATTCTTCCATAAAAAATATGCCTTGTGCTTCTTTTATAGCCATAAACTCAATAAAAATGGAAAGTGATGCAATCAAACATACATGGGAACTGAGGCTGGGGAAGATCTGTCTCTGTGATGGCAAGAAGAAAAGCCAATCGGAATTACATCACATGCTTTATATGAAGTCCATGTGGACATCAGGAACACTTCATCTCGTCTGAAAGTTCTTCCACCACTTACGTCTGTGACACAACCAACACCCTGAAAACATTCCCTTGCCAAGGAAAACAGCTTCTTTTTCACTGCAGATACAGCTCTCATGTCTAGAAAGTGATATGCTTATTATCATGCCGTTTGGGTTATGAGGTTTGTAATCCTTCGGAGGTTAATAAGAAAATGTGTTACAAATTCAGAATAAAAGAAGAGATCTAAGACAGCAGAGTGGTGTCTTTGGCAAACTCTGAAAACAGAGGGAGTGACTAATACAGAAGTACTGAGATCAGTAGATGAAAAATGTAAAAATGTGTTACACTGGAAACAAAGCCTCAAATAGAACAGGGGATACCATCATTCTTTCCTTGCCAGAAAAACAATTATTTACATGGTAAATTCCATTCTTAAAGGTTTAACAGTGCTCCTGAAGGTAACTCATGCTTTCCATTGCCTCTAGATTCTGTTCTCACAGTCTGAGTCCTCTAAGTTTTGGAGCTAAGAGTAGAAATTGGAGTTCCTAGAAACTGGAGGCCCAGGAGGCCTCCCAGAGTCTCAGTTCTCAGGGAAAACAGGCATATGCCAAAGGCCTTGCAAGATGCAGGGATTTCCATCCTGGCCAACTATGTCTGATATTCATGCCTTTGCACAAGTTGAGATTCTAAACTCTATTTTACATTTTTGCAATTCACCTTCTACCTTTGCAAACATGTTGTGTCATGTTTTTTTTTTTTATGATATCATATTTATAAAAGCAATTAGGGTCTTCAATGCTACTTAACTTAATCACAAAGTTTTCAAGAGGCTCTACCAGTCCCAGTCATCTGTTCAGGATCAAATGGAGGTAAAATGCAGTAAAGCTTTACTTATTTTAATAATTAATGCAAGCAGCACTCCTTTATATACCACAACATTGTCTCCATATCAGATTTTCACTGAAACATTTAAAACTATCTATTCTAACATACTTTTATATTTAAAAATAAGTTTATATACAAGAATTATTATTAGCTGCCTTTATTACCTACTTAGAACAAATAATTACATATTGAGATGGAGACTGATTTGAGGTCATGCCCTGTTAATGAAAAGCAATCAAATGCTGAGTCAATTTTATCACCAATGGGTCATAAAAACAATTTTCAGCTAAAATGTCCCCCCTAAAAACCAAATGAGAACATAAATATGTGTTTATCCAATTTTAGGATTTTTTTTCATAATCAGGTTGAATTTTTGTATCTTATTTTTTTTAATTTTTTAAAAGGTTTATTTATATTTGAGAGAGAGAGAGAGAGAGAAAGAAACAGTACGCAAGCAGGGGAGGGGCAGAGAGAGACAGAGACAGAGTCTGAAACAGGCTCCAGGCTCTCAGCTGTCAGCACAGAGCCTGATGCCAGGCTGGAACCCGTGAACCATGAGATCATAACCTAAGCTGAGGTCGGACGCTTAATTGACAGAGCCACTCAGGTGCCCATTATTTTTTTTATTTAAAAGTATCAAACTTCCAAATAATCATAATAGAACTCATTTTAGATTTCTATTAAAGAAATACTCAGATTGAAAAGCACTTCCAAGCCCACTGCCTTTGCAAACAGTAATCACTCCTAAGGAGCCTCTCCAAAACACCAGGTAAGAAGTTCCCTGGGGTACTTTTAAAAAGCTTTCCAGGTGCGCCTGAGTGGCTCAGTCATTTGAGCATCCAACTTCGGCTCAGGTCATGATCTCACTGGCTCATGAGTTCGAGCCCTGCATTGGGCCTGTGTTGACATCTCAGAGCTTGGAGCCTGCTTTGGATTCTGTGTCTCCCTCTCTCTCTGCCCCTTCCCGCTTGTGCTCTCTCTGTCTCTCAAAAATAAATAAACATTACAAAAAAAATTTTTTTTTAATCCAAAGTAAAAAGCTTTCTATATATTCACTGCAAACAGCAAGAAGACATAACAATATTTAGCTGCAATTTCAGATTTGGTTCCCAGAGTTCCACTCCCCTCCTTATGCAGCATTTCATAAGAATTTCTGAAATGTTCTACCAAGACTCTGAGTCTTTGTAAACCATTAAAACAACGGTTTCTAAAGTTAACTATCCCTGCCTCAAATCCAGCATTTTTTGCTAGTTGGGATCCAAAGTCACTTTCTGATTTCCATTTCTATCACTGCCTCACTAAACCCAATGAGTTTCAAAACTACATTTCCGTTTCCGAAGTTTCAGAGCCTCTAGGTGTTTGCAATTTAAATCTAACATTTTTTCCCCTTTTGGAAAATCTGCCATTTCACATAGACATGAGCTCTTCCCACTTCCTCCCCTGTGTGGAGTTGGGGTAGGATGGTATTTTTACTTATCCTTCTAAGTTTGCTCAGTCACTGATTTCAGTTTGCATTCTTCACCAGACCTGTCATTGCTGTTTTGACAATCTGGTTATTTAGACAAACAAACAAAACAAACAAACAAACAAACAACACTAACTAAGCCTAAATAACTTTCATTACTCCAGCCAGAAGTGAACTCTCCTCCCACCCAATCTTTGGGGTAGTTTTTCCAGTACATTTCTTACTTTCCCAACTAAGTGGTCAGTATTGGCTTTGAAGTGAGTAATATTTTGAATATGCACTACTTTTAGAGCCCCTCAGTAGCTAGCTCAGTGCCATGTGCTAAAACCAAGGCTTAGTAAGTCTTTGAGGAACACAGAGATCCAAAATCCATCACTGAAAGTTTTATCCATGCAACTCTGCATAAATGAAAGAGTTCAAGAGACTAATGTTGACATTAAACAATTGTTCTATCAATGTGCATACATAATCATTGCAAGAATTAGCTCTTCAGATATCTGTAATGATGTTGACAAGCAACATATTCATATAAATTCTGTAGAAAAGTTATCCCAATAGGCCACAATGGACCATAAACTATGCTAGTCATCCAATTTTAAAGGGTATCAATCCATGCCTCTAAAATTTAACAAGTTCCATGACAAATGATTTACCCAACTGGAATCAGTTCACACAGACTCTGGGATCCCACAAAACACAAAACACAAAGCACTCAGGACTAAATTCTTAGCAATTTAGTAATTATAAATACTTCCTCAATAATAATGGGCATAATTATTAATTACATTTTTGAGCCAGGCATTTTAATTACATTATTTCATTTAAACCTCTACGTCTCCCTCTTAAGGATTATGGTATTGCCCCATTTTATACAAGAAGAAAGTGGTTGCATGACATAACTCACTCCTCAAGGCCATTCAACTAGAAAAGGCAGGCTAGAGATCTGCCAGAGTCCACTGTAGGTGTCAGCCTGCACTCTTTCCCCCTTACTCCATTTCTCTACTCAAACATCCTTCTGACCTAACCACTTTTGGAAGAACTCTAAAAAGTAATCAGACATTAAAAGTTAAAACCAACTCAAGGACTGATAGTCTCTCAGACACCTGTGGGCTAATAAGGTAAAGAGTTGCTTGCTGAAGACCATATGCATATATGGTTATTCACCTGGACAAATTTCATGGCATTTTTAGTTGTAGAAGTGGCTTGAACTATCTTCCACTGTTGAATGACAGGATGAGACGAAAGGGTTAAGTCAAAACAGTAATTTTCCCAGACATTATGAGTTCACTCGTATCTTCATAGTTTCATTGCAAGAGTGAATGGTCATCATTTGGTCAACAGGCTACCCTACCACTATGCTTGCTGCACCCCAGCTCAACTCTCTGAGAGGGAAGGACTACAAAAAGAAACTAGAAGGGAGAGTTGAACAGGGAAGCCCATTCTCCATTTTGTGGAACTCCTTGAAAGGAAAAGGTTACATTCAAACCCACTAGACACTCTCCTCAGATCTCCCTCAATTCCTTGATCCAAAGTTTTAATCATAATCTCAACGTCAACTTATAAGTGGAAAGTTGGCAGAAGTAAGGAAAATTTTTGTTTTTTCCCTGGAGAAACGCACATACATACACACAGAGACATATGTGGTGAAGTAGATGCTGGATATTACTATTTCCTCTCTATAATTTGCAAATTCTCTGCAATAAATATGCATGTATTTCACAATGATAAAAATCATACTATCATTTAAACATTTTTTTTTCTCTCCACTTCCACTGCTTCCTCACAGAAGTCTGCATGACTCTTAACTCTGCTGCATTTTATAAGGCAACAAACAAAAATAAAACTTAGAACAATCAATAACAGGGGTGCTTAAGAACACATGGTAAAAAAAAAGAATTTTTAAAAATTGGTGTGGTTATTATTTCCAGAAGCAAAATGGTTTAAATTCAGGGATAAATAAAAGCATCTGAAACTCTCAAAAGATCTATTTGGGGCAATTCATAAATTAATAATTATGCATAGGTAAAAGTAATAGCTGTTCAGTTCATGTGCAGCCCAAAGTTTAATTTTGAAAAATAACAAGCCAAATTCCTTAAAACTGGGAATACCAATATAAATCAATGGAATGGGTTACTATAATTATACTTTATAAATATTCTATAGCAACAGATATCAACAATATAAAACTGGGAATACCAATATAAATTAATGGAATGGGTTACTATAATTATACTTTATAAATATTCTATAGCAACAGATATCAACAATATAGTAACACTATCAACAACAATGACCATCATTTACTGAATGTTTTCTAGAGATCAATCAAGGGACTAAGTGCTTTAAATGCATAATCTCTTGGAATTGTGAAAGCAATCAATGATGCAGGTCTCTGCTTTTTTCCATTCCTATTTCATGGATGAAGAAACTGAGGCTTAAAGAAGCTGAATAATTTAAGCGAATTTAAACATTAGGATGCAAAATCAGTTCTGCCTTAAACACTATGCTAAAACCAAAATGTCTTTATACCATTGAAGTGAGTTAAATTGGCTTCCAAGATCAACACCTTCTGAGACAGTCACCTTCTTAGGGATGGGTCAAAATTTGGCAATGACAGAAACTTTGCAAAAATAGCAAACTTATGAAAACTCAGGAAATTTGGAAGACAGGGGACTATTCAAAATAAATGTTAATTCCCAAGACATCAAAGTTACTCATTAGAAAATCTTGAACACCTTAATTAGTAGAAATCTGAACGAAAATGTTCCCCGATTTCCTTTTGGAATCTACACTTCTGAACTAACAATCTTCTGCCTTCTTCATTATTGTCCACGTATTTCATGATATCACATAAAACCAGTTATGTGGGTATTTGGGGAAGTATGTATGTAAATCATAACTTTCCAGTCACATTAAGAGTATAAAAGTTTGTAACATTGGGCCATACCTTGGTTTTCATGAACTTGGAGTGACTTTTGTAAACCTCTATTTGTTTGATCTCTTCTTCACGGTCCTCAGTGTTCAGCACACCATTGGCTTTTAGCATCTGGATCTCATCCTCCAGATCCCTTATGTTTCGCTCTAATGAAGCAATTTTTGTGTCCTATTGTTAAAAGAGAGAGACAGAGTGAGAAAGAGAGAGAAAATTGTTTTTTCAGTATTATCAAAACAGAATTTCAGAAAGTAATTTTGGGAGTAATACATTAACTATGGTATAGACATAGCCCTGAATTCAGAACAATTTATGTTTTTCACTTCTGAGGATTGTTTGTGAGATTATTCTTTTAGCACCCAATAAAGATCATATGTCAATACAATATGGAGAGTTGCCTAGATAGGTTTGTCTAATATCTGGGAATCAGATTACCAAAGCAACAAGGATAAAAGCAATCTAACGTGTTAATACACACACACACACACACACACACACACAACACGCACACACACACACACAGACACACACACACACTATTTAAGTGGACTAATTTGTAATTTCAGATGTAGTTTACCAGCATATAATTTCTAGTCTACTTGTAAACATAAAAATGGTTTGTTCATGCATTCATTCTATAGCTGGATTTATAAGGCATGATTGGAATTGACTCTGACAGAGAAGAAAATTAAAATCTACTAATGAGAAGGATTCTCATCTAGAATACAGACATCAGTGCAATTAAATAACTAAATCCTGATATACTAAATATTGAAAATTTATAGCAACCAAAATATCACAATGTCATGATTTATTTGGCAAGCAGCTCCCTGAGTGACAAAAACATTGCTACCTTGAAGGTCATCTCTAACCTACTGACTTTTGGAGTTAAAAAACTAGAAACATTACACTCAAATGTGGGATTGAGAAAAAAAACCCAACCATATGGAATTTTTTTAAGGAAATGACAGACCCTATACACAAGATAGAGCATAGTAAGAAATGAGGCATTAGAAAGAGAAGAGAGGGCTCTTAAAGGGGAAAAACCCTTCCCCAACCTCAGGTATTAATCTCCAATCAGTTTTGGGAAGGAATCATGTTGAAAGTTTGACTGTAGGTTTCCTATCTACTTTTATTGTACAGACCCAAGGAGCTGCTATTACATTTGTATTTGAATGTTAATGAAAAACAAACTACGATCTAATTTTTTTTTATCAATTCATTTTCAAGAATCTAAAAGACTAAAGAGTTCCAAAAATAAAGACAATGAGTGGCCTATTCTATTTATAACTAACTCATATGAAAAACTTTGCAACAAATACATCTGTCCTGATTTTGTGGCTATTTTCTACCTTAATTTCCTCTATTGTATGGCCTATGGCATGTCTCAGGGAGCAATATAATAATCATTACATTGTCATCATCATTAAATAGAGGAAAATGAGGAGAAACAAATACTTATTGAGTCCCACTGTGTGCAAACATCCAAGTGCTCTAAATGCCGAAGACATTTTTATCAATTCTCAGAAAAACCTCAAGAAGATGAAATAAAAAGACTCTGAAATTTGCAAGATTATTATGGAATGTTATATCCTATAGCATTTCGTTCTCCTTTTGAAAATAATATTGTTATTTTTTCCAGTTATAAAAGTAATACACCTTAAATTCCTAGAAAATGAAGAAAATCCCCTCTAATCTTACCATCAAGAGATAACCATCACTAATGTTTTATGTACTGCTGCCAGGATTTTTCTATTTTTAGATGCAATTTCCAGAAATCTTGTATGCTGCCAGTTTGAGTGAAGTGAGTGTCAAGGACTAAATGTCTACGTGCCTCCAAAATTCCTATGTTGAAGCTCTAACCCCTAATGTGCTGGAGATGTGATGGTATTTGGAGATGAGGCCTTTGGGAGGTGATCAGTGTTACACGAGGTCATGAGGATGAGGCCCTTGTCAGAAGAGACACTAAAGAGCTTGTTCTCTCTCTCTCTCTGCCCTGTGAGGGCACAGCAAGAAGGTGGCCATCTGTGAGCCAGGAAGAGACCCCTCACCAGAACCGAACCTTGTTGGCATCCTGATCTGGGACATCCAGCCTCCAGAACTGGGAGAAAATACATTTCTGTTTTTTAAGTCCCCCAGAAGTGGTATTTTCTCATAGCAGCCCAAGGTGATGAATGTAGGGAGGCATCTTTAGTGACTCTTTTGAGTTCTGAGCTATGAGAGCTCTGCAGATAAAAAGAGAAGCAATAATAAAAAGGCTACCAGGGGCACCTGGATGGCTCAGTCAGTTGAGCATTCAACTTCAGCTCAGGTCATGATCTCACAGTTTGTGAATTCAAGCCCCACATCAGGCGCACTGCTGTTAGCACAGAGTCCACTTCGGATCCTCTGTCCCTGCCTCCTCTCTGCCCCTTCCCCGCTCACACTCCTTCTCTCTCACTCTCAATCTCTCTCTCTGTCTCTCAAAAATAAATAAACGTAAAAAAAAGGCTGCGGATACTTTCAATAATAGCCAAATTATGGAAAGAGCCTAAATGTCTATCAACTGATGAATGGATAAAGAAGATGTGGTTTATATATACAATGGAATATTACTTGGCAATGAGAAAGAATGAAATCCTGCCATTTGTAGCAACGTGGATGGAAATGGAGGGTATTATGCTAAGTGAAATAAATCAGTCAGAGTAACACAGATATCATATGTTGTCACTCATATGTGGAACTTGAGAGACTTAACAAAAGACCATGGTCGGAGGGGAAATAGTTACAAACAGAGAGGGAAGGTGGCAAACTATAAGAGACTCTTAAATACAGAGAACAAACTGAGGGTTGATGGGGGTTGCAGGGGAGAGGGGAAAATGGGTGATGGGCATTGAGGAGGGCACTTATTGGGATGAGCCCAATAAGTGTATGTAAGTGATGTATGTAAGTGATGTAAGTGATGAATCACAGGAATCTACCCAAAAAGCAAGAGCACACTGTAAACACTGTATGCTAGCCACTTAATAATAAATTATATTTTTAAATGATAATAAATAAATAATAAATAAAGGGTCTACTGGAAAAAAATAATTAAAAAATTAAAAAAGGAAACACTTATTGAACACATTGTATAGGCAAAGTACTATTCTGGGATATATTTATATATAAAAATATATAAAAGTACATAAAATATTATATATGCATACATATCAGATATATGAAAATAATTTGGATTTTATGCATATGTAAATACATATTTATATAAAAATAAATAATTTGGATAATAAAAAATAAAAATTAAAAATTAAAAAAGGCTGCAGAGAAAGAACTTCTAAGTGTTCATAAGAGCCTTCTAAACAAATGGGAGCCATTTTAAATCAAAATTTTTTCTGACTATAAAATTAAAATATGCTCATTATAGAAAACTTGAAAAGCTATATAGATAATTATGACTGTACACAATCCCATCACCCAGATATACCCACTATTAACACTTTTATTTATACCCATGAAAGCCTTAGGATTATATTATTACTTTAAGATATATAAAAAGATAGATATCAATTAAAACCCTAATCAATATGACAGAGATTTTCTCTTTTTTAAATACAATCTTTTAGCATCTATAAATATCTAAGTACAATCTTTACAAGAGTTTAACTGTAAGTTAAGTGTGAAAGAAAAATCAATGCTTTTCTAACCCAAAATCTTCCGGGATTTCAGACCCAAGTCTGAAGTGAGCATATTTATATGTATGTATGTACATATGTATACACAAATATACATGTATAAAGACATATGTGCAATACACTTTGTGGTCCTCATGTCTTACACCTTAATGTTTTCATACACTTAGATTTTCAGGTGTCAATCACATAGGTATGGGGAGAAGAAATCTTCACCTTTCCCACTGGTCAAATCCTGAGGCTTTAGTTAGCAATGACCACAACTACCAACTTCTAACTGGGTTGGAAGGAGCTTTTCACTGCACTTTAAAAAATTGCATACTGCTAAAGAAAGATCAGAACAGGGTTAAGATAGAAAGTTTTGTGACATGAAAAAAATTATCTTGACCTATACACATCTGAAGTAAATTTTCACTAAACAGTAAAACACATAAGAGGAGGTGGGTAGGGCAATGGGGTAAATTGGTGATAGGCATTAAGGAAGGCACTTGTTGGCATGAGCACTGGGTATTATATGTAAGTGATGAACCACTGGATTCAAGTCCTGAAACCAATACTACACTGTATATTAACTAACTTGGATCTAAGTAAATAAATTTTATAAATCTATTATAAATAGAATATTTTTAACTTTTACAAATTTTCTTTTTTTAATGTTTATTTATTTTTGAGACAGAAAGAGACAGAGCATGAATGAGGGAGGGTCAGAGAAAGAGGGAGACACAGAATCTGAAACAGGCTCCAGGCTCTGAGCTGTCAGCACAGAGCCCAACGCGGGGCTTGAACTCACGGATCGTGAGATCATGACCTGAACCGAAGTCAGACGCCTAACTGACTGAGCCACCCAGGCACCCCTACAAATTTTATTAAATCAACCAACTTTCTTTTTCCTCACAAATTTTTTTCCTTAAGCCGCAGGTGTCCCAAAATACTAAAAAAACAAAAAAACAAAAAAACAAAAATGTGGGGGGTGTTGTGGAAGTCATTTAGTCATTTTAATAACAATCTATTTTTTTTCTGTTCTTATTTAGGTTTCTATTCTTTAAGAAGCCAAGTTTAAGGTCAACAGAATTCATACCTGAAATCTTGAGCACAGGGTAAAGGAGATAGGAGAATATCATTAAGATCTAGAGAAGGGAAAAGATACAAAATACATAGATATATAAGATGGTGTATATTGACTGTGCCCAAGAAAATATTGAAAATACTAGGCAGATAAAGACATGAGGAAATAGAAGTATGAAAAACAAACAATGTCTGTCATGGTCACAGCTTCTCAGCTGCCTCTGAGGAATTCGGGAAGAAGAAATTTTATCTTTTTCTTTTTTTTCAAATCTCTAAAACTAAGACAACTTACTATAAACATATATATTTAGGAACTACAGAAGGCAATTACCTCACAGGTCCTACTATGGCTCAATGTGATACATGGGTGTTGTCCTGCAAAACTGATACTAACTGTACATCCCAAGAACTCTAAGCACTAATCTACAGTAGAGAGGGGGAAAACCTAACATGAAGACAGTGCTGAAAAGTGCAGTTTCAGAAGGAAGAGCAAAATTTACTCCCTATCACCAGTTTCCTTCATCTGAACATCTTTACAGGTTATTTATCACCAAATTTTAAACAATTTATGTAGTGACTTTCAAGTATTCATTTTGATTATGTTTCACAAATAAGCAAACTATCAAACTCGATTAATTGTGGACCTTCCTTGGAGATGGGGAAAGTGAAATACTACATAGAAAATCTTTTTTCTATCAGGCCTATCAGAAAAGATTTTCCTGAAACCACAGAACACAAAAAAGCTCTGTGATAAGGGGATTTCAGGGCCAAATAAGTTTGAGAAATGCTTATTGGGGATCCCCTATGCTGATCAGCATTAATGGCTCTGGAAGTCCTACAGCAAAGTATTCTATTTAATTTGATTTTTCTCAGTACTAATCCTCTAGAAGTCAATTATTGAAAAAAATATATGATTTTAATGACCACATTAAGCTCAGAGTTATATACTAAAGTGAAGAGTCAAAACAATGATTTGGATTCTTCATGGGAAAATTTGCTATGATTACTCCCCATTTAAAATAATTATGTGCTTAAATATCCAGATCACCTTTTGGCTTCTGTCACTCAAAAGTGGTTTACTGAGTGCCTGCTCTGAGCCCAGAGCACTGAAAGAACACAGACTCCCATAGTCTTAGAACCTACCACTTCATGTCATAGGTGACATTTTTCAATAGTCTTGAGATAAGACAACCATGAAACTGTTTTGCTTTTACATCATATTTTCATTAAGAACTGTAAGAATATGGGGGGGGGGAAGTTTCAGGAAGGAAAAAAACAGCTTAAGTGTGTTTGTTTCATTCCCTATTAGTTAGAAAAAATTATCTGAATTGAATATCTCTTTCAAATTATTTCTTTCCACACATTCATAAAATAATACTTGTAAAAATTTTATACGTATATTTGCAGATCATAACTCCTACTTAAAGATTCATACTCAAGACTATTTTACATCTATCATTCAAAAGATATAAAATAGGTATCTGATGGGCAACTAACACATAAATCACTGGAATTGAACCCCTAGCATCCATCAACCCAACAGGCCTATGTGCTGATTCTTACACCAGCCATAAATATTAGCACGAGCCCATGGGTGATGGAGTACAGCAATGAGAATGGATGGGAAGATTGAAATAAGTTTATCTCTGCTTTATCTGTTTTCTTTTTTTACTAATCTCTGAATATTTCTAGGACATGTCTGCTACAGCTGATAGTAAACTGAGACACGCACAGTTTTCTCATTCATTCTAGAAATACGTACTGAGCATCTACTGGGTACCAGTCACATTGCCAGGTATATGAGATACTAATTAAATCTTAACAAGATTCATGGGGACCCTTCTCTAACATGGAGTATAATCTAGATCACTATTACTCAAAGTGTGGCCCACAGACCATCAGCACTGACATCACCTGAGAGAGTTTTAGAAATACAGAACCTCAAGTCCCAACCCAGACCTACTGAATCTGAATCTGCATTTTCACAAGGTTCTCAGGTGACTTGGGTGTTTTAAATGACTACAAATGTCCAGCATACACAAGGGACAAGACTTGTGTCCAATGTGGAAGAGACCAAGACAACTTTATAAGCTAACATTTAGAAAAATATTAACCTACTCTCAAGAGCTATCCAACTTGGCCTAAGTATACACCAACCCTGGGAGTAAACTTTCTGGAGCATCTTTGCCAGTCCAGAAGCCTTTATTATCCTTTTGTATTTGTCAAACAGTATGTTCCCCTTAAACAGCAAGAAAAAGATTTCAAGTCCTCTCCAGGAACAGTGAACACTGAAATGATGAGTGGGCAGAACATAAAAAAAGCAATATCATTTAGTCACAAAAAGTAATAATTATGTTATTGCTAAGTGTCACAATGTGCCTTCCTCACAAATACAGTAAGAATTACTGGTTTTATTTTAATATGAGGCCAAGAAAGAAAATACAGACAGTTTTTATAGAGCACAGAACTCACCGTGATCACATATCGGTCTGCAGACATTGATCAACAAACTTAGGGCCAATTTGGTTTAAGGAAGAAGATGTGATCTAATGTTCAGGAAGTGTCCCAACCTAATTATATTATACTTTATTTAGAATAAAATTCTAGACTATTATTACTGGATGCCACAGAGGCTCCTGAAGGCTTAACTTATAAAACTCATCTAGTTGTAGTTGCAAACATAACTGAACGGCCCTTGGTCTTAGGCTATCTGAGGAACGCCCTGACTTTGGAAGCATTTACTGTGTGGGATTAGCCACAGTTTTGTGAGCCCAAGTCAAGCACTCCAGAAAGAAGTCAACTTCGGCGTACAGCATGTTAAAGGAAAAACTAAAAACAAAAAAAAAAAAAGTAACTCACCTTCTTGAGCCTTATCAAACTGTAAAAAGATGGTGACCTAGATGAGAAGATGACAGGGGACATGCTGTTTTTTGTGATAGTATTGTTTTTTGTGTTTGTCTGCTTGTTCAGATGGTACCTAATTCTTTATAGCAAAATGTACAAGCACAGAATCAAGTCAAGTTCCAAGTAATTAGGGTGCTACAATGTTTCTTTCCATGGCCTCATTTGCCTACTTCTGACTCATTCTTCATGAAGCCCATGTCCCTGGAATGCATCCTTTCTGTTGTTCTGTCTCTGTGCACATTGCTAATGACCCATGGGCAGAAGATGTATATCCGGTGTTTCTTTCTGGACACAATGCAACCACTGAGGTTTTGGTCTGCATGTATGAATTTGTTGATGTTGTTGTTGTTATGAGACTCAAGTCTGAAAAAAAAAAAGAGCTGAAAATAAAACAATCCTCCTGGGGGCACCTGGGTGGCACAGTTGGTTAAGCGTTGAGATCCAGCCCCAGCACTGGGCTCTGCATTGACAGCATGGAGCCTGCTTGGGATGCCCTCTCTCTCCCTCTCTTTCTGCCCCTCTCCCCCTCATGTGTGTGCTCTCTCTCTCTCTCTCTCTCTCTCTCTCTCTCAAAATAAATAAACATTAAAAAAATCCTCCTGACCCTTAGAAAGTCACAAACCTGGATGTAAATCCTGATTTTTATGCCTTCGGTCAAGATACTGAGCCTCTTTGAAATAAGACCATGCTCAAGAGCATGTCATGAAAATTCCAAGTGATCTATAATGCATGCAAAGTACCTATCATGGAACCTTCCCCATGAGAGTAAAAGTTGGTCATCATTATCATAAACCAATAACAGTATAGTAAGTCCCCACCCATTCCCCAGTTTTGTGAGGTACACATGTAGAAGACAGTAGCTTCTGCTTTTAGTCCACCCCATTTAACTTTGTGAGCATATTTCTAACCTTACTAATCCCGTAACACAAGGCTGTTATAAGAATTACATGAGTGACAACATGTATATCTCCCAGAATTATAGCTAACACACAGTAGGTGCTCTACAAAGATTACCTTCTTCCTATTTCTAGCTGTAGCATTTATCAATTACTTTTTAATTGTCTACTCAGCTTCTTTTCCTTTTAGGAACTACATCTCCCCAACTCCCTGTGGTTTTAGTGGGGTTTTCATGTGTGACCCTGCTCAGTGGCAAGTACCATGGATTCTCTGGATGCTGATTGACCTGGGGTAAACTCATTATGCCATCAAGGCCAATCAGAGTTCTTTTAGGGAACTGACATAACTTCAGGGGCCTCTCCTTTTCTGAGCTTATGTTTCTCCTTTTCTGAGATTATGAATGATAAGGAAAATATCGGCCTGTGGCTGGTTATGGCCTTCTTTGATACCATGATTAAGAATCTGCCTAAATGACTGGGCCCTTATAACATCATTTGAACAGCTAGATAGAGCTATATCTTAACCATCCAATCCCCAGGATTCCAAAATACAACAGCAGGGTTTCAGCCACTTGCAACTAGAAGAGTATAACACAAAAGTTATAGCATGAAAGAGAATACCAAAATACAGTTAGATATAATATTCTACAAATCTACAGACAGAGGTCAGAAATGGGTAAGACCACCATAGCAGAGTCAACAAATCTCCAGAAAATCCCCTAATATAGGGTCTGGAGATGGATAAGAGTAAGATTATCATAGAGAAGATGAAATTCTTTCTGGCCAAAAATAATAACACATGCAAAGTAAAGAGTACTCAGCATGGTGTCCAGCACATAATATTTAATTAATATAAATTGAAAGAACAAAATAACAAGTATGAATTATGTATGAAGGAGGAATAAGAAGACAGGACTAATTAAGAAGTACAGATCACAAAAAAAAAGAAGAAGTACAGATAATTTGTTTCTGCAGAGGAGTTAGAAAAGAAAAGAAGGAGGGGCTTAATGATAAGCACTCTTGAGAATCAAGCAAGGAGTTTGTACTTGGGTCTGATTGGGAGTCATTTATAAGCTGGTAAAAAGACAGCAACAAGACAGCCTTTGGGAAGTTAATAATAAAAATAGAAGCCAAATGGGAGTTGAGACAGTAGACATGACAGATCATCGGCCTAGTGGTGAAAGAATTCTTAGACAGGGTTAAGAATTGAGGAAAGAGAAAACAGTATAGGAATCACCAAAAAGAAGTGCAAAATTGATGGAAGTCATAGAAAAGTCACAGAAAATAAGAGAATTAGGTGTCAAGAAGGAAAGAGTCAAAAAAGTTTTGAGGAGACTTTAAATCCCATAGAATCGTGGTGATTACTATGTCACTGAACAACCAGTATAGCATAGGAGGAGAACCAACCAGAACAGACACCACCTAGAACAATGGAAGCAGGTCTGGGGAAGTTTCTGAAAGGCCAGGGGTTAACTTTTTAGTTGCTGGAGTGGGGAGGGTACTCTGGGGATTTGAGATAACCACAGAAGTATTTCAATTTTAACCACTATAGTTGCACCTGTGGCTCTTGGCTATCGGCCCTTCAAAGAAAGTTGCTTCAATTAATACTGATAGCTTTCTACATTCCCAATGCATGGAAGGGAGCATTGGTTAATCCAAAATCATTTCCATGTGCCTATGACATATACTAATGTAGAGGCTCCCCAGTGCCAATCTGTGGACTAGGTGCATCAGATTCATCTAGGGAGTGAATAAAAACTATCAATGACTTGGTGTCACCCAAGGACATTCCCTTTCAGGACGGAGGTGACACAAAACTCTGTATTTATTTGTAAGCTCCTCAGGTGGGGAACAAAGCCATATCAAAAGATTTCTTTTTTAGACCTATGTTTTCTACCCCATTTATGTTGAATATATATGTATATTTGCATTATCTGAATTTATAGAAAAGAATAATATAGAACAGAAGCGAAGTTTCTCTATTCCAGCATTAAAAATGCAGTTAATAACAACAACAGCTAATGTGTATGGATTACTAAGGCAAACACTGTGCTAGAAAATCTCATTTAATCTTCCCTATAACCTCATGAATTAAGTACTTATTTTATCCACTTTAT
Source organism: Panthera pardus (assembly GCF_024362965.1). Classification (NCBI taxonomy): domain Eukaryota; kingdom Metazoa; phylum Chordata; class Mammalia; order Carnivora; family Felidae; genus Panthera; species Panthera pardus. The sequence continues at coordinate 24,447,665 of NW_026527013.1, forward strand.
AGGTCGGAAGACCTACAGAAGGTAAATAACTTGCCTAAAATTTTCCCTTTGTTGAAATAACTTTCTAGGCCCAAGATGGCTCTACTTCTGCTTGGGATTGCTTGTCGGCAAACCAATACTTAGATAACTTTCATGTCCCTATAAATGCTCCCCTTGACCAGAAATGTAGTATGTCTAGTCAGCCAATCCCCAAATGACAAGCCAATTCTGAGTTCTAATTTCCTTGTTCCTTCTCAACTCAAACAAGTTTGACTACGTGACCCCAGGCAATCATCTCTTTTTTTAATTTTTTTTCTTTCTTGTTCTTAATTCTTTATCCTATAAAACTTTCCTGACTTCCACACCATTTTCCAGTACTCCAAATGGAGACTGCTTCAAAAAGTCCTAGATAAAATTTGTTTGTATCACCTAAATTGTCTTCTTCAATCATTTTTAAAACACCTTTAATAAACTGGAATGGTTCCCTCCACATATAGAAGAGAAGAAGCCACAGAGTGAGACCTCACTGTCCCCAGGAAAATCTCAGGAAAACTAACCTCAGAGAAGGTTTGCCACCTAGAAGCTGGGCTATTTTGATCCTTTCCTCCACACAGTAAGATTAGCCTTCAAAGATCACGGGGCAAGGTCAAAAGAAAACAGTGAAAAGATTTGGGAGAGAAGACAGGGAGGAAGAAATTTCAGAAAGTGCTTCCAGATGACAGGGTAGCCCCTCGGTGTGTGCAGCCCAACCCTCCCTAAGCCTGGATCAAAGTCATCTTCCACATACATATAAATACAAAGAGTTTGAATTCCCAGAGATCCAGTGAAATACTACTTTGTAAAACAGTGATTGCATTTCAAGGAGTATTGAAAAGATGGACATCTGAAACCTCGATTCTCTTCCAATGCTCTTTAGGAAAAGATTGGGTGAGAAAGCTCTCTTCACTTGCCTCTAGCAACATGGATTTGCTCTTCCCATTCCTTTTAAACCATCCCTGCAATGCCTTCAATAGCCCTGGTTGAAGTCTTAGGATCTCAAAACATACCACAAATCCTTCTATGTTCAACCAGTTTATCTCATGGAAAAAGCAACAGGCGGCAGAGGAATTCAGGCCACCCCAAGTTACCAGCACGGCCTGATGGATGTGGAAACTAGACCATGCCTTAGGGATGAGGCATGTGACGGCCGGTACACTGTCATTACTGAAACTTGAAAGGGGAAGTTCACATGAGGCCTGTGGTTGACTTCTCAACCCTGCTGGCTGAGGCGCACGCCAATAAGGAAATCACAATCCCTAAATAAACAATAGGCTGGGAACCTGAGCACCAACAAGGGAGAGAGTACAGGGGTTACTGGCCTGGGCAGGGCTGGCCAAGATGGAACAAACAAAGCAAAGATTTAAATTTTGCAAGAATATCATGTCAATTCAGACTCTCCAGGCAGGCCCTTTGAGACTCCAAATTGCCAGTCACCAAGCCTCAAAACTTGGTAGAATTTTTAAAGTCAGGACTCTTGGTCCAATCTCTACATTGCCAAATGAGAATAATAAGAGCCAGAAAAGACAAGTGACTTGCCAAAGGCCCAATAGCCAGAAAGCCAGGTCCCTAGGTCATTTATTACACCACAGGCCTACTGGGAGTTGCTATTTTTTTCCTCCACTGGTTTCTCCTCTCAAAGATGCTTTTAAAGTCTTTCCACACACCAGTTGTGTGTGTATTCTGAGCTAAGATTCTGCCTGAAGTAATCTTGTTAAATTTCTTGTCTGTCCTTATTTAAATGTACCACCTCTTTTTTATAGGTAAAACACAATTTTCAGTCTAAAAGGGAAGGGATAGAGAAGCAAAGAATTCTTTGAGCATTTATTATATACCAGGATTTTCCCACACCTTCATTCATTTTTAACATTCTCCACAACCCTATGCAGGCTGGTATCAAGGTTCCATTTCACAGATGGGAAAGCTGGAGCCCAGAGAAACAGTAAACAGGAGAGCCAGATTATCAATTTCCATAAATAATCTAAGCTTTTCCTCTTTGGAATCTTCTCAGTTCAACAAAAGAAAACCAGGATAGAATAAATTGTGCAGCTTTAAGCTTTTTAAAAATGAACTTACCATTGTTTTTCCTAAATAATAATTCCTAATCATTCCTATGTAATGAATACAAATTATTGCAAACATAAAAATTTAGAGGGGGGGGAAAGAGGAAAACATCCTTTACAATCACCTCATCCAGAATTAGTGTCAACATTTTGACATTTTTTTCCTCAAGCTTTTACTCTACATTACATTGAGAATATATCTTCTTTATATAGTAAGAATATTAAGTCTCCAACTACTATAAACCTTAGAAATACATCTGATAGGTTACTGTATAGTTCTGTTTATATTTTTATTTTTAAGTAATCAAAGTTATTGATCCTTTCCTTTGAAATATCTTTATTTTTGAATAATAGTTTTATTGATATACACATGTGCCATAAAATTTACCCCTTTAAAGTATGCAATCCAGTGCACACTTTATTCCACAGTATTTTTACCACCAAAAGCCCTGTACTCACTGGCAGTCACTCCTTTTTCTCCTCTCCCCATCTCCTAACAGCAACTAGTCTACTTACTATATCTATAGATATACCTATATTAGACATTTCATATAAATGGAATCACATAAGTGGCTTTTTGCACCAGCTTCTTTCATTTAGCATTATGTTTTCAAGGTTCACCCAGGTTACAGCATGTATCAGTATTTCATTTCTTTTCATGGACAAATAATATTCCACTCTATGTGTTTACCAAAATTGGTTTACTCGCATAGGATAATGGATACTTGGATTTCTTTTTAGCATTTTGGTTATTATTAATAATGGCATATGAGCACTGGTGTACAGTCCAGGTTTTTACATGTTTTCAGTTTGGTTGGGTGTACCCCAAGGAGGACTACTGAGTCACACAGCAACTACATTTAACACTTTAAGGAACTGCCAAATTGTTTTCCAAAATGGACTGAACCATTTTACACTCCCACCATCAATATATGAGAGTATGATTTTTCCACATCCTCCCCAACACTTGTTACTATCTGTCTTTTTTTTTTATTTTAGCCATACTAATGGGGAATCAGTTGTATCTAATGGAGGGTTTGATTTGCATTTCCTGTTGGAACATCTTTTTGTGTCCTTATTGCCCACTTGTATGTGTTCACTGGAAAAACGTCTATTCAAATCCTTTGCTCAATTTTTAAAAGATTATTTGCCTTTTTATCGGTGACTTTTTCTTCCTTTTATTTTTTTTAAGTTTATTTATTTGTTTTGAGAGAGAGAGAGAGAGAGAGACAGTGCACACGTGCATGTGAACAGGAGAGGAGCAGAGAGAGGGGGAAAGAGAGAATCCTAAGCAGGCTCTGAGCTTATAGAGCAGAACTTGACTCCGGAGCCAGATCCCACTACAATGAGAAAATGACCTGAGCTGAAACCAAGAGTCAGAGGCTTAACCAACTGAGCCACCCAGGTGCCCCTTCTTCCTTTATTTTTAAATGAACTTTGAATTAAAGTGTATTACACATAAGAAAGTAGCCAAATCATAATTTTTGCATGATGAATTATGCCAAAGTAAACACACCTGGGCACATGCAAACCAGATCATGGAATAGAATACTCCTTGTACTCCAGAAACTTCCTTCATGCCCCCTCCCAGTCTCCAAACCCCATCACTCCACTATCCACTATCCAGGTATCTAACACTATTCATTATTTCTATTTTTGGAACGCATGCATATAAACAGAATTACATTGTATGTGTTCTTTTGTGTCTGGCTTCTTTCAACACTGTTGTGGGGGTATTGAATTATGCTGTTATATGAAGCAATAGCTTGGTACTTCTCATCGCCATATAACATTTCATTGCATGAATATTTCACTATTTATCCACTCCATTGTTGATAGCTATTTCACTTGTTCAAGTTTTTTGTTATTCCACATCTAATTATGTTTTGAATCTTCTGTTTACGTTGAGTCTTATACTACCATTGTTAGATCTGCTCCTAGATAATAGGGTTTTTTAATACCATCATAAATAATATTGTTTTCAAATTTTCATTGCGTAAATGTTTGTCATTGGCATGTAGAAATATGATTCATTTTTAAATACTGACTAGCTACCTGGCTAAGTTCATTTACTAATCTAATTGTTTATATATGAATTCATTGAGATTTCTTACACACACAATTATGGTGCCTGTGAATAAAAGTAGTTTTATTTCTTCCTTTATAATTCTTATACGTAGGATTTCCATAACATTATGGAATAGAAGTGACAGTAATAGGCATTTTGTCTTATTTTTTATATCATAAGGAAAGCTTTCAACATTTTATCATTAGACATGATGTTGATCATAGTTTTCTAACAGCTATTTCTTATTAAATTAAGAAAATCCTCTCCTAACCTGAGTTTGATAAAAAACAACTTCTTTTTATATGGATGGATGTTGCATTTATCAAATGATTTCTCTGCATTTATTGAAATTACATTTATTTTTCTCCTTTATCCTATTAATGTAGTAAATAACATTAAATGGGGCACCTGTGTGGCTCAGTTGGTTACGTGTCTAACTCTTGATTCCAGCTCAGGTCATGATTTCACAGAGAGATCTCCCTTGCGAGATCAAGCCCCATGACAGGCTCTGCACTGACAGTGTGGAGACTGCTTGGGATTCTCTTTCTCTTTTTTTTTCTCTCTCCCTCTAAAAATAAATAAACATTCAAGAAAATTAAATAACATTGACTGATATCCAAATATTTGTCCAACCTTGCATTCTTGGAATAAGCACAACTTGGTCAGGTCCTTTAACTGTCACTGTGTTCAGTTCAGTAGGATATTTTAAATCCACGTTTATGAAAGAAACTGCTTGCAATTTTATGTAGTGACTTTGTTGGGTACTGATATCAAGGTTACAGTGGCCTCATAAAATAAGATAGGAAATGTTCCCTCTTCTTCTAGTCTCTGGAATAGTTTCTGTATGACTAATATAATTTTTTCTTCAAATCTCAAATGTTTAGTAACATTCACTGAAGAAGCCATCTGGGCTTGAAGGTTTTTATGTTTGGTTTGGTTTTCGGATTTGGGCATTGCTTTGCGTGTGTGTGTGTGTGTGTGTGTGTGTGTGTGTGTGTGTTTGTGTGTGTGTACACATGTGTGTGGTAAGATTTTAGATACAGAATCATTTTTCCTTAATGTACAGGACTACTTAGATATTCTATTTCTTCTCAGGCAGTTTTGACAAGTTGTGTTTTTACAAAAACTTACCTAAAATTTCTATTTGATTATCATAATGTTGTTAATAAAATCCTCTCATATTTTTAATGTCAATAAGATTGATGGTGATGCCCCCTTTCAATCATGATATTGGCTATTTTCCTCAATGAGTCTAACAAGGATTTGTTATTTTTGTTCCTCTCTTCAAAGAATCAGTGTTTGGCTTTGGTGTTCCCCTCCAGTATATGTTTGGTTTCTATTTCATTCATTTCAGCTTTTTTTATTATTTCTTTTCTCCCACTTTCTTATGGTTTTATTTGACCTTCTATTGTTTTTTTAAACTGAAAGTCTTTCAACCAAACTGAATGACTTGCTCTCCCCCACATACTTCTTATATTTTCCAGTCTCATTGCCTTTACTCATACAGTCCCCATTGTTTATAAACTATACCCTTCCCCTTTTTAAAATCATGCCAACTTTTCAAGGCTCTCCTCAAATTCTACCTCCTCCAGGAATCATTCCCTGCCCCTCTCTCATTTGATATCCTTTGAGCCCCTGCAGCACATTTTGCCATTCTTAGGTCACTATTTAGATCCTATCTCATATACTTCCTTCCATTAGCCTCTTAAAAACTGAGTGTTCCCGGCACCTGCCTGCCTTAGTCAGTGGAATGGGCAAGTCTTGATCTTAGAGTTGTGAATTCAAGCCCCACGTTGCAAGCAGAGATTACTTTAAAAAAATAAATTTAAGGAGCACCTGGGTGGCTCAGTCGGTTGTGTCTGACTTCAGTTCAGGTCATGATCTCTAGGTTTGTGAGTTCAAGCCCTGCATCCAGCTCTGCACTGATAGCCTAGAGCCTGCTTCGGATTCTCTATCTCTCTCTCTCTGCCCCTCCCCTGTTCACTTGCTCTCTCTCTCTCTCTCTCTCTCTCTCACAAATAAATAAATAAATAAATAGGCATTTAAAAATAAATAAATAAATTGGGGGTGCCTGGGTGGCTCAGTCAGTTGAGCACCCAACTTCAGCTGGGGTCATGATGTCACAGTTTGTGGGTTCGAGCCACACATTGGGCACTGTGCTTACAGCTCAGAGCCTGGAGTCTGTTTCAGATTCTGTGTGCCCCTCCCCTGCTTATGCACTCGCTCTTTCTCTCTCTCTCTCTCAAAAATAAACATTTAAAAATAAAAATAAATTTTAAAAAATTTTTAATGAATGTTCAATTTTTCTGAAAGGTCCACCATGGTGCTGTGTACAAAACAGCTACTCAGCAAACACAGGTGTCTGTGATTCAACTTCAGGAGTTAAATTCACACAAATGAAACCTGTTCATAGCAGGAATTATTGACTGGCAACTCAAATATTCAAACACATCATAAGAAGAGTTTGGGCAAAAAAAAGAAAGAAGTCTCATCATTTTTTTAAGTCTTCCTTGCTTCCAAATAACAACTATATATCATCCAGAGCTAACATTTAACTTGACATTTTGCTTTTTCTGGCTATCACTTAAAACCCACATTTTTTTTCCCTTATTTAAGGAAAATAGTTAAATGGGACAAAGTTTTTTTTTAAGTTGAAAGATGAGAAGATGAAGAAATTTCTCAAGAAAAAGAAATAAGCTAAAGGATAATTTCTGGTATCGTAAATGGATAGCACAAATCAAAAACACAGGGTTTTGCAAGTTTGAATGAGTTATGCTCCAACTGTTATAAAGACTTCAGGGCAAGACTTAAAACTCAAGGGGGAAAACAGGACATATGTTGGCTGTAGGGTACATATTTGGAGCCCTATTTGGAGGGCTGAAAAAAGTGATGACTCTTGCTTGATAGCACAAAGCACAACATCACACCTCCCCAAAAATATCAGAGACCTCTTCAGCTCCCATGAGCTGCCTCAACCTGTTCTATGATACAAACTCCAGTGCATAATTTCCAAAGTAAGTTTTGAAAGAACCAGTTGAACCTATGGGCTCTCTTCAGCAAAAGCAGAATGAAGGAGTAGAAAGTATCGAAACTCTGGAGGAAAAATCTATATTCAGATTTCAGTTACCAGCTGCCTAGATGTAGGACCTTAGCAGGTTGCTTATCCTTCCTAAAGCACAACTTTCTCATCTGTGAAATGGGGCTAATTATGCCTACTCACAGGTTATTATATGTCAGGTGCCCTACACCATGTGTGTTCAGTGGTATTCAGGCTGTGGGTTGCCACAAGTGGTGCAAAGTGGTATTTTTGTTGTTATTGCTCTTATTCTTTTAAACAGCCACAGAGTGGGGCAAAGTTTTAAAGTTTAAAAGCCACCATAATGGCTGGCTAGAAAAACTGGGCTTGAAACAAATTTCCTATGAACAACTCATCTTGGGAGAAGAACTCATTCCAAGTAGAGTGCAGTGTTTAGACTCAAACAGGTAAGAGTTCAAAAGACAGAAGAAATAAACCTAAGGAGCTTAGAGCCAAAGAAAACGTTTCAGCTGCGCAGTGATGTTCCTGACTAGATCCCAGGACTCAAATGAAGTTCATACTAGGAACTGGGATGCATTCAATGGCCTAGGTTTGAATTTGAAATCTCTCTTTTCCTAGCTGTGTGACCTTTGGAAAAGTTGCCACTGTAGCTCTTACATTCTCCATGTTCCAGTGCATCCCTTCCATGCCTCGCAGAACTGAATTGGCAGAATTTGACCAAATACCAGTGTATCTTTTAAAAGAAATTTAATGCAACTGCAGATCAGCTTCACCCCATGCGGAAGAACAGCAGTCATCTGCCTAAGCACAAAGACAAGTCTTGGTCTTTAGTTTAAATACCAAAAGATCAACCTCACCACTGGAGTTTAGCACCTGAATGCAAAGTCATAATCTTTGATCAATAACACAACTACAAATCAGCAATTTGGTCAAGTTCAAGGTTGAATTGCTCACTATTCATTTCCCATAGAGAAGCCTGATGGGGACAAATATTACTGAAGAAGAACCATTTATGACATACAAGTACCTGGCTGGTCATGTGACTGGAAAGCTATATACCCACAATCCTCACTTCAGTTACCACAGAAATACTGTCATCCAGTGATATTATGCCCCTAGCTTCTTAATCCACTTTAGATAACAAGTTCACGAGATCAAATACATTTTCTGCAACTTTTACTAAATCCCTTAATGTCACTCATTTAGATCCCATCTGATAAATTCTGCCAAGTTAGTGCTAGTATAACGTTTGTTTTTCTTGATGAATGAATGCCATTTAATTTATTAAGCAAATGAGAACTAAAAGGTTTTATGTATTATCCTTTTAGCTTCGGTGGTTAAGTTTAGAGTGAAGTTTATGTTCCATCTCAGTAATTATCATTATTCTGGGATTGGTTTTTTTTGTTTGTTTGTTTGTTTGTTTTTTTTTTTTTTTTTTTGCATTTTCTTAAAATACAACTCTCTCCCTACCCTTTCCTTTTGTGATTGTTAGAGCTGCTATAGCCACCTTGCTCAGACAGGCAGACTGGGACTGTCTGAAAATGAATTTACATGAAGGAAGCCAAACTACAAAATGGAATGAGAAAAACTAGAATCCATTAACATCTTTTGAGTCCCTGGATCAAGCTATGCCTGAAGAAATACCCTGTTTTTCTCCAGTTGAGTGAGCCACTAAACTTCCTTTTGGTTTTAGCCATTTTGAATTAGATTTTCATTCACTTGGAAGTTCTAGCTAACAAAGAAAACAATTTTAAGATTATCTGACAAGTACTCTCATTACTGTAATTCATTTTCTTAAAAATAAACTGGGTACAGTTTTATGAATGAATGTAAGAAAGTGAAATTTTTGGACACCATCTTTATGTCATGTCAAATTTATAATAAAAGTAGGTTAAAACATTCTTTCAAAGGAATCAACAGCACTGGGAAAAAAGGAGGGAAAAAGTTTTTCACTACCATTTTTATTGACAGTTCTCCTTAAGAGCAGAGAAGAGTGGCTTAGTAAAGAATCTTTAGATACAAAAGTAAGAAAAGGAGGAGAATAGCACCATCTATAAGAAAACTAATTTCTCTGAGAAACACACACAGTGTTCTAGTGCAAACCTGAAACATACCTGCCAGAGCAAATCGGGATCAAAGTTAAAACTTGGAGCTCCCTGCAAGAAGATAAATCACAAATAACTTCATTCATTTTGTTTCCTTTCATTTCCATTCAGGTGACTTTTTCCCCCTGGCTCAATTGGCTACAGGAGATGTGATGGCTGCAAGAGAATTACTCCCTCTTAGATGCTGGCAGATTGCCCTCCTCAATGCTTCTCCACAGAGACACATTTTCACAATTGTACAAGTCCAGAGGGGCACGTACAGATCTCCTAGAACTACCAGACCCTACTTCTAAAACTGCTTGAATTAGGGCAAGGTTTCACAAATTTTCACTACAAACAACTTTAAGTTGATGTGAAGTGTATGTGTGGAAAAAATGAGGGGTCAGAAGTTCACCCTCAGTTTCTCTAAGAAGCAGGGGACTAGTAGAGGTAATTTATTAGCCCTTAATTCATGTCATCTCCCTGAAACTACAGATCAAATTTTCTCTAGGAAAGTTCCTTTTAACCTTAGATTTTGAGAAGGCACTAGATGACACCAGTATTTACCCAAAGGTGTTTAAGTTCAAACACAATGACGTCTCAAGTTCCACCCACCAGGTTTAAGGGTCAGTTATATTTGACAGTCAACCCTAAGGCTTGTAAAATATGGGTTTCTAATATTCCCTCCAATTTCACAGGGATGTAATATAGAAAATCAGATGAGATCACAGCCTCTGTCACAAGATACACACATGGCTAAAAAGATGACCCTCTACCATCTGCCACCATAACTCAATTTATGTATGGTAAGTATAGATGCTAATGGGACCCAGACTTCTCCACTGACAAAACAGAAGGCAGTGCTTGGTAAATTAATACACATCCAAAACAACAACAACAACAACAACAACAACAACAACAGAAAAACGCCTTGCTCGATTCCCTGACAAGTGTATTGATCATCATTTGTCCTAAAAATGTGTTTTATAAGCCAGCATCATGGGCATCTGTAAAAGAAAAACTCCACACTCAATTTACTGATAATATATAAATGTGGATTTGCCCTAAAAATCATGTTTCTGTGGCTTCCCATATAGATAGCATAAACGAGTGTATTTATTTACTATTTTATTGTTTTCAAATAAAACATATGATACGAGAAATAGTAGAAATTAAACAGATTTTCTACTTCTAAAAGTCACCAAAAAGTATTAATTGTCTGAATAGAGACCTTTACAAAGATAATGCCCAATGCACTGGGAGAGATGTCATTCCTGATTTTTCTAAAGATTCCTGGAATTCACTCTTTTTAAAAAGAAAAGATACTTTGGAAATACATTCTATATACATCCTCTTTTCCATTAGTAACTGTGCCAGAGACCAGAATGGCAGGCATGCAGGTGGGTGGAAGAAACATTGAGTGACTCTTTACAAAAAAATAAAATAAAATATTTTCTCTTTTTTCTTTTCTTTAAAAAAAGAGAGAGATTGAGAGAGAGAGAAACAAAGAAAAAGCCCTAACCAAATTTCAGGTTTGGTTCCAATGTAAAGTGAGGAAGAAATCTCAGTTATGAAACACTCCCCCACAAGTGCAGAATGATAAGTTTCTTTTCAAAACAAGTTCAAATTACATAAATTCAAAATGAATTGATAAGCCAAGATTAGCAAGTATTGTTCATTCTTATTGGCATTTGGTTCCTTTGATGATATTTTTCAAACCAATTTGCTGCAAATGCATTATGAGTGCCTTGACTCATGTAACCCCACTCGGGGGACGTACAGTTTTAAAGCAAATGTTCTACATTATTTCCACAAAAATTCACTTGAAGACATTGTAATTGACCAGAAAGAAAGAAGAAAGAAAGAAAGAAAAGAAAGAAAAGATAAGAAAAAGAAAACACCTTAAAAAATCCTAAGTCAGAACTGTACATGCCAAAAATTCAATAGCTGGTGTTAATTTCTTTTTCTCCAGGACTTAGGGATTTTTTGGCAGACAATTCAAAATCATACACTATAAAAGACAGAAAAATCATTATCCTATCAGCAAGTTTCGGAATTCTCTTGTAGGCTAATGGTGACCAGCAAACTCTCAAGTGTTAAATTCAAGTATGGAATTATCAGATTGTAAACATCACTGTTATGTTTTTCTTCATGAAACAATTTAAATCAAGAATTATTTACTCTTAAGATAAACACTATTTGCTTCCCTCTGGCAAACAATGAAAGTAAAAAACCTTTATTTACATTTCTAGATACTGACAAAGCAATGGGTTTCACTTAGATCTGTTTCTTAATCATACATCATGGCTTAGCCATCATCATTTATTTCATTATTCTTTAAATGCCCTAAATCCATCCAAAAGGATCTATAATTCTTTTAAATAGCATATCTCTATGCTTCCACAGCTATGTTATGAGTACTTAATAAGTTATTATTACTTCCAGACTTGGTTAGGAGAAAATACTGGAGTCCTGGGAAAGTACTATTCTTTGAAAAGTACATTTTCCTGATAGCACAGTTTTAATTATTTAAGGACTTCATTGAATGTAAGTCAACTTCTTTGCCAAACCTTAGTTTCTTAAGATATCTTTTCATTGTAATGTGAATGAAAAGGGGGAAAAAATTATTCTAGCTTTAGAAATTTCCTTTTAAAGCACACACAAAACCTCCCCTAGGGTTGAAAGCATTGGCCATGCTCTGGAAATGAACCCACCCCTCCTTTCAGCCAAGGGATACTTGAGTCCTTTATTCTTTTGCCCAGAAAAGGCATCCTAATTAAAGGGACAATAAATTAAATGTACCCAAGAAAGCAAAAAGATCCAGAAGAAAAGCACCCACCAGGGTGCCTAGAGAAAAACACAAGGTTCATTTCAAGTGTTTATGTTAGGCACCATCAAGTTAGAACAAACTCCGGAGGCACAGCTGTTTTTGACAAATGTGAACAGCTCCTACCTTCATTTCAATGACAGTCTGGAGAGCCTTCGTCTTGGCTGGCTCCGGCTGAAGTTGGCTTCTTCGGTGCAATTCCTGTGGAGGAACACGATAGAAATAAGCCTGACGGTTCATCCTTCCGTTACACCATGACCTTTACACAGGTACCACACAGCCCACCGGGTGCAGGTTTGCTGTGCACAGACATAAACAAGCCACAGGTGCCTCTTCCCCCACCCTCTTTAGCATCACTCCTGCCTGGAGCCTGCGTTCCAGTGAAAACCTCCTGGCACATGCGCTATTTCTGAAACTTCCATCAATAATTAATGTCAACTGTGACAAAGCCAGCAAGTAATCATAGTCCAAATACTGTTCAACACTGGGGCTGTTGCCCAGCCATCAAATCATAATTTACTAAATTACATTTCTCTGTGCTCCCAATACAAACACAGCATGGAAACGGAGGAAAGAAAATGACTAACGTGGTTGCAAATCCACTGCACGCATGGCATTTTGCTACTGAGGTAGGTTTGAAATGAGCAATTTAAAACCTTTTCAGTACAACTGTGTTACTTTTTGGAGTGAACTGATGTGATGAAACCCTGTGAATATCTTGCTTCCTAATTTACAGTTTCGGTCCTTGTTCAAAATCACATCTGTGTGTGATATGTTTATACACTCATGATGCCAAGAAATTAAAATTGGCATTAATATCAACAGTGTTAGAGAGGATACAAAAATGGTTAAAGCCAGATGCAGACCCAAGAACTTCTGGAATATGACAAATATAACTTCAGGTAAAAAGCAAGCAACATAATTTTAACCTTGAAGGCTCACTTTTTTTATGCCTCTTCTCCAAAGGACAGTTCTGTAAAGACTTTGAAAGTTGCCTTGGCAGAAGAAGACATAAAGATAAGATTTGTTCAGTTTATACTTTGATTTTCTTAGTAATAATTATAAACAGTTTTATGAAAGCAGCCAATGAGAGGAAAAAACAACAGTGCTCACACATGTCCATGCCACTGATACTAGTCACCTATGGAGTAATTTCATAAGATTTATTTGCTTCCAGAAAAATCATTTAAATTCAACATGAAGTAGTTCTAGGCCTTCACATTCCACTGGGCCACAGACATTAAAAATGAAAAGCAAACAAACAAAAAACTACCTTGGCTTTAGGGAAGAGAACTAACATGATTTCTAGCTTTTCCAAGGAAAGGTATTAAAATTAAATCTCATTCCACCACTACCGTCTACTATCATCACCATCTCATAAAGACAGAACATATTAATGTAAGTATTGCCAGAAAAACAGAATTCCACAATAAAAGATAATCCTTCCCAGGATAATAAAACAAGCAATCTTTGCCCATATCCCATTACATTGTTCTTATTTGCCAGTGGCCCAAGAAGACTTGGTCATGGAACACGGTGCACATATCTAGGAACCAGCCCTGGAAAATCACCACTACAGCTCTGGAATACAGCATATTTTCTTCCCAAAGTCATCACTGGCACACACCAGCAAACTTGTGCAAAACTACTTCTCAACCTCCAATTTGAGAAGAATTTGAATTAGTGCTTCCTAATTATTCAAAATGGTCTCACAAAGACATTTTTTCCCTAACATATCCTTGGAAGATACAGAGTCAAGTATTACCAAACCCATCTTATGAATAGAGACAGAAAGAAATCCTGCGTCCTTTTGGAGGCCCTGGTCTAAAATAACCCAGAAATACTGGTCATTTTTAGGCTGCATGGTAATGGCAGAAATTTTCTGAAGGAATGACCTTAAAAGCAACTTCCCTTCTGGGTCTCCCTCTCTCTCTGCCCCTTCCTACTCTCTCTCTTTTCTTTCTTTCTTTCTTTCTTTCCTTCCTTCCTTCTTTCTCTTTCTTTCTGTCTCTCTCAAAAACAATTTAAAAAACATTTTTAAAAAATTAAATAAATAAAAATAAAAGGGGCGCCTGGGTGACTCAGTCAGTTGAGCATCCAACTTCAGCTCACGTCATAATCTCACAGTTCGTGAGTTCCAGCCCTGCATCAGGCTATGTGCTGACAGGTCAGAGCCTGGAGCCTGCTTCGGATTCTGTGTCTCCCTCTCTCTCTGCTTCTCCCTCCCTCTCTCCCTCTCTCTCTCTCTCTCTCTCAAAAATAAACCTAAAAAAAACAAAAAATTATACTATACTAATATTATATTATATTATATTATATTATATTATATTATATTATATCATATTTTAAAAAGCAGCTTTCCTTTATTATCTACAATGTCCCTGGCACTACTTCTCTTTTTTTTTTTCTTAATTTTTTATTTTTTAAAATTTATATCCAAATTAGTTAGCATATACTGCAACAATGATTTCAGGAGTAGATTCCTTAGTGTCCCTTACCCATTTAGCCCATCCCCCTCCCACACCCCTCCAGTAACTCTCATTTTGTTCTCCATATTTATGAGTCTCTTCTGTTTTGTTCCCCTGTTTTTATATATTATTTTTGTTTCCCTTCCCTTATGTTCATCTGTTTTGTCTCTTAAAGTCCTCATATGAGTGAAGTCATATGACTTTTGTCTTTCTCTGACTAATTTCACTTAGCATAATACCCTCCAGTTCCATCCACATAGTTGCAAATGGCAAGAGTTCATTCTTTTTGATTGCCGAGTAATACTCCATTGTATATACATACCACACCTTCTTTATCCATTCATCCATCGATGGACATTTGGGCTCTTTCTATACGTTGGCTATTGTTGATAGTGCTGCTATAAACATTGGGATGCATGTGTCCCTTCGAAACAGCACACCTGTATCCCTTGGATAAATGCCTAACTACCTCTCTTTTTCAAGCCTCATTATCATGCTATGGAGAATCAAACCTCTGTGTGGTGAGTCCAGTTGGCTACTGGTAAATATTTATTTAACAACCAGCACCCACCATAGCCAACTTCAAATTACCTAAGTGGTGTCACTGAATGCAAAGTTGGGAAGAGAGGCACAATAGTACCCTATTGTACAGTATTTATACCATATGGACCAACTACATGTAATAACATCAAGAACACAGATAACAGTAAAATGTAACAAAAAAATAGGAAATTATGAGTTTTAATACAATGTTTCTTTTTTAACTTTTTTTAATGTTTGAGGTTTGGTTTTTTTGTTTGTTTGTTTGTTTTTTTAGAGAGAGAGAGAGCATGAGCAGGGAAGGGGCAGAGACAGAGGGAGACATAGAATCTGAAGCAGGTTCCAGGCTCTGAGCTATCAGCACAGAGGCCAATGCAGGGCTCAAACCTGTGAACCATGAGATCATGGCCTGAGTTGAAGTCAGACACAAGTGACTGAGCCACCCAGGCGTCAGTTTATATATTTAATTTGTAACGTCAGCTGTTAGAACAAGTTTCCAATTTTGACTTTCATGGACCAGTCCAATCCAGTTCCAGCATACCACTGGGTGAATCACATAAGGAATTCAACCTCCAAAGAAAGCTTCTTAGCCCTCAATGTTACTTCCAAGATTTTTGGGAGTACACGCTGGACTAATAAAATTTCACAGATGAAAAAATGGACAGTAAGTCACTTGTCAGAGTTCCTCCATAGTAAGGGGTAGAAGAAAGACACTTCACATGTCACTAATCCTGATCCATATGTATCAAAAGCATCTTAATGAGGGGCGCCTGGGTGGCTCAGTCAGTTGAGCGTCCGACTTCAGCTCAGGTCATGATCTCACGGCTCATGAGTTCGGGCCCCACATCGGGCTCTGTGCTGACAGCTCAGAGCCTGGAATCTGCTTCTGGTTCTGTGTCCCTCTCTTGCTCTGCCCTTCCCTCATTCATGCTCTGTCTCTCTTTCTCTCAAGAATAAATAAAACATTTAAAAAAATTTTTTTTAAAGCATCTTAATGAAAAAGTCTGAGAAACGAATTCATGGTAATTTCATACCATAGCCAAACCAAATTCCAGAATAAAAATCATAAGATAATTTGAGGAGAGAAGTTTGCATAAAATAAGCAAAAATAATTAAGACGCAACTAAGTAACACAAATAGAAAATAAAAACCATAGAGTAAAGGTATGTGTTGTTGTAATTTCTGCCAAGCACAAAAACATTTTTAAGAGCAAACATGCAATAACAAAGCTAAACTTGTAGCAATAGTTTTGCAAAAATGGAAAGAGTTTTCTTTGCTATAATTATACAATTTCCATTATAATGTAAACCAGCTCAAAGTCAAGACTGGGTCCTTACGCTCTGTGTCATCACTCCTTAAAATGTAAAACGAAACAAAATCTCCAGTTACCTGAAAATTGCAATTTTCCTATCTTAACTACACTGTACTTCAATCAATCCTGACTTCAAGTTTCTGAGGATCACCTTAATTCCTAAGGTGTCAGGGAAGTGAAGATTGTAATCCACATGCAGACATCATGGATGGTTTGAAAGTTCCATCTCAGACACTTCATCCATCTCTGAGACTGAGCATCCTTAAAACACTCACTCTGTGGCAGAGAGTAGCAACTGCCCAACCAAGAAGATTTGTGCTCCTCTTCATTAGAGTGTTTCTAGGAAGCACCACCACCACTGCCCATGTATCAATGATGATGGTGCCAAATTACTTATTTCTGGCCAGTGGGACATGGGCAGAAATTAGGAACTCAACTTCCATAAATACCTTTTACCCTGTCCTCAATTTTCCCTCTTTTCCTGTCTTCTGGCTAGAAGTAAAGTACACCAAGACCCAAGACGCTGGTAGAACCCCAAGATAAAAGGAGAATGGGTTTCTGAAATGCCATATAAAAAGGTCACTGAACACCAACATGGGATGGTGGTGTGTGTGAAAAATAAACCTCTGTTAAGTTAGCCTCTGTGCTTTCAGGCTCTCTCTGTAAAGATCCCAGCCCTCTCTGCCTTAACTACTGCAATGGCTACAAGGAAAAATAATACCTAATTAGCCCTGTGTTGTTTGTTGCTTTTGAATCACAAAAGTGATTTTAATGTGTGAGAGCTTACCAAGTTTTTCTAAACTGACAGTAAGATGTGTCGGTTGGTGGGTGCTTCAACTATGCCTAACTATCTGAAAGATGCACCCATTATGGATTAATCTTAACTAAAGAATTTCCCTAGAAGCATCTGATGTAGATATGAGGTAGTACAAGATTTAACTTACTCTGGTAGTTTTTAAACGACAGTATTAATCAAGTACAGTGGACTTACACTTTTCTGGGTCACTGATCTCTGTAAGAATTAGATGGAAGGTATAGATTCTCTTTACAAATGAGTACAAAAGCACATACAAACAAAACGGTGTGCACCATTTCAGCTGCTTCACAGGACCTGGTCCAGTACCTGGGGGTTCATCTTTGAACCAGACTACAGGCTAAAAAACACTTACTGAGAGGAAAGGGCACTGCACAGGGAGTGGAGAGTCAGGAGCCCACAGTCCCAGCCTGAGACCTTGGGCACACCTCTTCCCTACTCTGAGCTACAGAATAAGAAGCTCTATCACTAGGTTTCTGAGAACATCCAGATTTTTAATGGGTAGCTGACTCTGAAATGCTGATCTCTGGCTGGAATTTCTAGTCACACCAATTCTCAGTTCTAAAAACATAATAAAAATAAAAGAAAACTGGCAGCATCAAAAACTTTAATATCTTACTGTGACACAGAAACCCAGGTTATATATTTCCCCATAATTTCATTACTCACTTGGCCATAGCTAGTCTAAAACTGCCAGCTCCTCCAGGTGACTAATATGGAAACATACCAAGAACTCAAAATTTTAAACATGAAATCTCAAGTAGTTCATTGGGATGACATTTCTTGGCAGTTAATGAGAATGTAGAGTCTAGTGAGTTAATGTGGATGGACACTAGCTTCCAAGATGAAACTGGAAGAATAATGTTTGTACACACCATCTACTTTCTTCAGTAGGAAAAAAAAGACACCTCAAATCTTGACTTTCTATCCACTATTTTTATCTGACCTCTCTCCCTTACTGTCCTACTAATCTACTGCTATGGAACAAACCACTCCAAATTTAGTGGTGCCAGACTAACACCATTTGATTATGTTCATGAATTCTAGATCGTGAACTTCTAAAGGATAGACTAGGGAAAGCTTATTTCTAAAGCATGATGTCAGGGGCTAGAACAGCTGGGACTGGCGGATCCAATTCCAAGATGTATATGGTATATTGGCTGGAAGAAGACTTGAAAGCTGGGTTTAGCTAGAATTGCCACCTATATATGGTGACACCTGTATATGGCATCTCCACGTGGCTTAAACTTCCTCATAGCATGGCAGCATCAGGGTATCAACCTCTTACTTTCAGGTGTAAAGATGCCAAGAGCAAGCGTTCCAGCAAATAAGCCAAGGACTGCATGGCCCTTTATTACCTAACCTTGGAAGTCCCATAGCATCACCTCTGCCATGCTCTGTTGGTTGAAGCAGTTGCAAGCCTGCTCAATTCTAGGAAAAAGTGCCAAAGAATCTCAGGCCATATTTTTAAGTTATCACTCTTGAGGGACAAAACCAACTGAAGAAGCTGACAGGAAAGTAACACTATAATCTCAAACACCTACTCACATCAGTCTTAAGATATGCCAGATTTATATATTCAAATAGTAACTTGATGCAGGGCATATAGGAAATACAGCAGTGAGCCAAGCAGATAGATACCCCAGCCCTTATGGGTTTTTAATTTCAAATTCCAACAAGAGAGAGGCATAATAACTTTAAAAGGAGACCAAACCAGTTTGTAAGTGCTTTAAAGGAAAATAAGTCAGAAAGATGGAACAGGACACACTATGTGAGGGGATCAATTGCAATTTTAAATAGGGTGATCAGAAAAGCTTCATGCAAAGGTGACATTTGAGCAAAAATCTATAAGATGTGGGAGAACCAGTCGTACAGATGTTCCAAGCAGAGAGAATAGCAAATATTTAAGTACCTGGCTAGCGCTGGATAAGGGATGGGAAAGTAGTAGGTCAGAGATATGCAGGGGTGCAGGATGATGAGAAGGTGAGTTCTACATCTGGAGTCATTGTCTGGACACTGGTTTTAACTGAGAAAAATGGGAAGCCACTGGAAGGTTCTGAGCAAAGACAAACCACAATATAAAGTACATCCTTAAATTACTCTGCCTGCTGGACTGCAGTATAATTTGGGGTTGAGGAGGGAGGTAAGGGAAGAACCATAAGGACTAGTAATAAGCAATGGGAAAACCCTAGCAAAGGATGATAGAGCCTGGGACCAGGGTGACAGAATGCAGGCAAAGAGAAAGAACTGAGTTTAGACATGTTTTGAAGGTGAAGTTGACTTGACTTCCTGATAGATTGCCTGGAGACTCCAGAAAGAGAAAAGTAAAGGATGGTTTCATGACTTGTATTCTGGACAACAGGAAGAATGCAGCTGGAATACCAAGATAGGTAAGATTGGAGAGGAGAAGTGGGAGTTATGGGAACCAAGAGTTTAGTTTTGCATGTGTTACATTTGTGACGCTATAAGACATTCAAGTGGAGAACTCAGTGGGCAGATGGACATATGAGCTGGATTTGAGGGGAAAAGAGCTACAAATAAAAAATTAGGATCATCCAGTAGATAGTACCTAAAGCTGGGAGCCTAGATGAGATCAACTGGGGACTGTGCATAGAAAGAAGAGGAAAGGAAAGAAGACTGAGCCCAGGGGTGACCCAAATTAAGGGGTCTGAGAAGTGAGGAGGAAGCAGCATATGAAATTGAGAAGGAATCCCAGTGAGGTATGAAGAGAACCAGTAGTATACCATCCCAGAAATCAAGTGAAGAAAGGAGTCCAGGATGCAAAATTGATATTCTTATAACTGTTGCTGAGAAGTTAATGGGAGGAGGCCAGAATATGGACCACAGGACTTAGCAGCACTCAGGTCATTAGTAACAGTGACTGGAGCAGTTTTGGTGGACAGTGTGAGTCAAGTTCGACTGGAATGTGCTGTGGGAGAATAGAAGGAGGAAAGAGTCTCAGGCTACTATATTTGCAAAGGGTACTATTTAACTCATCATTTCTTTCATCAAAACTTTGATTTAGGCGTATATGCCCATGTTCATAGAAGCATTATTACAACAGCCAAAATGTGGAAGCATCCATCAACAGATGGATGGATAAACACAATGTGGTACATAATTACAATGGGATATTACTCAGCCTTAAAAAGGGACAAGATTCTAACACATACTACAATATGGATGAACCTTAAGGGTATTACATTTAGTGAAACACAGCAGTCACAAAAAGACAAATACTGAATGATCTCACTTACATGAGGTATCTAGAGTAGCCAAACTTACAGAAACAGAAAGTAGAATGCTGACTGCCAGGGACTGAAGGTAGGGAAATAATGGAGCTGTTGTTTAATGGGTACAGAGCAAGAGATTGCTTGCACAATGATGTGAACATACTTAATACTACTGAACTATATGCTTAAAAGTGGTTAAGATGGTAACGTTAATGTTCTGTGTATTTAACCACAATTTAAAATTTTTTCAAACCATAAACATAACAGAACTTGTTGGAGTCCCACAGCCCTCCCTATCTCCATTCTTCTGGAGAGAAACCATTATCTAAAAGTTGGTATATTTCTCATGCATGTTTTTGTGCTTTTAGAAAATATGTATGTCCTTGTAAATAGTATAAATTTAACAACAGAGTGCATTCTTTTTTAATTTACATAAATGCCAGCTGTCCACCTTGCACAAAGCTTTTGCATTTTGGTTTTTACCTCAACAATACTTATGTTTTCAAAATTTATCTGTGTAAATAAGTGTTTCCCACTCTTTTTATTCACTACAAACAATGTTGCAATAAACACAGTACATGAAAAAAAAAACAAATCTGTTTTAGGTATCTTTACATTTTTAACTGCATAACAGTTCTTTTCTTTCTGAAACATTCAGTTTCTTCTGCTTGGAATAATCCTCTACCCTTTTTGTTCTCTTTTTGTGTACAGGGATCAGCAAACCACAGCCCACAGGCCAAATCCAGCCCACCATCTGTTTTGGTAAATAAAGTTTTATTGAAACACTGTTATTTCCATTAATTTACATATTGTCTATGATTTTCATGCTACAGTGACAGAGTTCAGTAGTTATAGCAGAGACCATATGACCTTGCAAAGCTGGAAATATTTACTAGCTGGCCTTTTACAGAAAAAAAAAAAAAATACCTGTCAATCCTGGTCCAGGACATTTTCAACACTCATCCTAGCCATCTCAGAAAAAAAAGACAATTCCTCATGTGGTAGTTTCAAATGTCTACAAATTCTTTGACATTCCCTTTATAGGGTGGAGCCTAAATATCTTCCCCTTGACTGAGTTACTTAGCTCAGTCTAACAAACAGAATATAGTAGAAGTGACATTTGTGACTTTTGAGGCTTGGTCATAAAAGACACGGCTTCCTTCTTGCTCACAATCTTGGATCACCTGCTCTGGGAGAATCCAGCTGCCACATCATGAAAATACCTCAAGCTACCCTATGGAGAGGCCCATGCACTATGAAACTGAGGCCTCCTGCCGACAGCCATGTGAATCAGCCTTAGCAGAAGTGGATCATCCAGCCCCAGTGAAGCCTTCAGATGCCTGAGCCCTGCCCAACAGCTTGACTGCAACCTCATGAGAAGCTCTGGGCCAGAACCATCCAGCTAAGCAACTCCCACATTCCTGACCCACAGTATCTGTGAGATAATAAGTGTTCATTGTTTCACACACTGAGTATGTGTCACAAAGCCATCGATTACAAATACATCACAGAAAGGCCATTAGTTGACCCTTCAGACTAGTCTATATCCTGTATCCTCAGATACACGCTCATAGCATTGTGTACCTTTCCTTTATATCACTGAAAATGGCTGCGATTTGACACTAACTTATAAAATTAGTGGATTCATGTCTGTGTTCACCATTGGGTGGTAAACTCCATAAGCACAGGGACTTTGTATGTCCCTTATATTCCGAGTAACTAACATAGTGCCTGCAAAGAGTAAGTGCTCAATAAATACTGACTGACTGAAAGAGTACAAATGACATTGCACTTATATGCCTAGAAGTTCTATAATAACCTTTGGACCAAAAGGAATCTGATGTGAAGGATGGTAATAGCTAATAGTTACTTATATATTACTATGTGCTAAGCACTCTTCTGAACACTTTACAAATATTAACTTGTTTAATCATCATAATAACCTCCATAGGCAGATACAGTTATTATCATCATGTTTCACTCAAAGATATGGAATCATAAAGGAGTCAGTAACCTGCACAATCTACTGAATTGCACTCCTGGAACTTGTCCTGAGAAGTCTGGGTCCAAGGCCTCTGCTCCTAACCACTGTGCTATACTGCCCATGTTTCACCACATGGTTTGATTTGATATTTGAAGCTGACACCTATATCTCCATTGGCTTCTTTCATTATAGTCATCTCCCTATTTCTCCTTCAATTCCATCTTCCATTTTTCACTCCTTTCTTGAGGACTTGAAAATTCAAAGAGATTCATCTCAATAGCAGTTGTATGGTACTGATATCCCATATTAGATATTAAAACTTAAATGATAAGCATGGTTAGGCATGCAGAAATAGAGGAAAAAAATAATTACTTTCAAATATTAACATCCTTCTCAATTTTTGATAAATCAAGCATTTAAAAAATAACCTAAAATATTTAAATGATATAATGATATAATTAGTAAGATTAAACGGAGAGACAATTACAGTGAACTTTGGATCCTACAGACCTCTACTTCAAGATTCCATGGAATATTTAAACAGATTGAGCATGTATCAGACCACCAAAAAAAACTTTAATCAGATTCCAAAGGCAGAAGTGATACAGGCCACATTCTTTGTCCATACACAATAAAACAAATTAATAACAAAAGTTAAAAATGAAACCTCACTATTCAAATGCTTATTTTATTTATTATTTTGAGAGAGAGAGTATGCGCATGCAGGGGAGGAGCAGAGAGACAGGGAGAGAAAGAATCCCAAGCAGGCTCCACACTGTCAGTGAGAAGTCCAACACAGGGCTCAATCCCACCAACAGTGAGATCATGACCTGAACCGAAACAGAGCTGGACGCTTAACTAGCTGAGCCACCCGGGTGCCTCAAAACCTTACTATCTGGAAGGTAAAGCTCAGAAAAAGTCTTAAAATTCACCCTATACAGTAAAACAGACCCAGTCGTCTCTACCTAGCAGGTGTGTGATGATGGGTAAGTTCCTGAATTTTCTATATCCCTCAGGATGGTGAAGTTGAAATGAGATAAGCATGTGAAGTATTCACCTGGGCTGGCACACAGGACGTTAGCAGTAACTGAAACTTATCCTTATTGTTGTTGCTCCTGAATGATTATTAGTATTCCTGAAAGTACATCAGACAATGCAGCCTGGCAGAATGCATTCCCTACCCACTTGTTCTGCAGTCTGACACTGGCTACTATTAAAGCATTGCCACTAGGTCTGCCTGAATAATTCAATTCAAGAAATACTTGCTGAAGGCCCACTACATGCCCAGGAAACACACAGAGAATCCCTGCCTTCGTGAAGCTTGCATTCTAGTGCAGGCAATCTCAATGGAAGTGAAACCATGCTGACAGGGCTCAAGGTACAGTAAGTGGCCCAGTGTTAGAGTGGAGGAAGTGATGAATACAGTGGTAGGAGATGAGACCCAAGGGGTAAGGGCTGGGGAGGAGACAGACTGTGTAAGGCCATGTAGGCCCTCATTAAAATCCTGGTCTTAAACAGAAGCCTTCAGATCCTAGAGAGAGGGGAAAACAGTTTCCATGGAAATACACAAATGTAATATAAACTTATTGTTAAATTATTTTTTCAGTCTTCACAAAAAATAAACATTTGGGAATCTAAGATCATACACTATGAATCCGTACACACATACATTTCCCTTAGTCTGTTTTAATACATAACCTATTCCTTTTCCTAAACTTGCATTAAAGACTCTTTGGCAGATTTATCATGGTCCTTTGGAGGTTATGATCCTGGGAACCATAGAAATTAATAGAATAAGATGCCAGGATCCAAATATTTGGCCAATGGCATTAGCAATGTCCTAGGAATAACAATAAAGTTTAGTTATTTAATTCAATAACTACTGAGAATCTAATACATGCTAGACAATGCATAGATAACAAAGATAAATGAAATATCATGCCAGGTCTCAAGGAACTTGATTTTCTGGTGGTAGAGGGAGTGCATAGCTAGAATACAAGACTGCAATAATAACAGCAGCCACCAATTACAGAATGTTTACCATATGCCAAGCCCCATACTTCCCATCTAGCCCCTGACTGGATCTGCATAGCATCCTTATAGGTAGGAGTTACCACCCCCTTGGGAACGCTGCAAACACTCAGACTCAGAGAGGTAAATAGTATTCCTAAGATTACAGTGCTAGTAAGACTTGAGAGTGTAACCACCCTGTCTGACACCTAAACTCACACCCTTAATTACCAATATAACACTTGGTTTATACTGCTATTTGTGGTTGCTTCATGCTCTACAGACATCTAAGATTTTAACAGGTATGCAAATCTGACTTCTGGTCTGTTTCTCAGTTCCCTGGGAGGACTCCACCAGTTCTGAACAATATGTTATGGGGGAGAATGCGAGGCAAGCATCCAGGCCTGTTGAGGGAAGGACTGCAGAAAGCTTCACTGAGGAGTACATGTGGGTGGTCCAAAGTCTTTCTTTCTAAGCACTCATTATTTTGTCCACTATGTCTTATACAGTACAACGTTACGTGCTGTCAGCAGCATCCTGCTCATTCACCCCAGCCTACACATCTGATCTCATCTGCTCTGGGAAGCTAAGCAAGCTTGGGCCTGGTCAGTACTTGGATAGAAGAGCACCTGAGAAAATTGGATGCTATAGGCTTTTAGTGTGGAGCCAAGAACCACAAGGATTATTCACAGGTCTTGAAACCTAATGGAGTTTTCCCCACTGGATTTTGAAACTGCATTGGTCTAGTGACTCCATTTTACTTTCCATTTCTCCCATCTGAACTGGAATGTCTTTAACTGTTACCTCTGCCTGTCCCATCATTGTCTGTTGGGAGCAGATAAACTGTTTTTTTTAGTGTCACAGGTCCACTGATGGCAAGGAATTGTGCCTCAGGAGTTGGATTTAACAGATTACACCCAGAGCCTCATCCATACACAATGTAGATAATTCAGATGATTGACTTTTGAACTGATGAGATTCAGATGAGATATGGGGCTTTGGGATAAGAGCTTTGTAGACCTTGAGTTGGGAGAATGCATTTTTTATTTGGGAGGGATGTGCATCTCTGGGGGACAGGTAGTAGACTGGAGCCAGCAGAATAATGCCCCCTACCAAAGATATCTACTCCTATTTTCTGTGAATATGTTACACTGCATGGAAAAAGGGACTTTGCAGATACAATTAGGGTTATAGATGTTAAAATAGGAAAGTTATCCTGGATAATTTGGGTGGGTACAATTTAATCACTTGAGCCCTTTCAAAGCTCAGAAGTTCCTATAACTGGAGGCAGAAGGGAGATGCAGCAGATGGGGAAGTCAGAGGGATCCTAAGTACGAGAAGAATTCAATATGCCACTGTTGGTTCTGAGACATAGGGGACATGCGCAAGGACCAGAGGAGGTCTCTAGGGAATAAAGATGGTCCTCCATTGATAGTCAACAAGGAAATAGGGACTTCAATCTTACAAATACAAGGCACTAAATTTGGCCAACAACCTGAATGAGCTTGGAAACAGATTGATCTCAAAAGCCTCTAGAAAGGAGCTAAGTCCTAACAACAGCTTGGTTTTGGCCTCATAAGACTCAAAGCAAAGGATCCAACTGAGCCATGCTGTACCAGGACTGCTGATCTGTGAGTTAATAAATTTGCATTGTTTTAAGCTGTTAAATGTGGAGTCGTTTGCTATGGCAGCAATAGAAATCTAACATAAGGTAGTTAATCTTTCACTAACCTTTTGACTCCCCTGTTAGACAGCTCTCCCTACACTGAGGTATCATATATGCCCCTGAAGCTTATATATACAGACATCCATTCTATTCATCCAAGACCTAAAGAACAAATCACAGTCCTCTACATGATGACAGCTTCCTGGTCCAAAATCCTTCTTACTAAAGAGTCCTATTCTATCTGCTCTTTCTTACAAAGCATGGCATCAGGTGCTCTGAGCAGTACCCAGGCCACTTACCTTAGTCTACTTGTATGTCTTAGGTCATATTCCTGAGAGGCAGAATCAGAGACAGGGACTTTTATGCAAGTAATTTATTAAGGGAGAGCTCACAGGGGAACCCATATGAGAAGAAAATAAATCATACAGAGAAGAAAAGGAAGTTAAGCAAGGGTGTTGTTGTATAGAAAATTTAGCCTGAGCCTGAGCCTGCTGGGAGCTCTAGGGACTAAATTGTGCTGTGGGATCTGTCCCACTGGAGGCAAGGAGGCTGGCCCTCATAACCCTGCTCTAGGAAGTCACTGCCTGTGGGCTGCCTGGGCACTTCTGAGCAGGAGGAAGTTTGGCGACTCTAGTCACCCAAAGGCACACCTCCCAATAAAGATCACAAATGTGAGCTGTTGGCCACAGCACCCGTAACTATCCATAGGAAGATGGATACACCTGCCCAGTTGCCCACAGGGGCCACCCAACCATCGTTCCATGTTCCTGGATCTTTACACATTTTTCCTCATGTCCCTTTCTCTGTCGAGTACTTGGAAAAGGCATGGGAGAGAGAGAGGCTGGCTGCTTCACACCTCCAGCTAGAGGGCCCATTTTAGAGATGCCAGCAGGGGGTGGCATATGAATCAACAGTGTGTTCCCTGCACACCCCCATGGTCCAGATGGCTACACATCACAGGAGCAGAGGGCGGCTCCTACGCAGACAACTTCCCTGGCTGAAGACACATGCCACACTTTAGCCCATGAAGGAACACGCTGTGGTAGTCATGGTGACATTTTCACCAAAAAAAAAAAAAGGGCTCGGTCTTCCTTTTGCTGCAAATTTTCATTTCAAAGACCCATCTGTAGTAAAACCTTATAGTGTAAAATACCGAGGGTTCATAGAATTGGAAAGCCCCAAAGGAATTAGCTGGCATAGCTTCTCACTCACAACGTGAATTCCTTCCTTTCCCTGATGTGGGTCACTGAGCTGAAGCTTGGACAATTTCAGATCTAGGCAGTCAGATCCAAAAAGCAATTCTGACAGTTGAGAAGTTCTCTCCTTCCGTATGCTAAGTCAAAATCTGCTCATTCTAACTCTCCTTCATTTGGTCCGGTTCTTCACTACACAGAATTTAATAATAACACTCATGCTGGCCATCCACAGAGGCTCTGCCATGTCCCAAACATTGTGCTAAGTATTTAACATGAAATATCTCATCTAACCCCCCACACTTGGGAGACAAGCACTAATCTTATCCCCACTTATCAGGAGAAGGCCTAAGCCTCAGAGTAGATAATGAAGCAGCCCAAGACCACACCACTAAGAAGCAAAGCTGAGATTTGGATCCTTAGCTGTCATTCTCCAAAAGCTCAGCCAAACTTTTGACTTGCAGCCTCCAGAGAACAAATCCACCTCTTTTTCATAAGATGGCACTCCAAGTATTAGAAGCCTCTTTCTCCTACAGACTTTTCTTTCTACCTGAAATATGTCCAGGTCCTTGAATCATTCTCAGTAGAACATAAGAGCCAAAATAAGAACCATCTTGGTGACCTTTCTCTGAAAAAGTTCCAGGTTCCAATCTCTTTTCTAAAATGTGGTGCCAAGAATTGGCCATTCTACATGTAGTCTGACAATTACGTCCATCCTTACACATCTTAGTAAACAGCTAAAAAGTAGGGCAGCCATTTTGGCAGCTATAAGCTAACACTCTCCTGCATCAAATGAAGATGCTCCTGAACCAGAAATGGTGTGACCATAAATGTGTGGGACAAAGAAGAGGTCTCACATGAATGATCTGGGACCAGTCCCCCAGAGAACTGCCTTATACATAGGTGGTCCTTGCAAACATCTGGCTTTTAGGCAATATAGATGGAGCCTTTTACACCATCACCCATTCACTGAATTGGAGGTTTAAGGTTTCAAATGGTAAACAAAACCTGTTGGTGCTGTTTGCAAGCCAACCCTAAACCTGCTTAAAATCCTTACCATCTAATCTTTGCAGCAGATTGTGTGCAACTCTGGAATGTTCTTATGAATTTTACCTTATTATTTTACTAAAATTAATGGAAAACTGAAGCAAAAGGACTGACATAAGTGACAACAAGCACAAGTCAAAGGACTAAGACAGGTAGCACCACACATTTCACAGCTCAAAATGGCTCATCTTTACCATGAATTGACACTTTAGCCAGGCAACTCCCTTTCGAGTATGAGGCTGAGTAATAAAACTATTAATGCTGTCAGAAAGAGATCCCTAAAGATTGTGCCTAAAAAAATGAAAAATCAGATTTTAAAATTCTTTTTAAATCTCTGGGATCAGTGGTCCCTTCCTCCTGTAAAACATGTAGTGCAATCTCATTTGCAAGTAGCTTCTGGCTTTACTACATACCAGCTGTAAAACCTTGGACAAAGTGCTAGATCTCTCTGTGACTCATGGTCCCATCTGTAAATGGGGACAATAGCTGCACCCACCCCATTTGTTATCAGGATATGAAATGAGTTAAAATGTATAAAGCCAGTATGCAATGGTGCCTAGAGAGTACCTGGAACATAGTTCAATTACTGTTGGCTATTTAATATTTATTTAATAGTGTGAGTCAAGTTAAAAGCTACTATCTTCCTGACTATGTGGAGTTCAGAGGGCATTAAGACAAGCCAATGCAGGAAGGGCAGTGAGATGGGAAGGGTCATGCACCCTAGGAGGAGGCAGGAATGGTCACAAAAAGAAGATGCCCCTAGGATAGCAAATGGTTCCATTGTAAAAGTGTAATACAAGAGAGGTAGTCTAGGCAGAAGGGCAATGATGAGTCACATGTGGAGTTCAGACATAGACAGAGCTGGTCAATGGGAGGCCTTGGCAGAGACCTGATAGGGCAAGCTGGCAGCAGGGGGAAGCCCTGACAAGCTTTAGTCCTCAGGAGGTCCAGGGGAAAAAAAAAAACAGGTCTCAGTCTAGAAGCAGGAGGAATGGGATCCCAAGCCAGGTACTAAATATGCAGGAGCTACATTACAAACTATCTACGAGAAGGCTCTGAATCCCCGTCTAGCCCCCCAGTGCCCAGGGCACCCTCCAGCACATGACTAAAACAAGAGCATCTACCATCCATTGCCAAGTGTTTTCTCTGTGCCTGAGCCAGTTTAGGTCCTCTTCACGGCCTCTCTCATACAACCCTCCCAATAGCTCCCCAAGAGAGCCCAGCATGGTGAAATGAATAGCCTAAGTGGTCAGATGAAGAAGGGATGATGGACAGACAGCTGGCAACATGGTCTCAAAACGAACGCAAAAGGCATTTCTTAGAAAAAAAGCATCATATCGCCCACCAATCTTATCCTCCACCATATCTCACATTCCTCCATCCACAGCCCCCAACACAGTCCCCAGATTGCCCCTACTATTCTATTCCCTTCATTCACTGAAATATCTCAAAAGCCCAGTTCAAATCCCATCTACTGGAAAAGGCTACACACACACCCCCTTATTAATTCTTCCCTCTCACCCTCCACTTTGCTTTTATTTCCTGTAGAATGCTGACAATAGTAGCCAACATTTTGGAGTAGTCTCAGATACTGTGCTAAATCTGTCCATGTTCTATGTCCTCCAATCTTCACAAGTATTTCCATTTTGCAGGTCAGAAAACTGAGGAGCCAAGTAGCGTAAGAGAACACAGTTGTGATTCAATCCCTAGCCTGTGCTCTTAGTCATTAGTACCCAGTTCTTTTCAATATTCTTCATGCATGTACATGTGTATGTCTTCCATGGAGCGGCATGGAGGGTAGAATAGAATGTGGCATCCCAATCCCTAACATAACTTCACAGTGTGCACCCACTGCTGCCACTCACTACCGTCTGCTAAATTTAGTTGACTTACGTAAATTCTATCTACATTTAAAATGAGGCTAATATTTGTAACAGGGCCTGGCACATGGTAAGATGAAATAATATGCATAAACAAACAAACAAAATGACTCCATGAGAGATACTATACATAATCACACTTATATTCTCAATGTTGTTCCAGGATAGATTTAAGGCAACATTTAATCCTTATACTAATGCTCTGAGGGGTGCATTTTTATCCCCATTTAACAACTAAAAAACTCAGGATCAGAGAATTTTTGAAACTTTACTCAAGTCACACGGCTGGTAAGCAGCTGAGACCATTTGAATCCAGGCCTCCCTGAATACAGACATCATGCTTTTCTGTTAGATGGGGATCAGGCTTGGGACAGGCGTGGGAATCACTTCAAGGTGAACTTGATACTGCATTACCTCAATCAGATGAATTTCCTTCAATGAAAGGTACAATGGGGTCTTAACTTGGGATGGAGCTGAGCCCGAAGAAGGTGACCTACAGGCCTCAGAAATGGTTCACTGGGGAGTTGGGAGAGCTTTGGAAACTGAGATACAGGCAGACCCTAAACCTAGACTCCAAGAAATACACTCATTTGATACTGGGTGTCAGATAGTTTCCCATAGTTCTCCTCACTAATCTGTACAGCCAACGCCAGCAGCTAACTCCCAACAGAAGGGGCCCAAGCAGCAGGGACATCCATTGAACAGCCTCTGCCCATAAAACTATCTCATTTTGATTCATATTTGTGTATATTATTTAATTACTTTAAAAACTGGTATATAATTTACAAAACTAATACATGATAGTTGGCAGCCTATATTAATAATGTTAGGGAAGAAAATTTACTAATATAGGAAAACGTTCACAATAAATTAAATGAATGAGTTGTTTACAAAACAGTACATACATTCTATTCTATTGGTCTGAGTGTCTGTTCTTGTGCCAGTACCATACTGTCTTGATGATTACAGCTTTGTAGTATAGCTTGAAGTCCAGGATTATGATGCCTCCTGCTTTGGTTTGCATTTTCAAGATTGCTTTGGCTATTTGGGGTCTTTATTTATTCCATACAAATGTTCGGATTATTTGTTCTAGCTCTGTGAAGAATGCTCATGTTACTTTGATAGGGATTGCATTGAATATGTAGATTGCTTTGGGTGGTATTGACATTTTAACAATATTTGTTCTTCCTATCCAGGAGCATGGAATCTTTTTCCTTATCTTTGTGTCTTCTTCAATTTCTTTCATAAGCTTTCTATAGTTTTCAGTGTATAGATTTTTCACCTCTTTGGTAAGATTTATTCCTAGGTATTTTATGGTTTTTGGTGCAACTGTAAATGGGATCGATTCCTTGATTTCTCTGTCGCTTCATTGTTGGTGTATAGGAATGCAACCGATTTCTGTGCATTGATTTTATATCCTGCAACTTTGCTGAATTCATGAATCAGTTCTAGCAGTTTTTTGGAGGAATCTTTTGGGTTTTCCATATAGAGTATCATGTCATCTGCGAAGAGCGAAAGTTTGACCGCCTCCTGGCCGATTTGGATGTCTTTTATTTCTTTGTGTTGTCTGATTGCAGAGGCTAAGACTTCCAATACTATGTTGAATAACAGTGCCGAGAGTGGACATCCCTGTCTTGTTCCTGACCTTAGGGGGAAAGCTCTCAGTTTTTCCCCATTGAGGATGATATTAGCATTGGGTCATTCATATATGGCTTTTATGATCTCAAGGTATGATCCTTCTATCCCTACTTTCTTAGGGTTTTTATCAAGAAAGCCTTGCTGTATTTTGTCAAATGCTTTCTCTGCATCTATTCAGAGGATCATATGGTTCTTGTCCTTTCTTTTATTGATGTGATGAATCACGTTAATTGTTTTGTGGATATTGAACCAGCCCTGCATCCCAGGTATAAATCCCACTTGGTCGTGGTGAATAATTTTTTTGATGTATGGTTGGATCTGGTTGGCTAATATCTTGTTGAGGATTTCTGCATCCATGTTCATCAAGGAAATTAGTCTATAGTTCTCCTTTTTAGTGGGGTCTCTGGTTTTGGAATCAAGGTAATGCTGGCTTCATAGAAAGAGTTTGGAAGTTTTCCTTCCATTTCTATTTTTTGGAACAGTTTCAAGAGAATAAGTGTTAACTCTTCCTTAAATGTTTGGTAGAATTCCCCTGGAAAGCCATCTGGTCCTGGACTCTTGTTTTTTGGCAGATTTTTGATTACTAATTTGATTTCCTTACTGGTTATGGGTCTGTTCAAATTTTCTATTTCTTCCTGTTTCAGTTTTGATAGTGTATATGTTTCTAGGAATTTGTCCATTTCTTCCAGACTGCCCATTTTATTAGCATATAATTGCTCATAATATTCTCTTATTATTGTTTTTATTTCTGTTGTGTTGGTTGTGATCTCTCCTCTTTCATTCTTGATTTTACTTATTTGGGTCCTTTCCTTTTTCTTCTTGATCAAACTGGCTAGTGGTTTAGTTAATTCTTTCAAAGAACCGGCTTCTGATTTAATCTGTTCTACTGTTTTTTTGGTTTCGATAGCATTAATTTCTGCTCTAATCTTTATGATTTCCTGTCTTCTGCTGGTTTGGGGTTTTATTTGCTGTTCTTTTTCCAGCTCCTTAAGGCTTAAGGTTAGGTTGCGTATCTGAGATCTTTCTTCCTTCTTTAGGAAGGCCTGGATTGCTATATACTTTCCTCTTATGACCACCTTTGCTGCGTCCCAGTGGTTTGGGGTTGTGGTGCTATCATTTTCATTGACTTCCATATACTTTTTAATTTCCTCTTTAACTGCTTGGTTAGCCCATTCATTCTTTAGTAGGATGTTCTTCAGTCTCCAAGTATTTGTTACCTTTCCAAATTTTTTCTTGTGGTTGATTTTGAGTTTCATAGCGTTGTGGCCTGAAAATATGCATGGTATGATCTCAATCTTTTTGTACTTAGGGCTGATTTGTGTCCCAGTATATGGTCTATTCTGGAGAACATTCCATGTGCACTGGAGAAGAATGTATATTCTGCTGCTTTAGGATGAAATGTTCTGAATATGTCTGTTAAATCCATCTGGTCCAATGTGTCATTCAAAGCAATCTACATATTCAATGAAATCCCTATCAAAGTAACACCAGCATTCTTCACAGAGCTAGAACAAATAATCCTAAAATTTGTATGGAACCAGAAAAGACCGTGAATAGCCAAAGCAATCTTGAAAAAGAAAACCAAAGCAGGAGGCATCACAATCCCAGACTTCAAGCTATACTACAAAGCTATAATCATCAAGGCAGTATGGTACTGGCACAAGAACAGACACTCAGATCAATGGAACAGAATAGAGAACCCATAAATGGACCCACAAACGTATGGCCAACTAATCTTTGACAAAGCAGGAAAGAATATCCAATGGAATAAAGACAGTCTCTTCAGCAAGTGGTGCTGGGAAAACTGGACAGCGACATGCAGAAGAATGAACCTGGACCACTTTCTTACACCATACACAAAAATAAACTCAAAATGGATGAAAGACCTCAATGTAAGACAGGAAGCCATCAAAATCCTCGAGGAGAAAGCAGGCAAAAACCTCTTTGATCTTGCCTGCAGCAACTTCTTACTCAACACGTCTCCAGAGGCAAGGGAAATAAAAGCAAAAATGAACTACTGGGACCTCATCAAAATAAAAAGCTTCTGCACAGGAAAGGAAACAATCAGCAAAACTAAAAGGCAACTGACAGAATGGGAAAAGATATTTGCAAATGACATATCAGATAAAGGGTTAGTATCCAAACTCTACAAAGAACTTATCAAACTCAACACCCAAAAAACAAATAATCCAGTGAAGAAATGGGCAAAAGACATGAATAGACACGTCTCCAAAGAAGACATCCAGATGGCCAACCGACACATGAAAAAATGCTCAACATCACTCATCATCAGGGAAATACAAATCAAAACCACAATGAGATACCACCTTACACCTGTCAGAATGGCTAACATTAACAACTCAGGCAACAACAGATGTTGGCGACGATGCAGAGAAAGGATCTCTTTTGCATTGTTGGTGGAAATGCAAGCGGGTGTAGCTACTCTGGAAAACAGTATGGAGGTTCCCCAAAAAACTAAAAATAGAACTACCATATGACCCAGCAATTGCACTACTAGGCATTTATCCAAGGGATACAGGTGTGCTGTTTCAAAGGGACACATGCACCCCCATGTTTATAGCAGTACTATCAACAACAGCCAAAGTATGGAAAGAGCCCAAATGTCCATCGATGGATGAATGGATAAAGAAGATGTGGTACATATATACACACACATATACACTGGTATACACACACACACACACACAATTGAGTATTACTCAGCAATCAAAAAGAATGAAATCTTGCCATTTGCAACTACGTGGATGGAACTGGAGGGTATTGTGCTAAGTGAAATTAGTCAGATAAAGAAAAAATCATATGACTTCACTCATATGAGGACTTTGAGAAACAAAACAGATGAACATAAGGGAAGGGAAACAAAAATAATATAAAAACAGGGAGGGGGACAAAACAGAAGAGACTCATAAATATGAACAACAAACAGAGGGTTACTGGAGGGGTTGTGGGAGAGGGGATGGGCTAAATGGGTAAGGGCATTAAGGAATCTACTCCTGAAATCATTGTTTCACTATATGCTAAGTAATTTGGATGTAAATTTTAAAAAATAAAAAATAAAGTTAAAAAAAAACAGTACATACATTTGTGAATCTACACTTTCAAAGTTGCCTAAGATTTTATACATACTTATCTTCATTTTTTAATTTTTATTTAAATTTTAGTTAGTTAACATACAGTACAATATTGGTTTCAGGAAGAGAATTCAGTGATTCATCACTTACATACAACACCCAGTGCTCATCACAACAACTGCCTTCTTTAATACCCATCACCCATCTAGCCCCTCCCCTGCCCATCTCCCTCCATCAAACTTCAGTTTGTTCTCTATCATTAAAAGTCTCTTGTGGTTTGTTTCCCTCTCTTCTTCTCTCCCCCACTTCCCATATGTTCATCTTTTTTGTTTCTTAAATTCCACATATGAGTGAAATCACATGTATGTGTCTTTCTCTGATTGACTTATTTTGTTTAGCATAATTCACTCTAGCTCCATCCCCATCATTATATATGGCAAGATTTCATTATTTTGGATGACTTAGTAATATTCCATAGTATATAGATAACATCTTCTTTATCCATTCCTCAGTCGATGGACATCTGGGCTCTCTCCATAGTCTGGCTATTGTTGATAGTGCTGCTATAAACTGTGGGGTGCATGTACCCCTTCAAATCTGTATTCTTGTATCCTTTGAGTAAATACCTAGTAGAGCCAATTCGGGGATCCTAGGGTAGTTCTATTTTTAGTTTTTTGAGGAACCTCCATACTGTTCTCCAGAGTGGCTGCATCAGTTGCATTCCCACCAACAGTGCAAGAGGGCTCCCCTTTCTTCACATCCTCGCCAACACCTATTGTTTGCTGTGTTGTTAATTTTTGCCATTCTGAAAGGTATGAGGTGGTATCTCATCGTGGTTTTCATTTGTATTTCCCTGATGATGAGTGATGTTGAGCATTTTTTCATGTGTCTGTAAGCCATCTGGATGTTTTCTTTGGAAAAGTATCTATTCATGTCTTCCACCCATTTCTTAATTGGGTTGTTTGTTTTTTGGGTGTAGAGTTTGATAAGTTCTTTATATATTTTGGATGCTAACCATTTATCAGTTATGTCATTTGCAAATATATTCTCCCATTCCATAGGTTGCCTTTTAGTTTTGTTGGTTGTTTCCTTCACCATGCAAAAGCTTTTTATCCTGATGAGGTCCCAATAATTCATGTTTGCTTTTGTTTCCCTTGCCTCCAGCAACGTGTCTAGTAAGAAGCTGCTATAACCAAGATCAAAGAGGTTGTTGCTTGTGTTCTCCTCTAGCATTTTGATGGTTTTCTATTTCACATTTAGGTCTTTCAACCACTTGGAATTTATTTTTGTGTATGGTATTAAAAAAATGGTCCAGTTTCATTCTTCTTCATGTTGCTGTCCGGTTTTCCCAACATCATTTGTTAAAGATTCTTTTCTGATTAATTGACCATATAGTTGTGGGTTCATTTCTGGGTTTTCTATTCTGTTCCATTGATCTATGTGTCTGTTTTTGTGCCAGTACCATACTGTCTTGGTGAGTGAAGCTTTGTAATATAGCTTGAAATCTGGAATTATGATACCTCCAGTTTTGTTTTGTTTTGTTTCAGAAATGCTTTGGCTATTCAAGGTCTTTCGTGGTTCCATACAAGTTTCAGGATACTTTGCTCTAGCTCTGTAAAAAATGCTGGTGGTATTTTGATAGGGATTTCTTAAATGTGTAGATTATTGTGGGTAGTATAGATATTTTAACAATGTTTGTTCTTCTAATCCATGAGCATGGAATGCTTTTCCATTTCTTTGTGTCCTTTTAATCTCTTTCATAAGTATTCTTATGTTATGAACAAAGCAAATTTTTTACTGCTTTAGTTAGGTTTACTCTTTAGTATCTTGTTTTTGGTAGAGTTGCAAATGGAATCAACCCTTCGATTGCTTTTTCTGCTGCTTTGTCATTGGTGTAAAGAGATGCAACAGATTTCTGCACATTGATTTTATATCCTGCAAGTTTGCTAAATTCACATATTAGTTCTAGCAATTTTGGGGTGGAGTCTCTCAGGTTTTCTACATAGAGTATCATGTCATCTGCAAATAGTGAAAGTTTCACTTCCTCCTTGCCAATTTGGATGCCTTTTATTTCTTTTTGTTGTCAGATTGCTGAGGCTAGACCTCCAGTACTATGTAAACTGGTATTGGTGAGAATGGACATCCTTATCTTCTTCCTGACCATAGGGGAACAGCTCTCAGTTTTTCCCCATTGAGGATGACATTAGCTGTGGGTCTTTCATATATGGCCTTTATGATGTCAAGGTATGTTCCATCTATCCCTACTTTGCTGAGGGTTTTTATCAAGAATGGACGCTGTATTGTGTCAAATCCTTTTTCTGCACCTATTGACAAGGTCATATGGTTCTTATCCTTTTATTATTTTTATGTTTATTTATTGTGAGGGGGGAAATTAGGGAAGGGGAAGAGAGAGACAGAGAGAGACAGAGAGACTGAGAGACAGAGAATGCCAAGCAGACTCCGTGCTATCAGCACTGAGCCCAACACGGGGCTCCATCTCACGAAGCATGAGATCATTACCTGAGCCAAAATCAAGAGTCAGATGCTTAACTAACTGACTGAGCAACCCAGGTGCCCCTTATTTTTTCTTTTACTAATGTGGTGTATCACTTAATTGATTTGCAAATATGGAACCAATTCAATAGCCCAGGAATAAATACAACTTGATCATGGCGAATAATTCTTTTAATGTACT
The DNA here is from genome assembly GCF_024362965.1 of Panthera pardus. Lineage (NCBI taxonomy): Eukaryota > Metazoa > Chordata > Mammalia > Carnivora > Felidae > Panthera > Panthera pardus. The sequence continues at coordinate 24,485,331 of NW_026527013.1, forward strand.
GTTGAATTCACTTTTCTAGTATTTTGAGAATTGTTATATTCATATTCATCAAGCATATTGGCCTGTAATTCTTTTTAGTAGGGCCTTTTCTGGTTTTAGAATCAAGGTAATGCTGGCCTTCATAGGAGTTTGGAAGTTTTCCTTCCATTCCTATTTTTTGGAACTCCTAATTTCTGAAGAATAGGTATTAACTCTTCTTTAAGTAACTGGTAGAATTCCCCTGGGAAGCCATGTGGCCCAGAACTTTTGTTTGTTGTGAGAATTTTGATTACTGATTCAATTTCTTTGCTGATTATGGGTTTGTCCAAATTTCCTATTTCTTCCTGTTTCAATTTTGGTAGTCTGTAAGTTCTAGGAATTTGTCCATTTTTTCCAGATTGCCCAGTTTGTTGGCATATAATTTTTCATCAGTATTCTGTTATAATTGTTTGTATTTCTGTGGTGTTGGCTGTGATCTCTCCTCCTTCATTCATGATTTTCTATATGGGTCCTTTCTCTTTTATTTTTGATAAGTCTGGCTAAGGGTTATCAATTTGATAAATTCTTTCAAAGAATCAGCTCTTAGTTTCATTGATCTGTCCTACTGGGTTTTTTTGTTTCTATATTATTTATTTCTGCTCTAATCTTTATTATTTCCCTTCTTCTGGTGGCTTTAGGCTGATTTGCTGTTCCTTTTCTAGCTCCTTTAGGTGTAAGGTTAGGTTGTATATTTGAGACTTTTCTTGCTTCTTGAGGTAGACCCTTATTGCAATATACTTCCCTCTTAGGACTGCTTTTGCTGCATCCCAAAGGTTTTGGACAATGGTGTTTTCATTTTCATTTGCCTCCATGTATTTTTTCCTTCTTCTTTAATTTCCTGGTTAACCTATTCATTCTTTAGTAGGATATCCTTTAGCCTACATGTATTTGAGGGTTTTCCAAATTTTTTCTTGTGGTTGAATTCAAGTTTCATAGCATTGTGGTCTGAAAATATGCCATACATACTTACCTTTAAACTGCCAATGTATGAGCTCATTTTAATTGCAACAAAAACTCAGTGAAGCACTATTATTATCCCCATTTTGTAGCTTAGGAAACTGAGGCTCAGAGAGGTTAAGTCACTTGCCCAGAGTCCCAAAACCTTGTGAAACACAGTCAGAATTTGAATCTAGGAGCCAAAATCCAGAGGCCAAACTTAGGGCTCAGAGGGACAGCATTAGCAAAGTCATGGCAGTAAAATAGCTAGGTTAAGATAATTCCACACCTATGGTCTTATTTGATCTTCATATTTGCTTGTGAATCAGGCAGGGCTACCACTTTTGTCCCCATTATATAGATGAATAAACTGAGTCCAGGAGCTTAATTACCTTGGGAAGATCACCAAAAAAGGTAGTCATCAGGTCTGCTCAAATTACTAATTGCCTAGTATCTACATCTTCTACCTGGCTGATAAGATTCCTAATGTAAGTGAAGTATCTGTCATGGTCACTACAATATTCTAGCACACAGCAAGTACCCAGCAAACAATAGGCATCCAATAAAGATTTGTTGGAAGAGTGAAAGAATGAAGTTCATAAAATAGCGTATAGTAGGTTAGATGGTGCCTATCTTTCCCCAACTCCAAGAAAAGTTATATCTGCTTAAAACCTACAAATATTACCTCATATGGGGAAATCTTCCTTGCAGATGTAATTAAGTTAAAGATCTTGAGGTAAGATCATCCTGGATTACCTGGATGGGTCCTAAATCCAATGAAAAGTGTCCTCGTAAGAGAAAGACAGAGGGAAATTTGAGACAGAAGGGGGAAGACACAGACACACAGCAGAGAACATAATATAAAGATGCAGGCCGAGACTGGGGGGTGGGGGGAGTGTGATCACAAGCCAAGGAACACCTGAAGCCACCAGAAGCTGGAAGAAGAAACAAATTCTCCCCTAAGGCCTCTGGAGGGAGCATGGTCCTGCTGACACCCTGATTTCAGACTTCTGCTCTCCAGAACTGTCAGCGGATACATCTCTGTCATTTTAAGCCACCCAGTTTGTGGTAATTTGTTATAGCAGCCCTAGAAAACTAATATACAGCACTTACCAACAGCAATGCAAGTGTAATACACTTAACAATTTATAGCACCTTCATAGACATTACTTCACCTGGTCTTCACAATAGCTGCAGGGAAATGCAAGGTTGTTTGACCCAGGTCTCAGATCAGCACAATGAACAGCAAGTAGTTGGAATTACCCTGGCATAGGGAAAAATGTAGGAGGTCAGTGAAGGTAAAAGGGTGACCAATTATCACAAGCCTTAAATGCCAGACTGAGTAGCTCAAGCTTAGTTTACGGGTTTCAGGAATTGCAAGATCAGAAATATGCTCAGTGACAATCAGTCAGCAATCTGGAGCCTGAGGAGTTCAAGTAAGGCAGACCATCAGGAACTATTTCAATAATGGAGGAAATGGGGGCCTGTGGGGATGGAGACTGAGTGTGGAGAGGAGAGGGATGAGCAGGCCACACTGACATATCCAGAAAAGTAACAACAGCTGCTGTTTACTGAACCCCTGCTCTAAGCCAGGCCCCATGCCAACTGCTGACAGACATTACTATATTTCTAATGCTTGCAAGGTAATGGGCATCACTCTCATTTTAAAATGAGAATCTGGAGATTCAGGAGCTTGCCTGAGGTTACCCAGCTTGAAGCAGAGAATGGAGGCCTTGAATTACATCTGACTTGGGCACCCACATGTCCCACTACAAGTTGTGGCTATACAGACAATGGTTGGTAAGCAGCTCCCAGTGGAGGGGGAATAGGTTACAAAAATGCTGATCATAAGAGCCACCAACAAAACTAGTGGGTGGTTTCTCTTTTTTTTTTTCAAATAATGCTTAGAAAAAAATGACTTTACCTATAATCCCACTATGAAAGATAACTGCTATCAACAGTCTGGCATAAACATGTTGTCTAGAGTTTTTCTACTTGAATGTGTGTACATGTGTATATGTAGGGGTGTGTGTGTGTGTGTGTGTGTGTGTGTATAGGCATGTATGTGTTCTCTTTATTAAAACAGGACAATACTATATATGCTGTGGAAAAGTCTACTGTATGCACTTGACATAAAATCTGAATAACCCAGTCTTTTATATAAACTTGACCAGCAGGGCAATGATGAGTAAAGGCAGCCAGGAGAGGCAGTAAGAGTGGTCCATCATGGGTAGGAGAATTTATTTGGTATTGTTTAGAAACATAAGAGCACCATGAATAAAAGCACACTGATTTTTAGTCTGCTTATTATTGTTTCTAAATCCTCCACAGACAATCCACTCTGCTATCACCTGTGCCTGGAGGGGGCAGCATCTACTGCCCCGCGCTCTTTGGCAAGATGCTGCACTAGGGAAGATGGTGTCTTGGCGGGGGGTGGAGGTTCTCAGAAACAGGGATGGCTCATTGGTTTTGCCACAAATTGAAAGGCACACACACTGTGCTCTTGTTAGACAAGTAAGAAAACTGTCCCCACTCCCTCCTCATAGAGATCTTCAGAAAACATGTAAGGCAATACCCACCATGTCCTTTATGATCTTGGGAGGAAGTGTCAGGAAAAGTCAATTAAAGATATTAAAAATACAGCCCATCTTCAATGGAGTCCTGGCAACTCATCCAGTCAGGCAGTTCTCCTCTACATTCACTGCTGAATAACAGAAGAGATGACTTTCTTTCTTTTCCTTCTTTTGTCTTTCCTTTTCTTTTTTTTAATGTATCAAAGACCAAAACTTCTTGAGATGAGTTATTGAGAAGATATAAGGGAAACAGAATAAACTGCTCTAAAAACAATCAAGCTGTCTGCACAGACACAACTGGAGTTTAGTTTCTAAAAACTATAATGGTATAATTTTCCTGTTGGCCATTCCCTTAAAATAATAACTGAACTGGCAAACCCATTCCTCATAAACACTTTCATCATCTTTGGCTTGACGAGGCCTAGCTACTGAGCCACAGATAAAAGTTTCTTCAAGATAGTAAATCATGAGCCATATGTTAGAAATTACCCCATGCCCCTATAAATGAGACGGTACCCCCCTTTGTCTTTTCCAAAACAGTGGAAGGGATTTTTGGCAGCCAGACACACATTAGAATCCCTAGGAATAACACTGCTAATCCCCAACACAACATTTTTAAGCCTTCAGAGTCATATGTCACAATAGTATTTTTACAGTGTCTGGAGAGATCATGTTTATAAAAACAGATTCAAAACAACAACAAAAAAAAGATAACTGGAAACTGAGCTCCAGCCATCTCAGGTGTGAGGAAAACTCTTGATGTGGGCAGTGTCTTTGCCTGGAAACACAGACATCATCATGAGAAATAGCAAAATGTTATTATGATGGACAACCCAGGCTCTGCAGCCCAGTGGCCTGGATTCAAATCCTGACTCCATTAGTTGCTAGCTGTTATGACCCAGAGCAAGTAACTTAACCTCTCTGTATCTCAGCTTTGGTATCTGTGCAATGGGAATGGTAATAGTACTTGCTTCACACAGTTATGAGAATTAAATGTAATAATACAAAGGCTTCCAAAATTTTTCTGAAATATAGTTTAGAATAGGCCTCCTACTATAGCAAAAAATTTTGAGTGATAACAGAGTCAAGGTTTTTACAGTCCATGCCTAAAAGTAGACTATTCACTTTTGCTCATATTGGCCAGAACTTAGTCATATGGCCATACATGTAAGGCATCTGCAAGATGTAGTCCAGTTGTGTGCCCATGAAGAATAAGGGAATGGGGTACTGGTGACAATGGTAGTCCATAAAACATGGATTTCACAGAAATGAAAGTTTCAGGAAACAATTCCTCTGCTTACTAAACATGAGAAACTAATATTTCTATTCCACTCCACTCAATTCTAATATTTTTCATTTAAAACATGTTGGTCATGACCAAATCAGGTGTTTGTCACAATCCACTAATATTTTGCTCAGTAAGTGTTAGTTGTTGTTATTAGCAATGGTGGTGGCAGCGGGCAAAAGGACAAACTAGATGCTTTTGAATTTTTCAGAAAATTCTTGGTATTTGGTTCCACAAGACTTTACAATGATGACATGCATTCTGACTTCAGGTATTAAGAGTCTGAAACATGCATCTAGAAACACTGATCAATTCCTAGAACCCAGGCTGCTTTTGGAACACATAACTAATTATAATCATACACTATAGAAACTAATATTAATAAGCACGCACACACACCCACACACACATGTGCACAGAGAAATGAAAAATGACCACTAAAAAAGAGACGAGAGAATACATAAAGAAGGAACCCTGACAAGAAAGAAAAAGAGAGATTAATCCTCTCTGAATACACAAAAGCAAGCACAGAGCCCAGGTACTGCTCTAGCAATGAGTGCACAAGTGATAGGCCAGGTCTTGTTATTCATATCATGGCCCTATAAAGTCTTCACAAATTGTACAATATTTGCACAAGAACATGTGTACAATATTCTTCCCTGGCCTTTGTGATGTGCTAAGGGATCTGAACTTCCCCTCTATACTCATGAAAGACTATTTAAGAATTCAAGGTATGACATAATACATAATCAGATATGTATTTCAGATGAATACCTAGGGATATACTAGGGCTGGCCTGATGTGAAGCAGGGAGATGGTGAGGAGGTTGCCACAGTCAGAGAAGACAGTGGTCTGAAATAAGGCAGAGATGGTAGGTAGAGAAAGAAGAGCCCTGAGTCAGAGGATACACAGAGGCTTAAACTGGTAGACTCTGTGACTGATTTATAGATAAGAAAAATCTCCAGGGAGGAAGTGCAGTCTTCTGACTTGGACAACTGAGTAGATAAACTGCTATTTGGTGAGATGAGGAACACAGAAAGAGAAACAGGGACTTTGATGAATTCAATTTTATACAAGTTATGTTTGAAGTACCTGAGGCTCAGTCAAAGATGCCCAGTCAGCATCAGAAATGTGGGCTAGAAGTGAAATAAGAGTGCTATGGAGACCCAGATTTGGGAATTAGAAGCAAATGAATGATGGTTAAACTCAGGGGGTCACTGTGGAATTGGATCTAACTACAAAGACACCACAGGCCAACCCCCCACCCCCAGCCCTCAGTGCCACCAACCCAATGCACAACAGAAGGTGGCAGTTGGGATGAGGAATGGGAAGGAGCTTGAATGCTTACTAAACAGAACAGGCAATAGCATAACACCCAACTGACCTTGGACTATGGCTTGGTTTCTTTATTCATTCACCAGGTGTTTACTGAGCCTCTAATATATAAGAGGCACTGTGTCAGAGACTGAAGAAACCATGGTAAACAAGAGAGACTTGGCACCTACCCATGGTCTAGTGGGCAAGGAAGCCAAAAACAAGGAAGCAAATAAAAAAATCAATACAGAATACCATGAAGAAAACATGGTACTGAAACAGAGAATATCAGGGAAGGGGAAGGACCTACTCAGATTATAAGATCAGAGAAGCCTTCTTTTAATAGGTAGCATTTAAATAGAGACCTCAAGAGATGCCTGGGTGGCTCAGTCAGTTAAGCATCCAACTTTGGCTCAGGTCATGATCTCGCGGTTTGTGAGTTCAAGCCCCACATCAGGCTCTGTGCTGACAGCTCAAAGCCTGGATTCTGCTTCAGATTCTGTGTCTCCTTCTCTCTCTGCCCCTTCCCCTCCCACACTCTCTCTCTCTCTCTCTCTCTCTCTCTCTCAAATAAATAAACATTTAAAAATTTAAAAAAAATAGAGACCTCAAGAATGAGAAAGAACCCAATGGGGAGAAGGGAAGAGGGAATTGGGCTTTAGACAAGGACAAAGGACAGATGCTGGATGTTTGAAAAACTGACCAGTGTGGTGAAGCTTAGAAAACAAAGGGGCATGCTGAGTAAGGGTTAGATCATAGGAAGGAGTTTGGATTTCACTCTAAAGGTAATAGAGAGCTATCAAAGGTGTCTTAGCAGGAGAATAACATGATAAGACACATACTTTTTGGCTTCCATGTAGAAAATGGATGAAGGAGGAATTGTGGACTCAGGGGCACCAGACAAGAAGTGAACACCAATGGTGGTCTAGACCAGGGGGTTAGTCAGGGATATGAGGAGGAGTCAAATGCCTTTGAAATATAATTGGAGGGATAATCATCAGGACTTAGTTATAAATAGGATAGAGTGGGTGGGTGGAACAATCAAAGATGATTCCAAAGTTTCCAGCTTGAGCAGCAGAGTGGATTTTAGTATTTATCTCTCAAGGTTATTGTGAGGGATGAAGAAATAACATGTGTGCATCACTCAGCACCAAGGCCAGCACATTAGGTGAGCGGCTGTAAACAGGTGTCTTCCTCATCAATATTACTCTTCCCGCATGATAGATCTACACCTAAAATCAGGTTTCAGGATTGGTTTGTCTTCATTTTCTACTCTCCTCCACCACACAGAACTCTGGACTGTTCCGTTAACTTCTTTCCCATGCATTCTGCTTACTCAAACCCTCATCAGGAGGGAAAAAAAATTGAAAAATACTTAGCATATTTTTGCTAACAAAAATATCTTTCCTCCCAGCTTAACTTTCCTCCCAGCTCTAACAAGTGAGTCACATTAGTCAGTTCCTCCCACCAGGGCCACCCTCATCTAGCCGAGAATAAAAAACCATTCCTATTCTCATGTCTAAAACTCCAAGTGGCTCTTGGCCAAAGATGTGAATCTAGAAATCCCCCAAGCAAAATTCATATCCCAGAGCCTAGCAATTATTTCCAATAATACAGCTCACATTAATACCATTTGTCTTTTAGTAACTGAGTTAACTTTCTGCTGCTTAGGCCAGGATTCATAAGATAATATCCTTCAGATAGAAAAGAGGGGCTGCACTGGGGCACCTGGGTGGCTCAGTTGGTTAAGCATCCGATTTCCGCTCAGGTCATGATCTCACGGTTCGTGAGTTCGGGCCCCGCGTCGGGCTCTGTGCAGACAGCTCAGGGCCTGGAGTCTGCTTCTGACTCTGTGTCTCCCTCCCCTCAGCTCCTCCCCTGCTCACACTCTGTCTCTCTCTCTCAAAGATAAATAAAGATTAAAAAAAGAAAAGAGGGCTGCAAAGATCTCAAGCATTACACACATGAAGGAAGCAGTCAGTGGTGTGCTGGAACCAGCTTCTTACCAGCTTAGGAGAGCTGATTGTGCATTTCTTCCCAACTCTGAGTTCAAAGACATCATATTGGTAGCTTGAAATCAGCCACAGTGAGAGTAATTACCCCCACAGACCTCTGCAAATGATACAAATCAGGAGTTTCCTTCCCTTTTAAAAGCCAGCTGTTAAATATTTACCAGCACACCACTGGAAGCAGCTTTTATTTTTAAGGTGCCATTTAATAGGCACTTGCTGTGTACCTGGCACTGTGGTAGGCACCTTACTCTTGTTACCTCACTTAGCTCGGCAACCCCCAGACAGGACACTGAACTTGTCAGAGCTCCTGTCACTCATCTTGCTGCCTCCTTCCTCCTGGCCTAAACTGTCCTCAGTCCTTCTGCCTACTTTTCCCTTCTCACCTCACCCCACCTTCACTACCATCTCCCTAACATCTGTCTCAGCAATCCTTATGAAACATTGGATCCCTCAGGAATTAAATTCAGCAAGCCATCTACCATGTACAAAGCAAATGGAACTGTTACTCCTTCTGTGTCCCTTCTGTGTCATGCACAAACCTGTCATGGAAGTTTATATTTTGGAAGTTCATCATTATTTATTATTTGAACTATATGAAAATGCTCATATTCATTTTTTTTTACTTATAAAACATGAAATGGAGTCATTTTGGAGTCAGTCTGCTGCTCTTGGGAGAACTACATACAAATCAAAACTTTATTCTAGAAGTATGAGAAATCAGCATGCTCCAAGCCCTTTTTCCTTAATTTTCTTTTCCTTTTTAAGGAACTGGGAGTAGAATCAATAAAACAGGACAATTCATTAAAAAAACAAGCCTAGCAAAGTATCCATTCCCAACTCCATAATCCTCTGTCTATACATACACAGCCCAGCCACCAGGGGAGGATTGATGAAAGCCATTTGCTTCAGTGGGTACAACAGGCTATACCCTCAGCAGAAGCCCAGAGTGTTAAGTGACTTCTCTAAAACAAAACAAAACAAAAAAACAAAACAAAAATACTAAGACAATATCTAACCATCAGATACATACATTTTGCTCTCAGCAAAGAATAAAAGGTTAAGAATACGCTCTGATTCACAATAAATTAGTTCTTGTGGAATGATTTCTTCTTCACAACACTAAGAACATAATGCCTTAATATGTTTCTAGAGAATTCCTCCTTGCTTCTGGAAGTCTGTTCTCTGAACCGCTTTCAAAAAGGATGCTTTATTAACATGCTTGGCTACACAAGATGCAAATGTTGCCATTAACTGAGAGTCAAATTACAAAAACATAACTTCTTCCAATGTCTGGATCAAAATAGTCATCAGAACATTGGTTTGGCCATCTTTGTATTCCACCATTAGGCAGGATACCACAGGCCATATGAGAGGAGCATAAGATTTTAGCCTGCTGGCAATATCCAAAGTCTGCAGTCACTTTCCCTGACAACTACTTGTAGCCAAAAATTTTCTCAGGTGAAAATTCCATTTAGGTTTTGAAACCTCAAGTTACCTTACCCATGAATTGCAGTGCCTTTTAGGGAGATATAAAATGACTGATCCTGGGGGTGAAAACGGGTTTCCCTTAATTATCAAAAAAACACTATACACTCTTATAAATAACTGTAAAGGTAAATTATAACTACAAAATCTGAGTATAATGATTTTGTATCTGTATAAAGCCTCTGGAAATATCCTAATTGAGGAACCCATATGTAACTGCAATGCAATCTAGAATGAAAAACAGTTGGCAACTGTAATAGAGAATTTTGAGTGTCTCCAAACTCAAGCTCCTAAAAGGCTACCAAGCCTATGCTACTAATTGGTTAAGAAATATAAAATGCATTATTCAACCACTGACATTGAAATCACACATGTTTTAGGTCTAAAATATCTTAGGCCTTCAAGCTAAGAAAGCATTTGGGCAAAAGACAAGCTGGCATTGCATCTGGGCTCCTATTTCCCGAACGACATTGTAGAAGTTTCTCTGTACAACTGAAACCTAACCCTCTTTGGGAAAACATTTCTGCCCATTACCAGCTTATCAGAGACCATCAAGAATGGGATCACCCAGTATCTCCTTCTTGACTTGATTAAACTATTATTAAATGCCTGAGAGAAGGAGAGTGGCCTAACAGCCTCTGACCTTAAGTAACTCTAAGAGCTATTTGTGGTAGCTGAAGAAGCCCAGATTTTTCTGGCCACTTTTGTGTTTCTTGACCTCTAGCTTAAAAGTGATGAAGTTTTGGGGTGATGGGGGATTCATGGGGTCTGGAGCTGACAGCCAAGAAAGAATTCTTGAAGACATCTTTGGTGCAAACAGGTGATTTCATTAAAGCATGGGACAGGACCCATGGGCAGGAAGAGCTGCACTGGGGTTGTAGGGGGTAACCATTTTATGGAGTTGGAAGAGATAAAGTTTCCAAAGAGACTTTCACATACTAAAGACTCACTGGAGGCCTAGCTATGGTCAACCTAAGGTTGCTTTTCCCTCTAGCAAAGCAGTAACATTAAGACAATATGGAGCTTCTGGACTTCGCCTATTGTTGGGATTGCCTTTTTCTGGTAAACTGGTGGAGACTCTTATCAGTTTGACCATTTGTTTTTTGTCCTTTCCTGTTTTGGAGTAGCTGGGAGTGTCCAAGGAATATCATACATGTCCCTCCTGGTTGGAAGCGGGGTGCTGGTTAGTGCTTTGCCCCTCAGCCTGCCCCACACTCTCATCAAAAGGGGTACAATTAAGTCCTACTCATCCTAATGAGGACAAAAGAGAGAATTATTTCTTATTTGAAGAAAACCCAATTATTAAGTCATGGTATACTCTTTAATTATGTATAATTTTACAGCAATTTCTTTAAAATCTGAATCAAACCTTTTTTTCAATGACTTAATAAGTACCAACTGAAAATGTTTCAGATATGATGAAAAGGCACATTCCCCTATCTGTACTGTTTCTACAACAGATCAGGAATGAGCACCCCCTGAATCATCTCAATTACTTTGTGACTATTCTCCAAGAAAAGAAGCATATTAAAAACAGAAGATACAAAAGACAAACTGAAACCTTGGGAATAGAAATTATAGTATTTATTTAGAGTGAGCTTGGTAAGAACTAAGTAAATGCCTTCTCATGATAAGCTCATAGACTAACCTAAAGAACAACCCTGTTAGGTTACATTTTTATTGTCTTGGAGAAACATTCACAATACAACAATTAATCAGATTGTTCTAAGTTCCATGAAAGCAGTGGTGGTCTATCACAATTGCTTACACCAGTGTGCCCCATCTCCCAAAAAGGGGCCTGGCACACAGTCAGCATTCAGAAGATATTTGTATACTGGATGCATGATTTCATTTTACTTTTGCTTTGCTAAGTATACTTAAAGTCCCATTTTTATTAACAGACATGCAAATATTTGTAATTAGATCCTCTGAAGTTTTTAAAGTGGCATATACACTTAATCAAATGTATATTTAGAAAGTATTGAAAAATCTCCCAATCACATGAAAAAAAGGCAAAATATGACCCCCAACAGAGCCACTTATACTCAGCAAGACAGGTTTTTTTTGAAGAATGGGGTATGTGTGCATGTGCTTATGCATGCATGTGTGCACATGTGTGTGTATATGTGTGTCTGTGTGTCTCGTTATAAAGCCAGTAAACTGGACTGAGACTGTCTTTGATTTCTGTTTCTTCAAAAGTATTTTCACATAAAGTCTTTTAACACTCCATAAAACTCTGCCCTCTCTTAACAAAACTGTTTGTCTCATATAGAATCCCCATTTCTTTGAATAGCAACCAAAAAAGACCCAATCCTTACTATCTGCCACCCAGGCATCAACATCTCCTCCATCGAAGAAATTATCAGGGAATATGGTAACCAGGTTCCGTCTGCCCTCAGCTTTTATTTTTCAGCCTGCAGACAACTAAATACTTGATTAAAGTAAGCAGGAGCCTTTGTTCCATAGCTGTGTATGACAATACTTATGATTGCTATGGAAATATTCCTCATTAAACTCATCTCCAAATTGTTGTCCCCATGTTCAGGGTGCTGTCTTAGAAAAGGGGAGTATCTTTTCACAATTTGAGTCACTGGAGTACATTGTATTCTGAGCAGGACCCCAATTACCCAGCATCTGATTAATGTCTGTCCAAACTCTTGCCCAGTAACAAGACCCTCTGTAACTCTGCTAACCACCTAACAACCCACATCATTAGGGCCCATTATCTTTTATAATGTTGATTCTTGGTATCCAAGGGCTGCGGTTCAGACGGACTATTTAAAGGCATTAAAATAACAACAGCCTTGCCAGCTGTGGGCATGGCCACCGAAACTACCATCAGGTCACAAGGCCAGATGTAACAGATGCCAGGAACAAGACTAAGGCAGACGGAGCACACACTTAAGAAAACAGATCCACTTGTATTCCCAAAGGAGACCAAATCCCATGGGTATGGAGAATCAATAGCTAGCAATATAGATGATGGTACCCCCAACTTCTCTAACTAGCTCTAGTTGACCTCTTAAATTTTATCTCCTTTCTTGTCAAATTTCATCTTGAACAAGGCTTAACATTTGCAAATCTTGGAAAATTTTATCTTTTTTCCAGCCATAAGAGTCAACTTTACAAAAATCACATATGGAGTTCCTTATGCAACTGCCACTGGCTACTGTTCTTTCTATAAGCTCATTATGGAATAGGTATCATTGTTGAGCCCTCTCTACTTAATAGGCATTTTGAAGGATTTTGCCTGTATTATTTAATCTTATAACAATAATTTCTGTTTCACAAATGGGGAATGAGGTCAAAGAATGCTAATAACTTTCTCAAAGTCACCTGGCCAAAAAAAGAGCCAGGGTTTGAACACAGGTCTCTCTCACACTAAGATTCAGGTTCTTAACCATGACACTACACTTAGAATTCATACTAGGCAATCTCAACCGATAGTTCCCAATTTTCCAAGGATGAAGACACATTTCCAATGACATAATGTTTCATAAGTTAACATGTAATGAAAAGGTTAGCATAGAGTCCAACATATACTAAATAGCCAAGAAATGTTAGGTGTTTTATTACCATTAACATTGTTATGAAGGACCTCAGGATAATAACTACTTGTTGGATTCACTGATGATGATGCTAATGAACAAATTAATTTCATATCCATTATAACAGCATCTACACTAATTTGAAAAAATAATGTACTGATATATATAAAAGATATGATTTGCTAAGTATAAAAGATCCTTGTAGCATACGTATATGCAGACCTTGTAACACACACACACACGCACGCACGCACGCACGTATGCAAACATGCCAGATTCAGAACACTTCTTGAGATCCCAACTTTTCTGAGCGGTATTCCGGAATCCTCTAGCAATCCTCTTCCTTCCATTAATTAACAGTCTATTAATAGTATCCTATACCTCCAAAGACACACCAAATGAATGCTTACATCATGCATTAATTATCTTTACTTAATTTCACCACTTTTAACAGATGTGAGTTCTTGCCTAGGCTAGGTTTAAATAGATGCAACTCAGCTAGATAAGTCAGCCTATGCCTGAAATATACTAATTTCTACCTTATACCAATAATAATGCAGTTAAATAATCAGAAGAACTGGATGGAGACAAGCAAAATGAAGGGCAGCTTCAAGGAGGGAAGGAAAGCATTTAGAATACGAGAAATAGGACACAAGAGAACTCTCATCAGGTGCTGTTCACACTGTTACAAAAACCCCAAGATGTTTGCTGCAGGCATCTGTATGACAATAAAATGCCTATTTCATAGGGATTCAAGACTAGAGATTATTTGTAATAACTTTTCCCCTGATTATAAAAGTAAGACATGGTATTTTTGAAAACAGGAAAAATACAGAATAGTTTAGGAAAAAAAGTAATCACTATGACCATACCCACACATAACTATTGACATTTTTCTGTACTTCTAACCATCCTCTTATCTATTTATTTTTCAAACTACAGATCTATTTACATTTGTGGTTTTTCACAAAATAAAACTGAAATCATAGGATCTAATAAGCTTATATCCTGCCTTTTTCATTTAGCAGTATGTCCTAAGATATTTTCCATTAACTATTCTTCAAAAATATTATATGCAATAGCATTAGAATACTCCATCTCATAGGCCTAAAGGATCTTAAAGATAATTACCTTTTATTTATGTTTAGAGATTTGATTATAGGGTTAGAAGAAGGTAAATCTTCTCAAGGGAAAAAATGTTTTAAAAATGATTTTTATGTTGTTCAGTTACTTGGTAAACAGCAAACAAAAGGACACATCCCAACTGGGGTACCACGAGATTAGGGACATTGCTGTCTTAGCCACATCATGATTTCTTCAGGGCCTACAGAAGTACCTGGCACAATAAATATTTATTTAAATTTTTTTTTTCAACGTTTTTTATTTATTTTTGGGACAGAGAGAGACAGAGCATGAACGGGGGAGGGTCAGAGAGAGGGAGACACAGAATCGGAAACAGGCTCCAGGCTCCGAGCCATCAGCCCAGAGCCTGACGCGGGGCTCGAACTCACGGACCGCGAGATCGTGACCTGGCTGAAGTCGGACGCTCAACCGACTGCGCCACCCAGGCGCCCCAATAAATATTTATTTAAAGAGAGGAAAAAGGAGCACCTGGGTGGCTCAGTCACTTGAGTGTCCAACTCCTGGTTTTGGCTCAGGTAATGATCTCAGGGTTCATGAGATTGAGCCCTGTGTCCGGCTCTATGCGGATGGTGCAGAGCCTGTTTGGGATATTCTCTCTCTCTCTCTCTCTCTCTCTCTCTCTCTCTCCCTCCCTCCCTCCCTCCCTCTCTCTCTTTCTGTCCCTCCTCCACTCTTGCTTTCTTTCTTTCTCAAAATAAATAAATAAACAGAAAGAAAGAAAGAAAGAAAGAAAGAAAGAAAGAAAGAAAGAAAGAGAAAGAAAGAAACAAAGAAACAAAGAAACAAAGAAAGAGAAAGGGAGGGAAAAAAGCTGGTGGCTAGGCATTAGCCTCTAGAGATTACACTCAGAGAGTCACACACTTGGGGTTTCTAGAAAACTCAGTTCTTCCTGTGAGCCTCTGCTAGATTAAGTAAAGCTCAAGAAGAGCTTGCACACATAATTATGTTTTACTGTTTCATAGATGGCATTTTTACTAAGTGTAAACTGCTTCCATTTTGCAGGATGCAAACTAGCTGGCAACATAGCAAAGTCAACTGTGGTAATTTGACCCCCAGAATGCATCAGGGTTTATCAGATCCAGACAATGTGGGAATAAACTGACGCATCTTCAGGCAGATTTTCCAATCAATCTCTTCTAGGATGTTAACTTGGGCAGGATAAAATTTCCATGATTCAGCCTATCAAATCATAAAGCTGTCAGAGGGACTGCCACAAATGGATCATTAATTGTTGCCAGGAATACTAAGTTCATTCTTTCTGCCTGAAAAGATGGCGATTCCAAAAATCATAGATTCTGAACAAATATTTAAAAGTAAGATTTCTGCCCACAACTTGAAGTTAATTCTAGCAAGTTCTTCTTCACTCAACAGGTCAGGAATTCAGGACACCTGTTCATTTTACCTATACTTGCTTCAAACTGTAGTTTTAAAGTACTGATTTCCTATATTTTATCATTTCACAGATGTAATGGCAAACAGTGCTAAAATGTTATAAATCTCAATGTTGAGAACAACTAACAAGAAGAAGCAAAACATGAGGAATGGGGAAATTTGTGCTATTATTCACCCTTAAAATCTTTCTTGTCCTTAGACTTAGAACTGACAACCATTCAGAAGTTGACTCAGTGGCAAAGGGCATTTCAGTGCCTCATTAGAAATAGGCAAATGGTAGATTCTAAGCTCTCTAGCAGGAAAGAAAGTATGGGGTTGAAGAACATATAACCCTGCAAGTGGTATGGAGTGGGGACTGCCCTACAGTTAAGGGGCACATCCATTAGTCCATTAGATAAAGCAAAGAAATGGAATGTTGGAAAGAATATTGGGGCCTCTCCACAAAAAAACTGAAGTTACAACAACTTCCCCCTGAAGTTGCCAGGGGAAGCAGGGGCTAGAAAGCAGCAGCTTGGAAATTATAGGATGACCACGGCCACAGTTGCCTTAGGAGCTCAGGCTCAGGAAACAAGGTGCCTGGTGATGGAGTTGGGCCCAAGGGCACTCTCATCCTCCAGCCAGTTTCCACAGAACAGCCATGGGGGCAATTTAATCACTCGCCCCCCTCCACTTAAACGTTTCAAAGTCTTCCCACTGCCCAATGGATCAGGTGCAAGCAACTTAAGGCAACATTTGAGGCCTTTTGCTGTCCTGCTCAGACCCTTCTCAAACCACCCGCCTTCCTTCTATCTCTCTCTATAGGAGAGAACTTGACTGATTTCAGCTTCTGGAAAACATCACTCATGCTCCTCCCTATCTCAAATCTTCACCCCTGTGCTGCCTCCTTCCCATGCACTTCACCCCTTCTCTACCTTGTCTACTTCCAGTCTGTTCAGTCACCAAGATGCCTGGTTTAGCCTCCCAGACTAGGCTGTGGTGTGCTATACGGTGCACGTCTCCTTGGTTTCACTCTTCATTCTCAAGTTTCCTTTGAGGTGCTTTTTAGACTGTCCCATGAAGACATAGACAACTTCTGTCCATTCATTACTCTATTTCCAATTCCTAGCAGCATGTACAGTACATAATCAGTGTTCAGAAAATATTCATTTAAAAAGTAGACAAATAAGCTATGTTGTTCCTCTTTCAAAGGAACTCAAAAGGCAGACCGCTGAGTCTTGCTTGGTAAGGGCAGCCCCAAACCCTTCACAGGTAGAAATAAAATGAGGGTCTACCTGGGGACCCAGGTCCACCTTGGCTATTGACTCTTACCATAATTAATGGTATCATCCTCTTCATTTTCAACCTATATATAAGCAGCCATTCCAGGCATCAGAGAATTCTCAAGTGAGCTGACCATGAAAAATACAATTGAAATTTCTATGAAGTCATGCACTAAGTCTCTTCAGACAGAGGAGCATTGTTACGTGGAGTTGAGGGGGAGCATATTTCCCTTCCTGCTTCATTCCTGACAACATACTACAGCATAAAAACATATGCTTTAGACACAAATCCCAAGCAGAAACTTTAAGAGTAGTTTTAGGATCACAGACATTTCCCCAATATCATCAGTAGGACATATGTAAACATGTATTGTAGCAAATTAAGTTGAAAGTAAAGTTCCTGATCTTATTTCTTTCTAATTAACTGACAAGAGTTTTCTTTTGTGCAAGAATGAACTACCTGGGGGCTGATAAATCAGACATATTAGAAGAGAACTTGGCAAGGGATTCTAGTCAGTTGCCATGGAGATATGCATTTGTGGTGTTTCCCTTACTAAAAGTTATTATCTATGGGAAAAATAATTTGTTGAACCTATCTAATTGAAAAGAAGGGAACATGCCCAAAATGGCACATTTTAATATTTATGACTCAAAATCTGTTTTGAAGCCCAGAGAATGCATATATAATAGGGTTAAACTGTTTTTACATAATTTAATTATTGTCTGATGACATATTCTTAAAGGAATTCATATAGGTGTACTTTGTACTAAACATTACATTTCATCCTCTATAATGAATCATGCATCCACTTTGTAGGTGTGGGCTTTTACTCTGTGCTTAAGTTACACTATCAGGCATTCCTTAGGAAATTCCACAACTGAAGACTCAAAATTGAATTAAGCTAAGGCCAGAAATCTCCATTAAATGAAGAAATCTTGGATAAACCTCTGTGCCTTTTTAGTAAATGCTATTTTTTTATTTAAATTTTAGGTAACATAGAGTGTAATATTGGTTTCAGGAGTAGAATTCAGTGATTCATCACCTACATACAACACCCAGTACTCATCACAACAAGTGCCCTCCTTAGTACCCATCACCCATCTAGCCTATCCTCCACTCACCTCCCTCCATCAAGATACAGTTTTTTCTCTATCATTAAGAGTCTCTAGTGGGGGTACCTGGGTGGCTCAGTCCATTAAGCGTCCAACTCTTGATTTCAGCTCAGGTTATGATCTCATGGTTCATGAGATCGAGCCCCACACTGGGCTCTGCACTGACAGTGCAGAGCCTGCTTGGGATTCTTTCTGTCCTTCTCTCTATGCCCTTCCCTTGGTTGTGCTTGCTCTCTCAAAAATAAAAAATAAACATTAAAAAAAGAGCCTCTTGTGGTTTGTTTCCCTCTCTTTTTCTCCCTTCCCATGTGTTCATCTGTTTTGTTTCTTAAATACCACATGAGTGAAATCATATGGTATTTGTCTTTCTATGATTGACTTATTTTGCTTAGCATAATAATTCTATCTCCATCCATGTCGTTGCAAATGGCAAGATTTCATTCTTTTTGATGGCTGAGTAATATTCCAGCGTGTGTGTGTGTGTGTGTGTGTGTGTGTGTGTGTGTACACACATACATACCACACCTTCTTTATCCATTCATCAGTTGATGGGTGATGGGCATTTGGGCTCTCTCCATAGTTTGGCTATTGTTGATAATGCTGCTATAAACATTGTGGTACATGTACTTCTTCAAACCTATATTTTTGTATCCTTTCAGTAAATACCTAAGAGTGCCATTGCTAGATCATAGGGTAGTTCTATTTTTAGTTTCTTGAGGAATCTCCACACTGCTTTCCAGAGTGGCTGCACAGTAAATGCTATTTTTTTATGTCTCATCTTTCATATTTGCATATTTGTATAAACTATAACATTAACATTAACACTATTTGACCAACTGAAGTCACTCCTGATATTCAATTAACATTTAGTAGAAGATACCCTGAATCCATATTTAAGCATCTCTA
Source organism: Panthera pardus (assembly GCF_024362965.1). Lineage (NCBI taxonomy): Eukaryota > Metazoa > Chordata > Mammalia > Carnivora > Felidae > Panthera > Panthera pardus. The sequence continues at coordinate 24,504,315 of NW_026527013.1, forward strand.
ATACAATAAGAACTTTATATACTGATGCTTTAATCTTCACAGAAACCCTACAAATTAGAGGGTCCTAGCTCCATTTTATAGAAGTTGAAACCAAGAACCAAAAGCTTAACCCATCCATTCCCAACAGGGGTGATATCTCCACCAAGGAGCAAAATTCTGTTCTTAGGTAGTTATAAAAGCTTAGATATAACAATGGGTTGGTGGCCTTCGAAAGCCCAACCCTACCCCATAAAATCTTATTCTTTAGTATTTACGTTCTCTCACTAGGGAGAATTTAAATTTAATTTTTCTTCTTAGGTGGGGCTATAAGGAAAAGAAAAAGATGGGAAAACACTGGCATAGCCTCTAGTAAAGAATGGAGCCATTCATTAAGTGATATTTAGGAAATGTCTATGGGCTAGGCACTGTGCAAGGGCTAGGATAACAGTGGTAAATAAAGCAGACACAGACCCAAGTTTACCAAAGCTTATAGCCCCAAGGCGGATATGAATGTAAACCAACTAACCATACAAGTAAAGATACCATTCAAAACCATGAAGAGTATTCTGATAGAAAAAGGGTTCTGGGAACATGACTGAAAGACCAGAAACTGCCTCTTTTCAGAAGTGACTTTAGGCTGAGACCTAAAAGGCAAGAAAACCCAAGTGAGGCAAAAAACAGTAAGAAAGAGTGCTAGGCTTGCAGAACCAGCCAGAACAACCACAATGCCTTGAAAATAAGGGGGGTAAGAGAGTCTGTGCTCCCTGATTTGAGCTTAGGGGTCAAAGAGTCTGGGCTCCAGGTTCAAACCACAGCTTTACTGCTGGTAATATTAGGTAATTTATTTCATCTTTTTTGTGCCTCCCTTTTGGTGACTGAAAAATAAGGATAACATTGCCTATACATTATGAGATTTAAAAAGGAAATTGTGGAAAGTGCCTAGCACATGGTAAGAGCATAAAAAATTGGTTGTCTCTTACAATTATTTATTATTACTATTATAAATAGAATAATATAACAAACAAAAGCATACTCCTCTGGATGGCACAAAGAACAAAACTTGGTCTTGCTTCAAGTTGCAGGTATTAGTAAATGGCTATGTATGTACCCCCTACAATACCTTAAATTGTGATTACAAAACTTTCTGCAGGTAAGATTAGCTGCAGACACACACAGGGACTTTCTAATCTCAGTCCTTTTCATAATCTGGCACTACCCTCAGGTTTTACTACATCATGCTACTCTGCATTTCTCAATATGTTTTCCAACACAGTAATCCAATGAAATGCTCAATGAAAAACAGGTTGTATGGACAAATGGTATTGGAAACACTGTCTACAATGGAGGTCACCTGTGGTTTCGGTTGTAAGCCAGAAATCAGCTGATTGAAGTGGAAATGTAGTGAAAGATTATGGGGCAGCTCATAGGAGTCCTGTGAGGGATGGAAAGCCAGGTCGAGATGCCTCACAGCTACCCAGCACCCAAAGCACCACCATACATCTAGCATGGCTGTCCCAACCACCATCACATACTACTACACATTGCCACTGGTTCCCTGGCAATTGTCCCTAGAGTCTGTACGCTTCAGGCTTTACCACTGCCATAGAAAGTATCTGTCCCCAGTTTCTGTTCAAATTCCAGCATTAATTCATCTGATTGGCCAAGTCACTTGCTGGTACATGTATTTATAAATTAAGTATTCATAATATTTTAATATTATGTTGGCTGAGCGACCTGTTGGAAGTCACACACATAAATATCTCTTAGAGATAAACCATGAGGTAAGGAACTTCAAAGTCCATAATTTAATTTGGCAATTTGGCAGCTGTTACTAAGATTCTCTTTTTTTGTCTGCTTCTTGTCAGGCTAACATTAGGTACTGACTAAGCATTAGCAAGTGTCAATAACAAAGAGCCACCCACTCCTGCAAAACTGAAAAGTGAATTCAAACAATGTTATTCTCCTGGCTTTGGTTATAGAAGTCTAAGGATATTATTTCAGAGCCTACAAAAGTTACCAACTCATCACAAAAACAATGGTGACTCTTGTTTATTGAGACATACTATATAGCATGCTCTGTACAATATTAAGTGCCTTACATGGAGTTCTACTCAGCTGCTTTGCAACCTGCTACAGAAGAAAAAACAAGGGCCATTCATCAGGTTATGAACTTTCCCAAAGCCACACTACATTCCAAGGCACACTATCTACCCCCATGGAAATATCCTGTCATTTTTGCACAAAATTTAAGAAGCATTTCAAAATTCCTGAAACAATCTACACAACAGTTCAATGAACAGCTCTGGAATGTTCTAATTAAAAAAAAAATGAGGACACAAAGTTAGGATGAATCAGAGAGTAAGCTTAGATAATCCACTCACTGGGACAAGGAGAGGCACCATTTTACTTTTACTTTGTTATTTACTGTCAACAGCATATTAAAATGTTTTAGTAATCAAAGACAATGTTACTAACAACCGATGGTGGGACTGGAGAGGCTAAAAATTATTGAGGGTGCCAAACCCAAATAAAAATTCTCTACGCTGAGAATTGCAGATAATACAAAAGGCATCCTGGTTTATTGGAAGGGTATATCAGGTAATGGTCACAGATTATATCCTGTTTTGTATTTGTGAGAAGTGTGCACAATGCATAGTTTAAACCCAAAGACCTGAGTTCTCTTAACCATAGCCATACTACGTTCTTCTTAGTTTTCTATACAAATAATTTCTCTCCTTTTCCCCGACTTTTTGCAGATTATGCCACTCTGCAGGAAACACCATGGACATAAACTACTACCACCATCTTTCTCCATCATCCTTTGGCCAACTGCATTTCCTCTCTTAGCTTTTACTTGCAACATCACTTGCTTTGGAAGGCATTGCCTGACCATTTAAAATAAATTTAGGTGTCCTTACATAACTCTCCTCATATACTCTGTCCTTCGCATTTCTGAATCAATACCACATTTTTAACTATTTATTCAGTTTTGGGCTCCCCCTAGAATCAAAGGTCAGAGGACAGGCACCATGTTGATCTTCTTCAGCAATGAACTCTCTATGCCTCACCTATAATTAATGATCAACATATACTGAGTAGATGGATGGATGGATGGGTGGATGGATAGCTGCTATAGCTAGATGCAAAATACATCAGAGTCATATTGTTTCTGTGGTTCAAATAACCAAGCAAAAACCAAAAAAAAAAAAAAAAGCCCTCTAATGTGTCAAATGGAAAAAAGGAGACCTAAAACCAGACTGCTCCCTAACTGAGTTCCAGGCAATGCCTAAATCTTTCTTCCATCTTGGGAATGACTAGTTCCCAGAACAAGTTGGCATCTGATTGAGGCCATCATACCTCTCCTCTCCCTCGTATTTTCCCAATGAGCAGCCATCTCCCAGTTGGGTGCCTTTTGCCATGCCAGGAATGAAGACACACAGTGCACCACCACAGACCGAACTGAGAGAGAAAGGAATTTAACTGGTTCCCTCCCAAACACAAGGCAGCCATCCATATCTGTTGACAAATGGGGCTCTGTGGAATCTGGACTGTCCTCACCTCTTCACATTTCATCTTTCAAAGGAATCTCTGTCCCTAAAATGAACATTTTGGAAACCAGAAATAGAGCATCCAAGTAGGTCAGGATGAATGATCCCACTTGAGGAGATTCCTTTGCTGGGAGGGCAAAGCTTGTCAGCGTTGTGGTGGGACCCCTGTTAACCACTGTCCCCATTTCACACCACACTGACTTAATTATGCCTCTTAGATGGAAAAACATTTTCCCCAAAACCAAGATGGCACACAAATATGCTAGGAAATGGCATCCATATTTGTCAAATACAGAAGGGACAAATTAATAGAGGGACAACAAACCCAAAGGCTATCAAAGAAAAATAGCTGAAAAAATGACAACCAGTAGTTGATTTGGCAGCATAACCACACTATTTCTGCTGACACTTTAGCCCTGCAAATTATGTAAAACTCCCTTTTTTTGTTCAATCCACTGCTTCTTGGCACCTGCACCTTAGCTACTAAAGCTCTCTTTGGCATCTCCCTGTAGTAATAATCATGTCCCAGCCCCAGGGGTCAACTTGATCCAAGTCCTTATTCCTTGAGTGACTGTTCCTATGTTAAAGTTTATTTATAGGGTGTCTTCTCCACCAAATAACTTTTTTAAAAAATTCTATAAAATGTCATCTCTGAAGACTAAAAGCTGCCGAATATACATGTTAATTCACCCACATATTTCTGTATTCTATTTTTAGATAACTTTCTGTCAGTAATATTTTAAAAAGATATCCATAGCAACTTAGAATAAGAAGAATGGAAAGTGATACACAGATTTAAAGTTTTTGTATGTCCACTACATGTCACTTAGATTTACCAAGTCATACATACATATATATCCAAAGGGTTAAATATAATCATATTTTTAGATTCAGATCAGCAAACATGCTCAGGTTTAGCATAGCCAACACTGGCCAGAGTGTGGTAAAACAGGCCCTCTCAAATCCTGCTGGTGAATGTCTAAATAGGCGTAACTCTTTTATAAGGTAATGTGGCAAAATTTTAATTGACTTGCCCACCAATCCCACTGCTGGGAATTTACCCAATGGATTTATTTACACGAGGACCTTAGTGTTTATGCAAAAGGACATCTAAGGTAGCACTATTTATGACCAAAAAAAAAATTCTTAAACACCTAAATATCCAATCCAGAATAAAAAGGAAACAAGAAAGATTTTAAAAAATCATAAATTCTTAGAGCTACAGCTTGAGTAGGAGTGAGGGGTTTTTCATGGCAATGGGGATAGGGATGGTGGGGCAAGAGAAACACAGATCAGGTAAGGAGTACATTTGTTTATTATTATTATAAGGCAGTATTCCTGCAGTCTATTTATGCTTCTTCATGGTATTTGAGAATTTTAACTACAGAACTTTGAACTACTTTGAAATTCTTATTGTGTTTCCTAGACAGAGATACTATGCAAAGACTGGCCCACATGGGTCCAGGCTCTTTAAAAAAAATAGATACACACATACACACACAAACAAGGTTTTAATATGCACATATACCCAAGATTATAAACTCTTAATCCACAGACACACATGTATTCTACATACAATGTGGGAAACCCTCAAACATTCTCTATGGGAGGCCCAGAGATCCTAATAAAAATAAGAAGAATTTGTGCATTTGGTATGAACCAGGCACATGCTAAGGGCTTTACATGGCCACCAACACAATGGCCAGCAGGCCACCCAGAGAATTAACTCAACACATATTTCTTATCATCAACTCTTTTCATGGCCTCTGGTGGGAAGGCATATGCTCCCTCTCCTTTCACTCTTCCCTAGTCTATCTCTTGTTCATCCCATTAATCTCTCCTCTGGCAACCTCTCTCTCATGAACACCAGATCTTTTCACATTCTTCCATCCTCACTTCTGCCTTCCACCCTCCATCCAGATTCTTTAGTATAATGTCTCTCATAAGGGGCGCCCAGGTGGTGCAATCAGTTAAGCATCCAACTCTTGATTTCGGCTCAGGTCATGACCTTATGGTTCAGGGGTTCAAGCCGTGTGTTGGGCTCCATGCTGACAGCATAGGGCCTCCTTGGGATTTTCTCTCTTCCTCTATCTTCTTACCTCTCTCTCTCTCTCAAAAATAAAAAATACACATTTTTTTAAAAAAGACTCTCATAAGATTCAACCCCTCTTTTTGCACACCCCCTCTTTTTTCCCATTTGTTAGCCGCTCCAGGAGGAAGCCTAAAAATGTGAGCATTATACTAAGGGGGAAAAAGTATTGTCTGACATCCAGATCTGGTCTGGCACTCACAGCTGGGCCATGTTAACCTCCTGTTAGACATAAATGACCTCACAGAACACCAACATCACACAAGCTTACTCTGAGACCATGATAAAGTGAGACAAAACGAGACCACATCATAATTTCACCTAAGCACAGATAATAATAAGGTTACTATGCCACCAACAAAACACCAATACCTTCTCTTGGCTAAAATGAGTGACTGCTGCTTATTTACCAATGACAATATTATCTTTGCTCTAGCCTGCCTCCCTATAAATAATATTTATTGAGCTACTCAATCACAGAATTGTACTCACTTTCTCATGGCATCTAATGTAGACCAAAACTCCCTTTCCTAAATCACCTAACCCAAACCCAAATCCTATAATAAGTTTTTCTCTAACATTCTCTTATTGACACACAAAGTTTACCCACGGTGCCTGTTCTCCCTTGCTGCAATGAGTAATAAATCCAGTTATGTTCAACAAGTGTGTTCCTGGTGGTCACTGGTTGGATGGCACTGACATCAAAGGAAACCAAGTTCTATGTTCTGAAAGGAAATAAGATACCACCCTATTGATGCTTCCAGCCCATCAACCACTGGGCAGACAGGCCCTGGCCCTGTCTCACAGAACCATAACTCACAGGGCCAGAACTTCACCTCCTCAGATCCAGCCATCTGCCTCCCCAAGCACCAGCATTTATGGAAAGTTGAAAGCTATGCCTTGTGACGGGTATTGAAGAGGGCATCTTTTGGGATGAACACTGGGTGTTGCATGGAAACCAATTTGACAATAAATTTCATATATTAAAAAAAAAAGAAAAAGTTATGCCTCATACAATTACATCAAATTTCTGTTTATTGAACTACTATTGCAACTGAGATGCTCTCTACTATATTTCAGTGAAAATATATCAATATTTCAGCTACATTAATAATTAGCAGTTAAAGGGCTTAAGATCCTAATCAAGAGACAGAATTTATAATTTGCTCCTACAAAAGATTTCATAATCTGTATTTCACTTATGATTGTTCCCATGAGCAATTAAGTCCCACAAGGTAAGTTAGAGAAAATACTTCCATTCAAGAAGACTGTTTCTGTTTTGTTTTGTTTTGTTTTCAATTAATCCTCTGTAAGATCCCTGTGAGCTTGTTTTGTTTACCTCATTTCCCCAGCACCTAGCACCATGCTTAAACCATAATAGAAGTTCAAAATATTTACTAACATTTTGTAGTTATATAAAATTAAAAATACATGGGAAATGTTATTAAAGAAAAAAAAAAGAAAAGACAGGCAAGAGATGTGGAAAGGTGGAAGTCTGCAGTGATGAGAAGATAGCCTGAGGCACCATAAGAATGTGAAAAGGGTCTCCATCCCACTTCCAGGCTACTCTCCCAGATGGTGGTCAGGGAGGAAGAGCCTACAAGCACTCCCACCTCGAGGTCCTGGGCTCACAGCTCTCTTCTCCATCCCAATTCCTCACATCATTTCTGACAACTTCCACCTTCTTGTGGACTCATCCAAATACCCTGGTCTCTTGTTCTTGACCTCTTCATCTCCAAAAATCTTTCCATTTGTTCGATGGCAACATACCCATGATTACAAGATCTTGTCAGCACCAAAAACTGCCCTCTTTAAAAATATTTATGCTAGGGGTGCCTGGGTGGCTCAGTCATTTGAGCATCCAACTTCGGCTCAAGTCATGATCTCACAGCTCATGGGTTCAAGCCCTGCGTCAGGCTCTGTGCTGACAGCTCGGGGCCTGGAGCCTGCTTCTACTTCTGTGTCTCCCTCTCTCTCTGCCCCTAACCCACTTGTATTCTGTCTCTGTCTCTCTCAAAAATAAATAAACATTAAAAAAAAATTTTTTAAATCTTTATGCTAATATCCTGCCCTTTAACCTCACCTTCCGCCCTCCATCTTCCTTGCTCAACTGCTTCCACCCCGTCCTGATCTCTAATCCTTGGGTCTCACCACTCTGTCATCAGCCCTCCCTGGTCATTTCTCCCACTTCCCCGACTTAGATTCCAAATCAATCAAACCGCTCCTTTGCAAACCCCTCACATCCTTTGTTCTTCCCATCCCACTAAATCCAGCCCCATTCTTAATTTTACACACACACACACATACACGTGTGTTCTGCTACCAGATAAGTTTCATAAGCCAATGAGCTCAGATTATTGGTGAAGAAGGGAATGAATCCAGTATCATATGTAAGTTGTACTGGTTCATAAGCAAATTTTCTGAGACAATGGGAAGAATACAGGAGTCAATTTACAACTTCCAGCAGGAAAGAAACAGCTCTCTACTTGACTGAAGCCTTCTCAGATCTATTTTTTAAAAATTAAAAAAAAAAACCCTCCTGCATCTGGGCTGCCTCCCCAGAGTCACACCCAAGCCCTACCTGGCTCTCTGGGTATAGCAAGTGGTACTTTTTCCTATGCATTCTAAGGCCCACCAACTCAGCTCTATTTCCACTGCGTAACTCAGCACCACAAAACCAGCCTTTCCACCCTAGTGTGTTATATATTTTTATTATTTCCTGAGACACTAACAATACCAAAAGTTGGTGAGGAGGTGGCTCAGTTGGAACACTCATACGATACTGGTGCGAGTATAAACTGATACAACCACTTTGGAAAACTGTTTGGCAGTACTACCAAACTACCTGATGGCCGAACAATTCTACCCAAGAGAAATGAGAAAGATGTCCACCCAAAGATATATACAAGGATTCATAGCAGTTTACTTATAATTAACAAAAGTTGAAAACAACCAAAATGTCATCAACAACAGACTGGGTAAACAAGTATATTCATCCAATGGAACATTACACAACAATAAAACATAACAAACTACTGGTAAGTACAACAATATGGAAGAACTTTACAGACATGATGAGAAAAGAAGCCAAATGCAAGAGTACATACAATTTAAGTCCACTTATGTGAGCTTTAAGGACTGACAGAATAGGGGTTACCTCAAGGGCACATAACTGACAGGGAGCAGCACAAAGGGTCTTCTGGAAGCAGAAAATACACCTTGATTTGAGTGGTGATTATATGAGCGTAAACAATTTTCTTTATTGTGGTAAAATACACATAATATCCATTTATCCTCTTAACCATTTTAAGTGTACAGTTCAGTGGCATTAAGTACATACACATTATTGTGCCACCATCACCACACCACCACCACCCATCTCCAGAACTTTTTTATCATCCCAAATTGAAATTCCAACTCATTAAACAAAAGTTCCCATACCTCCACACCATCAGCCCATGGCACTCACCCTTCTACTTTCTGTCTCTGTGAATTAGACTATTCTAATTAGATTCTAAGTCGAATCACATGGTATTTGTCTTTTTGTAACTGGGTTATATCATTAAGCATAGTGTCTTCAAGGTCCATCCATGTTATAGTGTGTATTAGTTGTTCCCTATATTTTAAGGCTGAATAATATCCACTGTATACATATTCAACATTTGTTTACCCATTCATCTGTCAGCAGACACTTGTGATATTTCCACCTTTGTCTGTGAATGATGTGAATAATGTTGCTATGAACATGATATACAAATATCTGTTTGAGTTCCTGCTTTCAATTCTTTTAGGGTACAAACATTTTTAAAAATCCATCAAACTACACGTTTAAGATGTGTACACTTTACTGATTTGTGCACCATACATTAATAAAAGTGTAAAAGGACTTAAACAGCAACAAAAAGAGACCCCTAAAACAACCTCCAGTGAGACTTTGATGTCTGCTTAAGCTGTCTATGTTTTCTTGGGGCAGGGAAAAGAGGATACCAATTACTGGTTTTGTTAGTGCTTGGGTTACAAATGTGCATAGGTATTGAACAGTCCGTATCAATCCAATTTTTCCCACAAGCCGCAATACGTTTAACACTTATTTTTACAAGGCGCAATTTTCAAAACTATACGTATTTGTTATATCACTTAATAATATGTGTCACATATTTATTTAGCATGTATTTACCAAGTGCCTACCATGTGCCAGGCATTGTTTCTGTTTATTGAGGATATAGCAGTGAACAAAACAAATCCAAAAAAAGTCCCTGCATTTCAAGAGTTCACGTAATAATATACAGATAGGTTTTTTTTAATGGGACAGCTGGTGGAGATACTTTTTATTGATATAACACCAGTTCCCCCACTGTACTATAAATTCCATGAGGTCAAGGTCCATCCTCTGTCCAGCCCCAATCACAGTGTAAAATACAAAGAAGGCACTTTCACCATTCTTAAAAACTTAGAAGTCACAAGCTTCGGATTTTATGAATAAAGAAAGGTAGTTTCAGAGAAATGACAATAGCCCCCCAAGTGATATTGTTAGTATCAAACTAAATAGAATTTGGGTCTCCTGGTTCCCCTCTAGAAACATGTCCAATACAAACAATAAAAACTAAAGCTACTTGAGTATGAAACTTAGGTACTAAGTCTGAAGTGGTTTATCTTTGTCAGAGAATCATCTAAGAAGAAAAACCAAAAACTATAGTAACAAGCTAGAACATTCAAGGAAGATGAAGCAGTCCTTGCCAATTTCCCCAGAACGTTCCTAGTCTTATTATAATGCTTATTAATAACTTAAGCAGAACACATGATATTGAGACATCTCTAATGATAAATAGAAAATGAGAATAAGCATCATTTTAAATAATTATCATCATACTGTTGAGTCTTACATTTGTTAAATAAAATAATTTATCATATCCACCATTTGAAAGGGTGATACAGACAATTTCAAAGCCAGTAGTGTTGAATACGGCAAGACAGCATCCATAAGTCACCACAGTAAAGTGGTTTAAAATCATCCAAATTATTACAGAGTAATAGGGTATGTTCCCTTAGGATCCTTGAATTCAAAGGCATTAAGGCAGGAAAAAGAAAAGACTTCATAAATTATGTATGCCAAAATGAAAAAAGTCAGAAAATATTAACTTCTTTATACAACTAAAATAATGAATATTAGTGATTTTTAAGCATTTTATTGTTAAAGTAGGAAAAGAAAAGTTAACTAAAGATTATGTCATAAAATTTAAATAGTACCAAAGGCATTCAAATGTCTTTTGCCTCTTCTCCTAGAACCTACAGGGCATGTACTATCTCTTACATAAATTATTACAATAGTTTTTAGGCATATTTTACCCAAGTGATGAGAACAAGATTCAAATTAAGATAACAATAGGGGCATCTGGGTGGCTCAGTCAGTTAAGTATCCAACTCTTTTTTTTTTTTTAACATGAAATTTATTGTCAAATTGGTTTCCATACAACACCCAGTGCTCACCCCAACAGGTGCCCTCCTCAATGCTCATCACCCACTTTCCCCTTCCTCCCACCCCCCATCAACCCTCAGTTTATTCTCAGTTTTTAAGAGTCTCTTATGGTTTGGCTCCCTCCCTCTCTGTAACTTAATTTTTTTTCCCTTTCCCCTCCCCCCTGGTCTTCTGTTAAGTTTCTCAGGATCCACATATGAGTGAAAACATATGTATCTGTCTTTCTCTGCCTGATTTATTTCACTTAGCATAATACTCTCCAGTTCCATCCACATTGCTACAAAAGGCCATATTTCATTCTTTCTCATTGCCATGTAGTATTCCAAACTTTTTTTTTAATTGGAAATTTATTGTCAAATTGGTTTCCATACAACACCCAGTGCTCACCCCAACAGGTGCCCTCCTCAATGTCCATCACCCACTTTCCCCTTCCTCCCACCCCCCATCAACCCTCAGTTTATTCTCAGTTTTTAAGAGTCTCTTATGGTTTGGCTCCCTCCCTCTCTGTAACTTAATTTTTTTTTCCCTTTCCCCTCCCCCATGGTCTTCTGTTAAGTTTCTCAGGATCTACATAAGAGTGAAAACATATGGTATCTGTCTTTCTCTGTATGACTTATTTCACTTAGCATAACACTCTCCAGTTCCATCCACATTGCTACAAAAGGCCATATTTCATTCTTTCTCATTGCCATGTAGTATTCCATTGTGTATATAAACCACAATTTCTTTATCCATTCATCAGTGGATGGACATTTAGGCTCTTTCCATAATTTGGCTATTGTTGAAAGCGCTGCTATAAACATTGGGGTACAAGTGCCCCTATGCATCAGCACTCCTGTATCCCTTGGGTAAATTCCTAGCAGTGCTACTGCTGGGTCATAGGGTAGGTCTATTTTTAATTTTTTGAGGAACCTCCACACTGTTTTCCAGAGTGGCTGCACCAGTTTGCATTCCCACCAACAGTGCAAGAGGGTTCCCGTTTCTCCACATCCTCTCCAGCATCTATAGTCTTCTTGATTTATTCATTTTAGCCACTCTGACCGGCGTGAGGTGGTATCTGAGTGTGGTTTTGATTTGTATTTCCCTGATGAGGAGTGACATTGAGCATCTTTTCATGTGCCTGTTGGCCATCTGGATGTCTTCTTTAGAGAAGTGTCTATTCATGTCTTCTGCCCATTTCTTCACTGGGTTATTTGTTTTTTGGGTGTGGAGTTTGGTGAGCTCTTTATAGATTTTGGATACTAGCCCTTTGTCCGATGTGTCATTTGCAAACATCTTTTCCCATTCCATCCGTTGCCTTTTAGTTTTGTTGATTGTTTTCTTTGCAGTGCAGAAGTTTTTAATCTTCATGAGGTCCCAATAGTTCATTTTTGCTTTCAATTCCCTTGCCTTTGGAGATGTGTCAAGTAAGAGACTGCTACGGCTGAGGTCACAGAGGTTTTTTCCTCCTTTCTGCTCTAGGGTTTTGATGGTTCCCTGTCTCACATTCAGGTCCTTTATCCATTTTGAGTTTATTTTTGTCAATGGTGTGAGAAAGTGGTCTAGTTTCAATCTTCTGCATGTTGCTGTCCAGTTCTCCCAGCACCATTTGTTAAAGAGACTGTCTTTTTTCTACTGGATATTCTTTCCTGCTTTGTCAAAGATCAGTTGGCCATACTTTTGTGGGTCCAATTCTGGAGTCTCTATTCTATTCCATTGGTCTATGTGTCTGTTTTTGTGCCAATACCATGTTGTCTTGATGATTACAGCTTTGCAGTAGAGGCTAAAGTCTGAGATTGTAAAAGCATCCAACTCTTGATTTCAGCTTAGGTCACAATCTCACAGTTCATGAGATCCAGCCCAGCATCAGGCTCTGCACTAACAGTGAGGAGCCTGCTTGGGATTCTCTTTCTCCCTCTCTTTATGCCCCCCTCCTCTCTCTTATTCTCAAAAATAAATAAATAAACTTTAAAAAAAAACTAAGATAACAACATATGTCGGGTTTGCCCTTTCAAACCACTGAGACGTGTGTTTTGTTTATCTTCTTTAATCCTCACAACAACCTTAAGAGGTAGGAATTATTACTACTCCCATTTTACAGATGTAGAAATTGAGACTTAGGCATCCTTAAGTTACCTGGAATTCAAATCAGGACAGTCTGATTTCAGGGCACACACCATTAAGCATCTTCTATATACATATATTCTGAATTCAAATTAAGCTCTCTAAAGCATGGTACACCACTAACTTGAATGACTCTCTCTATATTAAGAAAAAATTATCTTGGGGCACCTGGGTGGCTCAGTCGGTTAAGCGTCCAACTTCGGCTCAGGTCATGATCTCGCGGTCCGTGGGTTCGAGCCCCGCGTCGGGCTCTGTGCTGACAGCTCAGAGCCTAGAGCCTGTTTCAGATTCTGTGTCTCCCTCTCTCTCTGACCCTCCTCCTGTTCATGCTCTGTCTCTCTCTGTCTCAAAAATAAATAAACGTTAAAAAAATTTTTTTGAAGAAAAAATTATCTGAGTCTTCAAAGCCCTTCCTGCCCTGTCCCCATACCTGTCTTTTAAGACCCTTCTCTCACACTTCAATCATTGAACTGAACAATCTTTCTTCAACATATAACAGACTTTTCAAGACCTTCACCTGTGTGCACACTGTTGTCTTAGGAATGCCCCACCAATTCATCTGACCTAGTCAAAAACCACCATGATAGTCTATGACAAAAGTGTACACAATGCATTATCAATTAAAGAAGGTTGAGCTTGAGGCAATTATGCAGGGGTTACAGTTATGACACATTTATCTGCATTAGACATATTTCTCTTTTTTGAGCCACAGAGAACAAGGTCAGGCCTGGCAGGCTGAATTTTAGCAGTCAATCACTACCATTAGCTGTTCTCTTCAAGAACAGTATTATTCAAATTGTCAACAGTGACCTCAGCAACAGATATATGGCCTCATTACTGTACATCAGACCATTTCCCTCAGAGAACGCTTAAATAAGAAAGGGAAATCATCCTAAATTATCTCTTCACTCTAAAAATACCCTTTGGCTGTACGAAATAAGCATTATACAATTTACCCTAGAAAAAAACTTCTTTATAGAATATAAGAGTTAGATACATTCCATAATTATAAACCAAGACAACCAAAATAAGAAACAAAAATTCTCTCTGACCTAGATACATGAGATTAAAAAGACTAGTCTTGGGATCATTTTCCAAACCAAGCAGGATCTTCTCAGAGGGCTTTCTCCTAACAATCAAGAATTTCTCTCCTTTTATCTTTCAGGAAACATCCTCCCATGCTCCATTGACCTCCATTCCAGAGAAGCCATGTGCAATTGCCAGCTCTATTGATCCCTGGGATTTCACCCTTGTGTAAAAAGTCACAATCCCTTGTGCTTGGGGCACAAGCAGAGATAAACTGTTCAATCATCGTATATTCTTTTCTCCTTTGTCACAGATTAATTGACCATATACATGTAGGTTAATTTCTGGACTCTCTTTTCTATTTCATTGATATATATGTGTCTATTTTTGTGCCAGTACCATACTGTTTTGATTACTACAGCTTTGTAGTATGTCTTGAAACCTGAGATTGTGATACTTCCAGCTCTGTTTTTCTTTCTCAGGACTGCTTGGTCTCTTTGAAGTCTTTTGTGGCTCCATACAAATTTTACTATTAGTTGGTCTAATTCTGTGAAAAAAACGCTGTTAGTATTTTGATAGGGATTGCACTGAATGTGTAAATTGTTTTGGTAGTATAGACATTTTAACAATATTAATTCTTCCAATCCATAAGCATGGAATATCTTTCCATTTGTTTGTGTCATCTTTGACTTTTTTCATCAGTGTTTTATAGTTTTTACAGTACAGGTCTTTCACCTCCTTGGCTAAATTTATTCCTCAGTGTTTTATTCTTTTTGGTGGAATAGTAAACAGAATTGTTTTCTTAATTTCTCTTTCTTCTACTTTGTTATTGGTGTATAGAAACACTACAGATTTCTAGGTACCAATTTTGTATTCTATAACTTTACTGAATTCATTTATTACTTCTAGTATTTTTTTGATGGAGTCTTTAAGTATAGCCAATGATAGTGTCATAGCATTTTATAATAACAGATGGTAACTACATTTGTGGGGAGCACTGCATAATGTTTAGGGATGTTGAATCACTATGTTGTACACCTGAAACTAACGTAATATTGTATGTCATCTACACTCAAATAAAACATTTTTTAAAGTACTCAGTCAGCAACCCAAAGAGAAACTGAAATTAAAATGGCCAGGACCCTGACTCAGCCTTTCTATCCTTTATGACACATTGCAAGGAGGGCTCCTACCCATCAGTAGTGAGCAGTGCCTGCAACCAACATTTACAATGGACATGGGGGGCAGATACTTGTGAAATCAGAATGGTGAGGAGACATTCAGGAGTAAAATTTACCTGGCAGAATAAAACTGAGATTCGTTGATGAGATTGCAAAGAAAAGAAAGGAAGAAACATGCTGCCTGACAATGAGAGAAGGTACTCCAAAGACACACCAAAATAGGGTAATTCCTCATGGTTGTGAACATTGCTTCTCTGAATTGCAGTGTTTACAGGCCTTACTTTGGTAATAGTCTTCAGTCTGAAACCCTGTTTACCAGCTCTGTGGCCTTGGGAAATTTACTTACTGTCCTTGACCTTCAATTCTCTCATCTAGAACATAAAAATAGCACCTCTTCCAAGGATCTGGGGATTGAAAGAACACTTAGAAATGCAGACAGCACGGTGCCTGCCACAGAGCAAATGCCAACAAATTATAGCTGCTGCTGCTGCTGCTGCTGCTGCTGCTATTATCGTTTGATTTTGATTATCTGAAGGCATTAAAACAAAGATTTGTCTGTTAAAGAACAGTGAACATTTAAAAAACTGTGCTGCCAACACAACATTTTGTGATGAAAGAAATGTTCTATAGTTGGGCTGTCCAATGTGGTAGTTACTAGCCACATGTGGCTATTGACCACTTGAAATACGGCCAGTCCAATGGAGGAACTGGATTTTTAATTTTACCTAACTCTAATTAATTTAAATGTAAACAGCTACATGTGGCCAGTGGCTACTATATTGGATAGCATGAGTTTAGAATAACTAAAATACCACTCTGAAGAGACAATGACCTAGCCCTCTGGCTCTGAAATCCCAGCTATTAGACCAGTACCAATCTGCTATCAAATTTTCACTCATCTACAGCAAAACAAACCAGAAAAGTTCAAGTCTATGAATTTTTCATAAAGCTAAATCCATTGCATCTAAAGAACCATTGCTCCTTTTGAAACTGATTATTCAATCTAAAATTTTTATGAAATTTAGTCATTCATTCAAAAAATGTCTACTATAAGTCCTCTCTATATGTCAGACATTATTCTGGAGATAGAGAGTTAAAAAAAAAATTATCCTGCTTCATGAAGCTTATATTCTAGAGAAGGGAGAAAGATCATAAGCACACACATATGTACATACATACATACATACACATAAGCACACACACACACACACACACACACACATCTACAAAGAAAAAGATAATAGAAAGTAGTGCAGGGGGAGAAAAAGGGTCAGGGAAGCCCTTTCACATACTGTGCCATTTGAGCAAATATCTGAATGAGGTGATGGAGCTAGCCATGGACTGAAGAAAGAGCACTCTATGTATAAGACAAAGCAAGGACAAAGACCAGGAAGCAAAAACAAATCTGACATATCCAAGAGAGAATTCAGTGTGGCTGAAGTAGGTAGGTAAGTTATAGAAGATATGGTTAGAGGGGTGCCTGAGTGTCCAACTCTTGATTTTAGCTCAGGCCATGATCTCACAGTTTGTGATATCTAGCCTCTCACTGGACTCTGCACTGACAGCATGGCGCTTACTTGGGATTCTCTTTCTCCCTCTCTCTCTCTCTCTCTCTCTCTCTCTCTCTCTGTCCTTCTCAAAATAAATAAACTTAAAAAAAAAAAGATAGAGTTAGAGCATTTATCAGAACCAGTTCACAGGGCACCTGGGTGGCTTAGTTGGTTGAGCATCTGACTTTGGCTCAGTTCATATCTCGTGGTTCGTGGGTTCGAGCCCTGCGTCGGGTTCTGTGCTGATAGCTCAGAGCATGGAGCCTGCTACAGATTCTGTGTCCCCCTCTTTCTCTGCCCCTCCCCTGCCTCAATAAATAAACATTTAAAAAAAATTTTTTTTAAACAGTTCACATAGGGTCTAGTAGGCCACTGTGAGGACCTCAGCTTTTTATCTTTTAGATAAAATTTTAATTTTGGAATAATTTTAGATTTGCAGAATAGTTATAAAAATAGTTCAGAAACTAATCTCTCAGCAGTTTCCCCAAATGTTAAACATCTTACACAACTGTGGTATACTTGTCAAAACTTGTAGCATCCATACAGTAGTATTCATTAAATTCTAGACTTTCCTCATAATCACCAGTTTTCCTACTGATATCTTTTTTCCCTTCCAGGATCCCACATTGCATGTAGACATGAGTTTTTAGTCTCTTCCACTCTGTGACAGTTTCTCAGTCCTTCCTTGCTCCTCATGCCCTTGCACTTTTAAAGAATACTGATCAGGTATTTCGTAGATTGTCCCTCATTATGGATTTCTCTGATATTTTCCTCATGTTTAGCTTAGGGTTATGAGTTTGGGGAAGAATACCACAGAGGTGGGGTGTCCTTGTCATCGCATCCTATCAGATGACAATATGATATCCACATGATTTATTACCAGTGAAGGACTCTGGCTTTTATTCTGAATGATATGGGAGCCATGGGAGAGTTCTGAGCAGAGGAGGGGCATGTCCTCACTTTTAAAAGGATCATTCTGCAGCTGTGTGGAGAACAGGCTGTAGGAGGCAAGAAGCACGGACACCAATCGGGAGGCTATTAAATTAGATTCAGCCGAAAGACAATCACAGTGGTTTAGGTGAGGAGGGTGGCAAATGAGGTGGTAAGAAGGGGATGCATCCCAGATATATGCTGAAAGTAGAACCAACAAGATTTGCTCATGAATTGGATGTGAGAGAAAGTGAGGCCAAAAGATAAAGGCAAAATTTCTGTCCTGCACCTTAGATGGTAAATACTGAAAGAAGATCGAGGGAATGGAGGGAATTAAGAATCTAGGTTGGATTCACTGCATTTATAATGCCTATTAGGCATATAAGCAGAAAGGTAGAGAAGTGATTGAACAGATGATTCTAGAATTCAAAGGTGAGGTTGAGGTCAAAGATATAAATTTTATTTTTTTTTTTATTTTTTTTTTATTTTTTAATATATGAAATTTACTGTCAAATTGGTTTCCATACAACACCCAGTGCTCATCCCAAAAGGTGCCCTCCTCAATACCCATCACCCACCCTGCCCTCCCTCCCACCCCCCATCAACCCTCAGTTTGTTCTCAGTTTTTAACAGTCTCTAATGCTTTGGCTCTCTCCCACTCTAACCTCTTTTTTTTTTTTTTTTTCCTTCCCCTCCCCCATGGGTTTCTGTTATGTTTCTCAGGATCCACATAAGAGTGAAACCATATGGTATCTGTCTTTCTCTGTATGGCTTATTTCACTTAGCATAACACTCTCCAGTTCCATCCACATTGCTACAAAAGGCCATATTTCATTCTTTCTCATTGCCATGTAGTATTCCATTGTGTATATAAACCACAATTTCTTTATCCATTCATCAGTGGATGGACATTTAGGCTCTTTCCATAATTTGGCTATTGTTGAGAGTGCCGCAACCGATATAAATTTTAAAATCATCAATAAACAGATGGTATCTAAAGCCACAAACTGGATGAGATCACCCAGGGATGGAGTTCTGAGAAAAGAGAAAAAATCTGAGGTTGAAAATGATAAAGGTAGCTGATGATAGCTGTGATTTTTTATTTTTTTTTTTTTTTTGCTCAATTTCCTAAACTGGAAAAGTTAAAAGCTGGCAACCCTACAGCCATCATCAAAGGTTTGGTGGTATACATATAAGTAAATATATATGTGTTCACTTGTTTTAACGTATCTAGTTTTTTACTCTAAAGTTCTGAGAATCTAAGTCTAAATAATATCTCCAGCTCCCTTTGCTATCCTTAGAAGTTTTTCAAAGGTTTTTCTGGAAAGCAGCCTTTTCTTGGACTGGAAGTTTATACTCTGGAGAGGAGGGAGGAGGGATGATTTTAAGGAGTTCAAAAGCATGGATTCTCTGACAGCAAAGAGGTCCACAGAGCAGTATTTATGTTTTGCTGTCTCATGGCCCAGTGACACTGGTGAGGCAGTACATGTGGTGGTTCAGAGCAGAGACTTCAGAAGGAGTGTGGGTGTGCCTCAGCT
Source organism: Panthera pardus (assembly GCF_024362965.1). Classification (NCBI taxonomy): domain Eukaryota; kingdom Metazoa; phylum Chordata; class Mammalia; order Carnivora; family Felidae; genus Panthera; species Panthera pardus. The sequence continues at coordinate 24,523,735 of NW_026527013.1, forward strand.
CAGCCACTTGTTAGCTACAAAACCCTGAATGAGTGGCTCCCCTCCCTAAGCCTCTGCTTGCTTCTCAACACAACATATTCTTCTTCTAATTCACTGAAGCCCTATGCATGGTGCCATGTCCAAGATTCTTGGCCAGCTGCAATTTTAGTACAATGCTGTCCAACATAGAACAAAACTAAATCATCCTACAAGCAAATCTCTTTCAATTAGGGAAGGAGGTGTGAGAGAACTAATTAATGTCACAAGCAACCGCTTATAATAATTTGTTCAAATGCCTACATCTCTACCAGCTGCCTTCCTAATAAAGAATAAAATCTTCCTTTCAGATATAGCGTTGAGATTTGCAATTGCCAGATTCAATGAAAATAAATAAAAGAACAAATTCCTATGATGATGACCCTCTTAGAGGAAGCTCAGAAAAGGAGCTAAAGAGAAAACCAAGTTTATTCCAGGTCTTATGTATCAAGTACATACAGGAGGCAGGGCAATTTCAAAGATTTCCCCCCCATATCTTCTTAAGCAGTGGCTATCAAGCTTTAGTGTAAATCAGAATCACCTGGAGAACTTGTTAAACCATACACTGCTGAGCCCTACCTCAGAGTTTCTGATTCAGTAGGTCTGGAGTGGGTCCTGAAACTTTGGGTTTCTAACAAATTCCCAAGTGATGCTGACGCTGCTTGTCTGAGGACCACACTTTGACAACCACTGCCCTAAAGACTGCCTGTTATGTCAAAGCCATAGCTGAGAAGATTTGTGTGTGCACTAATCTCTTTTATTTACTTCCAGCAGGGTAATGATTGATAGCCAATGGTGCCTGTAAGATTTTAGCATATGATTTGCAAATCCAGCCCTAGATATTTACTGTGTGAATCATTTTCCAACCATCCAGAACTTCCAGGAATTTATGGACACCAAACCACACACTTCTGAAAGCCTTCCCTAAAAGGAAAGCTTAAGAGAAGCCCAGAGGATGTGAAGTAAAGACATTCAAAAATAAATTCAACAATTACTTCACAGAAGCACTATCAAATTTTGACATAACCAAAGGCCATATGACATATACTAGAAATTGACCACACAGCAAAATCTAAGCAACTCAGAAAAAAGTAAGATGGCCCGGCCAAACTGTGGACATTTTTAAAAAAATAAATCTTGGTACTTCTTTTAAAAACTATACCACAATTAAGGACTAACAGGAAAAAGGAGGAAACTTCAGTTTAATTTGCTCCACATTATAAAATACAAATACAAATTCATAATTATGTCACCTACTCAAAAAAACTTACATTCATAATTCAATGAATTAAATATTTATTGAAAGTATACTCTGGGCAAGGCACAACTGGAATGAAATATATCCCTCCTTGACTCAGGGGTGTCCATGGCATGAGCTGATACAAGTTATAGCAGAAAAACAAACACTGTACTGAACACAGAGGGAAAACAGACCATTACAATGGGGAAATTCGTTCTGAGATGGACCTGTAAAAATGGAAGGGCATCCCAGGTTAGAGAATAGTAAACACCAAGTTCTAGAAGCAGAAATAGCTCAAGGAATGCTGGGAAAAGTCTGTAAAATGTGTCAAAATTGGAAAATGCCCTTGGGATTATAGTGAACGGTGAGCCTATTAAAGTAGGTGAGGGGCATGACCGTGTGAGACCCCCAAAGGTAGCCTGTAAGAATTTGGCCTTTGCATCATATTTAACCAAGCAGTAAATGAATAAAACTTTATCCTATAAAGGAACCAGAACATCATTGTCAGAATGCAAAATGTAAATATAAATATAGTAATATCAGATATCAAGTATGAAAACTTTCTTCCTGAGGTTCACACAAAATGGTAGAACAGGTAGCAACAGAAATTACATGTTTGTTGGCAAATATTCTTACTCCTTCCCCATAATCAGGTACTAGGCAGGAGTCGGGGGAAGATCTCTAGGTGAGGCTGTATGCACTGCCTATGGGAAATCACTGCCAGAAACCAGCAAACTGCTTAACATTCTCCAATATCAGTAGGAAAGGCAATGAAAGCTTAAAACATAGGCTTAAGAAATCACAGCTTCAACCCAGACAAACCAGGATGTCGAGTTCCATGGCATATACCTTTGTTGCCACTTGTGTGGCCTGATTGCATGTGGCATGTCTTCAGAGGTGAGACCCATGGATTCTGTGGCAATAGGATGAAGGAAATAGGTGAGGTGGAAACAAGCTTGTTTACAGAGGCCAATGGATGAAACAACTGAACCTGTTTGAAATTATTTATATGTAAGGTTTAGTCTAGTATCAAATAAACATAAAGGGCCAAGGAAAAAATAAAGTATATTCTAATGAGGTTCTCAAGGAGTCATCTTCATGGCTGCCACACGGTCCAGGCTACCATGCTCTTGCTCACCTTAAGCCTACAATAACCTCCTAGTGCCCAGTTTGCTTGGGTCAGCCCTAGTTAATGTTGTCCCAGCAAGTATTGACAGCACTTCCTCTCAAGTAATAGTAATACTTGCCATGGAGCAATCACAGAAGTCACAAAATGGCCACACACAAATAAAATCTGACCAAGAATTTTAGATAGTTGCCAACATTTTTTTAAATAAGGAAATTTCACAATAAAATTTTCTCTTATGAATAGGATTTTCTCTTATGCTTCTTAAAAATTAGTTAGAACTGAGCAACAATGGTCCTTTTTTGATAAGGTACATGGTTTCTGGTTTTCCACAGTCCTCAGTATTCCTTTCTGTATCTTTGACACTGAGTCCAAATTCAACTCACTGATCATATTTATGCTGCTCATTTTTCTATAAACCTGCCTGTGCTAGTCTATTATAGTAGCCACTAGCCACATGTAATTATTTAAATTTTCATTTTAATTAACTAAAAACTAAATAAAAACTAAAAGTCCAGGTCTTCAGTTGCACTAGCCACTGTACTCAAAAGCCACATGTGGCTAGTAGCTACCATAATAAACCAGGCAGATACAGATGCTCCCATCATCACAGAAGATTCTACTATCAACAGTCCATTTCATCCTTGGCTCCTATAGGCATACCAATTTGCAGGCCCTGCTACAGGATGAGATGAAATTATTTAAAGAGGAGAACCACAGAGGATCTAAGAATTCAAAGTAGGCTCCCCAGTGGAAGTGACCACAAAGCTGGGATCTGACAAATGTGCCAACATTAGTTGACTGAAGGTAGTTGAAGGAAAAGTGATCTAGGCATAGAGAACAATATATAAGGAAACGTAAGGTGGGAATTTATCCTTACAGAAATCTTTCCTGAGACATTTCATGTCTCCTTACTAAAAAATACCCTTGATTAGCACACATCTAAGCAATAGAGGGCCACATATAAATTTGGAGCTTCAGATAATATTGCCGTATTTTTTTCTCCCAAGTAACACTTGAGAAACCATCTCCACTTGAAGAGAACATGCCCAGAAAATCAAATTTTCTTCCTTTCCATTTCAGGATGATAGTTTCCAATCCTGAAACTATCAAGGCCGTAAATGTGAAGGCCATCTGCTGAGCAGCCGTTTCCAGGGGAACAGCAAATGCTCTTTGCACTCTAATGCTTTTCTGCTCTAAAGGACAGTGACTTCTCTGTAGAGGAAGGCATCCTCAATTTTTCTTAGAATTTGCATCTTGCATTTTGTAAGAATATGCATTATGAAAATGATATGCTTTGGGAGTTTTTTCAGACCTCACACTGCTGAAAGCCAAGCTTTTGCCAACAGCTTCTCAAGTGCTGGAGTCTATTTATTATTTGAGGCATTACCCTTGGTGGTAAGAAGCATATTGCTCTTTCCACTGAGGGAGACTTTGCCTTTCTGATTCCATGCAACCAACCTCTTCTAAATAATAACTACTTTCAAAGTTTCATTAGTTCTTTTGGGAATAGGGAAAAAAACAGATGACTAAGCACTGTCCTAAAAAGCTCACAGCCCAACAGTAAAGCCAGATATGTAAACAAGCATAATTCCTCCAACCAATGCAAAAATAGACATATGTTACAGGTGTTAAATGAACAACCAACACACATGTCGGTAAAAACATGAACGCAAGTCACCATATGAAACCTACAGAGGAACCATCTCACTGCCCTCTCACTCCAGGTGCAGTTATCTGAGGCAAAAACAAACCCAACCTATCACTCCCCAGCCTAACCCCTTCTGCCCACTCACCTCTCCCAGATCCTTGAGACCAACAGGACTTAAGATTTTACTCCCCTCAACAGACTCCCAAACTCACAAAATACCTGCCTGTGCCTAATGCTACATTTCATACTTCATTAACCTGGTATTTTTCCAGCGTCAGTGGGGATCTCCATCACCCCACCAGATGACGGCATCACCCTTCCTGGACTCCACATGTGTTTATTGCAAGAAGAAATATAAAATCCTCCACACTCAAGCCCTTCCAGTTGGCCTGTCTAATACTTGCTTGTACTTTCATCTTTACTGTGAAGCAACCTTGTTAAAAAATTTATTTTTCAGGTGCCACCATGGATAAATCAGCCTTTTGATCAAGGAGAAAGCATACGTGAAATTGAGAAAGGACACGTTTTCCTTTTTCTGGGAAGGTTTTGGGGATGTCAGTCACTGTAAAAATCTTTTCTTGGGAATGCCGTCCACATCTGCAAACTGTTCCTGTAAAGTCTATGCAGAAATCCATTTCAGTATATAGCTCTGCTCCATGATAAGCAATCTTCCCTGGAAAATGCCAACCCCGGCCTCCTCAGCTGAAATATAAAGTCATATTGCTTTTTTTTCTTCTATGACAGGACAGAAGGAAGTGATTCACACACCTGAATTCTCTGAAACGGAAAATTTCTCACAGGAGAGTGTTTTGATAGCCTTTCTTTCTTTCGAAGTCACGATGTTTATGTGAGTTTTTAAGGGTTCCTTATCCAACAGAGAAAGAAAAATTGAGATAGGATAATGATAATGTGAATAATACATTATTGAAATTATTTCTGTCTTTCCATTTTTTTCCCTTTTTGAACTTTATCAGAACCAAGCATGTTTGTAAGTCATAAAGTAGATAGAACAAATCTGTAGTTTCTGAAGAAGATCATAATGCCTGCACCACTAGTTAGCTGTGTAATGTCCAGGCCCTTTGACCTTTCTTAGACTTTTCTTAGACCTAGGCCAGAGGGGCCCCTTTCTTGGGCCACAAACTGTAGAGGGCTCCACACAGAACAAACTCCAAAATGCAGTTTCTTTTCTTTTCAATCTTATAAGGAAGTTTTGTTTGTTTTTTATTTGGTAACTGCCCAAGCCTATAGGAGAGACTCCTTAGCTGAACTTGGCCCCCAGGCCAGAGGATACTGAGTTGATGGACCATGAGAGGATGAACCACAGCCTCTGCCCTTGGAAACCAAAGACAAGATGTCTCCCAGATAACTCTGTTCCCTTCCTTCCCCTTGCTCAAGAGAGGCATCCCTAGAAGGCCTGATTCAGACAAGTAAGGCCTGGAGGCAGAAACACACCTCCCTGGACAGTTTGAATAGGTTATCCTCATTTGGGGCTCAGTGGGTTCAGGGGTCTTGGACCTAAGTCCACTCTCACCCTGTCCTGCTCTTGCAGATCCATGGGAAGGCCCTGGAGAGACTGAGGCCCCTGTTACCTGTAGGCACTAGGCCACAGTCCTCAGGACAAGAGGCAGGCATAGCTTGAGTAGACCTTTTGCATATTTAGATATTTGGTCTGTGGCTCTCCATTAGTACTTGCCCTGGCCCCTCAAATGGTAGGGGCAGCCTAACTCTGGTTTCTGTCTAAAAATAAGAGGACTCAACTAAATTGCTCTACAGTTTGGGCCTGCTCTAAAAAGTCATTATACTTTTCACTTAAGTACCTTAAAGGTAAAGCAGGATAAAAAATGCAATTCAAGATGTCAGAAAAAAAATAATAAAATTTATTTTTCCAGAGTTATTTCAAGAAGAAATCTTTGAATGAATTGTAGCTTCTGGCTTACCCTTTCCTACCTCTCAGGTTGCACACCCTATAATAAGAATGTCATTAAGTAAAACTACAGTTTGAAATGCCTTGGAATACATACACACACATACAATACCACAAATACCACACTGTAAAATTCTCCATGTGGTATAAGAATCACAGTTTATCTCTCTCTAATGACCAATTGGCAATTAATATTTAACCACCTTTTTGCACTGAAGACCTTTTCTAAAATACACAAGAAGAAAAAACTATGTAGAGATTACTTCAAGACTTAGCAATCAAACAAAAACTTTAAAGAAGACAAATAAACAAAAGCCATGCCTAAAGGAGCCAAAGACTACAAACACTGAAGAGTATTTACTATTATTACTGAGGAGGATTAACTTAGAAATACTTAGAGATGTCAGTAGTGAAATACTAATCTGAATTTTAATTTTTACTGATTTTTTTACACTAATTACAAAGACAGATGTGCTTACTATGAACACTGCCTAAACTATAAGCACAGTATAAGAAACAGTTTTCCTGTTCTGATACGGGGCATAAATAATGTTTCTATGTTATGTCATGTTCCCGTATATCACGAAACTGGTTGAAATGTATCTCTGGCTACCGTAAATCATAAATACAGTTAAGTGGAACCTCCTCTTCGAATGTAGAAAACAAGCACATAGCAGTAAAATCCAGAGTTACACATGATTTGAGTGTGAGTTTCTTCATAGTCCATTTTAATTGATTTACACAGACAGGAAAGAGGGGGAACATTAAACCTTTTACAAACCTTCCCAAGCTCTCCTAATTAGGCCAGTCCTGCATAAAGAACTTCATAGTTTTAAAGAATCCAAAAGCAATGAAGTAAAAATGAGATAAATTGGGGAAAACACATATATATTGCAACACCTGTTCTCAAATTCTGTGCTTCTAATAAAGGGAATGTTACAGGTAATAGACACAGTGGGCTATGACCAGGTTACTCACTAGACCACAGAATGGTATTTCTGAAATTGTTGTTCATATTTTACCTTTATGAAGGAAAAATTATCAAAGTCAAAATTATCAAAGAGCACAGGAAAAGCTGTGCTTTGACATAAGAAGTTTATTTAACAGAACATTAAATGAGACATGTAAAGTAACCAGTCTCTTTTAGGAATTAAAGTATTAGTTAAAAAAAAAAGCATTCCCAATCTTTACTTAAAATGTTCTTAGAATCTTTGTGTCTAACAGGTTGCTGAGTAGATGTAAAAGTAAAAACAAAAATATCTAAAACAAGTGGCCCTGTTTTAGAAAACACTGAAGGCAGTGCTACAACAGCTACCATATTTCTTCTGAATCTAACCCCCAACAGTTGTAAGGTATATCTTAATTTATATCCTCAGAGAAAGGAAAATCATATAATAACACCATCAACTGGGAGATACATCCCAATTTCAGAGATGCTAAAATGTGTAAAACAAGTCATTGAAATATGGAAAACACATCCAACTCTTAAACTTAAAAAAGTCAGAATGAACATTTCTATATAATGACCACTTAGCAGATATTTATAAAACACATGAAAAAAATGAGTAACTTCACAAACAACTTTCTTGATAGGAAAGTGAAATGAAGAACAGTTCTAAACATGTGATCACAGAGACAGACAATCCTTCATCAAGCCTCCCCTGTCCACTACTCTGGCCCAGCCTTCTCGCTCACCTCAGTTTCTACAATGTTAACAGTAAAAAGCACACACTTTAACAATTAGTTTTATATGCATACACATACCCACATACATACACATTTACCCAAACTCTAGAGCAGGAGTCAGCAAACTGTGACACACAGGCTAAACCAGGCTAAACCAGTTTTGCTAATAAAGTTTTATTTGAACACAGTCATGTTCACTTATTTATGTACTGTCTACGGGTGCTACAACAACACTACAATGGCAGAATTGAATAACTGCAAAAGACTGAATGGCCTGCAAAGCCTATAATCTTTATCAAATGGCCCTTTAAGAAAAAGTTTGCTTAGCCATGCACTACTACGGCATAAGGCACCAGAGGACAGGGGCTATATTATAAACTGGTCTTACTCTCCCAGTGCCTCTGGCACCAAGTGAAAAGCAATTAATGTATGCTTAGTGGCAGAGATTTTAGAAATCTAAGAGCAGCATACCTCTAAATTGAGCTGAAAGGTCTTCTAAAGGCTAATTTCCATTTCTAGAGGAAGCTCTTTGCCCTCCACTTTACCCTTTTTTTTACAAGTTAAGATCTAGTCTATAAATCAGTCCCATAGTAGCTATATGACTGATAGAGTAACTCCATTTATCTCCCTGATTAAGTTCATTAAACAGACACTTTGAGGACCATCAATTGCCTTTCACATAAAAATACTTGACAAAGTGGCACTAACCACCTAACAGTAATTCAAGGCATCAATCATTTCCCAGAAATCTATTGAGCATGCTCTCCATGCTACTCTAGATAAAGAGTCACCAAATAGAATTACACACAGGCCCTGCCCTCAGGGAGCTAAAAGTCTATGGAGACCTCATCTCCTTAGACTTATTTCAAAGTAAACATGTTGTAAATAGCATGATAGCAAAGAGAACCTCAGGGTGATGACCATGGGAAGACCCACTGAGCTATTCAATCAGGACTTGGGTACTTTGTACAAAAACCCTGTAGCAGATAGAAGAATGTACAGTCATGGCTTCTTACCTGGAGCTGTATACAATACAGGGGACAAGGGTTTTGCTTTGACCAGATCCAACACAAGGCAAATGGAGAAGAACACAGTCCTTTGGGTCTCTCAAGAGGGAGAGGTTAATTCTGATAGAACTGGGGTTGAAAAAGAAATAAGAGAAGATCTTGTGAAGAAGATTTTTTAGTAAATTTTAAAGGAGAAGATAATATTTCCATAAGAAAATCTTTTGGGATAAGGGAGGAATAAAGGCACAAAGATCAGGAGGCACAATACCTAATATGTCTGTGTTTGGTCTACAAAGAGAGCCATTATTATGTATTAATCAAATTTATTGAGTGCCTATTCTGTGCTAAATGATATATCTGAGAGCAAAACAAGTTCTCTTTAGAAGCAAAAACAATTCTAAAGGTGATTTCATATTATCATCACTGGGTTTAAGGAGAGCAGAGTATAGGGTGAAAAATATGGTGGGAGACAAAGCCCAACAGATAGTTTGGAGACCACTGTGAAGAACCTGGGGATGCCAGGTCAAAGAGGTAGGATTCTATTTTTATAAATATAATATTTTTAAATCTTTATATAATAAGTTAAATAAATGTATATTTATTTAAGTTCATTATAATTTCTATATATGTTCTAGAGCACTAGAGATCATTCTAACACTAAAACTAGTCTTCAAAACCAATTGTATTCATAGCAAAGTACATAGTAGAATGTGAGTTCAACTCACAAGAAGAATGCCACTACTCATTCTTGTTTGAATTTGATCATTTTGAGATATACAGAAGAGACCCAGTATATGTGAGCACACAACCAATGTACTGCTGGCTATGAATTAGAGGTTATTTCCAAATTATCTTAATTTAATACTCTACATAATCTGCCAGCCGTATATTCATGTGTGTGTGCTCATGTGTGTTAATGAACACGTTACCTTTAGTTTTATTTTAAAAGTAAAACAGTTCCTCCATTACCTGCATGCTTCTTTACAAGACAGCTCCAGAAGTGGCAGAAAGAACAAGCCTTTTAGCAGCTTAATCCCTAAATAGCATCCTCATGGCTTTCTCAAGCTTATTTCACCACTGTCTTATGTCCTATTTCCTGAAAGCAAACTTCCCTTACCTTTCCTGAGTGACCTTTCTTCCCTGGTCATCACAGTAAATCTATTCCCTAGATTCTTAAATGAGATTATTTATCTTCATGAATTGCCTTCCTTTAATATACCAGGGTAATTTAATATTTCAACTTTTTTTGGCTAATATAAATCACTTACTTGTGCTTATTAGGCTCTATATTAGGGTTTCCCAACCTTGACACTATTGACGCTGGAGGTTAAATAATTCTGTGTTGTGGGGGGACTGCCCTGTGTATTGCAGAATGTTTAGCAGCATCCCTGGCCTCTACCCACTAGATGCCAGTAAAGCACACACATGCACACGCGCGCACACACACACACTGTGATAACCAAAACTGTCTCCAGTCATTGCCAAATGTCTCCTGGGAGGCAGAATCATCCCCTGTTAATAACCACTGCTCTAAATAATTTATTATTTTCATTTTATATTAACACTAAGAGGTAATATGTATGCAGGTTTACAATTTACCATCCACTACACCAATCATGTTTATAAGTTAACTCACTCAATCTTCACAATACCCCATTTTAAAGATAAGGAAATACTCAGAGAAGATAAGTGGCTTGTCTGGGGCCACACTATTATTGAGTGGTAGAACTTTTTATTGAACCTGAGTCCACTGACATCAGACCCTTAGCTCTAAACTACTGCACTGTTTTGCCTTTCTAGAAATGCATAAAATTGACAGGAGTAGACTGGGTACGGTCTCTCTCCATCTTCTGTATTTTGTGACCCAGAGCCATCCAGGAACCATCACACATTTAAGGATATATCATTCGCACAGCAGGAGCTCTTGCATCTTCCCAGGAATAAAATTCAGTGACACCTGGTATGGCTCGGACATAGACCAATCTCATGCACGTGGATCATAAACAACCCATATGAGTATGACCAGCTATCTGATCTACAGGATGAATGTGAGCTCTACATTTTCCTCAACTGAAGTTTTATTTTCCCCAAGCAGGCACTACTTTGCTCAAAAGTATGCACTCATAGAGCACGTACAAAGTGCAGAGCACTAAAACATAGGCATAAGTACTTTTAAAAAAATTAGAGATGAGATCCTTGCTTTAAGAAATTTGAAACCTCATGGTTGAGGCAAAACACCCAGCTACAAAGTGACATTATAGCACATCACACAGCAAAAACTAATTTCAACTAAAGGTGAGAAAATCTCAAGTTGACTATGTCAAAAGTTAGAATGACAGAATATTTTCTTAAAAACATTTTTTAAAGCAAGTAATCAATCAGGTTAATAAAATGTAGTAGATGAAGAGTACTTAGGAAATTTACTTAACAGATATTAAAATGACTTGAAATTCACCTATCAATTTGTTTATAATGAATACAGTTTTTGATTACACATGAAAGCGGTTTGTGCTCTTTAATAGGATAAACATTTCCTTTATGCTCCACTATCATCTATTAATTCACTTAGCAAATCCTTTGCAAAGACAAACTTTTGCTCAGCCCATACAAACGGGTACAAATTTTAAATAAATGGGTTATGGGTCAATTAAACTTTTACATGAGAAATAATTGACCTCACAACTATTAAAGCTGATCACAAATAAAGGGGGGGGTGGTTCTCTGCAAAATCATCTGGGCCTCATTTCCAGTGATTTTGATTTAATTGATCTAAGTGGACTTGCATGTCTGCATTTTTAAGTTCGTTGGCTTGTTCTAATAAGCCCCAGGGCTGAGAACAACTAACTGGATTAAAGGAATGTCAGTGCAAAGAGGGAATCAGAAAACACTAGGCACAATGCGTGCAGACTGTAGGCTCTTGCACCCCATGTCTATCAGCCCTTATACCAGCTCCTACTGGTATACTTTGTCTCTGATCTTTGGCTTCTTCATCTGTAAAATAAAGATGTTCAGTTGAATAAATGAGAAAACTCGTGTAAAGAGCTTAGCATGCTGCCTGAAAGTGCTCGGTACATTTTAGAAACTATTGCAGGCTTTCCAGAAGAGTTGACTTTTGAGTTGAGTCTTAGTCTTAATGATAAAAATAAACTTACATGCCTCTAAGAATGCACTCGTTCCTGCCAATTAATTTCTTTAAAAAGAGATTCACAGAATTCAATGCTATACTGGGTAGCCTCTCATTTATAATTAGCATGCAAGTTAAAGATCAAACTTCGTATTTGCCCTTCAGGCATCCAGAATCCAACTGACGTGTTGCTCTTTGCCACTTGAATCTTTGAGGTCCCTGATCTACTTACGAAATCCCTCCCATCCATTACAACAATTACAAAAATATTTGTACCACCTCCAACTGCTAAGACAAAGATATATTCTCATCTACATGCTCCCTTGCAATAACTAACCTGCAAACACAATAAAATAAGTTCCAGGCATGGCTGAATTTTTTACAGTATTAGTTATAAACCCTAAAATAATTTATAATGGAAATTATGAGATGTCCTTCACTATGGAGGATATTGGTCCTAGGCTCAACGACAGAACATGTGTTCACGGGAGCACACAACTGTATGTACGCAATACACATACACAGAAAAGGGTTCTGTTCACTTAACTCAAATTTATTCAGAACAGTTTTATGTTATTTATTTTCATGAGTTTTAGACAAGATCTTTTTTAGCACATTACAGAGGCCTGGAGGGGCTTTCTGCATAAAAGACAAAGCCAAGCACTGTTAATGCAAAGTATAGTAACTCAGTGTTTTGAGAAACATGGCCAAACATATTTGAATATGAAGCCATCAGGCCAAGAAATCTTGGTGTCTAGAGCTGAGAACAAACTTGGGAGTTGAATTCTCATTATCAGGAGATTTCTTCCTACCTTGTAGCCACTTGGCCCAGCCTATCTCAACCTTACAAAGATCCCTATGCACATTCCACAAAATATTTGGACAAGAATATTTCATATCTTTCATGTGGTGGTAAAACATAAGATGTGAAAAAATGCCATAGAAAGAGCATCTATCCCCCATTTTCATCTGAAAATGCCATAGAAAGAACATCTATCCCCTTCAGGTTGCTATGAAGATTAAATGAGCTAATACATGTAACATGCTTGGCACAGTGCCTGGAGCAATAAGCACTCAATACATACTGACTAGGTTATCATTATGTGTTTTAACTGACATTTCCATTATAAACCACACTCACAAAATCTGCATCAAATTTCTCAAACAAATGCTCTAACAAAATAAGAGTGCAACACACAAACTATGCTAAAAATCCAAGGCCCAAAGATAACTTCAAAACTAGGGCCTGTGCCATGCTGAATGTTGTAGAGGAAAAAGCTAAGAGAAAACACAAAACATGAAGCGAGAGATGGTAGCAAATCTGATAGTAATGCTAAGAAAATCACAATTCAGACAACTTACCTTTAGGAAGTATAAGAATTTTAATGTCCTCAGGGTGCTATTTGGGGTTCAGAAAGAATCTTTCACTGGAATAAGACCTAAGAGGACTTACAAAGAGTCCACCTTCAAAAGGTTGCGTTGAAAGAGAGAGATGAGACTCCAGTCACAGAATTTGGCTTGTCACCTCCACCCCAAATATACACACATATTTCAGGTAATTCAGGAAGCTGTTCAGGAAGCCTCCTCATTATACTTTTAAAAGCTCCCTTTCCATCATTAAAAAGGCACACATTTCTAATAGGTAAACATCCTTCAGTTGAACAAACTTGAAGCATGACTATTCCTAAGTAAAGTTGCCTTCATTTTCCAAAACTCCTGGGCACACTTAAACCAACGTGTGAAATTCCATGAACTCCAGGGAAGGGGTGGGGGTGGGGGGATGCTAATGTGCTTAAGCTTACAACAGTGAGACCCAGTGAAAGACAGACTGACTAACCCACAGACCAGCAAAATCTTAATGCCTAATAGCAAATTATTCTTAATAAAGAACCAATCAAAAATTTATTAGAACATGAAGGAGACTTTAAGAGACCACTTACCACAGCCTGCCTAGAGAGTCAGACCTTCTGACGATGAACTGCCACCTAAACACAATAATATTCCAGTGTTCTCTAACAAAATATACACATGTGTTACAGCTGAAGACACTTTTTTTTTTTTACCCATCATAGAAACTAAAGAAAGTTCCCAACTGCCACTAGATTCCCTGGCAGCCTCACAGATCAACATTTCAAGTTGATCAGTAAAACAATGCAAATGTTCAACTAAACTTTGTCTGGCTAAAGTCTGATTTAAAATGTGAAAAATAAGACATATCAGTATTGTTCAAATCATATTTTTTTTACAAAGTTATTTGCTCCAGTGAGAAAAAAATCGTATTTCAGTCTCAGTTGTTATTTATCCCTACAGTTGACACACTGTTTTATTTTAAATAACTTGTAAAATGTTACCATAATGGCTTTAACATCAATTTCATATCTGATCTGCACTCTCCTGGTACATAGGGAAAACGATGTCCAAAAAGGTCTAAAGAGAAACAAGTCAAAAACAAAAAGTAAATCTCATTCAAGGGTGCCATCTAGTGGGAAAATCAGGTGGCTGTCATGTTGCTAAGCAACCTTTGGATGGCATGTTTAAAATCCCAGAATCTTGGAGCTTGGAAAAAAACTTAGTTCAGTGTTTCCCAAAATATGTTCCTTGTTAACAGGATTCTGTCATCAAATACATTTAAGTAATGCTGGGTGAAACACTGGACAGTATGTCTTTACTACAGAATATCTCACAGCCTAGAATATGCTCACTCACATACACTGGGAATCTCCAAAGAGGGATATGGCATTTCTCACATATATTTGATCAGGGAAACTCTTTACTTGTGGATGCCTCTGAACTCTTCACAGAACACTGGAATTTCTCAAAACAATGTTTAGGAAATGCTGATCTAATCCAACTCCTGCCTCCACAGTTTACGCATGAGGTTTCCAGCTATTTAAGTGACTTGTCCTGGTTCCCAGTATTGCCTATAGTCTGGCAAGCCTACAGGTCTGTCTTTGTAACCTGAGGGGTAAGCAGAAGTAACCTAAAGGAGGTGGGCTACAGGATACTTTCCTCTGCCCTTCTACTCTAGCATTAAAACTCTATTGTGGAAGGTCTGAAAGTTTCATTTTAAGCACCTACCAGTCTGGAATGATACCCTATTGCACTTAGACAATATTATACATTGACTTAAAAACCTAAAAGAATGTTCTCCTTTCACGTTCTGATGGTTATTATTTTTTAAATCAGGCTTTGGATTGATCTTAATGTTATATATCAACATGGGTGGTAGTTCATTTCTATAAATTTTATTATTTTTAAAGATATATTTTTGCAGAAACAATTTAAGAGTGTGTAAAAGTTATGTCTGATGTCTCCCATATATGTCTCATTTGAATGTAAGCCTGAAGGACAGTCATAATACCTAGTAGTGATAGTGGGGATCGAAAGAATTATAGGCTAAAAAAAATAAGCTCAAAGAAAGGCAGGCCTTACAAACCTCCCATCCCCCAAATATAGCAAATATTATATAGGATAATAGCAACAGAATTACAAAAGCATCTTCCAAGGCTTTTTGCTACAAATTATCCTGAAATAACTAAAATATATTTTCATTTGTAAATAAATTTAAAATTTCAACAACAGGGGCGCCTGGGTGGCTCAGTCGGTTAAGCATCCAACTTCTGCTCAGGTCATGATCTTGCAGTTCATGGGTTCAAGCCCTGTGTCAGGCTCTGTGCTGACAGCTCAGAGCCTGGAGCCTGCTTTGGATTCTGTGTCTCCCTCTCTCTCTGCCCCTCCCCTGCTCATTCTCTCTCTCTCTCTCTCTCTCTCTCTCTCTCTCTCTCTCTCTCTCTCAAAAATAAATAAAGATTTCTAAAAAAATTTTTTTTATTTCAACAACAAAAAATAATTATGGGTGCTGTGTTTATGGGCATCCCAAGGAATCTATGAAGTGTCAGCCTCATGGCTTCTTTCTGAGTACTCTGTTCACCAGTTTCAGTGTTTGTCACAGCTGTACCTTACAAGCTGGTTACTCTAAGAAGGAATTATGTGTTCACAAGCTCTAACTCCACAGCCTATTCCCTTCCCTCAAGACTGAAATAATGGGATAATAATAACTTGAATGAAGATTAATCGTAAGTAATAAAGTACCTTGTTTGGTACTTTTTAAATCATTTTGGTGGTTATATAACATCATTGCTAGTTTTATATTTGGAAACTATTAAGTTTTATCTTATTTAAAAGTTTTCTCTTATTTAAAAAAAAAACTTTTATTTTAAAAAAGGGGAAATTGCTCTCAGTTTATGCCAACTTTGGGCATAAAACTTCTTTTTCTGCACTAAAAATTATCTCTAAAGGATAGATTCCAGAGGTATCCAGGTATTTGATTACAGAATCAAAGGGTAAGACTCATTTACGTTGACAAACTTTTCCCCCAATGTGGTTGTCCTAATAATTTACACCAAATATGAGACTCAGATCCCTCAGTTATAAGTGGGAGGCGTGAGAGATTAAGCATAGGTGTGCAGACCACTCTCAGTATAGTCCAGGTCAAACATGCACAGCATTTGGAAGGTTCAGGAAATGCTCACTTGTTTGCACACACACTCAGACTTTAATGTAAAGAACCTCCTCCCATACATGAAAACCAAATTCTAAAGAGTCCCAAAACTCCAAAACCATAAGTTTTCAAAAGGACTTGTACTTCCAGAAGGTGAAAAAAAAGCTCTCAATTAGGACCCCAACCTCAAAGTGCTAACCAGAAACATAACACCTATACACAGAACTGGTATTTTAATCAGATTAACAGAAAGCCACATACAAAGTGGAAATAAACAAAAGTACTGTCAGGCTGGACAGGTTGGGAGAGGCCTGGTACCCAAACTTGAAATTGGCACTACTTTGCACTAGAGAACTAGCTATAATTTCTTTACATCTGCCCTGGAAGGCTGTCCACTTTTATTCTGCTCATGGATTACAGCAACATGATGAGATGTTGTAAAGCAACTCTAAGAGGCATGAACTGATATGAAATACTTTCTTGGCCCTTGACATACTCCCCCCATACTATACTCAGCCCAAGAGTTAACTTTCCTCAGGAGTCTCTAAACCACAAAACATTTTTTTTTTTTCACTTCTAAAACTCTTTTGCTTTCCATGTATTTTCTGACAGGACCCACGAGTATTTCCAAAGGCTTAGCTGTAAATTAGAATGCATAGCACATCAGGGACAGCTAATTCACCTAGAGGAGGATCCAGCTCTGATTAATTTTTCTTTCCTTACCTTGCTCACAACAGGATTCCCAACCTACCAACTAGCCTACTGACACTGCCACACAATTGAGCCATCATTCATTCATTGAAATATTTATTGTGCTCTTATTATGTGTCAGGTCCCATGCCAGGTTCTGATAATTCAAAATGGATGTTGAATCAATAATTTCAGCATCATTCATTGACCAGTTGTGTGACCTTGGCCAAGTAAGCTAATTACTCTGAGCCTCGGTTTCCTTAACTGTAAAATGTGGGATAATAATGGTACCTTGCAGAGCCGCGGTATTGTGCGGTGGGGAAGAGGGATGGATTTGTAAACCCTGGAGCGAGGTTCTGCCTACCTGAGGGCGCTACTGTACGGAGACCCTGGATGAAGCCACCATCACCATGTCTGACCAGGAGGCAAAACCTTCAACTGAGGACTTGTGGGATAAGAAGGTAGGAGAACACATTAAACTGAAAGTCATTGGACAGGATAGCAGTGAGATTCAGTTCAAAGTGAAAATGACAACACACCTCAATAAACTCAAAACATCATACTGCCAAAGACAGAGTGTTCCAATGAATTCACTCAGGTTTCTCTTTGAAGATCAGAGAAGTGCTGATAATTACACTCCAAAAGAAATTGGAATGGAGGAAGATGTGATCGAAGTTTATCAGGAACAATGATCAATGATTCAATGATTTATGTATTCTTCTTTTTTTTTCTTTACCCTCAATCCTTTTCTATTTTTAAAATTAGTTCTTTTGTAACGTGGTGTTCAAAATGAAATTGAAAACTGGCACCCCATCTCTTTAAAACATCTGCTAATTTGAATTCTAGTGCCCATTATTCATTACCACCTGTTTTCATTGTGCTGATTTTTGGTGATCAAACCTCAGCCCCCTTCATATAGCCCTCTCCTTTTTAAAAATTACGTGCATGCATAGAGGGCCCACTTTTCCCAGGCTGTGCTTTTTCAGTCTTATGATAAATAAGATTGACCAATGCGAGTGTTCACAACGACTTTCCAGTTGGCCCTGAAGTTCTAACTTGTGATTGCTTCACTCCTGGACTATGATTTTCAGTGGGAGATGAAAGTTTTTCAGAGAAGTGAACTGTGGAAAAATGACCTTTCCTTAACTTGAAGCTACTTTTAAAATTTGAGGGTCTGGACCAAAAGAAGAGAAATACTATGCTGGCATCAAGATGACAGAGATGGTGAGGGTAATGACTAACTCAAAGATGGTTTCACTGAAAAGAAAGTGTTTTAAGATACAAGAAAAGTCTTATTAGAAGATCTCAGAGGGGTGCCTGGGTGGCTCAGTTGGTTAAGTGTCTGACTTCGACTCGGGTCATGATCTCACAGTTCATGAGTTTGAGCTCCGCACTGGGCTCTGTGCTGACAGCTCGGAGCCTGGAGCCTGCTTCGGATTCTGTGTCTCCCTCTTTCTCTGCCCCTCCTCTACTCCGCTCAAAAATAAATAAAACATTTTTAAAAAAAAATTTTTTAAGAAGATCTCAGAAATGTTCTAATTTTCATTAACAATTAATAAAGTTATTCATGCAGAAGTGTATTCAACAGAACACTACTCTTTTTTATTTTATTTGTACTTTTTGACCTGGGATATGTGTTTTAAATGGACATTGTCTGTACCAGCCTCATTAAAATAAATAAAACATTTGTAAAAAATAATAATGGTACCCTGCCTCATAATATTAAACAATTGTACATGCTTCCCAAATTAAGTGAAATAATATACATGAACATGGTTTCAAACCATTCATATTCAAACTATTAGTCACTAATGTGAAAAAATTAGCATAATTAATTTAGCTGATTCTGGTTAAAAATTATCAGCAATTAAGAGAAATGTGCAAAATATAACTTTATATTTGATGTACCAAAAAATGTTATATCTCTATATCTTAATTTCATTGTAGCCTCCAAATTCCTAATTCTAACCCCCTGGTAAAGAACAAAGGTACAAACAACATAACCTTGGCAATTAGAAATAACTCAGTCACCACTACTTAAACATCAGTCTTTTGAGATTCTCTTCTTTCCCCACCTTCTCATCTACCCCTAAATTCCTAAATGGTAAAGCATCCCCTGGGGCATATTTGCCATCTACAGGTAGTGTCTGAGTAACTGGTGCCACCTGGATTTGGGTGTTGACCTCTGAGGTCAACTACTGCTGACTGCAGCACCCACCATGGACTTCAACAAGATCCACGCACTCTGAGTCCTTCTTGGCCCTGCCCCATGACTCCCCAGTCTTCCAACCCTCTCAGCATCTACCACAGCTTCCTGTGACAGCTAAGGGCCTCACTGCTTCTTTTTCCATACCACATTGGAGCTTGGGTCTTATATGGCTGTCTTCAGCCATTGCCACTTTTCCACTCACAAGGCCAGTTGAATATACATCACCTAGTCTCCCCAGCCTGCTCTGGGAAACAAGCTAAGTTCCCCCACTGCTTTAGATTCCTCCTGAATTATATTCAGAGATTTCTGGATCTAAGGAGACCATATCTGCTTCTCCTTTCCCTCACATGAAATGGGGCTGGGTGCAGGGGAGCTCTTCTCAGACACTCACTCACTTTCCAACTCCAATCACATCCCCCTGGAAAAACATTGGGCAAATATGCTTAAGTACTTACTAGCTGTATGACCTTGAGAAGTACTTAATTAATGGTTACCCTATCTGTAAAATATGGATAATAATAGCTATCTCACAGGGACACTGTGAGGATTAAATGAGATAATATATGTAAAGCCTCTGGGATGAAGCAAGTGCTACCCAATCCCCATCACCCTTTCTAGATTTTCCCTTCTAGATGACCTCTGGTCACTGCATCCATATGTATAAATTGTGTTTGTTCCAACAATAAATTCCACCCTTCTGATCTAACGCCCTGCAAATTCATTTGCAAACATATGCCCCAAGTCTCTGCCCATATAAATTGGCAAGACTTTGCAATTCTTTTGGCATATCATATACCGTAATACATCATAGTTTAAAATCTTCATCAGGCATGGCAAGCTTGATAACCATCTGCAGTTTATATGGCTTAACCTAAACTAAACCAAATGGCCTTATCCTTATTGCCCAATCCCAAGGCTCCATTTCTCACCCTGAGTAACTCTTGCAATTCACATTTAGATTTTCCCCTAAGTTACAAAAATAGAAACACTTGAGGAAATTAGCTATGTTAAAGGCCACTTTCCATGGCATCAGATTAATGTGTTGATGCTTTAAGAATTAGAACCAAAGTCCAGGATTTGGCACATTTTACTTTCAGCCATTGCCTTGTGAGTATGAACTTCACCCCTTCATCAACTCTAGTCACAGAGCAGTCTTTTAAAATCTGACTGCAGCCCAGAAAGAAGTTCAGCATCTCTGCCTGTAAAAAGGGAAATCAGCCTGCCAGAGACTGAAAAGCAATTTCCAACAAGTCAGTAATTACAGAGGTCCACCTCAGCATCCAAATTCCTGTCAAGGATTTTTTTTTCTACATTGGAGACATTATGTCAAGCCAAGGCAATCACTTTGTTCACAATAAGATAATTAGACAATCTGAGAGAGACCCTCTCTCTGTTCTGAACGCCTTCCTGTGCTTTGAGATCAGTAGCTTTGATAGCATTTTTGAAGCAAGACAATCCTTTCTTTATTCATATCACTTCTTACACAGAAGCCCAACAGAGTCAAACTACTCTGGATGAAATAGGACTAGGGGCCCAGATGGCTTGCCCTGCTAGGTATCACCCTTGGCTGATTCGGCCTGTCTCACAGGGTTTTAGGACCCCTCAGTGCCACTTTAAAAGTCACTGCCTCAGATGACCTAAACCAGGGGTCAGCAAACTTTTTCTGTAAAGAGCCAGATAACACACATTTTCTGCTTTGCAGGCCATAAATGGTCTCTTGTTGCAATTATTCAACTCTGCTATTGTAGCGTAAAAGTGGCCAGAGACAATATGTAAACAAATCAGCATGCCAGTCCTCTGATAAAACTTTATCTAAAAACCCAAGTGACAAGCTAGATTTGGCCCATGGGCTGTAGTTTACCAACCATAAACTAAACTAGAGACCTATATTTTTATTGCCTCTTGATTCAACGTGATATTCAAGATATAAAAGTGGAATATATCACAGAAATCACCAGAAACTCTACCTTGTACAACTTGAACTTTGATTTATTTTCATTTTACGTACAATATTTACCAAAGTTGTTACAACACAAAAATTCTGTCTCTTTCATTCACCAAGTAGCTGTTTAGGACCTTAAACCTATATTTTACTCTATAAATCATGATCATCTCAAATGTGATCTTTCATACACAGTGAATTTTAATTCTTGGAAGACATTCGCTCTAATTCCTCCTCCCCAAAAAGATGTATATCATTGAAGTATCATATAAAATTAGGTTTTACCCTTCCATTCATATGTATAAATAGCTGATATTATAAAAAAACAAGGCAAAATCAAGTTTTCTTTTCTTTTAAGTTTATTTATTTATTCTGAGAAGAAACAGAGTGAGGAGGCACAGAGAGAAAGGGAGAGAGAGAATCCCAAGCAGGCTACGCACTGTCAGTGCAAAGCCCAACACAAGGCTCCATCTCCCAAAGCCATGAGATCATGACCTGAATCAAAATCAAGAGTCAGATGCTCAACCAACTGACTGAGCCACTCAGGCACCCCAAGAGTTTTCTTGTAAATAAGCATTATACCAGAGTGGCTGAGGATGTAAAAGTATAAGGAGAAAAAGTGGGTTTTAGACTAATTTTTGATATAATATCTCAGATAGGGCTTAGGAAATTAATATTTATGTATGTATTTATATTGTATATTTATTATATATGATACCATAGTGAACACCATTCTGACAACAACCAAGCAGAACTCCTGCCCTAAGCATCATGGCAAGGGAGGCCCTGGAGCTATATTTGTTTCACAAGGTCATTCCTAGCAAATCAGGCCTGCCTAGAGCGAGGGTGAAAACTGACCCAAGCTGGGCTCTCTCCCAGGTTCCAGCTGGATCTATGAAAGGTAAATTCAAGAGCTTAGGGCTGGCTGAGGTGACCACATGGAGCAAGATGCAGCACAGGTAATGCCCGTAGTCAGAAGAACTGAAACATCCTGGCAATCCTAGGGTTCCGCTCTCCAGCTCTTCCTCAGGACTACTGTATCCAGCACTTGGATTCCACAAGCTGTCCTTTCAGTAATGCCTCCTTTTCTAATCATGCTAGCTAGGGTTTTTTGCAACTACAGTGTTAATTTCCACATATGCTGCCTGCTCCAATTCTCATTCCACCTTCCTAGCCACACCTCTCAGAATGCTCCAAAGAGAAAGCAAATTTGCTCCATCAGTCTGCTTGGTCTGCAACTGGGGAAAGCAAGTTCTAGGAGAATGTTGTGGGGGACCTTCAGGAAACCACTCCTCTCCAGTAAGTCTTGGGACTCGCTGCCACTGCCAAACACTTTCTTATGGGAAGCAGATGAGAATAACAGACTTTCCATAAAAGTTTAGTGAAAAGCTTACCAAATAAGGTCAAAGAAGATTGAATGAGATGTCATCAAGGGACCTTAATTTCTGTACCAAGTGAAACAAAAAACATGAGAACATAGTCCCTGTGCCCCACTCCCAGAATGGCAACTCACAATGGCCCCCAGAGACGTGATTGCAAGCTCAAATAACCCCCCTTCCACTTGTCCTGTAGCTGCGTAAGTCAGGCCAGTTCCAGGACCAAGCACTGCTCACAAAGTTGAAACATCCTTCCTCCAAGCAAATTGAAGATGGCCAACCCAGAATTTGGCTCTGGCAATCAGACTCCAGAGCCTGCATTATAAACCACTATGCTCTACCTCTACCCCCTCTGACCTCTCCACCTCCCTCCATCCCCTGTCCAGTCTATTCCATACCCTACTCCAGATCAATCCTCCTTAGGTACAACTTTATGACTACCCCCTCCTTGCTCAAATCCAGCAGTAGCATCCTATTCACAGGCCAACTGCAGAATGCCAATCTGATTATGGCTCACCCCTTCATAAGATCTTTTAGTGGTTCTCTACCATTCTAGAATAAAGTCTTGACTGCTCACCATAGTTTACCATATTTCACAAACTCACTCTCCAATGGTCCTCTTCAGTCCCATGAAAACTTGTCTCCCTCTGTTATAGGTATTCTAGACCAGCATGGGGAGGTTAACTCAGTCCCTTGATTGCAATAGCCACATTTCAAATGCTCAAAGTAACATCTAACTATGGCTACCACATTGGACAGCACAGCTCTAGACTTTCCTTGGTTCCTATGCTATGGACTCAGCTCCCTGTTGCCTCCAGACTTGACTAAACTATGCTATTTGCCTCCAATTCATTCCCACCCTTCCTTCCCCACCCCCTCCTTGAATTTCTTTTGATCCTTCAAGTCTCAGCTTATACGCCACTGATCCAGAGAGGCCTTCTTTGCCTCCTCTAAGTTAAGAAACTCTGTTAAATACTCCCTGCCTTTTTTAGTAAATGAAATGATTTAACTATGTGCAACCTGTTGTTTTCCATAAGAATCAACAATGTCGGGGCACCTGAATGGCCAGTAGCCATCAGCCTTGCCTGAGAACTTGTCAAAAAGTCAAATTCTTGGGCGCCTGGGTGGCTCAGTCGGTTAAGCGTCCGACTTCGGCTCAGGTCATGATCTCACGGTCCGTGAGTTCGAGCCCCAGCGTCGGGCTCTGTGCTGACAGCTCGGAGCCTGGAGCCTGTTTCAGATTCTGTGTCTTCCTCTCTCTCTGCCCCTCCCCTGTTCATGCTCTGCCTTTCTGTCTCAAAAAAATAAATAAACGTTAAAAAAAAAAAAAAGAATCAACAATGTCTATATTATGAACGGTTGTATCTACAGTGCCTGGTGGGCAGTCAGTAAAGACTAGGGAAGCCTCACCTACCTCTCATCCCAAACTGTCTCTGATCCTCCGTGCCTTTGCTATGTCCTGGCCAAATTACACAACTCACTGCCCTCTGAACTTTCCCTGTGTGTTCCTACCCTTGAGCTTTTGCTTGACTTGCTACCCCATCCCATTTCATCTCCTGACATCTGTCCCCTTTCAAATGCCACTTCCTATAGGGGTTCCTAACACTTAATGGAAATTGATCATTCTTTGCAGGTTTTGTAGACCATGTTTGGTATTACTACTCTTCAAGTCCCTACTGTAAGACTAAAAAGGCTGTGGCCACATCATCCCACCACCTAGCACAGTATCTGGCACACATCTTGCACTCAGTGAAAGCAAGGTGCTGGGCAACCAATGAATCTCAGACAGAACTACCAACAGTGACAATCTGTTGATGTGGGATGATTAAGGAGGATGATGGCAGGATAGGAAATTCAAAAGAACAAAAGAAAATTACCTGAATAACAACAGATTAAAGAGGCTGCTGGGAAATGTGAAGCAGCTCTCTAATTTACTTTTGGGAAAATGACTTTTTTTTTTAATGGTAGCATGAAGGTCAAACACTGACTGACGGACATTGCATCATGCTAGCTGTCAATCTGATCAGAAAAATTTCATACTAAATCAAAATTGATATTTGGATTTCATTCTTTGATCTAAATATTTCTTAATACATGGCACATACATTTTGTCAAATGTGAGATACAAAATTTCATTTAACTAATTCCATTTGTAAGATCAAAGTCCAAACTACACTTACTAACTTTACTCATTATTTATACAAATTTTGGTCCTAATTGGATCCCAATATGAACATCTTCGTGTAAGAGGGACCTCCTGCATAAAAGTACAGTTTTAACTAATTCCCTGTAAGAAGTTAACATTCCACAGACTGTCACGTCTTCTTTGGTCTTACATTTGTGCCACAGAAGTTTTAACCCTGCATGTCTTCACAGCCATGAGCTAATCCCCCTAAAACAGAATTAATCTTATTACTACCCACACAGAGACTAACTAGAAAAGGCATTTGCAGAACAAAACAAACAAACAAAAATCACAGTAGCAAAAAGAAAAATACAACACTAGCCCATTTCCATTCATCTTATGGTCTTTCAGGTAGAAGAGCCTTTAACTTTTCACTCTTAGGCTTTGTGTAAATTACAAGACAGTACCAAATTCAAAGTGATTTTTATTTTTAGACTGTCAATCCAATCAGCTTTTGATTTTCTCACTGACTCAGAAATACAAGAGATTTCTAACATATATATTTATTCTAGCCCCCTACATAATCACAGAAAGTAAAAACTTGAGAAATTTTCAGTAGGCCAGAATAATATAGAATTGTTAGTTTGTAATGTGAAAACTAAAACAGCTTTAAATTTATTATATTAACCCTAACTGGTATAAATGACTTAACTTTCCTACTTATCCAAAGCAATTCTAATTTCAAGCAAATAAGACCAAAACAGACAGGCTGGCAATTTGATAAAATGTACACTCACAGTCTAATAAAACAGACTAAGAAAAACATATTGGTTTAAAAGTTCTAATTTTCACCATCTTCTCCCAGACCCTCACACACTATCCACAGCTGACTTTTTCAAGGTATTAAGAAATATGAATTTTAATCTGCTATGAGGCTTCTCACAGGAGATGAGAATGGAATGATACCATTCCTATTTTTTATTTTTTTTTTATTTTTTTAATGTTTATTTATTTTTGAGAGAGAGACACAGAGACAGAGAGAGCTGGGGAGGAAGGAGCAGAGAGAGAAGGAGACAACAGAATCCAAAGCAGGATCCAGGCTCTGAGCTGTCAGCACAGAGCCTGACACGGGGCTTGAACTCATGCTGTGAGATCATGACCTGAGCCAAAGTCAGACGCCCAATGAACTGAGCCACCCAGGTGACCCCTATTCCTATTTTTTAGTTACACCCAGCTTGGCTGAGGATAAAGATGTAAATAGGAGGTGAAGTTACTAAAGATAAAAAAAATTCAGGATCTGTCATTAGCAAGAAAACAAGGGGGATTTCATAAGTACTAGTACTTTGGCTCACATTATAAACATGCAAGATCCAAACAGCATGAATAAAACTCTGTTACATGTCCAGATGAAAGAAAGGATATCAGAAAAGAATTCAGAGTTCCCAGCACTATCTTGACTAAAAAAGAAGTGAAGTCAAGTTAACATTCTGAGGCAGAAGATCCTTCCTGGTTCTCAACTCAAATTCTCCACAAGCTTTATTTCACCAGTGTCAAACACACTTACAACACACTTACATCACAATTATCTAGAAGTCCTATCTTAGATCATTCAAGTTCAACACATTAAGACACACTCAATCATAGATCAGTCTGTTTAAACCCTACCTACTCTGCACACTTCTAACAAGCTTGGCATTCTAATTCCCAGTCTCCAGCAAACTAACAATAAAAAGATGAAATGTGAAACACATGCTAGAGACACCAACATTGTTAACAGAGATAGATGTCCTCTAGCAGCATAGGAAGAACCAGAAAAAAAACACCAAAAATATACATGCAAAGGAGATAATCTGAGACCACTTAGGAGAGAGGCAAATAACCCTATATTCCCAAGACCACCCCAAGGCACCTACCCCCTCACAAGAAAGAATAATAATAGACACTGCTAATCTTGACCCTGAGCTATGAATAAAAGGTTCCAATCTGCTGGGGACACTCTGTGTAAGAAAGTCAGGAAGTATTCCAATAGCTGTAATCTATAAAGACTTCCCTCAGAGTGGTTAATCATTTTTGAAAGTGTTGACACATAAAGGGCGAGGCTATGGTCACTTGGGGAGCTGTCTTATAAGGAAAGCTCCCTTCTCCCACACCATCAGTTAATGAAGCACTGCATACATATACTCCACATCGGAAAGCAGTTCCAAGGACAGCATTCCAAAGTCAGCTATAACAACAAACAACAGATGTCCTAAAGAGGCACAGATATTTCCTCCCCACACCCAAACTGTTTAAAAAGGGGGAAAAAAATAAACCAAAAAAAAAAAAGTGTGACCAGATAGGTAAACTATCAATGAGCTGAAAAAATTTCAAGTTTCCAATGAAGGCAAAAGAGCACCAAAAAAAAAAAAAAAAAAAGACAAATCATTCTCATTTTTTACAAAAAAAGGCACCAGATAAATTTCCCTCTGTACAACTGCCAGGCCCACAGGCAGCTCTTCAACACAAAGATGATGAAACCAGAAAGATTTCCTCAAGGGAGCAGATACTTCCAAGTAGCAAATTTCTAATTTTTTCTTTTTTTTTTTAAGTTTATATATGTATTTTGAGAGACACAGAGACAGAGTGAGTTGGGGGTGGGGCAGAGAGAGAGAGGGAGAGAGAGAATTCCAAGCAGGTTCTGTGCTGCCAGTGCAGGGACGAATGTGGGGCCCAAACTCACAAAACCACAAGATCATGACCTGAGCCAAAACCAAGAGTCAGACACTTAACCCACTGAGCCACCCAAGTGCTCACCAAATTTCCATTTTTAAATAAGCATATTTATTGTTATTTTCTCCAGTTACAATAATGTGAATAGTTGTTAAACACTAAATTCTAGTTTCTAAACTCCTATAATTGAGGCGACACAGCCTCCAATCAGGGTAAGATAGGGTAAGGGTATGTACCCTCCACCCCCAGTCCCCAGCACCAAATTACTAAAATCCATCAACTTAGGGCAAAACAGGACTGAGACATCTGGCTGAAATGAGACCACTGTGGCCAGATCTGAAGGGGAATAAGTGTGTTTCCCACCATCATGGCAGGCTATATACTTATGTATTTATTTATAACTTCTACTTCACCTGTTTTTAGAAAGACTCTGAGGATCCTGGCCAATGAGCTGCCTAAAAAACCAGTCCTGCAATTTCTTTACACATTTTCTTTACATCCTGAAAAAGTGTAATGGAAAAACCACACTCTCATCCAAACCATCCGGAATACACATAACGATAGCAAAGATGATGAAGTAATCCAATGGTTCCCACCTGATCCTTACCTTGTCCCTACCATGGCATACAGGAGTAGGGTGACAAACTCCGCCTGATTTGTCCAGCACTTTTCTGATTTATAAACTGGAATCCCACATCCTGGAAACTTCTCACTCCTAGGCGCCTGGAATAGTCAGTCATCCTACACAGAAACAGTGACATTCACACATCCCCATGGTGGTGTCCAGAGATGTGGTTACATACAACCCCTTGTCTTTTTAGCTCAGGGAAATATAAACATGAGTGGGAATCCTGTCAGTCAGACTTGGATTCAAATTCCATTCCCTCCACTTCCCAGCACTGTGAACTTAACCTCTCTAAGCCCTAGTTGCTACACTTATAAAGATAACAACACAACCTCCTTCAGAGAACTAGGGGTCCAAACTTTCTATTATATAAGCTATCTAATATTGCATCTCATATTTATATCATTTTATTTTATAATATAACCACATAATTTAGTTTTAACACATTATTTGCAAATTTCATTACCCTAACTACTAAGAACAAATCATTTCCCCCACAGCTCACAACTTAGGCTCACAGTTGAGAGCTCTAGCATTAATAACCATAAGAATGACATCAACACCAAAATATCCAGTGCAATCCTTCTTTGCAATCCAGTCAAAATGACCAATTTTGGCACATCTGGACCCAAAAAGAAAAATAACCCAAGAGTTTACCACTTGTACAAAAAAGTAGGTTTTCTTCTACCTGGTTCCCTGTCAGTAACTGCATTCTCTCTTTTCTGCCCTGCCCATCTAGAAGAGCTCTCTGTTATCTGCATCAACAATACTACTGCATCTAAAAAGATCAAGTTGAAAATAGCCAAGTTATGGAAGCACTTAAGTGTTCATCCATAGATGAATGGATAAAGAAGAGGTGAAATACAGTTACACCTATATATATATAGATAGATAGATAGATAGATAGATAATATTAATGATATACAATTACACACACACATACATATATATACACATTTATATATAATGGAATAGATATTTTATGGCTGGGTAATATTCCACCATATATGTTATATATGTTATATATATGAATACGTATATGTGTGTATACATATATATATATATAATGTAACATATATATAGAACATATAATGGAATATTACTCAGCCATAAAAAAGAATAAGATCTTGCCATTTGGGACAACCTAGAGGGTACAATGCTAAAACAAGTCAGAAAAAGACAAATACCATATTATTTGTGGAATTTACTTACTTGTGGAATTTACGAAACAAAACAAACAAATTTAAAGAAGGAGAGATTAAAAAAAACAGACTCTTAAATACAGAGAACAAACTGGCAGTCTCCAGAGGGAAGGCAGGTAGGGGGAATGGGTGAAATAGGTGAAAGGGATTAAGAGCACACTTACCTTTTTTTTTTTAATTTTTTTTTAACGTTTATTTATTTTTGAGACAGAGAGAGACAGAGCATGAACGGGGGAGGGGCAGAGAGACAGGGAGACACAGAATCGGAAGCAGGCTCCAGGCTCTAAGCTGTCAGCACAGAGCCCAACGCGGGGCTCGAACTCACGGACCGTGAGATCATGACCTGAGCCGAAGTCGGACGCTTAACCGACTGAGCCACCCAGACGCCCCAAGAGCACACTTATCTTGATGAGCACTGAGTAATGTATAGAATTGTTGAATCATTATATTGTACACCTAAAACTAATATAATACTTGAATAACTAAATAATAAAGAGGCCAAGTTAAACAGACACGTTTCCTCTCAGTGACTATTCAAATGTAATTCCATGTAAAACAGCAGACTATCTCTAGAAAGAAATGGAGATGAAAGTGGAATAACAACAAGAACATGTGTAAAATGTGTCAACCCAAGGCATGACAGCAGATAAGCCAATAATGCCCACATGGCCAATGCTAAGTTATGTGTATAGTCCTCAAGTCCAAAACACAAAGTCCTGAAGGAAAACATATACTATAGTGTAGTATAGCCTCATGTACAAAAGGGGTATCCCTGTCCCCATTTCTCTAGCACAACTACCATGTCACTCACCTGCCTTCATTTCTTAAATTATTTATCCTTCACATGGAAAGGATAGCAACATACACATGCAGGCATTAGTGATAGCTTCAAGATGAAAGGTATATTCAAGGACCTCTTTTATGGAGGATTCTATTTTCATATGCATGAAATGTGCAAATTAAACAAACTATACTTTTCTTATGGCTCTCGACCACATTATGACTTCTGGGATAATGATTTGTATTACTTTGCCCACCAGAGTAGAAGCTTCCAAAGAAATGTGTGATGGCAGGGCTGCCACTAGCTTATATGGCACCTTTGTGCAAATTATAAAAGGAACTCTCTTCCTCAAAACACTTTACTTCTGACTTTTCTGACTGCCAGAAAATTGTTACAATATGATTTTGTTGGAACAAGGGGCTGTGTTGCCATATTCTGACACACTGCAGTAATATATAAGTATATGATGTCCATGATATACATGGCACCCCCAGAGTTGTGCAGTGCTCTATCTACACAACTATACGTTGGTTCTGGGCAATGTCCCTTCATCTTCATTGAATCACAGCACTTCAGATAAACTACTTGTGATTTGCCTAAAAACTGTCCTGACAAGTCGGATTTACATACTGCTTGTGTGGGTGTGATTCCATGCATGCATGTATGTATCCATAGTATATATTATTTTTTAATAAACTTTGCAAAAAAAAAAGAAAGAGAAAGAAAGAAAGAAAGAAAGAAAGAAAGAAAGAAAGAAAGAAAGAAAGAAAGAGAAAAGAGAGAGAACGGTCTGCCAGGTTAGATTACTGGCCCAAAGCCATGAGAACAGCTATTCTTGATATATCAGGATAAGAAATTTTTAAATACATGCTTTTATACCAAGGCAATGTCATAGTGAGAGAAAGAGGAAAAGAGGAAAACTTGGAGTTCCAGAGCAATCAATTTATTCCCAAGGCAAAAGTATTTATTCTTACCCTACATGATCAAAAATTTTACTAATGGTCATAAAAATAATTGCCCCATTTCAAAAAACACTTGCTATAGTACAGGAATAAAGTTTACTATGTGAGCTTCTTCTTCCTTAAATAGTTTTATGTTTAACTGCCATCAACTTCACCTTTCCCACCTTCAGATTCTGGCCTCTAAATGAGACCATTAAGAGTTCACAAGGCTCAGGATAATGGGTTTTCCAGAAACGAGATCCCAGTTTCCCAAGCAATGGGAAGGCCAGACCACAAGAGCCACAGCTTAAAGAAAGTAAATAATTCAAAAATAAAAGTCTGTAAACAGGCAGGTTTTTTATGACCTGCTCTACTTGCAGAGCACTGACTCAGACATATCGCTTTTCCTCATCCTCTTATATCATCACTACAAGTAACAGTGAGTGCAGCAAGGCCAAGAAAAACAGCTTTATAAAGAGAGGGAAGGAAGCCAGCCCAGTGAGATTCTAATAATGGCCAGGTGCCCTTTTCCTGGGTTCTCTCACTTTACTCTCACAACATAGATTTTCTTAGTCCCATTTTACAAAGGAGCAAGCTGAGTCTGAGAGAGGCTGAACAACTTGCCTAATGTCACACAGTTAGTAACAGTAAGCCATGTCTGGCTCCACAGCTCTTGCCTTTCTGCTATACCACACTGCTCTGAGCAGAGCTTCAGGTCAGCACTTACCAAACCTTCATATGCTCACAGGTCTCCTGCAGATCTTGTTATTAAGCAGATTCTTATTCCAGATGCCTGGGGTGGAGGCTGAGATGCTGCATTTCTAATTGTGGTTAGACAATTATAACTAAAAGTATTGGACCACACTTTGAGTATCAATTATTCTGAACAGTGGTTCTCAACTGGAGACAATTTTGTACCCTCCCCCCCCCCCCCCACCAGGGGACATTTGGCAATGTCTGAGGACATTTTTGATAGTTACAACTGAGGGAATATGATTCTACTGAATTTTGTAGGTGGAGGTCAGTGATGTTGCTAAACATTCTACGATATACAGGATGCACCCTACACCACCACCAAAGAATTATCCATCCCAGAATGTCAACAGTGTGACACACAGTTAAGGAACTCTGCTTCAGAGGTCCCAAGTTCATTTAATCTTCTTCCAAAGCTGTTGTAGTTTTGCAAACCTGCACTGGGGTCAAAGGTAGCTCTAGTATTTCTAAACTTCTCCTTAAAGTCTGATAGAAAAGTTGATGCCACGCAAGTGATGACTACAATACTATGAAGTTTAATTTCCTCACAAATATTCCACCATCATACTGAAGAAAATCAAATCAGCTGATTACAAAGAAGCATTTCACAAACTGCCTAGATTTTCTGTAAGGTCCTTGTTTCTTAGCACTGGAGTTCACAATTGAAAAAGCAAAAGATAAGATTATTTTTAGATGCAAATTTTATAATTTCCTGTTCTGGCAGTTCAAACATTTACCCTGATGGATCACACAAAACCATCTCTTACTATCCAGCATTAGTTATTGCTCCCCACCACCAATAGTGCTGGGATATTGTAGTGCTTTGCTCCCAGCATCCACTCAATTCCCAAAATTCAGTAAAGAAACCAGTCATTCATCTACATCTTTAATATTTATGGCATAGAAACACTAGTTCAATTTAGTATTTTTCCTGAAGTAACGATACTTTATTGTCTTCAAATGTCATTTTGTTTGAATATAGCATATACGTTAGAAAGACGAGCACTGGGTGTTGTATGGAAACCAATTTGACGATAAATTTCATATTTTAAATTAATTAATTAATTTATTTATTTATTTATTTATGGTCAACACTACCAAAAAAAGAAAAGAAAAGAAAAGAAAAGAAAAGAAAGAAAGAAAGAAAGAAAGAAAGAAAGAAAGAAAGAAAGAAAGACTGTACATTTGCATACAACTAGGGGTGGTGTAATTTGGTTAAAATCATATAGCTTTTTCAGGGAGGTGGGATCTATGTGTGTCACATCTTATGGGTTGTCATCATACCAAGGACAGTGCTAGATCCTATGAATGGTCTTTGCCTGGATATTCGCAGTCAAGTAAATGGATATTTAATAATTCCTATAAGAAATAAGCATAGGCAGTCTAGGGTGAGAGAGAGTGAAAGTGACGGCTTCTGAGAAGGTAATGCCTGGGCTAAATAATGCAGGACAAATATAGGCTGGTCAGGTAAAGATGGAGAAGGAAGGGTACCCCCAGACAATAGGGGAGCTGCATAAACATAAGCACAGAGCCCGGAAGCCAGTTACTGAGCAAAGCCAGAATTTGAGGTGACTGGAGCAGACCAGAGAGAAAGAGCAAGAAACAAGACTGGACAAGCAGGAAAGAGCCTTGCGAGCCAGGCTCCGGAGTGTGTACTTGGTCTGCCTGGCAATGGAAGGTATGGAAAGGATAGACATGAATTTTTCAAAGATGATTATGATAGCAGCATAAAGAAGGAACCACAAGAGGCATAAAGCTGGGAGAGCAGTTAAGACGACCGAGCCAAAGGTAAGAGCAATGGAAATGAAAAGCCACAAGATCTGAAAATTTGCAGAGAGAACAAGATTTAGTGATACAGTGGATGTAGGGGATGTGGTAGGCTGAAAAATGGCCCCCCAAAGATGGCCACATACTAATCCCCAAAACCTGTGTATATGTTACCTTACATGGCAAGGACTCTGCAAATACATTACGTTAAAGATCTTGAGATGAGAAGATTATCCCAGATTATCTGGATGGGCTCAATGGAAGCACAGGGGTCCACCTAAGAGGGAAGTGAAAGGGTCAGCCAGAGGGAAGGAAATGTAACAACAGAAGCAGAGGTCATAGAAAGAGAGATTTAAGGATATAGGAAGGGGCCACAAGCCAAGGATTGCAGCTGGCCTCTAAAGGTTTTGAAAGGCAAAGAAATGAATTCTCCCCTAGAGCCTCCAGAAGGGACACAGGCCTGCCAACACACTGATTTTAGCACAGTGAAACTGATTTCAGACTTCTGACCCCCAGAATTATATGAGGATATGCTGTAAACCAATAAGTTCATGGTAATATGTTACAGCAGCAATAGGAAACTAATACAGGAGTGATGGGGAAAGAGAAACTGATGATGACTCCCAGTATCTGGCTTGGGTTGGGAGCTAAACAGTGGTCACAGTCAGCGAGACAGAGACACAGGAGGAAAAACAAGAAGTTCCATTCTGGACAGGCTAAGATATCTCCGCAACCCACAAGTTGCTCACTAGAAACTTACATATATGGCCCTAATGCTCAGGAGACATGTCCACACTGGGGACAGAATTTTCTACAAACTGGGTACTCAGTATGTGTTTAATTAGGTCCACTGAATTTTCATCTTCTTTTAATAAAAAGGTTAGCTGCAGGAATATTACCACTACTATTATAATGAGATAAAATATGCGATGAGGAGTAATTATTTCTATAGGCAAGAATGGGATAGTGGAAGAACTCTATTCACATTCTAACTCTAACATGGTAGCTATGTTACCCTGCAAAAGTCACACCTGCTCTGTGTCTCAGTGGCCTCATCTATAAACAGAGGATAAATCTTAACTGAGATTAAATGTATAATGAGTGACTGGCACTTAGGTGAGTGCCAAGCACAAAGCAAGTACTCAGTAAAGGGTAACCATTATAAGCTCTATTTGTTCACAATTCATTAAAAATATTTTGATGAATGATAAGAATTTTTATGTCATCTTGACATGATATTATACATGGAAAATCCAATACACTCCACCAAAAGTCTGCTAGAACTAATACACGAATTCAGCAAAGTTGCAGGATACAAAATCAATGTACAGAAATTAGTTGCATTCTTATACACTAATAATGAAACAACAGAAAGACAAATAAAGAAACTGATCCCATTCACAACTGCACCAAGAAGCATAAAATAACTAGGAATAAATCTAACCAAAGATGTACAAGATCTGTATGCTGAAAACTATAGAAAGCTTATGAAGGAAATTGAAGAAGATATAAAGAAATGGAAAAACATTCCGTGCTTATGGGCTGGAAGAATAAATATTGTTAAAATGTCAATACTATCCAAAGCTATCTACACATTCAATGCAATCCCAATCAAAACTGCACCAGCATTCTTCTCGAAACTAGAACAAGCAATCCTAAAATTCATATGGAACCACAAAAGGCCCCGAATAGCCAAAGTAATTTTGAAGAAGAAGACCAAAGCAGGAGGCATCACAATCCCAGACTTTAGCCTCTACTACAAAGCTGTAATCATCAAGACAGAATGGTATTGGCATAAAAACAGACACATAGACCAATGGAATAGAATAGAAACCCCAGAACTAGACCCACAAACGTATGGCCAACTCATATTTGACAAAGCAGGAAAGAACATCCAATGGAAAAAAGACAGTCTCTTTAGCAAATGGTGCTGGGAGAACTGGACAGCAACATGCAGAAGAATGAAATTAGAACACTCTTACACCATTCACAAAAATAAACTCAAAACGGATAAAGGACTTGAATGTGAGACAGGAAACCATCAAAACACTAGAGGAGAAAGCAGGAAAACACCTCTCTGACCTCAGCCGCAGCCATTTCTTACTTGACACATCCCCAAAGGCAAGGGAATTAAAAGCAAAAATGAACGATTGGGACCTCATGAAGATAAAAAGCTTCTGCACTGCAAAGGAAACGATCAACAAAACTAAAAGGCAAGCAACAGAATGGGAAAAGATATTTGCAAATGACATATCGGACAGAGGGCTAGTATCCAAAATCTATAAAAAGCTCACCAAACTCCACACCCGAAAAACAAATAATCCAGTGAAGAAATGGGCAGAAGACATGAATAGACACTTCTCTAAAGAAGACATCCAGATGGCCAACAGGCACATGAAAAGATGCTCAACATCACTCCTCAGCAGGGAAATACAAATCAAAACCACACTCAGATACCACCTCATGCCAGTCAGAGTGGCCAAAATGAACAAATCAGGAGACTATAGATGCTGGAGAGGATGTGGAGAAACGGGAACCCTCTTGCACTGTTGGTGGGAATGCAAATTGGTGCAGCCGCTCTGGAAAGCAGTGTGGAGGTTCCCCAGAAAATTAAAAATAGACCTACCCTATGACCCAGCAATAGCACTGCTAGGAATTTACCCAAAGGATACAGGAGTACTGATGCATAGGGGCACTTGTAACCCAATGTTTATAGCAGCACTTTCAACAATAGCCCAATTGTGTAAAAAGCCTAAATGTCCATCAACTGATGAATGGATAAAGAAATTGTGGTTTATATACACAATGGAGTACTACGTGGCAATGAGAAAGAATGAAATATGGCCCTTTGTAGCAACGTGGATGGAACTGGAGAGTGTGATGCTAAGTGAAATAACCCATAAAGAGAAAGACAGATACCATATGTTTTCACTCTTATGTGGATCCTGAGAAACTTAACAGAAACCCATGGGGGAGGGGAAGGAAAAAAAGAAAAAAAAGAGGTTAGAGTGGGAGAGAGAGCCAAAGCATAAGAGACTCTTAAAAACTGAGAACAGAGGTCTGGAGGGAAGATGGCGGCGTAGGAGAATGCTGGGCTCACCGCGCGTCCTGGTGATCACTTAGATTCCACCTACACCTGCCTAAATAACACAGAAAACCACCAGAGGATTAGCAGAACGGAGTCTCCGGAGCCAAGCGCAGATGAGAGGCCCACAGAAGAGGGTAGGAAGGGCGGCGAGGTGGTGCGCGCTCCACGGACTGGCGGGAGGGAGCTGGGGCGGAGGGGCAGCTCACCGGCAAAGCAGAGCCCCTGAGTCTGGCTGGCAAAAGCGGAGGGGCCTGACGGACTGTGTTCCAACAGCAAGCGCGACTTAGCGTCTGGGAGGTCATAAGTTAACAGCTCTGCTCAGAAAGCGGGAAGGCTGGAGGACAAAGGGAGGGAGAGCTGCTGAGCCCCCGGACGACAGAGCTCAGCTTGGCGGGGAACAAAGGCGCTCACCAGCTCCATCTCCCCCGCCCATCCCCCAGCCAAAATCCCAAAGGGAACCAGTTCCTGCCAGGGAACTTGCTCGCTCCGCGCAAACACCCAACTCTACTTCTGCGGAGCCAAACCTCCGGCAGCGGATCTGACTCCCTCCCGCTGCCACAGGGCCCCTCCTGAAGTGGATCACCTAAGGAGAAGCGAGCTAAGCCTGCCCCTCCTGCCCCCGTGCACCTTGCCTACCCACCCCAGCTAATACGCCAGATCCCCAGCACCACAAGCCTGGCAGTGTGCAAGTAGCCCAGACGGGCCACGCCACCCCACAGTGAATCCCGCCCCTAGGAGAGGGGAAGAGAAGGCACACACCAGTCTGACTGTGGCCCCAGCGGTGGGCTGGGGGCAGACATCAGGTCGGGCTGCAGCCCTGCCCACCAACTCCAGTTATACACCACAGCACAGGGGAAGTGCCCTGCAGGTCCTCACCACTCCAGGGACTATCCAAAATGACCTAACGGAAGAATTCCCCTCAGAAGAATCTCCAGGAAATAACAACAGCTAATGAACTGATCAAAAAGGATTTAAATAATATAACAGAAAGTGAATTTAGAATAATAGTCATAAAATTAATCGCTGGGCTTGAAAACAGTATAGAGGACAGCAGAGAATCTCTTGCTACAGAGATCAAGGGACTAAGGAACAGTCACGAGGAGCTGAAAAGCGCTTTAAACGAAATGCAAAACAAAATGGAAACGACGACGGCTCGGATTGAAGAGGCAGAGGAGAGAATAGCTGAACTAGAAGATAAAGTTATGGAAAAAGAGGAAGCAGAGAGAAAGAGAGATAAAAAAATCCAGGAGTATGAGGGGAAAATTAGAGAACTAAGTGATACACTAAAAAGAAATAATATACGCATAATTGGTATCCCAGAGGAGGAAGAGAGAGGGAAAGGTGCTGAAGGGGTACTTGAAGAAATTATAGCTGAGAACTTCCCTGAACTGGGGAAGGAAAAAGGCATTGAAATCCAAGAGGCACAGAGAACTCCCTTCAGACGTAACTTGAATCGATCTTCTGCACGACATATCATAGTGAAACTGGCAAAATACAAGGATAAAGAGAAAATTCTGAAAGCAGCAAGGGATAAACGTGCCCTCACATATAAAGGGAGACCTATAAGACTCGTGACTGATCTCTTTTGAAACTTGGCAGGCCAGAAAGGCTTGGCACGATATCTTCAGTGTGCTAAACAGAAAAAATATGCAGCCGAGAATCCTTTATCCAGCAAGTCTGTCATTTAGAATAGAAGGAGAGATAAAGGTCTTCCCAAACAAACAAAAACTGAAGGAATTTGTCACCACTAAACCAGCCCTACAAGAGATCCTAAGGGGGATCCTGTGAGACAAAGTACCAGAGACATCACTACAAGCATAAAACATACAGACATCACAATGACTCTAAACCCGTATCTTTCTGTAATAACACTGAATGTAAATGGATTAAATGCGCCAACCAAAAGACATAGGGTATCAGAATGGATAAAAAAACAAGACCCATCTATTTGCTGTCTACAAGAGACTCATTTTAGATCTGAGGACACCTTTAGATTGAGAGTGAGGGGATGGAGAACTATTTATCATGCTACTGGAAGCCAAAAGAAAGCTGGAGTAGCCATACTTATATCAGACAAACTAGACTTTAAATTAAAGGCTGTAACAAGAGATGAAGAAGGGCATTATATAATAATCACAGGGTCTCTCCATCAGGAAGAGCTAACAATTATAAATGTCTATGCGCCGAATACCGTTGCCCCCAAATATATAAAACAATTACTCATAAACATAAGCAACCTTATTGATAAGAATGTGGTCATTGCAGGGGACTTTAACACCCCACTTACAGAAATGGATAGATCAACTAGACACACGGTCAATAAAGAAACAAGGGCCCTGAATGATACATTGGATCAGATGGACTTGACAGATATATTTAGAACTCTGCATCCCAAAGCAACAGAATATACTTTCTTCTCGAGTGCACATGGAACATTCTCCAAGATAGATCATATACTGGGTCACAAAACAGCCCTTCATAAGTTTACAAGAATTGAAATTATACCATGCATACTTTCAGACCACAATGCTATGAAGCTTGAAATCAACCAGAGGAAAAAGTCTGGAAAACCTCCAAAAGCATGGAGGTTAAAGAACACCCTACTAACGAATGAGTGGGTCAACCAGGCAATTAGAGAAGAAATTAAAACATATATGGAAACAAACGAAAATGAAAATACAACAATCCAAACGCTTTGGGACGCAGCGAAGGCAGTCCTGAGAGGAAAATACATTGCAATCCAGGCCTATCTCAAGAAACAAGAAAAATCCCAAATACAAAATCTAACAGCACACCTAAAGGAAATAGAAGCAGAACAGCAAAGGCAGCCTAAACCCAGCAGAAGAAGAGAAATAATAAAGATCAGAGCAGAAATAAACAATATAGAATCTAAAAAAACTGTAGAGCAGATCAACGAAACCAAGAGTTGGTTTTTTGAAAAAATAAACAAAATTGACAAACTTCTAGCCAGGCTTCTCAAAAAGAAAAGGGAGATGACCCAAATAGATAAGATCATGAATGAAAATGGAATTATTACAACCAATCCCTCAGAGATACAAACAATTATCAGGGAATACTATGAAAATTATATGCCAACAAATTGGACAACCTGGAAGAAATGGACAAATTCCTAAACACCCACACTCTTCCAAAACTCAATCAGGAGGAAATAGAAAGCTTGAACAGACCCATAACCAGCGAAGAAATTGAATCGGTTATCAAAAATCTCCCAACAAATAAGAGTCCAGGACCAGATGGCTTCCCAGGGGAGTTCTACCAGACGTTTAAAGCAGAGATAATACCTATCCTTCTCAAGCTATTCCAAGAAATAGAAAGGGAAGGAAAACTTCCAGACTCATTCTATGAAGCCAGTATTACTTTGATTCCTAAACCAGACAGAGACCCAGTAAAAAAAGAGAACTACAGGCCAATATCCCTGATGAATATGGATGCAAAAATTCTCAATAAGATACTAGCAAATCGAATTCAATGGCATATAAAAAGAATTATTCGGGGCGCCTGGGTGGCGCAGTCGGTTAAGCGTCCGACTTCAGCCAGGTCACGATCTCGCGGTCCGTGAGTTCGAGCCCCGCGTCAGGCTCTGGGCTGATGGCTCGGAGCCTGGAGCCTGTTTCCGATTCTGTGTCTCCCTCTCTCTCTGCCCCTCCCCCGTTCATGCTCTGTCTCTCTCTGTCCCAAAAATAAATAAATAAATAAATAAATAAATAAACTCTTAAAAAAAAAAAAAAAGAATTATTCACCATGATCAAGTGGGATTCATTCCTGGGATGCAGCGCTGGTTCAACATTCGCAAATCAATCAACGTGATACATCACATTAATAAAAAAAAAGAGAAGAACCATATGATCCTGTCAATCGATGCAGAAAAGACCTTTGACAAAATCCAGCACCCTTTCTTAATAAAAACCCTTGAGAAAGTCAGGATAGAAGGAACATACTTAAAGATCATAAAAGCCATTTATGAAAAGCTCACAGCTAACATCATCCTCAATGGGGAAAAACTGAGAGCCTTTTCCCTGAGATCAGGAACACGACAGGGATGTCCACTCTTACCGCTGTTGTTTAACATAGTGCTGGAAGTTCTAGCATCAGCAATCAGACAACAAAAGGAAATCAAAGGCATCAAAATTGGCAAAGATGAAGTCAAGCTTTCGCTTTTTGCAGATGACATGATATTATACATGGAAAATCCGATAGACTCCACCAAAAGTCTGCTAGAACTGATACATGAATTCAGCAAAGTTGCAGGATACAAAATCAATGTACAGAAATCAGTTGCATTCTTATACACTAACAATGAAGCAACAGAAAGACAAATAAAGAAACTGATCCCATTCACAATTGCACCAAGAAGCATAAAATACCTAGGAATAAATCTAACCAAAGATGTAAAAGATCTGTATGCTGAAAACTACAGAAAGCTTATGAAGGAAATTGAAGAAGATATAAAGAAATGGAAAGACATTCCCTGCTCATGGATTGGAAGAATAAATATTGTCAAAATGTCAATACTACCCAAAGCTATCTACACATTCAATGCAATCCCAATCAAAACTGCACCAGCATTCTTCTCGAAACTAGAACAAGCAATCCTAAAATTCATATGGAACCACAAAAGGCCCCGAATAGCCAAAGTAATTTTGAAGAAGAAGACCAAAGCGGGAGGCATCACAATCCCAGACTTTAGCCTCTACTACAAAGCTGTCATCATCAAGACAGCATGGTATTGGCACAAAAACAGACACATAGACCAATGGAATAGAATAGAAACCCCAGAACTAGACCCACAAAATATGGCCAACTCATCTTTGACAAAGCAGGAAAGAACATCCAATGGAAAAAAGACAGTCTCTTTAACAAATGGTGCTGGAAGAACTGGACAGCAACATGCAGAAGGTTGAAACTAGACCACTTTCTCACACCATTCACAAAAATAAACTCAAAATGGATAAAGGACCTGAATGTGAGACAGGAAACCATCAAAACCCTAAAGGAGAAAGCAGGAAAAGACCTCTCTGACCTCAGCCGTAGCAATCTCTTACTCGACACATCCCCAAAGGCAAGGGAATTAAAAGCAAAAGTGAATTACTGGGACCTTATGAAGATAAAAAGCTTCTGCACAGCAAAGGAAACAAGCAACAAAACTAAAAGGCAACCAGCGGAATGGGAAAAGATATTTGCAAATGACATATCGGACAAAGGGCTAGTATCCAAAATCTATAAAGAGCTCACCAAACTCCACACCCGAAAAACAAATAACCCAGTGAAGAAATGGGCAGAAAACATGAATAGACACTTCTCTAAAGAAGACATCCAGATGGCCAACAGGCACATGAAAAGATGTTCAACGTCGCTCCTTATCAGGGAAATACAAATCAAAACCACACTCAGATATCACCTCACGCCAGTCAGAGTGGCCAAAATGAACAAATCAGGAGACTATAGATGCTGGAGAGGATGTGGAGAAACGGGAACCCTCTTGCACTGTTGGTGGGAATGCAAATTGGTGCAGCCGCTCTGGAAAGCAGTGTGGAGGTTCCTCAGAAAATTAAAAATAGACCTACCCTATGACCCAGCAATAGCACTGCTAGGAATTTATCCAAGGGATACAGGAGTACTGATGCATAGGGGCACTTGTAACCCAATATTTATAGCAGCACTCTCAACAATAGCCAAATTGTGTAAAAAGCCTAAATGTCCATCAACTGATGAATGGATAAAGAAATTGTGGTTTATATACACAATGGAATACTACGTGGCAATGAGAAAGAATGAAATATGGCCCTTTGTAGCAACGTGGATGGAACTGGAGAGTGTGATGCTAAGTGAAATAAGCCATACAAAGAAAGACAGATACCATATGGTTTCACTCTTATGTGGATCCTGAGAAAC
This sequence comes from Panthera pardus, assembly GCF_024362965.1. Lineage (NCBI taxonomy): Eukaryota > Metazoa > Chordata > Mammalia > Carnivora > Felidae > Panthera > Panthera pardus. Next base: position 24,566,130 of record NW_026527013.1, read on the forward strand.
TTAACAGAAACCCATGGGGGAGGGGAAGGAAAAAAAAAAGAGGTTATAGTGGGAGAGAGCCAAAGCATAAGAGACTGTTAAAAACTGAGAACAAACTGAGGGTTGATGGGGGGTGGGAGGGAGGGGAGGATGGGTGATGGGTATTGAGGAGGGCACCTTTTGGGATGAGCACTGGGTGTTGTATGGAAACCAATTTGACAATAAATTTCATATATTAAAAAAAAATGATTTCAGATATATGATACAAAAAAAAAAACTGAGAACAAACTGAGGGTTGATGGGGGGTGGGAGGGAGGGGAGGGTAGGTGATGGGCATTAAAGAGGGCATCTTTTGGGATGAGCACTGGGTGTTGTATGGAAACTAATTTGACAATAAATTTCATATATAAAAAAAAAAGAACTTTTATGTCATCTCAAAGGTTGTAACAACTTCTAATTATCTCATGTTTTCTTTCCCCAGTCATCTTCTATATACATCAAACACTTTGGTCATCTATTAAAGATGTGTAAGATGATCTCTCCTCACAAGAGGCAGATATGTATCAATAATGATAAACCAGCAGTCAGCACCTACTGTGTGACAGGTGCTGGTGATATTAAAGATTAATAAGATATGATTTCTGCACTCAAGAAATGCACAGTCTTGAGATATAGATAGGTGGATAATGTTAAATTATGGATATTAAAGATTAATAAGATATGATTTCTGCACTCAAGAAATGCACAGTCTTGAGATATAGATAGGTGGATAATGTTAAATGTTAGTAAAGTAACATTTAACGAGCACCTACAATGTGCCAGCCCTTACATGTATTCATGTATTACATATAATTCATCTATTACATGCATTACATTTAAGTTTATTCAAACCCTGTGAACTAGGTATTTACAACACAATATAATCCAGTCTATAACATTCTGAAGCAATTAAAAAGTGAGCCCAGGATGGTGCAGAGAAGGTCACTTTCAAGTTTGCACAGCTCAGTACAAACACCTGTGCCCCAACAAGTGACCTATAAAATGCCACCAAGTGAGGTTTGATTCTGAAAAGAGATGTCAATGGTTTGTAAAGGGAGCATGGACTTGCTTTACAAGGAGACCAACTGATGTGACCATAACTCTTGTTCATCCCCTCCTCACCTTTCTTCAAAGAAACATAAATGACATTTGTTGAGCCAAGTCTCATGCAAAGTGCTTTGTATAGGTCATTTCATTTAAGACCAAAGAAGAATAAACTTGCACAGGTGGATGGAAGGGTTTTACAGGAAGCACGGAAAATTGCTGGCTAAAATTATATTGGGCCAGAAGTCTCCTATAAATTTCACTAGCATTCTTAGGTCTCTTGCAAAAGCCCAGAACTTCTACTTGGAACACAGCAAGAGAGACAATTAACCCCATAAAACAATGCATATGAAAATGCAAAGGGAAGGAAATGATTGAGGTTAAAATAAAAGAGAAGGAAACCAACTTAATAAGAGAAAGAATAAGATTTTAAATGAAATCATAATGTGAGCCACATCAGAAACCTAAATAGAAAAGGAAAGTGTCAAAGAAAACAAATCACAGAGACAGAGAGGAGCCGGGTAGGAAGAAATGACTAGAAATTATTTTGACTTTTCTACAGAACAGTAGGTACAATGGTTCTCATTTCTGAGGTCACATCCCTCCTGAGGCCTTAGGCAAGCTACTTAGCTTCCCTGATGAAGTAATGGGACAATGTTAGCACCTACACCTCACAGGGTTGCTCTGAGGAGTAACTGAGTACAGGACTGAGCTTCGTGCCTGCACCAGACAGCCTTCTATTTTTTACCAGTGGCAGCAACAACACTGATGATTTATGCTATTAGCAGCACCCTGCCAGGGCCTCCCAAGATGACACTCTATCAACCTTTCTCTCTGTGTGTGACAGCCCTCAGACAGACCGTGCCACACAGATTTCTCAAGAGGGTACTGTGATTTCAGGAAGTGTGGTCATTTTAGACCGTTCTCCTGAAGTCCCCTCACATTTGTGTCTGTGAGGCAACCAAGCAAGAAGCCAGCATGCAAAGATAACCACAGCCTACAAAGAGGGGAAAACATAATGAGTTCTTCCAAGAGATTTCAAGCCTTCTGGAGAATCATGTGTCATCACGTGTCAGAAGTCCCTGCTCAGCATAAGCATCCTCAAATCTCCACTAAACTCCGGTTATCCCTCTCCCTGTAACAATTGCTCAAGAGGCAGCCTAAGAATATCCATTGAGGTTAGCACCTGGCAGGTTTTTAAGGAGTCTCAAGCTTCCAGTGTGGAATTGGCAAAGATCCAGTCATGTGCAACATTTTGTCTTTTAAAGCAACTAAAGCTTGAGTCCTTAAAACCATCTAAATCTTGACATGCATCATAAAAGTACTGCAACAGAGACTCTTGGCAGGAACACCACTGGGTATCATGAAGCTATGGTGGAGTACCTACATTGTTATTTCTGCTGTCTAAGGCACAGTCAGGTTTTGCCTCTTCTTTGCTGTATGAACTCTGACAGAAGGACGAAGATCTCCATTGCCCTTTCAAAGAAAATCACCTTGCAATGCATTCCTATTTGGATGTGGATGGAAAAAAAGCATGCTTTAAAGATCATTTGTCTAAACCAGAATTAATTTCCAGCATGCTAAAAAGTGCTCACAGGTGGTGAGGGAGCTCTTCATTCCAGGTTCAAGTGATTAAATCTAAAGAGGTTTTCTTTTTAGCAACTATTTAGAAAAATATGTTTAAGTCTGGCCAAGAAATATAAAAAGAAAGTGGCACTAATAAACCCAAAAGAAGCTAAGGTTAGAGAAGCAGCTGATCTCCGCAAATAGGTTTCTGAGTGGGGGAGATATTGAGTGTTGATAAAGCATTTTCTTTGTGTATGATCACTGGCCCCAATATGCAACACTTGAAGAACAGAGAAACTCTGCCACTCATCCGTGGAATTCTCTGCAAGAAGAGACCTTTCCTCCATTAATAACTTTTAAAAACATGCACTAATTCATGCTGGCAGTCCAAATCCTCCCATGAAACCTCATTAAGTGAAGTTTAAACATATATGAGTTCAAACATATATGCAGGATATGTTGAGTTCAAACATACATGTGGGATAAAGAGAAAAAACTCAAGTCTAGAGAAAATTGGGGAAGGGGGAAGGAGAGCAAACAAAATCCTATAGTCCAGACTTAAAGTTTTAGAATCAGGAAAAAAGGGCTAAACTAGAGGACTTGGTCAAGTGGGTCAACAAATAAAGGTTTCAACTGCATAAAAAGCTAAATATGAGTTCAGACTTTTTAGTGCAATATACATAAATACTTGCTGCTATTTTAATATTTGCCTTTACTTGAGCTTTAGTAGGACTCTGCCTGAGGCAAGATTTTTTTAATAGTAATAATAAAAATACTTAATAGTACTTAGAGCAAAGCATGTGTGGTCATGATGTTTTAAAGGGGAGAAAGAAAGGTAATTCTGAACATCTGTGCTACATTTCCACACGATAAAACTACCACACTCCAAAATTATTCTGAAGTTTGATGGAGCTGGGGAAGGGGTGGATAACAGCTCATGTAGAGAAATGTTTATTGAAAAAACAGAAAGGGAGACTCAGAGGCCATCTGGGGGAAAGCAGGGACAACAACCTTTACCGTAAAATAGAACTGCTGATTAACAGTGAGAGTCCAGTAGTCAAAAAGCGAAGTTATGTGTCTTCTCAGATCCATAATTATTACCTCCATAAATACTCCAGAGAATCAAACATCTTTTATTTTCTCAAAGTCCCAACCTTCCCACATGGTATCTTAGATCAAAACACCACCCCAAACCCTCCCTTAAATTTATTTTCTAGGACTTGCCTAATTCCCAACCCCACCTTTCCTGAGAGGGAAGGAGTAAGGGAGGGGGAGTCAGAAGTAGTTTCTTTCTCAATCTCTCTCTCTTCCTCTCTCTTTCTCTCTCTCTTCCTCTGTCTCGCGCGCGCGTGCGCGCGCACACACACACACACACACACACACACACACACACTTCTGTTTCTTTTCAGACTCCAGCCCACGTCTCCCCTCAGCACATCTGTTTCCTAGTTCAATCCCCTGCAGGCAGTCTTTGGGTCAAGAATTATCATGACTGAGCTGCCCTTCCTCAGTAAAACAGAGTTTCAAGCAGGTGGGGCTGACAATTACTGTATTTGCCACAGCCACAGGCCAACCACCAGAAGGATGTGTCAATCATGCTATACCAACAGTTCACAGTCTGTGTGATTTTGCCCCCTGGGAGATATTTTTTCAATGTCTGGAGACATTTTTGGTTGTCACAACTGGGGAAAGGGGAAAGGTACTTTTTGCACCTAGTGAATAGAGGCCCAGGATACTGCTACTAAACATCCTACAATGCACAGGACAGCCCCACAACAAAGATTTATCCTGCCCCAAATGTCAATAGTGCTAAGATTGAGAAACCGTGGGCCACACCAAGGAAGCAAAATTTCAAAAATAGGTGGGGTCTTTTCCCAACATTAACTATGTTCATACAGCTGACAACTCAGCCCACACGTTACCAAAACAGATCTGACTGCCTTAGAGGCTGAAGGAAGGACAGGTGGTAAGGGGATTTCTTGGTTGTTATCCTGACCAGGCCCTGGCTTTACCTGATTAAGAATACTTTCCACAGGAAAACCTAGCAAATCTATGGCATACCAACAATTACTACATGTAAGTATCTTTTAACATGACTTATTTATACACAGTTTCTTTTTCAGGCCAGTTCCTTCAAAGAAGCCACAGATTTACTAAAGTATTGTGTAGGCCTAAAAACTGTCAGTAAGCACAGGCATGGCGGGGGGGAGAGGAGGAGTTGGAAGCTCTGTTTTAATTAGGTCAGGAATTCCTGGTTCTTTTGGAGTTTGAATGGAAATCTCCATTTCTCTGGCACTTTATAGGTTAGTGAATTCTTCCCACACAGTCCCTTTTTAACCCACAGGTTACCTCCCCAACACCCACTACTCCGGGAAGAGCTGCAGACTTTTGTGATAACTGGCAATACCCAAGGTGAGATGAAAAACACCAGCCTAATAATTGGAAAGGTATAAATACAGGCAGAACTGACAGGAAAAAATATGGTCTCTCATTAAATAAAAAACTCAAAAGCTATACAAAAATAGTGAGATTTGATATTCGAAATATAACAAATTGTACATATGCTTTTTACCAAACACCTTGATTCAAAAACTATTTACTTATCATCTAATTCAGGAGGCACCACACTTTTCTTAAAAATTTTTTTAATGTTTATTTATTTTTGAGAGGGAGAGAGAGAGAGACAGCAGAGTGTGAGCAGGGGCAGGGGAGGGGCAGAGAGAGAGGGAGAAACACAGAACTCAAAGTGGGCTCAGGCTCCGTGCTGTCAGCATAGAGCCCAACATGGGGCTTGAACTCACGAATTGTGAGATCATGACCTAAGCTGAAGTAGGATGCTTAACTGACTGAGCCACCCAGGTGCCCCACGCACCACACTTTTTCTTAAAGGGACAAGTATTAAATATTTTAGGCTTTGAGGGCCAGGAGGTAAAATCAAAAGTTTTCTTTTTAGCAACTATTTAGATATTATACACACACACACACACACACACACACACACACACATGTATTTAGGATATTATATATTTATATAAATATTTGAAATATAACCATTTAAAAATGTAAAAACTATTCTTAGTTCCCAGACAATAAAAAAAGAGATGGTGAGCCATGTTTCCCCACAAGCTATAGTATGCCCACTCTTGATCTGATTGAGTAGTAAGTCTTTATATTTATTCTAAAGGCTCACTCATCTTTATTTCCTTTTTCTAAAAACCACTCTTATATTATTATATATTTCCTTTATTAAGGAGGATTTGATTCATTCTTTATATAAGTTACAATTGCTGTAACTATAAGCCAATCGTAGGGATTACCCAGCAAGTACTCACATTGCCTTATTTAACACTTTACCCAAAACATTTAAGACATTCTTCAACCTATGTGCCAAATTGGAAATACAAATAGTTTCCTCTTTCACATCTAAGCCAGAGTGGGTGGGAAAGTAGATTTTGCTCTATCAAATTTTAGCCACTTAGAAGAGCACTTATTAGGAAGTTATAAATACAGTTTTAATGTCTCACAACTGACATAGAGAGAAACCCAAAATACCCTACAAAAACTAGATATAAAGTAAGTCAATTTGGGGAGGCCAAGCATTTCTTTTAGGCAATGAAATAATGACAGAGTTAAAACACTGAAAAGGAAGGCTAACTTTGAACAGATAAAATGAAGAAGGACAGCTCTAAGCACCTACTGTTCTCCTTATTCTCTATTCACAAAAATTCATCTATTTCCTAGGAATTCATGGAGGGCCTAGATGTGCAGTACTGTTCTTCATATTTTAAGATAGTACTTTAACTTTTATGAGCCACAAGTGGACTAAGGAGATCCAGTTCGGACGCTGCACTCTGCATGGCACTATTTAACCTTTCCACTGCCCAGTGACCTCACAGATTTACAGTCCTGGATTTAACAAGTCCTGATAAGACGTAGCAAGAAAAAAAATCAGAGCCTTTTGCATTATTTTTCTCCTTTTTGGCATTTATGGAGAATATATCCCTGAGCAAGAAGTCAGAAGACTAGAATTCTAGTCTCTGGTCTACCCAGGAATTATCCCTGGCATCATCAAAGAGTGGGTAGGAACAGGTGCCTGGAAACAGCAGGCCTAAATTCGAATCCCAAATCCATCACTACTTGCTCTAAGAAGCTAAACCAGACACCACCCATTTGGGCCTCAGCCTCCTCATCTGAGAGGCAGGAAACCACTACCCACCCCAGAGTATTGCTGGGAGCATTAAGTGGCACTCCTTGGAAACTGATGAGCACAGGCTGATGCTCATTGAGTGTCCAGAAAATATTACTTGTCATCACTTCTTAATTTCTCTGAGCCTCAGTTTCCTCACAGGATTACCAGGAGTTTCATAGGAAAGCATTAAAATGGAGTGTGTTCTTTGAGCCCTGATTGGGGTGAGCTCAAGCCCTGCTTCACATGAGCCCTGCTTCTCTCATTCTCTCTCTCTCTCTGCCCCTCGTGGTATTCTCTCTCTCTCCTGCTCTCTCTGCCCCTCACTCACTTGTGCCCCCTCTCTCTCAAAAAAATGAAATGAGATGAAATGAAATAAGACAAAACAAAACTAAACTAAACTAAAACAAAACAAAACAAAAAACAAAACAAAACAGGAGTGTGCTCTATAAACTACGAAGCCTCCTTCCTATGCAAGGTACTAGCTGATGTTCCATCCAAGACAGGTAGGACCTTGGTAGAGTTGAGTTGTCTCATTTTCCCATTGCCACAGCTTGTGACATACTGAAGTATGAGTACTTTCTCACCACTGAGTTTTCATTTGTGGTGCCTGGTTTCACCAAATGATGACAATAATAAATTAGGTCAGCTGCCAAAATAATATTTTTCAAAAAGCCATCACACCCAAGGTAGAGCAAGAGGACAGGGCAATGAGAACAGTAATGAGAGTCTCTCCTAGCATAACTACCTGACATTCTCCCCCATCCCTGTCACCTCCCCTCACCTCCCTCTACCCTACCACTTTCTTTTCTCAGCAGTTCCAAAATGCCTTGTGCCTAATGGCTCCCTAGGGCTCCACCAGTCTCTGTTACTGTAAAAAGCAATCAATGGTACTCATTAAAATCAATATGGGGTAAAATCTGAACCATTTCAAATTAGCATGCAGTGTTCAAACTAAAGGATGTATTAGAATTTAAAGATAAGACAAATGATGCTAAACAGAAACAGGAACAGGTACATTCTCTTTGTCATTAGAAATGTGTGGGTAAAAGTTATGAAATACTGCTTTTGGAAATGTTGTTAATAAGAGTCCAGACCGAGTGCTTTCCTGTAAACTTGTTTCATTGGCATTCATCATGTACAGAGAGCTTGGAGAAAATGAAATTCAGTGAGAACAAAGAGAATCTGTATCAAGTTGGTATCAATGAAATTTCCATGTAATCTCAAAAGATATATTCAAAATTAAATGCTTAGAAAAGAAGCATGAAAGAAAAGTATGCAGTTCCTAAGGTCACCTCTTAAACAACAGTAGGACTAAATGACATGGCAGGCTTTGAAACGATCACAGAGACTGGGGGCTTGGTAGCCACAAATGATCAAGTTTGTGTGAAAATAACAGCAACAACAAACATGTGACCAATAGTCAGAAATGCCTTGTGCACTTAGGCAGAACTTCACAATCATTTCCTCATTCTCAATGTTGGTTGGATAGCTCCAGCAGGATCTCATCAAACTCAACACATTCAAGTCTTTCTTCAACCCTAGTGCCTCTTGCTGACCACTCCCATTTACTCACTATCCCCCCATCTGCCTGCACCCAGGCCCACAGAGGCTGCCTGCTCCTCACAGCTCTCAGCACTGGGTTCCCAAGTTGTCAAGGTCCTGCCTGCAAGCAGAGATGACCTTTCCCTTCAACTTCTGGGGCTACCGCCCAGATTCAGACTCTTGGTGACCTGAACAACCATGGTATTCTTCTAACTAGTCTCCATGCCTCCTTCTCCCCAATCCAGTATCAATTAGCACTAACAATCTTTTCTGATCATGCCATTCTCCTGGAAAAACTCCTTCAAAGGCTGCCCAGAGCCTACCGAGTAAAAGCCAATCCCCTGTGTCACACATTCAAGGCCCTCAGCAACCTGACCTCAAACCACCTATTCAGCCTTATTTCTTTTCCTTCCTGATAGGTGGAGTTTCAACTGCTCCAGACTCATGGCACCCCCAAACCCACCACAGTTCCTGCCTCTGAGGCCTGGCTCAGCCATCTCTTTTCCAATCATATTTCTCCACCACCCCTGTGTGTTGAAATTCTTCCTGCCTTTGAAGACCAGCTCTGTATTGGATGAAGCCAGTCGTCAGCCTCCTGCTTCTAAGCTGCACTGCGTGTAAGTGCCATCCAATGTCCTCTTAGTACACCACCCTGAGAAATAGTAGCATGTGATGGTGACAGGTATAGACTCTGGAGCCAGACATCCAAGGTTCTGATCTTGGCTCTAGCATTTGCTTTGTGTGACTGGAAATAATTACTTACTTCTTTGTGCCCAGTCTCTTTATCTGTGTGATGGGAATGATGAAAACAGTATTTATGTAGTACAGAACCTATCAGTAAGTGTGAGCTGGTTCTCTTACTGCCCACCTGAATCCTTCAACAAGACCACAAACTTGGCTAAGGTGCTCCCACAGCATATGGATGCTCGGCATGCATTCTATGACATCCAACACAATTTCAAAAAAAACTAAAAGAAAACTTCCAGTTAGGGTTACACTCAAGTTCCTGCTCCATGCTAAACACAGAGCAATGATAGAGAAAACATAAAAGAGCATGGCACTACAATCATTATGAACCACCCCTCCAATACTGGCAAAATAAATCACAGAGAAATTCTCTAGTTGTTTTTTAATTACTTTTTCATTCTTTCAAACATTTACTGAGCACCTGCAGGCAATATTTGAGGCCTGGGAATATGGATGAGATGTAGTAATCAGGTAAGAAATTCACTTTATTAAAAAAGAGAGCAATCGTTAGATTCTATTATATATATATATATATATATATATATATATATATATATATATAAAATAACTCTTGCAAGAGAAAGTATGTAAAATGTTTACATGGCCAATGGTGTTTAGGAATATTTTCTGTGATAAGCTTTGTTGGTAGAAATAGAAAATGTTAAATCTGTAGAATCAGAATTAGAAATGCCTGCATCGGCAAAATCATGGTTCAGCCAGCAGAACTGGAGACAAGTTTATGTTACAAAAAGACCATGTGGTTTTTAGATAAGGGTGACTACGATGGAGTTTAAGTTTGAGCAAAGATCATATAGTGGAGGTTTGAGCCATCAGTAAAAGGACTTCTTAGGTCCTGAGCTCAAGAACCTCTAGGTCACAGACTTTGCCTTGGTGGATCTCCCACTGGCTCGGAGACAACCTGGATAAATAAATGAGGAAAGCAAGAATTCATGTTGCCCTGCCCTCCTCCTCCCTGCCCCAATGACAGCATGGTGGGAAGCCCAGGCCCAGTCTCCTGAGGGCTTTATTGGTCCTGGGTTGGTAGTAATTGTGGCACCCGATGACTTGAGTGCTCTTCAGCTCTTGCTACCAAAGATGGGCAAGTAGCCCAAAGTGATTAAGCATAGGAAATCAACAGACATGTCAGCACAACATATGTCCTTTCCCTTCAAAAACCTACAGTGCAATGAATGCAGAGACTCCTGACCCTTTGAAGGACCAATGAGAAAATATTAAGGGGAGTGAATATAGGGGGATTTGGTATATAAAACCACTTTTTCTTTAACTAAATCAATAGGATTTTGGGTACTTGATTACCAAAATCTTTACAAGGAACAATATGGTCTCTGCAGAAAAAGCTAAAGAACAAGGTAAACTATTACCACATCAAATAATGTCTTATCAAATCAACCTGTATCCAAAGTATCACACGACACTAGTGAGTAATGCTGTGTTTCAGCCAACACTTCAGCTCACATTAGCACATCAATTGTAGTTCTTGGGCAATAGTTTTGGTATTCCAAATAAGTTGAGATCATAATCTTTTTGTTGTTGTTTCCTGCCAGGCAAAGAAGTGGTTTCGCCCTCAGCCTTTTCCAGACCACCGAAAGATAACAAGACACTAAAGCAACCTGACCCTCCCCATGTGCAACTCCTGCCAACTCAAAATCTCCTCAAACAATAGCCTAAACAAAACCAATATTCCAGGAGATGAGGTTTATATGAGATCCAACACCTCTGCCTGAGAATGAGTCATAAAACCACTAGCACTCTATTCCCCAGCATTACGCCATGTAGCCCCAACTGGGTTAAACCACGCAAAATGAAAAAGAAATCAGGAACACACTGAACTTAAAACCTCAAGTACACTTTAAATCCTGTTTTAAATTCATTTAAATTAACAGAGATCAGGCTACTTCTTTATTCAAGCTGGGCTATTCTCACCGCTTTAATTCCAAAAGTAGTCAGCCACATTTTTCCACTAAAAAGTAAAAAAATACCCTGACAGAAGAACATTCTAAAACTCAGTAGAGAATATGGAAACAGCTTACAATAAACTTTGCCTTCTAGAATAACTAATGGAGGAAATTACCCAGTTATTTGGCCATGGGAAACAACTAATTGTATATTTTTACGTATTTTGCAGGTCACAAATTAAAAGCACACTTTTTATTTTCTAGCATAGCATTTTTCCAAAGTGTTTAAAAAGAACACCAGTGCAGCAAGACAAAAGCAAATTAAATGGGCTTGAGGAACTTCCCCTTCCTGGGAATGACTGACACACACTTGCATATTAAGGAGTCTGAGGAGTCCTACAGTAAACTCTGTGGAATCCAGCATTTTCCCAAATTCATTTGGCCCTGCAGCCCTTTTTCTCTCATAGGACTTTATCAACATCCTACAAAATGGCTGCTCTGCAGAGCACATTTTGGGAAAGATTCCTCTAGAGAAGGGACGAATGAAATGGTTTTAGAGCTGAAAGTCTGGAGTCGGCCAGGTTCAAATAACAGCTTCACCACTTATCAGCTGTGGAACACTGGGCAAGCTTCTAAGTGCCACCCGTCCCTCAGCTCCTCCAGGTAAAATGGGCAAAATAATAGAACCTACCTCCCAGGCATGGGTCTTTTCACATGACTGGAAGAATCTTCTGAGAGTTTCACATGGCCTGTTCCTTTTTGTCATGCAAGTCTCAGTTCACAACATCACCCCCTGAAAGAGGCCTTCCCTGATCACCCAATAATCAAGTTGGCCCCACCCAGGTCACTAGTTCTTCATCCTCTTGTTTTCTTCATGATGCTTCTCTGTTTAACTGTTAAATTACATTTCACCCCGACAGAATACAAGCAAAATGAAGTCAAACTTTATTAGTTACTACTGCTTTATCCCCAAACAGATCCTCACTAAATGCTCATTGAATGGATGGATGGATAAATGAATGAATGAGGTAGTTGTGAGAGTTAAATAGGAATCAATGTAAAGCATTCTTCAAAGCGACTGACACATAAGCATCTATCTATATGCTGATATGAAAGCTTTCAACGTATGATGACTGGTTGAGGAACTCATAATTCTTGCACTATTTAACTTGCCTCTTCATGATGTATTGTGGGAAAACATTTCCTGGCATTTATTCAGAGATGTGGTGAATGGGCTTTACGGATGGGGTGACAGAGGTGTAGGCCCTGGGGGTAGTAGCATTTGCTGATTTCTGTGGTGTAAATACTCCCACCAAGACTAATTTCAAGTTATCAATGGTTTAAAAGCAGGCTCACAAAATTCCTGAAAATGTAGCAAATGGCTTTCAGAAGCCAGAATAATCCTTCTCTTGGGGAAGGTCCTTTCAGAGCTCCAAGTCTTGTTTGTTAAGTTTAAAATGAGATTTTTTTTTATATAGAGACACCTTTTCTACATGCTCCCTTCTTGGTAAGCAAAGAAAAAGGCAATCCACTGACTTTCATCTGATACTCAAGGAAACTAGCTGGATGTGTTGGGCTACATTTTCTGTACCACTCTCTGTGGGCTCTTTGACTGATGTTTAAGACTTTGAACATGACCTATTTCCATGCCAGACCACTGGGAGGACAAGCTAATCTCATAAAACACAAATTGAACTGTGTTTAGATTCATTTAAATGGAGGCATCCACACAGTAGCAAGGCACCATCTACTTAGTGCTACCAATGAGCAGAATTCAATAACACAAAGGGAATGACTCTACCCTGACCACAAGACCCCAACATGGAGTCAAGGTCAATGCTGCAGATAGAGGTTTCTCTGGCAGCACTGCCCTGCTGTACATGCAACATGACCCCTTGGTACCCAAAATAAAGCAGCAGCTTTTTTTTTCAACTATGGTGATCTCCTAGCTATAGTTCTAAGATAACAAAACCAAAATTTCAAAATCCAGTCATTCTATGTGCAAGGGATTACATGCCAGCAGCTATTGCTCCTCTTCTGTGGAGTAAGGCAGGAAGAGATTAGTTTCTGCTCCACTGTATTAGCTATTTATTGCTGTGTAACAAATTATCCCCAAATTCAGCAGCTTAAAACAACACACATTTATTATATCACAGTTTCTGGGGATCAGGGATCCAGGCATAGCTTAGCTGGGTCCTTTGCTTCATAGTCTTTCACAAAGCTGCAGTCAAGGTGTCAGCCCAGGGCCTGTCATCTTATCTGAAAGTTGCACTGGGAAAAGATCCACTTCCAACCTCACAAAATAGTTGTTGTCAATTTTCAGTTCTTTGTGGCTGTTTGAGTGAGGGTCTCAGTTCCTCACTGCATGTTGACTAGAGGCTACTCTCAGTCCCTCACCAGATGGGCGTCTCTCCATAGCAGCTTGCTTCATCAAAGCAGCAAGGTGAGAGCACAAAAAAGTTGGCTAACAAGATGGAAATAAGTCTTATGTAATCTAATCATAGAAGTCACACTGGCATCCTATTTCTTTCACCATATTCTATTGTTTAGTCACTAGGTTCAGCCTATACTCAAGGATGTGGATTTACACAAATGCATGAATTCCAAGAGGTACAAATCATTGGGGCCATCTTAGAAGCCTGCCCATGACATTCATTCTTCCCATTCCATTATGGATGGGAAGACCCAGGCCCAACAAAACATCTCTTTAAGCATCTCAATACAAAACCAAGTCATGTGGTTTCCCAAGCATGTTGCTAATGTCTCATGAAAATAAAACAAGGGAGAATAGGTAAGGGGGACATTAAGTCTGAAGACACAAAAGTCTGCTCAAATGTTTTAAACAAATATACTCTACATCAGAGAAAACTCCCAGGAGTATCTGCATTAGCAAGCCCCATCATGGATGCCATGTATTCTGAACAACCAAACAAGTAACTCACAAAAACTGCCCATCCAGGGTGCCTGGGTGGCTCAGTTGGTTGAGCATCCAACTTCAGCTCAGGTCATGATTTCACAGCTCATGAGCTCAAGCCCTGCATTGGGCTCTGTGCTAACAGCTCAGAGCCTGGAGCCTGCTTCAGATTCTCTCTCTCTCTCTCTCTCTCTCTCTGCCCCTTCCCTGCTCACTTGCATGCATGCACTCTCTCTCTCTCTCTCTCTCTCCCAAAAATAAACATTAAAAAATAAAATAAAATAAAATAAAATAAAAAACAAGAACTGCCCATCCAAAAAGGTATATGACGCCAAAAATCTAGTTTGGCCTGAATGTAAATATCTTTTGGAATTTTTATTTATTGTTATAGCATATTTTTAAATATACTTAATGCCATGTTATTGCTTCCTATTTTCTGTAAGATCTGTGTCTCCCATAGCATTTTGCCTACACAGTACTTTTGAGATCCATATCCACCATAGTGGCAAGAAACCGTTATAAAAATTTCAAGCCTTGGCTATCACCCACATTTTGTATAAGCTCTATCCAACTACATATCCTCAGGTATCTGTGCATCCCAACATTCAAGAGTGGTGGCAGGCCAGAGAGGCTGCCTCTGAAGGACTTCAAATGATTTTAATCCACTAAGTATAAAATGCATACTCAGAAAACCTGGAACAGTTTGTCTTAGACAAAAGAAAATGCAGACAAAGATGGTCTTAAACTAAATGTTCAAAACTGGTCTGCACATTTTACCATTCTTCCTGGAAAGATCCATATGCTTTACTTTCTACAAATGTTACCCCAATTCAGCTATGAAAATATGTAAGTTCATTGTTTTGCTAATCACCTATTTCTTTTCCTCCTTTAGAGAGATGATATTTGATAACCATCTAAACCCTGAAACTATGGCCATCTGTGGGAAAGTAGTTGTAAGCCACCTTAGAATTGGCATGTGCTGCACATAGTTGGATCCCGAATACGTGTCGAGTAACAATGGAACATATGTATGGTGAGCAGAGAGAAGAACTAATGCAAAATTCTAGTTTAAAGGTGATAAGCAGATAGGAAGACTATAAAACAGATGCCAGGAAATTTTCTTAAGGCTGCAGATATCTTCCAACCTGTGAAAATAACTTGGTAACATGTTTTCACTTGTAAAATATGGCTTTGAGGAAATAGAGTGAATATCCTTACCTCTCTAAGATGTATGTTTTCCTTTTCTTTCTGATCTAAAATCACTTCCAAGTGGCTGACTTGAGACTCAGCCTCTGCCATCCGCCGTGTCCGCTCATTGTCATCCTCAAGACTTTTAGAAGGCAAACCTTTACTTTGCAACATCTCGAGAAGCTTTTTAATAGACTCGTCTCGGGCGTTGAGGGTCTGTTTCTGTGTTTCAATTCTCAACTCCATTTCCTCCAAGGTCTTCCTTAAAAGGAACAGCTCCTTAGCTTGTCTGTCATGCTCAGCTTGGAGCCGCCGGAAGTTCTCTTCAGTCAGCTCAATGGTGAAGTGCTCGGCTCCACGGTTGCCACTCTCTTGCTGCAGGAGGTGATTGAGGTCTCTCTGGGTTCGAAGCTCATCCTGAAGGGCTTGGATTGTCAACTGCAGGTGCTGTGATAGAAAGATGGAGCAGGAGAGGAGAAAGAAGGGGACAAAGTCAATGGAAATGCCAAGTGCTTTTTGCTGCTACCACACTATGAAGATGGAATGTTAATCACGAGGTCCAAAGGGCCAGCCGTGAAGTCCTCCAGGGTGACTTCAGAAGCATGGGACAGCACATGGAGAGGGGGGAAATTAATTCAATGATGCTTTCTGAATGTCTTAGGAGAAGAGAAATGTACACATACACAGAAACAGTATATTAGTGTCAGTCACAGGGAAATTATACATCTAAAGAGATTGAACTGAGTAAGTGGAAAAGGTTAGAAGGGAAAGTCTCACAAACACACCTTGTTTATGCCCGCAATGCTCCAGACTCAGTATTCCCTGTTTCCTAAGGTGTTCTTTATTCTACTATCCATTATTTTCCATCAGAAATGCATTTCCATTTAAAAAATGAAAATAATAGCATCCACTACAAGTAGACACAAACGAGGACTTTATTTTTTACAAATAAAGCTGTGAACAGGTTTAGTAAACAGGATTACTGCATCTGCAAGCAAAAGGGAACAAATGCAGACAGGGACAGACACAAACACACAAGGAGGTGAGGCTGTGCAGAGCAAAACAAACAAGCTGCAAACAGTGGACCAACCTTGGTTCTTCGGGCATCCAGTAACTGAACAGCATGGGAAATGGAAAACAAAAATGAAGCAAAAAATCAACACAAAGAAAAGTTCAGTGCAAGCAAAGGATATTTAACAGAAAGAATCAACATAAAGTACCTTCACGGAGAAAAAAAAAGAAAAAAAGAAAAACAACTGCTAATCACAGCAAAGACCCATAATCTACACAAAATCTATAGCACTGTTGTTTGATAAATGTGATCAATAGAAACAAAAAAAAGAAGAAAAAGTTAGGTCAATTCCACCTTTTGTTTTCCTAAGTCTCTCTGACCTAGGAACCCAAAGTCTTTGGTATATTACCAGGGAAGAAAGCAAAACATTCCACAAGTACCCACATATTATTCCAGGTCACTATTTTAACCAAAATCAGAGTGAAAACACCAGACAGAGAAACAAAATAGTTACTGGTTATGAGAAAATAAACAGTTGCTTGACAACAATTGGTAAATTCTGCAATACCTTCCCAATAGAGCCAACCCCCAGGCTGGTCAGAATAGGCAGCCATAAGCCTGAAGGCATTTTCATCCTAGGAACAAACCAGGATGCTTCCAAAACAGCAGTTCCTCATTCAATCACCAAATACACACTCCTACCTGTAGACCAGATACAAAGTTAGGGGAGGAAAACAAAATGAGCACAAAATGAAAAAGTGGGCAGAGGACCTGAATAAACATTTTTCTAAAGAAGACATACAGATGGTCAACAGGCACATGAAAAGATGCTCAACATCACTAATCATCAGGAAAATGCAAATTAAGACCACAATGAGATATCACTTCACATCAGTCAGAGTGGTTATTATCAAAAAGTAAAGAAATAACAAGTGTTGGCAAGGTCGTGAAAAAAAAGGGAACCCTAAGCCTATTGGTGGGAATGTAAATTGGTGCAACCACTGTGGAAAACAGTACGGAGATTTATCAAAAAGTTAAAAACAAAAATAGAACTGCCATCTGATCCAGTGATTCCACTACTGAATATTTACCCAAAGAAAACGAAAATACTAATTCAAAAGATATATGCAACCTTATGTTTACTGCAGCATTACTTATAATAGCCAAATATTGAAGTAACCTAAGTGTCCATCGATAGATAAACAGATAAAGAAAATATGTGTGTGTGTATACATACACACTCAACCATACAGAAGAATGAGACCTTGTCATTTGTGACAACATGGATGGACATAAAGGGTATTATGCTAAGTAAAATGAGTCAGAGAAAAACAAAACCATATGATTTCACTTATACACGGAATCTAAAAAATAAAACAATGAACAAACAGAAACAGTCTCATAAATACAAAGAACAAACTGGTGGTTGACAAGGGAAGGAGTATAGGGGTGATAGGTGAAATAGGTGAGGGCAGTAAGAAGTACAAACTTCTAATTATAAAATAAGTCACAGAGATGAAAGTACAGCGCAGAGAAAATAGTCAGTATTGTAATAACATTGCATGGTGACAGATGAGAAAATAAAAAAAAAAGAAACCCTATACTTTTAAGCCAGTCATTTCCCTTCCTCCTTCCTATCCCCAGGCCCTGGAAACCTCTAGTTTACTTTCTGTCTCTATGTATTTACCTAGTCTGGATATTCATATCCATGGAAGTATGCAATACGTCGCTTTTTCACGTAGCATGCTTTCAAGGCTCATCCATGTTGTAGCACGTATCAATACTTAATTCATTTTACAGGTGAATATTATTCCATTATAGAACCATACCACATTGCATTATCTATTCATCAGTTGATTCATATACAAATATCCATAGTAGCCAAAAAGTAGAAACAATTTATATGTCAATCACCTGATGAATGAATAAATAAAATGCAGTATATCCACACAATGGAGTATTATTTAGCCATACAAATCAATGAAGTACTGATACACATTGTATCACTATAGCATAGATAAACCTTAAAAACATTATGCCATGTGAAAGAAGCCAGTCACAAGAAACCACATGTAGTAGGATTCCATTGATATGAAATATCCAGAATAAGCAAATCTGCAGACAGAAAATAAATTGGTGACTGACAAGGTGGCTGGAGTAGGGGGAATGGAGGGTGACTACTACAGGGTATGGGATTTCTTTTGGGGGTGATGAAAATTTTCTGGAAGTAGATAGTAGTGTTGATTGCACAACTTTGTGAATATACTAAAAACCAATGAATTTTACATGTCAGAGGTGGGAATTGTATGCTACGTAAATTGTATCTCAATAAATCTGCCACAAAGAAACATGAGGTGAGATTATAAGGTAATATAACCTCCCTCCACCAGCTCCCCATCCCAAAATCACATCAAAACAAAGTCCACGGGAGTATTGACAGCCTTCAGCCCAGTAATGTGACTGCTGCCAAACCTCTTGGGAACAGACAGTGCAACTGTCAAGTCATTTAAATATTCTTGATGATGGCAAATATTTTCTTTGATGAAGTATAATTAACATATAGTATCCCATCAGTTGCAGGTGTATGTAATAGTTATTTCATATTTTTGTACATTACAAAAATGATCCCATAAGTCTAGTTACCATCTGTCACCATACAAAGTTATTACAATATTATTGACTATATTCCCTATGCTGTACATTGTACCCCTGTGACTCATTTATTTTATAACTAGAAGTTTGTACTTCTTAATCCTCTGCACCTACTTCACCTGCTTCCACCAACACTGATCTACTCTGGTAACCAAGAATCTGTTTCCTGTATCTAAGAGTCTGTTTCTGTTTTATTTGTTCATTTCTCTCATTTTTCAGATTCCACATATAAGTGAAATCATAAAATATTTGGCTTTCTCTGACTTATTTCATTCAGCATAATACCCTCTAGATCCACCCATGTTGTCACAAATGGCAAGATCTCATTCTTTTTTATGGCTGAGTAATATTTCATTGTGAGATATAAACACACACACACACACACACACACACACACATACACACACACCTTATCCATTCATCTATTATGGACACTTAGGTTGCTTCCAATATCTTGGCTATTGTAAATAATTCTGCCATAAACATAGGAGTGCATATATCTCTTCTAATCGGCGTTTTTGTTTTCTTCAGATAAATACCCATAAGCAGAATTACTGGATCATATGGTAGTTCATAGTTCTCTTCAATTTTTTGAGGAGCCTCCATACTATTTTCCATAGTGGTTACACCAATTTACATCCCACCAACAGAGTAGGAGGGTTCCCTTTTCTCGATATCCTCAACAACACTTGTTATTTTGTGTCTTTTTGATAATAGCCAGTCTGATTGGTGTGAGGTGATATTTCAATGTGGTTTTGATTTGCATTTCTCTGATGATTAGTGATGTTAAGCATCTTTTCCTGTGCCTGTTTACTATCTGTATGTCTTCTTTAGAAAAATGTTTATTCTTGTCCTCTGCCTATTTTTTAATCAGATTGTTTTTCTACTAAGTTATAGAAGTTATTTATATATACTGATATTAACCCCCTATCGGATATATGATTTGCAAGTATCTTCTCCCATTCCGTAGGTCACCTTTTCATTTTGTTGATGGTCTCCTTTGCTGTGCAAAAGCTTTTTACTGTGATGTAGTCCCATTTATCTTAGCTTTTACTGCCCTTGCCTGAGGAGACACATCCAGAAAAATACTGCTAAGACTGATGTCAAAGAACTTATCGCCTATGTTTTCTTCTAAGAGTTTTATGATTTCAGGCCTTACATTCAAGTCTTTAATCCATTTTGAATTTATTTTTTACATGGTCTAAGATAGTGGTCCAGTTTCATTCTTTTGCATGTAGCTGTCCAGTTTTCCCAATACCATTTATTGAACAGTCTGTCTTTTTCCCATTTTATATTCTTGCCTCCTTTGTCATAGATTAGTTGACTATATATGTATGGGTTTATTTCTTGATTCTATTCTATTTCATTAATCTGTGTGTCTGTTTCCATGTCAGTACCATATTGTTTTGATTACTATAGCTTTGCAGTATAGCTTGAAATAAGTGAGTGTCATACCTCCAGCTTTGTTCTTTATCAGGATTGTTTTGACTATTTGGGATCTTTTGTGGTTTCACACAAATTTTAGGATTCTTTGTTCTATCTCTGTGAAAAATGACATTAATATTGTGATGGGGATTGCACAGAATCTGTAGATTGCTTTGAGTATGGACATTTTAACAATATTAACTTAACAATATTAATTCTTCCAACCCATGAGCATGGTATATCTTTCCATTTGCTGGTGCCACCTGAAATATCTTTCATCGATGTCTTAAATTTTCAGAGTACAGAACTTTCACCCCCTTGCTTAAACTTATTTGTAAGTATTTTATTCTTTTTGATACAATTATAAATGGAATTGTTCTCTGAATTTCTCTTTCTGATAGTTTATTATTAGTGTATAGAAAAGCAACTGATTTCTGTATGCTAGTTTTGTACCCTGCAACTTTACTGAATTCATTTATTAGTTCTAGTAGTTTTGTTTTGTTTTGTTTTTTGGTGGAGTCTTTAGAGTTTTCTATATATAATGCCATGTCATCTGCAAATAGTGAAACAGTTTTATTTCCTCCTTACCAATTTGGATGTCTTTTAATTTTTTTTCTTACCTAATTACTGGGGCTAGGAGTTCTAATAACATGTTGAATAAAAGCGGCAAGAATGGACATACTTATATAAGTCCCAACAATTGTTTTATTTCTCTTTTGCAATGAAAGTACCTGACTTAAGCTTTGATTACCAAGGCATCCACTTCAAAGAGGCATCCAATTCAATGTTGGCTATCTCAAATAAAGGCATTGCCAACCACACAACTAGATAAAAAGCCATGCTGCCTCCTCCAACTGAGGCTCCTTTGTTTTAGAGATCTTGGTTGATTTCAGTAACTGACCATTTGAGCTACTTGTTTTTTCTCTTCCAACACTTTAAATCTCCCCTCTTAGGTTTTAAATTCACCAATAAAGAATGAGCCCACAAAACCCTAGGTACCCTTCTCCCTTGACCCCAATAAAAGGAGAACCTCAGGCCCATGTACTCTCTACCCGTGAGCTCACTGTATGCCCCCAGTGGTGCTGTTCAATTTCCAGGTCTTTTAAGTAATATGCCTTCAAAGTTTCTTGATTATTGCTCAAGGGCATCTTGCAATCACAGTAAGAACCACAAGGCCAATACAACCACAGTACTAGTTATTGATAGACTGAGACCAGCACAAAACAGATTTATGAGATGATCTAAGTTTTTGGAAACAAACATGATGAATTGGGATGATGAGACTGGAAATCATCTTTTCTGAGAGTGACCAAAACTAAGACTGGTTTTCTTATGTGGTTCATAGACTAGCCAGAAAGGAATTCCAAGGAAAAATTGCCAAAATGCTTTGAGTGGAGACAGCCACATTGGAAGACAACTCTGTAAGGGGTCTACTCCTTTGGATGGGCAAGTTGCCCATCATCCTGATCCTTTGTTTCCACACCTGCAAAATGGGGATAAACATAATGCTTAATTTACAGAGTTCCTGTGAGGAATAACTAAGGTAATGCATCAAGTGCCAAGTTTGAGAGCGAAGGAAGGGATGAAGTTTGATAGAAAGGAAGAAAAGAAGGTAAGAAAGTAGAAGAGAAGAATGGGAGGGAGGGAGGGAGGAAAAAAGGAGACAGAAATGGAGAGAAAATTGATTTATTTATCCATTCAACAAACATTTACCTGGTATCTCCCTTATACTCAAGAAAGGAAGAAGGAAGGAAGGAAGGAAAAATGGAAGGGAGGGGAGGGGGGAAAACAAATGGTCCATGCTCATAGTCCATGCAGACAAGTAAACCCACAGTAGCTCTACTATGTTATGAGGTTATGACAGAAGTCACAGCCAGGTGGCTGGAAATTCAGAGAGGATGTAACCCAGGCTAGAGACATGTGAGAAAATACTCCAAACAAAGAGCCACCACTGAGCTGGATCTTGAAGAACAATTGAGAGTCAGCCCCATGAAGAAATATGGAAAGAGAAGAGAAAGTATAAAAGCCCAGAGGCAAAGACACACCAGACTTATTAAGGAATAGTAATAGCAAAAAATCTGGATAGCAATTACCACATGCCACACATAGTTCTAAGCTTTTTTTAACCCTCACAACCACCCTGTGAAGTAGCCATTGTTTTAGATCTCCATTAAAGGGATGAGAAAATGGAGATGCAAAGTGGTTAAGTAACTTGCTCCAGGTCATCCTCCTAGGTGATGTTCATCAAGGCTATCTGACACCAACTCCCTTACTCAAACCACTATACCATGTAGCCTCTGAATTGGCACTAATGCTTCAGGATGCTGGAAAAATAAATAAGTAAGTAAGTAAGTAAGTAAATAAATAAATAAATAAATAAATAAATAAATAAAATGATGTAGGGTGGAGGCAAGAGTTGTGAGAGCAGACAGGCAGGCAATTAATGACAGTTTACAGCAAATCTTCAAATTTAAAGTTAGCCATCGTAACCAGGCTGTTCCTCATTCAGAGGTTATCATGAGAGATGCTTTCAGGTGCATATTTATTAATAGGAAAATTTTTTTTCCAGGTAGCCTCTTTCTTAATTAAATGACTTCAGCATGATCACACAATCTGATAATCAACCAAAATTTAGTGTTCAAAACTTTCTCAAATCCATGTCATTTAATTTTCTTTCTCTTTAAAAAAAATTGTTTAATGTTTATTTTATTTTTCAGAGAGAGAGAGAGAGAGAAAGTGTGAGCAGGGGAGGGGCAGAGAGAGAAGGAGACAGAGAATCTGAAGCAGGCTCCAGGCTCCCAACTGTCAGCACAGAGCCTGACATGGGGCTCAAACCCACCAACTGTGATATCATGACCTCAGCCAAAGTGGGACACTTAACTGACTGAGCCACCCAGGCACCCCGTCATTCTCTTTTAAAATATTTAAAATTAAGCAGAATTCTCCTTGTTCCTGAAAAGGAATTCTTGAACAAAAGGCATGTACCTTACAGAGTCTTGATCATCTTTCTGCATCATATACTGGAGAATGGGAAGGGGAGATGAAGCAACTTCTCTCTCTGTCTCTCTCTATCCTCCCTCACTGTTCTACTTTTAAGAAATTCAAATCAATCAAGTTTCAAAATTCATTTGCCAGATAGTCATTTCTAGCTAGATATTTAACATAGGCAATTTGTATTTTAAAATACAAAGACAGCACTTTTAATAATCCACTGAAAAAAATATCCTGTGTCTCAGTTTCCTCATTTGTAAAAGGGGGAGAGTAATGGGTGCCTGGGTGGTTCAGTCGGTTAAGCATCCAACTTTTGATCTCAGCTCAGGTCATGATCTCATGGTTTGTGGGATCAAACCCCATGTCAGGCTCTGTGCTGATA
Source organism: Panthera pardus (assembly GCF_024362965.1). NCBI lineage: Eukaryota > Metazoa > Chordata > Mammalia > Carnivora > Felidae > Panthera > Panthera pardus. The sequence goes on from NW_026527013.1 coordinate 24,589,716, forward strand.
GCACAGAGCCTGCTTGAAATTCTCTCTCTCCCTCTCTCTCTCTCTACCTCTCTCTTTCTCTCTCTCTCTCTCTCTCTCTCTCTAATATAAATAAACATTTTTAAAGGGGGGAAGAGTAATAATTCCTAATACATAGGGTTATTGTGAAAATTAAGAGTTAATACATATAAAGCTGTAGTAAGTACCAAGTACAGAGTAATCACATCAGTCAGGATAGGCTAGGATATGCTGCCCTCACACCAGCAACAAAAACCCATATTCTGAAAGACACAATCTACTTGACACACTGATAACAAGGAATCAGAACTCTTATAGCTCAAAGAGACCTTAAAGATTAGCCTGTTAACCTCATTTTATAAACGGAAAAATCATATCACGTAGGTTAAAGGGCAGGCCCAAAAGAACAATCACATTGCCAAAGCCAGAATCTGTTTCTGGGAGCATGGAAGCTTGGTTTCTGGAATCCTGGACTCCATCATGGTATGTATTCTAGTAATGCTAAGAGCAGAACAAAAGGGGGTGGCTCTCTACTTTAACAGCTTAGGAAACAGTAGTCATGTCTTGAACAGGGCGGATGAGAGATAACCTAAATCATTTCACTTACTCCCTGGGCCCCATCCAATAGTTAAATAGCATGGGACATCCAAGGACAATTTACTGAGACCTCCTTTCTAAGTCTTCAGAATTGGACTGTGAGCTAATTAAAATTAGCTATTAGAGGACAAGCTCTAGAAAAATTAGCTCTAGAAGATCAGACACAGTACAAGCGAAATCTCTGGCAAAGCCAAAGGCACCTTCTCTAAGGGCCAAAAGTTAAGAAAAACAAAGCACAGTTTTTAATTCTGCCCTTCCAGATTATTCAATTCCTTCAGATTGAATCACCTCCCCCTTCTCAACCATAAAAGCACATTTCTTTTAAGGCAATTGCCCAAACCCTACTGGATCAATAATCAAGAGCATTCACTTCAGCTTGATACCTTTATCAGGTACCTACCTACAAACCAGCAACCTGTAAGGTTGTATTCTAGGGCCTTCTCTTTGAAATCTGCCAGTTATCTTTGTGCTTTCAACTTCCCACAGCCTCAACCACTCTTCTGGGGCTTCCATTCCACTGCATATCTGGAGAGGGAAGCCCTTCCAATGTCCACCTTCATTAGGACGAAACATCACCAGGTGATCTGACCTCATGCCTGGGTCCTAGTCAAACTGCTGTCAACTGAGAACTTATGGCACAAGTGGAACAGGTGACAAAACCACTAATTCCCTTTAAGAACAAAAATGAGTCTGTGATTAGATGGGCATTCAGAAAGCTGTTTACTCCCTACCCTAATTCTGGGATCATTCTCCAGTTGTTTTCAAAGTATCAAAGCTCAAAAGGCAAACTCCCTTCTCCATAGCCTGCCAGTGAGGACACCACTAAGAGAAGCAAAGCAGGTATCACAATGGCATCCAGGCTACTCTTTACAGTCACTCGGCTAAGAGTGCAAATAGAATGCATTATGTTTATCCTGATGTCCTGATACCTTCAACCCAGTTTTTTTTAACCTTTCCCCCCCAAACTTAATTGCATACTTTGAAATCTGCCCTGGAGGTGCCTGGGTGGCTCAGTCGGTTGAGCGTCCCATTTCAGCTCAGGTCATGGTCTCACAGTTCATGAGTTACAGCCCCACATCAGGTTCTCTGCTGTCAGCACAGAGCCCACTTCGGATCCTCTGTCTCCCTCGCTCTCTCTGCCCCTCCCTGGCTCATGTTCTCCCTTCCTCTCTCTCTCTTTCTCTCTCTCTCTCTCCCCCCACCTCTCAAAAATAAAAAATAGACATTAAAAAAAAAAAAAAGAAAAAAGAAATCTTCCCTGGATAGTAAAGACTAGCCCCATTTCCAGTCCACAAAAGGGAAAAAAAAAGTTTAAAATCATTAGTCTGTCCTTTAAACATAGGTAAACAGACTGCGAGTATAATAAGATTAGCCTGTTCAATTGATTCCAAGTCTCAGACAATAAAAGAGGTCATAACAACTTCTGTTTCTGGCATTACACCAGGCTATGTTTTCTGATAAGCCCTCCCACTACACAACAGCTAAATAAAACCAAATATATCTTTTAAAGCATTGCTGTGCTTACAAGAAAGTAAGGAAAATCTCTAAGAAAGAGAAAGATTAAGAGAAAGAAAGTGAGCTTTTCAGGGGCAGGTTCTGGGCCAAATTTGTATTATACTCCCAAATCTAGCACATAATAGGTATTCAATAAATAATGAAATATGGGCAGAAAGATGAGAGGAGCAGAAGGGAAATTGTCTCACCAGATGGTCGGCACAGTGGAACACTGTGAGAGAGAATAGGTTTCCATTCCTCTTTGCTTTACTGTACTTAGACTAGGGGTGGGAGAGTGTGGGGCCAGTAGGGAGGGAGAGGGTATCCTCGACCTCAGATTACTCTGTCCTGTTCTCTCCTCCAAAACTCAAAATGCCTCACGTCCACCAACTCACTCATCTGACAAGACTGCTCTGATGCTGCCAGCACTATGTCCACTTCACAAGAGGATAAATTGGACTGGCTTAAGGGATTTGACTGCAATCACATTGTTAGCAGATATGGGCCAGTGTCTAAAACTGAGGTTTCCTCCAGCCAATTCTAAAGTTGCCCTGCTATAAAAAATATAGAGAACTTCACTTTGCACAACTCTTATAAGCTCTTATAAGTCACCTAATCTTCGGGGGAAAAAGTGAACAATAAAAATATAAGAAACTAAGCCGTACTTGAGTTTATATGGAAAAGGGGGGAAAAGATACTTTGCCTTAGCCAACATTCAGGAGAATAACTTCCAATAGCTACTGGAGTCAGAATTTAATCCATATTTCAGCATGTCTAAAATACAAAAAGGTAAATAGAATGAAAATATAATTATATATGTATGATGTGCATGGAACACACAATTATTTAAATAAGGACTAGCCAGATGTTTAGAATCTACTCTGTCTTATCCCCAAACATGGAAAATATGAGTTCCTGGCAAATTTGAAAAAATTCGTGACCTTAAGCTCTTTTCCACACTATGGGGAAAAAACAAAACAAAACAAAATGATAAAGTTTTGTGCTATAAAGCAGTTTAGGGTTTCATTGCTATGAAAACCATCTCTGAGCTATATAAAAATATGAATTGGCCTATACCCAAAAGTCTTGAACTTTTTTTTAATAAATCCATACTCCTTCTCAAGCAAGGGCTTAACATAACTTTCAAAGAAAACAGAATCTCTTTGCAGACAACTTGGCCTGCTCTGCTTCTCCTGTGACTTTATTTTCCTATTTATCATTTTTGAGTTTGTCTCTAATCAAATTTTAAGGGCAGGTTGTCTGATCCCTTTTTCCATAATCCCATGTGCAGGATGTACAGCCCTCCTCGTGGCTCTGACCCTTCCACAGACCACGTCATGTATGTGAAAAGACAAACAGCAGACGCTGGCTAAAAACATGTGGCCCCAGTGTGCTATGGAAGAGCTGCTCTGCTGAGAAAGGATTAAAAAAATTAATATTTAGACATACGGTCCTAGGCTTTCTCTTTTAGGGAAGAACAAGCACACATAACTAATAAAGAATATTGATAGGTGATTTTTAAAAGCACCAAAGCACCATGATCCTGGGATCCTCACACAGATACACTGTCACTGATAACTGCAGAACCCACTTTGGTTGATAACATGTGACATTTTGCCAAGATTCATAACACTAAGAACAATATACATGGAAAAGCCCTCTTGGCAGCCGCTTTTGTAAGCAAGGAGTTCTGGTTCTCATTACAGACCAATACTGTAAGATGGCATAGTACTGGAATATTGTGCTGAGCTGAGAGTTAAGGACTTAAGTTCTAATTCTGGCTTTGCTGCTAACAAATTATATCATGTGGGGAAAATCACTAAACTTGTCTAGGATTCCAAGAACAGTGATGATGAACTGGGTTTTGAATCCTGGATCTACCTATTATAACCTATGCTGCCTTGGACAAATCACTTAAGTACTTTGAGCATTGAATTATTCATCCATAAAAAAGAAACAATAATTGTAACTAAGGTACAAGGTTCACACAAAGACCACATGAGATGTTCATCGCATAAGTGAACAGGTTCCCATAAAGCATAAAGCACCAGGCCTGGCACATAATGGACCCAGTAAATGTTCACTGTTACCGGTTGACACAGTGGTGGTGGCTAGAGGCCTGGAATTAAAATTTCTCTCCTTCCTCCTCCCATTTGAGCAGGGAAAAGACATAAGCATAATGAACATACATTTTTGATAATCGAATAAATGCCAACAGTGGGAAACAAAATGCTAAGTAAGCACTTTGGCATTTTTTAAATAAGGGAAACAGGAAACAGTTGTTTTAAGACCAACTTAAAGATGGCTAAAATTGATTTCCCATTAAATGGTCTATAAATAACTCTATAAGGGGCCCTCAGGAATAGCAACATGCCTGTTTTGAAAGTCAGGGTTTTTTCCCCTACTAGTCCCCCGTAATACATAAGCAACTAAAAGACAGTAGCATCTCCTGATGTTGACACTGCTAAACCTGTTACAGGTGTGTGTGTGTGTATGTATGAATGAATAAATAAAAACAAAAAAAAACCTAAGTTTAAGAACTACTGATACTTTTTAAATGTGTTTAGAGAAGCAACCCAAATCATGTACTCGTGGAAACAATGGTTAAAACTGGAGCTTTTCTAGGAGCCTGGGTGGCTCAGTCGGCGAGCACGGGACTTTGGCTCAGGTCATGATCTCTTGGTTCGTGGGTTCAAGCTCTGTGTCAGGCTCTGTGCTGACAGTTCAGATTCTGTGTCTCCTTCACTCTCTGCCCCTCTCCCACTCATGTTCTGTCTCTATCTCTCTCAAAAATAAACATTTAAAAAAATGTTTTCAATTAAAAAAATTGGAGGCTTTCTATTATTAATAGCCACATGCAGTTAGAGGACAGCTCTTTGATTTTAATTGCTTAGCAAATCTTTAGTGTAAATGACATTTTAAAATATTTATTGCAATTCCCTCCCCTGTCACCTCCTCTTCACCCCACGACATGTTTATTTAACAAAATTGCTAACCATCTAAATATTTTAAAAACAAGTAAGAGGTTTTATCTAAATTATTGTCATTCAAATAGCTGGGTGGCATGCACTGAACTTCCCTACTCTGAGCCACATGGGTCCCTCAGCCAAACTGTAGTCCTTGCTATCAAAGTTTTCATGGGGAGAGAATTTTCCTAAGTACTTTACCCTCCTGCTTCTCTCACTCCTTGTGCCACTGCTGGTAAGGGGTATATCTGACCTCCACACGACTCAGAATGTGGTCCTAGGAACAGCAGAGCAGCATCCTGTAAGAAAGGTGGAACTTCATGTCCCACCTCAGACCTGCAATATCAGAATCTGCATTCTTACATGCCTTTAAGACTGCCTTTACATGCCTTTAAGACTGCCAGGTAATCTGAAGGCACATAAAGGTTTGAGAAGCACGTCTCCAGACTTCAAAACAGAAAAGTTTCACCCTTACTACTGCTTTAAGTAACGATCGTTTGGTAATAAAAAGGTGGGGAAGGAAAACATCATGAAAAGAGTACTGTGGTATAGTCCAGTCCTAAGAAGTATACTGAAAACTTAGTTTGTGTGATTCATTAAACCTAAATAAACTATGAGTAGTGCCCCTTAGTATAAGACACTACTAGATAGAGCAGACAAATTGGGCATTCATTCACTCATTCAACCATTACTGAGCTATGTGCTATTTGACAGACATAAGTGTCCTCTCCAAGTCTAAAAAGAAATCTTGCCAGGTTAAATATTACATGTGTAACATATTTTATTATATATATAAAATATACCATTATATTATAAATAATATATATTGCTATATATACTGCTTATTTTTAAGAGACATAATATCTGAATTTTAATTCTGTACTGCATTTGTTGTTACCATTACTTAAAAGAATCTAAGGGAAGCTTTAAAGAGTCATCTGAAATGACAGTACCAAGCTTTACAATCAACTGTTGTATTCATTTTTAGTTTTAAATAGCATTTCCGCATGCATGTCTATGCTCTTGGTGGAATTTTAAGTGACTGGGAATACCATGAGGAGTCTTAGACGAATCTTCTTTTTCACATTATAACTTGACCAATATAGGGAACTTGCACAGTATAGAAAAAATGTGAATATACTGGTTCCTAAGTAGCTTAATCACTCAAATTCTCTTGTTTCCCCATTTTATCAATGCACTAGAATCACAGCTGTGCTGACAGCTCAGGGCCTGGAGCCTGGTTCAGATTCTGTGTCTCCCTCTCTCTCTGCCCCTCCTCTGCTCATACGCTCTGTCTCACTCTCTCTCTCTCTCAAAAAATAAGCATTAAAAAAAAATTGAGTTGACAGTGAAAGTCCTAAATATTTGATTGAGAATAATACCTCCAATTGAAAACTCTCTCTTTGATGTCTGAGGCCTTGGGTTGATCTCCAACATGATCACTCAGTAGCTATGGGATGGATCTGACCACACACTAGCTACAGGGTTCCACAGCCTCGAGTGGGCTGTATGACATTAACAGGTTACTTCTGTTTTCTAGGTCTCAGTTTCCAGCTCTTTTAAAAGCTGCTAAAAATACAAACATCTCACAAAACCATGATAAGGTTAAACAGATAATGCATATCAGATACTTAGCAAGTCCCACTTCAGCCCACAGGAAGCCATCATCTTTAAAAGCCTCTGTTATGAATATACAAACCCAGATTGCAAACCCTCCCAAAACGCAATGGAAAGAAATGAAAGTAGAGTAGGGGAAAAAATGTGAAATTATGTTTGCCTATATCATATACAAATAAATCCTTTAATCCAGAAGAACTTTCTGGCTTGGCCACCTTGGATGCTAACCTTTTAATAGCAAATAAAATACTTTGAAAGAACCACCCTAGATTTTCTACAAGCTGGTATATGCATTTTAAAGACACAGCAAATACTGAACAACAGAATCACTGAACATTGGTGATGAAAGGGATCAGAAAGATAATCATCTTTGCTTCTTTTTAAAGGAGGATAACCTGAGGCCCAAAGAGGGGGACCTCTTGTCACCAAAAGCCACAGCAGAGATGGCAGCACTGCTAGTTATAAAGCCCAGACCCCAAACTCTCAGCACACTGCTATGTCCCAGTCTTTGTCTTCTAGCCCCACGCACCAGTTTTATTTGGTCACTGAACTGCAAAAGGATCCAGTTACCACATAATTAGTGTCAGGGTATGTGCAACAGCTGCCACAAGCCAGATTTCCACAATGGAGTCAAACATCTTTGGCCCAGAGGCATCTCTTCCACCACACACCACCGATGGTACAGCTGCTGTAACCACAGTCCATACCCAGCAGCTCCAAGACTTCAAGAGTTGGAACAAATGATTAATTCCAAGAAGGATGAAGTAACTTTTCTCTCTGAAAGGACTTCTTAAAGAATACCTTTAGGGAATTTTGAAAGATACAGCATTCTTCCACCTGAGAGCTTAAAGACTTTGAAAAGGTTTGAGAGGAATTTTTCCCCAAAAAGTATATGAGATGAATATCAAGAATGAAGGGGGCCACTCAGGAACCTGGAAAAGATAATGATAAGTCACAGGAGATCCATGCTATCATTGAGGAAGCCAAAGCAAAAACCAGACAGAAGGAACAGTTCTTTTGCAGATACCATCACAGGAAGAATATGTTATATGGCTGAGAAATAAGATCCGTTGATACCAATCCTGAATAATATCAATTTGAGGTTATTTTTATTTTATCTGGATAATTTTTTTACATATTATTAAGAGTTTTCCTTAGCAAAGACTCAGAAACCCACATATGCATTCATAAGCGTATAGATACATTTCATATGCTTTAAGATTCCTTCTCAAATCTCTAAACCAGTGAAAGAGAGTACAGTTTTCTCCAAAAGAACAGTAAAAAGTATTCTTAAACAAGGACTGCAAAGTGCCCTTTTCATCCCTGGATATTTATTTTGTTTTATAATTCATTTGAGACTTTTAAAGTCAGGAAGGGATAAAAAAAAATGGCTTTCAAATTTGAGTCTGGAACAGAGCTAACCTATCAAGTCCAACAGGGATATAAAGAAAGTATCTAACAGCGCAGACACTGCCGGTGCCCAGAACAAAAGCATTATTGAATGGAAGAAGAATTTAAATTGAAGCAAGTCCTAATGTAATACCTTAGTAACTCTAGGTCCTACTGCCATTTTTCCCAATAAGATGAACTATTAGTCCTGGTTTACATAAATTTCAACATACCAGGGCCATCAGCAAGCTACAGGGAGGCCAATGGCCCTCTTGAGTCCATGCATCTGTAACACCATTTAAAACATGATTGTTTCTCTCACCATCATTTGCCTCCTTAACTGTGGACCCTACAAAACCAATGGAGGGAGGGGCCGTGAAATGGGTGGAGTCTTTTGCTGTATCTTTGAAGGTTTTCTTTCTTTAGTTTAAAAACCCAAAGGGAAATAGAGTGGAAAGAATTACAGCCTTCATGGTTTTATAAAGGAGGAAAAAATAAACCTAGGATGAGCTTACAGTTTACAGTCTGTAAAGAGCCTCCTCCCTCATTTATTAATCCTTTAAATAACCTTTCCAATCACCTTTTAAAGGGGAAAAGAAAACTCTGTCATTATAGGAGTTGCTGAAATCCAGTATGGGAGACTAGTTAAGAGCTGAGTCCTGTATCAAGCAAGAACTGGTTCTACCACTGCTTGTCTATACTGTTTAATCCCTGGAAAATTATTTTCCCTCAATTTCTTCCACTGTAAAATGAGGATGATACAAATGTAGTTATGAGTAAGTTTACATATAGGAATATATAAAAATATATTTATAAACAGACACATAGCTTATTATAGTCTATGGATTCAATAAACAACTTCTCTTAATGTTATAATTAGTGTTAATAGTGAAAAACACCATTAGGCTGGCAAATATCTTTAAAGGTTATTTAGCAACATATTCAATAAACTCTAGGCCAGATAACATTTATTCACTTCCTCAGAAAGAAGGCTTTTTCCTTTTTTTGAAAGATTTTTTAAGGATATGACACAATCTCCCACCAACCCGCCTATCAGACAACCATTATGTTACAAAGAATTCTTCTTTCATTTGAGGCCAGAGAGTTTGAAAGTATAAGTTGGTCATTCATTTTTGCTACAACCACTCCCAGGCAATATTCGCTCACCTCATTGTATGTGCTAAGCACTACGTATGATAAGCCATTGAGGATAAAAGGACAGAGAAAGCATGAGACATAGTCCTTGGTCCTGAGACACTCTTAGTCAAGAAAAAGTGACAGGGGTGCCTGGGTGGCTCAGTTGGTTAGGCATCGGACTTTGCTCAGGTCATGATCTCACAGTTCGTGAATTCGAGCCCTGCGTCAGGCTCTGTGCTGACAGCTCAAAGCCTGGAGCCTGCTTCGGATTCTGTGTCTCCCTCTCTCTGTACCTCCCCTGTTCATACTCTGTCTCTCTCTCTCAAAAATAAATAAACATTTAAAAAATAATAATAAAAAGAGAAAAAGTGACAAATGTGAAGATCAATAATCACAACAGAAAGGAATGTGAGCATAAGGAAGGGTGTACAATGTGCTAAGGGCAGTGCAGAAGAGGAAGGCATCAATCTGGTCTGTGCACAGGCAACAACTCCACAGAGGATGTGAACTTTGAGTGGGACTTAGAATACAGAAGAATTTCCTAAAGGCAAAAAAGGGAAGGTATTCCAGGCAGGATAAAGGGCTTGGTTAAAGGTGTCAAAGCATGAAAAAAATCAAGGAAAAGAATATGGAGCTTGAGAGCCAAATATAAGATCAAGAGTGGCAGGAGGCATTACAAAGGTGGTAATGCTCATCAGTAAAGGACCCAAATGTCATATGAAGAATGCAGACATCATAAAGCAGAGAGTGATGTAAATGGAGTGCTTTGTACTGCAAATTGTAAACTGGGCTTATGAATATATTCTGAGAGGTCTTTGTGTTTTATAAAATTTGAAATTTGTTTAATTTTAATGATAATTGAAAAATAAAATTACCTGGAAATTAAGATACAACTTTTCTTTGCACTAATAATTTATATTTCATTCATTCATTTATTCATTCACTCAAAAATATCTGTTGAATATCTACTATATGCCAGGCACAATCCTAAGCATTGGGGATATAACAATGAGCAAAGAGAGAGAGTACATGACCTCGTGGAACTTAGAATCTCGTAAGGAGAGACAATCCATAAACAAAAGTATAGCATATCAAGAAACAGTGCCACACAGATTAATAAAATATAAACATGGTAAGAAGGTGTTAATATTATACAGGGTAGATCAATAGTCATCCTTCCTCATTAAAATGACATTTCAGCAAAGACCTGAAGGAGTAAGATATTTGGAAGATTTTTTCAGAGAATAAGATTTTGTTTCCCCACACTTGTCACAAATATTCTTAAAGGTCTATAAGAATTACTTTTAATTTTTTTTATTTTTTTACATTTATTTATTTTTGTGAGACAGAGAGAGACAGAGCACAAGCAGGGGAGGGGCAGAGAGAGAAGGAGACACAGAATCAGAAGCAGACTCCAGGCTCTGAGCTGTCAGCACAGGGCCTGACGTGGGGCTCAAACTCACAAACCGTGATATCATGACCTGAGCTGAAGTCAGACACTCAACCGACTGAGCCACCCAGGCATCCCTACAAGAATTATTTTTAATTTTTACTTTAAAAAGAGTACACATACTCAAGTTCAGGAGAAAAATAGGGAGAAAGTATTTCAGAACTGGAAGGTAGGTAGCATGAAATGATGGGCAATTAAAAAAATGAGAAAGGTATTGGAATAATCCAAGGGAAATTGGATGGTGAGGGCCCAGAGTGTAACCTTTACTCGGCTTCTAGCAATATGACAGAACAGATAACTACAAACACCTGGAAAAGCTAGAGAAAATATACAATCAAGAGAAAATATAACAATATCACTTTGTATGCATAGACAAGCATGCATGAAAGTAAGAGAGATACTCAAGGGCCAAAAACAAAGAGGAAAACTAAAAATCAGATAAGTGAGAAGAGCTGAGGGTTTGGCTATCAAGAGACTAGAAAGGGGTAAAGGGAGGTAGCTTGGGTTAACAGCCTTGGAAGTGGGTCAGAATAGGCTCTAAGCAAGTTACAACTGAGACCTTTCCATAAAACCAGATCAGTGAAATGGTGGACACAAAACCTGAACTCTGGGCTCAGGATAAGATACAACTAGTTTCTCCAAGGGTCTACTTTCATGTAAATTTGGGATTCATTTTACATTGCCTAAAGATCTGAGAACAACCAAGTAGAGAAATAAAATTACATATGAAAATGATCCCAAGGTGATACTTGGCAAAAACAAACACAAAAGTGCTCTCAAGGAACAGTCTCTCAACCCAGACCACACAGAATGCCAGAAGTCAAATGATATTCAAAAAGAGAACACCTAAAATATTTCTAAAACCCATTAAAGATTAAGGGGGGCAAAATGGATAAGTATAATTAAACTCATGCCTTAAGCACAGCAAAGTAAAACTATAAAATGCTAAACACAAAGAGAAGATTTTAAAAGCATCCAGAGAGAAGGAACAGATTAACTACAAAAGAACAATGTACAATGACAATGGACTTCCCAAGGGAGCAACAATATTATTTCAACAATAGCTTGAAAATGCTAAAAGAAAATAACTCTCAACCTTAGAATTTTACTCCCAGTTAATCTGCCATTCAAAAATGAGGATGAAATAAAGATTCTCTCCAGACAAAAAGAGAGTTTACCACTAACATAAGCCACCTGAAATAACAGTGTGTTTATATTGGCTCATAAGAGCCAAATTTTCAGGAATTTTGAGTCACTTAACAACATATTGGTAACCAGCACGCTATAAATAACCTTTAAGATATTTCTAGAATATGTACCTCAAGAAAAAAAGGAAAATGAATATAGAAGGAAGATGGTAAGAATGAAGGAAAGGTAAGTAAATATGGTAAGTGTTTTAATTCTAAGTAAGCATTTACTATATAAGACAATAATAATAAGACAACTTGGAGACTCAGGAGTTTATCAGTCAGGTGATCGCCTTATGCTACAGTAACAATACCAAAATCTCTATGGCTGAAAACAATAAATATTTACTTCCACTCATGCTAAATATCTTGCAGGGGCTAGCTGGGGACTCTACCCAGTGTAGCCCTTAAAGGATCTAACCTCAAAACCTTCTTCAACAATTGCCGCACACAAGTCACATAATGAACTACACACTGGCTCTTTAAGTTTCCTGTTTCTCACATTTCACAGGCCAATGCCAGTCACATGGTCATGCCTAATTTCAAAGGAAACAGGAAAGTATAAAACTACCATACCCCCAGAGGGATATAAAAATAAAAACACATAAGATGAGAAGCAAATGGTTAGTGTTTTGGTTTTTTTTTTAGAAAACAGAAGATAAAATCAGTTATCTTTAGACAAATTCAAGTGGATATGTTAAAATTTTAAGAGGAACAGCTAAAAGAATAAAGAATACAGTTAAACTTTCAAATCTACAGGAAAGGAGAATAAAGAAAATACAAACAATCAAAAAAGAGGAAAAAAGCCTAGAAAAGGCAGGGTAAGTAGGAACCACCCCCCCCAAAAAAACAGTAGAAATTAATCCAAACATATCAGTAATTATAATAAATGTAAATGAAATAAACTTACCACCTAAAAGGACAGAAATCATCTGTTTGTATTCTTTTTAAAGCTGCTGTATCTACACTTAAGAAATATACCTAAAATAAGGGTATAGAAAAGTTTAAAGTAAAAAGATGGACTTAGAGCACAGGCATGAAATCATACAAGTATCAAAGTCACCTGATCCCAGGTATAACCTCAAGCAAGTCAGTTAACCCCCTCAAGGAGTGGCAGTTTCCTCATCTACAAAATGAGATTCACAACGTTAAATCTGTTCCACATGTGAACAATGTTATACAACATTCGTAACACTTCACAATGTTATTTGGTTTAGATGCACTGTGTATAAAGTGCTTCATACAGGGCTTGGTTCACAGCAGCCGCTTGACAAACAATAGCTATCATCTTATAATTACCTACCTACCCACACAACAGGATAGAATGTTTATAAACAGGGCTTTAATCACTCCTCCAATCCCTTTCCACATGCCCCTTTGCAATGTGACTTTGCCACTACTCCTATCAAGAAGTCCAGTTTGTATCTCCAACCTTTAAGTCTGGGCTAGTGTTGGGTTTGTTTTGACTACTAGAATTCAGAGGTGATATCTGTGAGTTCCAAGCCCAGGTAGGCCTCAAGACACCTTGCCACTTCTACTTTTATCATCTTGAGACTTCTACTTCCAGCCAAGATGGAGTTACAGAGACATAATAACCTCCTTTCCTGAAACAGCTAACAAATTGGACAATATGTATGAAACAATGGTTTCAAGGACAGTGATCCTGAGAGATGAAAATCAAATATGGTGAGCACTAAACTTCACAGCCTACTACCTGGCAATAGTGTCCAGGCTGCAACACAGAGAGAATCCCAGGCAAAGATGTATGGTCTGCCTGATTTGAGATGAAGCTGGTCATCTGAAAGGAGAAAGTCAACTAGAGTTCATGGGCAGAGAGCTTCAGAGGGTCCCCATTAAGTACTCAGCTATTAATCTTCACGTGTGTGAAGAAACTGCCTAAGGCCAGGGAAAGAACCATCCAAAAGGATAGAGGAAACCATACTTGGAGCTACACTTTAGCCCTCTTGATATGAAGAAGCTCAAGCTACCCTATTTGAGGATAACACACCATGAGAACAAAGACCCAGCCAAAACCCAACACCAACCACTCTGTGGTTGCCTACCATGTCACCAAACAGCCTCTATCAAATCAACAGATGACTGCAGCCTCATGAATAACCCTAGAAGAGATCAGCAGAAGAACAACCCAGCTGAACCCAGCCAAGGCCAGGCAAAACTAATGACCTTCAGAATCACAAGCAAATAAAAAGAGTTGCATTAAGTCACCAAGTTTTGAGCTGATTTATTATGCTGCAATTGAAAGCTGACACAAAAGATGTCTCAAACAATGTTGTATATATAGAAAATGAGCAATAAATATTCAGTAAATGGCCCATCCCTGCCACCCATCAGCAAAAACCAATACCTAAGGGCAGTCAGCCCCAACGCAGCAGTCATAGCCTTCTTTACTTGCAGGAAGTTAGAACAATTGTGGAAACATGTTTTGAATCAGAGAATCCTGAAATATCAGAACTCAAATGTCACATCCACTGTGAAACATTCTCAAGATTCTGCTGAGGGAAATACCACTTCTTCTTGTTTCCATGGACACTGAGGATAGCCCCGCTGTGGCACCTACATCAGTGTATTGTGTAGGTCTCCTATCTCAGCAGCAGCTGGTCCCAGGCACAGCTAAGCAGTTCACCTCTTTCTCACTTGCAGTGAGTCACTCAGACCAATTCCCGTCCCTAAAAAATAACTATATTGGATGCAGCATGCTGGGCTATTTTAATTCTGGAGAAAGAGGTCAGAACACAGAGACAGGATTAAAGGATGACTAAGGAAGTAGCTCTATGGTAGTGATGACAAAGGGAGCAGGCTTAAGTTTATCATAAGCCCCTCCCATGCATGACTCACCCTACCCTGGTGGGGAGAAAAGCCAAGCACAGTCTCAAGAGTCAACAGCCTGAACACAGTTCAAAACTCTGATGAGCCTTCATGCATCTCCAAAGTCAAACTGCTTCAAAATGGGCATCTGTCTGCTGCCCTCGATCATAGAGGAAACTGACAAGCCAGAGGAAACTGTCAAGTTGATCTGAAAAGCCCAGATGAGTCACAGACACCAGATGTAACTGAATCTGTTAGAAATCACCCCCTGGCCTCTGGTTTACTCTGAGACCTCAATTCCCATTGCTCTCATTTTCACCCCCTAGGCTCCAGTCACCCCAGCCTCCTTAGTGCTCCTCAAGTATACCAAGGTGCATCCCTGCCTAGGAGCTGTTGCCTTCACTCTTCCCTCTGCCAGCAATGATCTTCTGCCAGATTTTTGAATGGTTTCCTCCTTCACTTTATGTTGTCCTCTGATCAAATGTCACTTCCTTAGAGAGGTCATCCTGGGCCACTCCACCTCAATGAGGTCCCTACAAACACACTGCCATTCTCTATTACCTTACCCTGCTTTTTTTTTACCCTCATAGCACATAGCATCACCAGACATTATCTACCTATCTGCCTATCTATCTACATTATCTACCTATCTACATATATATATATATATATATATATATATATATATATATATCTACATATATGTGTGTGTATGTATGTATGTGTGTGTGTGTATATATATATATATACAATATATATATGTATGTATATATGTATATGTATATATATGTGTGTGTGTGTGTGTGTGTATAATTCAAGTGTGCTTATCTTCTAACTACAATGTAAGCTCCAATAGGGCAGGAATTTTGCTATTTTTTAAAAACCAGGGGTGCCTGGGTGGCTCAGTTGGTTAAGCATCTGACTTTGGCTCAAGTCATGATCTCGCAGTTTGTGGGTTTGAGCCCCACATCTGGCTCTGTGATGACAGCTAAGAGCCTAGAGCCAGCTTCAGATTCTATGTCTCCCTCTCCCTCTGCCCCTCCTCCACTTATGCTCTGTTGCTGTCTCAAAAATAAACATAAAAAAAAATTTTTTTAAACTGTACACTCAGTGCTGACAATGCCACACACCTAGTAGGTGGTCAATAAACATTTGTTCAGTGAATTAATTTTCTAACTCTAAGATGTCTTCTATGCATTGTAAATGTGTTACCAAGAGTGCTCTATGTGACTGGTTCATGAAAATTATTTCCTTGTTAGACTGAAATCTCTATAAAGGCAGATGCTATATTGTCTTAGTTACTTACAGACTGTATGTAAAAATAATAATTAACATTTACAAAGTGCTTACTCTGTACTGACCCTATACTAAGCTGTTCATATGTAGTTTCTCATGTCTTCTTCAAAACAACTTTATAAAGTGAGTACAAGTATCATTCCTTTTTTACAGATGAGGAAAGTAAGCCTCAGAGAGAAGTCACTCAAGGTCAAGCCAAGATTTGAGTCTGACTCTGGAACCTGGGCTCTTAACCTCAATGCTACATTGTCAAGTAGGAAATGCAATGAATGAATGAGTGGATTATGAACTAGAGATGTCTATCACGACTTGCACTGATCGCAGCCTACTCCAAGCCACTCTGTTCACAACCAAGCTCCATGTCATAAGGTCCTGCTCCTGGCTCCTACCATTCCACAAGCTAAGTAGACCAAGAGATGGGTGTCTCACTCATGGCCTGGCTGGGCTGTCAGATGTCTCTGCCTGAAAATTAGAACTGGAAACTGAGAACCTGAGCCAGTCAATAGCGGAATTCCTCAGGAGGACAGGGGACCTTGGCAAACCAAAGCCCAGGAAAGTCCAAGTTCTGAGGAAGCAAAATTGACATGGAGAAGGCTGAGGTGAAGAGAGAGTGAAGAGAGAACAGAGTAGGAAAGCCACAGAAATGCCCTAAGAGAGAAGCTGACTTAGATCCCAATAGTGCTTCAGTTTCATTTCCAGTGAACCCCCAGCTTTTTTTCTTGAAGTAGCTTGAACAATCTTAACCTACATAAGCAACCATATTGCAACAGACTGATCAGACCAAAACAAAGTTTAGGATGAGAAATTCTTGTCCAACAGGACCCTCTCTGGAACCGTTATCCAGAACCACTTTGAATTACTAACTAATCCTAGATATACAGGAGTGAGTGCTGAGATCTAGATTTCAGGGTTTTCTCTCTCTACCACCGATGATCTTCCCCAGCTCCCAACTTCTGCTGCCCCTGACCATTTCCTCAACAGAGCTGGTGGGCTCCAAATGATTCTTTTCTCTTTCTTTATTCCCAGACCTCTCATTCCCAGGAAGCAGCAGGCTAAAGGCTGCATTGCTCACAGTTAGGTGAGCCCCACCACTCCTCTACTCATCTCTGTGAATTCTTCTCACTCTTGATTTCTTTTCTCAAGGATCCCACAATCTCTCTCAGAAAGATCTCTGTCAGATCTCTCTCAGAAAGCAATCTGGCTTTCTCAGGATCCTCAGTCCGTCAAACTAGGTAGGGCTACATATGCCTGGATTCCACTTACATTAATTCAGAGCTCACGTTCTTTCCCACAAATCTTCCATTACACTTGGGAGGCCAAGGAGCATACAAAGGGGATGCTGCTGCCCAACTGGCTCCTGGCACCTGCTGAGCACTTTCAACTCAGTCCCAGTCAAAGTATCTCCTTAGAAGGCCACTGAAAGATAATGTACCCATATTTACACACCACTTCTCTAAGCACCCATTCTTGGTGATATCCATGCACTACATATCTCCCTCCTGATTTCCTCAAGGGAATCACAGAAACCCTAACTATAAGGATCCTAATTCAATCCTTCCAGCTTGCATATGATAAAACAAGTCACAAGGCAAAGAGGAATCTCAGACCCAAATGAGTAAAGCATGAGTAAGGAGAATTCCTTTGCAGGATCTACCCTCCTCGAAGCACAATTAGTTAAGTTCAGAAAACACTAACTGAAAAGAACTCTGAACAGTGTTATACAGGAAGCACTGACCAAACAAAGATAATAAGGTCTAATCTTATTCTTCAAGGTATTTGTAACTCAGTGGGAGAGAGACTGACCCACATATGTACATGATAAGGTAGACATTTGCACATGCTCTACCTGAGGCAGAAATAAAGTGCTACAGTAACCTAAATCAGGAGTGTCAAAGAAAAAAAACATGATCATGAAGGCCTCCATGGAGAAGATGGAATTTTATTTAATCCTTCAAGGCCTTCCTAATGTTCCAGTCTTAGCTAGAATGCTCTGTCCTCATAGAGCCTTCCACAATATCACAGGCTTGGTTTGTGCTTTGGCTATACAACCCCACAGCTTCCTGAACTGTCTTCCACTTTCATAACTGACTCATTATCTTCCATATTTTTCTCAGAAGATGCACATTCCATGAAATCAGGTATCTCATCCTCAGTATCTACCAGAGTGTTTTTCACACTACAGGTACTCATTAAAGAAATATGTGTGAGTATCTGTGTGTGTGTGTGTGTGTGTGTGTGTGTGTGTGTGTGTGTGTGTATTAAATGAAACTGAGCTGGAAATTAGTAATATATCCTACACCCACACTAAAGAAGGAGAAGGTACAAATGGGAATTTTCAGAATAGTCTATGTAAAGGCACAGAAGTGAGAAAGGAGTGGAAAAAAGAAGAGGAAGAGGGAAGGGTAACACCATAATAGCATCAACTAACATTCATCAAATCCTCTAGCAAGGCCTTCACCTGAATTACTCTATTTAATTCTTCCAACCACTGAAAGAGGGAGGTAATGTCAGTGTTCCCATTTCACTGGCAAGGAAACTGGAGTAGAAAGAGGTCAAGTAATCACCTAGGGTCACATGCTGAAGACTAAGACCCAGACTGAAACCCAGCAAGTCTGATCTCAGAAGCTGAACTCTTCATCACCACCTGACACTGAATTTGGAAAAGAATAAATAGATTTTGTGAGAAGAGAGAGAAAGAAGCCTAGATTTGGTGTTTGGAAAAGTACAGGAACATCTTCTCTGAGAGCTGCTTCTTCAAGGATGCAGCCCCAGCTACCAGTATTCTAAAAGTAATTCAAGAAAGTGGAAGAGCAGACAGCAATGGACAAGTCCATGGACACTGAAGTTTAGATATGTTCCAATTTCCTCCCTCTGTGCCCCACACTCCCCACCCTTGGTTACCTTCTTTTATTTTCCAGTAAAAGGACACTTATAGATCCTGAAAATAATTAAAAGCAAATAGTTTTGCAAATTACAACAGGGGAAGTAGACTTCTGATATTTAAAAGATTTTGTTATAATCAGATTAAGTATAAATTGTTTCAGAGGAAAGTTAAGAATTTATCTTTTACTCGTTTAACCTAACTTTAGAGCATAAATCAGAAGCAAATTGGCTATACCAAATGTCCAACAATTAAAATCATTCAGCACAGTGATACTTTAAGAAATAGTTTAAAAGACCTGCCAAAGCAATGACTGTTTAAATAACTGATATTTTAAAGTAAGCCAATGAGGGCATCTTGATGACTGAGTCAGTTAAGCATCAAACTCTTGGTTTTGGCTCACGTCATGATCTCATGATTCATGGGTGTGAGCCCCATGTGGGGTTCTGTGCTGACAGCATGGAGCCTTCTTGGGATTCTCTCTCCCTCTCTCTTTGCCCTTCCCTCTCTCTCTCTCAAAATTAATTAAAAAATAAAAAATAAAGCAAGCCAATAACTTCTATGACTTTCTAGCTTTTGGTAAACTTTGAAGATCCACCATATTTTGTAGTGGAAACTATTAGGTTTTCTGTTTACTAAAATATCCACCATTTTACTACCTGGCTTCCTCCAAAAGGGCCTAAGACAAGTGACTTAGTCTTTTTATCCACTTCCTTTGTCTTTCTGAACTACACACTTGTGATAGAAGGATCTGGCTATAACCACAAATTGGGTATACTTTTGCTGCCAGCTATTATCAGCTATTATTCATCCTAAATAAGTTCTTTAAACAGTTGCTAATCCTCATCCCATGTCCAATCTATAGACTGATGGGAACAAAACAAGAAAAATACTACTATTTTATATCTTAATTTTTTTTAAGTTATAAAAAAAAAAAAAAAAAAAAACCTCCAGAGAGGCAGTCTTGGTGAGCACATACACATTCAAGTGTTTTACCTTCAGGAGCTCTACCAGGGACTCACTGTAAAGACAGGAGAAATATCCCCTGGTTCTTCCCACAGAGGGATAGGGAAGGCAGTTACTTTGAAATATTCCCAGAGCATTCTGTTCTAACAAGGTCTACCTTCAGAGGAAACTATTTTGGGACACCTAGGGTGGTGCAATCAGTTAAGCATCTGACTCTTAATCTTGGCTCAGGTCATGATCTCACAGTTTGTGGGTTCGAGCCCCGCATCAAGCTCCATGCTAATGGTGCGGTGCATGCTTGGGATTCTGTCTCTCCTTCTCTCTGCCCCTTCCCTGCTTGTGCGCTCTCTTGCTCTCTCTCTCTCTCTCTCTCTCTCTCTCTCAAAATAAATAAATAAAGTTAAAAAAAATCCAAAGGAAGAGCACTTGGATGGCTCAGTCTGTTGGCGTCCAACTTCAGCTCAGGTCATGATCTTGCATTTTGTGAGTTCGAGCCCCGTGTCGGGCTCTGTGCTGACAGGCTGACAGCCTGTTTCAGATTCAGTGTCCTCCTCTCTCTCTGCCCCTCCCCTGCTCACACTCTGCCTCTCTCAAAAATAAACAAACATTAAAAAAAAAAAATCCAAAGGAAACTATTTTACCAGAACCTAAGTGACTGAGGGAAGGGAAACACCCAACTCCAGCTCTCCTCAGGCTTCTTGTCTCTCCTAAGGGGGAAAAGCAAAACAAAACTGAGAAGCACTAGTGAAGGTGACAGCCCAGGGGCACAGGCTCACTCACAGACTGAGATCTAATCACAGGACTATTAAACATTAGACAAATTCTGGTTAAGTGCTAAATATAGTCCTAAGTTTCCCAAGTACTTTCACATATATTTTCTCACTTCATCCAAACTATGGGACAGGCAAGGAATAGGACATTGTCCCATTTTATGGATAAGAAACTAAAGGCTCAAAGGATGCAAAACATTGGTGGAGTCAGATTATAAATCCAGCTATTCATTCATTCAGCCCAAATCAGTTTTCACTAAACAACATCTTCCATGTTGCTTATAGATGAGAAAGGTTCACTAAGTTTATTGGATCAAAACTTGATTACAGTCCCCAACTTACAATACTAATTAATACCGTTTACTGAGCCCTTACT
Organism: Panthera pardus; assembly: GCF_024362965.1. Classification (NCBI taxonomy): domain Eukaryota; kingdom Metazoa; phylum Chordata; class Mammalia; order Carnivora; family Felidae; genus Panthera; species Panthera pardus. The sequence continues at coordinate 24,610,665 of NW_026527013.1, forward strand.
TTAGGACAGGCACTGGGATAAGCCCCTCCTGTGCATTATCTCATTGGGTGCTCACTGCTTTCTTTATCAGACAGGTACCATTTGGTCCATTTTCTGGAAAGAGATTCAGGATCTACAGGCCAAGTCACTTGCCTAAGGTTGCACATCAAACAAGAAATGAATAATTTGGAGGAATTCATGTGTTCATTTCTCACTTGTCACTTGTGCTTCATTCTAATCATGGCAGGAGACAAAGATTCTCACTGGACCAAATTTTAGTTAGACTTCTCTGAGCCCTCTTTTTGACCAGACCTCAACTTGGCCTCTCTTCTGCCCTTGCCAAACCTGCAGAGCCCAGTCTTATCAAGAATCTTGTCCATTCAAGAGTAAATCCCCAACCCTAGATATCTGATGATGTTCCTCATCCTGCACCTTTCATGCCTTATCCTTGACCTGCCTTTTTCCAAGAATCCTGTTAGGTCAGTTTAGCAAGAATCCCCCTATCCCTGATGTGTTTCCTTAGTAATTTTCCATTCACTGAGCCTCTTATTCTACTCATTGGCTATAATTCACAGCTGCCTTTGCTGTAATAGGAGTTGGACCGATCTCTTTCTTCTATTCTAGTGCCTCTATTGCAGTAATACTGAATAAAGTCTTCCTTACTATTTCAACAAATATCAATATTTTTTTTCTTAAACACAGGAATGATATTCCAACAAATTAATAGCTCTTGGGCTCAGGAGCTTCTAGAACTAAGTTTCTACCACCCAGAAGGCTCTGAGGTTTGTACATACTAGGATGTTCAAACATATTTTAAACCAGTATTTGATCTGTTGGGGGGTGAGGAGAAGAAGTGCAAGAGAACATAAAAGCACCAAGAACCTAAACATGGGAGGCAGTAGCTGCTGAATGCATATGGAATCAATTATACTTCAGTAGCCATCCCACTGCCTTCCCCAATCCAGCCAGTGTTTTGTGGACATGTGGCTTTGAGGCACATCACCTCCTCACTCTCCCCAGTAACCAAAGCTTGCCTTCTGGACCCAAAAAGCCATGAGAATGGAGAGGAAGAGTCTTCACATCTCGATTTTCAGAGCCAGGCACCCCACTTCCAGTCACTATTGGTCAAAGCTCAGATTATGAAAGGCCTGATTTCATGCTGAAGATTCACAGAGGAGCTCACTCTCATATGCCTCCACCCTGAAGAGCTTTCAGGGCTCAGGAAGCAGAGCAGGGAGGATGCGAATCCAACAGCCACCTATAAGAATCCTTCTGATACAGAGGACTGACTCCAAGGGAGGAAGGGTGGGGGGAGAGAGAGAGAGAGAGAGAGAGAGAGAGAGAGAGAGATAGGTAGATAGATAGATTGCACACACATGCACCCATGTATGCATACATACATATTAATGCATGGAGTTGCTTTTGCTCTTTGAGCAAAGGTGTTTAAGGTGGTATTAGGAAGTACTGTCAAAGCATCCAAGTTTCTATAACCCTGTCATCATCATAACAATAATAATCGTAACCAAAATAACAACAGCTACCAGTTATTGAACACCTACTGATGCCATCAATGTACTAGTAACTGGAATCACTGTGTTTACCCCTAACGTTCCTGTGAGTTGGGTAGATTTCCCTACGAAGAAACGGAGATTTATAGAGGTGAAGTAATGTGTGCAAGCACCCAGCAGATGCAGGATTTCTACCCCGATCTGTCTGATTCCAAGCCATTGTTCCTTCCACTTCATCCATAATTTCACACCAGGAACCATTTTCACCAAATAAATGGGTGGGGACACAATACCCAGTATCTCAGAATCAAATCCTTTCCTGGACCAATTAGTTTCACATGGCAACATACTACCACAGAGTAGATGCTCAATAAATACCTGTTGAGTAAAAGAATATGTTGTTTCTTAAACCATACTTCCAGTTTATTGAGGGCTATAACTTTCACTTTGGGGTCCTTCTCATCAGACTTCACTGCTTTTGTTGGTCAACGATGGAATCTATTGTATCCTTTTGTTACAGACTGAATGTTTGTGACTCCTCAAAATTCACATGTTGAAATTTAACCCTCAATGTGATGGCATTAGGAGGGAGCGGCTTTACTAAGTGATTAGGTCATGATGGGAGAGCACTCATGAATGGGATTAGTATCCTTATAAAAAAGACCCCAGAGAGCTTTTTTGCCCTTTCTCTCTGCCATGTGAGGATGAAACAAGAAAACAGCCGTCTGCAACCTGGAAGAGGGTCCTCAATACACCCTGACCATGCTCACACCCTGATCTCCAGCTTCCAGAACTGAGAAATAAATTTTTGTTGTTTATAAGCCACCTAGTCTGTGGTATTGTTATGGCAGCCTCAACTGATTGTGACACCCTTTGATCCCCTAAGCTGCACTTCTAGGAATCAGACCCAAGAGGATAAACAAGAGGCTCTTTTATTTTGAGAGACAGACAAAGAAGAAGAAGCAAAAGGAAAAGGAGGAAAAGTAAAGAAAAAAAGATGTGGACACTGCACTTTCCATTTACTTGGCTTTAACAGTAAAAATAGAGCATTTTTGAACCAATAAATAAATCGTTTGGAGGAATTCCTGCATTTATTTCTCACTTAAAAATTAAGACCTTCAGTTCATGCTGCCAGAGCCTTTTCCAATATCCAACACGTGGTCACAGTTGGTTCACACATAATATCCCCTCATAGATAGGATAAAATCAGTTAACTGGACACATGAGCTAATAATTGTTAGAGACGGGCCATTACACTCATAGGCTCTCTCTCCTCTACAGCTGGTAAGAACGTAACCTGAAACAACCTCTTGAAGGGCAGAATGGCCATCTGGTTTCAGAGACTGAAATGCGTGTCTTTCCTTTGATCTCCTGAGTCTACTCCTAGGAATGAAATGCAAGGAAATCATCTGAAAGGCAGACAAGAATTTAGGTGCCAGCACATTCTTTGCATTTCTCATGCTAACAAAATTTAGCAAACAACTTCAATGTGAAGAATAGTTAAATAAACTGTGGTTCAGCCATTTGGTGGACTATGAAGCACAGAATAATAAAAATCCTATCTCTAACATATATTTCACGGTAAGGGAAAATGTTCATAATAAAACACTAAATAAAAAGCCAGATTCAAAACTGTATATAAACAGTATTGCCAATTTGTCTAAAAAAAAATAGACAAACTATTTTATCTTTACATATGTGCATATAAAAGACTGTAAGGACATATATGCTCCAAAATACTAAGTAGCTAACCAAGATGTTATCCCTGACTACTAGAATTATTTTTCACTTTCTTCTTTATACTTTATCTTTTCCAAATGAACATACATTCTTTTCATCTGAAGAAGAAAAGGAACTTTCTGAATGAATAAATTTTTAAATCTATGTTCACTTCAGGAAATTGATTTGTAATATCTATAATAGTCAAATCACCCCCAGAGAAGTGACAATTCATTAAAACACAACAAAACAGAAAATTCTAAAGAATAACATGACACACATTCCAAAACAGAACTCCAGTCACTATCAGGAGGCTTTTCCTTATATTTAACCCATTCCCTCCCACTATAATCTATGCCATTTAAGTCATTATTAGTCTTTGAATCCCTGGGTGGGTAGCATAGTGTCTGACACAGAGGAATCACCCAAATGTTTATTTAATTTCAACAGCAACCACTAGTCAAGTAAGGAAACCATGGTTTCATTATTCCCTTAGATGTTCTTGTCCTCCTTCTTTAAGCAATGGTGCTCCTTTGTTCTGGCTAATTTATGCTGCCTCCTCCTAGCTCTGATGGGGCTATCAGTCATTCACAGTCCCCTGACCAGACACAGGGACTGTTCAGGGAGAGGGGATATGGGCCAAGCAAGGTAAAAGTCCAGGAAGAGATATGAGGATATACAAGGAGAGAAGTACTACCTCCCAAAGTGCCACAAATGCCAAAGTGTGAGCAATTGCCTTCTAAAGCATCTGGGGGCCATCTTTTCCAGCCATACAAAGGAAGCCATGTCTGCAGGAGAACAAAAGGAGGCCAACCGGCAAAGGGAAGGAGGGCTATGAATGAAGAGAGACAAGGCTAGGGCTGCAGAATGATGCCAAAGGCCAAAAGGAGCTGAGACCAATCATAGCACAGACAGGGAGAATTCTAGAAGCCTAGAGACCCCAGTTCCAGCACTGAGGGCCCCATTTCTGCAATTTAGCCTCAATTCTGGCCTTCCCAGCTATGGTAAGACAATAAATTCCCATTTTCCATAGGCTGATTTGGTTTGGGTGACAACCATGTCCTGACTTCTTTGTATCTGTAACAACCATAAACATGTAATATTAAGTTTGAATCCTTAAGAAATATTGCATAAGGAAAAAAACACGGCTTTGTTTCTAAATGATTAGGGAAAGGCCATGCCTGAAAAACTTATTTATTAAAATAGCTGAAAACATCTGAAAAGTTGCCAAGCTAATTCACACTGATTATAAAGTGGATGATAAAAATCTCTCATAAAAAAATTTTAAATTTTTAACTTTAAAATTTTTTTAAGGCAAAGCTTATAGGATTGGAACATAAAAATCTATATATTTACAGATGGAAGGCATTTATACTAGCACATTAGTTTAAAATGTGATTTCTAGGGGCGCCTGGGTGGCTCAATTGACTAAGCATACGACTTCGGCTCAGGTCATGATCTCACAGTCCGTGAGTTCGAGCTCTGCGTCGAGCAGAGCTATCAGCACACAGCCTGTAGCCTGCTTCAGATTCTGTGTCTCCCTCTCTCTGACCCTCCCCCGTTCATGCTCTGTCTCTCTCTGTCTCAAAAATAAATAAACATTAAAAAAAAATTTTAATGTGACTTCTAAAAGGCTGGTAGATTCTCTATTAAATTAGGTAATCTAAAAAGACTAGTTAACATGCTCACAATTAAAGAATGAACTGAAAGCTCATTTCATCTCAGGGTCCCATCTCTCAAGTTAGCATACAAAGGCCCACATGGGACACACAGATGTTAGCTGCAATTCTTCCATGATTTCTCCTCAAAGAGGTCATGATTTTCTTTTTTTTTTTTTTTTTTTTTTTTAATTTATTTTTGGGACAGAGAGAGACAGAGCATGAACGGGGGAGGGGCAGAGAGAGAGGGAGACACAGAATCGGAAACAGGCTCCAGGCTCCGAGCCATCAGCCCAGAGCCTGACGCGGGGCTCGAACTCACGGACCGCGAGATCGTGACCTGGCTGAAGTCGGACGCTTAACCGACTGCGCCACCCAGGCGCCCCATGATTTTCAAAGTACATAACTAAAAGGATTGTTTTAAATCAACTGAGAAAGTTGTCATTTAAAAAAAAAGCAGGGGGATATTCTGATAGGTAGAAGCTCCAGTGTGCACTGTATGTAGATTCGAACATTCTGCCTAAGCATTATTAATGACCCATAAACCATAAGATGAAACACAATACCATGAGCAGGACACCTTAAGCTAATGGAGTCTTGTAAATTAGAAGGCAATGCCTGAAAGAAAGTAGATTGAGAACTAAAAATACATATTAAAAATTCAGATCAGTTGGGCACCAGACCAAAAAAGCCATCTAAATAATAATTAGAAGGTGAGTTCATTTAAGTTAGGGCTTACTTGAAAACTATACCTTGGGACAGAAAAACAACTTTGTCTTTGCTACTCTGCTGTGAGCCATCCTTCCATTCATTCATTCTTTCATTCACTGAATGAACAAACACTTTTGTATGCAGTTGTGCACCAAGCATGGGAGACATGGGGTAAACAGCATGGGTGGGCCTTGGCTCTCATGCAGCTTATAGTATACAAAAGAAAGCAAAACAGTTCACAAGTAATTATACTGGCATCAGGTTCTTTTTTTTTATGTTTATTTACTTTTGAGAGAAAAGAGAGAGAGAGAGAGACAGAGGCATGAGCAAGGGAGGGACAGAGAGGGAGACACAGAATCCAAAGCAGGCTCCAGGCTCTGAGCTGTCAGCACAGAGCCCGACGCAGGGCTCGAACCCACAGACCACGAGATCATGACCTGAGCGGAAGTCAGATGCTCACCCGACTGAGCAACCCAGGCGCCCCAAGCATCAAGTAGTTTTTAAAAACGATAATAGAAGTATCTATCTTAGCTCATAGGCAGTTCAAGCAAGTAAGTATACTGAAGCTGGGTTCTTAAGGGAGAGAAATGTTAATCAGGTGAGGCAGGGTGAGGGAAGAGCATCTCAGATAAAAGGAACACCAAGTGCAAAATATCAGAGGAGAGGAATAGGGAGTATTAAAGGTACTTAGAGAAGTCTAGGAAAGAAAGACAACATAGTACAGTGAGTAAGAGTATGGACTCTGGAGCCAGTGGACATGAGTTTGAATCCCAGCTCTGCCTGACATTTACTAGCTGTGTGAGCCTGAGCAAGTAACTTAACCTCTCTGTCCTTCCTATTTAAAACAGGAGTAATAATTCCTATACAATAGGATGATTATAACAGTGCCTGGCACATGGAAAAGTGCTGAGTATTGTGGTTGGAACAATGACAAAAGGGGAGAGTAGCATGAGATTGAGGAAGGGTAGATGGGGCCAAATCACACAAGGACTTGGTGAGAAGAAACATAAGCAGACTAGGTCTTTTTAAAGATCCCACTGGCTGTAATAAGGATGACTGATGGGGGTGTGGTGATGAATGCAGACATACCAGCAGGCCAGTAAAAAAGCTTCTGTGGTGTGTGGCTTAAAAGGAAAAAAAGGTCAATGTAAACAGTGCTGAGGCTTTGAATAATGTTTAAACAACATCATTACTCTACATGTCTAAGATTTCAATTTTATCACTAATAACAAAACTTAATAGAAAAGGCAAATACTGACCCATCGATCATTTATTACTCTAATTCCTGTTAAAAAAAACTCAACTGATATTTTATAACCTCAAAATATTAATATGGGCCTAGGAGGTATTGTCAAGGCATAGTCTTATGACACTTCAAAAAAAAAAAAAACTAATTTGAATGGAACAGTACTTGAGGCAAAGTCTCAGGACCAGGCAGGCCCAGCTCAACCTGGCCCTAATGGTACATAAACCAAAGGAGACTTAATAAATGCCTCAAACTCCCAGCTACCTCATTTTCTTCCACATTTTTTTTCCTTCTGGAAAATAGGATCTTCCTTTAAAGGAATGACTGCCAACAGGCTTGATCCACATCTGCAGACCAGGAAAGCACATGTCCAGAGTGCCAAACCACAGTTCCCACATTCTCACTACCAGGTAAATGCCAGCCTTTCAGCACAAAGATAAGAGCTCAGGTTTAGGAATCAAGAAGCTCAGACACACATTTAAGTCCTGGCTCTACCATACACTTTTATGTGACCCTAAATAAGTTGCTTAACCTCTCTCTAATCCTCAGGGTCCTCATCTGCAAAATGGAGAAAGCAATTCCACCTATCCAAGGGCTGTTGTGAGGACATCTTAATATACTATTTATAAAAGCACTTAGCATAGATTCTCATACAGAGTAAGCACTTATTAAATGGAACTTATGATTATTATCTGTCTGTGGTTCCTGCAATGCCACCAAAATTGGGGTTTAGAAGAGGTAAAGAAAGAAAACACTGCTGGTAAATTAGTCACCTGTTTTGGAAAAGTAGCATATAAACTAATGGTGAAGACACACCTAACCCCATGCCCCAGTCTTCCACTCCTAGGGGAGCACCCAACTGAAGTGCATCCCAGGTACACCAAGAGACAAAAACAAGAAAGCTCACAGGAGTATCATTCATAACAGCCCAAAGCCAGAAACAACTCAAATGTCCATCAATAGTAAAATGGAAAAATAAATGATGAAATGATGGTATATTTATATAATAGAATACCACGTGGTGCCAAAAATGAAGAAATTATCGTTATACTCCAAAACAAGATGACTCTCTCAAATCCAATGCTGAATGAAAGAAGCCAGACACAAAAGAATAAGTAAGACTAGACAGTATAGTTTTGTATAAAGTTCAAAAACAGGCAAATTAACTCTATTGTTTAAGGATGTATAAGTAGGTGGTAAAAGAGTAAAGAAAAGAAGGAAATTACCATGAAGTAAGAGTAATGGTTTGTTTTGGGGAGTCGTGAGGTGGGGGGGGGCTGTGATTGGGAAGGAGAACAAGGGGCTTCTAAGGTTCTGTTTCTTGATCTGGATGATCATTATGTGAATGTTACATTGATTCATTAAGCTCTATGTTTAGGTTTTATACAATTCTTACATGTTTTCGATATTGTAAAATAGCTGAAAAACTAATCTGCCTGCCCCACCTAATCCATGCCCTCTTTCCAGGAGTGTCAGAGGACTGGAGAATGTGGTTTATGCAGCTAGCTCTGACTTTCTGAACCCTGTCTGCTTGAGACAAAATCCTAGTGGGGGCTGACAGGCAGGGAGGATGCAAGAGAGGTGAGCAGGTGAACCCACCACCTAGGACTGTCTTGACAGAACTGTCTACCTTTCCAGCCCAGTCTCAAGGGAAACTCCCAGGGTCAGCTCCTGTCCTGTATCATGTCACTTCTGAGACATTAAATGAAGAAAACTGAATGAAAGGCTTATAATCAGCACAAGCAAGGAATGAGGGACACAAGGAGAAATGCCACATGAACTATTCATTCAACATATACAAAGTACCAGGCCACAGTCATTGTCCCAGGAATAGGCATATGACTCAAGCAGAGCCAAACTGCTTCTCTAAAATTCATATAGACATATTGGGGGAAAGAAGCACCTTTTTCCCTGAGGCTGCCAAGCCTCAAGGAAATGAGTTTGGAATAAGTTTGGAGCTTCTGGCAGCCACTTTCTCCAACTCTGTGGGGAAGCCATGTCTGCAAGTAAAAAAATAAGGCTGAAAAAGAGAAGGAGGGCTGAGATCTGGAGAGAGAGAAGGCAAAGTCCTGAGAATGAGGCTTCATGCCAAAAGGAGCAGAGGCCCGCAAAAGCCTAGAGGGTTTGGAAGCCTTGAGTCCCCAGTTCCACCACTGGTGCTCTGATTTCTGCAAAATAACCTCAATTCTGCCTTTCCCAGCTATGGTGAGAAAACATGGGTCAGCTTTTGTGCTCAATTCTAATAATACAGAAGTAAGTAATATATACTTCCTCTAGGGATGTCACAGTTTAACTAGGAAATAGGTGTCAGACAGCACTATGATAGTCATATGGAGGTGGAGCATCTTAACCAGATTGGACGAGAGGGAAGGGTCAGGGGAGGATTTTGGAGGAATGACCTGTTGGCTGAACCCTACATAATGCTTTGGATTCATCAGGGAAAAGAGAGGAGAAAAGGTGGTCAAGGCAATGGGAAAGGGGCGGGGGGATGCAACTTGAGCAAAGGTGGGGAGTAAGAAAAGGAATTTGGGGGGATGCTAAGAGTACTCCAGTATTCCTGGAGTGAGGTGAGGTTGGCAGGAGAAGCCAGAAAGGTGGGTCATAAAAGAGCTTAGAGCCACATAAAGGAGTCTGGACTTGGTCATGAAGGGTCACAAAGGGAGCCTCTGAAAAGCTTCAATCAAGGTAAAACAGAGTCCAAATTTCCTTTAGAAAGAGCAAGATGTCTCCTAAGGACACTGACAGCAGGAAGATATCCCACCTTTCTCCCCACCTTCCTTCTTCCCTCTCTCCCTCTCTCCTCCCCAATGGCCTGAATGTCTAAAATTCCCATCAGCCTAAACACATTCATTTCTTGCAACTGTCACCCAATTATGTAAGCAATAGGGACAGCATCAGTTAAGGACAAGAGCAGCAGACCAGCTGTTCAGAGAGCTTGGTTCTAATCCTGCCCCACAACTCCTAGGCCCTGTGAGCTAGAGCAAGCCACCCATGCCTTTGGCCCCATCTTCTCCAGGGCAAAATGAGGAGTAATGAGATCATATATACACACTTCACACAGCTCTTGTGAGAAGTGTGTTAAAGTGGGTCAAAAATCACATGCCCAGCATCTTTGAATCTGCCAAAAACCTTTAGTAAAAGTAGCATCCTGACGCAGACTAGCATTACATGGCACATTTTGTTTTCTTATTAGTGAAAATTATACTAATCCTATCATTTGGTAAATATGTACAAACATGGAATCTAAATTTTATTTAAGTAAATTAACAAAGACTTCTCAGACCTATAAATGTCCAATATTATGTCTGCAGTAATCTGTTTTGACTTTATTATTTTCTCTCTAAAAGACAGCATTAAATACTACCACTGAGAAAATTTACATTGATAGATACCTAATACTTAGCTGAAATGAAAAAAAAAAGAAAAGAAAAGATGTTAAAATATGCTTAAAGAACAAGTCTTAATAAAAGAATACAGATAACCAGACAAAGTTCTCCACAGGTAATAAAGCACTGGTACCTCAGCAGGGTATCAAAATCCCTCAGGAAAAACTAAATGTTTCCTGAAATTAGGTAGCAATTTTGCCTCTAAGATGAAACTGCACAAACCTAGTGGTATAATCATTGAGACTTTGGGTTTTTTTAATCTAACTAATTTCCAGAGCATATTTTTCAAGCATTATTAATTGCCTAGGGGCAAGTTTTCTTTTAATGGCATGCACAATAGTCTGACAATTGCCCACAAGGTGGCACCAAATTCATGTCCAGAAGACAACCAAGGGAATTTTTTTTTTTTAATTGTAAAGCAGATGTTCAAATACTCAACAGTTCCTTTATAGCTTATGCTCAAACAATGAGCCAGATTTATAGGTATTAGCTTCCCCTTATTCCTACATGATACAAAAGTTAAAAGTATTGTTGCCTGTAAGAAAAATTTTAAAGTAGACAGACCTTTTCTCAAGATAGACCTGTTCTACTTCTGTGCAGTTTTCACCAGAATAAAAAGTATGTAAGTCCAAAAATAAATGTCCGACTTCTTAGGAAAAATCCTGAAGCTAATTTAATACACGGAATGATACCCAGAAGTTGATCATTCTTTCCTTTGTTTTACATTTTATTTGACTGAGCTTAGATGAGCCAGCGTAAATCTTTAAAGAGCTGAATGTTACTTAAGAATTGAAACAGATTTGCAATTAATACTTAATGTAACAGGTCATGGTTATTTTAAAAAGATGAGATCTATTATTGGAGACCTTCTCCTTTCTACCCACTCCATCCTCTTCCATTTTACAAAGGCTATTCTAAGGTGAACTGGTCCAGGCTGGCATGAGCTCTGGGAACCCATAATGAAAGTCTTTCTGGGAAGAGACACAATGCATCACTATTGCGTTAAGGGATATTTCTGCCAATTAAAAACAGAGCGCTCTGGGCCTAAGCCCCTGGGAGCCAAGCCTTCCATTTTGAAAAAGCAGAGGTTGTGCACAATGATAGATAAACCTCAAAGGGCCCAGCTTCCTGTTAGCATGAGAAGAGAAAGCTAACCTGTTAGGATAAGTTTATTTGTTCCCATTTGCAACATCCACCACAGGTAAGAGTGCTTATTTATGAAGGGCTTGTGTCATGAGGTCATCTACCTTTTAGAAGAAAAAGCTGAAAGAAAATAACAAGGTAGATGAATTCCATTGTAAGACCACCTAGCTACCTATCACCAAATACCATCCCACTTGGGCATGCCTAAGAAGGTTCTCTAATCCTATTAGCAATCCTGAATCATTTGTTTAGCCCCAGAACATTGCTGCACCAAGGAAACATCCTTAATTGCAACCCTTTGGCTTCTAATTATTTGTGATCCCTGAAATCACAAGGTAAACTTCCTGGTCACTTATTTCTGTTTCCTAAGCAAGACATCACACACCCCTAGACCACATACACACAAGTGGTTTGAGATCTCAGGCACAAGGCCTTCTGGGAGGCTTGTGAAGGTGCTTTCTATAGCTCATGTTGCCCACTTAGGCAGACATTCCCAAAGGCTGGCTGAAGAGGCAGAGAGGCAAAGGGGAGCAAGGGTATGGTGGCATTAACAATGATCATAGTGCTGCTCATTTGTCACTGCATTCTAAAAACCTACAGTCTCCACCCTGCTGCCCTGCCTCTCCCTTCACATGAGGAACACAGAACTCCAGCTTCTCAGAGATGCAACCCTCTTCCAAACAGTCTGAGCTCAACCTGGCAGACAGTTTAGCTCAAATGTTCCAGACCGCTTTAAAAATGCTGCACAAAGACTTTCCTGCCCTGATTTTTAAGCCAACAATACTACTATTGACATCACAAAATTTAGAAGAAATTCACACAATACTATAACCATAAAAGCATGTATTGCTTCTCTTAATTCACTAAGCAATGCAAGAACTGTTAAGACTTTAACAGGGAAGTGGCATAATGTTGGAAGCTTCAATGTTGGAATCCATAATAATAATAATAAATATTCCTAGTGATGCAGCTTTTGATTGAAATAGATAGGAAATTACCATTAATTACACATTTTCCATGTACCAGCTACTGTGCTAATAAGGATGTGTCAATTTCCATTTAAAAATGATTTCATAACTGCAAACTTCCAAAGGACTCATGGCAAATCCTTGAGTGTTCCCCTCTGTTGCATTCAACACACATTAACCATGAGGCTGCATCACGCACCATGAGGGACATGGAGATGAAGCATTCTGGTCTCTGCTCTCAGAGGACTCACACTCCAGTAGGGGAGGATAATTATCACAAGGCACCTGTGAGGTATGTGTCAGGTACTGCTAAGGAAAGAGTGATTATTCATCCATGTATCTAGACTTCATCTTTATTAGAACAATCCTTAATTGAAGAAAGAGGGATAAAATGGGAGTGCAAAATTGAATAGACTGGAGTAGAGAGAGAAGTCATTAAGAATCTAAAGAAATGATCATCTATGGGATGAGGAAATGACCTCTGAGGATCCTTTTAGCTCACAGAGGTAAAATAAATTCTCCAAGGAAGGGGGAGTTCACTCTGATGAAGTTTAAGCCCCTTGGCCTATCTCTGCCTGATCTTCCCTTTGCCCCCACTCAGGCCCTGGGGTTGCCCACTTCCCTTCCTTTTGAACTTTACCAAAGCTAAGCACTTGCCAGGCCATACAGGCTTTCTTGCCTTCATGCCACATGCTCCTTCCCCACCAGGTTTATCCCGATCTGTCCTTAAGGTACCATCTCCTTTGGGCAGCCTTCCAAGATCACACACACACATACACACACACCACAGCCAACATTTCCCCACTAGACTACACAAGTCATGAGAGCAGGGACTTTGTCCTACTAATCACTTTGTCTCTAATGCCTGCCACATAATCAGTACTTAATAATTGTTCAAATTACAGAATTTTAATTTTTAGATAATTTTCTCTCCCAAAAGACCGTAAGCTCATAGAGGACCAAAAGTGTCTGACTTCCTAAAAGTGACTTACTAAAAGAAATGTTCATTGAATAAATAAACAGCAAACATTAGGCCACAAAAAAGAGTTGTCTAAATTGTTGTTCCTTATTGTAAAGTTGGGTTTTTTAATTATAAATTTCCTTCCCTCACAAAGTCTTATCGTCATTAGCTTTACAAATTCTGTTTGTATTCAAAAGCCACAATATCATGCCAGACTGAAGAATGCAATAACAACAAAGAAAGGATTACTTATTTCAATAATCCTATCTGTTGAAATTTAACATTTTTTTCCCCCTGAGAATACACTGCATGATCCCTGGCTCCTAACCCAGCTATGCCTGTGTTACTAGGACTTATCAGAGCAAACAGGCAGAGAGAGGCAGATGGGTATTTCAAATACCACATAAAATAAAATATCCTTTCACATTTGTAAAATAAATACAATTTCATTGCTCATATATCCTGGATAAAGTGGCAAGACAAACAGCAAAGAAAACAAATGTAAGAAAAGGACGCAAGGCCTCTCAGAATGCCTAATAACCTAGGTTGAACTCGCCATTTGAGCCTTCAAGCCCTGGAACACAACCAGGCCTCCACTGCCCAGGGAAGAGCCCTTCCGTCCTGCTCCTCCTCTTCTTTTCCACCCTCCCTGATTAGTACACTGAGGGAGCCTGACAGCAACACCCCTTCATATGGTCTGTTGAGCACAAAGCTCACAATTACTATAACCAATAACCAAGTGCCCTAATGTCTGCCTCCAAGAAATGCCTGCACCATCACTCAGAATGAAGAGCCCAAAGCTGCTCCCTACCCCGCCCCCTTCGCACCAAAATCTCAAGAAGTAACAAAGAAAAGAGAACCATTCTTTAATAATAAAAGGTGGGCCCTGACACCAAAATACGGTGGATTTACTTTGAAAATGAGGTTGAGTTGTTCTTTCAGTAGCTTTTTTCTGTTATAAAGCCACCCCACCACACCATTAACCCGAAGCAACTAAGAAATCAGAATTGGAGCATTTTCACTAATGGCACATCCGTTGATTCCATCATGTCCTGGTGACAGCAGATCTTTCACTCAACAATGATTGACTGCCTACTATGTGCCAAAGGTCATTACCCTGTAACTTCTATTCATCTGTTAGATAATATTTCAGGGACAGAGCCCTGTATTCCCAGTTCTAATCACAGTAACTGTCACTCAAGAAGTGAAGAGATGTACAACAAACCTTTGTTGGATGTACTGATGAAACCCTTGTGGGATGTGTTAATGAAAAGCAAACATACCAGTTCCCAATGCGCATGTTCATTCTCATCAAGGCCACTTACAGCACCAAGCCACGTTTTGAGGATCCAGTTTACATTCTCTGAAAACAATTAAATCTGAATACAGGTTTGCCTTTAATGCACTTTGTTCAATCATTCATTCAGCAGCATTTATTGAACATCTACTTTATGTCAATCCCTGAAGACATGAACACTAAGAAAGAAAGACACAGCCCAGCTCTCATGGAGTTTACAATCTAGTTTTCACTAAGCCAAATGGTACCCAAAGAAGTTGCAGGGGCTGTGAAGGTATAACACAGGTGCGCTGGTTCCACTGAGGCAGGGAAATGAAAACAACTAGTCTATGGAAACTATCATTTGTAGGGTAAAAGAGAAAATGACACTGGGGTAGTGCAGAGGTGAGGCAAGGTTGTCTAAAAGTAATGAGACATTTACACAAAGAGGACGACTGCACAATCACACTTGGGAACACTATGAGATAGTTGAGCACACGCAGGACAGTCATCTGTAAGCATATATCATGGAACATAGAGGGTTTATTAGGTGTATGAGGCCCTGAATGGCCTCTGAGAATCTGAGAATTCTGCAACACTGACTTCCCACCCTGCCTATTGCCTATGCCAGGCCAAGAGGAGGAAGAAAGTCATCTCACACAGCTCTCAAAGCCTCATTCTCTCTATTATTTGGAGACCTGCCCCTCACCCCACAGAGGCCAAAATCACCCAAAGGGACATCATCCCGGAGAAGGAATCACTGAGTCATAGGATATGATTTTTTTTTAGGGTTTTGATACATTCTGTCCATTTCATCTTGGCTTCTTATATTACTAAAAATCTCTATAAAACAGAATTCAGTAAAACACTTGGAATAAAAAAATTACTATGTATATTAAAAGAGCTGCCCTTTCTGAATTTGCTAACATATTTTTAGAGACTAAACTGTGGTCTCCATGGTTGTGTCACTCATTTTTAAACTCCTACCTGCTAACTGGAACATTTTAAAAACCGATCTTGGCCAATTACATGTGATTATCAAAATAATATCCCTCACCCTTTTATAAGACAACGATAATAAAAAATAACTTTTCACTGACACTGACTGAAAAGTACTTTAATCACCTAAACCTTGGCTAAAATACAAGGTCTTTGATGTGATGCATACTATCCTCCCCTCAAAAAGAATAACAATCATAATATTAGTGAATTTTGTTATTGAACTTAAATTGTTCGCTTTTTGTATTTTTTATTTGAGTACAGGTGATGCACAATGCTACATTAGTTTCAGGTGTACAACACAGTGATTCAACAAGTTTGTACATTATGTTAGGTTCATCACAAGGGTAGCTACTATCTATTCCCATACATCACTATTACAATATCATTGACTATATTCCTTATGTTGTGCCTTTTATTCCCATGATTTACTCATTCCATAACTGCATCATCTCCCACTACCCTTCACCCATTTTTCCCAACCCGCATCCCTTATGGCAACCATCAACTTGTTCTCTGTATTTATAGGTTTGAGTCTGCTTTTTGTGTATTCATGTTATTTTTAGATTCCACATATAAGTGAAATCATATGTCATTTGTCTTTCTTGGTCTGACTTATTTCACTTAGCATAATACTCAGTAGTTGTCTCTCTGTTGTTTCAAATGGCACGATCTCATCATTTTGATGGCTGTATAATATTCCATTGTGTGTACATGCATATGTGTGTGTATACAACACATCTTCTTTATCCTCTGTCTATTGATGGACTCTTAGGTTGCTTCCATATCTTAGCTATTGTAGATAATGCTGCAATAAACATAGGGGTGCATATATATTTTCAAATTAGTGTTTTCATTTTCTTTAGGTGAATACCCATTAGAATTATTGAATCATCTGGTATTTCTATTTGTAGGGTTTTTATATTTTTTTAATTTTTTTTAATGTTTGTTTCCTCTTTGAGAGAGAGAAGGAGAGACAGACAGACAGAGAGAGAGAGAATGAGCAGGGGAGGGGCATAGAGAGGGAGACACAGAATCTGAAGCAGGCTCCAGGCTCTGAGCTGTCAGCACAGAGCCCGACGCGGGACTTGAACTCACAAACCGCGAGACCATGACCTGAGCCGAAGTCTAACGCTTAACCAACTGAGCCACCCAGGCGCCCTCTATTTTTAACTTTTTGAAGAACATCCATACTGTTTCCACAGTGGCTGTACCAATTTATAGTCCCACCAACAGTGTATAAGGGTTCTTTTTCTCCAAATTCTCACCAACACTTGTTATTTTTTGTCTTTTTTATTTTTTATTTCAGCCATTCTAACAGGTATAAGGTGATATCTCATTGTGGTTTTGATTTGTATTTCCCTGATTATTAGTGATGTTGAACATCTTTTCATGTATCTGTTGACCTACTGTATGTCTTTTTTGGAAAATGTCTATTCAGGCCCTCTGCCCATTTTTTAATCAAATTGTTTGGGGTTTTTTGGTGTTGAATTGTATAAGTTATGTGTGTCTTATCTTTATAAAAATATTTATTCCTTATTTTGAAGTAACAGTCAATGATTCATTCAATGATTACAATCACCTACATGCTAGACATTCTGCTAATTACTTGGGCCAAAAAGCAAAAAAAGAATTCAGAAACTGCCCTCCAGAAGATGACAATCTAGTAAGAGATTCAGGCATGCAAGCAATTGTATCTAATGTGTATAAAGAAGTTTGTACAAGGAACAAAAAGAACATTAAAAAAGGAACATCTAGGTACATTTGGGAAATTTAGAAATGACTTCATAGAGGAGGTAACTTCTGAGGTAAAACTTGAGAGACTGACAGGCAGGAAGAAACAGAGGGAACTAGGCAGAGGACACTAAAGGTAGTTTAGTAAGGACAGCACACACAGAGACATATTGGGAGCTAGGCAAATCATGGAGAGGCTTGCCCACCATACTGAGGAGTTTGACTTGCTCTCAGGTATAGAATAAAACCAATTCATGAGAAATGAAGGGACAACATCCAATATAGGATTCCTATAGGAGATGGGGGGTACACTGGGAGAAGATAATAAAAACAGCAAGTAGCTAAAAAAAATAGTAGTCCAGGAGAGAGGACATACATGCCGAAATAAGGCAATAGTGGTGGGAATCAAATAAGATGTATAATATACAGGGAATTAAGGAAATAGAAGCTAAGGGATCTGATAATAGACTGGATATTAAGAGCAAGAGAAGATAGAAAAGAAAAGGATAAATCTCAGGTTTCTGGCAAGCAAACTTACAGTTGTACCATCCTATAACAAAAAAATAAATAAATAAAGAGTGGCAGACATGGAGAGGAAGACAGTAAGTTGTGATTGGACATGTATCGGTTGACCTAGATTAGGATAAACTATGGTAACAGCTAATCCCCAAATCTCAGTGATTTAAACAACAAAGACTGAATTCTCACTCATGCTACATATCTACAAGCCTTCTCCTTTGGGGCCCAGACTGATAGGAGGCCCTACCATCTAAAACACTGCTGCAAAAGCAGGAGAAGGGAGTGCTAAAGATTCACACCCTAACAATTACATTTTGACCCAGAAGTATCACACATCACTTCTGCTCACAATATTGGCCAAAAATAGACATAAGATTGTGTCTAACTTCACGGAGGCAAAGAGGTTGCAATCTTTTTAGAAACAGCTCTAAGTGCTGAGTGGTCGGCAGATGGACTTAATAGATATATTCAGAACATTCCATCATAAAACAGCAGAATACACATTCTTTCCAAGTGCACATGGAACATTCTCCAGAACAGATCACATATTAGGTTACAAAACAGAACTCAACAAATATAAAAAAGATTGAAATCATACCTAATACACCTTTTCTGACCACAATGTTATGAAACTAGACGTCAGCCACAAACAAAAATTAGGAAAGACCACAAATAAATGGAGGGTAAACAACATGCTACTAAACAGTGAATGGGTGAACCAGGAAATCAAGGAAAAAAATTAAAAATACATGGAAATAAATGAATATGAAAACACAACAGTCCAAAACCTTTGGACTACAGCAAAAACAGTCCTAGAGGGAAGTCCCAACCTAGAAGGAAGTTTCTAGGAATACAGGTCTACCTCAAGAAGCAAGAAAAATCTCAAATAAACAACCTATCCTTATACCTAAAGGAGCCAGAAAAAGAACAACAAACATAGCCTAAAGGCAGCAGAAGTAAGGAAATAATAAAGACCAGAACAGAAATAAATGATATAGAAAACTAAAAAACAATAGAACAGATCAATGAAACCAAGAGCTGGTTCTTTGAAAAAATTAATAAAATTGATAAACCTCTAGCCAGACTTATCAAAATAAAAGTGACCCAAGTAAATAAAATCACAAATACAAGAGAAGAAATAACAACAAACACCACATAAATACAAACACTTATAATAGAATTATTGTGAAAAACCCTAAGCCAACAAATTGGACAACCTGGCACAAATGGATAAATTCATAGAAACATAGGACCTACCAAAATTGAAACAGGAAGAAATAGAAAACTCGAACAGACTAATAACCAGCAAAGAAATTGAATCAGGAATCAAAAACCTCCCAATAAACAAAAGTCCAGGACCAGATGACTTCACAGGTAAATTCTACCAAACATTTAAATTCTACCAAACATATCTATTCTTCTCAAACTACTCCAAAAAAAATATAAAAGGAAGGAAAAAATTCCAAGTTAATTCTATGAAACCAGCATTACCCTGATACTAAAACCAGATAAAGACTCCACCAAGGGGCTCCTGGGTGGCTCAGTCAGTTGGGCGTCCAACTTCAGCTCAGGTCACGATCTCGCGGTCCGTGAGTTTGAGCCCCGCATCGGGCTCTGTGCTGACAGCTCAGAGCCTGGAGCCTGTTTCGGATTCTGTGTCTCCCTCTCTCTCTGACCTTCCCCTGTTCATGCTCTGTCTCTCTCTGTCTCAAAAATGAATAAACGTTAAAAAAAAAATTTAACAACAACAAAAAAAAGACTCCACCAAAAAACAGAACTACAGGCGAATATCCCTGGTGAACATGGATGCAAAAATTCTCAATAAAATACTAGCAAAACATTTAAAAAATAATTCACAATGCTCAAGTGGGATTTATTACTGAGTTTCAAGGGTGGTTTAATATTTGGAAATCAATCAATGTGATATACTACACTGATAAAAGAAAGGATAAGAACCATATGATCATTTCAATAGATGCAGAAAAAGCACTTGACAAAGTACAGCATCCGTTCATGATAAAACCCTCAACAAGGTAGGTTTAGAGGGAACATACCTCAAAATCATAAAGGTCATTTTTGCAAAACCTACAATTGATGTCATCTTCAATGGGGAAAAACTGAAAGCCTTTCCTCTACAGTCAGAATCAAGACAGAGATGTCTACTCTCACCACTGTTATTTAACATAGTACTGGAAGTCTTAGCCACGGCAATCAGACAACAAAAAGAAATAAAAGGCATCCAAACTGGCAGAGAAGTAAAAAACTTTCACTCTTTGCAGATGACATGCTATATAGAAAACCCTAAAGACTCCACCAAAAAAATGCTAGAATTGCTAAACAAATTCAGTAAAGTCACAGAATACAAAATCAACATACAGAAATCAGCTTCATTTCTATACACTAATGATGAAGCAGCAGAAAGAGAAATTAAGCAATCAATCCCATTTATAATTGCATCAAAAATAATAAGATACCTAGGAATAAATTTAACCAAAGAGGTGAAAGACCTGTACCTGAAAACTATAAAACACTGATGGAAGAAATTGAAGATGACACAAAGAAATGGAAAGACATTCCATGCTCATAGACTGGAAGAACAAATATTTTTAAAATATCAATACTACCCAACACAACCTACATATTTAAGGCAATTCCTATCAAAATTCCAACAGTATTTTTCACAGAGCTAGAACAAACAATCCTAAAACTTGTATGCAACCACAAAGACCCTGAATAGCCAAGGCAACCTTGAAAAAGAAAAGCAAAGCTGCAAGTATCACAATTCCAGAGTTAAAGTTATATCACAAGCTGTAGTGATCAAAACAGTATGTTACTGGCACAAAAATAAACACATAGATCAATGGAACAGAATGGAAAACCCAGAAATGAACCCACAACTATATGGTCACTTAATCTTCAACAAAGCAGGAAAGAATATCCAATGGGAAAAAGACAGTCTCTTCAACAAATGGTATTGGGAAAACTGGACAGCAACATGCAGAAGAATGAAACTAGACCACTTTCTTACACTATACACAAAAATAAATTCAAAATGGATTAAAGACCAAAATGTGAGACCTTGAACTATAAAAATCCTGGAAGAGAACACAGATAGTAACCTCTTTGACAGTGGCTGTAGCAACTTCTTTCTAGATATGTCTCCTGAGGCAAGGGAAACAAAAGCAAAAATAAACTATTGGGACTTCATGAAAATAAAAAGCTTCTGCACAGCAGAAGAAACAACCAACAAAACTAAAAGGCAATCTATGGAATGGGAGAAGATATCTGCCAATGTCGTATCTGATAAAAGGTTAGTACCCAAAATATATAAAGAACTTACAAAACTCAATGCCCAAAAAATGAATAATCCAATTAAAAAATGGGCAGAAGACATGAACAGACATTTTTCCAAAGAAGACATCCAGATGGCAGACACGTGAAAAGATGTTCAACATCACTCATCATCAGAGAAATACAAATCAAAACTACTACCTCACACCCATCAGAATGGCTAATACCAACAACACAAGAAACAACAGGTGTTGGCAAGGATATGGACAAAAGGGAACCCTCTTGCACTATCAGTGGGAATGCAAACTGGTACAGTCAATGTGGGAAACATTATGGAGTTTCCTCAAAAATACTACCTACAATCCAGCAATTGCATTACTAGGTATTTATCCAAAGAATACAAAAATATTAATAAAGGGATAAATGCACCCTGTGTTTATAGCAGCATTATCTACACACGCACACACACTCACATACACACACACACACACACACACACACACACACACGGAATATTACTCAGCCATCAAAAAGAATGAAATCTTGCCATTTACAATGACATGGATGGAGCTAGCTAGAGTATATTATGCTAAGCAAAATAAGTCAGCCAGAGAAAGACAAATACCAAATGATTTCACTCATATGTGGAATTTAAGAAACAAAAAAAATGAGCAAAGGGGGAAAAAAGAGAGATCAAACCAAGAAATCAACTCCTAACTATAGAGAACAAACAGAGGGAAGTTGGTTGGGGGAGATGGGTGAAATAGGTGATGGGGATTAAGGAGGGCTCTTGTTGCAATGTGCACCAGGTGCTGTATGAAAGTGGTGAAGCACACTATATTACACACCTGGAACTAATATTACACTGTATGTTAACTAATTAGAATTTAAATTAATACTTTTATAAATAAATAAAAATGGTCAGAAGTAATGTCCATGACTAACATGTTAAGTCTGACGTACCTGCAGAACAATCAAAGCATCCCATCTGGACAGCCAAAGAAGACCATCTTGTGTGCAGGCTCAAGTTTAGAAACATACCAGGGTCAGAGATAAAGAATGAGGAGCTATACGGATAAATGTGAAAATTCTAGTCCTAATCTATGTGAAAATGTATCTCAGAGGTTATAACTAATTTGTCCAGTCACAGAGAAATGCAAATATGGTGACACCTGGCCTCCAAGAGTCTGATTCCAAACTCAACATTCTTTCTGCTCCACCCCAAATGCTTCTAATGAAATGCTGCATTTGGATACATTCTGTCCAAACAGCTATTATCTTCTCAAGAAAGATGGCATTATCTTGACTTTGTCAGCAAGTCAGAAAATTGTCCACTCTCTGAGAAAGTCAAGGTGAATTTTGGTGTTACTCATTCCACATTTGGACAATGCCTTTATTTTTTCAAATAAAGATCTATCCTGTGCGTATGGTTTTCACAGTGTGAGAATTACTTGTCTAAACTTATGTGTCATAGTCCTCTGTTTTTAAGTCAGAACTAATGAAAAACTGAAATTTACACTAGAGGAGTGTGCAAACTTTTCTGGTAAGCAAATGGACATGGCTGTCCATTCCCATAAAATTGAATTTATTAAAACAGACAGTCACATCTAGCCCATGGGCTATAGTTTACCAACCCCTTCACCAAAGGACAAAATCAATTAATAATAATACTATTTTGGGGTACATTATAAAAAGATCAGTAATTAAATGCCAAGTTGGAAACCAGTGTTGTGCAAGATGAAAATCTGGAGATCACAAGAACAACCAAACTCTCCTAAATTACACTTCTGAAACTGGAACTGTGGGGTTTTGTGTGGTGCTTGTGAAGGCCTCCAAGTCCAGTCTCAAAGTTCTATACTGGCTGAAGGGACACTGAGCCTGTAATTAAGTCACTGTTTCTCAGCTCCGTACCCATTCTACCATACCATCTCTGTGATGCTAGGGTTGGGGTTCTGTGAAACACCTTCCTACTTTGCCAGCTGCTACTTCTTTGGCTGTGCCCATAGGGATGCTATATCAAAGCCATGAGACAGGAGGAGAGGTGGAGCCTAGTCCTTCCTGTCTGCTTCCTATTGGCTTCCAGCTCCTATGGGTGTGGCTCAGCTATGTTCCCTCACTCTAACATAGGTACTTCCTTCCTGTGGCAGCTGCTGAATCCAGTTTATGGATGTTTCTGTAACCAACCTCATTGTGCCCTCTCAAAGACCACAGTCTCAGTCTACTACCTCCACAGGTCCAGGCCCCAGCCCCAGCCTGCTGCCCCTCACCAGAGCTCAAAGACTCCAACACCAACCAAGTAGCACCACCTCTCAGAGTTCTGGGTACCAGGCCCTCAGGTTCCCTCCTCCTTTGCTCAGAGGCCTCAGCACCAGCCCATCATTTTGGAGATGTGAGTTCAGCCCCACAGAGTCCCTCCTCCAAGCTTCTAAATCTTTATAATCCCAACCCTAGTAGTGGCAAGTGCCTCCTATGGTCGCTACTTCCATGATACCGTAATATTCTCTTGTTGCCTTTTCTTTTTAATTTTTTTTAACGTTTATTTATTTTTGAGACAGAGAGAGACAGAGCATGAACGGGGGAGGGTCAGAGAGAGGGAGACACAGAATCTGAAACAGGCTCCAGGCTCTGGGCTGTCAGCACAGAGCCCAACGCAGGGCTCGAACTCACAGACCGTGAGATCATGACCTGAGCCAAAGTCAGCCGCCTAACCGACTGAGCCACCCAGGCGCCCCTCTTGTTGCCTTTTCAGTTCTTCAGTATCAAGTTGATAACCTTCAATATTAAATTCTCTTGGTGAAAATAACTGGTGTGGTTTCCATCTCCTGACTCAAACTAGACTGAAAGTAACAAAATCCAGCAATTTCAAAATAACTCAAATCCACATTTGTGTGTCTTGAGCACTATGAAGTAGACACATGATTCTGAACTTTACTTAAAATCCCATCTGCTACTCTCAAAGACTACAGCTGTTCCCAGGCCTGATTCCTCAAGAGTCTCCCCTTCCCCTGAAATTCCTTCTACCCTTTGTTTCTCCTCTGGTCTCTTATCTTCCTCCTCAACTCCTTTCTTCCTAATTCTCCATCACAAAACCCCAAGGACCAGTCCGCCAAAAAGGATGAGCCACAGTGGCGAAACAGAGTCTAGGGTCCAGGGCCCTCGGGTTTTTTTCCTCATGATGGAGGTTAGAAACTGAAATGTCCACCCCAGACTGAAATGGGAAGGCAGGATACGCAGGAGAGGTGCCTGCCAAGGCATAAGAACTCCTAGACTACAGTGCCATCATTATGAAAGTATAGTATTGCAACCACAGTCAGCCTCAGAGTCAGAAAAATAGGGAGTTGTGGGACTGCAAGGTGTGTGCCCTGACTACATGTCAGAGCTTCAATTTTTCAAAGGAGGTAGAAAAAAATCAAGATTCTTATGTGAAATCTCTAAGTTTCTATACATTGGCTCAGTTTTCTTTCATACTCTGTGCAGGCTAACTAAAACTTTCCCAATCCCACCTATTTGCCCTGTTTGCTACCACTATCCTATGTTGGCACTAAATCCATTCAACATAATACTCTGGTTTCTCTTCAGATCGCATAAATCTTTCACCTTTTACTAAATCCATTCAATATATTCCATTTTCTGTACAAAGATGTGATGATTAAAACTGTTTATTTTTTAATAGTTACCTACAGAGCTCTGAGCCATAACAGCAAACCAAAAATAGGATTCTTTTCCCTGCCACTTTTCCAAGATACCATGAAAATGAAAGAAGGCAAGAAACAATTGACTAACAGAAGACACTACTTGATGTAAACCCTCAGAAAATCTGGGATTCAATTCTAAAAAATTAAAGGAGAAAATAGCTCTCTAAAGTTAAGCTTTTAAAGTTTATTTTAGAAGAAGATAACAGTGCTACATTATTTTTTAAGTAATATTTACAGAACAGTTTGTTCTAGAGTTCTAAATGACACAAATAGAGTAGGCCTGGTGTACACATACCAAGATGGTGACAATGAAATTAGGGCTTGATCTGGTGGTAAATTACCCTCTGCTCATCTCACTAACACCTAAGGCTCCGAAATGGAGAAGACGTCATTTGAGTAAGTCGACCACTTGGATACACATAAGGGCACACACCCACTTACCTCCCAACACCACCTCCCCCATGTACAATTACCCAATCTACAAAAGAAAGACACACTGGCTCTATAATTACCAGATGTGAACTAAAAACTCATGCCCTTTTAAAAGCTTAGCTACATTTCCCAGTCACACTCGATCAGCCTCAAAGCAAACTCCAAAGCAGTATGGTGCCTGCTGCCTGAAATGTCTAACAGCAAATCACTACATGAAATCCATCACCTGGGGACAAAGCAATGTCAGTAATGCTAGAGCTTGGGGGAGGGGGGAGGAGAATGGGTTAATTTCTTGTTTCTTATTCCAACATGTCCCTGTGTGTTACTGCTACAGAAGGGACAAAATACAATTTCTCACAGCCAACTTATTTTGCTTCACCTCCACAGGTGCTTATTGTCAACTACAGTGAAAACTAACCTATCTAAACCCCACAACCTCATATCCAAAAGCCATAAAGGAATCATAAAAGGCCTCGGCAGAGTTTGTATGGTTGGCACAAAGGCCATGCCCTAAAGGCTCCTTGGAGACCTATTGTATCTTCAGCCCATTAACTTTTACTAGATGCAAAATTCTAACTAGTCTGTTTGATTTCAAAGTTCACAAATCAGACTCAGGATATTTCAGTATGAAGACAAATCAAAGGCACTTGGGAAAAAAAAGGACATATATATTGTGAGATGCCAGAATACAAGGCAGAGACACCAAATGCAAAAAAGAAAGGGAGATGTATTAAAGAAATGAAGAGGACTGCATCAGCCCGTTGCTCAAAGCAGGTCTTAAAAAACAGTGCCACTTGTTGAAAAAGCTGGAAGAGACTGTGAAAAAGGGGAGGACACAAACAGGCAGTACTCTGGGATCAAGAGGAAGGAACCAATTTGAAGTAGCCCAGAAGCACATAAATATCATTAGTCTCACGGCTGTCAGAGTAGCATCTGATGTTTGTTGTGGACTCAGGCATGCAGGCTCAATGCCAAGTACTTCACCTGCTTTTTCTTACTCAATCCTCTCAGCGACGCTGTGAGGTAGGTATTATGTCCATTTTACAGATGAAGCTACAGCAGCCTAGAGAGTTCAAGCCCAAGGTCACCTCACTAGGAAAGGGCATAACTGAACTAAATTCCAGGTCTGCCTACTTCCAAAGCCTGCCCTGGGGAGGAGAAGAGGTGAGAAAAGGAGAGAAAAGAAAAAGAATGATGCTATTCAGTGATGCCCCTGCCTCTCTGCACTCTGTAGCCACCACAGCTCTATGAGGGCCGAGACCACATCTCTCCAGCACAGCATCTGGTACATGGTCTGTGCTCTCTGTAGCTGAGTGAGTGCATGATTGTTTCCATTGCACAATCCTATAACATAGGTTTGATATCCCCCATTTAACTGTTAAAGAAACAGAGCAATTCTTTAAAGCATTCATTCTAAAAGAGAAGAAAAACCTTTTCTGGTGAATGATAAAACCAGGGGTTGACAGGCCAAATGACTTGTAAAAACAACTGACAGAATACTGGGATGGAAAATAAAACAGAACTACTAGTGGATGGAAAATAACAGACATCTTTTACTATTCCTTTTTCTTTAATATTTGAGATAACATAACTTGCAGTAATATCAGCAAAGGAAATAGCTCTCTTTGTGACAGAATTTCATTTATAGACCATACCCCTAAAAAGTTTACTCACGACAATGCTCCAAGACATGATCACTTGAAAGAAAGGAAAGAAAGAAAAAGAGACAGAGAAAGACAAAGAAAAGAAAACTAACAACTCAGAAAACTAAGCAGCTCATCACGTGTTTTCTTCCAAATTCTGCAGAATCACACTTGAAGTGACAGATGTGAAGAGGAAGAAGGTTCACACCCAGAAAAGCAGGATAACTATTTTGGGAAAGTTAGAGGAGGTGGCAGGGTGCCTAGAGAACTAGTGCACAGATGTAGCTCTGGCATGTGTATTCATTCATTCATGCATGCATGCATGCATGCATGCAACATTTACCAAGCCCATACTATGAGCCTGGCTCATCAACAGAAGCTGGAGATACTCTGAGGAACCAGACATAGTCCCTATCCTTAAGAAGCTAACTATCTTCTAGAAATTTTCAGGCTAGTAATAAATCAATTAATATGACCAATGATGAAGTATGTCCCAGGGATTCTAGGAACTCAGACTAGAGGACTCAGAAGGATTCAGGAGGAAGAGCTGAGGAAGTTTTCTCAAAGGTGACATATGAGTCTTTTTTTTTTTAATCTTTATTTTTTGAGAGAGACAGAGTGCGAGTGGGGGAGGAACAGAGAGAGGGAGACACAGAATCCAAAGCAGGCTTCAGGCTCCTAGCTGTCAGCACAGAGCCTGATGCAGGGCTCAAACTCACGAACTGTGAGATCATGACCTGAGCTGAAGTCAGATGCTTAACCGACTGAGCCACCCAGGCGCCCCGACATATGAGTCTTAAAGTGGGGAATGGCCAAGGAAAGAGGTGGAAGGAAGGTTGGAGAGGTTATCAGGGATAGAGCTTTGTCTGCCATGGCAAGAGCTTTATATTCTATCCTGAGGGAAATGGAAAGCTGGAATTCAGTGTTCCATTATCAGGAGGATTACATGTCCAGATTGGCATTAAAAAATAAAAATCTGGAGGCAATGTGGGTAACAGATTGGAAAGACATGTATACCAGAGGCAAGGAGGTAAGACAAGAGACTACTGCAATTGTTCAAGCTACAGATACTAAAACCTAAACTTGTGTAGAGATGGGAGAATGAGAAAGAGGGAACGGAGTCAAGAGACACTTGGGGGAGATGATCAGTTGGAATTTGGGACCAATTTGGATAGGGGTTATGAAGAGGAAAAAAAGAATCAAGGTTGGCTTCAGAGTGTGTAGTTTGGTTGTGCTGGTTTGGGGATGCTAGAAACATTCCCTAAGAAAAGGACAGAGGATAAGATTGGGGGAAGGTAGCAAGTTCAGACTTGGACATGTTGAGTTTAAAGGGTCTTTGGTGAGAATTCCTAGTCATCTGTGTCTACATCACACTCATTGTGTTAGTTATCTATTGTTACATATCAATATTAGCACAAATTTAGCAGCTTCAAGCAATACATATTTATCTCATAGTTTCTGCAAGTCAGGAGTCCAGATATGACTAAACTGGGTCTTTTTTATTTTTTTATTGTGTTTGAGAGAGACAGAGACAGAGAGGCAGAGCGAGAGAGAGACAGAAAGAGAGAGAGAATCCCAACCAGGCTCCACACTCAGCACAGAGCCTGATACAGGGCTCAATCCCACAACTCTGGGATCATGACCTGAGCCAAAATCAAAAGTCAGACACTCAACCAACTGAGCCACCCAGGTGCCCTAAACTGGGTGGCCAAGACTGCAATCAATGTGTCAGCTATGGCTGGGTGCTCCTCTGAAGCTCAGCTGGGGAAGACTCCATTTCTTAATTCATATGTCTATTGTCAGCATTCAGTTCATTGTAGGCTATGAGACTGAGGGCCTCAGTTTCTTACTGGCACTCCCTGCTACATAGCCTTTCCATAGGCAACTGATAACATGACAGTGTTCTTGAAAGCTAGCAAGGATAAACATCTCCTTGCAATACAGGCATTACAATCTTATGCAACATAATCACATATACCCAATCACATATACATCATCACCTTTGCAGTATTTTATTGGTTAGAAGCAAGTCATAGATCCCCCACCTTATTCAGAGGATCACACAAAGGCATGGATCAAGGAAGTGGGGATCATGAGGGACGCCTTACAGTCTATCCACCACACTCATTTTCATTTGGTCTCCAAAAGTTGGAAACACTCGGACCCATGTTCTTACCTCCTATTGCCCCATGGCCTAAGTGACTAGATACTAAATGGTATGCAAATATAGTTCCATAACCCTTCTATCCCTCTAAATTCAATCCCTTTCATGAAAGTTTCCCAAAGAGGCTACCCCCTCCCCCCTCCCATGCTGGTCTCCTAGCACCTAAAATCTAAACTAATGGTTTCCAGATTTTGAGGGTCAGAAAATTGCATTATCTCCCAAAATAAATAATAGCTACCACTTCCTAAATGCTTACCATTCTACTGGAAATCATATATGTAATATCTCATTTAATCCTCACAATGATACTGAGTTAAGTGCAAATATCATTCCTTTTTCACATGGGAAAGTTGAGACACAGAGAGGCTAAGACACTGAGTCCAAGTCAGATAGCTAATTAAGTGGTGGGTACTGGGCAGTCTGACTACAGAGCCCACACTCAAAGCCAGACCAGGCACTTAAACATCACCAGTTGCATTTTTAGGATCTTCTGAATGAGAAAATACAAAACAGCCAAAAGCTACTTTGAGTTCAGGAACAGTTTTACATACATTTGTAATTTTTTCCCACAACAGAATCTACAAATATTTGCAGAAGACAGTACATACATGTGCAAACATTTTCTCTCCACAGATGATGTGGATTGGCAACCATTTGCAGAGCCTCACAGCCCTCCCCATATGGCTCCTCAGCTGGACATCAGTGGTCCATCTCACGTTGCCTTGGTACTTGGATTATAATCTACATCAGCTGTTCTCAACCAGGGGTGATTTTGCCTTGCAAGGAGCATTTGGAAATGTCTGGAGACATTTTTGATTGTCATGACTAGAGAGAGGGTACTGCTGGCATATTGTTGGTAAAGGCCAAGGATGCTGCTAAATCTCTTACAATGCACAGGGCATCCCCCCCCCCCCAACAACAACAAGGAATTATCCAACCCAAAGTCTCTATAGTGTCAAGTTTGAGATATCCTAATGTGTATTGATATAAAATTCTCTAATTTTTTTTAGATGTATTTGTCCTAACTCTCCAAGATAAACCAACATGCCATCAGAGCAGGGACTTCATGAGTTCCTCTCACTCTACCTTTCCCAACCTATGCCTAAGATCCAAACATGGTTAATGTCCAATAAATGCTTTTTGAATCTAAATCTATTTCAAAGGCATAGTAGGCTTTATTTCTATAAAAGTTATTTATTCAACAATTAACATATTCCCTCCAAATTAAGAGCTTCTACTCTGAATTTGCTGAAGGCTAATTTACTTCTGGAACTAACACAGCCCTACCCAGAGCAGCCTCCAGCACCTATACAGTTGAATTAGCAAACAAATCTTTGGTTTAGAAAAATCAGATAAATCAAACAATACGTGACACTAAGACAGACAGACCCAGAAGCATCATCAAATGCCAAGGACTAGAAAGTGTTTATTTCCATACACAAACACTCACCCCTTAAACATATGAAAGGCAAGGACATACAAATGGACTAGGTTCCAAAAATGATCCTTTTTTTTTAAATCACAAATCACTGCGAGGGAAGAGAACATTTTTGTTCTATAGTACGTCCAATGTATTTGCTGAATGATGAAAGAGTCCTCATGGCTTGTTAGCACAAGTAGGAGTTGTGTATATGTAATCCTAGGAAGAAGGAGTTATTACTCTATTTTTCAATATATAGAAATCTAAATCTGTAGTCCAGACAGTCAAGTGACCATCCCAGTGAATTTTCTACGAAGTAGGGAAATGCCATACCTTATATCTCCATGCCTCTGTGACCCAATCTCAGGGTACAATCAGGTTCCTCTTTCACATTCAGATAAACAAAAAAACAAGTCCACTGAATCCCAAATAGCCTAAAACCTTTGGGACCACGCCCACACTGCTAAGAAAGCTCCAAAATGCTCTGTCTGCTCTAGCACTATACTTTCCATGGGGAGCTGATGAATCAAACTGGACAGGACAATGCAGTCTCTGATTACAAGAGTGTCTTGATTACACCCAATTAGTGAGGCTGTATACAGAAGCCCAGTGAATCAGACAGCCTTGCAACCCAGCAGTCAGCAAGGCCTTTAAACCAAAGCCATTAGCTCCCGCTGTTTCCCACCTCTCAAAGAATCAAATCCACGCTGGCTGTGAAAGACAATGGCTGCTTTGTACAATCAGCCACAGATTATTTTTAATGGGGGCATGAGAGATTCAAAGCAGTAGGGAACCCCAAAATCACTAATAATCACATTTGGAATTCTCTGAAGGTTGTTCTTTGAAAGAACAGATCTAACTTCTCAAATATAATTTTCCTAAACTAATTTGAACATTACCCTTAAGCTCCCTGAGCATATGATAAACAGCATCAGAAAACAGCAATATGGGGTGCCTGGGTGGCTCAGTCAGTTAAACATCCGACTTGGGTTCAGGTCATGATCTAGTGGTTCATGGGTTCAAGCCATGTCAGGCTCTGTGCTGACAACTCAGAGCCTGGGGCATGCTTCAGATTCTATGCCTCCCTCTCTCTCTGCCCCTCCCCACCCATGTGTATGTGCGCATGTGCGCGCGTGCTCTTTCTCTCAAAAATAAACATTAAAAAGAAAAAAAATTTTTTAAAAGAAAACAGTAAATACAGGTATGTACCAAGGCCTGAAGTAAAGTTGCCGGGGGTAAAGTTCATCTGAGCATTAGCGTGATTCTATGGGGGTGGGTGAGCTCATATGGGTGGGCCAAACCCTTGGCTAAGATCTGGTCTGGACTGTAAGTAGGCATCTATTGGCATCTATCTATAACCCTCCATTCATTCTTTCATCCAATCACATCTGACTCCTCAGCCCAGACCTCAAGATCTACCAAGATCTACCTCTCTCTTTATTCATTCCACCTACACTGTCTAAGCATGTACTCTTACATGAGGGACCTTTATTATGACTTTCCCTTTCTTTCCTGGTGTCTGCTTACCCAGATTCTTTCTATACATTCTCCACAACCCAGCAGCCTAAATCAAGCTTCACCTCCCCTAAGAAGCCAACTCTGACCAATTCTAGCTAACATAGTCTCACATTATTCTCTGAATACTGGGTATCAGGGCAGTTATTTGTTGAGCTCTTATAATGTTCCACATACCATGCCCAAATCTTTATATAACTGACCTGATTTAATTTTCCTATGCCAGGTATATACTTCTTGCCCCACTTTACCTATGAGAGAACTGAAGTTAGGAGAGGAAAAGTAAATTGCCCCAAATCACACAGCTAGTAAATGGTGAAACTGGAACTCATACCCATGTCTTTTTTAGGCACTAAATCAGGTCTCAGAAAACTTCTGTAAATGGCCAGACAGTAAATATTTTAGGCTTTACAGGCCACACATTCTCTGTCTCAACCTCTCAACTCGGCCTGCAATTATAGTGTGAAAGCAACCATTTAAAAATGGAAAAAAAAAAAAAAAAACATGGGGCGCTTGGGTGGATCAGTTGGTTAAGCATCTGACTCTTGATTTCAGCTCAGGTCATGATCTCACAGTTTGTGAGATCAAGCCCCACATAGGACTCTGTGCTGACAGTGTAGAGCCTGCTTGGGATTCTCTCTCTGCCTCTCTCTCTGCCCCTCCCCACCTTCTCTCTCTCAAAATAAATAAGTAAACATTTTTATTAAAAACAAAATGAGGGGCACCTGGGTGGCTCAGTCAGTTAAGTGTCCAACTTCAGCTCAGGTCATGATCTCATGGTTTGTGGGTTGTAGCCCTGCATCGAGCTATGCACTGTCAGTGCAGAGCCAGCTTCGGATCCTCTGTCTCCCCTGCTCTCTGTCCCTCCCCCACTCACACACACTCTCTCTCAAAAAAAAAAAAAAAAACATTTTGATAAAATAAAATTTAAAAAAATTCTTAGCTTTCTGCCCCTCCCTTCCTCACACACACACTCTCTCAAAAATAAACATTGTTTAGGGGCGCCTGGGTGGCACAGTCGGTTAAGCGTCCGACTTCAGCCAGGTCACGATCTCGCGGTCTGTGAGTTCGAGCCCCGCGTCAGGCTCTGGGCTGATGGCTCGGAGCCTGGAGCCTGTTTCCGATTCTGTGTCTCCCTCTCTCTCTCTGCCCCTCCCCCGTTCATGCTCTGTCTCTCTCTGTCCCAAAAATAAATAAAAAACGTTGGAAAAAAAAATTTTTTTTAAAAATAAAATAAAATAAACATTGTTTAAATAAATAAAATAAAATAAAATAAAATAATTCTTAGCTTTCTGCCCCCCCCCGCTCACACACACACTCTCTCTCTCAAAAATAAACAAACATTTTAAAAAAATAAATTTAAAAAAAAACATTCTTAGCTCATCAGCAGTTTTGAAAACAGGTAGCCCACAGGCCTGTATGAAACATGCCCCTAAAACACAGTCAATGGGCTACTGGACCTTGGCAATATCCCTCCCCCCACTGTGCACAGTCTAGACTTACCCACAGTAATAGCAACCTACACCAGGGGCTTGGTAGAAGCCAGACTCTATGTTTCCCGAAGACCTCACAACAATCTTCCCACAAAGCAGAGGCCAGTACTATTCCCATTTGAGTGGATGTGCTTTGAGAACTGAAGGAACTTCTTCAGGTTACCTTGCTGGTTACCTCGGCTGGTAGGCTGAGACTTAAATCCAGGCAGTCTGACTCCAGAACTGCATTTTCTACCTGCACAAGCTGTATATGATCAGTAACTAAAGCTGAAACCAACACCTCTTCAGTGTGAGCACCCAGGATGGAGTCCTGGTATCTTGGCTGCTCTGCCACCATGTGTGTCCACAGGAGATATTTATGTAGCCACTGCAGCTTCAAGCCTGATGATGCAGGTCTCATAGAGAGTGCTGCCTCTCACTGCTTTGAACAAGCAGAAAACATTTCAGCTAACTAAAAGATCAAGGGTCACTTCAAAAGGCCTGATTTCATATTTTACTGTTAAACTTTAATGAACCATTATATTTAGCAAAATGAATGATCCAAGGGATCCAATACATCATGTCCCATAATGTAATTTTTTATTATAAATAAATATTGCAAGGACCAAGGAAATCATTTCCCAGAGTCCTTTCATATACAGTCCCCACTCCAGGTGTGCCTCATTGTATTTTGAGGCACCAATCTGCCCTATTAAACCACATCTTCATACAACATTCCCTCCTCCATAAGACTTCTTCTGCCCTAATTCTGCAAATATTGGATAAAGACAAGTCCCATGCTGCCTGAGCAGAGAAAAGGGGAAAATGGGCCCTGATTACAAAGGAATAAATTCTTTTTCTCCCATGGGCTGATATGTCACCCACTGAAGAGAACATGAATTTTGGAGTCAAAAAGCTACTTTACTGTTGTTGGAGTGATCTTGAACTTCACTAATCCTCAAGTTCCCCATCTGGAACATGAGAACAAAAATGACTATGGTGACAGTTCTTGATTAAATGAAACAATATTTCTAAAGCAACCAGCCCAAATACTAGTCCTCCCCCTCCACTTTCCTCTTATATGAGGAATTTTTTTACACCGCATGAAACAGAATAGCCGCCACAGTGTCTGTTGTTTTGCTTCACATACATGTTCTTTTAAACTTCCAACTAGTTATTAGCATAAGGTAAAAAAGGCACTGTGACACATTTAAATTGGAATTATCTAAAGTGGTAGTCTTCCCAGGTTTGTTTTTGGTCCACAACCAAGTATATGAAATAGTTAATAGATCAAAAGCATACTTCAATCTAGTTTACATACTCAGTGCAGGTAATATAATACAGCTATTACCTAATTGGACAGACATAGCTCAGTTTCCAAAAGGCAATCACATCCAAAACTGGGCAGTAGATGCTCACTCAGGCTGATGGCCTGGGCCATGGGAACTAAAGTCAGACTTCTTGGGTCTTATCTGAACTCTGACACTTAGTAAGTGTGGATGTGGGCAAGCCACTAGCCTCTCAGAGACTTGTTATCCTCCTGATCTACAATATGGGATGATGGTGCCCACTCCATGAGCTTGTTATAACTGCGAAAGGAGATAATCTATGTAAGTACATATAAAATCCATGTAAATCCATATTAAATGTAATTGGATATGCTGCCTCACTCCTTGTAAATGTTCAATACCTATAGGCTATGATATTCCTGTTATTATTAATGTTAGCTTGTTATCATTGAGGAAATTCTAAAGAATGTGCGGCTCTGAAAGGAGAACTCAAAGGGAAGGCTGAGAGGTAAAATTACTGAGAAAGGTGGACAGCCTAATGTGACACCTTGATATGGGGTTAACTCAGTTGGAAGAAATTCATTTCAACATGTGTACACCTGTCCATGAATTGGCAGAGATGTGTATATGTGCAAATTCTGGCATATTTCCTAAAACTCCACCACATGATCATCGTGCTCGTGTATCTAACCAGACTGGGGAGTCTATCACAGAACAACTGTCAAGTTAAATTTAGATCATCACTGTCCAAATGAAGGCAGTTTCTCAATTTCCTTTTTTCTTTCTCCACTTCTCATCACCCTCCCACAAACGAACCTGCTTCCCCATGCCAAGAATATACAGCTCAGAAATGAGATCAGAAAAAAAAAAGTAAAATGAAAAAGAAAGACCTAGGAGAATAAGGATGTAAGAGAAAGTATCAAAGAGCTTTCTCTTTTGATTACTCACACAATAAACACCAGGAGCTGCCCTGCACCAGATACTTTTAGCATCTGCTTAGTATTGTTGTCATTAATCTGATAATCAACATGCAAAGTACCTATTCTTATTCCCCTTTCACAAATCAGGAAGCCAAGGCTTTTACAAATGAAGTGACCTGCCCAAGGCCACAGAGCTGTAAGTGGTTGAGTCAAGATCTGGACCCTATCCTCACTGGTAACAAAACTCTTCCTAAGAGCCCTTGCCACTTCTCCAAGCTCTGTAACAGAGGGGCAAACTAAGAAACTAAGACTGTCTCTTATCCTCAAGGAGTATATAGTCTAATGGGAAGGAAAGACCAAAGCAAGTAATGATGATACAATGTAAAAACATGTTTTCTAGGACTAAAAACAATGTGTTATAGAAGCTCCAAGGAGGAGAGGACTTAGTCCAGGAGTGAAGAGTTGAGTATCAAAGGATGAGTAAGAACTTGCCAGCCAGAAAAGTAGGAAAAAGGCATCCAAGCTTGGGGTAATCATGCAAACAGAACCACAGACATAGGAAAGATCCTTGCATGTTAGAGATAGTAAGATGGGAGGTGTATGACTGACCTTTGAGGGAAGTGGGAGCAACCTACAAAGGAAAACTAGGGGCTGACAGTAAGGCCTTACCAGCCATGCTAGAGAGTGTGGAGTGGATTCTGTAGACTAGTTGCAGGCATAAAGAGACCAGCAAGGCAACTGGTGCACCAGAACAGAGTAAAGAGGATGAAGAAGGACAGTGGGGTGAATTTAAGGCACACTCACAGGGTGGAGATAAGGGATGTAAGGACATCAAAGGCTGACATGAAATATGGAAGAAAGATGCCTTCTCAAAGGAGGTCTAACCAGACAACATCCCACAAGAGAAATAAGAGCAGTATAGGATCCTTCATATTTGGAACACAGAATTGAAAACAAAACAAGCCAATAGTATATTTGATTTAGACCATTAAGGAAAAGAGAAAGTTTCAAAAGTGAAAGTGATAGAGATTAGCACAAGGTTTCCAATAGAGATTAACAGAAACCAAAATGTAAAAGGTAAGACTCAATATTCTATGTGTTAATAGAAACTTAACTAAATGGCATAAGAAATTGAAAGGGACCAAAAAATAAAAACAAACACAATTAGTTTGGTTTGGAAGTGGTATCACTGGACCACAGGATACTCAGAGGATATCAAGAAGTGATCTAGTACCATCAGTTAGAGCAACCATGGTCAACCAACACAACCCAAATAGTAAAGATGGTATATATTGCTATAGGGACAAGGGTCATGCACACAGGGTCAGTTTTCTGTATTTTCCTCATAAACCATAAATCATATACAGATGGGGAGCATGGGTCCCAGGGTACAACCCAGAAAACAGTAAGACCTAAAATGACAGCACAACTTCCTTATTATCCTCAATATTGCTCTCATGATGCTGGCTGCAAGTCAGGACTCATACTCAGAAATTAAAGGTTAAAAAAAAAAACAACTCCACTTCAATTATACAGACCACTTCTGTAAAAAGGAAAGTGATAAATTTCTATTGATGCAGAGAGAACTTTAAAGTCCAGCCAATCCTCTGTCAGGGGGATTCAGGAGAGTTCCCAATAAAAACAAGATAAAGATTGAACACTGTATCTCTTGCCAAATGGAAGGAAGGACACTGGTCAATCAAAACCAGAGTAAACACAGGAAGAAAGATACACAAGCTACCAGGGAAAAGGAGTGATTTTAAGTATTAGAGCTGCCAGGTTCCTCAGAGACCATATTTCCCAAACTTCTGCTTTATTGATCAGAAAAACAAAGACCAAAATATGGAAGATACTCACAGCCTCATATAGCACATTGGAGTGGCGGGGTGGGAGGAAGAAGTGGCGAGGCGGGGGGCCGAGGGGGAGGGGATGGAAACCAGGGCTTCTTACATTTTCCATTCTAAGATACTGCTTTTGCTAGGGACCAGAACCCAAGTCCTCAGGTAAATAATAAGCCCCTCCCACACTGGTAGACTCAAACCCCTCTTCAGGAAAGAAAGACCATAAACCAGTCACACTCTAGTTTGGGACCACTCTAAATAACTGATTTTGGTGATGGATAGATGGCTCTCACAGTTCCATTCTTGCCTGCTCCTGTTGTGTGTCTCCAGAGTGCCTTGAATTATTTTTTCTAGTATGAAAATTCAGGAACAGTGACATACAAGCCTATTCAGAAGGGACAATTAGTTATTTACGGCTGCAAGGAGGTTGACAGTGGGCATCCACTGTCATCCATCTGATGACAGATGCCATCCTCTTCCCATGAGAATGCTTGTCCCATTGGAACAGAGGGATCCTCCTCTGGAAGCTCCATCTGACTGCTGGGAGGCTTCTTCTTTCTTACAGTATAAGCTCTCTTGGGTTTTC
Organism: Panthera pardus; assembly: GCF_024362965.1. Taxonomy (NCBI): domain Eukaryota; kingdom Metazoa; phylum Chordata; class Mammalia; order Carnivora; family Felidae; genus Panthera; species Panthera pardus. The sequence goes on from NW_026527013.1 coordinate 24,648,740, forward strand.
GAGCCTGGGTTTTCTAGATGTCTTAAAAATCTGCCTAGCTACTGGCAGACACACCTAATAAAGGATGTTGTCTCCTCACAGCCTGGTCTCCTTTGGGAGAAGTAAACAAGATAGTTGTAATTGGCTTTTAGGACAGCTACGTATAGAAACAAACAGTAGTCAGTCTATATGGCAGTATAATGCATATCATTTCTTCATGATACTTTTATGATACAGAAAAAACAAGAATTGAATCTGTGGGTTATCTGTGAGGATAACATTAAGGAGTAGAGAACAGAGCAGAATAGAAAAGACTATGAGAAATAGATTTTTAAAAAAAGAAATAGATTAAATGTATAATCAGACTTTAGGAATATACTCCTAATGAACAAAAATGGCCATAATTTTTTTAAAAAGATATTCACTGAATTTGTTTGTATAAACCATCCACAGAATGAAAAATAAACACATAATATTTCAACCTCAGAGTTTAATCCCTTGTTTTCAAATGAGACAGCAGTAAAGCAGGCTCCTTATCCAAAGTAACTTAAAACCCAAGTTGGTACAAGCAAGGTGCACATGACTGAATTAATGAAAAAGAGAATTTATATAGTGAGAGTCAAAAGTCATCAGGCAGTGACACTGAAATATCATGTGTTTCTTCCAGTCAAAAAAATCCCCTTAAAATCCGCCTTAAAAAAAGGTGCAACTACAAAGTGGCTTTTGCTTCATTTTAAATAGAAAGGCGTTTCACCTATCACTAAAATTTTAAAAATCAAACTGGGAAAAACTACAAATTAGTCTTCCAACCTTTAGTCCAATATTTCTCAAAATAAAGTCCAGGAACATCTGCATAACAATCAACCAGGACAAGGTTTAAAATGCAGACTCCCACCCTCATTCCACTGAGGAAGAACTCTAAGGTGAAGCCAGGGAATCTGCATTATTATAAACACCATGGGCAAGTCTGTTTACTCAAGTTTGAGACTAAGGCTTCCAAAATCACCAAGTCTCAGGTCTCTTCCATACACCTGTGCCAGAGTGCTCCTTCTGAAACAGAAATCTCATCATGTCATTCCCCTGCTTAAAAAAAAAAAAAAAAAAAAAAAAAAAAAAAAAAATGCCATTCCCTCACTGCCCACAGGAGAAAATCCAAACTCTATAGTGTGGCCTATAAAACTCAGTCCACCGCTCTTGCCAAATGGAAGGAAGGACACTGGTCAATCAAAACCAGAGTAAACACAGGAAGAAAATGTACCAGGTCTGACCAGGTACATTTTCACAATGTGGTGTTAAGTTAAAAAGTAGGCTACAAAGCAATATGTAAATATGACACATGCACAATATGGATGAAATTTGAAAATAGTATCCTAGTGAATAAGCTAGACACAAAAGGACAAATTATATGATTCCACTTACATGAAATATCTAGCACATGCAGATTCATAGAGAGAGAAAGTAGATTGGAGATTAGGGGAGGCTGGAGAGACAAGAAGTAAGCAATTATTGCTTAATGATTACAGAGTTTCTGTTTGGGGTAATGAGAAAGTTTGAGAAATAGTGGCAATGGATGCACAAAAATGTGAATATAATTAATGCCATTGAATTGTATACTTAAGAAAGGTTAAAGTAAGAAATTTTACGCTAAATGTATTTTACCACATTTTTTAAAATTAATAATTTAACATGCCAAAACCCACTGAATTATACACTTTAAATGGATAAATTGTATTGCATGTAAATTATATCTCAATACAATTGTTAAAAAGATGTACAACATGTACATAAAATACTACTGTGAGAGAAGGGATCATATATTCCTAACTAGTAACAGGAATTCTGGATGGCAAGATACAGGACATCCTATGTTCTTATCTGAGATTTTCTACATTCTCTCAACGTTTCATAATGAGCTTGTGTCGTACTGCTTTTACAGCCAGAAAAGGAAGAATAATTGTCGTTTTAAAAACACTAAAACTTCAAACAAGATAAAAATAAGACATAAGCAGTGATATTCTCCTGTTGGGTGACCTGGCAGAGGGAGTCCCTAAGCACCTAATGCTGCCTGCATTCTCCTTTGCTGAGTGAGCCCCTGACCACTTCAATGTGTCTGTTTATGATGTGTTTTGGTGGTCAACACAGCTTAATAATGCAGCCACAGACTGCAGGAAGATTGCAGGAAGACTTTCACGTTCCACCACTCAATGGGCCCCTCTTGTTTCCTCATCTGAGCAATGGGAGTAATAATGTTATCAAGAGAATAAATGAGATAATTTACATGAAATGCTTAAAACCACATCTGACACCAAGTACTTTGACCTAAGTGTTTAGTCAACTATTGGCTGCTATTATTTGTATTGCTGCTGTTGCTCTACTACACTCATGTGAGTATTTATCAATCCCCTACTAAGCAGGGAATAGCACACTATGATCCAAGGGCCCAATCCAACCCACCACATGTTTCTGTATGGCCCATAAGCCAAGAACAGTTTTTACATATTTAAATAATTTTTAAAAATCAAAAGAAGAGTGAAATTTCATGACATGTGAAAATTATATAAAATTTAAATTCCAATGTGCATAAGTAAAATTTTACTAGAACACAGGCTCTCCTCTACATTTACATATTCTCTATATCTGCTTTCATGGTGTTGCAACAAAGACTGCTGGCCTGAAAAGCCTAAAATATTCACTATCTCAGCCTTTACAGAAAATGTTTGCTGACCCCCAGATGTGGTACCCAAGGAGGTCCCTTGTGCCTTGCTGCACCCAGCTTGCCAACTCTGTCAGTATGATGAATCATCACTGGGTCTGAACACCACTCTGTTTGCATTGAGTTCTTGACCATTTATTCTCCATTTGGTAGTACCCAGATTTTGTTATTGGTTCCCATTTGTTTGGAGGAATCAGGCCATTCCATTTTTTTTAATCTATTTTATATTGTGCCATCTAAAAGTATTGTTTGTCACAAAAGGAATCACAGTGTAGAACACCAGGTAATAGGCCCTATAAGCCTGTTGTTTGAGCCAGTCTCACAGACTGATTTTGTGGTTCTCACCAGGCCAGTGTCCATTTAGACAAGCTTTTCTGTGAGTCAACAATAAAACCAGAGAAGATTCTCCTTCCGTCTCCATTTTTTGTCCTGAGAGTTTGGTTTTAATACAGAAAGACCACTCTCTCTAGTCTTCCTGCTAGGGAGATACACATTACCAGGTCTGCAATGGAAGGCAGCCACTGTCAGGTTGAGGGTCCAAGACATTAAGTACACAAGCCAAACTTCTGCCAGTCCTCATGGGGTCATCAAAATCTAATTCCTCTCCTCCTGCAGGAAAAAAACCCTGCTTCTTATATGAACTTTCATTACATTCCTAATTCTTGCACCTCTCTCGCCTCACTTCATCCATGCCACCTTCAAGGGACATACTAGAAAACATTTATTAAACAAAATTGTTTATTTGAGAAGTGCCAAAGGGAAAAAGGAGGAAGAGGAATAGGACTTTTCAGGCCTAATGAGCAGCATTTTTGTTAATGAGTTCGCACAGAAGAAAATAAAATACAGAGTGATCACTAACTTGAACACTTCACAGTTACAAAGAGCAAAGGGAAATTATGGTTGTTGGGCAGTTATTACACATCAGGTGCTACACTGCATGCATGTTACCTTATATAATCTTTTTTTTTTTTTTTTATAATCTTTTTAAAAGAGCTGAGAGTTAGGAATTAGAATTCTCCATTTATAGAATGGAAAATTAAAACCTCCTCCCAGATTACAAGCGCCATATTGATTGGGTTTATTAAGAACCTCCTACATTTGAAGCCCTTGTTAGTGTGTGCATGTGTACTGTACATGAATGCATGTGCATGTGTGTGGGTGCACTTTTGCTTACATGTGAATGTGAAAGAGACTAGAGAGAAAAATATACATAACTTCTTTGAGCTCTAACATTACAGACTTATTCCTCCTTCTTAGGCCTCATCTCAGTAAGGGCAAGAGGTTCCAGCTGACCTTTTCCCCTCTTACCCCAAGGTCTAACTAATTACCAAGTACTCCTACTCGCTTGGCCTCTGACACCCTCTGTGAACCTCTGACCCCACTGGCCCATCTAATTTTATCTCCTGGGGCCCTACGCATCACCACCAGGGAAGGCTTCCTGTCCCACCCAGCCCACCCTATAGGATTGAACATCCATGGGCTCCCACATCACTAGAAGCCATCCTATCATGGCAGCATTTTTTATTGGCAAATAGAGGACTCCAAACAAAATTCTGACTCAAAAACTGTCTCATTAAAAGATTATTTAGCTGAAGCTAATGAACAATTTAACAATCTTAAGCTCATTTCCCTAATAGACTCATTTCCCTAGTAAATTCTACCTCCATCTTCCAGTTGCCAACTCTTCCTCTTCCCCCTCATCCTTCTGCTTTCTCCATCTGCACCTTTGCATACTCCTCCTCTTCCCCTTATCCAAACCTTCCACCTTTTCCCAATGACTCACCTCAGACCCCAAGATGCCAGTTGTGTCTAAAGATCCATTCCATCCATGAGTTTGGTATTTAGGCAACTACAGAATTTAAACCTTGGACCCAAGCTGAATGAGAGCCATAATTAAGGGTTTTCCTAAATCCAGACAAGAGCAGAAGCTATTCATAGAAGAATCTGGAATTCTTCTGAGTGCATATGACCCAGGGTTATCAGGTTTTTTTCAACTTGTACACATGTTGGTTGGAATCTAAATTCTGAGTAGAAAAAGCTAATTGGACTGTCCCAGAAAAAGACCTATAGGATCTCTCTTTCCACCATAAACCTGAGGATAAAAAAAACAAAATAAAATGAAAGGCTTGAAAAGTAGGGCAAAATCTTCTAAAAGCCATACCCACAATGTTTCCAATAAAAATAGATTGGACTGCAGTTCAATCATGCTGAAGATGAAAAAAGATGAAACTACAGATTTTCAAAATAGCCTAAAAACTAACTGTCGACAACATTCAAGAGTTAAAGAAGGTGCTAATCTAATAGTGGCTCTTTTCATCTTGGCCAAAGGTACTCCCACTAACCCTTTATGGCAATGTGGTCCACTTCCTCAGGGACACATTATTCTCCTGTGAATGAATAACTGAAAGGGCCATATGTTTAGGGATTTTACTTTGAATACTAGATTCTGACCTGCTGCTTGCAGACATGGCAAAATGTTGCCAGGGACTCATGTACTACACCCAACCCCACCTCCAACAGTTGAAGGCCTCCTTCCTACAACATCTTTCTAAACAGCCTCTCCACGATCCTCAATCTGAAGAGTTATCAATTGGAAGAAACATCAGAGAAAAACCTCTCTTTAACCTTGTTGGACGAGACATTATCTGGAACTGCTAACAACAAATACAGCAATGAAACTCCAAGGAGTCAGTCCCTGGGCTTATATTTCACAACTAGATACACAGAATTCCACAGAACTAGAATGCCACTCAAACATGGTGACCTCAAATTGAGGATTCTCTGTGACCCTCTAGAAGCAGCCAATTTTCAGAAGTAGATAGCTGACCCAAGACCTCTAGAACAAACTAATGACCTCAGATAGAGGCCAGCTTCCACTCAAGACCACCTCCAGAACTCTATCTAATTGCTGTTTTTTAATCTGCCTCCTTGCAGTCATTTTTCTTTCTCTATAGACCCCTGGTTGCTGTCCATCCTTGATAGCACTTTTTTTTCTCTCCTCTTTCCTATTGTAATTGTTAGGTAAGAAAATATTCATTCTTAGATCACCCCAAACACTAGACACTGCCTCATGTTCCTGATTGCTGATATGCCATTCATCACTGGATACCCATGACACAGTCCTCTGGACAATTCCAGTGTCATCAAATGAGAACATTGGGAGTTATAGTCAATGGCATTTCCACTTACATCTATGTGGCCAAATGACCTTAAACAAACCAATATGTGATTTTGCTAGTGACTCTCTCTCCCCGGAAAAAAAAAAAAAAAAGAATTACCACCATCTGTTGTTCTGAATCCTAGACAATTTCACATTTGAATTCAACAAATTTCCTAGAGTAATGGTTCAAATACTTGCCACCTGAAGGAGACTCTTGGAGATTCAATATCTAAGCCAACTAATGTGATGCTTTGGTTCTGATCTCATATTACAAACAACTCCTTTTGTCCAGGATCTCCACAACCACCTACTACTCCTTTTGCAGCCAAAATGCCTGATCCTGTTTGCCTCAGACTAATACCTCATGTACTTTAGGAATAATATTCCAAGACCTGTCCATGCACAGAGACTCTAATTCTATGTATCACCAAGGCTGGACATGAGCTCCAAAATGAGGCCACCCTTGATTATTCAGGCATTCTACCTGGGGAAATGAATGACTCACTGTTTATGCAAACAATCAGAGCAGTTCTCCCAATAATGGGAATCTTACAAATAGAAACATCTGTAAGAAATTAATGACTAACTCTGGCAGACATTATTAATAATACTACTTCTACCCCAGATGAATACAGATCTGTCTCAACTCATTGGCACAAGCAGTGATGAAACTGCATTGCTCTATATTTCTTTTTGGCTAAGTGATGGTGGTGTCTGTGCCATTGCCAATGCTGCCTGCTATACCTGGATCAGCAAAATAGGAAAGGTAAAATAGGCTAAACATTGCTTTAAGGAAATAGTTACTTGCCTTTCTAACATAGATCCTCATGGTCTATGGAATTTGTTCTTTTAGACTGGGTGTAGAAATTGTGGTGTTCCTGGTTCTGAAGCAACTTATAGGGACTATTAAGTGTTCTCACTGCTGTCATAGTGGTCAAATGACTGCTCTGATAATACAACAAAAAGTCCAAGAAGATCTTGCAATACAATCGTCTATGGAGACAACCGGACCATCTCTGACAGAGGAAGGTCTGAATCTCTAGCCTTTCCTGAATTGGTCAACCAGTCACACGCAAAACAAAGAGAGGACTGAAAGCCTGAATATACGAATGGATGTGAATGGCCATGAGAACAGAATTCTGACTCAAAACTCTGCTGCAATCAGCCTGCAACAATTAGGCTTTGGTCAATGACTGCCAGCTTCCTTATTTTTTGTCCTGGCTTCTAACTCAGGACCAAGCAAAGGAAACCAAATATTCTCCCCAAAACAAATCACATAAGATACCTTGCTTCTAGTTAGCCTGTCTGCAGTTTCCCCATGCCAACAATCTCCAACCAAACCATATATAACTTAAGTCGCCCTTTTTTTCACTGTTGAGATTTCCCATTCCACCAACTGCCTAAGAGTCTTTGTCAAATGCAAGGGATGGTGACTCCATTCCTTGTTATAGCCAGCTCTAAATGCATAACCTCTGTTTGCTCTCTTTTAGGTGATCTTCATTTATTTCCACACAAACATGACCCCTACCACCACCACACATAACACACACAGCAGGACCATGTGCAAGACATTAGAAATCCCAGCAGCCATAAAGGAGGGTCACTCTTCAGTGAGGTACCATACTGTTCCTCTACCCTACCCACCAGTAGGTAGCTCAAGTCCAGTGGCAACCAACTACAAATATGCCCTTCCCCTTGCTTCCTTGGATAATCTGACATCCTATCACTGTACCCAGACTCTGCTCAGAGATGGAGCTTCCTGACCATCCATATACCATGGCAAAGCCATGTGGTTATAGGTTACCACTGTACTGAGAAGTCATTGATTCTCACATAACCACCCCAACCAGGCATTTCCAGACATGGGTAACATTAGACTCTCACTCTAAAGTGACACAGAAATGTTACAATTTTCTGTGTATGTCACAGCCTGAGAAAGCTGGAAAAACACTAAGAAGTTTCCATGCCACACAGTCCTTGGATCTTTTGTACTGTGTGCTAGTTTTTGCCCTGGGAAGGAATCTGTATGGGCATATGGGGCTTTGACAAGATGCCCAAAATGAGAGAAACATTAACAGGATGCTTTTGATGGCCAAGAGAGTCACTCCCCAAGGAAATGAGCTGAAGAGTTGTGTGACTAGGAGGTATTCTGTGCTTTCAAATTCTGAGAAATATAAAAGCTACAAACTGCAATGTGGCTCCAAACAGGTGGGACCCCTAATATTCTCACATTCCCACTGATGGCAAAGCATCTAAATTATACTGATTAATATTAGCAATATTAAATAATATTAAGATTAATTATATCATAACAATATATTGAACACTTAATAAACTTTCATGATATTCCATTCACTATTACCAAGTATTCACATGTTTCTTCTGAATCTCTCAACAGCTTGATGATGCAGGGTCTGTGAGTGAACTCACTGCACAGATGGGGAAACTGAAGCTAATAAAATCAGAGCAAGGTCACAAAGCAGAAGAGAAACTAGAACCCAGCTATAATCAGTTAGACTTCATATCCTGAGCTATCAACTCTAATTTAAAAGGCTTTATATAACCCATACTTGACTGACCACACATTAGCAACTTAGGAATGATAGTTTAATATGAAGAAAACCAAAGGTATACAAGGGAGAGAAGATTCAACATTACTCAGCATCTAAAAATTAATATATAAAATCAAATTTATATCAAATCAGCTATTACTAATTATGTCAATTCTGGTTAGATACTTGTGTTGCACTCTGACAAATACAGAATATAAATTCCTTTCAGTGTTTCAATTTCCTGTGGTTTTAAAATTGACTTTATGTCAGCAATTGTCTCCCAAATTATTTGAGATGGTAGCAACTAAAGTAATTTCATATATTGTAATAGTCTGTTTTATGCACCAGGTCAGCACTTCATCCTCATTTTTCAGCCTAATATTAATGGAAATTTAACTAATATATTTTAATTATAAAGATCCCATAAACTTACATGGAAGCCAAGCTAATATCAACAACAAAAAAAACTATATATCATACTAAACATGTGTGCTATTTCAGAAGAAGTAGATTCAATAACATGATATTTTTATAGAGAGTCCATTTCTATAAACTAAAAAGAGGAGGGAATTTGAAACTCATTTAGTCTATTCAACCTCAGGATGTGTTACTTCCTAAATCTGAATATGGTATATGACTAATCTGGGACATCACCATACCATGAAAGCATACTTAAGACTCAACCAGGGATTAGTTGCAGAGCTTTTTGGCTTCCCCATCTCACCACCTCCACCCATCCCAACTTTATGCTAGAAATAGACAGCAGCATATTGGTCTAAACCCCAGGTCAGTAAACTTTCCTGTAAAGGGCCAGATAGTAAATATTTTAGTCAATGCCAACCAAATATTCTCTGTCACAGCTATTCAACTCTGCCAATGTAGCACAAAAGCAGCCCGAGAGAATGATGTGTGGGACCCAAGGAATTTAACAAAAATCCCCTACCCCTGGACAAGCAGAGCAAGACTAACTCCATTTTGTGCTACACCCACCATCTCATGTATAACCCCCACATGACCTACTTATTGCTTAAGACACTCCCCCACCCTAGTCAAGCTGCTGAGCACACCCTTACTGGAAACCGGCTCATATAGGAATGCAGAACCCCTAACTGCCAAAGAATGTAAACCCCGCCTTTTGCCCTCCAAACTTGTGCGCCAATTCTGACCAGAGTGATAGGCTAGTTCACACAGTTACTATAGGGTAAATTGTAATTCAATTGGCCACCTGCGTGTGGACTGACATGACTATGCAACTTTCTGTGTGTGTTACAATCTCATTGGCCACTGGCCATATAAAACTGCTCCGCCTCTTAACCTAGGGGTCCAAGTCCCTGCTCTGCTGTGTCGGGTACACTTGGGCCCAAGCTCGAGCTTGCAAATAAACCCTCATGCGTTTGCATCGGTATCGGCTCCTTGGTGGTCTCTCAGATTCGAAATCAGGGGCATTACAGATGAAATAAATGAATGTAGCTATTATATAAACTTTATTTTTATTTTTAATGAATTTATTTTTAAATTTTATTTATTTGTTTTTAATTTATTTTATAAACTTTATTTCTGGATATGGGCATTAGTATTTCATGTAATTTTTGTGTGCTCTGAAATACTGTCCTTCGGATTTTTTTCAACTATTTAAAAATAAAAATCCATTCTTGCTCATGAGCTTTATGAAAACAGGAAGTGGAACTGACTTGGCCCTCGGGTCCTAGTTTGCTGACTCCTGATCTAAAGCAGAATTGTCCAGTTATGTTTTGTTTTGTTTTATAATCACATCCTCAATCAAGTTCACACCTTGCGTCTCCACCTCCGTGCAGAGATCATCTAGTATCTGTTTTCAAACAATAAATACTGCTAGTACTTATTAAGTGCTTACTGTATGCCCAGACATATATGAAGTGCTTTGAGCGCTTTGAGGAATCATTTCATTCATTCCTCTCCCTAATGTTAAACGTGGGTTCTATCATTATTTTCATTTTACAGATGAGAAAACTGAGAGAGAAGTAACTTACCCAAGATCATGAGACTAGAGCTAAGCAGGCTAACTCCACAGTCCTTGCTATTAGTACCCCACTTTTAGATGTCTTCCTAAAAGGGCTTCTATGGGGCAGAAGGCAGGAGAGAAAAGTAAGAGTCAACCAGGAAGCTTTTAACATGAAGAGTAACAAAGAGGAAACATCAACAGATCACAGGTCACAGCCACCAACACACTAAGAAAAGCTCCTATTTCTAAATTTCTTTCAAAAATGACTAGTTCTGTCATCTCTCTCATTTAACAGTGAACTCTGTCAGTTTCAATGTAGCAGTATTTATCAATGAGTGTGAGTATGAAGAACTAGGGTCTGCAAAAATCTGTCCAGAAAGGCCACCCTCATATTTTAGCTTTTTTCAAATGGATGACACCAGCCTTCCCTACATGTTCTTCCTTGGTACTTGCATCAAAGGAGGGACCCAGGATGCTTCCAAGGTTACCAGGTCATATCTGCCCATATACAAAGGGAGATTTACATTGTAATTGTTCACCAAAATCCTTCCCTCTGGGAAAGAAATCCCACACTTCTCTTCTTGGAATGACAAAGCCAGGACCCTGGAGGCTGGGCTAGGTGTGGGAGAGGGGCAGGAAAGGGAGAATGGAAACAAGAGGAAGTGAACTCTAGGGCCAAAGGAGCTCCTAAAACATCAGGTCTGAGAGAGCAGAAAGAGACACAAGAATTAGGTCTAAAGTCAAGGGTGTTCATGTGGGGCCAGGCAAACAGGGTGGGTCCAGGAAACTGAGCACAAGAAAGAAGCTGATACTGGTGAAAAGAGAACGAAAAGTTTTTATTGAACCTGTGGCCTCTTCCACTCCTTTGTACTGAGCACCACTTTGTGCCACAAACCTAAGCCTTGGGGATGTAGCCGTGGACAACACAGACATGGTCTCCGCCCTCACTGGTTTACAGGCAATTGACGGAAGGCAATCCACTAATGAAAATAAAGGTAGAGGAGCTGACCATGAGGAAATACTGAGTCCTATGTGAATACCAATTGGAAGAGAACCATTAAGGATGCTGCATCTTTAAATGCCTTAAAAAGGCAGTTTTTTTTAACATTTTATTTAATTTTTTGAGAGCCAGAGTGCAAGCAGGGGAGGAGCAGAGAGAGAGGCACAGGATCCAAAGCAGTCTCCAGGCTCTGAGCTGTCAGCACAGAGCCCAATGCAGGACTCGAACTGGTGAATGCAAGATCATGACCTGAGCCGAATGCTCAACCGACTATCTTACAATCGAATGTGCATCTTACACTTGCCCAACCGACTGAGCCACCCAGGCACACCCAGGCAGTTTCTTAAAATGGTTTCCAGTGATCCCCATCTCCTGACACACATGCCCTTCAGGGTGGGCCTAACCTACCAACTTGCTTCAATTGAACAGAATATTGCAAAAAAGATGGGATGTCACTTCTGAGATTAGGTTATTAAACACTGTGACTACTGCCTTGCTTACACCCTTTCTCCTTCTTGCTCTCTCTTGCACATTTACTCTGAGAAAAGCCAGCTTCCCATATATGAGCTGCCCTATGGAAAGGTCCAAATGGCAAGGAACTGAGGACAGCCTCCAACAACAGCCCATGAGGAACTGGGGCTCTCAGTCCAACAGGCTACAAGGAACTAAATTCTGCAACAACCTCATAGATGAGATTGGAAGCAGATCCTCCCCCCATCTGTCCTTCAGATGAGACTGTAGCTCCAGCTGCACACTGATTACAACATAACAGAGACCCTGAGTCAGGGGATCCAAGTAAGCTGCTCCCAAATTCCTGACCTACAGAAACTATGAGATAATAAGCATCACTGCTGGAAGCACTAAGTTTTGGAGATATTTGTTACACAGCAACAAATAAACTAATACAGATACCACACCTGGTTGCCCAGAAAATACCACTAAACTTTTCAAATTTCTCTTGTTTCCCACAAAAAAAATTATTTTTTTTAAATATTTATTTATTTTTGAGAGAGAGAGAGCAAGTACAAACATGGGAGGGGCACAGACAGTGGGGGAGAGAGGATCTGAAACAGGCCCTGCACTTACAGCACAGAGCCCAACATGGGGCTTGACCCCACAAACCACGAGATCATGACCTGAGCCAAAGTCAGATGCTTAATCGACTGAGCCACCAAAATGCCCCAAAAGAAACTTTTCATAGGGTATTATTCACTGCCCAAGTCCAGAAGCTCTAATATGGTAACACTGACATTACAACTGAAAATCATCCCTCCCAATAGGTTGGACTGAACTGGTTCCAACTATTCCACAGAGAATCTCACTTGTTCCCAGAGAAGAAATGTGAATGAAGAAAGTCCCTCTTTAGCCAATTGGCTGAGTGTAAGAATTGGGGTAGAGTAGGGAGATTCTAGTAAAACCAGAACGGCATAAAATTATAGTAAACAAAGAAGTCAAAATAAATAGGAGGAGACTGTTTCTAAAATATAACTTGGGAGGCAACAGGTAACTAGCTTTCCCTACATTTATTTTTCTCAAGTGTAAGATGCACATTCGATTATAAGATAGTATTTCAGCGCTCCCACGGCACTCTATATCTCCCTGCATCAAATCCCTTAAGATTCTCAACTGCAACTGAACTGTTTACTGTCTATTTTCTCCCATTAGAGTGGAGGGCCAATGTCAGTCTCAATCGCCACTGTATCCTCAGTGTCTAGTACAATGCCTGCCACATAGTAAGAATTTAATATATTTTTACCAAATAAGTAAAACATGATCTCATTTCTTTAATAAGAAATATGCACAGAAGATGAGAAAGAAATACATCAAAACATAAGAAGTCATGACCACAAATGGAAGTCAGCTCCATTTTTTATTTTCTTTGATAAACTTGTCTGCATTTTCCAGAATGGTTTTAATGCAAAAAGAACTACCAGAAACCACTGTAAAACAGACTTTTGGACCCCATGACATTCACTTTTACAATTTTATCATCTTGACATTGCTCCCATAACTTTCCAAGTTTAAAGACTTATTTATAATAGATTGTCATCTTGCTTGTCAATTTTTCAACCTGACAACTGAATTCTTAAATGCCATGTGGAAAAAATATAAGAGATCAACACCTGCAGAGCGATAAATATAATTAATCATTTCATACTTTAGGCCCCAAAACAGGTATCAAATGGGAGAAAATATTGTATTACAAATAACCACATGAGAATCTGTGGATTGTGCAGTACATTAGTTCCACCAGTCTCTGAGATGTTTTGCAGCATCTAACCTACAAGATGATTACCCCCAAATGTAGTCAATTAAGTAGAAAGAGATTTAGCACATATGTATGTAAACTTCATATGTTTATCATAAATCACTGGACTAAGTCACAAAAGTAGCAGAAAACAGGAACCTTCCCAGAGTTCAATACCTTCCATTTTGGAAACAAAAGGCAGCCATGTGAAACTACTTTCCAGATGCACTTTAGGTTTACACAGATAGAAAACACTTCTTCCATATAATTCCAAGTTCCAAAGACAGCTCAAAATCATCCACATTTCTCCAGTTTACAACTTAACCAGGTAAACAAGATGAATTGGGCTCAGAGGCAGGCACCCATTCCTGCCTCATCATGACTATACTGATGGTGTGCCAGTAAAAGTTATGTGACATCTCCACTGCAATAGGGGCATTCTGATTCTGGCAGATGTACCTCCATTCAAAAAGTCTTGCCCCTTAGGTTAGCTCTGCATGGTCTAATGGAAATATAAAGCAAGCTACATATGTAATTTTATATTTTCTAGTAGCCACATTTTATTATTTTTCTTCTTCAAATTTTTATTTAAATTCTAGTTAACATACAGTGTAATATTGGTTTCAGGTATAGAATTTAGGGATTCATCACTTACATTCAACACCCAGTGCTCATCATAACAAGTGCCCTCCTTAATATCCATCACCCTTCTAGCCCATTCCCAACTCACCTCCCTCCATCAATCCTCAGTTTCTTCTCTATCGTTAAGAGTCTCTTATTGTTTGCTTCCCTCTTTTTTCCCCCTTACCATATGTTCATCTGTTTTGTTTCTTAAATTCCACATATGAAATCATATGGTATTTGTGTGTCTCTCCCTGACTTATTTGGCTTAGCATAACAAACTCTAGCTCTATCCATATTGTTGAAAAAGGCAAGATTTCATTCTTTTTGATGGCTGAGTAATATTCCATGGTGTGTGTGTGTGTGTGTGTGTGTGTGTGTGTGTGTGTGTGTGTGTATCTTCTTCATCCATTCATTAGTAGGTGGACATTTGGGCTCTTTCCATAGTTTGACTATTATTGATAAAGCTACTATAAACCTTAGGGTGTATGAACTCCTTCGAATCTGTTTTTGCATCCTTTGAGTAAATACTTAGTAGTACAATTGCTGGGTTGTAGGGTAGTTCTATTTTTAATGTTTTGAGGAACCTCCATCTGGTAGCCACATTTTAAAAATGTAAACACAGGGGCGCCTGGGTGGCTCAGTCGGTTAAGCGGCCGACTTCGGCTCAGGTCATGATCTCGCAGTCTGTGAGTTCGAGCCCCGCGTCAGGTTCTGTGCTGACAGCTCAGAGCCTGGAGCCTGTTTCGGATTCTGTGTCTCCCTCTCTCTGACCCTCCCCTGTTCATGCTCTGTCTCTCCCTGTCTCAAAAATAAATAAAACGTTAAAAAAATTTTTAAATAAATAAAATAAAATAAAAATGTAAACACAAAGAGGCAAAATTAATGTTAGTATTTTTTATTTAACCCAATATATAAAAAGTATCATTTCAACATGCAATCAACATTAAAAGTTGCTGACACGCTTTACAATCCTTGTTTGTACTCAGTCTTTTAACCCCATGTGTATGTCACACTTAAAGCACATCTCAGTTTGGATGGCCCACATTCGAAATGCTCAATCACCACATGTGGCTCACGGCTACCATATTGGATAGTACAGGGTTAGTGCATTTCTCCTACCTTACTAATCAGTAGAGACTTTTTTGTGTTATCACTTACCATATGTCATCTATCACAAATTTAAACTAAAGCCCAACCACACAGAGATGCAAAAGCAAAATAACCTGGTGCAGCCTCTATTCACTCATGAAATAACATAAATAGTGAGCACTATCTTCATGCCAGGCGTGAAGCGAAGCACTTTACATAGCTCATTTCATTTAATGCTCACAACAACCAAATAACGTGCAATGTAATACCCATTTTACAGATAAGAAAACTGGAACACAGAAAATTAATAATCTGCCTAAGGCATTCTTCTAGCAGGTGGTAGTGCTTGGATTTCAACCCAAACAGGCTGACTCTAGAACAGGCTGACTCTAATTCATCATACTTACTCAACAATAAAGAGTAAAGAAAAAAACAGGAGATAAATGGCTAAGAAATCTTACTCTAATGTGAGTGTGCAGATCAGAAAAGATTCAGGGAAATATCTGAAAAGGCTGGGACAGAAATGGAGGCTTAAGGTACAAGGATAAATTCATCTACAAGGTATGGAAAGGAGAGAGCAAGAAACATGTTCAAGGGGAAAAACAAATTGGCAATGAACTGAAAATTTTTATGTCAGCAACTGATGATGAGGAGGAGGAGGAGGATGAGAATGATCATTATGTTATAATTTTAATAAGAACTAACATTCTTGGAGCCTTTGCTCTGGACCATGCACTGTGCTAAAGACTGAGTTTCTCAATCCCAGTACTACTGACATCTTCAATGTCTCATTGCTGAGAAGCTCTCCTTCTGCTACAACCACCTTAGCTTCCCCTTCCATCTTGTGCTCCTTGAGCTGTATTTCTACCCATGTTTTCATGGTTAATTACCCTTCTGGTTGGCATGGTATGAGTGAACAAATAAACATTTAAAACCCAAATACCTCCTTATGGAGAATGTATCCTCATGTTCTTAATACAAAAGCCTAACCAACAGCAATTAAAAGCCACAAATATCACCTTTAATATAAAATGAGATGTGCCTATAAATGTAAACTTCACAAATGGATCTAAAGAGAAGTTGTAAATTTGTTCTTGAAATATTAAACACATGGGAAATAGAAGCTAATTGTTTTGTCCTATTTTAGTATGTGAAAATTACTTATAATCTGCCTGTTAAACAATTCAAAATTATTTTAAATGATAACTGAATATCAAACTAGGCCAATTTACACCTACAATCCCTCTGAAACCACCTAAAAACTGGGACAACAGCAGAAGAAAAGAAAAACATTTCTATGTGTGCCAATTTCTTTCTGTTTCTTAACCATCAGTCCCCAAGGCTAAGAGAGGGAAAATCAGAAAAGTTTAACTACACACAACCAATTAATAAGATAGCACTTTCCAAGCTTTGCAAGTTTTGCATTATTTGATTTGACTAGGCCAGGGAAAATCCTAAGACTCACACGTAAAACAAGGCATTATTCCAATGTCGCTCACAGGGAATTTCAGGTTTTTTAAGGAAAAATATGAGAATTTTTTTCTAACCACTTCATCGTTAGTAATTCTAAAGAACTATATGTTTTTTAATGCCTTTGCCCCATCTCAAAGAAGGAAAGAGCATTAGAATTCATATTTATTTAGTTTTTCATCAAAAATTATTTAAAAAGTTGTCTATGCTATGGTGTCCAAATAGAATCAAGCTTTTTCCACCAGTTTCCCAAAAGAGCTCTTAGCAATTTGAAGTCTTCGTGATCTTAATAAGTCAATAGTCAATTTTCAGTTATCACATTACCTGATCTTTCTGAAGCATTTGAAACAATTGATTATGCCTGGCCTTGTGAAATACTTTTTTTCACTTGACTTCAAGGATACCATACTCCTTATTTCATTCCACCTCAACTACTTGACCTGTTAATGTTGCAGTATCTGAGGGCTTAGTTCTTGGCCATTCTTTCTTCTCTGTTTATACTATATAGTTTATATAACACTCATGCTCTCGGTGATCTGATCCAAACTTCTGCTATCAGTTCCAAATTTATATCTTTAGCCTGACTGTCTCTCCCTTGAATTCCTAATGTATAGAGACTAATTATCTCCACTTAGATGCCTAACAGACATCCCAAGTTTCACATGGCCAAAACCAAATACCTTAGAACCATTCTCAATATAATATATACAAATGGAGGGGAGGATATACACACCCATAGAATATCATTCAGCCCCCCAAAAAGAATGAAATCTTGCCATTTGTGACAATACGAATGAGCCTAGAGAGTACTGGGCAATGAATAAGTCAGAGAAAGACAAATACCATATGATTTCACTTATATGTGGAATCTAAAAAGCAAACAAAAAAATGAACACACAATAGAAAACAGACTCATAAATATAGAGAACAAATTTGTGGTTGCCAGGGCAAAGAGGTTAGGGGAATAGGCGAAATAGGTGAAGGAGATTAAGAGGTACAAGCTTCCAACTATAAAATAAATAAGTCATGAGGATAAAAATTATATCATAAGGAATATAGTTAATAGTATTATAATAACTTTGTATGGTGACAGATGGTAACTACACTTATGATTAACATTTTGTAATGTATATAATTGTGAAATCATTATGTTGAAATTAATATATCATATGACAACTACACTTCTATTAAAAATAAATTTTAAAAAGAGAGGGCAAAAAGAGAAAATGGAAAGGGTTGTTTATTATGAATAAATGAAAGACCCAACTACATCTTAAGAGTGAACATAACTCCAGAAAAATTAAGAAATCTTCTAGAAACTATTAGGAAAACAGTCAAACAAAGCTTGTATCTACACTGTGAGGCCCCAGACTGCTTGGTAGAAGAATGACCATCGGTGGAAAATCAAGAGAGACCCCAAATTCAATAACAGAAAAAAATAATTTTGTCAACTACAAAATATTCTAGATGAAATTAAATATCAAGGATTAAGTCAGAATGAAACACCTCAAGCATCCCAGATTCCTCTGACTGTTGTTCCTGGTACAATGCTTACAGAGAGCAGCTCTGATTATACTTTTTCTTAGTTTATTTTGATAGAACCAGATCATGGAATTACCCTCAGAATTTCCCAACCCTGGAGACCCTCCAAACCTTCTGGAGAGATTCTGGAAATACAGGCTCCATTCTAGACACTAAATCAGAATCTCTACAGTTGGGTGTTGCTACCTGTTTTTTATTATTTTTTAAATTTCCCCCAGGTGATTCTTATGACAAGTGAGTCTTGGAAACTGTTGGTCCAGATCCCACTCCTCTACTGGTTTTCCATGCTAGAGAGATACCATTAGTAATTGGCTCTGGCAGTGAATAAGGCACCACTGTCACAGGGAGACAGCTACTGCTATTAAATATGAATTCTAGACCACACAGAAACATGTAGAAGTGCATACAATATAATGCCAATTCTAAAGCCAACACCAAATACAAACACTTTGTGTAATTTAAGATTGTGGCCAGGTAAAATAATGGGTACAACATAAGCTCTTTCATCCAACATGAATAGTATATGAAGGTGATTACAACAGACCCTGAAACCTTCTGTTGACAGCAATGAGTTGCCTAGAACCACCTGTGAGAAAGATTCAGGTGGTTTTCAAGTGTCCTCCTGTCACAGATATCCCTTAGATGAAAAGAAGATCCGCCACTGACATTCTCCCTCACTATACCATCTCTATTTCAACTCAACAGCAACAGAAATCCAATTGCAGTGATCACAACCAACAGGTCTTTGTTTTACTTTACAAAATAAGAAGTCTGGAGGCAGGTGGTTGCTGGCATCAGTTGTGCCATTGAATGATGCCATCCAAAACCCCTATTCTTTCAGTCTTTCTTCATTCTTATCTCCATACTTGCATCACCAAAGCAAAATGGCCACTTCAGCTCCAGCATCATGTCCATGTCAAACCAAAAGGAAGTGGAAAAGGGGAAGATATCAGCTTTCCCAAAACCTCCCTCCAGTAATTTTCCTCTTATGTGTCAGTAGTCCATGGGTAACATGATCACTCCTAACTACAAGGGATGCTAGGAAATAAAAATTTTATCAGAGGAAGTAAGATTATCTTGACCAGTTTATATCAGCTTCTGGGCTTGGATATTGGCGATCCAAACAAAATCAGTTTCTATTACCAAGAAAGATGAGTAACAGTTGTTGAGTAGAAATAGTCTCTACCACAACTTTCTTGCCTGAGTTTAGAAATAAATATGACAACAACAAAAGAACTGACATGCTTTGCTTTAATTTAATCCCATAATTTCTAAAGAACTATGACAGGCCAACCATTACGCAGTCACATCAGGGGCTAAACTGGGATCGGACAATGGCTCTGTCTGGAACTTAACCCAACTGGGATTTACAGTCAAGCCAAGGAGATAAGACTTGACTACAGTCAACCAGAATTGAGGCATGTTAAGATGCATAAATACATACTATTAAAAAATATACCAGAAATGTGCTATAGTGAAATAGCATCAAAAGAAAAGTCAGTAAAATATACGAATTTAATACTTACATTAAAATTTTAAAGTGTGTCCAAATTTCAGCTAAATTATAAATACAATATAGACATTAGGAAATGTCAAATCAACTTTAAAAATGCAAAATCCTGGGGCTCCCAGGTGGCTCAGTCAGCTAAGCATCTGACTCTTAATTTCGGCTCAGGTCATGATCTCACAGTTTGTAAGATGGAGCCCTACATCGGGCACCATGCTGACAGCATGGATCCTGCTTGGGATTCCCTCCGACTCTCCCTCTGCCTCTTCCTGCATGCTCTCTCTCTTCTCTTTTAAAATAAGTAAATAAGTGAACTTTTAAAAAATGTAAAAGTGCTATGAATTGAAATAATTCATAATCACTGTGAAAGATTTAACAGTTGTTATTATGACTATACAGCCCCATACACACACACACACACACACACACACACACACACACGAAATCTCTGCTATGAAGTTCAACAATTCTGACCTTCATCTAACTTTGCCTAACCCTCAAGAATTCTCATCACATTGTACATGTTCCTGGTTTCTCTTTAACCTGCATAATGCAAAGTGATTTTTTAAATCTTCTAAAATGAGCATGCCAATAAAGTGGGCAGTGTACCATACTAAAGATTATTTCCCTGGTGTCCCTCCCATGTTTGACTATTCATAGTCTCTGCCATGTTGTGTCTATAAAACCTGAGATTAGGTCAGGGAGGTGCAGGATAATATACTTTCACCATGACAACACCATCGCCTCTGCTAATGCATCCAAGCCTTCAAAAATAATGAGATTTTAAAACCTCTCTAGTTGGGCCTTCTCACTGCCTGAACATAGGAGAGGCTAATCAAATTCCATTTCAAAGAAAAATATCATTGCCCTTCTGTCACCTCTTTCTTTTCCAAGAGTGTCCTCTCAAGAAGTGTATGACCCAGCCATCAATGCTAAAGAGACATGATTGATTGGGTAAGGGGCAGAGAGGTATCATGTTCCTGTCTCTAACTTTCTTTTTCAAGAAAAGCTGTCTGCTTGTAACTAGAATAATTTGGTATATACAGAAAACTGGAATTTGCAGATGAATACTGTATCTTCTCATACATTTGTAGACAGACATGATCCTCACAGATGATTCCTGTTTTCATCTCCCATTCTTATTCTTCCCCATGATCACTCCTTTCCTTTGGGTAAAACTTTTCCAATGTCATATATACATATCCAATTCCCAACTCATCATTTTCATAATGAATAGTTACGGAGCACTTATTGTGTGCTAAGACTATGCTCAGCCCTAAGCATACAATGGTACCCAAAAGTATCCACAGACCCATCCCTCGTGGAGCTTAAAGTTTAGACTTTCCATGGCTATTTCAAATGTCACCTCCTCCAGGAGGCCTTCCATGGTTCCTTTCCTTATTCTACACACCTACATCTGTACTACTTTGTATGGCAACTGCATACACATCACATATCTCCTTTCATCCAGAAGCTTAGGCCCTTATTCATTTTTGAACCCCAATAGCATCTCACCTGATACCTTGCTTATAGGCAGACCCCCATCCCCAAATTATAAACTGAATAAAAAACATAAGGGGAAAAAAAAACGTGGCAAGTTTCAAAATCAGGACTAACTACATTTCCAGAGTCTAGAGAGAAATTACAGGTAGGAAGATACATTTATGAAAATTATGGGGCAACAGAACATTCATAGTATTAGGAGACAAAGAGTACAAAAATTATGGTACACCTATTATAGTACTCTTCTTGTAAGGATGAAGAAGGAATAGCTCACTTTCTGGTCTGACCACACTCTACCTGGGGAAAACCAAAAATATAAGCCAGTTAGGCAATAGCTGTTTGGTATTAAATACTGATCACAGGGGGAAACTACTACAAGTGGGGGATGGAAATATATCAAGGAGTTGAGTTAACAAATGCAGAAGAAACTGTGTCAGTCATCCAGACTCTGAGGTGAGAGTCATAGTTCACTGAGAAAGAGAGCAAACAAAATGCAGAAAAAAAAGCAGGTCTCACTGTGTAATGATCTGTATTAATTCTACCATAAGAGTAAGGCACACAGAAGGAACCTGACTAAGCAATGTTCTTGATCTCTAGACCTACATACATAATATTCAGTTACTCGGAAAGGGGTACCCTAGCTCATGCCAATGGCATGACAATGATAAAAGCCACCTTCAAATGAAATGAAACCATCTCACCTACAATGGCAGATGAGGTCAACACATGGTCTTATTAGTGCCACCTTAGGAGTTGTGCTACAGAAAGAATGATGTCCCAAAAAGAAAAACTAGACATTAGGTTGAACCTCTCTTGAACCTCTCAAGAGAGCTGGCCTATTGCTTCTCCAGCTGACTTTGGTTGGAGTCAGCAGAGATAATAAATCATACCATTGTCTATTCCCATTATCTCACTCTGTCTACCCTTTAATTCAGTGCTTGGGAGAAAACCCCAGAAATCAGGAAGCCTAAACTGAGAACCCATAAATGTCAGATGTCATTCTCTGGGTAAAGAAAGGTTCAACATATTCAAGAAACCTGCAGGAATCTGTTGTCTCTTGATGTAGGAGGGCTAGACCCATCCAGATGGGAGGCCAAGAACAAGAAGTTAACAACAACTAACCGCAGCTCTAAAACTCCCAACTTCACAAAGGCTGCTAAATTTTGTGGTTGAATCTACAGGTGACTCTGAAAGGGAGCCTAAAATAGGGCTGAAATTTTAACAATGAAAATGATCTTAGTTAAAAATTCCTTCTTCCATTCAAAACAGAGTCAATAAATAAATGTCCATGTTTAACTCAGGAATGGAATAAAGTGTTCTTACAATAAAAGAAATAATCCTTTTCTCAAAACCTCTCTCAACAGGATAAAATGCCCTGATTAGTAACTCTGTTAATTAGCTTTTCCATCAGCTTTTCCATCAAGTGTATTTTACCCTCTACAAAAGATCTATCACTCAACCTCTTAGAAATCCTCCTGCTGAGTTTCAGGGAAAAAGATTACAACCAACTCAACACTGGGTTTCCAATATCGTTCTTATTCATACAACAAAAATAGAATTTCGTGACTTTCTTCTCATAGCTTGCTTTTCAAACTAAACTGACCCTATGTGATTAAGTAATGAGAATGTTATAAGCTACATTAACAATGAAAAGCAACAAAAAACAGTGAATGGTAGTGACTGGCTGCCTACAGCACTGGGTTTAGAAAGATTCTAAAGCAAAAACTAGGTTTAGTGTAGCAGGAAAGTCTCATGATTGATTAGTAATTTCTGCCGTTGAAATGGAGAGAAGTATATTTGTCATCGGGGCAATCTATATACACACTAGTTGGAAACAAGAGGAAAGAATTGAGAAACATTTTCAATAGCAAGAAGATTACTAAATTGTTCTATTTTTAAGATTCTGCTAGTTCACATGCAGCATAAGAGTTCAATGACCTGGCCTGATGAAAGGGTGAGATTATGATGCCACCAAATGTAATCTAATGCTTTGGGTCTAGATCCCATCCAGGATTAACAGGAAGCACTATTCACAAAGACCCCTCCCCAGTTGGAGGAGACCACTCATTTTGCTGTACTCGAACAGCCTAATAGAGCTGTGGGCAAAGGGCTATGAAGAAAAAAGAACTGTACTTGGAGCACCTGCTCCAATATCTAAATTTGACTCAGAATATGTCAGACTGACCCTTGAGCCTTAGTTTTGTCATCATTAAACGGTGATAATGGTTCTAGCACTCATCTCATTTCTTGTGGAAGTTAAAATGAGAACCTAAATGAAGCATTCTGACCATAGCATACCTTGAACACCTTTTGATCTCACATCTAAAAGACATTCCAAAAATAAATGCTAAATTAGGTTCCCAAATACCAACATTGCAAATTATTCTCCACTGAAAGATAACCATGAGGCACAAGAGGTTGAGTCTCCCCACCCCCCTCCCTGCCATCCCCTGGATTGAAGTCACAGTGTCACTCCACCTAAGTTGCCTAGTCACAGCTTGCAATGTGCACCATTAACCACACCCCCCTCACCAGTGAGGGGATAAGAACAAAATAATGTCAATAATTAACTTCTGTCTAGAACTTTAGAGTTTATCAATAATTGACCACAAAAAGACCCTCATATCCACTAGTGGTATTACCATCATTCCCATTTTTAGAATAGGAAGACTGAGAAAGAGAAAGATTAAAGGAATAGGAAGTGGGGGACAGGGAGAGGGTTGTAACCTTGATTCCAAATGTCATGCCCTGTCTATTGTTTAAAGTAACAATCATCAACTCTAGTAAGTAGGTAAATTGTGACAGCTGAATGATGACCCCATATTCTCTGTTATTACTTAAGAAGAGATCAAAGAAAATGAGCTTCAATTATAGAGATAGAAACTGAGGTTTCATATATGGTAGAGTGTACTGGTAAAGCAATCATGCACAGGAATGGGTTACTAATGAGAACATCTCTCCAGGGGGTAGAAAAACATGCCTGTAATTAGATACTTTGTTTATTTGCCAAATGAAAATAGGCCTATAGATTTTAGAAAAGAATACTAATAATAAACTTTGGCCCCTGGACATCATATTATCCCAAATCATATCTGATGGAAGATTATTTTTTCCATTCCATGAACGCTATTCAGTTTGAAGCCAAATCAAGCATTTACCATGCATCTACTGTATACATAGTAAGCAGCTGACATGCTGTGCAATGTATTCAAGTAAATATATTATAACCCTTAGTGAAAATATTAGCAAAGATGCTATCCTCTGCTAGATAAAAGTGAAGAAGCTCTTCAAAGAAATTCACAATTTTAAAGAAATGGTTTTAAAGAAATGTTTCAAATATCAAAAATATCAAGATGCAAGCAGATTCCTCCAAGCAAAAGTGTGTATGTGTGTATATATGAATGCCCATGTAACATTTAATGCCACCACCCAGTTTTATTTCCTTTGTATTTTATGACCATAAGCTGTGGAAATATCTCACTTACATCTATGGCTCTACATCTTGAACCAAGTTAACTTCATGGAATGTTAATTTCATTGTGCTATTTGCTACCAACAAAAGCATCCTCTATCTACCTATTGGGTCTTATAATAGGACAATTTAAGAAAGAAGTTGTAGGCATGTACACAGTGACTCAAAACTCACTGATTCTACAGGGAGATGAAAAATATTTACATGGACTCCCTTATTGAGATGCATTTTGCCCAAAGGTACTCATACTAACTTCTGTCTATCCTCCTTCTTTGACCATTATATTAGAATTCACAAAAGTATAATATAGTCCTCTCTCAGAGCAAACTAACAGGATGGGGCAGAGTTAACTAGCTTTCCATGGAGGTAAAAAGGAGGAAAAAATCCTGAATGTGTATTTTAAAATGTCACTTGGACATGAGACTTTTATACAAATTTCAATAGTAAATGGCTTCCAATAAAGAGAATGTTAGTTATAATCACAGAATGTCAGTGAACAAAGACCTCATATTTGTAACCCTCTCCTTACTAGCCACTCACTGTGGCTGGCGAAGTCCAAACAAGCTGCGTTGGCCAAGGAAGTCCTACTACTTGGCAACTACCAAGCTCCCAAATCTCACCTGAAACTGCCCTCCTTTTAGCTCTTTCTTCTCCAAAATTTCCTTCCAGTTCCTCCCACTCACCACTTCCTCAAGGTCTCCACACCTGCTATTCCCTTACCTGGAATATCCTGTACTTCTACCTTTCCCCAGTCACCCTTTATATTATAGCTAAAAAATCACTCCCTCAGAGAATCTTTCTCTGTGTCTTACACAGAGGCTTCCGTTATGGCCCACAGTTATGCCCTCTTTCCATACCACTTAACCATGTTGCAATTCATTATCTGTATAGCTATTTAGGAACTATCATGCTACACTATAAGTTCTTGAAACCAAGAATTAAGTCTGTCTTTTTCACTCCTGTATCCCTAATAGTTCAGACAGTTTCTGGCACATGGCTTTATAAATTCATAGAATAAATGAAAGAATGAACTGAATTGAATAATTAGAAAGTTCTCCAACCAAGAACCTTTTTCTTCTGTATAGACAGGTAATAGGCATTGCATAATAAAATGAATGCAGCAAAATGCTAACAATCTATGATTCTAGAAAAAAAATACATATGGATATCCTTTGTACTTCTCTTGCAAATTTTCTTTTGTTTGATATTGCATCAAAATAAAAAGCTATCCCCCCTCCCCCCCTCCCAAAAGAACCTTTTTTCTCCTTTATTATTTTCCCAAATCAAACACGGGCTAGTTGACTGAAAGCCAGGATCAGCAAACCACAAGCTACACTACTAGAAACCTCAGGAAAGACCATGAAAGAGTCATAGCACAATGTTTAGTGAGCTATCAGTCAAAAGTTTCTTTTTCAGGAGATGAAACATTCTAAAATTGATAGTAGTGATGTTTTCTCATCTCTTTGAATATACTAAAAATTATTGAATTGTACACTTTAAGTGGGTGAATTGTATAGTATGTAAATTATACCTCATTAAAGCTGTTATTTAAAAAAATTTCAGACTTTAAGCTATAAAAACCAAAGTGCCAGGGTCTTTATTTCAAACCTATATTCTTTTTTTTTCTTTTCAAATTTGTATTTAAATTCTAGTTAGTTAACAGATAGTGCAATATTGGTTTCAGGAGAATTCAGTGATTCATCACTTACATACAGCACCCAATGCTCATCATAACAAATGCTCTCCTTAATGCAGATCACCCATCTAGCCCATCGCCCACCCTCATCCCTCCATCAACCCTCAGTTGTTCTCTATTGTTAAGAGCCTCCTAGGGTTTGCTTCCTTCTTTTTTCTTTTTGTCCCCCTTCCCATATATCCATCTCTTTTGTTTCTTAAATTTCTTAAATTTGTTTCATAAAATCCACATTTGTCGATTTATGATTCCACAAATCATATGGTATTTGTCTTTCTCTGCCTGACTTATTTGGTTTAGTATAATGCACTCTAGCTCCATCCACGTCACTGCAAATGGCAAGACTTCATTCTTTTTGATGACTGAGCAATATTCCATGATAGTTAGGTAGGTAGGTAGGTAGATAGATAGATAGATAGATAGATAGATAGATAGATAGATAGACAGATAGATCTCCACATCTTCTTTATCCATTCATCAACTGATGGACATTTGTGCTCTTTCCATAGTTTGGCTATTGTTGATAGTGTTGCTATAAACATCGGAGTGCATGTACCCTTTCAACTCTATTTTTGTAAACTTTGGGTAAATACTAATAGTACAATTGCTGGATCATAGGGTAGTTCTATTTTTAACTTTTTGAGGAACCTCCATACTGTTTACCAGAGTGACTATACCAGTTTGCATTCTCACCAACAGTGTAAGAGGGTTCCCCTTTCTTCACATCCCACCAACCCCTGTTGTTGTTTTTGGATTCAGTCTTCAATTGTTAAAAGGGAAACTGGTTTTTGTGGCTTAAAAATGATCCAGTTGGAGACTGCTGTATTTTGAATGGGAATTTCAGGAAAGAATACTTTTACCAGTAGGTTCAGATCTCTTTCCATCCCTTTCACAGAATGGACAGTTCACTAAAGAGAAATTCCAAATAAGTGCTAAACTAATCTACTTAAGAATTTTTTAAATGTAAATTAAAAACAAAATTTAACTTTTTTGCTTATAATACAGATAAAAGGCTCAGGTTTAGAAAATGTGTAGTTAAAAAGGAATTCATGAGGGGTGCCTGGGTGACTCAGTCGGTTGAGCATCTGACTTCGGCTCAGGTCACGATCTCACGGTTTGTGAGTTCGAGCCCCGCGTCGGGCTCTGTGTTGACAGCTCAGAGCCTGGAGCCTGCTTCAGATTCTGTGTCCCCCTCTCTCTCCACCCCACCCTGCTTGTGCTCTCTCTTTGTCTTTCAAAAATAGATTTAAAAAATATACATTTTTTTTTAAAAAAAGGAATTCATGGGATGCCTGGGTGGCTCAGTCAGTTAAACATCTGACTTATTAATTTTTTTTTTAATGTTTATTTATTTTTGAAGGAGAGAGAGAGACAGAGCATGAGCAGGGGAGGGGCAGAGAGAGAGGGAGACACAGAATCTGAACCAGGCTCCAGGCTCTGGGCTGTTAGCACAGAGCCCAATGCAGGGCAAGAACTCACAAGCTGTGAGATCATGACCTCAGCCGAAGTTGAACCCCCAACCAACTGAGCCACCCAGGTGCCCCAAGCATCTGACGCTTG
Organism: Panthera pardus; assembly: GCF_024362965.1. Lineage (NCBI taxonomy): Eukaryota > Metazoa > Chordata > Mammalia > Carnivora > Felidae > Panthera > Panthera pardus. Next base: position 24,676,833 of record NW_026527013.1, read on the forward strand.
ATTTCAGCTTAGGTCATGATCTCATGGTGGTGAGATTAAGCCCCACACTGGGCTCTGCACTGGGTGTGGAGTCTGCTCAAGATTCTCTCTCCCCCTCTCCCTTCATCCCTCCCCTGCTCACATGCTCACACTCTAAAAAAAATTAATAAATAAAAAGGAATTCATACTCACTGTTGGTGGAAGTAGAAATATACACAACCATCTTGAGTACAATTTGGTACTAGCTTTTAAGATTATACATGTTCAGGAGAGCCTACAGGGTTCAGTCAATTAAGCATCCAACTTTTGATTTCAGCTCAGGTCATGATCTCATGGTTCATGAGTTCGCGCCCCACCTTGGGCTCTATGCTGACAGTGCAGACCCTGCTTGGATTCTCACTCTTCCCCTCCATTTGTCCCTCTCCCCGCTCTTTCTCTCTCCCTCAAAATAAATAAACATTAAAAAATAATAATAATCTGGGTGGCACAGTCAGTTAAGCGTCCAACTCTTGATTTCGGCTCAGGTCATGATCTCACAGTTCCTGGGATGGAGCCCCGCATATTGGGCTCCCAGGCTCCTCACTATCAGCTTGGGATTCTCTCTCTCTCTCCCACTCTGCCCCTCCCCTGCTCACACTCACGAGTGCCTGCTCTCTCTCTCTCAAAATAAATAAGCAAACTTTCAAAAAATAAAAAAATAATGGTACTTATCTAAGACTGATGGGATTTCATTTTCTATGTTAAATATTTCTCTCCACTTAGAATTGTTTTACAATTCAAGACTGAATTGTATTACTCTTGCAAGCAGAAAAAAGAAAATTGTTTTGTTTTGTTTTAATTTTCCCTCTCCTTTGTTAGGCTCCCTGGAGAAAGGGGGTGGGGTGGCGGGGGAACTGCAAGAGACAGAAATTGCAACTGTCTCCACTTTCTACCTTCCACTGCAAAAGTCACTCCCCTCCCCTTTTCTTATCTCCCACAGCCCTTCCTTTCCAGACTCTGAAATTTAACCACTTTCTACCTCAAACCTACTGAATGGATCAATCAATTCTAATGCCTTTACCCTCTTGTTGGAGCACAAGCTCCTATAAAACAAAGGACTCAATTCAGTTTATCTCTAGGTCCTCCACAGCATAAAGGACAATGCCTATACACAGTGTTCTGGAGAACTTCAGCAAGCATATAAGAACTTTTAAAGAACAGTTTTTATTGTTAAAGTTTTCTTAATGGCTTGGGTTTTAAAAATTCAAACAGTCCAAAAGAATAAAAATGTCTTCCTCTCATTCTGGAGTCTCAGTTCCCCAGTACCTGTCAATGCCTATTAAATGTCTTGTCTATTCTTTCAGAGACAGTCTGCATATATATTGTATATGCATTCCTATAGCCCCTTTTCTTTACACAAATGGTAACACACGCTCTGTTCTATAGCTTGTTTTTTTTTTCTTAAATAATTATGCAAATGTTTCATATTGGTACATACATATCTGATCAATAATACATTATTAATCTTGTTAAATGCATCCCAATATCATATTTTATAGTTGTACCACAACTAATTTAGCCAGTCTCTCCCTCACATATTTAGTGTGTATATTATTTAGGATAAAGTCTAGCTTTACTCAAGATAACAGTGTCTTAAACAGAATAAAATTATCTTTCTTTATTACCAGAAGGTGTGTAAGTCAGTATGACAGGGCTGTTCTGGTACTCTACAATATCAGGCACCCATGTCTCTCCCTCTTATTATTCCACAAGGAATGGCCTCATTCCAGGTTCACCACATAGCTCCAACTCCAGCTACTATGTCCATACTCCAGTCAACAACAAGAAGGAAAAGAAAGGAGAAAGGCATGCCCTCCCTTTAAGTGCACTTTCCAGAAACTGTATACACTATTACACTTACAACTTAGTGACATGGTCACACACTGTTCCAAAGGCTAAGAAATGCAGTCTTTACTCAAGGCAGCCATGTGCCCATCCTAAACTAAGAATTCTTTTATGGGAATTCACAGAAGAGTCTCTGCCACAGGTTTCTTCCAATCTTTTGCATATCAAACAAAACAGCAAAGAACATCCTACATATCTGCCTTTGAACACTTATATGAGAGTATCTTTGCAGAAATTATGATAAGAATAATATGGGAGGTTTTAGAGACCCTGTTCCAATTCTCTCATTTTACAGATGAGGATTAAGACTCAAAGAAGTGAAGTAACTTGCCAAAAATCACATAACTATCTCCCAGCAGAGTAGGGTTGCCAGATAAAATATAGGACACACAATAAAAATTTAATTTCAGATAAATAAGCAATTTTTACTATAAGTATGTCACATGTAATATTTGAGACATACTTACACTGAAAAATTATCCTTCTGAAATTCAAATTTAACTGCACATCCTAATTTTTATTTGCTAATTCTAGCAACTCTACAGCAGAGCTTTAGAATTTAAATCTCTTGACTTTCATCCCATTTTTATGTACAACATGCACATGTCAAATGGACACTTAGTTAATAATGAAGTAAAGAACACCAATAATCTACAAAGAATATAACTTTCCACCAAAGATTAGCTTTTATAAAGGTTCAGACATGCTATCCATGCCATATGCTTAAGTAAGTTTTTCTATGTCATAAATACATGGGTAACAAACCAACTGTTCTATGGAGGTTACAGTAAATCCATCCATCAGCGCCAACCTGCTCTTGTTCAAAATAAAATTAGCCTTAAATTAATGCAGATTTCCAGAGGCTGAAAGTAGGCAATTCTTGCCAGAGTTCTGGTTTATTATACATGCAGAGAAGAACACAAGGATGGAATACAGACATGCTACAGCATTTAGAACTCCTTTGAAATTCAGTAGTCACTTCACAATAGTAACAATGTCTGGGAATGGGGAACCAAGCTGAAAATTTCAACTATGCCAGTAGTTCTCTATATATGGTTTCATTCTCTATATATGGTTTAAAAATTTTAAACCTAACAAATTAAGACCTCTTCATATCCCCTCTTCCTGATTACAAAAAAACAGCTCTGCAAAGTTTTCATGTCACAAGATTTTACAGGCACACACATTTTATAACAAAGAAATCAAGAACTGTAGCTCTAAGCATGTTTTTCATGCTAAGTTATGTACATTAGTTCCCTAAAAGAGAAACACCTGAAAACTCAACTTTCCAAACTTTAGCAAACTGGGTTAAAAAAAAAAAAAAAAAAAGAACCTGATTGTTATCCAGTCTCTAAATTCAGCTACCAATTTCCAAAAAACACAAAGGACAGAGCAACATTTTAAACTCTGCAGGGATGCAATCAACAAAATCCAGGCCACAGTTAACTCTACAGAACAAACAACTTGGTCTCCTCAATGTCTAAATAACAAATGGGAAAAAAGTAAATGAGACTTAAAAAGCATTATCCAACTACAATGTGTGATCCTTATTTAAACCCTGATTCAAACTGTTCTAAAAAACAAAAACTATGGCACCAACGAGAAGATTAAAAATTTGAATGCTGCCTGAATACTTGGTAGTATTAAAAAAGTACTGTTACTTTTTCAGTGCATGTGACAATAGTTATTATATTTAGAACTTGTCTGAAGATCCTTCTCTTTTAGAGATAAAGACTAAAATATTTATGGATGAACTGATAGAATGTCTATGCTCTGCTTTAAACCAATAGAAGGTTAGGAAGTAGGTAGATGAGGATAAGGCAGGAGTGGCCAGTTGATGGATTGGGAAAAGGTTGTAAGTATACACAGGGAGTCATTACACTACTTTCTGTTTATATCTCTGCATGTTTGAGATTCTCCACAATTTTTTAAAAATTTCTAGTAAATGCCAAAAAAATTAAACTAAAACCTGAGGATAGCTGCAAATATCTGAAATATGATAATATTCCATTAGAAAAATGATTTAAACAATCCCATTATTTCATATCCTATGGTGAATAATGCATTGATTCAGATAAAACCCTTTGTCTTGAATATCTTCATGAAGGGTCTGGCTCACTCGTTATGAATTAAATGCAGAAAAATACAAGTTAAGGTAATTTCAAACACATTTAAATTTCCTACAAGCCAACAAAATCAAGACCTGTCTCCTAAAAAAGCAATTATTTTCCATCATAAAACTATAAACAAAGCCCTAACAAATTATTTTTCTAACAGTTGTTTTTACTATGTTCAATACTCTGTGTTCCAGCTTTTAGTCTGATATATAATTGGAACATCAACCAAATATCAAAAGAGAAAGATAATTTAGTCTGATTTTAATAGAAGCTAAGAAACTGAAGCTCCGTTTTTAAAAAAAAAAAAAAAAGTTTGCTAGTAATAAACCTCAACACCTGTACCATGAAATAATTTTTATCAGCCTAATCAGCGATAATCTTGCAAAAAAAAAAAAAAAAAGCTGCCCTATTCTTGCATTCTCCTTTAGTTTGTTTTCTCTCCAGCCATTAACTGAAAAGAGGAAAGAAAGCAAGTCCCAAGGTTGTACAACCTAAACAATGCCTGGGGGAAACAGCCTGTGAATTCTTCTAGCTCCCTTAAACTTTTATATCCCAAAAGCTTAAATAATTTTAAATTAGGCCAGTGCCAACCTGGAGGCATTAAACACAGAGTGGTTTTTTTTGCAAACAAAGCATCAATTTCAGCCTAGGCATCTTGTAAAATGAGTAGGCAGCTCAGGAATTATTCTCACTTTACACGTGAAGAAACTATGATTATGAATTAACAAATTTATCAAATGAGAAGAGTCAAGGAACACTTGACTTGAACTTACATCCTCTGACAACTAATCCTAATATTTGCCCATTCCCCCTGAATGTAAATACATGGTCATATGTACAATTTTTTTTCAACATAAATTACTATTCTATAAACTGATCAACATTTTTTCTATCACTAAAATCCTTCCATTTTTCAAGGTGCACCTTAATATGCGAATAGCTACAGAATATTCCATGGCAGAAATGTACCATAATTTATTTACCCAATCCTTTAAACTGGACGTTTAGGTTCTTTGCCAAAATAAACAACGCTATAATGCATGTCCAAATATGTAGATCTATGTGAATCTGGCCCATTATTTCTCCAGGATAAATTCTTAGAAGTAGAATAGCTGATGGGCAAAGGGTATGCCCATTTAAAATATGGAATAACAACAAATTGCTCCCAGAAGGGATGGAGCAATTTAGAGCCCCACTAACAGCGACTAGGGTCCATTTCACCACTCTGCCCACTACTGTGCATTAGCTTTCCCTTTAAACTTTGGCAATATGATAGTTGAAAATAATCTCATTATTTTAACCCGCATATATTTTTTATCAAAGATAGTAAGGTTACTATCTTTCCCTAAATCTTTTCCTCCCTGGGAATTGCCTGTCCATGTTTTTCACTAATTTCTCTACTCCATTGTTAATCTTGTTATTACTAACTAATAAAAACTCTGTATATATTAAAGCACGGTTCCTCCCCTTCAGCATTACTGACATTTTGGGCTGGATAATTCTCTGTTGTGGGGGACTGCCCTGTTCTGCAGGATGCTTAGCGCATCCCTGGCCTCTACCCACTAAATGCCAGAAACATTCTCTCCAGTTGTGACAACCAAAAATGTCTCCAAGCATTGCCACATGTCCTGTGGAGAGCAAAATAGTCCCTGGCTGAGAACTACAGTGTTAAGTTGATTAACCCTCTGTTCCAATTACATGCTACAGCCTCTTGGATACTAATACCCCCCGTTCTCCATTCAATAGGAGTGTCCTTTCTTCAATATTGTTTAAAGATTTTTTTACAGACTTGATTATTATACTAATTTTCTCTCAATACTGAATCACTACAGTTGTTCCAAAACTCATACAACTAAAATGAAGTCTAAATCCCTTTAAGTTCCAAGTACTGATTTCAGTTATACTGTCTAGAACTGCACTGTTCAATACAGTAGCTGCTAACCATAAGGGACTACATTTAAATTTAAATTAAGTGAAATTAAATAAAATTTAAAATTCGGTTCCTCAATCACACTAGCCACATTTCAAGTGTTCAGCAGCCACATGTGGCAGGTGGTTGCCATATTGGACAGCACAGATATTGAACATTCCCATCATCACAGAGTGTTCCACTGTACAGAACTGCTCTAGAATCTTGCCACTCAAAGTGTGGTTCAAACACCAGCAGCACTGGCACCATCCAAATGCTTGTGAGAAATACAGAATCTTGGGCCCCACCCCAGACCTACTATACATCGGGATCTTCATCTTAACAAGATCCCCAGGTGATTTACGTGCACTCAGAAGTTTGAGAAGCATTGCACTGGGTGACTGAAACTTCTGAGGTCTGTTATCAAATGTGCCATCATTCCACAAGTCCTTACTTCTCTAGACTAAAACATCCTCAGCTTTTCATCATATGACCTAGTTTCCAAATCTCCACTGATCCAGCTCTTCACTTCCCTCTATCATCTTCCAGTCTATAAAGGACAGAAGGTGAGGCTGTGCTTCAGGAGAGGTCTGAAATTGAGACCATCACTTTCTTTGAGCTGAATATCACATTTCTTTCAATGTAGCCTCAGTTTGCATTAGATTTGTCCTTATTTAGTAATTTCTCATCAGCCAGATCACACTAGAGGCACGTAATAAATTTGTGGTTCCTTCGGCCTTCTTCATGGAACTGCAGTGAAGTCACACATTCCATAAACTTTTGCAGATACTTGCTTAAACTGATGTTCAGAAATGTACAATTATCTATATTAAATTTAATCTTGTTGGCTTCTGTCTTTTGGCTTCATCTACCAAATCCCTAATGCGTCCCAATTCTTTCACCCAATTTTGAAAACTTGACAAGCATGCCTATTTATTCTTCCAAACATTCAAAAATGTTAATTAAACAGGAGGAAATCCAGAATAGTGACCTAGAGTTCCACAGAATCTTCTTCCCCCCTGCCTATGTGAATCTACTGAGACTCTTAGATCTATTTCTAACCCAATTATTAATCTGCCTAACTGTACTGATACTTGAAATCACTAATTCCAAAATGTGTTGTTTCAGAAACCAATAGAATTTTTCCAGCAAAAAAAAACCAAAATTATGAGATTAGATTTCTATTGTTTTAAAGATTGAAGACCAGCTAATTTTTTCCAAATCCTCTCTCACTACCAATACTTTATGACAAAAGCAAGACACTCTCTTTTATATCCAGTCCCCAAATTAGGTCAACCAAAATGACTGCCTTTTCATTAAGATATATTCATCTACATCAAAACAAATAAACAAAAGTAGTCTTTACCAACTCTTAACCTGTATCTGTGACAGGATCAACTCTCATTGTACAAAAGTGGTCTACCCACAGAATATTTTATTACTGACATCAATGACTCAGTTGTCTTTAAGTCTTATAATGTTCTCCTCCTTATTTTTACAAGTATATTCCACATAAATAAATGATGTACCCAGTGAAGAAAAACACTAGACATATGACAACACCTGTGAGATGGCCTCTTATTCTCAAATAAGTTAAAATTATTTTGATTTTTCCACTAAACTAATTCCAGAGTTTAAAATTTTTTACAGTGCCTTTTATCCTTTTCTCATTTTGCTATATCTTTTCTGTGTCATCCCTAGAAATTTCCTATTCATGCTGCCCTCATCATACATATTAATTGAACATATGCACTAGGAAACTAATACATCAAGTGACTCTTACGAGGGAGGTGACTTCTGATTCAAAGATATGCAATATCTCCTCCTTGAAGGGCTAATAATCAGACGGGAAAAAAAGACTTGGACACAAATAATTGTGATAGAAAGCGATATACAGAGCATACTATATAAGTAATACAATCAACAAACTATATAAAAAAATCAGAGGAGGAACCACTCAATTTCTAGCCAGGATAATTAGAAAGAGAAAAAAACTTCTCAGAGGGAACAGAATTTGTAATTGTTTGAAAGACTGATAGGATTTCAACATGTAGGTGCACATATCTGGAGACTAGTCCTGGCCATCCAAGCAAAGACGCAGAACAAGGGAGGTGCAAATACAGATGCATCTACTTTGGCCAAAGTAATAGATGCATGGTGGGAAATGAAGCAGAAAAGGCCAGAGCACAAGTGGTGGACACATTTGATATTAGGAAAGAATGAATTGATCTTGACTGGGGAAGTGGCCCTGAGCAAAGTCACTGTCCCTACAATATCTAAGTGTGTCTATTATCAGGGCTGACTGAAGGGGAAGTATCAATGATTATTTATTCATAATATACAGCATAAGGTACAGCAACTTCCATGTCACTGAATATTCTTCAGTTTTTAAATGTCTGGATGGTATTTAGTAATATAATATTTTACTTTGGATATTTAGGCTAGCTCCCATGTTTTGTTAATACTTAAAATAGAACAATCGTAATGAACATATTTTTACTTTGTGTGCATATAATTCCTAGAAGAGGAATTACTGGTGAAAGAAAAAGAATATTCTCAAGACTCTGTGGGGTGCCTGGGTGGCTCAGTCTGTTAGTGTCTAACTCTTGATTTCGGTCCAGGTAATGATCTCACAATTCCCTGAGATCAAGCCCAAGTCTGTGCTAACAGCGCAGAGCCTGCTTCGGATCTTCTCTCTCCCAATCTCTCTGCCCCTCCCCCATCCATGTGCACATGAGTGCACTCTCTCTCTACCTCAAAAAAAATAAACTTTTTTTAAAAAGAATATTTTTAGAGAAGTGTCTATTCATGTTTTCTGCCCACTTCTTCACTGGATTATTTGTTTTTCGGGTGTGGAGTTTGGTGAGTTTTTTATAGATTTTGGATACTAGCCCTTTGTCTGACATGTCATTTGCAAATCTCTTTTCCCATCCTGTTGGTTGCCTTTTAGTTTTGTTGATCGTTTCCTTTGCAGTGCAGAAGGTTTTTATCTTCATGAGGTCCCAATAGTTCATTTTTGCTTTTTAAGTCCCTTGCCTTTGGAGATGTGTCAAGAAACTGCTGCGGCTGAGGTCAGAGAGGTTTTCTCCTGCTTTCTCCTCTAGGGTTTTGATGGTTTCCTGTCTCACATTCAGGTCCTTTATCCATTTTGAGTTTATTTTTGTGAATGGTGTAAGAAAGTAGTCTAGTTTCATTCTTCTACACATTGCTGTCCAGTTCTCCCAGCACCATTTGTTAAAGAGACTTTTTTCCATTGGATATTCTTTTCTGCTTTGTCAAAGATTAGTTGGCCATACTTTTGCGTGTCCAATTCTGGAGTCTCTATTCTATTCCATTGGTCTATGTGTCTGGTTTTGTGCCAATACCATACTGTCTTGATGATTACAGCTTTGCAGTAGAGGCTAAAGTCTGGGATTGTGATGTCTCCCACTTTGGTCTTCTTCTTCAATATTACTTTGACTATTCGGGGTCTTTTATGGTTCCATACAAATTTTAGGATTGCTTGTTCTAGCTTCGAGAAGAATGCTGGTGCAATTTTGATTGGGATTGCATTGAATGTGTAGATTGTTTTGACATTTTAACAATATTTATTCTTCCAATCCATGAGCATGGAATGTTTTTCCATTTCTTTATATCTTCTTCAATTTCCTTCATAAGCTTTCTATAGCTTTCAGCATACAGATCTTTTACATCTTTGGTTAGGTTTATTCCTAGGTATTTTATGATTCTTGGTGCAATCGTGAATGGGATCAGTTTCTTTATTTGTCTTTCTGTCGCTTCATTATTAGTGTATAAGAATGCAACTGATGGCCAATAGGCACATGAAAAGATGCTCAACATCACTCCTCATCAGGGAAATACAAATCAAAACCACACTAGATACCACCTCACGCCAGTCAGAGTGGCTAAAATGAACAAATCAGGAGACTATAGATGCTGGAAAGGATGTGGAGAAACAGGAACCCTCTTGCACTGCCGGTAGGAATGCAAACTGGTACAGCCGCTCTGGAAAAGTGTGGAGGTTCCTCAAAAAATTAAAAATAGATCTACCCTATGACCCAGCAACAGCACTGCCAGGAATTTACCCAAGGGATACAGGAGTGCTGATGCATAGGGGCACATGTACCCCAATGTTTACAGCAGCACTTTCAACAACAGCCAAATTATGGAAAGAGCTTAAATGTCCATCAACTGATGAATGGATAAAGAAATTGTGGTTTATATACACAGAGGAATACTATGTGGCAATGAGAAAGAATGAAATATGGCCTTTTGTAGCAATGTGGATGGAACTGGAGAGTGTTGTGCTAAGTGAAATAAGTCATACAGAGACAGATACCATGTGTTTTCACTCTTATGTGGATCCTGAGACACTTAACGGAAGACCATGTGGGAGGGGAAGGAGGAAAAAAAAAAGTTGGAGAGGGAGGGAACCAAACCATGGGAGACTCTTGAAAACTAAGAACAGACTGAGGGTTGATGGGGGTGAGAGGGAGGAGAGGGTGGGTGATGGGTATCGAGGAGGGCACCTGTTGGGATGAGCACTGGGTGTTGTATGGAAACCAATTTGACAATAAATTTCATATTTAAAAAAAGGAGTATTTTTAAGACTTTCCATATACATTTACCAATTTCATATCACAAAACAGGTTCCCATTTAAACGTCCAACATTGGTATGTGTGTTTGTTCATTATATGTGACTATATCTATCTCACCAAAATAATGTAGGCTTCTGGATACCCTACCCCCTTCCTCAGCGGTGTCAGGAAGCAGACCAGAGAGGAGAGGGTCTACTGCCCGAGGGAGGTGCAAGGTACAGTTGATTTTTATCTCTCTGTATGACTGGGACTCCTCACACCCCAGGACTTCACACCCAGGCTAACTTCACAGGTGTGACCTGTGGAGCCTCCTAGGGCCCCAGGCTTAGAAAAGCGCCAAGTTGGTTTAATGTCTATTGTCCAAAAACTTTTTAACAAGGGCCCTACATTTTCTTTTTGCAGTGAGTCCCCAAAATTAGCCAGTCTTGCTCATACCCCATAGTGCCTAGGAGGATGTGTTGCACATAAGAGACATTAAAAATTTCCCCTAAATAGCACAATATTATTGTGTTTATAGGAAAGGGGGAGGAGAAAAATCAAACTAAATCCACATCAATTGTATCTTTTTTTTTTTTTTTCCCAAAAAAGCCATTATCAAATTACCTTTTAATTTCATTAGTTACACAGTTCAGGGCAACAATGAACTCAAATCAAAGTCACTGAGATTCAGAGGGGTCATGACAAGAAAAAAGTAAACAAAGTTTTAAAAAACCTAGACAGATAATAATTCAGAAAAACATTAAATTTAAAGTCAATGAGAATTTGGCTTTTGCTATGACTATATCATCTTCCTAGTAGGTTCTTGAACTAAATAAATGTGATTTCTGCTTGGAAATTTTCCTGGAGGCCATCTGGAAAATTAAGACAGACAGGATAAGTGTCTTTTTATTATTCTGAGCCACATAAAACATTTGGTCTCAGGAGCCGATAAAAACTATTCCAGAGGAACCCAGACCACTAATCTTGCTACCCTCAACAACTTTCATCAACCCTCGAAATTTAATAGACCATTAGTATCCCTAGTGTGAACACTGCCCTTTTCCCAAGTTTTATTTAAAGCTTAGACGATCAAAAAGTATTTGAATTCTGAAGATGGATTCATAGGAGGGAGGCCCCAGACATCATCAGGCCAGAACCATTTTCACGTTTAAGTTCAAGTCCATATCCTTCTCACGTCCTAACTCCCATCCCAACTCCCATCCCGACATTCTCCAGAGCATGTTCTTAAATCTGGTCTTGGATCAACTGCTTCTGAACTACATTCTTAAGAATGCTGATTTCCGGGCCCTATACTGGACCTTCTAAATCAACATATCTGAGGACAGGGCACAGAAATTGATTCTTTTCACCAATGTTGGGTGAGTCTATGTGCAAACCAGAACTTCTCCCGCTACTCCCTTCATTGTACACACATATCACCTGGAAATCTTGTTAAAATGCAGGTTCTGATTCACTCAGTCTGGGTAGGGGGTTGAGAGTCTGCATTTCTAACAAGCCGAGAGCATTAGTTCCCACTCCAGCTGCACATTGGAGTGTGCAGCCCAATTCTGATTCCCAACCGAGCCTCAGTTTCCCTGTCTACAAAATGAGAATAGTACCCACATGAGATATCATTCATCACTAATCATCTTCCAAACACCCTGCTCTCCCATCAGGCTGTCCCTTCACTTTGGAGTCTTTGCATACACAATTCCTTCACTACCAGCTACCTCCTCATTCTTGGCCTCATTAAACCCTTCTCTCTGTCTTCACATTGCAGCTCCAATGTCATCTCCACAGGGAAGACTTCCTGACCCGCCCCAGTGTGAATCCAAATGAGGTCCCTGCATTTATACTGTTCATAGCACCTTGAACACCCTTCAGAGCATCACATATTTTATAATGATGTATTTTTGTGCAAACAAAGGAATAATGCCCACCTCACCCCACTAGCCTTGGCGGGCCACAGATCCCAGTCCTCCACTCACCACTATAACCTCAACAGTTACACTCACTTCCCACTAACAAATGCTAACGTGGGTTGATCTACCTGACTCTGTGCCAGCCTCCGTTCTCAATATTTTACCGAGGTTCAATTAATTTCATCTTCACACAATCCTATGAGATAGGTATAATTATTATCCCTGTTTTATGGATGAAAAAGTGAAGCACCGAGACTAAGATGTATGCCAAAGGAGTCACAGCTGGAGGCCCCTAGTGGAGGAAGCAGGACTTGAACCCAAGTAATTTAGGTTAAGAAAGGGAAACAGGAACAATGAGGGACTACAGAAGCGTTCCCATTCTTTCTTTCTTCCTTCCTTCGGCTTTCTTTTATGCTTTCTTTCTTTTCTTTTTCCTTTCTTTCCTTTCTCTTTCTTTTTTTCTTTCTTTCTTTTCCTTTCTTTCCTTTCTTTTTTCCTTTCTTTCTGCCTCTCTGTGTGTGTCTCTCTCATCTCTCTCTCTCTCTCTCTCTCTCTCTCTCTCTCTCTCACACACACACACACACACACACACACACACACACACACGCTTCGTAATGGTCACAAAGCCAGGGCAGCCACAGCTCAGTTATTATATTTGCATGGTAGACACATTAGTTCATGCTCGTCCGTTGACAAATGTGTCACCCAGTGCCTGCTCCAATGGAGGCATTTTAGAAATATGTGAGTAATAGACTCGACTGATCTATTACCAGACAGATAACGGGAATAAGGAAACAAGGAAACTGGTTCAATGCACAACGGAACCGAACGGGGTGGCGAGGCAGGGCCTGCACGCTCCTTCAGACACCGTCAGGAAGGCGGGCCTCCCTGCGGGGGTGTGCCGGTGAGGCTGGAACCTGGAGGGGAAGGAAGCCAGCTTTTCCGCAAGACGACTGGGCAAGGCCGGAAAAGCAATGCAGGCTGAGGTCGCGCGGGCAAAGGCCCCAAAGCACGGCTCTGCGGCCACACCCGAGAAGCCACAGCGTTGTTGGGGCGGCCGTCGCTGAGGGAGTGAAGGAACAAGAACACGATAAAGTGGGCGAGCTAGCTGAGGCCACATCTTACCTCCAGATTCACGAGCTTTTCCACCCATGTGACCACCAATCCAGTCACTAAAATCTCTACCAGCGGGTTCACCTACCCTTCTCAGTGTTCTGGTTCCAGTCAGCTGAGAGCAGGCGCCCTAGCCGGCAAGCTTTGCCTCCAGGACCCACCCGCTTTCGCTCATTGGTCCAGAGGTTAGCACGTGACCCCGGCACGCTCAATCCGGGCCCGCCAGCCTCGTGCTAGCCTTCTACTCAACCAGCGGGGCGTGGTATCGAGAGGCGCCCATCAGATTCTGGCGGGAGCTTAACCCCGGAGAATGAAAACACTGAACCAGTTAGAGGTGAGAAAAGTAGGCAGGGGGCGAGAAGTAATTGTGGAGAAGATATGTTAATAACAGAACTCAACTAAAGATTTAAAACTCCTCTACTCCTCTGCCCCTAGTGTGGCCATATATTCAGAACCCCAAGCCCTTGGTTCTTATCATCAGATTTCTGGAAGATTCTAACCCTCTTAATACCATTTGGGTAATAATATTACATATCGAACACTTGCTCTGTGCTTTGCGTTAAGGGCTTTTCATGTTGTCTCACGTAGTCTTCGCTAGTATGTATTGAAGCAAGAATCACTATCCCTGTGTTTATACCCCAAGAGGCATCTCCAAGAGGTACTCACCCAGAGTGATAAAGCTGTAAGGGGTAGACTTGGGACTCCAAATGCCTATACTATTAACCACTATGATTAACTGATTCTTATTTTCTTAAAACAGAGACTCATTACTCGAGTTGGTCTGAGTGAGGCTCTGTTCCTTATAGATGGAATAGAATATCCTTTTCAAGTGTCTAAATATCTATCAGTGCCTCTAATTATAGAGTGATGGCTTTTTAAAAAATTATATGGAAAGCTGTATCCAAAATGTGAAATTTCAGGATATATAGAGGGCAAACTGATTTTAATTTATGTCCATGTGATACAGAATATAAATTTGGTAAATGAACTTTGGTGAAGATATAAAGATGGGTAATAAAACATGCACTCATTAAATGTACCATGTAATGTGATACATAAATAGCAAGCCATATGAATCAATTAACAAAATTACTTCATAGACAGCTCTTCCCATAACACTTTGATAGTAATAATAACTAACATTTACTGGGCACTTACTATGTGCCAAGCTTCATGCTAAGCACTCTATGTATATTATCTCATTTAAACCTCACTATTGGGAAAATGGTAAAATAACCCTAGTTACAGCTATGAAAATGGAAACCCAAAGTGAGACCAACTAGCTGATTTTTATTTTAGAGGCAAATTTTAAATGCAGGTATATCTGCCTCCCAAAGCCTTGTCTTAACCACTTCAAGCATCTCAAGTAGAGCACCTATCATATACTGTGTTGTGATGGTTTATTTGAAGGTCTGTCCTCCACTATGAATCTACCTTTGAAGAGTTTATGGCTCTCCTATTCACCTCTGTCTCCTCCTTGCCTAAGATAGAATAGGAATACAATATTAATACAAAGCAATTAGCTCATCTATTTCTAAAATAAAACAGGCCAATAATCACTCCTGCTGACTCTAGGCTGTTGGGTGAATTTTGCAAGGCAATGAATTATCACAGAAAAAAATCAGGATTCAGAAAACTAAACTTCATTTTAGATGCAAAATTCGCACTGCAGTCAGTCCCCACACAGGAGACTGCTAAATTCTTTAGCTTCATATTAATAGATTGATCTGTGACAACTCTGTGCCACTCAGAGAAAAGGGAAAAAACTGAGCATCTCAAAATCTCTCATAAAAATTATCTGTAAATAACAAGAAAGATGTTGAAATATTAACGCCTCCTCCACGAGCACATCAAAATGCTCCCTCAGCCACCTTCCATCTGCTTGCCCGCCTCTTCCAACGTGAGCCCCAGCCTCGCTCCATTTTCAGCTTATTTGATGTCTAAAAAGATTAAGCCAAAAATTGTTTCAGCACGCTGGAAGGTATAATCCTCACATTTCAGACACATTTGGACATCCTAATTTAAAATATGGTGGAAAAATAGCATACTTGTGGGTTGTTCCTTGCCATATTTTAAATGCATTCCTATAAAATTTACTTCTCTAACAAAATCATAGGCATAAACTTAACTTCCAAATGGAAGTAACAACAGCAACAGCAACAATAATAGCAGCTCATGTTAACATAACATTGTTCTAAGCACTTTATGGTCATCTACTTAACAATCCTGTAATGTTGCTATTACTAGCTCCATTTTACAGAGTAGAAAACTGAGGCCCAGGGGGCATTCAGTGATTTGTTCAAGGTCACAGGGCTGATGGTAGCAGAGCCATTTCTTGAAACCAGGCATCTGGACTCCACATACTAGGGTCTTTTTTTTTTTTTTTTTAATGTTTATTTATTTCTGAGACAGAGAGAGAGACAGAGCATGAGTGGGGGAGGGGCAGAGGGAGAGGGAGACACAGAATCAGAAGCAGGCTCCAAGCTCTGGGCTGTCAGCACAGAGCCAGACGCAGGGCTCAAACTCACAAACCATGAGATCATGACCTGAGCCGAATTCGGTGGCTCAACCAACTGAGCCACCCAGGCGCCCCTCCACATACTAGCTTCTTACACACTGCACCAATCTGCCCAGGAGGTTTTACCCACTACCTAGCTTTAATTCTTTCTCTTCCAATATCTGTTGTCATTGTCATATTACAGCAGAAAAAAGCTGGATTGTGAGTGTAGTGGGTTGAATAGTGGCCTCAAAAAATATATGTCTAATTCCTTACCCCCTGAATCTGTGAATGTGAACTTATTTGGAACAAGAGTCTCTGCAAATGTAATTAAAGTTATAGATCTTGAGATGAGATCTTCCTGGATTTAGGGAAAACCCTAAATCCAAAGACAAGTGTCCTAATAAGAGGTAAAGAGAGGGAGATTTGAGACACAGGGAAGAAGGTGATGTGAAGACAGAGAGATTGAAGTGATGTGTCTACAAGCCAAGCAATGCCAGCAGTTACTGACAGCCAACAGAAGCTAAGAGAAAGGTATGTGATGTATTCTCCCTCAGAGCCTCCAGAAGGAACCAACTCTGCATACACCTTGATTTCAGACTTCTGGCCTCTACAGCTGTGAGGAGAATAAATTTCTGCTGTGAAATTGAGCCACCAAGTTAATGGTAATTTAGTATGAAAGCCCCAGGAAGCTAATACAGTGAGTCATGGGCCCAAAAACCCTGAACAGAAATCACATCCTCACTTTACAGATCAGGAAACTGAGGTTCAGAATGAGAAATTCTTTAGCATGCTCTCAATCACACAACAGGTTTATGGAAGGGCCAAGCCAGGCTCTAGGCTACATGCTGGTCTCCCAATTCCTGGGCTGGCCCCCTCTTCTTAACCCACTTCTATGACAGACAGAATTAAACATACACTTTAGAACCTGGCCACCTTTATTGGTGTCCTTGTTCTGCCATTTGCTAGTTGTGTACTCCTGTTTTCTCATCTGCAAAATGGGAACCGAAATGACAACTACCTCACAGTGTTATTTGGGGAAGCAAGTGAATCAATATATATAAGTAGTATGCATTAGCTCTCAATAAATGTTAGTTATCATGATTATTTTATTCCAGTATCTATTTAGCTGTTGACAAAGGGCAAATTATAAAATCAGGAATATGGCAATGCCTAGAAAAAAACCTGATAGACACATTAGCATGGCTTATCTTTATGTGTGGAAATTTGTGACAAACCTTATTTCCCAATTTCTTATGAGGATGTTGAACCTGAAAAAGTAATGTCCATCATCCTTGACTTATATCTCTTTGACAGTCTTCACTGGCCCCACTCCCAAAAAGGAATGCCAATATGATTGGACAGGACATTGACTGAAATGTGTGTGCTAGCAAAAAGAACACTGTCATGCCCAACATTTTCTTTTCCAACTGTGCAGGCCCAACAGAGCAAGTAGCCCCACGCCTCCCATCTACTTCCTGCTCTCCTATGGTGACCACTCCTGAAAACACTGCTTTCTTAGGCAGTTCTGCCATCCACCCAAGTTTCTAACTATGGGGACCAGTAGAGCAGGCAGGGACAGGGCCCTGCCCACCTTTACTCTTTCTTTTCTGGGTATCCATGTGGTAAGCACAGCAGAACCTCCTCCTCTTGCTAACCTTGATTTCCCCCTGAGCATGGTGGCTACATGGAGTCAACATGCAGAAGGCAAGACCATCTGCGGGTCTGATGGCAAAGGAATACCAAGCTATCTCACCTAGTCAAAAAATCCCTGCATGAAGGGATACTGTGCCTATCCTCAGGGATTAATATAGCCATAGTGTTTCCCTTTTGACTGCTGGTCTTTAGGCATATATCCCTTTTGGTCAGACCCTGGAGAGGGGCAGAAAGAGCAGTAGCATTCAGACACTACAACCCTATCCAAACTCCTAACCTCATATTACCTTCTGATGGAAAATGTGTCCAATAAGCTAAATTTTTACAAAGAATAATGCTCATTATAAAGTGTCCTCCAATGTACTGAACTTCCTATTAGTCATCTGAATGATAATGCACACTTGAAGAATAGCAAGAAAATGAAATACTTGGGGAAATTAAAGCCATTTCTCCCCCAAACCAAATAACCATCGATTTTTTATAATGGTTATCCTGTCCTAATTATAGCACAAGATCTACACACACACACACACACACAAGCACACACACAAGCACACACAAGCACACATGAATACACACTACACCCCTTATGATATCTATCCCAATATAAAATCCAAGCCAGCTGCTAGAATTAAGCTAAGTACTATTGGAATCAACAGTGTCCTTAGGAAACATAGGGCTGGGATGCTGATTTCATCACAATTCTATCTGCCTGTACTTTCTCCAGGAAGTCAAGAACCATGAGCAGCTGTAGAAATCCAAGTCATCAGAAAAACAAAGGCAGCTCCTCTCCTACAAAGCAAATTCCCTAAAAGGGCCTCAGCATCTGCCTTCTTAGCATAAAGGGTCAGACCTTAATCTATGGTGAATTTGTAGTACTTCTCTCTTCCTTTTTGTTCCATTCATTTGGGAAACCTGATCCCTTTTACTCCAGGCCAGGCACCAGACCTCCACCATTGCCCATAATCATGCCGGTTGTCTCTGACTTACAAGAATTAACCAGTGCCTGATATACCTTACCCATTTCTCCTTCCTTATATATCAAAATGAGGCCCTTTCCTATTTCCAAGTCTGAGGGGGTGGCTCTTAAACTCCTAGAGGTCAAGAGAATTAAGATGACACAACCACCTCTCTCACGGGAAGGGTCAGGATTTTCATCCAAGATTCTGAGGCCAAAGATGCTCATATCTTATTAAAACCTTGAATTTGAAGATATTCTCCATTTCACCTTCAAACTAAGAATGAATATCTGTCAACCAAGGAGTGTTCTAAAGGAACCTGAAGAGACAACATCCCAGGTAAGGCAAGCAATACCTGTTTAGCTCCAGCTCACTGGGTTCAAGGCTACCAGACCTTCAGGGCAGCTATTATTCAGGGATATTATTTTAATAAGTGGATGTATGGATGGATGGATGGACAGCCAGATATTTATTAAGGAACTAAAGAAAGCAAAACATAATTCTCAAGTTTACAACATACCTTTTTTGAAAAACGGACATACACACCCACACAAAACTGAGACACAAATTTAATCCATAACTATCATTTTCCTTCCTACAATAACTTTATTTGCAATTGAATTTGGATCTGAAATCTAAAAATAAGGCACACACAGAAATTCTGTTTACGCCAAAGCATCTTCCACTATGAAAACCATAACTAAGGAAGCATTGTAGCTTTAATCCACAGGTAAAACCTCTTATTGGATTATTTAAGAACAACCTCTTTACTCCTCTGCACTCTTGGGAGCACAGGGTATATTTCTGCAGCGTTTCTATCAGGATGGTAATTAGTGTAGCTAAGAAATGCCATCAACAGCAAAAGTAAAATTAGCCTTTACTTGTAAAATGTCTCCTGGGAAAAGCTGGTGGCTCCTGTCTCCACCAAGCAGAGTATTGGGCTTGCTGTGTCATCCCACAACAAGCAAATTGCCCCATCAGCAACACCTGAATAAACCCCCCAACACATCAAAGTGACCACCAACACATCTGTCTTTGTGTGTTTCAACCACACCTGCCTCATCCTAGCCACATGCCCCCCATCAAATTGCACATATGACTCTTTTGCCACGGGGCACTCAATTTTCCTGAAAATTTAGCTTATACCTGTGGCATGTTTTAGTCAACATGAGCCTTTGAGACCATTTTATTCAGCACAGTAATACAATAGGGAAAATTGGGGCTCAAGGAGAGGAGGTGATTTGGCCAACATCACATCCTATTTGGCATCAAAGTGAAATCTAAGTTAGTTCCTAGTCCAGAGCTTTCTCTTTTCATTACACCAAGCAATCTCCTTGGGTTTAATCTTCTTTTATTCCACACCTACTGTCTCTTTATCTGGACCTTTCCTGAACACCTCCTCTCTGGGTTCGAGGAAAACCTCACCACCTGCCCACAGCTGGTCTCATCTTCACCCTCCCCTTTCAGACTTTGTTTCACCAATAACCCTCCCTCTACAGGCCCATTCCCTGCATAGTAAAAATATGGTCAAGTATGTCACATATTGGTGAGAGGATCTTCCCCAAACTCTGTATCTCCTCCAGTTACCACTTTTCAAAGCCAAGCTCCTTGCAGGAAGAATATAATCATCAACATTACCACTTCTACCCCACTGCAGCCCAATATCCACTGTCACCACCTCCATGATGTTCCAGCAGAGGCTACAAGATGGCCAATTCCACCAGATCCACATCCCCACTTAGCATCACCACTTGGATAAATGAGTCTTTGCAACAAAACTTGATCAAAGAACCAAACTCCTAATCTCCCCACATCCTAAACCTGTTTTGCCCTCAGTCTTCCCCAATGGCTCAAGCCCAAAATTTCTGATGCCTTTTCCCCCACAGGGATAGAAGTTCCATACAGGAAGGAATTTTTGTCTATTACTATACCCTCAGCACCTAGCCCAACACATGGTAGAAGTTCCATATTTGTTGACCCATTTCAGCCATTCAGTCATCATCTGGCTTCACCCTCTTGGGGGACACCAGTGACATCTCCAGTGGAAACTGAGTAAACACATCTAAGGCCAATGGAGAGATTTGGGTTAGAGAACTTTATTTGAGAGACCACTCCTTTGGCACAAACTGTTGAAGTGTCATCATAAGAGTTTTAGTTGGCCAAAGATTATGCAGCAGATGGATTCAGTAGACAAAGATTAGCAAAACAGGCCAAAGTTTACAAAAATCAATCAATCAAACACCTCCTGTGAGTCCTCAGGTTTTTAGCTGGTTGGATTAATGTGTGAAGCTACGTAGACTTGGAAACCATGTGACCTTTTGTGGGCAACTTGAGAGTTTGCCTTTCCTGAGGGCTCAGACAACAGCATTTACTGGGAAGTCATCCTTATCTTTTTTCTCTATTACTCCCTATAGTGATACAAAAATTTACAGTTTCCATCTCATACCGCAGAAAATATTCAATTCAGCCTACCAGAAAAAATGTAATGTGATTCTTACTTTTTTTTTAAAGCATGATAAAGGTCTGGCTATGGCCCAAAATTTTCCAGAGCAGCCATCTGCAAAACAACATGAACTGGCTTGGATTCAGCTAAAGGGGTCAATACCTTGGTCATGAAAACTCTCCTAGCCACCCCTAAGAACAACAGGACAACAACAGCAACAAAACTGTTCCCAAAATTGTAATATGGTATCTCCTTGGCATATAACAATACTTACACATCCAACAATGACATTTTGAAGATGGCATCTCTCTCTCTCCCTCTTTCTTTCTCCCTCTCTCTGTTTCTCTTTCTCTCTCTTCTTTCCCCCCCACCCCGTCTGTCACACACACACACACACACACACACACACACACACACACACACACACATTAATAATAGAAAAGGGATGTCAAAGAATTAAGCCAAGGAAAATTAAGCTGTTCTCAACAAACCCAGAGCTTTTGCTGGATTCATAAGCACCTTTCCCTCTTAACCTTCAGCATATTGACAGAGGGGCTCATATAGTCATCCTTCTGCTGCACCATGGCAGTCCCAGAGGAGTTCACAGGGCCAGGAACACATAGGAAAAATCATAGAAGCAAAATACAGTTTGTCCCAACATATGCCTCCATATATATTAACCACCATACTAACATCTCTTAATTCAGAAAAATAAAAAAAGGTGATCTCCAAGTGTCAATTTCTCTTCCTACTCTTTAGATGTAAGTGCAATACTTGTACCACTACTTTTGCCCTACCTTCATACCTATGCTTTATGAAATAAATCTCCAGCCATATAATTTATTTTGGCCATTCCCTCCATTGAGAACTTCAAAACACCACCACCAACCCTTGCTCCCACCTACCATCTTGAATAGTTGTCCATCCTCAGGAATTATCTCTAATGCCACCTTCTGTATATAAAGTCTTTCTTCATCTCTTCCTTCTCTGGACTCCCAAATCAAATTATATCTTTTAATGGCATGGACAAATTTCTTCCCTTTTCTTATAATTCTCTTTTATGGATTTTTAGTACAGCATTTTCTCTGCTAGACTAGGTTCTCAAGGCAGGAGCTGGGACCTACTCATTTTTGTAACCATAAAGCTTCTAAACAGAGAGCCCTGAATATTCATGGCCCTATCAAGATGCATTGGGCTATTAGTAGTAAAGCCTCAACTCAAACTGGCTTATACAAACTGCAGAATAATCAGAGATGGGGCAATCTTCAGTATGGCTCTACCATACCATTTCTCTGCCACTCTTTTAGCACTTTACTCCCCCGTGTGATGCCTTTGTCCTCAGTTTTCCCTCATGATTATCTTCATCATCTATTACTTTGATATTTACTCAGGTTAGCATGGTGCTAAATATTTTTACATGAACTCCCTCATTTAATCCAATTAAACTTAAATCCTATTAAATTTATTCCACTAGCAGTAAATGTACCCCTAAAGCAGGTATTGTCATTACACCTACTTTACAGGTGAGGAAACAATTTCAAAGAGATAAGTTGCCTGAAGTTCCACAGCTGGAAACAGAACCTAAGCAATCCGCCTCCAAAGCTGATGCTCTCAACCACTGTCAAGGATAGTCAAGCAAGACCTGAAAAGGCAGGCCACACTAAGGCCACATTACCAGTCTGCTCACAGAAACTCTGAATGGACAGCATATCAGATACAAAGGGTAAAACCAGGGCTGCCAGATTACAATATAAGCATCGTTTAGGAATGTCATTCCACAGCTTACAGTAAGGAAACACCTAATAGGTGTTAAGAGGGTGCTCAAAACTGGTACCAAGTTGAGATTTTCTCACTGAAGTTCATTAGAAGTACTGGATAAGATCTGGAAAGGCAATGACTTTCTCATTGGAAAGCCCAGTGGCTTGGGCTTCCAAGTTGTATAATGCAGACTCCATGCCTGTCCTAAGATCACCTTGTGTACACAGGGATGGCCACTCTATACCATAGTCAGGGCTGACTGACTGAAGACCAACTTTGGAGTTAGTCTGCCTGGGCTCAACTCCAGCTCTGCCACTTGCTAACTGTAACCTTGGACAAGTGATCTCTCCTCTAGCCATACCTTACTCGCATATGAAATAGCGATATTATTAATAGTACCTACTTCACAGGGTCATCATGAGGATTAAATGAGATACCATATGTGAGCCCATCAGCACAGTGTTTGAAATATCACTATCTCATTTAGGGTATACGTAGGAAGTGCTTTACGAGCTATACTGATCATTTTTATTCTTATCAAGGGAACATATTGTAGTCAGGTGGGTGTTCTAGATGGGAAAGTGATTCACAGACTCACATGCTTGCCTGAGAAAGGCAAAGCCCAAACTTTCTCTAACTCCCCCTCCCGAACCCCTTCAAGAAACCTTACACTATCTGGCTGTTGGGAGGATGCTGAGCCCACTCTCCTGGACCCTGGGTAGGCTTCCACAGAAGAGAGAGAAGTCCTATCAAGGGTTCATCTCAGAAAGGTAAGTAAATTGAGAGAGAAGCTTTCTTCCCTAGCCCAAATTTCATGTTCAAGTTCCAAGGTAGAGTAAACTGCCCATCAAAAACAAGGTACATGACTGCTATCTATGTTCCTTAGTTACAATCTACATGGAAAAAAAATAGGTCTCTAATGATTTTTACAAAATAGTAAATGTGTCTTACACTTTAGAGTCTTCTTCAGCTGGTAGCCTGTTACTGGGAACACAGTACGTGCCCAATTACCCTTACTTAGTAACTTCCTAAAATCTTTTGTTCCTTGCACTATCACAAATGCCTACAGCATAATTTGGTTTGCAGTGTTCTATTTTATTTGCAATCACAAAAAAGTGAAATAGAATTATCTGTGGTGAAGTGGGAATTTCGGCATCCCAAGACAAACGTAATGAACCAAACAAAAATCCTTAATGAAAATATTTAAACATATACTTAAGTATGACACCCAACATCATGCAAATTCTTCCAGGATAACTTATTCCTGAGAGTGGACTAAAATCTATCACCTTTAGGATATTGTATTTGAATATGTTTAGTAATGGGTGATGTCCATCTATCAGTTTCCACTGTACCAATGTACACACCTTTAACTATCACCAAAATCCTAGCACATGTCCCCTACTTCTCAGCAAAAATTGAAGAGCAGTGAGCTGAAGACATGTCTTACATTACCTAAAGCTCATTCATTTCATTAACTGCCAGGAACTACCTACTCCTAATACATGTGCAATATGTAATATTAAATGGAAATATCCAGACAGAGGTTTTACCTAAATATCCTCAGATACCCTTGGAGTTTAGAGCAGAGATAAGGAAGTGAAATGTTGTGCACAATTCAGGTTATGCACATTTTTCTAGGGAAAATGTAAAAGTTTTCATTGGCTTCTAAAAGAGGATATGGCTCCCCAAAGTTAAAAACCACAAACAGAAGTTTAAAAAATTGGAGAAAGCAAACTTTATTATTTGCTACACTTCTAAATTTGAACAATTTCTAAATGTGGTCATCATGTGCACTGTCCAACTTTCCATCTCACATATTTACTTATTCCTCTGGTTCCAGGATTCTTTGGGAACTTTTATATTACTTTACACAGATATTTCAGAAAGCTCATCCAAGGGACGAATTTTAATTTTTTTCAATTCCTTTTTAGATAATATATGCTCAGGAGACAAAACTTTTTAGAACTCAAGCTAACTGCTGTAACTTAAAATAGAAGATGCCAGATTATAAAATGCCTAGTTCTAAAAGTTTGTAACTGGCAACATAATCTCATCCACTTTGGAGACCTAATTTTCCAAAGAGACTAAGGAAGCTGACAAAAAGTGGAGAATTTTTTAAAGTTCCATAGAGGATGCAATCTGACATTATATAAAGAAACCACACGGATCCACTAAGATAAGACAGCATGAATTGATCCTCATGTCAGTTAATACCACTTCTGGAATTTCTTCAGTGGGCATAATCAGAGGTAGGGATTGACAACATGGGTGAGAAGGCCCAGAGACCCCAAAAGGCTACTGAATCTGCTGTTGAAATAGCTGTCTATAGACAGATGATAGTAGTTAACTTTCTTTGGTCATGGTCTTCTTAAAAACTGAAATATGGCAATCTCTCATTTATGTGTTGCACAAATGTATTTCCCAGCAAGGGCGGTCCTTTCCTCCTTATCACCTTACCCATATGTTTCCTTGTTAGAGAATCTACCCCTCATGCCCTGGTTTCAGCAGTCTTTTCATAGCTCTGTTGAGAGCCTGGATCTCATGACTCCCTTAGCCACGGCTAATTGGACCTATCACAAACTCTGGATTCAAGCTGGGCCAATCAGATTTTTGGTTCTCTGAATTTGAAATTGAAACCAACCAACTCTAGGCAGTCTCTATGAAGCACTTGAATGCAGAAGATGCTTTCCTTGAGTGGCCACTTTTTCAGAAGCAGCATATAAAAACATATCAAGAGAGAAAATAAGAGAAACGTGAGACAGAAATAGTGAAAACTGACTTTGTCCTTATTCCTGATTATTTTCCAACTAACTTGATTCTAGCCCCCCAGGACACCTGGCTGCCCCTACATACACGTAGGGTTGGAAAAGAACTCTTGTATGTTCCTAGTAAATCCCTTTCTTTTTCCCTTCAACATGTTTGAATGGGTTTCTGCTACTTGCAAATACATTTTCCCTTAAATAAGTGGTGACTAAATCAATTAGTAAATAAATGAACTAGATTCTCAAAAAGGACAAAGAGGTTTCATAGGGGAAAGTTGCTGGGAGAGGTGGAAATGAGGAATGCTGGGACCCAAGAGGGTAAGATCTGACTTTGAGACACAAGATTTGGAACAAGTCAAAAGACAAATCCTAAATAGGTGTGGCTATCCCAATGAGGCCAGAAACCAACTGAAAAGGACACTGAGAGCTCCAGCTGAGGGACTCCTGCACCAGAAAACTGTCCATGTGCCTTGAAGTTCCTGTAGATAGAGGCAAGTTTGGGAAGAATTCTAGCTAAATTTATGAGACCATCCTCATTGGAGTACGGATAATCCATAATAAAGAACTTCCCCATTCCTGAAGCCCTGCTCTTATAGAGCCAGTCAATTTGTCAAAGCCATAACCACCTGAATGGATCTGCCAGAACTTTAATGAACATCCTAAGAAATAATCTCTCTCATTCTTCTGCCACCTGCAGTTTTAATTTTCCAGCCAGTTCTTGGGAATTGCCTCCTCCCATCCTTCTCAGTGGGTTTCCAAGATAGTTTTCCTTTGGCATCCTCCTCTGCTAATGTACTTGACAAGAATGCATTTGCTCCTTCCTGCTTGCCCTCTCTCCTCTGTTGCTCTTGACAACATGCTCCCTTGCTCATTCTGGCTTTCTGTCCTTTCTATATAACTCCTTGACAGCATCCTTAAGATACTGTCAAGCAGCACATTTCTACTTCCACTGTACATTAGGACTTCCATTTCCACACCAAATTCCCTGGTTTTCAACAAATCTGTTGTTTTCCCCTTTAAGACAATAGAAAGAACACACCTTTGAAACTAAGCATACCTGAGATTCAAATTCCAGCTCTACCTAATGGTGAGACCTCAGGCCACTTAATCTCCGTGTCTTGTTTTACATCTATAAAAATGAGGGTGCCATGTGTTTTGCAGGGCTGTTGAGCTCACACACATGGAAAGCAACTAGTAAATTCCTAGTACAAAGTAGGAGCTCAAAAAATACTCCCTTTCCTTTTCAAAATCAATGTCAGACATAGTCAAAAAACACCATAAAAATCCACTAAAGGTGTAAAGAAATGATGGTTTAAAAAATAGATTTCATTTTTTTAAAGGGTTGTCTCTTTCCTTAAAAGATTAATCTCTATCCAGGCGCCTGGGTGGTTCTGTCAGTTGAGTGTCTGACTCTTGATTTCAGCTCAGGTTATGCTCTCACAGCTTGATGGGTTTGAGCCACATGTTGGGCTCTGTGCTGGCCATGCAGAACCTGCTTGGGATTCTCTCTCTCTCCCTCTTTCTCTCTGCCCCTCCCCCACTTGCACTGTCTCTGTCTCTCTCAAAATAAATAAATAAACTTAAAAAAAAAAAGATGAATCTCTGTTTACCAAATGTCTACCTATAAAAGAATCAAGGTATTTGAAGATTCATGGTTACTAGTCCAGGTCAAGATTAAAAAAAAAAAAAGAAGACATAATTCACAATTAATTCTTTCCCGCAAAATGATGGAAGTGATGAATCAACTTTTACCTTTTATATGAATATTTTTACATAAATACATACATTTTGGTCATCACAAAGTGAAAGAAGTGCATGTAGGCAAAGTATTTAGAAAATGAAGATATAGGGGTACCTGGGTGGCTCAGTTGGTTAAGCGTCCAACTTCAGCTCTGGTCATGATCTCACAGTTCATGGGTTCCAGCCCCATGTTGGGCTCTGTGCTGACAGCTCAGAGCCTGGAGACTGCTTTGGATTCTGTGTCTCCTTCTCTCTCTGCCCCTCCCCTGCTCGTGCTCTGTTGCATGCTGTCTTGCTCTCTCTGTCTCTCAAAAATAAATGTTAAAAAATAAATAAATAAAATAAATAAAATGAAGATATAGTAATCATCCAATTAACTCAGGGTTTCTCATCATTGTAGCTATTGACATTGTTGGCCAGATAATGTAGGGGGCAGTTCTATGCACTTTGAGCTGTTTAGCAGCATCCCTGGCTTCTACCCACTGAATGTCACCCCATCCAGTAGTGACAACCAAAAATGTCTTCAGACATTGCCAAATGTCCCTTAGGAGGCAAATTGCCCTCACTTGAGAATAAGTTAACTTGATCAATGTATATAGCCAAACCAGACAGTACAAACCAAGCTATGGGATTATAAGACAGGAAGTGTCTGTACTTTTTCTCTCCAGAATGTTCCCACTAAAAAACAAAATGGCTGCACATCACTTCCAAGATACAATCAAATGCTGGCTTCACGGAGAAACAGAGGAGAAATTGCAAGTGCCAGAATTCTGTTTGTCAAGCTGCCCTAGCTCTTGGCTGCATGCCCACACCCTGCCTAAAAACTACTTCCCAAACTTTTGAAAATGCTTTCCACAGCTTTCAGAACCTGACCTTTAGAGCAGCTTTATCTATGTGTGTGTGTGAAATAGATTTACAATTTTCTATATTCCTGCAAAGCCAAAACCACTTATTGAGTCCAAATGCCAACTGGGGGTGGTGGGAATTTGCACACAGATGTCAGTGGATGCCAAAACAACAACACAAGAGCTCCACCTGCAACTAATTATGGAAACTGAAATTGCACTCTGGCCAGAAGAGGCTAGGTTCAGAACCCACCCCATCTGCTTTGGCCGATAAAATCACTCTGTTACTTTTCTCCTGTCAACATATACTTGCTTCTTAAAATCCTCTGAGGATGTCTTCTATAGGGAATTTTATTAGGCAGTGTTTTGGGGGTAACCACTCCCTCTGCCTTTCCCCACTTGGAGCTTGGTTTCAAAAAGTGCCTTTGGCACAAGTGAGATTATAATAATCTATTTGTTGAAATATTCCAAAACGTTTTCTTTAGTTCCTTGTGTGTTGTTGCTATCCCATTGCCAAAATAAAGTGATCCAGAGAGAAAATGGAAGATGGAAGTCATTTAGCTCTCCCAAGGTCCAGCATACAGGAATGTTTATATTCCTTCCCCCATTAGCCAAGTCTTTCATAAAATAAAACCTGGGAATAAAAATCTGTAGGACTACTAATGCAGTGCACATGGCTGATCTTAGGGCTGACTGCAAGAGATTACTGAGGAAAAAACCAGCTGACATCTGTGACAAAGATGTGTGTGTAGTTCACTTCAAATCATTCTCCTACATTCTAGCAAACAAAGAAATCAACTGTTGGCTCTGTGCCATCTCATCTATCTTCAGAACCAAAGGAAGTTTTCACCTACCCATGAAAGCCATTTAAAATTGTGGTTTCAGTCTAAGTAGGTCATTGCCTAAATCTGGACCAAAGGGTTTTCCACCTTGCTGGAAAGGTAGACAAAAGCTACAGTTCTCTGAGGAGCTGAGGAAGACTATTTCAAGATGAGGAAGGTTGACTTTTTGTTGTTGTTGTTGTCCTTCTAAAATTCAGCATTCCAAGTTATACTGTGGTGCTAAACTGGTTTATATCACCCAGTTCTAAATCTGTTCGCCTTTGTCACATTGGGGAAGGCATACATAAACACTCATAATTTAAATCAGAGTTAAAATGAAAAAAAAAGTTATATACCTAATTGGTATTTGATTGACTTAATCTCCCAGGTCTCTTGATATGACTATAAACCCTTAAAATATTTGAAGAAAGAGGGTAACTAAGGACAGCTCAAGTCAGTGCAGTGAACATCTGTTTTTGTCCTAGAGCATCCCTTTGCCCTTCATCTCAGTCTTTTTAAAGAACTGCCCCTCAGGGCGCCTGGGTGGCTCAGTTGGTTAAGAATCCTACTTTTGATCTCTTGATCTAAGGGCGCCTGGGTGGCTCAGTCGGTTAAGAATCCTACTCTTGATCTCTTGATCTCAGCTCAAGCCCCTCATCAGGCTCCACACTGGGCATAAAGCCTACTTAAAAAAAAAAACAAAAAACCCTGCCCCCTCCCTAAAGTCTAATAGACTCACCTGTCATAGTAAACCTTTCTCACATACCTGCACCTTGCCCTAGCAATTCACACTCACCAAGTACTAGAGACAGGATATGACCAAGGCAGGACCAAAAATCCTTCTATAAATTTTCCAAATGGGAAGTGAAGACAGGGATCTCTTAACCATTCAGTTATGACCTGGGGGTACTGGCAGCCAAGACCACCCGCCACATGAAAGACAAAAATGAGGCTTACACACAGACAGAGGCAGAGATCAAGAACCAGAGATGAAACAATGAGGAGAGACAAAATCCTACTACAGTGTGAGGCACTGGATCCAGTCAACCCCAAGCTCAACATCTGAGCCTTTCTGCAATTTCATTATAAGAACTAATAGATCCCCCTTTTTTGCATACACAGGCTTTGAGGAGATTTGTGTCACTACTTTGGAGTATTGCCCAATACAATTAGTAAGTAGGTTTCTTCAATCTAATGTGTAAGGTCCTTTAAGGTCTCATTTCAGCCCACTGAAATACACATATTTTTATGGTTATCATGACTGATAATTATTATGAATAATAGTTCTCAACTAATAACTTTCTATTTTATTAGTTAGGAAGGTATTGAGCTGCAAGTAATAGAATATCCAACCAACAGTGATTTAAACTACGAGGGGCTAACTCTGGAAAACAGTGTGGAAGTTCCTCAAAAAATTAAAAATACATCTACCCTATGACCCAGAAATAGCACTGCTAGGAGTTTACCCAAGGGATACAGGAGTGCTGATGCATAGCAGCACTTTCAACAATAGCCAAATTATGGAAAGAGCCTAAATGTCCATCAACTGATGAATGGATAAAGAAATTGTGGTTTATATACACAATGGAATACTACTTGGCAATGAGAAAGAACGAAATATGGCCATTTGTAGCAATGTGGATGGAACTGGAGACTGTTATGCTAAGTGAAATAAGTCATACAGAGAAAGACAGATACCATATGTTTTCATTTATGTGGATCCTGAGAAACTTAACAGAAGACCATGGGGTAGGGGAAGGGGGAAAAAAAAGGTTAGGGAGGGAGGGAGACAAATCATAAGAGACTCTTAAAAACTGAGAATAAACTGAGGGTTGATGGGGGTGGGAGGGAAGGGAAAGTGGGTGATGGGCAGTGAAGAGTGCACCTGTTGGGATGAGCACTGGGTGTTGTATGGAAACCAATTTGACAATAAATTTCATATTAAAAAAAAAAAAAAAACTAAAAGGGGCTATTTTCTCACATGACTAGAGGTCTGGAGGCCAACCATTGTAGGTACTGTTGCAAGTGCTCAGAGATGGGAGGACGTATGTTTCTGTGCTTGGCTTGGCCTTTCTCTCATGGTTATTATACAGCTGATACAGCTCCAGGCAACATATCAACACTCAAGACAGGAAGAAGTGGGAAAAAGCATCACTGGTGACATATATTTACTCTTTTTATCAGGAAAACAAAAGCTTTCCCAGAACCTCTCAGATACCCACTTGGGTTCCATTGCCCAGTTACATGAGACATAAAGGGAGGGGCCTGACACTCGGCCATTAAAAAGGCATCATTATGGGGCGCCTGGATGGCTCAGTCGGTTGAGCGTCCGACTTCGGCTCAGGTCATGATCTCACGGTCCATGAGTTCGAGCCCTGCGTGGGGCTCCGTGCTGACAGCTCGGAACCCGGAGCCTGTTTCAGATTCTGTGTCTCCCTCTCTCTCTGACCCTCCCCTGCTCATGCTCTGTCTCAAAAATAAATAAACCTTAAAAAAATAAATAAATAAATAAATAAATAAATAAATAAATAGGCATCATTAGGACACTCTGGAAGGCCCAGCCACTGAAGGAGACTTTGACCACACTGAAAGTGCTCATCTACCTTCGTAAGTCTCAAATTTTAATATATTGCTTCCAGAGCTACTCCTGATGCAGACATTCTTAAAGTGTGGCCTTTAGTTCTAGGAATATTTATAGTTTATGACAAGTAGGATTATTTAAAATATATAAGCAATATATATAATAATAACATATATGTTAACATATGTAACAGAATAACAGATATACACATATATATACACACACATATACATATAAATGTGATTTGGAAGGAAGTACAATCCCCTGACCCCAATGAATTTGGGCCTGACCATGTAACATGCTTTAGGCAACAGAATGTTAGTAGACTTGATATGCACATAGGTTTGAAATGTGTTTATGTGATTTGGTTAGAGACTTGGCATCTGTGATCCACTGTAAGATGAATTCCTGAATAGCTTCTGTTCCAAGGAGAATGTGGACGCATGTAGAACATATTTGAACTGAACTTTCATCCTAGAGCCTGATGCCCTGAGTCTAGCCCTGTTCAACTAAGTTGCAACCAACCTGCAGATATGTGAGGGAGAGGTAAATGTTTTTTTTAAGACAGTAGGTTTTGGAATGGCTTGTTACACAGCATTACTGAAGCTATAGCTGCTTAATACATAGATGCTTGGTTTAAGATAAAGTTTCATGGACTTTGTGGGATTAAGCAAACTTAATAATTTTTTTTTAACTGTAGGAGTTAGAGCATTTCATTTCACACGGGGATATATTGTATTAGTTTGCTAGGGCTGCCATAATAAAGTAGAACAAACTGGGTGGCTTACACAACAGAAATTTATTGTCTCACAGTTCTGGAGGCTAGAAGTTCAAGATCAAGGTGTCACCAGGGTTACTTCCTTCTGAGGACTGTGGGTGAAGAATCCAGGCCTCTTTCCTTGGCTTGTAGATGGCCATCTTCTCCCTGTCTCTTCATATGATCTTCCCTCGGTGCGTGTTTATGTCTGTGTCCAAATTTCACCCCCAGTTTTTTTTAATGTTTCTTTATTTTGAGACAGAGAGGGTGGGAGAGAGCACGAGTGGAGGAGGGGCAGAGAGAGAGGGAGAGAGAGAATCTACTGTCAGTGCAGAGCCCAACATAGGGCTTGATCTCACGAATTGTGGGATCATGACCTGAGCTGAAATCAAGAGTCAGATGCTTAACCAGCTGAGCCACCCAGGTGCCCCACATATTTCCCCTTTTGGTAAGGACATTAGACAAATTCGGTTAGGGCCCACTCAAATGACCTCATTTTAACTTGATTACCTCTGTAAAGACCCTATCCCCAAATAAAAACACATTATGAGTTACAGGGGATTAAGATTCCAATGTATCTCTTTGAGGAGAACATAATTCAATCCATAACATAAGTATTATTAATTTCCAGGATAGAAGTATCTAGTATATCATGTCTCAAGTTTATTTGACCAGAAAATCCCATCTGCCAAGTGTCATTTCCCTGGATACACTTTGGAAAACTGGCTTTGAGGGATTGATGGATCTCAGACTTAGAGTAGCAGAAGGAATGGAGCCTGAAAGAAGGCACAGGGAAAAGACAGGTCTGAATAGTGAATATATTTAAGTCCCATCCACAAATTGGACGGTTCTGGACACTCCAAGGCTGAGCCCTTAATCCCACAAACACCCAGTACTCAAGGTGACTGCAGCTGCATTGAACTGTTAGTGGATACCCCCTCACAATGCAGCTGCCTCGCCACCTTCCCAATAGGAGATAGAATTAATTCTATCACCCACTTCCTAGTGGTACAACCCTTCATATCTGGACACTCCCAATGAAATGAGCATTTTAGAACAGGGTTTAATGACCCTGTTGAAATGGCCCTACAGTTATACAAACAAAACAAAATGATAAAAGAAACACAGAAATGTGATCCATCTCGACCTTTTCAAGTTACAGGCTCAAAATGAGAACCAATAAATCATATGCTGAAACTAGCTCAAAAACTCATCAAAAACCCATATTAATATTGATTTAGAGTAGATTATTTCCTATTGTGTTAAGCTAGAAATAGAAATCATCACATAACCATTGCTTAAAAGCCGTAAAACTCCCCAGGCAGGTTTACTTACACTTCTTAGGTTACATTTCCCAATGACCTTGTCCCACTTCTGCATTCACAAGATGGGTAAATATTAGATCTAGTACAATCTCCCAGCGTGTGATGCTATTTATATTCATGCAGATCCTTGGCCAGCCATGTGCAAGTTAGGAAAATGTCTCAAAATTGCTTAATATACATCTAATTTGGAAAAAGTAATCTATTAAAAATATAAAGTTAATTATTGCAAAAAAAATCCGGGAATATGAAAAGTCAATAATGTAATATGCATCAAACTGCAAAACATAAGTCCTTATGAAATTTCTGAAAATTTCTCCTCTACCATGTGTTCCCTCTGTGATCTCTATCACACAGGTAAATAGAAAGGAGCTGTAAAGACAATCATATAACCTTTTAGAGAAAAGTAGGCTACTTTACTTTCTAATAGTTGCATTCTCCTGCCCCCAACATCCACACCCAACCCCATAGGAATTACAAATAACAAGGGGGCTGCCTCAAGTGGCAGCCAAACATCCACTCCAAATCTTTTCTTCTCACCTCTCCCCCAAATCATTCTACAGGTTTGACATTGAGTTCACACCATTCCAAAGATTAGCTGTCTGTAATACTCTACCACCCTCTTCTTCCATTCAAGACAGCACATCATGAAGTAAAAAGTACAAGTGATAACATAAGAGTAACTGTGCATCCATGCACTCCAGTTTATACAAACATGCCAATGATGCCAACTGCCAATACTGTAACTCTTCATGGTCCCAAATATATTTCTATTCATGCAGCTCTGTGTGGCTGAGAAGCAGGGCCTGGGAGAGAACCTGGGGGATAGGAGTGGGGAGGGAGTCTGAGATGAAATATCCATCCAGGAACCTGAGTAGCTACTCTTTGCACATAAGAGATTTGGTCACAGCCACCTACCCATTGTCTCCAAGTTTCCAACAGCCGTGTGCTTCCTACAACATAGGAAGAATGCTCAACATCCTCCCTTTGATCTGCAGTTGGGTTCAGCTCCCTTGGACAGAACCACTAGAACTTCCAAATATACTGCAAAAGAATTCATGAGTGGGAGCCCTCTTCAACAATGCACATAAGGGTGAAAGGTTTGCATTAGTGAGCATTAAATTCACAGAACCATGAATTTCATATACAAGAGCACTTTGAGCTTCCTGACCTCCACTGTATGATGGATCTGCTTCCCATTTGTATTTACCTAGTATAGTTCAAATGGTTTTAGATCACCCAAATTTAGGTTAGTGAAATTCTAATTATCCAGATACCCTCTGGTAGAACCACATTTGTAGATGTAGTCCGTGGTTGTTGTGCATAAGAAACCACAATCAAATGTTCCGTATCTCCTTTACATTCTTTTCTTCCATACAGAAAAAGTTTCCATGATTTTTTCCTCTAAAGGGAAATTATAGTCAGTTATGGTAAATGGCAGAAACTCTAAACAGCACAAAAAAACACTTCTGGGAAAAAGAAATAAATTCCTAATTAAGAATAAAAATCCCAATTAAACTAAATCACATTCTTAATCATTTTATCAGAGTTAGTCTTTTTTTTTTCATCTAACACATATGATGATAAGATTATACTCACAGCTCAGTGATCCTCTAAGGAGTTAGTGAACATAAAGTCTTAGCCGTTGGCATAAACTATACCAAAGCCTTAAAGCCCAGCTCTCTCATTTACTAGCTGTGTGCACTTGGGCAAGCTGCTTATTCTTCTTACATTTATTTTTCATCTGTAAAATGAGAAAAAGTCTAGCACCTACCTCAGGTGACTGACACAAACACTAAATAAGATAATGTACACAAAGTTCTAAGAACAATGCCTGGCACATAGTAAACCCCAACAGATGTCTATCGGTAGCAGTAGCAGTAATAATAGAAACAGCAGCAACAGCAGGAATCTGGATTGTTCCCCTAACTTTATTTCATCTAACTCCACTTTTTGACAAACATAAAAACCCCACTGGTAGAAGTTTCTAGTGTTCCTTCATATCTGACTCTCCTTCCTGGAAAGAGGAGAGGACTATACCTCCTGACCCCTTGCAATCATGTCACTTCCAGTCCAAGGAATTGTGAAGCCAATGTGCCATCTCCAGGCACTCCCTTCCTCTGGTGTAGTAACTCTTGAAGCCATGTGCCAAGGTGCAGAAAGCCGGGATCCTGAGTCACTGCCTGGAGGAGGGCTGCCCTGGAGACTCACTTGACCTACTTCACACTTCAGGTGAATAAGGAAGGAATCTTGATGTGTTAAGCCACTCAGATTTGAGGTTTGTTGATTACCACCCTATCCTGACCAATAGGTACTCCAATACCTCTAAAAGGGATCCTGACATAATTCCCAGAGGAGAAAGAGAGGTGCTTCAATTGTTAAAAAATAACTTGCTTTTTGTCAATATTTAGATACTTTACTTTGTAATACTACCTCATATTGCAAGCAAATTGACTTTTCAAACTCTCCATGCTTCTTCCTCCTTTTATATTTTTAACCTAAAAAAGAAAATAATTACATTTTACTTCTATTTAATACACAGGTTAATACTGGGGCTCTTACTGGATCATATGTCACATGGTCATATGGCACCCATAGTACCAAACATAGCCTGTGATCATAGTAGTTTCCAGAACTAGGAAGGGGTACTGGGAGCACCCTCAAGTGTTCAATTGTTTCTGGCTTAAGGCAACATGGGACAGTTAAGTAGAACTATGGATATTTTCTACTTTAAACTAAAACTAACCCTTATGAAATAGAAAAGGGGTTTAAAATGTTTTTACAAACCAAAAAGGTTTTGTGCATCATTAAATTGTACCTCAATATATTATTTATTTTATGTTGTCACTTCCATATTTACATCTGTATGAATGTCAGAATAGACACATAATATATTGGCATAATTGTACATCATAAATATACATGTATAAGTTGGGGTCTCTGCTCAAAAAAATTTAATGATAGGAGCATAAGATAAAAGTAACTTTGAAACTGACAGTTTAAAGAATGGCCTTCACACTTTTTGTCGCTATTTGCATCATTCCTAAACTGCTGTAACCATTTTCCAAAGCAACTAAAAAAGAAGAAAACCAATACAGAACTAGGGAAATTCACATAGCAGTAACAGGTTCATAAGGACATCATGAACCAGCAAAGTCAGAAGGAAAAAAAATAAAAGCAGAAATGATAGTGAGGAGCATAGATTTGATTTAGGGTTGAAGAACAAAACTTTCTGTTCCAACTAAAAATCACGTTTCCACATCTGAAAACCAGCAAAGGCTCTGTCAGATAGTTAAAAGGATAAGGTGATTGCTTTCTACACATAGAAGCAGGATGAAGAGCAGATTCTCATACAGATCAGAAATGCTTCTAAAGATACTTGGACTCCAAAGTGTGGTATCCAGGGAAACAGGAGGGCCAGCAGATAACCCCAAGAAAGGCAGAGAGCTTTGTTAGGCCAACATCCAAACCAATTATTGAAGAATCACTAGTTCAGCCAAGTTAGAATTATCTCAAATTTCTACAGAAAGTTAAATGATATCTGGGAATTTTTCAGCCAAATGGCACAGAGCTCTCTATTCCCCATCTCATAGCACTTACCTCACTATCAGTAAGAGGTGAAGCTGGGATTTAAACCCAGGCATATCAGACTCCAAAACCCTTATGAAAACGGCAGCAGATAAATGAGCCTCACAGAATAGGTAGGATTTGGAAATGGAGACTGGCTGGCACTGAAAGGGGAGAGGCAGGGAGAGGAGGCCCTGAGGAGGCCATTAGTGAAAGGGAACAGAAAAAGCTAAGGAATAGAGGTGGAAAACCCTGAGTGTGTGCAGGAATTACCAAGTATAGTGCAGGTAGCATAGGAAATGTGCAGGGAGGAGGTATGAGATAAGGCTGGGAAGGCTGGCTCTGGCCTTTCAGCTGATGATGCTGTTGGCTCAGCCAAAGAGGCAGACTTCACTCTGAAGGCAATAAGCAATAATTGAGAGCTTTAAAGCAGAGAAATGGCATATAATGCAAGTAGGCCCTGGGAAAACTAATCTTGCTATGACATGGAAGATAGATTAAAGAAGAATAAGAAGGTGCCTTGCACATAATACATGTGCATTTAATATGAATGGATAAAGGAAAGACCAGGTTAAAACTTATTGTGTTTCTCCAACATGATACCAAACCCATTCTACCCAGTGCTATTTAATGTTTGGTTTGCTATTTAGAGAATAAATTCCCCTCATTCTAGAAAGAAATAAAGCTGCTGTGGCTTCAAAAATAAGTCAATTGATCAGTCAAGTGTGGCTCTCTAAATGTTGCCGTTACAGTATCTACTCTGGCAAAAATTAACATTTTCTTCTTCTATGCAGAGGGAAGTACATCTGAGCTGCTGCTGTTACTGCTGAAAAAGAAAAAAAAAATTAACCAAGTACAAAAGTTAGGCAATGAAGAATGGTTCCTCCCCTTCAGCAACAGGGTGAAAAAGTTATTGGAAAATAAGATAATAAGCCATAATTTCATATTTCTTATGCCCTTTTGTGGTCTCCAAGTCAAACACGTACTAAGCCATAGCTTTCTTGATGATGCCAAACTTCCTTCTGTACAGGTCATGGTGCCATCTGCAAAGCATCAATTACTCAGTGAGAAGCCAAGGCTGAAAAACCCTGAGATGAGTCATAACCTACCTGATTTTCTTCATGGGAAACCCTCATCTGCTCCTTGAGGACAGACATTCGGGCTGCCTCTTCTTTCCTCAAGACTCTCTCCTTCTTGAGCTCAGGGCTCCAGAAGGTCTTGATACTGTTCATGGAAGATCCCAACTTGCTGTCCTTGATGTCTAGCTCTTTCCGGAGGAGGTCATTCTCTCTCTGAAGTTCCTTGAGCTGGGCTTGAAGATCTAACATTGTGCTATCCCTTACCTGCCTCAACATGGAGGGGACCTGGTGGTGGTGATGATGAGACGAGCTAGTCAGACCACCATGTTGATCCGTGTATGAAAGAACATCTGTGTGGGAAAGTCCAGCAGAAGCAATATTGGGACTACTCCCCATGGCTGTGACTCGGCCTCCATATACAGCTCTATTTGTGGCCCTTCCCAGAGTCATGGTGCCCTTTGGGTAAGTTGTCGAAGCCACCCCCTCATGATCACTCAGATACATGGGTCCAGACGTAGCATAAGCCGCATTAAGGGACTGGATATTCTCCATGGACAGTGTCTTGCCTGTTCCTCCACCTCCCCCACTGCTTGTTCTTCTGTGGCCCAAACGAGGAGACCTTGGCAAACGAGGAGATCTGGAAGGGCTACCTTCCAGATTGGTGATTGTTCTTGCACTTCCATACATTTTTCTTCTATTATGAGGTGCTACTGAAGAGAAGGAATGCTATACTAAGTTGGGAGGTAAGCCAGTATTTCCACTATTGGCCTGAATTTTCACTGCATATTTTTCACCGTCTGTACCAGAAAATGACTCCAAATAGAGACCTGAAAAATGAGAAAAAAGATAATCAAAAACAAACTGTATTATATTTTTAAAAATGCATTGATAGATCAATGATGATAATGATAGATACATGAACATCAGAGAGTCACACCCATATTCATTTTTTTAATGACCCCAAACTTTACTTACAACATGCAAACATTTTGTATATTTCCCCCACCCTGCCCCCAAGCAAGGTCAAAAGTTCTCACAGCAAAAAGGAAACTTGTTTTTCCTTAGGAAAATGAAGCTTTGCATTTTGGTTTGTGCTAAGTGACAGTTGGGACGTCCAGAAAATTCACCATAGAATTCCTCCTCATAGAGAACTTGGCTATAAAATACTCCATCCTAGGGGCATGACCCCCCCATACACAAGTGGCTTGACAGTAACTTTGAGAAGCTTTTGCTTCCTAGGATATCAAATAACAGTCAAGCAGGTTGTTACCTCCCCATTCTGTACCCATTCCAGACATCACTAATCCATCACTGTCCTCATTTCCACTAAGATTGGAATTATTCTCAACATAATATTCTAGATGGTTTACCACCAATCAACTAGCATCGACTCAGGAGTTTGAACCTATTGACCATTTTGAAGCTAGAAGAAAAAGAGGTGGCTCAAAAAAACAAATAATCCAGTGAAGACATGGGCAAAAGACATGAATAGACACTTCTCCAAGGAAGACATCCAGATGGCCAACCGACACATGAAAAAATGCTCAACGTCACTCATCATCAGGGAAATACAAATCAAAACCACAATGAGATACCACCTTACACCTGTTAGAATGGCTAACATTAACAACTCAGGCAACAACAGATGTTGGCGAGGATGCGGAGAAAGAGGATCTCTTTTGCATTGTTGGTGGGAATGCGAGCTGGTGCAGCCACTCTGGAAAACAGTATGGAGGTTCCTCAAAAAACTAAAAATAGAACTACCCTACGACCCAGCAATTGCACTACTAGGCATTTATCCACAGGATACAGGTGTGCTGTTTCAAAGGGACACATGCACCCCCATGTTTATAGCAGCACTATCAACAACAGCCAAAGTATGGAAAGAGCCCAAATGTCCATCGATGGATGAATGGATAAAGAAGATGTGGTATACACACACACACACACACACACACACACACACACAATGGAGTATTACTTGGCAATCAAAAAGAATGAAATCTTGCCATTTGCAACTATGTGGATGGAACTGGATGGTATTATGCTAAGTGAAATTAGTCAAAGACAAAAAATCATATGACTTCACTCATATGAGGACTTGAAGAGACAAAACAGATGAACACAAGGGAAGGGAAACAAAAATGATATAAAAACAGGGAGGAAGACAAAACAGAAGAGACTCATAAATATGGAGAACAAATTGAGGGTTGCTGGAGGGGTTGTGGGAGCAGGGATGGGCTAAATGGGTAAGGGGCATTAAGGAATCTACTCCTGAAATCATTGTTTCACTATATGCTGACAAATTTGGATGTAAATTTTTAAAAATAAAAAATAAAATTAAAAAAAAATTAAAATTTAAAAATTTTTTTTAAAAAGAGGTGGCTCAACCATCAAGACTCATATATATCTAGCCAGATCCTAAATGCTATTACCAGAAAATGGCAATCCTGGCTTTTTCTCCTTTCACAAACATCTTTCAGGCTGGTGTTTTGGGACTGCTTTTCCATTTTGGTGGACCTAAATATTCACTCCACACTACCCCACACCTGTACAGAAATGGTACAAGAACAGTACACTGTGTTAGATTTCCTGGTCCCATACCCCCTAGAGAAAAATAGTAGAAGTTCCCTGTCATGGTTACTCAAGCACTTTGGTACACAATTTTATGTAACTGGGCTACAGGGTTGTGATTATTCCCTCAGTGTTAGGACCCAAATGGCCTTAATGGGGTGTATCATGGCTTCCTGCTCTTCTTCTTAGGATATGTGTAAAGTACTTTATTTTTCTTCAGCTTTTTAGACACTAAGACCACAGATTTTGGAAAGGGGCAAACCAAGGTTCAGATCTCCACTCTAACATTGGCTAGCTGAATGACCTTAGGTTAGGGATGGGCATGTGACCCACATTGGTCCAAAAAGATTTATGCCATACTTTAGCTGGAACAATTGGAAAAGATAAGCTCTTTTTCAGCTAGAATTTACTTGCTTTGATGTGGCGCTTCTTAGTACTACCATGTGGAAATGGCTTCCCCGGGAGAGAAACTAATGCAAAGGAAAGCAAACCAAACTTTAGATAGTTTGAAATCAAATCAAGTGACATCACTTGATACCCTGGATCCAGTAGTCACTGAAGGTACATCTGCCCCAGGCCAGTTTAGTTACACATGCCAGGTAGAGTGACTGCATTAAAGGCCCCAACTCTTTACCCCTTCCTGAATCTATGTCCTTGGCATGCCCTCCCATCTGACTGAGTTCATTCATATGATTTGGTTTGGCCAATAATGTGATAGCAAATGCAAAGGAAGCAGAGGCCTGAAGTAGCACTTGTGTATTTACTCTTTTGCTCATTTTCCTCTGTAGTACTAATTAGAATATGCCCAGTGTAGGGGCGCCTGGGTGGCTCAGTCGGTGTTTGACTTTGGCTCAGGTCATTATGTCACGGGTTTGTGAGTTCAAGCCCCATGCCCTGTGCTGACAGCTCAGAGCTGGGGGCCTGCTTCAGATTCTGTCTC
Source organism: Panthera pardus (assembly GCF_024362965.1). Taxonomy (NCBI): domain Eukaryota; kingdom Metazoa; phylum Chordata; class Mammalia; order Carnivora; family Felidae; genus Panthera; species Panthera pardus. The sequence goes on from NW_026527013.1 coordinate 24,718,639, forward strand.
CCTCTCTCTGCCCCTCTCATGCTTGAACTCTGTGTCTCTCTCTCTCTCCCTCTCAAAAATAAATAAACATTTAAGAAAAAAAAAAAAAAAGAATATGCCCAGTGTAGCCTGCTGGAAGATGAGAAATATAAAATAGAGCCACGGTGTCCTAGCCAATAGCCAACCAACCCCAAGACATTTGAGCAAGCCCAGCCAAGATCAGCAAAGCTGCCTAGCCAACCACCAGCTGACCACAGATGCATGAGCAAGTCCAATGAGCTCCATACACTCATGGACTAAAAAAATACTTCTTAGTATGTCATGATGTTTCGCAGTTGGATGTTCTGCAGGACTTCTGGAGCAACAGACAATGGATACATTCACTCCTAAGTTTCTTTTTTCATTCCATTCTAGTTGGGGTATCTTATACCCTAAAGAGTCCTCATATATAGTATGAAAAATATTTTCCATAAAAGTACCTCCTTTCCCTAAAAAGTCTCTAAAAATAATTAAACTCCTGTTTAAAAAGAATTAAAAATAAATATGTTTATGTTGCTCAGGTCTTTATTTTGTTTTACTTGAAAAAATACACAAATCATTTTGGGGGTGCCTGGGTGGCTCAGTCAGTTAAGCGGTTGACTTTCACTCAGGTCATGATCTCACGGTTCACGGGTTCAAGGCCTGAACCCGGCTGTCTCCATGCTGACAGCTCAGAGCCTGGATCCTGCTTCAGCTTCTCTGTGTGTGTGTGTGTCTCTCTCTCTGTCTGCCTCTCCCCTCACTTGCGCTCTCTCTCTCTCTCTCAAAAATAAATAAACATTAAAAAAATCATTTTGTATCTAAGATTTTTTTCATGATAATGTGTTCTGTAGGAAAGGTAAATCAACAGTTCCAACAATAGTAGTTACATATATGATGAGAGAGACAGACAGTAGAATAATGTGACCGTAATATGAATAGTTAATGAGATGGAAAGATGTTCATGACAGAGTAGTCAGGGCAAGGGTGTTGGAGCAGACTACAAAACATGTTTATGGTTTAATCACATTGTAAAACACACATACATACACACTAACCTACAGAGAAGACTGGAACAACACACATCAAAATGTTAACAGGGGTGTCTGGATGGCTCAATCGGTTAAGTGTCTGACTCTTGATTTCAGCTTAGGTCTTAATCTTACAGTTTGTGAGATCAAGCCTCAAGTGCTGTCAGCACAGAGCATGCATGGGATTCTCTCTCTCCCTCCCCCTCTGCCCACCCCCTCTCAAAATAAATAAGCATTTAAAAAAATGTTAACAGTGGTAGAATTCTAAGTGGTTTTCATTTTCTTCCTTTTATTTGCATGTGTTAAATTTTCTATAATAAACATCTTTTCTACTATCTTTTTAGTCTCTATTTCATTTATTTCTGCTCTGATCTTTGTTATTTTCTTCCTTCTACTAACTTAGGGCTTAGTTTATTCTTTCTCTAGTTCCTTAAGGTATAAAGTTAGGTTGTTTATGTGAGATCTTCCTTTTTTTCTTAATGTAGGTGTTCATCACTGTGAACTTAAGAAAATATTTTTTTTCCTTCTAAAAATTCCAACAGTTAAATGAACATGTTATTTTTGCTATGCTTAGAATCTAGGAATCTAGGTCCTAGCTGAGCCACCACTTACAGAGTTGTCTTCCTAGAAGTGATAAAATCTAACTTGCTCTTTCCCTGTCTTCTCCTCTTGTATCCAGAGGCAGACATTTCTGAGGTCTCTAGCTAGGGTGGAGGTCCCAATCCAAATTCAATAAAATTTATACCCACACAGATTTCATCTGTGGTGATTTTATCAGCCCAGCTGGCCCAGGCTTTGGAGAACTGAATAAAGAACAAAAAGTAGATCTGATCATTTAGAAACGTACATACACATAGCACACATATAACATATGATATACAGAGATATAGTAACTTGTTTGAAACAATGTTTCTTTATTTAAAGAGCAATACATGTTGACAATGGCTCCAAGTTTCCTTGGGTTCTTTTTTTTTTTTTTTTTTTTTTTTTTTTGGCTTAGTATCAGGTTTATGCAGTGTCATGGTATGGATTGAGAAGCTTTCCATTTTTCACATTTTCTGGAACAGTTAGCATAACAGACTGCTCTATCCCTGAAATGTTTGGCAGAACACACCCATAAAACTGAATTGGCTTGGTTGTTGATTACCTTTTTATTGTTTACTAGGTTTAGTGATCTATTCAGGTATGTTACCTATTTTGTACCAATGATCATTAAAATGTTTCTTAAGCAACAGTCCATTCCATACAGATTTTCCAGCCTTAGTGGTATTGCTTTGTGTAACTTTTCCTTAAATATTTTTAAATCTCCTCCAGTTATGTCCTCATCTCATTCCTAATGTTGTTTATTTTTTTCTGTTTCTCTTGATGACCATATGACAAATGTAGGTCTACTTTTTTAGTGTTTTAAAGATACAGTTTTGTTTTGTCGATATATTCTACTACATACTCTCTTCCATTTTATCAGTATCTCTTTATCCTTAATAATAATTTCTACTTTCTTTGTGTTTACTTTGTCTTTTTGCATCAAATGTTCATTAATATTCTTTAATATTAATATTTTAATATTTTTATTAATTTAATATTAATATTTAATATTAATGTTCATTAATTATCTTTAATAACATTTTCTGATGAATGCATGTAAGATTACGCATTGGCTGCATATTCCAGGATTTTATGTATAGAACCCTTGTCATTTGTAAATAGCTTGTTATTTTTCTTTTTATTTTTTTCTATCCCAGGGATTATTCAGAAAGATATACTTACATGTCAAAGTGATTAGAAGTTCTTGGCTAATTGGTTCTAATTTTGGTTAGTCATTCTAATTTTTGGCATTGGGATCATAGAATAGAACATATATGTTTCTAATATTTGAAATTTGTCAAAGACTTTCTAACTGGCCAATAAATGATCAGTTTTCTTAATTGAAATAAAGCAACTAATAGATGATTATAGAAAAACTTTAAAATAAAGATATGCATACAGAATAAAATGAAAACACTCCCAATCCTGGCACTGATAGGCCCTGTTAATAAGTTGATATTGTTGGTTCCAATTCTTTTCAGTGTGTGTGTGTGTGTGTGTGTGTGTGTGTGTGTGTAATTTTAGACAAAAGTAATTATTATAGTATGTATAAAGTCTTATACTCTCCTTTTTGTCAATGTTTATCTCAATGTCATCTCCTTCTTTCCACTTAACATTAATACCCAAATATCTTAATAAAACATGATTTTTAATGTGCACCATATGTCTCCAAGAGGGCCACCAATTCCTCCGCTTCCTGTATACCTTTGTCTCACCTTCCACAAAGAAGTGGATTCTATTTTCCTTCTATCTTGATCTAGGCTGGCCTTGTGACCTTGTGACTGCTTGGCTAGTAGATGCTTCAGAAGTGACACTATTCCAGCTCTGAGCCTAGCTCTAAAGAGGCCTACTAGCCTCTGCTCTTGCTCCCTTAAAAAACAGAGATCTAAGGTCAGAGCTACCTTACTGGAAAGAGAAGTAACACAGAAAGACCCAGAAGATTAGACACCACGTGAAGAGAGGTTACGAGAAGGAGAACCAAAGTATCCCTGCTAATAGCCAGCATTAAGACACCTTAGAGACAAGGCATCTTAGACCTTCCAACCCAGCTGCCATCAGAAATTAAGTACATGAGTGACAACTAACACTATGTGTAACAGAAGGACCACTCAATCAACCCAAAGAGTGATAGGAAATAATGAATTATTGTTTAAAGCCTCCAAAGCTTGGGGCAGGGGGGTGGTTGTTATGCAGCAAAAGAACTGAAACAGTGACTTAATGTTCATTGAATGGTTATCTAATCAACTATTCAACCAATCACCTATATGGGGACACTTAGGTAATTTCTTTTTAAAATGGAAATATCATAGGGGCACCTGGGTGGCTCAGTTGGTTAAGCATCCAACTCTTGATTTTGGCTCAGGTCATGATCTCATGGTTGTGAGGTAAGCCATACTGGGCATGGAGCCTACTTAAGATTCTCTCTCTCCCTCTCCCTCTCCCTCTGCCCCTCTGCAACTCATGCTCTCACTTTCTCTCTCAAAAAACAAAAACAAAAAAAAATTAAAACTGGAAATATCATAATTAATATTCTGATTGATAAAACATTGTATACATCTCTTACCATTTCCCTAGGATAAAGTTCTGGAAGTAGAATTATAAGATTTGATACCCAGTATCAAAATTCCCCCCAGAAATGTTGAAGTAATTTACACTCCCACCCTTACCTTTGGCTACTTCACCTCCACAGCCTCTACTCTTTACCCTCAATATATCCTGGAAGCCACCATCTTCTCTCAAGGCTACCAAAAATCTTTTAATTATCCAACTCAGGATCATAGTTCTACATATTCAGTAAATACATGTTAAGAAGTATTTAAGTACCAATAGTGTGCTACACCAGTCCTGCTTTATGCCACTGCTTTCTTGACAGTTTGGCAAATGTTCAGGTAAACAAGGCTAACGGGGGTTTTGATTTTATACCAAGATGTCTCAGAGACTTTAGAACACTAATGTTTATTGTGACTCTTCCAATAGTGAGTATATAATGTAGCTTTTCCCAAGTTTATTTGACAAGAAAACCGCTTTTCCCTTCAGAAGTCCTGGAAATGTTTCACCGAACATTTTGATTTATTCATATAACAAATAATTTTTAAGCATCAGCTTAATTCCCAGTGTTTAATACTGAGACACAGCTTCTGTCTATGGAAATTTTATCCTCTAGAATAGACTTTCTTAGAATTTTCTTCATCTCAAATCTAACCTGGTTTGAGAAGCAGACAGCTATAGGCAGTAGGCACTGCTTTAAGGGCAAGGACATGAAAGTGACCCAAAAGAATCAGAACTGACCTCTCAAAGGGAAATACAGAAGATCAAAATAATAACTGGTTGGAGTTATGACCCTACTAGAGCAAGAAATAAATACAATTCTGTATTTATTTTTCAAACACTCAACAGAAAAGCCAAAACGTCAAAAGGAATACAGGTCCATCATCATCAGTCTGTGTGTCTATTAAGTGAGGAAACAGGTGGATGTTGCCTACTCCAAGATCACACCAGAAAAGAGGCATTATATACAATTCCACAGAACTTACTAAATCAAATAGGAATTTCAGAGTCCATCAAAATGGTAACAGAATAATTTCTTCATCAGTATACATCTGCTTCTTAACAATAAATTATAATTAGCCACCTAGGCCCAACACTGTATTTAGGAATTAGTCTCTTTCTCCAGACGTACAAAGAGCAGCATGGTTTCCTGGAACAATTTTGCCCTTATAGCTAGCTAGCACATAGCATGATGTTCATTTCACAGATGAGGTAGGCCCAATTGACAAGGTAAGCCAAGGCAAGTCTCATGGCTGTCATGTCCTCCTAAGCCTCGTGATTCCTACTTATTCTACTGAGTCACTCACAACCCCCTCCCCCACCCCCAGCTGTGTTTAAATCACCTGAAATATGTTTAGGTACTTGTTTTGACACTTGGGCTTTTTTGGGTTGTATTTTCCTAATTACGTCTATCCTAATTTTTTTTTTTTTTTTTTTTTTTGGTTTTTTAAAATGAATCCCTGAGAAAGAGCAAAGAGATCAACTTTATTCAGCAATCAATAATGCTCTATTTTCCATGACTGACTGCACGGAAACCATCTCTAAGCTTTTCCACTCACCTATAAATGCATTATAAGAAATAAGGCCAAAGTTAAGCTCTTACTGTTTTAAATACTATTATGAAGCCAAGATAGGCTAAATCATTGAGCTTTCTTGTAAACTCCTAAAAACACCTGCTTTCTTATTTAGTTGTGATGTACCATCCTAAGAAGGATAAATTATTAATTAGATTAAACTGAGCATAGAAACAGACAAATGTTGCTGACTATAACACCAAAGAAATTAATTGCATGACACTTTTCACTTCAAAAGCACTTCATGAATAAAATTCCAAGTTCAAGGGTAAGCTCCATTTAAGGTTCACACACAAAATCAAATCAAAGATGCTGTTACAAACCTATAAGAATACTTTCTCTAATTGCATATGGATTCATAAATAAAGTATACACTCATCCACTCATTCTTTAAAAGGTTTATGGACTCTTGAACTGTAAGCTCAGGGCAGGGAAAGGTAGAGAGTCTTGATTTCTGTCTACCTCAAGTGTCTCAGACTGGAATGGTCTATTTTAAGATGAAAGCACTTCCTGCTATCTGCTCTAAATTAGGTTAAGTTTATTTCCACAAATCTCAGCCTCAGCCCATCACCTGAGCCCTGCTGACAGACCGTGTGAGCTGAGATCATCAGTATCTCCCAAGATTTAGCCCAAATTAAAATATCCTTTTTTTTTTCTTCTCAGCATCCCAAACTTTTAAAAAATTTTGTGTCACAGGACTACAGTTAATTCTGAAATCCTTCTAGAAGAAGACAGAATGTAGAACAAATCTCAAGCAAGAAGCAGCTGCCCAGGAGCCAGATGCTGCCCGCAAGTGTGTTATATATGGCTAGCACAGTGTTCTTTAGAATTGTGGTCTAGTTACAAACATAGAGATATAGACATTTCACATTCAAATACAGATTTCAGCTTCTCCTAAAACTCTGAAAATCTGACAATGTCAAAATCATTTCCCTATGTGACAACAACTGGCTAGAGCCAACCAGCAGCCACCCCTTCAAGAGAGAGCATGCCCCCTTTAGTATGCCACAGTCCCCTCCATTCCCTATTACTTTACATTCAGTCTGATTCCCTCTTTTCATGCTTGTCCCTATAGGCATTTAAATTTTACCACTCTTACTCATATATCTTTAAAAAGAATTCATTCTCCTTCACCATCCAGTTAAAGTCCATTATCAAATCCTACCAATTCTGCCTCCAAAATCAATCACGATCTGCTCCTTTATTTCCACTTCTACCATCACCACCCTATTGCACTGACATGACTTGCTTCAGCTCTCCCATACCATCCCAAAGCATCTCTCCTTTTCAAATCCTCCCCCTTCCGCCTTCCAAATTGTACTCCAAAGTATACTTCTGATCACAAAAGATCTTCCCCGACCCACTTAAAACCCTTCACAGCATCCCAGTGCTCTTTGCACAAAGACCGAAATCCTTTCCGTGGCCTGAGGCCCTATACAATTTGGCAGCTGCCAACAGTTCCAGCCTCCTCTCTTGCCATTCTCTTCACTGACCCTGCCTGAGTCTTCCTTTCTGATGCTCAGTAGTATCAAGTCCATTCCTGACTCAGAGCTTCAACTGTGCTATTCTATCTGCAGGGCTCATTCCCAGTCATTACTTAGATCACAACATCTAATAGCATACCCTCTTCATGGTCCATCCCATCCAAGTCAGATCTTGGCTGTGTTCTCTTAAAGCATAATGTTCTTTTCTCTTGGTATGAAACACCCAAATCAAGACTGCACCTCCTCAGACCCTTGGTTTGCAAAATAGGAAAGCATAAAGGAGAGTAATCACTATGCACAAAGGATTCTGGAGCCTTCAGGGCAGAAAGTCATGGGCACTCCAGTCACAAAGCCCAGGATTCAGAGTAAGTGAGCTCTGTGGGAGGAGACAAACATGGTTACAAACAACAGTACAGCTGCCAAAAACAAAATAATTACTTCAAGATAAGAGGGTATCCAGGCTAGTGATTGGGACTCAAAACAAGTACCCAAAAGCCATGGAGAAACCTGTATGGACAAAGCATGTGAGTGAGGTGGGAGACCATTCCATGCTGTTTGGAGCCTGTGCAGTGGGGCACAAATGCTATGCACAAGGATATGACTCATAAGGAAGCCCATGGGTTCCAGGAAGGGTCACACACAATCAGACACTGAGACAAGGGTTTGGGTACAGGTGGTTCATTTAGAAGGCAATCCCAGGAAGCACTCAGGAGGGAATTTAGCGCAAAGACATGGAAGTGAAGGAAGTCAACATAGAGTACATTTTCAAGGAGAGTTCTGCTAGGAAACTGGGTTCAGTCCTGCTGAAGGAGCTCTGAAACACAGTGAAGAACCTGCCTCAGAATTATACCTCCATAAGGGTAAGGTACCCATTCATGATTTGCAGACATTTGCTCCCCTGGTACATCCAGCCTGCACTACTTGGAGGCCACGAGAAAACCCTCATGTTCCAAATATAGGCCATGAGTGCTGAGATGTGGCTGAAACACCAGTGGCATATGCCGCACCATGCATGACACACCAGTGGCTGAGCCAGCCACTGGGAAACTGGGTTGGCCTTCCCTTACAGGACCATATAGTGGGGACCATAGCATCTTTCTGAGGAAGACTGGTCTCAATAGCAACACCTTGTGGCACAAAGATGCAATCATATGGCAGAGCAGTTGGATAGAAGCCATCTCTGGGCTTGGGGGTGGGATTTATATCCATAACCCCCTTATTTTGGGGCAGTGTAATTCTGGGGTCAGGGGTCAGGGAAGGAGACAGGGAGAGTGGAGAGAGGTGGGGGAGCCCTGGAGAAAAGACCTGGAACTTCCAGCTAAGCTGGCAGGTGGGTTCCAGCATTTTTGGTTTAATTTGGACAAATGAAACTTAGAGCAAAATTTTTGAACAATCCACATATGATCCAAAAGCCTTCCTCACTTTATAATTCCATATTAGGGGCACCTGGGTGGCTCAGTTGGTTAAGCATCTGACTTAGGTCAGGTCATGGTCTTGCATTTCATGAGTTCGAGACCCGCATAGGGCTCTGTGCTGACAGCTCAGAGCCTGGAGCCTGATTCAGATTCTGTGTCTCCCTCTCTCTCTACCCCTCCCCTGCTCACACTCTGTCTCTCTTTCTCTCTCAAAAATAAACACTAAAAAAAACTTTATTAAGAAATAATAATTCCATATTAATTTGTGTGATTACTTATTGGATCATCTCTTGTCTCCTACTTTAAACCCTTATACTGTACCCCAAGGTTTAACATTTGTCTTATCTGGGGCCCAGAGCAGGACTACAAATAGAGGCCAAACACCATATATCCATACATTTTACAGTTATAAATCAAGCTAACAAACTGGTAAATAAAATGTATTCTATCTTCCTATCTTGACAAATATAAAAATGTGAAAGGTAGGCAGCCTGGATGGCTCAGTTGGTTAAGCGTCCAACTTCGACTCAGGTCATGATCTCACTGTTTGTGAGTTTGAGCCCTGCATTGCGCTCTGCACTGACAGCTCCAAGCCTGCTTCAGATTCCCTGCTGTCTCCCTCTCCCTCTCTGCCCCTTCCCTGCACGTATGCATGCACTTTCTCTCATTCTCTCTCTCTCTCTCAAAAATAAACATAAAAAAAATGTGGAAAGTAAAGTTTGAATGTTAAACTAAGAATTCTTGGATTCTTCAAAGTTCTGGCCAAAACACAGTACCAAGAGGCAGTCCTGTCCCCAGTCAACATCCCTCTCTCCCCATCCCTAGCTCAGTCACAGCCCAGGGGGTCTCACACACTTGAACTCTGCAGCCTGAACACTAGGCTAGCTCTGTCTAGATCAGGGGCTGGCAAACTTTTTCTATAAAAAAACAAACAGTAAATATTTTAGATTTTGTGGGCCATTCAGTCTTTGTCACAACTATTCAACTCTGCATTTCAGTACAAAGCAGCCGTAGACACTCTGTAACCAGATGAGCATGGCTGTGTTCCAATAAAACTTTATTTATAGAAACAAGCATCAGCTGGATGCAGCCCACATTAGCTGGATGCAGTGGTCTGCTGACACCTGGTCTATACTTTTACAAATAGGTGCCCCTCAGCAACTTCAGACCTAACGGTATACACACTAGGAGCATGATTTTTCCTTAGAAAGGCAGACCTGGCAAAAAAGCCCAAACAGACCCTGAAAGTTCACTCAGGGTCATTTAGGAAGGGAGGTCCCAGGCCCGTGGCTACCCAGAGTGGACCCTGGAATGCCAGCACAGGCTCCAGTTGGGCACCTCCACTCGGCCCTGCAGACTCCTCCCCTACGGGGAAGATGCAGTCAGACGAGGGCCAGAGCCTGCCTTCTAGCACCTGAGGTGCAGGGGATCTTCCTGATCAGACCCAAGGGCACACAGAAGATACGCAAAACAGTTTTGAACATTTGAAAGAATATATTTAAGATTATGATATTTTCATCATATCATTGAAATCACTTCCATGACAGTTAATGCAACAATTTTGTAATTGTAACCAGGAAGGTGAGACAATGTTTTTTACAAAGGAAAGAAAGGATCTGGTTGCAGACACATCTTTAATTTCTTGGTGTGTAGCCTGAAGCAAATTACTTAACTTCAATCCTCACTCTTCTCAGCTGTAAAAGACTTTTCATAGTGTTTTGGGAAAGCTTAAATAAGATAATAAGAGAAAAGTAATTAGCACAACGCCCAGCACACGGCTAATGGTCAAAGAAAGCTAACTGGGGTAAGCTCCAGGCTACCAGAACAAGACACACCGGTTTAGAAATTCCAAGTTGTCTTAGAGTCCTCCCAGTCCATGGAGCTTGCCTTGTCAGACACTCCTGAGTCAAACTCAGCCTGCTATTGAAAACTGTTCAAGACAGCAACCATTTTTTAAAACTGGAAAGAAAAAATGGCCATTTTCCCATCCTCCTCAGGCTACAATATTACACATCTATAGGTATTGAAAGTCCCAATAATAAACCATTTCATTTTTAAATTCCACAATAACATGAATTGGGGGAAAAAAGTCGAGCTTGATATAGCAGAGATTTTAAAAGATGCTTTCCCATCATTCTCCAAGAAGCACTCTGCAACTCAAACACATTCATCCACACATCACTACTCTCTCTTTTAGTTTCCTCAAACTCGCTTTATAATGACTGTTTTCCATGTACAGATTTAGCATGATTACATGTTCAGCTGCCTTGGCTCTATTTTATGGTAAGGTGCTTAAGTGAAGAGGCTGACTATATTCCATACAACAAGGTAAGGACTCTGTATATCCATGTATTAGCTAACTGCACTCTCCAGTAACCATTTCCGCAGTTTTAATGTCAAACTCTTATCAATTTATTCTAAAGATTAAGTTTAAAACCTGAAACACCCAAAAACTTTTGTTAAAGGAAGAGACCACTGGGGCGCCTGGGTGGCTCAGTCGGTTAAGCGTCCGACTTTGGCTCAGGTCATGATCTCACAGTTTGTGAGTTCGAGCCCCGCCCTGGGCTCTGTGCTGACAGCTTAGAGCCTGGAACCTGCTTTGAATTCTGTGTCTCCCTCTCTCTCTCTCTGCTCCTCCCCTGCTCATGCTCTCTCTCTCTTCTTCAAAAATAAATTTAAAAAAAATTTTTTAATTATTTTTTTAATTAAAAGAAAAAAGGAATAGACCACTAACTAGTACACAAGTTAGACACACAAGTTAAAAATACAGCAAAATCTCAAACAATAAACAGTAAATACAGAAGTCTGAGATGCTAAGTCAAAAATAAAAAGATAATTATGATTAATATAATAAACTGACTATAACAACATTATTCACTGCCTCAGAAAGTTTCATAAATGTAACAAATTAAGCTGGTTGCACTGAAAAGATAAAAGGTTTTTAGATTCATTTTTAAAACATCTGTGCATTTTCTTTAATCTTCAAATGTAAAATGTCAATTGCCAAAGCTTTGGCTATAGTGTACTTACAAAAAAGAATATTTGGGAATTATTGGGTCTTACACTAAAAATTCCTCAGTCTGTCAACTAACAGATGTTTCAGAGAAAGTGGTAAAAAGGTAAAAGAATAAGAACTCTGCCCCTATGCCCTTAAAAATTCAATCACACAAAATTTTTCTACATTTAAAATCAACATGAAGGATTATGTTTAATAGGCTTTTGCTAGAAAAGAATATACACATAATCATGTACACAAGGAAAAATTTTAGCAAATTTTCAAGCTATTCCAAAAAAGAAGGGGAAAAAAGGACCACCATCAATAGCAAGAGATGGGAAACGGCTTAAATATGCACATTTTAGAGATAAGCATTTATCTATGTATTCTGCAAAGAAAAGAAAGAATAAATGCTACATCTTAACTCCGGGGTCTCTCAAAAATATGACTGATGACCATGGAGGAGTCACATGAGCCTTTAGCAAGAGCCAAGTTTAAGGTGCTGAATGGTACTCAGAAACCCCTCTAAGGGTGCCTGGCTGGCTCAGCAGGTGGAGCACGTGACTCTTAATCTTGGGGTTTTGAGTTCAAGTTCCACCTTAGGTATAGAGATTAAAAAGAAAATCTTTAAAAAAAGAAAAAGAAAAAGAAAAAGAAACCCCTCTAAAAACTGAAATTATAGTTAATGAAAGTTAATAACTGTACTAAGTCATCAAGAAACTTAGTTAAATCTCTTAGTGCATGGATAAGGGTAAGCTGACCCAAAATATAAATATATTAAAAGGAAAATTACAGCATTTCAACAATATTTCTAGAAAACAAATCTGTAATATGGTTTCTGGCCTTCCAGAGACCCAAAGCCCTCCATATCAAAAGGGAGCCACAGCCCCTTTATTCGAGTTTACATGAACAATATCTCTAATTATTGTGCAAGGCTGCCAGCTGTTATGAATATTGCAAATAGATGAGAACCTGTCTAGGAGTATAGGGTGTGGTCTCAGATGGAGAGAGTCCTATGAAAGAAAGGCAGAGTAGTACTAGAGAGAGAAAATCCAGTTTTGTAACCTGCACAAGAACCAAGGAGGGGGCAGATCCATAGCTGTGTCTAGAGAATTTACAAATCTCGTGAGAACTTAAGGTTGTTTTTATTTCAATACTCTGAAAACAAATAATGTAAGGATATCCTTGATGATCACAGCAGCCATGACCATTGTGTCTGAGCAATATGTCCTGCCCTCAGGAATCTCCTTAGGTCAATGAAAAAGGAAAAAAGATGGACTTGGGAATTTAAATGATGTGTTCTCACTCAGTGAAAGGTAAGGGAGGTCAAGTTCCTCAGCATGAATCAAAGTTTCACAGAAGCTGAATATTGTAAATATGGTGGGAGAATTGAGTCACCATCCACCATACAGCAGGTTAGACCAGTAGACTGCCAAAGAACCCACCCAGAATAGTCAGTATCATATTTGTTACAAGTAGCAATTTAGCTAATGTGCTTAAATAAATATAGTTCAATTGAATTAGTAATAAGGAAGTGTACTTAATTTCTTTTTTTTTTAAGTTTATTTTTACTAATTTCTACACCCAGCGTGGGGCTCAAACCCACAACCCAAGATGGAGAGTTGCATGTTCCTCCAACTGAGCACAGCCAGGCACCCTGAAGTGTACTTAATTTCTAAATTGATTTAGGTTTTATAAAGGTGCAAGGGCTAAAAACAAAACAAAACAAAACAAAACAAAACAAAAAAAACCAAAACAAACAAAAAATACACAAAAACTCCCCTACAATTAAAAGTATCATTACAATAATAATGATTTAAGTCAACTCTGGGGTTCTACAAATTATTTACTTTAAATTTTTTTTATGTTTATTTATTTTGAGAGAGACAGAGACAGTGTGAACAGGAGAGGAGTAGAAAGAGAGGAAGAGAGAGAGAGAGTCCCAGGCAGACTCTGTACTGTTAGTGCAGAGCCCAACATGGGGCTTGAACTCACAAAACAGTGAGATCATGACCTGAGCTGAAACTGAGAGCCAGACGTTTAACTCACTGAGCCACCCAGGAGCCCCAAATTATTTATTTTAAAAGGTATCTCATCCAACTTTGAGAAACTCTGGTTAAGTCCTGAATCCCACATTTATTATCTGTTTAACCTTAAGCAAGTTCACAAAACTTTCTGAGCCTCAGTAAATAACAATGGCCTGAGAAGTAACAATGGCTACTTCACAAAACTAAGGTCAGTCCTAATGAAATCAGAGAACATGCAAGTACTCAGTACAGTGCCTGGGGCTTAGTAAATACCCAGTACAACAACACTCACCATCATCAATATTAACTACAAACACATTGTATTGTTTTCTTAAAGGATGATCATCTTGTTGTTAATAATTAGTTTTTGCCCTCTATTAATTTCACATATGACTAGGAAAAGCATTCAAATTCTGAGCCTTATATTCCCTTCAATCTCTATGATCAGTTCTTGAAAGAAAGTAAATTGAATTATTAGAAATAATAATACTACCTATGTAGGTGGTTTTACATTTATCCCAGGAAGAGAACTAGACCCTTAAGCACAATATGTTTCTTTCTTATGTATAAAAGAGGAATAACAATATTAAACATTGGCAATGGCTCTACAAAGATTGGCTGATTAAAAAAGTTGCTAAGCAATTTACACATGAGGGTAAAATTTTCACTAGTGCAGCAAATTGCATCATTTGTTCAAAATATTCACTGTCCCTCTCTAGTCAGCTCATTCCTATATTCTCCTTCCCATAAAAAAAGAATCCTTTCTGCCTCTCTGACATCAGGTTTGGCCATGTGACTTGTTTTGACGAATGCAATGCAAGTTGAACTAACACATGCCATATCCAAACAAAAGGTGTAGGAGCCATCTTATGAGTAATCCATTCATTTTTTCTTCTTTACAGTGAGACTGGCTCATCCAAGAAAAGGACCATTCCCTTCAGCCTGACAACCAGAATAAAGACAAGGTAGGGCATCATTACAGACAACCCCTGGGAGAGAAATAAACCGCTGAGATTTGGAGGTTGTTACCTCAACATAACCTAGCAATATCTGACAAATACATGCAGATCCCACAAATGGAGGACTAAAACAAAATTTTAACATTTAGGTTAAAATATAGAGGAGCATTTTCTCACTGATTCATCTCCCTCACTTCTTTCCTCCTTTTGCCATAATACCAGTCTGGTAATGTTATTCTTTCAGGGATAAAATGTCTCATCTTAGGTCTCTAAATGCAAATCACTTGTAAGTGATGTCTTTTGAGGCACAGATACACATAACTAACCATTTTAACTGCGTCCAAATGTATTCTCTTTATCATTCCTGGGCACTGATTTCTTTCCTAACAAATAGCTGCTCCAAATGCTTGGACATCAAGAGGAAGGCAATCATTGGAGAGGCCTGAAGGGGGATAAACCCTACTGAGATAATATAGTTATGCAAACAGCTCAAGTGAAGGGCAGGAAACATCAATGGGTGTAGGCTAGAACTCACCACATCAATGATTATCACGTGTGTGAGTGCCTGCCCTGGAGCACAATCCCATGAAGAGTCCAGTCATGTCTGGCCCAAGCATGCCTCACCACAGGATGTCAAAGAATGGGGCCCCATGCACCTGCTATCTGTGATTCCATCTTACAATGAATGGCTCTGTGCATTCCAGATTGCACCAAGTGATGCCACTGTCTTTCCGTGAGCCTTGCGCAAGACAGATGATTCAACCCTGATAGATCCTTAAAGGCAATAGCCATGTCTCATTCATCTTTGTATCCCAGTACTATTACACTTGTAATTAAAGGCCGCTTAGTGCAGAGCAGTTAAAAGCATGGGCTTTGAGTCAAGAGTTCAAGATTCAAATACCAGCTTCTCCACTTACTTGTGTTAACAACCTTATGAATAGATGCTGTTAAGTACCCTTCCACTGTCCCTCTGACTTGAACATTTTAAGAGAGAGAGAGAGAGAAAGAGAGAGAGAGCACGAGTGGGGGAGGGGCAGACAGAGAGAGAGAGGGAGACACAGAATCCGAAGCAGGCTCCAGGCTCTGAGCTGTCAGCACAGAGCCCGAGATGGGGCCTGAACCTACAAACCGTGAGATCATGACCTGAGCCGAAGTCAGGCGCTCAACTGACTGAGCCACCCAGGCGCCCTCTGACTTGAACATTTTAGAGCAAAGGACTTTATACCAGCAATATCAGCATCCCTGCTGAAGACTTCTTTTGAACCCTGGAAAACTACTCTGCTCTTGTAGGGTGCAAGATACAAGTTCGAGGAAAGTAACCACCTTCAAAAACAACTGGTTGAGATGTTTATATGTCTGTGCTCACCAAAGCATTATTCACAATATCCAAAAGGTAGAAACAAACCAAATGTCCATTGACAGATGAATGGATAAACAAAATGTGGTATGTAAATACAATGGAATATTATTCATCCTTAAAAAGGAATGAAATTCTCATTCATGCTACATCAAGGATAAGCCTTGAAAATATTACACTAAGTGAATTAAGCCAGATACAAAGGGACAAGTATTATATGATTCCACTCACATGAGGTACCTAGGATAGTCAAATTCAAAGAGACAGAAAGTAAAATAATGGTTGCCAAGAGACTGGGGGCAGGAGGGAATGGGAAGTCAATGTTTAATGGGTATAGAGTTTCCTTTTGGGTTGATGCAAAAATTCCGAAGATGGATGGTGGTAATGGTTTCACAACATCGTGCATGTACTTAAAACCACAAAGTTGTACATTTAAAAATGGTTGAAATGGTAAATGTGTGCTACATATGTTTTACCACAATAAAAAAATAAGAATAATAAAAATATATTTTAAAAAAGAAAAGAAAAAAACTGACAGAAGCTGGTGGTTGGTTACACATCCCTGCTCGCTTAACCCTCATGTGAGATCATCCTAAGGGAGGGGTTTTACCCCATTTTCAGAGTCTCCTTGTGAGATTAAACTCCAGTCACCACTGGAGTAGCTTCCTGAATAATGTCCCATCTGTTGTCTGCCTTCTCTTCCCTACCTCATACCCTGGTTCACCTACTGGTGATAGCAAATAATTACCTTCACAAGAATACTTGTCTCAGGGTTTGCCACTGAAGGCAAGTGTCTTAACTTCTCTAAACACTTACTTCCTCATCATGAGAAATAATACTCGGATCATGGACTTACTGTAAAAATTAAATGAGATTATTCTTAAACATGCTTAGCAAAATGCCTGCCACATAGTAGTTACTTATTAGCTTCGTGAACTTCTAGCCCAATACTCACCTGCCTTTTAAACTAAGACTCTCAGTTTCAGGAAGAGATTAAAAATCAAAGAGCTATCGTTTTCCATCTTCCACCCGATTAACACCTCCCATGATTTATCATTCACCATTTAACCACAAGAGGCATGAAAAGGAACTAGAATTTTGCATCCAATTCAAGCCTTTGCTTAGAAGTGGGGTAAGCCCACAAAGGAAGTTAGATAAACTCCCAGATATAACAGATTTTCCAAGACAGACAGATCACCACCATACCCTCCTGACCTGGAGAATTAGGGAGCTATGGGGATAACAATACACAAACCTTAACTCTACCCTTTCTCTTTGCCTCCAAATGTACCATCTTAGCATCATTAAGGCTTATGATGAAGACTAAGATGCATTGAGTCTTTTTCTGCTCTCTAGTGCACCAAATGAAACCATAGCATCAAGAAAATCCATTGAAGTGTATCCTTTGCTAAGTACCATTTTATTTGCTCTGGTTTCTCTTTACTTGCTTGCCAAAATACACAGAGAATTTTGTTAGCACAGTGATCAACTGTGCCAATTAGCAAACCAGAGGAATAGGTTACTGACTCTGGTGGACTTTCATAAATAAAACTGATGAGAAATTCAGGGCACCTGGGTGGCTCAGTCGGTTAAACATCTGACTCTTGATTTCAGCTCAGGTCATGATCTCAGGGTCGTGAAATCAAGCCCCATGTCGTTGGGCTCCACACTGGGCATGGAGCCTGCTTAAGATTCTCTCTCTCCTTCTCCCTCTGCCCCTTCCCTGCTCTCTCTCTCTCAAATAAAAAAATAAATAAATAAATAAATAAATGTTAAAAAAAAGACTGATGAGAAATTCAATTTCTATACCCTACTTTTGTAGAAAATGGCTTTCTGAATATGTGTTTTTTTTTAAAGCTGAACAAAAGTTGACTACACTTACATGTTAAAAAGGGAAGCTCTGTTACCAAAACAAATAAATAATAAAATCCCAAATTATATCTTGTCCTTTATCATAATCCCCCAAAGCTTTTTTCTAACACCTCATATGTCCATAGCCTTCAATTTTGTTCTTATCTCTCACAATTATATACAGGTGGCCAACCTAAGTACAAAGCATCTGACCGAAGGTAAACACCATCCATACTGGGCATGTCTAATGGTTTCCATCTTTGCCTCAATTACATTAAGTTTATGAGGCTCATACTTCTCCCTACATTACTGCCTATATTTTTCCATTTCCACTTACTTTTTATAAAATAATGACAAGATTCCAGAAATATTCAAATAATCACACAAACTCTGCTATACAAATATGGTAAGTGCTGCTGAAATAAAACTACTTCTTGAGAGTTAAGATCATGATTATAATAGCTCAAAACATTGGTTCATAAGTTGAAGCACAGAAGTCAAGATTAATGTATGAAAGGGACTTTAGCAATGTTACCATCGAAAGTACAAAGTGGTGTAAGTCATACAAAAGTAAAGTCATAGGTAACTGATATGCATAGGGCATTGAATGTGGTTCCAGCACATAACTCTCAGTTTTGTACATTTCAGGGAGTACACCATTTCCATTCGTGAACTTTCTCACACCACTTTCAGAAGCTGTATACTATGAATTTCCTTTTAGTCTAACCAAGTCAGTTTAATGCCAACTGTAAACATGTTCAAAGATTTTAAAACAAGAGCCATACTCTCTGTGCTCTACTCAAAACTCACTGAAAAGAGTTTGGTCCCTGATGACATTTGGAGAGATTCTCAAAGCCAACAAATAGTGTGGAGTCCCATTATAGAACAGGAGCATCTTCACCTGGAAAGTGGTCTTTTAAAGGTATTAAAACTGCATAAATTGTGTTTGGTCAATGGAATCATAATGGGCAGTGCTAGGATTCCCAAGACCATATTCACAATCTTTCTATTGCTTTCCAGGTCGTTCTACTACTTGCTCATGCCAATTTCAAACCCTATACTCCCACAAACACCGAAAGCAGGTAGTTATTGCCATGAAAGTAGAATGAAAGAATAAAGAGAATCCAGCAACTTTGGTTGTATCAGAGATGAAACCCCTTGATGGTTAAGTTCGAACCTCATCTCCTTAATGGATCACAGGGTCTTCATGCCTTCACTCTGTCTGGCCTCTTTCATCATCTGGCATCCCCAGCTAAGCTAATCTCCAGCTCCACAGGTCTACTTTCACCTCCCCAAATCCCAAATCTCCTATTCTCTTGCTCATCTTTGGACCTAGACTGTTCCTTCTACCATCAAAACGAAGGGCACCCCAGCTAACTCCACTTAGTGCTCCACCTCACCCTAGGTGTCACCTTCTTCAAGAAGCCCTCTTCAGCCTTCATCCATGAATCTCCTAAGCCCTCCGTGACACCCTGGGTGCTCCCCCATAATAGTTCCCATTACAATAGCCTGCTTATTTGTCTAGTGCCTCACTAAAGGCTACAATCCCAAAGCCCCTAAATATCACTTGCTCTGTTTACAGTTGCATTCCCTGTGCCCAGGAGAGGGCTGGCAAGAAGCAAGCACACGCACATTTGTTGAATATATAATATAAGCACTTAACTCTTTGTTAATAAAGTCCATCATGAAAGCACACTAGCCATTCTTGTTTTCCAGGATAAAATAGCTAATAAAATGACAATTACTGGGGCACCAGGGTGGCTCAGTTGGTTGAGCGTCCAACTCTGGCTCAGGTCATGATCTCACGGGTTGTGGGTTCAAGCCCTACATCGGGCACTTTGCCCTTAGCGTGGAGCCCACTTCGGATCCTCCGTCCCCTTCTCTCTATGCCCCTCCCTCCCCCCCCCCCCCGTCTCAAAAATAAACATTTAGGGGCGCCTGGGTGGCTCAGTCGGTTAAGCGGCTGACTTCGGCTCAGGTCATGATCTCGCGGTCCGTGAGTTCGAGCCCCGCGTCGGGCTCTGTGCTGACAGCTCAGAGCCTGGAGCCTGCTTCCGATTCTGTGTCTCCCTCTCTCTCTGACCCTCCCCCGTTCATGCTCTGTCTCTCTGTCTCAAAAATAAATAAACTTTAAAAAAAAAAAACATTTAAAAAATGCCAATTACTTAATTCTTTGCATGAAAAAAACTATTGTAAAAAAATATCATTTTAGATCTGGAAAGAGACCAGATGATTTTGACACATACCGAGAGATCCCCAAATAAGGAGAAAAGTAGTGGCAAAGCCAAAAATGGAACTCAGGTCGTTTGACCCACAGGTCAGTACTCACATCTATATATCCAAAAGGATCTGCTCTGAAGTTATTCTAAGCAAGTATTCATGTTACTGAATTCAAGGTGGCCTGTCAGAGTATTTGAAGCCTGTGTACAAAAAGACAGTTTTGTCTTGGACTTAACAGAAAAGGTAAAGAATTTCCCTTGTGTACCCCTGCTAACCGTTCCATGCTTACAAGCCTAATGAACAGCAGCCACTGAAACTCAGTTGCCTTTGTATCCACCCAGCTCAAACAAGATCTATTTTCAACACGCTCCTAAGAATGCCAAACACATTCACAACCAAACCTCCTGCTTCCTGAACCCCACCCCCACCCTGCCATGGGGAACTTCCAGGAACAAGATGGTTAAAGGGCCAAAATGCAAAACAAAGAAGGGGTAGGAGGGAACTTTACCCAGAAAGAACACACACACACACACACACACACACACACACACACACACACACAGGAAAGAAAGAAGATACATCAAAAGCCCTCCTCTGAGAGCCAAATGTGAAAGAGTCAACAACATTGCTCCCAGGATCCTGCCCTTTGAACCACAATCTTGCTCCTCCAGGTGATGACAGTTAACTTGGAGCTGGCTGAAAGGAAGGCAGCATGGTTAAACTGCCTTCAACTAGGCATAAGAAAGCCATCCTGGTAGGAGTTTGGCAGCCACCGGTTCACCAAGAAAATAACCAGGGAACATCGCACCAATCCAACCACACATCTTGCAGAGCAGCTCAAACCTCCACCTTCAGAACAGAGTTCACCAACAGGGCAACTCCAAAACCCTATACCCACTTCAGTCCCCTTGGACCCACAGAGGATGAACTTCCCACCTCGACCACACCCACCTTGTTTTAGAGAAACTTGCTACAGAAGACCTAGTAACTACAATGCATAACTAGGTTTAGTTTTTCATATAAAACCCTGCCCTTTCTTATTATAATTAGCCACGCTGCTTTAGTGAAAAGCCTCTGACAGTCTGTATAAGGATCTGAGAGTATTCCTACAGAACAGTCACATTGCTCAATTCCCATTCAAGCTCTTGTCTTCTAAGCCACTAAGAAGTTGCCTTGAATTAATAGTTTGCTCTTAATACATTTACAGGGAATGCACTTTGCTGCCTGCAATTCATTCATATTCTGAAATCATGTAATGACAACTACCTTTAGGGGTGGAAAGCTGCAAGGCAGGGAAGGAAAAAAAATGGAACAGGAACACTAACAGACCTGGCATGCACACACATGCACACGTGCAAACACTGCACACATATAAGAGAATCAAGTGAGCAAAATGTAGAATCTAAAGAACAAACCATGGCAAAGTACAGCTGCTTGTATAAGGCATCTATGATCACTGTCACTGGCCTTTCATCCACAGGTGTACCCCAGAGATGCCCTCCGACCCAACCCACACTTTTCATCCACTGGGGCCACAATCTCACTATTAACTTCCAAGAAAAAGTAATCACTTAGTTCCTTCCTGAAAGTGCTGGCTGCCTTTCTTTCACTTCTCTTCATTCTCTTTTTAATTTTGTTGAGTGCCCACTAGGTGCCAGCAACTAGAGATTTCCTGGAACTTCAAAGCAATAAATCTGAAACATGGAAGTGGAAAAGGAATGCCCAAAAGTTAAAAGCACAACCTGAGGCACAACGCTGGGAAACAGACCAGCCAAGGACTAAGGCAATCTGACAATGGCAGAAGCTGAACTGGCCCAAGAGAGGGGTGACCATTTATATGAGCAATTAAGTCAGTGTGGTTGTAGCCTTGACCTTCCCCAGCTGAGGCACAGTGAATAGCAAATCACAAAGAGGACTCAGCCAGAGCAGTGAAAGAAAGCCAGCCTGGCTCTTCCTGGTGCCTTTGCACTGACACTGGGTTCAGGGTTGTTTCTGCTGTAATCAAGGGGCCATAGACTACTACCACGATGGCAAGCGATACTTTAGGAACCTTGAGGGTCAGGCAGATGCAGGTTCAGTTTCTAGATCTGCCACAGCATTAACTTTGAGCAAATCCTTCTGTTCATTTATTCAATCAACAGATATTTATTTGAGCATCTACTATGTGTTAAAGACTCTTTTAGGCACTGGGGATACAGCAAAAAGCAAAAGCTCTTCCCTTCATAGAGCTTAGCAAATTCTTTGAGCCTCAGTTTCCTCATCTACAAAATGGGAATAATATACCTACCATTATAGGTAGTTTGAAATGAGGAATATAAAGCACCTAGCACATAATAAATGTTCAGTGAATGGTATCCTTCACAGAACAGAGCTAACTTAGCTACAACTCCCAACTAGAGTGTGAGCTCCAAATGAAGAACTATCTCTGGTTTACCTCTATACCCCCCAGTACCTATCACATAGTAGGTGCTCAATGAGTATTTCACAAATCAATGAATGATTATTCAATCAATAGTAGCCATTATTATGGTAACTTATAATCATTATTCTTTCCCAAGCCACTGAGGTTCTATTACCTAAAAAAGCAACAGGGAAGGGGGCACCTGGGCAGCTCAGTCAGCTGAGCCTCCAACTCTTGATTTCAGCTCAGGTAATGATCCCAGGGTCCTGGGATCGAGCCCCATGTCAGGCTCTGCACTGAGCATGAAGCCTGCTTAAGATTCTTTTTCTTTCTCCCTCTGCCCCTCTCCCTTGTTCACTCTCTAGCTTTCTCTCTCTCACTCTAAAAAAAGTTAAAAAATAAAAAAAATAACAAGGCATTAAGTTAAAGCCTTTTTTAAATAAAAGTAAGGTGCACTACACAATATATCTTCAGACTTCTTTTTACATAAAAGAGAATGTTACTAAACGTAAGTATTCCAATTCAAGAAATCTATTAGTATGGAGACTTGCGTAGGCAGCTGACGCAGATGTCTGCCCACTGCTTTCCTAACCATAAAGTAAGGACAAGTTGGCCAGGTTTCAGGTTGATCCATAAGACACTTAAAAAGTACAGTTAAATGATGGGGTGCCTGGCTGGCTCAGTCGGTGGAGCATGTGACTCCTGATCTTAGGGTCCAGGTTCGAGCCCTACATTATGTGTAGAGATTACATTAAAATAAAATCTCGTATAAAAGAAAATACTTGATAGCAGCACTCTCAACAATAGCCAAATTAGGGAAAGAGCCTAAATGTCCATCAATTGATGAATGGATAAAGAAATTGTGGTTTATATACACAATGGAGTACTACACGGCAATGAGAAAGAATGAAATATGGCCCTTTGTAGCAACGTGGATGGAACTGGAGAGTGTGATGCTAAGTGAAATAAACCATACAGAGAAAGACAGATACCATATGTTTTCACTCTTATGTGGATCCTGAGAAACTTAACAGGAACCCATGGGGGAGGGGAAGGAAAAAAAAAAAAAAGAGAGAGAGGTTAGAGTGGGAGAGAGCCAAAGCATAAGAGACTCTTAAAAACTGAGAACAAACTGAGGGCTGATGGGGGGTGGGAGGGAGGGGAGGGTGGATGATGGGTATTGAAGAGGGCATCTTTTGGGATGAGCACTGGGTGTTGCATGGAAGCGAATCTGACAATAAATTTCATATATTTAAAAAAAAAATACTTGAAGTTTGGCACACGTACTAAAAGATAATCTATCAGAAAGGTTATGCTTTAAAAAGAGTGCCACATCAACAAACAATCACAAAACCTCAATGGCTTAAAACAACAAAGGTTTATTTCTTGGTCTCATTATATGTCCAATGCCAGTTGCTCATTTAGTGACTAAGGGACTCAGGCAGATGAAGACTCCATCTCAACACATGCTTCCATAACTATCACAGCAGAAAGCAAGCACTGTTCGGTCTCACACTGGAAAGTAAATATTCTAGCATAGAAGTGACACTAGTCACTTCCAACATACACCTGGAAGGAGAGAAAAGTAGCTAGGGTGAACATAAACAATCTCTACCAAAGGTGATACTAAGACCAACAAGCTGTGGAATAACAAAAGGATTTGTTAAAGAGAATGCTCCAATAAAACAACTAGACAGCTCTAAGGTTCTCAAATCCTAGACCTCAGAGGATGTTTTTTAGAGCAGTGGCCTAAACATGAAGATATCTCAAACAACACAAACCTGGACTCTGAATTTTGAGAGCAACTCTGATTTTTTTCTATAACTATACTGAGGGTCCAGATAAGCTTTTATTTAGGAAACACAAAAAAAGTTTCTACAGCTGAAAAACATTAGAAAAACCACTAATGTAAACCAAATCCTTTGTTTTACAGATTAAAAAAGTAGGGGGGGGGGGAGGGGGGAAGGAGGCCCAGGAAGTTAAAGTGACCCCACCCCACCCCCAGGAAAGCTCCAGAATGTTTACCAGATGTAGAAATAAGTCCATTGATAGATTTGTTGTACAGCTGCACCACCCTCTGGCCTTACCCTTCATCTTTGCTCTCTTTAACTGGCACAATAGAGCCAGACCCAGACCAAAATCATGTCACACAATAAATGGTATGGACGGTAAGTAGTCCCCACCCTACTGCACTAAATAATGATTCACATCCCATTAGCAATGCTCTACATTACTCATTCCTTATTTCCTGGCAAATGTGAAGCCATTAGTAGAAGTTAATACTAACCTTCAGGACACTTTCATTTTGTTCTCAGAAGACTACAGGTTAACAGCCAGCTAGGATGTGTATTCACTCAATTTCATTCTTTTCTCATGTGCCCAGCTTTGCTTCATGCCCAGTTTTCCTCCACCTTTCATTCACACTAAAGCACTGGGTGCCACATACTTAGGCCTCAATGGTCTTCTAACCCCCAATCTTTCTTTTTCAAATCATCTTATACTATCTAGCCCATGAAATAAACTCAAACTTTTCAACCTGGAATGCAGTTACCTCAATTTTATTCCAACCTACATTATCTCTGTTGTAGTACTGATCCTGCCGGGCCAAAGGCAAGATGATGGGCCTGGAAGTCAAAATAACATAGTAATAAATCCTAGATCTGCAAGTTCCTTAATCTGAGTGTCAGTGTTCTCACCCTTAAAACAGTATGATGGCATCTACTTTGAGAGCCTCTTGAGAGTGTGTAACAGTGAGGATTGTGTTTGACTACAAGCAACAAATAGCGGCTTGCAAGTAAGGAGGTAATTTGTTTTATGCAATAAGAAGTATGGGAGAAGTCAGTCTAGGCTGGTACTATGGCTCAATGACATCATTGAGATCAAGATCCTTCCAGGTTCCATTTTTACGGAACTGTCATTAAAATGGAACCATGGAACCATTAAAAATGGTTCTGCCATTTTTAATATCTTTGTTGCGGTAGTTGGCTGCTGCCCTTTCAGGCACTGCACCTATGTTCCCAGGAGCAAGAAGCAGAAAGGGGCCAAAGCTGTTGCGGTATACTAGCCACATGTGTCCTCCTCACTAAGCTTTTAGGAAAGCCCTCATCCAACAACATCCACTTACATCATTGTAAGACCTGAGTCTCATGGCCACTCTAGGCTGTAAAAGAGTCTTGGAGAGTGAGATGGGCATATTTCCATCTCAAACAAAATTGAGGTTCTTTTAGTTAGAAAGGAGAGAATGAATATTGGATAGGCAATCAGTAATGTCCATCATAGTATTAAATTATACATTTTAGGTAAAGTGCTAAGCACAGTAGTTAACAGCTCAATAAAGGTTGAGCTGTAATTACTACCATTATAATTACTGTTGTTATTATTACTCACCTATCTTACCCTCTGATCAAATGGAATAACTCATTATATCTAGATGTTCTCCTTACATTTCTACTATATACTTATCTATATGCTCTATATGTATTTCCAACACTATCTCTGCTTCAAGGTCCAGGAAAATGCCATTTCATCCAAGAAGTCTTTCCTGACACCTACCCCTAATAATAAGTTCTATGGTGGCAGAACCCACATCAGACAAAAACTCCTATGTTCATTATTCCATTGAGCCTCGTCTCTTGGAACACAGTAGGCTCTAATAAACAGTGCCTTGATAATTTAAGTAATTCATGTACATTTCATACTCACATTTATAGTCAATCCTCTAGAATCAAACATGGTATATTCCTATAATGTAAAAGTTAAATGTTAGGTTTATATGTCATAAAGCTAGTTGTGGGACAGAGAGGATGCAGATTGTATTCCCTAAGAATAAGAAGAAAAACATTATAAAATTCTCTAACACACATTACTTTTTATAAGCTGTGGGAGTTCAGATTACAGTTCATCAAATATTCCCTCCTCTAAGGGCAGAATCTACTTTTACCCATGGATGTTGATCTTCACCATGTGACATGCTATGTCTAAAAAGGTCATTAGTGAAAATGACATTTGCTTGTGCAGTTTGACTTGGCTATCAAATCCAGGTACCTGCCACAAGAGGGGCATGCCGTAAGTAGCTGCGATCCCTTCTGCTTGGGCCCAAGAACACATGGGGAGCAGACCACAACCCAACATGTAGCCCACAGGACAGCCATCCCAAGAGCCCAGCCTAGATCAACCAAATCACAGTCAACTTAAAAATTCAGGAGTGTGAGAATTAATACCTGTTGCTGTAAGTCAAAAAGTTTTGACACAGAGCAAAAGTTGCCTAATATAACTTCTATCAATTGATGTATTTTAGCATTTCTTACATGTTGATTCACTTTGTTCCTTTTCTTCACATAAGAAAGAACAGTGTGAAGCATATCTGTCTTTGGTACATCCAATGATGTCTGTCTTTGGATCAACTGTGTTAGATTTATGAGACCTACATTCCCATTAATATCAGTGCTTTTTCATTTTCCATTTGTTTATTTTTCTAAAAGAAAGTCACAACAAAGTATCAAGCAACAATATAAACATTGCTGAAACTAAACTGTTGACTGGCAAGTAGGTCTCCCATATAACAGCCAAAATGTTAACTTCTTATCTGATAAAAGGTGTTTAAGGGTGTCTGTAATAAAACAAACAAAAATGTAGATTATACAAAGTCAATATCACCAAAGTCAAAGACTGTCTGTTGAGGTGAATTTATGGATTCCATTCATTTAAACTCATATTTGAGGGTATCTGTTTTGGCAAACCATGACCATTGAGTTTCACCAATGGGAAGACGCTGATAAGGCTTAAGTCTTGTGGCCTTTCCAACAAAATAAAATAAGGAGGCCATACTATTTTAATAGAATAATTTTAAATACAATTATATTTACTCACTAATGAAAAAGAGTCTCTTTGTAAGTGAAAGAGAAAATAAAATTCCAATCCCTTAGCAAATGGGGGAAAAAAAGCCAACTGAATAAGAGCATGTATTCAACCAATACCTATTCAAAACTCCAACTGGAAGTTTAAGGTATCAATAAAAATAGAAGAGTGTGGGTTTTGTTTTGTTTTATCTTCTTTTAAATAATCATCATTACATTTGGAACCAATTTCCACTCAGCTAAAGTTGACCTACCAGAAATATATAATACACGAAGTTACTAAATTTGCCTATTGGTAAGAAGTGACAGCCTTCAGAGTGGCAAGACACATAGGACAGTGCAAAGGTCATTAACATCGCAATGGACTCTTAACAGAACAGGCCCTATGTATGCTGGGAGAGTCCATACTTCAGAACGGACACATAGACAGCACAACCCAAATTCGAATTCAAGGCCATAGCCAAGGTCACAGGCTCTGGGTCAGAGAAACCTGTACTCAAGAGATCACTCTTCCACTAAACTGTGACACGATACAAAACTCCTTTTAGCTTCCTGATCTATAATTTGGGGGTAATAATAACACCTACCTCATAGGATCTCTGAAAGTTTTTAAAAAGATAATGTATGTAAAATACTCCACAAAGTGCTAGCATATGCAATAGCAATAATAGTAATAATACTACCCTCACAAACCTGGCTCCTACATGATAACCACCCTAATCAGTATACTCTGACTCACCATCTGTTCACAAAACACTGAATGCACACCTTTATAGTCACATCCAGATACAGCTTCTATAAGGTAACAGCTCTCTGATCAGTAACTTTTCTAGTGAATTCAGGAAAAGGGCACTGAAAAAAATAAGGCTTTCACTAATAGAGAATTGAGACCACACTCCCTCCACCCATGAACATCTTGCTGGTGAAACCATGCTTCCATCACCATCCACACATCACCCTCCCAAACTGTGCAAGGCTTTTATTAAAGCACAGAGGCAGACAGACAAGATGGCTCACCTTAGGAGCAAACTCACCTTAAAAGCAAACTCTTCTACCCTCCAGAAATGATCTGGCTTGACCCCACTGCCACCTCCAAACTGACAGCCAAACTGTAAGTGAAGAAGGCAAGCCCTCACTTCCAGAAGTTGAGTTACACTGTCAAAAACTAACAGAATCCCTTCAATCCGTGGTCATCCTAACAAGGCATGCTTCAAAAATATCTTATAAATCCATTAATAGAGCCAAGAACCAAGTACTATATACCGAAAAACTATGTGACTTTACAAGGACAAGAGTGACCATAGGAGACAAAGTGCCACACCCTTTTTCCAGATAGCTCAACAGTAAATGGTGTCACTTATAAAGAAGTCTGCAATTCTAGAGAAATAGGTGGGCAATTCTAACCCCCCAATACTCCCCCCCCCCAACACCACTGCATTATTTTTTACACAGATCCATTTCATCTTTTTGAAGCCAATGGCCTGAGCATCCCCAACTACCACAACTAGTGAGGGGAGGAAGGGGCAGAGAAGAAACAAACACAAGTCAAGTATACTTGCTTCTGAGCCCATTTTCGAAGAGTTTTCCTCCCGCTTGTCTGCCTCTCACAGCTGGGGAGCCTCATACCTGGTGGAAACCAATGGTTAAGTAAAACCACTGATTTAAAAAGCCAACCAGGAAACTAACCATGACAAGTGGGAGCTGCCCTCCTCTCCCGAGCGTTGATTGGCTCTTGAGGTTTTACCGGTCCCCGTTCTGCCCACATAAGTGGCAGGTGTGACTGTCAATCACAGAGGGACCTGACAATTCACCACTCTGGGAGTAAATTGCCTTTCATCCAGCAAAGGCAGGTAGCCGCCTAAAATCGATCTGCTCATAACAGAGCAGACCCTCCCTCTCTGGAAAGGAGAACAGAGACCCTTAAGTACAAAATAAATAAGCCCGGGTCGATCCGAGAGTTTATGAGCGCTGTTTTATTAACCCGCACCAAAGCAGTCCTTAATCTTCACTGTCCTAAGACGATCTTTCAAACGCTCGGACGAAATTAAAAAAAAAAAAAAAAAGAAGAAGAAGAAGAAGAAGAAAGAAAAAAATAAGGCACAACCTTCTAAGTACCCCTTGTCTTGTATAATTCGGAGATGGGGAGGGGAGGAAAGGAATGCCGTTCAGTTTAATTTCACAGCGTATTCGTTTTCATACCCCACCACCCTCTACCCCTCCCCAATAAAGCCGGCTTCATTTTCCCTGACACGGGTTTTTTTTTTTTTTTTTTTTAACACGCTCCCCTCGGAGCCCACCAAGGCAGTCGGGCACCCCACCCCCCTGGGCTGGGGCTCCACCTTTCTCCACTTTGTTCTGCTTGGGGTTCCCCCAGACCCTTGCCCCTGCGTACACCCCACCCCTCGAGGCAAGGTGGGGGGGGGGGGGGGGAAAGCCAGGCGAAAGAGGGGAGCTGGAGAAAAGAAAGGCGATGGCAGTGAGGGTGGCTGCCGGAGAGGGACTGCAGGAGGTGGCCCGGGCCGCCGGGGCGAGCGAGCGGCGCCCGCGCGCCAGTGCAAGCCGTGCACTTGTTCCAATCCGGGGGTTTCTACATCAAGGCAAATCCGCCCTTAGGCCGCCCCATCCTTTCCCCCGCCCCAGAAAGCCCCGGGGGAGGCGGATGGTTCACCCCTCGGTTCCCCGTGATAACGCATTGCAGCTCCCCACTAATGAGGGGGACCCGGCACGAGGGATGCCCGGCATGGGCGCCCCGAGGGAGCCGGGTGCCCAGCGGCCCCGGCCCCGGCGTCGACGTCTCACCTTTCCGATGCTCGCCCCGGGGCCGTCCCACATGGATTTTTACAACCTCACGTCGCCCTGGCCCCGGGCGGCCGGGAGGAGCTGGAGCCGGCGCCGGAGCCGGAGCCCGAGCGAGCAGGAGCGGGAGGAGGAGGTGGAGGAGGAGCGGGGCGGGGAGGGAGGGCACCGCTCCGAGAGCCGGGGCCGGGCGCGGGGCCGGGCGGGGCTGACGGCCGAGGGGGCGGCACCCGCCGCAGTCCCGAGACGCGCGCTCGCGCGGTGCTGCCAGGGCTGCGCTCCGCCGGGCCCCCCGCCCGGCCGCTCCGCGCGCTCGCCGGCTCGCCGCGGCCCTGACTCACATTCCCAGCATTCCCGAGGAGCCGCTGGGGGGGCCGGGGCTGGGACGCGGGCGCCTCCGCGGGGGGCAGCAGAGAGCGCCTGGCCCTGGGTGGCTGGGGTCTTCGAAGCGCCTCCTCCCGGGAGGCCGTCTTGACGCACGTGGCCCTCATTCTCCTCTCCCCGACGCCCCTTACCGGGTATCCCCCTCCAAAAGCAGCCAGGCACTCCTGGGACTAGTCAAGTGGCTTTGGCGACAGGGGCAGGGATGGCACTTGGTAGAGGAGATGCATACTGTCTTTTAAGTTAAGCTTTAGGGGGGAGGGGAGGTTGAGGTTCCCATGCCCTGGCACCCTATTAACTTAATCTTCTTTAGGAGGGTGAAGGACTTCATAAGATTTTTTACTTTCTTGTTCTCCTAAGGAGAACAGCGAATGGAAGATGAAAAAGGGAGCAAGGAAAAAAAAAAATCATCACCATCATCATCATCATCATCATCATCATCATCATCGCCATTCATTGAGTGCCTTCTCTGTGCCCTGCAATGTGCGTGCATCATCCCGTTTAAGGTAGAAAGATGGCGTCTGAGTTCATTCACACACACATGTATACACCTCAAGATAATTTGCAGCAGGAGTTTGGACACGTTTTTCATTGGAAAAAGCTTCCAGCCAAGTCTGGAGCCCCAGCCACTACCATTTTGTATTAGGGAGGGGACTCCAAACCTCACTGGAAGCTCCAGATTTGGTTTCTCACTGAGTAGTCAATTTGCAAGACTGGAGCAGTGATTTCCTTTCTGTCCTGATGAGTCTGCTGCCAGCAATTTCAGTGGCCAGATCTAAATGTTTCCTGCTGGGAAGGTTGGGCAAATGAAGCTAAATCCAGCCATGAGATGTCTGGATAAGCAGAGGTGTGGAATCAGCACAATGACTATGGATGACTCCTTCCTTCCTCCCATGATGGGAATTCAAATATTAAATGGAGGAAGTCGACTCTACCCAAATGCCCTGTTCCTTAAGCCTTCCTTTTACACTTGTGGTGTTTATAGTTTTTCACAGACTCATATTCCCTGAGACCTCTTTGCCCTTACCTTATTCTTTCTCTCAGTCACAAGAAATCTGCACTTATTCGATTGACCCAGGTGCTCCAATGTAAAACCAAGCTACATCTGTTGTGTTTAGTTTCCCATGTACATCCTTGACAGCCTCTGCCAAAAAGTCATGATAGATAGATAGATGATAGATAGATAGATAGATAGATAGATAGATAGACCTTGTTGAGAGTCCTTTGAGAAATCCTAAAATCCCTTATCTTTTGAAATGTGACCAATATTTCTTGACTACCTCCTATGTGCACCACTCACATTTTTCCACTACTCTCACAAAAACTCTGTAAGATGTTTCTGTCTTTCAGAAAAGTCAGGTAACATACCCAGCTGAGACTATATTTAAATCTATACCTAAAATTCACTATTCTCGTCCACCCAGTCTCTTTTCCTTTGATCCATGGTTCTAAACAGGAATCATTGGACTTCATAGGGACAACTTCTTGTTTATATGCCTATGTACATTTTTCCCCCAGAGAGAAGATCTATGGTTCTCAACAGATTTCTTTCCCATTGGGTCCTTGAGAAAGTTAAGAATAATCACTTTAAATAGAAAACAACTTTATGTAGTAAAACAAGGACTGGAAGTTTTAGGGATCGTAAGTTGTCTTTATCCTCTCTGGGGCTTAGTTTTCTCATCTGAAAAATTAAAACCTGACCTAAAGGATGTTTTTGGAAAAAAAAAAAAAATGTTTACTTATTTTGAATGAGAGAGAGCATGAGTTGGGAGGGGCAGAGAGGGAGGAGAGAGAGAATCCCAAGCAGGCTCTGCACTGTCAGGGCAGAGCCCAGCATGGGCCTGGAACTCACAAACCATGAGATCATGACTCGAGCCAAAATCAGGACTAGATGCTTAACTGGCTGAGCCACCAAGTTGCCCCTGGACTAAAGGATCCTAAGGTACAGTACAGCAAGAGAAACAGGCAAGAAAACAGGCCATTACAATACCACTCATAAAGGGACAAAGCTCTGGGTGCTGTAGGAGCATATAAGAAGGACAGCCAATCTTTTCCCTGGAGTTCAGGGAACGGCTTCCCAAGGAAATGTCATCAAATTTCCACCCTTCCTGTCCCACCCTGTGCTCAGCCCAGAGCAGCAGCCTGCATACTCTGTGAATCCAACTGTAGGAGATCAAATCTTTGGAGAACACCTGCCCCTGGGTGGGCTGTCATAAGCTCTCTCCAGAATATTTGAAACTGGGCCATTGGAATGAGTCAGCCAGTGGGTACTGAACGGTGAGCTTGTAGCCCAAATCAGAACTAGGGCACGAAAACCATGATGCCGAAGTCACTGAGAAATGAGCTCTAAGACCTTTGCTGGTCTACAGAAAGGAGAATAGCTATGTAGACAGAAACTCAGATTCCTAAAGATCTAAAATATTTGAGTATCCGACTTCTTACTTGATAACCCCAATGTGGGTATCTAACTGGCATCTCAACTTGGTTTGTTCTAAACAGGACTCTGGGTTTTTATGTTCCAAATCTCTTCTCTCCCAAGGTCGTGGATCAGATTAATGACACTACCCTTTATCCAGTTGCTCAGGTCCAAACCTAGAAGCATCTCTGATTCCCCCTTTTGCTTATACCGCACATCTTCTCCATCAACCAGTTTTGTCAGCTCTGCCCAGTGCTACGTTAGAGCCTGAAGCAAAAAGAAAACTGTATACTCCTATGTATATTTTTTGAACCAAGTAGAAAAAAGTAATAAAATCTCTCCAATGGAAAAACACCACTATATCTATAGCCCCATGTTCCCCAATATGTTCATTCACCACTGCCAATCCTCATAATCCTGCCCAATAGATAGATAGACATCGTGGCCAAGTGGCCCAGGAACTGAGCACTGGTTAGAAACAACTGTTCTTGTTGCACAATGATATAGGGTCATAATACACAACAACAACAACATCTCTCTCTTTTATTTTTTTTTTTTTAATTTTTTTTTCAACGTTTTTTATTTATTTTTGGGACAGAGAGAGACAGAGCATGAACGGGGGAGGGGCAGAGAGAGAGGGAGACACAGAATCGGAAACAGGCTCCAGGCTCCGAGCCATCAGCCCAGAGCCTGACGCGGGGCTCGAACTCACAGACTGCGAGATCGTGACCTGGCTGAAGTCGGACGCTTAACCGACTGCGCCACCCAGGCGCCCCCATCTCTCTCTTTAATACATAGAGAAGTTGCAGGACTGAGATTCAAACCCATGTGTTGGTTCCCAAACTGGCCCCCCTATGTGGAGAGCAAGGAGAGGCCAAAGAAAGAGGCAGACCAGTCCAGTTTGGTAGGTGGCAGGTTTAATAAGCAAGGGACCTTACATACAAGGCTTGTCTCCAGTGATTGCAAGATGAGTAAATCTCTGCACCTGCCCATTAGAATCTTAAAAGTTTATGTAAAGGCCTTAACTGCATTCAGTCATGTATACTGTCCAAATGCTTTCAACACCTTATTCTCTCAAGGCTAAAGCCTTGAAATGGCTCCCACTGTGGGAACAGTGGGAAGAGTGTACATTCTAAGGACTGGGAAGCAGATAAGGAGCCTCAAATAACCCAGGTCCAACTTATGGGTCAAATGGTGATCATATCCTCTCAATTACTTCTTCCAACATGAGGCAGTTTGGCTCCAGAATCAACAAGACAAAATCAAATGGACTTAGTGAGTGATTGGATATGGGACAAGAAGGAGGATATAAGAATGCTCCCAGGAGTCTGGTTTGGGCAACTGGATAATGTGCCATTCACTAAGACTGGAAATAAAGGTGGGGGTGGGTGATATAGGTTTATGAAAATTTATGAATAATTTATGGGTTCAGTTGGAGCTTTCTAAATTTGTGGTGCCAAGGACCTCATGGTGGAAATATCCGGAAGGTGACTATCTCAGTGTGCTTTGAAGTCAGATGAGAGAAATATGAAGACTGTGCTTGGAAGTCATCACATTTGGTAATTAGAGTCATAGGCATGGCTGAGTAACCCAGTACAGTCATTAGCCATGGGAAGAATTTAGTTAGATGAGAAACAAAATCCCTAAACAACTCACAATTATTTGTCTTTAGGCATGCGGTTATTTGTACATGTCTCTCAACAGGATAAGTTTTATTCAAGAGAAACATCATTGGGCTGCCATAAAA
Source organism: Panthera pardus (assembly GCF_024362965.1). Classification (NCBI taxonomy): domain Eukaryota; kingdom Metazoa; phylum Chordata; class Mammalia; order Carnivora; family Felidae; genus Panthera; species Panthera pardus. Next base: position 24,753,278 of record NW_026527013.1, read on the forward strand.
GAAAAAAGGTCCAATGAACTGAGTCACTAGCACCAACACCACCACAGTTAATTGGATCAGAAATAATCATCTGACGCTTAGGAAGCCAACCTATTGGTTTAGCTAAACCAATCTAAGCCAATTCTCTTTGCCATGAATGTTTTAAGACTTTGTAGGCCTAAGCATCATAGCAAGCATATCAAAATCCAGCACCATCAAAATGTTTTTTTCCAGGTGGAAATTTTTGAAGGTTTTTTAGCTTTCCTTTTAAAATTATTTGGCTAATTCATTATATTCACTTGTGGCCATGATTTGTCCATAATCATAGAGCATGCTCAAGAATTATTGTGAGATGAGAATGAAATCTAACCTACAATTATTTTCAAATGGAATGAAATGTTTGTAAATATGAAAAACCATAAAGTTATATTTTGTAGACATTCATAATTAAACATTTATTAATTCCCCATTTAGAGTTTCCTATGAATCTGTAATCTCAAGGTATGCAAGTCTTTCAGGGGCTTGCAAAAATGTTGGTTAGTGTTCATATAATGTACAATTACATCAATTGCTTTAGTTCCTTGGTTTCTAATAACTTTCCATTTCCACAATTCTGGCCACTCATAAAATCTGGCCACCCTTGATGTCCTTGGGTTCCATGAGAGGCCCCTGTGTCCTTCCAATAGATGCGTACCTTTCTTTTTTCTGCCTCAGGTAGCTTGAGCAAGTTTCTTTTCCTTGCAGCCACAATTACTCCCTGATTGGAAAAGCCATCTTCTTCATGCTTAAACAAACAATGCCCTTCATTCCAGTTCACTAGAATCCAAAGGCTGAACTTGCCTAGCTACCAGATTTCCCAAAGAAAACAAACCTGGGGGAAACCTCATAAGTAGATACTCTTATAGTTATTGGGTATTACTTACTCTGCTTCGAAAATGTGGCAGATGGCCACGCCAAGCCCTGAGCCTGGCCTGTGTCTATTTCTTTATGGCATTTTCCATGATATACTGCCCATCCCTTAGACCTCCCCTTCTTTCTGCATTCCCTGGCGTGGCTATTTAAAGGTAGTTCATTAGCACATTTTAAATTATGCTAAAAGCTGTAAAATTAAAAGGACTTTTTACCATGCCCATTTTTCAAGAATAACTTCAAGGTGGAAAGTCCTCTTGGAAACCCCTAAGAAGAGAATTAACTACAGATACAAGATTTAAAAACTTCAAAATACTGCAGGCTCACATATTCTTTTGGCTTCACTCAAACCCTTACTCCTTTAGACTAGTGCTTTTTGCTACCAAAGCAGTACATTCTCTTTCTAAAAAGCTAACAGCATTATGGAGAGTTAAGCTATTCTAGAAACCCCTGAAAAGTTCTTACTGTGAATCCTATCCACATTTCCCTCCATGCAGATGCTGAAAAGACCCAGCAAAACTTTAAGGGAGCTAATAATGAGATTCATTACATGAGAGAAAAATCATTTTTAAAATGGGGATGAGGGTGTTGAAACATGAAAGATATATGAAATATCAATAACATAGCAAAGCCAACATTTTTTTCTCTTTTCCTCCATAGTGGCAAAAGTTCAGCATTTAATAGTTATGTGTCTTCAGACACGTTACTTACTTTGAGATTCAGTCTCCTTATTTATACAATGGGAGTAGTTCGCAGTTTCTTCTGAATATGGCTATGATAAGGATAAAATAAAACCATCCAGGAAAAATCCTTAGAAGACTCAAGGAATGGTGGCTTCTCTGCCCATAATGCTGATCGCATTAGGGAAAAGAGTAAAACTTACATTGTTAGGAGTTTTAAACAAATCTGTGAAACTCTACACTAAATGGTCAAGACTTAAACAAGGCAAGTGAGATACTAGCTTTGGGTGCAAAATTTAAGGAGGCACCAAAATCTCAGCCCTCAAGGTAAATTAAAAATAATATAATATTTTTGAAAAACAAATCAGCAAACTACAGCCCATGGGCTGACTGCCTGTTTTTGTAAATAAAGTTTTATTGGAACTTTTAGGAACAACAACAACAACAAATTTTTAAGGAAACAAAGAGAAAAAGAGGCTGGAGCTTCAATTATAGAGATTTTACACCCTGGTGTTCCAAAAAGAATTTCTTACACGAGGACTTTTAACTAACAACCAACTTCCTGATGTGCTTCCAGCATATCATTCCTGTGCTGTGAGAATGTCTGTGTTCATCTATTATCTTTACAGCCTGGATGGATCTCTTTGGGAAGAAGAAAAAAAACACCTCCCCTAAAGGTGGGTTCTTGTGGAGAGAAAGGGTAACCAGACACCTAGAAATGTTTCTTGGGACCAAAGTGGACTTGTTTACCCAACTTTACCAAGGACGCAAGGTCTACAAAATAAGAGCTTTAGGCTACATATTTGAAAAGTCACTGAGAAAAATGTCTGAATAAACACTCTGAGAATTCCATAAACATGAGTTGTTTTTTAGTAATAGGAAAATCGTTAATGTAATATGAAGAGTGGAATCTGTAGTTAAACTGCAAAGATATAAGTGATGGGCCCATTAATCAACCTGCCTCAGGGCAGGGGCTGATGCTAGATAAAGGTAGAATAGGGCCTGGACCCAGAAAACAGGAGAAGGTGCTAGTTTTTCTTCCAACCATTAGGTATATATCCTACCACCTACAAAAATGGCTCAGGTTACTGAATGTTCTATCGCCAAGCAATTCTTATAGACAGTAAAAAGCTTCATAACTTATGTTGCCAAAATTCATCCATTTCTTGAAACAGGCTTTGGATCAGCTCTGAGAAACAGAGTTCTTTTCCAAACAAAAGCTTTAACTACACAATTAAATGAAAGGGAACTAATTTGCTTGAAGGAGAATAATAAAAGAAAACAAGCTATTTTGAATGATAAAAATATGTACCAAATTGGCAACAGCTTCAGATGATACTCCTGGGTTTGATTAATGAGATATATTATCAAGTGAACAAACAAAAAGCATACTGGTTTAGAACGTTTTCTGCTTAACTTTGTAATGAAAATCCTAAAAAATAAAAAAATAAAAAAATTAGCTTACAAAAGAAAGAGAAGTACATTGTAAAATAAAATTCAAACATTCCAGGAAAAGTGAAAATCTACCCTCAGAGACAACCAACCACTTTTAACAGTGTATATTCCCTTGGATTTTTTAAATGTATATTTTAACAAAAATTGGGCCCAATTATGTTTTATTTTTCTTTCAGTATCTTTTATCTTCTCCTTTTAGCTTTAGACCTTGTCTTTCTGTCTTCAGGGGTTTTTACATCACCTTTCCCCACTAGCCATAATGATTGCTCCAAGGGCTAGAAACATGATCACAGCCAGGCCAGGCAGACTCCTTCCCTGGGGTTTTTCAACTGGCAAAAAAGCTTGATGAAGGCAATTACAGAGTTAGTGGCATCCATGCCTCCACTCTTATAGAAAATCTGCAAACATGTAGAAGCAGAGATAAGAGGCAGAGAGTCTTGGCTCTGAGAACATTCAGGTCCCTGATTCCACTGCCGAGGACCCCAAAGTTCCCATCATGCCCAAAGCTCTTCTATGCAACACTGTCTTCAACTCTCTGAGCTACTCCAGAGAGTTCTTACTACTCCTTCTAGTTCTTACGACTATGCTAGACCCATAGTAAGTTCTGTTTCTCACTGAAGCTATTTCTGCCACTTGCAACCCAAGGAGTCTGAGTATACATACACTTCTGCAATTTGATTTTGTTCAGCTGAAACTGTGTACATCACGGAAAAGTTCATGTCAGTGCACATTGTCCTTTTCCCTTCTAATGTCTGAATCATTGTCCATTGTATGGATGAATGTTTTTGACCTTCTTCTAGAGCCAGAAACACAAGACATTTTTAAAAGTGATAAACACAAGATTCTCAACATTACTAATATCAGGAAAGTGCAAATCAAAACCACAATGAGATATTTCCTCACACTAGTCAGAATGTCTAATACCAAAAAGATAAGAAATAACAAATTTTGGCAAGGATGTGGAGAAAAGGGAGCCCTCATGCACTGTTGGTAAAAATGTAAATTGGTACAGCCACTATGGAAAATAGTATGGAAGTTCCTCAAAAAACTAAAAATGGAAGGAAATATCATACAACCTAATAATTCCTCTTCTGGGTATTTACCCAAAGAAAAAAATAATCAATTCAAAAAGATATATGCACCCCTTTGTTTATTGTAGCATTATTTATTTACAATAGACAAAATATGGGAGCACCCTAAGTGTCCATCAACAGATGAATGGATAAAGAAGATGCAATACACACACACACACACACACACACACACACACACACGAATATTAATCAGCTGTAAAGAAGAATGAAATCTTGCCCATCGTGACAACTTGGATGGATCTAGAGACTCTTAGGTATACTAAGTGAAATAAGTGAGACAGAAAAAGACAAATACTATATGATTCCACTTATATGTGGAATCTAAAAGACAACAGAAATAGATTCACAAATACCAAAAATAAACTGGTGGTTGCAAGGGGGAAGGAGATAGGCAAATAGGTAAAGGGGGTAAAAAGATACAAACTTCCAGTTATAAAATAAATAAGTCACAGAAATTAAAACTATAGCATAGGGAATGTAGTCAATAATGTAATAACTTTGCATGGTGGCAGGCAGTGATTACACATGGTGAGCATTGCATCATGGACATAATTGTCAAATTGCTGTGTTATACACCTGAAACCAATATAATATTGTATGTCAACTATTTCAATAAAAATAAGAATGAAAAAATAAATCAAAAATAAATAAATAAAAGTAAAATTAAAAAATAAGGTACTCAAGAAATAAAATTAGGGGGAGTAGAAGGATGGATGAAACAAAAGTGACACAATGTCAATCAATGTTGGAGCTAAGTTCATTTTCGCTATTTTCTCTACTTAAGTATATGCTGGAAATTTGCAAAATGAAAAATTAAAAAGAGAGAGAAAGAAGATAACAAGAAAGAGAGAGAGGTAAATCTTGCTGGGAAGTTGATGGTTGTTATGTAAATGAGAGGCCAGCACTGAAGAAGTGTGAGTAACACCCATTCCCCAACCAGCCATACAGTACTCATCATACCTGCCCAAAGGAGAGTCCCCTGCGGGATTTATGATCATCTCTGCCACGCGACTAAGGATTATGCCTTTTGCATGTCACGTGTCTCCACCACACCTCGTAGTAAACTCAAACTCATCCATCCATTCAGAGGGTCTTTAAAACTCTTTGTCAGAAGAACTTAGCCAGTGACTTGAGAGGAGACTATGTTTGCCTTATTTGTTGAGGCCCACAACCATAAGTACCGTTACTACTGAGTTTGAATTTGCCTAAAGATCTAACACCCAGTGTTTCCACCATGCAGTTTCCCAGACATAGAGCAAGTGTAATAGAGCTGAACTTGGGTTTTATGGTCACAGAATAATGAGGTCAAGTCCCAGTCCCTCCATTTATGAGCTGTGTGGTCCTAGGTAATTCATGTAATGCATCTAAGCCTATTTCTTCCTTAGAAAAAAAAAAGGGGAGGGGGGAGGAAGTGATTAATAGTACTTGCCCTGTAGATAATTTGAAAGAATTAAATAAGAAACTGCATGGGGGCACCTGGGTGGCTCAGTCAGTAGGCATCTGACTTCAGCTCAGGTCATGATCTCATGGTCCGTGAGTCTGAGCCCCGCGTTGGGCTCTGTGCTGACAGCTCAGAGCCTGGAGTCTGCTTCAGATTCTGTGTCTCTCTCTCTCTCTGCCCCTCCCCTGCTCTCTCTCTCTCTCTCTCTCTCAAAAATAAAGAAAGATTTTTAAAAATTTAAAAAAAATAGAAATTGCATGGAAAGTTTCTATGACTGTGCTAAGCTCATAGTAAATGCTCAGTAAATGGGGAGTAACATCATCTTCTTCATGATGTACAGTGAATTCCGTTGTTGGGGCTGTATGCGGTTTCCACTTTCTGAGTTTCTCAATTGCCAGTGTGACTTTCAAAAACTGTTCTTTCTAAACTTTCAGAACACACATAAAAAGCTGGGCGCCAGCCAGAACACATTTGGAAGCAAAACAGTCCTAAAAATAAGAAAGGGATGCATGACTTTTTGTAATGTTGGGTTTCTCTTTAAAAGAAAAATTACACTGTGAGTAAAGATCAAAATTCATTCTTTCTGTGACCTTGTTCAAAAACAGAGTTTATTGGAACATGATGCATGTCAGATGTTGTTTAGAGTGGCATATGCCCTTCTCAGGGCATTTCAAACATACACTGCATGCCTTCATTTCTCTCTAGCGGGTATTTCAGGGCTGAAGAAGGAAGAATGGTCCTGCATTGGAATACAACATCCACAGTGCTCACATCCACTGTGGAATACAACATCCACAGTGCCTTCCCTGGAGTATGTTCTGCAAAATAAGAACAGGTACAAGAAGAATAATTTCCTAGAGCCATAAGACAAACAGTTTGTGAAATAAAATTCAAGGGCCTTTCACATATTGGTTTTAAGTCACCTCAGGAATTCAGACTAATATTCATAGAAAGTCTACCATGGGAAAAAGTGCAACCTGATTTTGGATCCAATTTAGTGCCTCTCCAAAAATGGGCTCATTTTTGCCTGTTCCTCTGCTTAACACCTTCCTCTCTCACCAGTTCACCCAATTAATGTCTATTCAACTTTCAGTCTCAACTCACATGGCATCTTCTTCAGAAGCTCTCCCTGAGCCATCTGTTAGGTGCCTATGCTACCAAATCTCATTGACCCCTGCAATTCTATTTCATGGTCCTTATCATGACTATAATGGAATAACTGCTTGATTCACAGACCCAGTGCTGTCTACCCATCCAGCACCTATATGCCCAAGTTCCATCAGGAATAGGACCATATCTATGACATTGACATCAATGTCAGGCCTAGTATAAGTGATATAATAAAACTGTTGAAATTTGAGAATAAAATCTTTTATTCCATGAATTTATACTATTTGGAAACTCAAAGAGTAGCTAATTTGCTAAGAAGCCTTCCTTAAGAGGGCCAGAAGACTGCCTTTATTCCATGTAACCAAAAAAAAAAAACCACACACACACACAGACACACACACACACACAGACACACACACACACACACACACACACACACACACACACACCTATAGCTATTTGATGTCATGTGATCTACATTCTATGAAATTAATTGGTTATCAGTTTCAGGTAAGAAAGTGATAATTATAACAATTAACACTAATTGGATGTGTAACTGGTTAGATCCAAAAAGGAACTGACAGAAACTCAGATAAGATGAAGCCATACCTTCCCTCCCTACTCAGGCATTCTTGAAAGAGGGTTCCAGAAAAAGGCCAAAGTGTTAAAGGGTTGCTAATGATACTGCTTACCTTCTCAAAGCACCTGCAACATTAGGTTTTAGCACAGTATTGAAAGGAAGACAATTCTGAGACAGCTTCCCCCTTCTCAGAGCCTACCCTCTGCTTGAATCCTCCCTGTGAGACCAGACTCAGACCACAAAGTGGTCCATTCCATTATTGAATGGTTCAAAGGGTTAGGTAATTTCTTCCTACATTAAGACCAAAGTGTGTCTGACTCTAATTCCACTAATCAGAACCAGAACAAATGGATGTGTCAATAAACTAATATTTACTAATTTGGAAAATGAGGCTTACTGCTGTATTTTAAAATATAATAAACCACTAAGTTTCTTCATGATGTGTGTGAATTATGAGCAAGTATGTATATATGTGAGTGTGCGTTATATGTTGCAGGTATATATGTATAAATATAATTGTATTTTGTCACATCAACATAAGTAGTAGTGAGTTTATAAGATTCTGGAGGGTGACTCCACTATAGTTATTTTTATAGCTCTTTTGTTAATTCTCAAAACTATTAAAAATCAAAATGCATAAATAAATTAAACTTAATTATGGACTAAACCCATAGATCTGCCTCATTTTTAATATAAGACAAGAGGTGGAAAAGTCAAATGTTTCCTCTGTTTTGCCAAAGCCCAAAACCTTTCTTTTTTGGGCAAGGAAATACTTACACCATAAGGAGTAATTCTTTAATTGCTTCTAATTAGAATAAATGGCCAATACGTGCTGGGTCTCAGGGAACATGACTAACACTTGCCTCACCTTGCAATGACTGCAGATATAATGTGGGTGAGGGTGTGAAAATGGGGGGCATCGCCTCAACACCACCTCCTCCTCTATCCTTGTAGCTGAAATCAGGCACCCACTAATATCAGAGTCTCAAGACTCTTTCCAACAAGTGTAAAATATTAGGGAAGCTCAGATACTGAGTCATTCTTCAAATAGATTTTGGGAAGAAATAGCTTGGTTGTTAGCAGTCTATGGCTTTGGAGAGCAAGAGACTCCCTAAGTTTCACCCAGGCTCTTCCTCAAACTCAGCCTTGACCAGCTTACTTAACCTCTCAGTAGGATGGGGATAACACCTCATATGGTTGTTATGAGGATTCCCTGAGCTAATTCATAGAAAGCTCTTAGTACAGTGCCTGGCATAAACACTCAAAAGTCTTAGCTACACAGACATACAAGACCAGTCCTACACAGTGATTTAATTACCAACAGTGGGGCACCTATATGTTCTAGAAGCCCCCCACCAGACAAATCTGATGTGTATCCAGGATTGAAAGCCTCTAGACCAGTTTTGACCCAAATATTGACCAAGACTGGGTGAGGGGTACCTGCTATACATGACTGAGCTCCAATGGCAAGTCAATTACATGCTTCAAAAGAAGGAATGATACATTTTTCCTAAAGAACTTCTGGGTTTGCGTGAGGGTTTGGAGGCATTTGGTGGGGGACGGGGATGTTGAGAAGAAGAGGAAGGTCACACTAGTCTTGGACAAAGACTGAGATGGATGAGGACAACTTAGAATCTGTTTTAGATACTGGTGATGGCCTCCACCCACTGCCCAAGGAAGTCGTATCTGAGTTCTGTGGCAAGGAAGCCTCTAAGACAGAAATGATGGAACCACTTCCATTGTGTAAGGTTCTGTAAGACCAGGGGGCTGAAGCAAAGCTGATTCAAGGTCTAGGTGGCAAGGGACAAAACTCACACTAATAATGTTACAACAGCCACCCTTAATACACATATTCATGCCAAGCATTTTGCATGTGTCAGTAGCACTAGCTGATATCCATTGAGTGCTTACTACTTATTATGCATTAGTCTAAGGGCTTTACAAGCTTAATTTCATTTAACCTTCGGAGCAACACTCTGAAACATCTACCATTCTAGCTGCACTATAAAAGAAAAGGGAAGCTCAAAGAGGTGAGGTGACTTTCCCAAGCTCACACAGCTAGTGTGGTCAGGCTCCAACTGGGTCGTGTGCCTCCCAAGTCTAAGCTCCTGACCAACCACTAGACAACTAAGACTCTCACCATCTAACACATTCGGGACAACTCCAGCATGTCCATCCCAGCCTTCAAATAAGCAATTGCTTCTTCAGAAGATGCTCCCCACAGTCAGAGGATATAAATTTGTACTAGCCTCCTTGGAGTAAGCTGTAGCTAGGTGTTCCAATCTAAATTGTCCAAGTAGCTCTGGCCATTCAGTCCACTTTGAAGAAAAGCAGCTGGCAATCTGTCAAAGCAAACACTGCAAAACATTTAAAAGACAGGGGGTGGCGAACAGATGTAGTCTCGAGTGGGAAGGAAGGTTAAAGAACACATTTCTTCCATGAGACTGGCTTCTAAAACATAAAATGACAAATGAACCTCAGCTTCTGGGCAATGGAAACTTCTCCCAGGTTACCAGCAATAATTGTGATGCTTTTTAGCATCTCTATGGTTTGTCCTTGTCTCAATCCATTGATTTGAGAAAGTACATAATTAAGAGTAGACCTTCACAGCACCTTCACCTCAAGGGGACGAAACAGTTCCATGTCAGAAGTAAACCAGAGAGGACAATGAGATTTCTGCCTTGAAGACTTGCCTTTTGACCTTAGGTAAGTAATTGTACCACAGAGAGTTCATTAGAAGAAGCAGAAAACAGGATGGCTGACCCTCTCACATTGGCAGTTCACAGAAGAAGACCCAAAGATAAACAAATAAGGCTTTATTCTGTCACTGTGTTTCATTATGGGGTCGAGCTGTTTCCTGTTGCAGAACATACCCTCTGTGGCATTTATAAGTTCACTAGAAGCTGACACTAATGACTGCTGGTAGCACATTTTAGCTTTCCACTTGTTTGATTTATCGTCCTACTAACAACACTTTGAGGAACAGAGTGCTGATTTTATCCCCACTGATAAATAAGGAAACTGAGGCACGGGGCTTGCCAAGTTTTACATGGCTGAGACTAGCATTATGACTTCTGACCTCTCCAATAACTTCAAAGCCAATTGTGTTTATACAGAGATTGACTTAGAGCCTCTGTCTTGAACACTGTTTGACAGTAGGTATAATATGAGCCTTAAATAAATGAAGATGCATAGGAAAGCTATGGAGTTTGGGATGTGGAAGATTAAACACAGGGAGATACTAGAGCTGAACTCAAAGGACTCCCCTAATAATAATAGAATAGCCCCCACTCAGTAAACACTTGCTTTACATAAATATGTTTCCTCTCTTAGCACTCACTACAATCCTAGGAGGTGGAATGTAGTATTCCCCATTTGCAAAATGAAGGACCATGTCCCACAAAGTAATTCCCCCCATATCTTGGCATTTCTCACACCAAAGCCACCCAAACTTTCCTCACCCAAACACCATGCTGCCTCCTATAATTAAGGGACTGGGTGAAGGAAAGACATTTTTTTTTAAATTTTTTTTAATGTTTATTTTTTTGAGAGAGAGAGAGAGAGAATGAGAGAGAGCGCAAGCAGGGGAGGGTCAGAGAGAGGGAGACACAGAATCTGAAGCAGGCTCCAGGCTCTGAGCTGTCAGCACAGAGCCCGATGTGGGGCTCGAACCCACAAACCGTGAGATCATGACCTGAGCCAAAGTCTGGCACTTAGCTGACTGAGCCACCCAGGCGCCCCAGGAAAGACATTTCTTAAAAGTAATTCAGTGGTTTAGATCTTAAAAGTACATTATCCTACGATTTTGCATGCCAAAAAGAAAATAAGGCAAGTGTTTCTAAGGAACATTTAAGTTATTTCTACGCTTCCCATTGCTATATATAGCATGGCGGAGTGGTTAAGCAGTCTGGCTGGCTTTGAAGCAGGAGAACTTTTTTAAGCCTCAGTTTCTTCATTAGTAAAATGGGGATAGTGTACCACCTCATAGCATTGCTGTGAGAATTCAGTGACATACAGCATTTAGCATAGCTGTCATTACATGGTGGGCACTCAACGAGAGACTGCTGTTGACACATCATAGTAACATAACAACATTGTCAATAATAAATTGGATATAATTAACTGCAATAAGCAAAATATCCTTATTTTGGACAACTTTCTATCTTCTTTCTTGGTAATAATTATTTCTCATTGATGGGTATTTTGTTGGTGTTTATTCCTAGAAACTTAGATTTGTGACTTTGTTTGGTGAGGAGAATTCTGGAATCATTATAGAGTGATGGTTGCTTCTGCTTGGAAAACAGAAAGCCAGAACAGCACCAACAGCAGGGTGGAAAGATATAATTTATTAGTTCTTCTCCTATTGCAAAACTAGCAAAGCAGATTTACCAGATGAGGACCAAGCAGGAGATGCCAGGTTTTAAGAAAATGATATTGGAGCATCCACCAACTAGCATCCAAGTATGCATGGGGGATGGCCTTTCTTGTTAAAGGTGAGGAACAACAGTAACGGCAGTGCCAGGAGCATCCCAAGTGTCTAAGTACCCTCACTATGTGGGAAGAAACAGCAGCAGCTCCAGCTGGCTGGTTCCCCGTCGAGGCTCAATGCCATTGGAAATGTCCTGAATCCCCAGGAAGAAGCCAGACAGAAAAACTCTGCAATGTTTTGTCAATGTTAACTTCTCTGTAGCCATATACCTTGCTGGGCTTGAGATCCCATCTTCATGACCTCAAGCAAGTTCTTGACCTCTCTGAGCCTTGATTTCTTCATCTGCAAATTGATTATAATAACAGAAAACCCAGATTTAGTTTAGAAACAATGCAACTTTGAAAATAACATTGCAATAGGTTCTACCAACAAACTAATTGACACAATGTCACACATTGTGACTTAGACCCAAAATGTCTTTTATAGCGGGATCAGTTGTAGAATTCTTTTTCAATAGATAATTTTCATTGTAATACTTTTTTGCCAGTTTATGCACTCTGCTTCTAATTTATAGCAGTGTTTTTTCCCAAGAGTCAAAGTCCATTCCATGGAATGCTAGTCCCATTAGATGCTCCTGGAAGAGGAGCTAGACACCATAAACCTTTCTCAGAGATTCCCATTACAAATTAGCAAATAAAAGGTTCTGAGCAAGTGAAGTCCTGCAGTATAGAAACCTATCTGTATTTAATTCGGTGCTTCCTAGTTATCGGTCCATTGAATCTTTTTATCCTTTAACATTCATAAATCCCAGAATCTACTGTTCCAGGGAACATACTTTGGGACAATTGTTCTCAAATTGTTATACTCCTCAGAATCACCTGTAGAGCTTGATAAGACACAGATCTCTCAGTCATGCCCCCAGAATTTCTGGTCCAGTAGGTCTAGGGTGGGGTCCAAGAATTTGCATTTCTAACAAGTTTCTAAGTGATACCAACGCTGCTGATTCAGGAACCATATTTTGAGAACCACTACTTTGAGATTTGTAGAATTCATTTCAGTCATAACTCTGGGCTGTCAAAATCCATGGCAGTCATAGAATGTTAGATCTCAGATGGAACTTGCATTCACTTATCCAACCAATATTAATTAGGCACCAACTATTTGTAAGGCACTGGAGTTGGCAGTTGGAATGAGTGGAAAAACAATGGCATGTTATCCACTCTCTCAGAACTCACAGTATAGTAGAGAAAAATAGATAGAAATAAACATGATTGTAAATTGTTATAAGAAGAACAATGAAGGAGGACATAATGGGGAGAGATTAGCATGGGTATTTAGGTTAGGTTGCTCAGATAAATCAAATATGGCCACAAAGTCATTGTAGCTCTTCCCAACAAAAGGCATAATCTATCTTCCTTTCCTTTGAATCTGGCTGTCCTTGTGACCTACTTTGGCCCATAGAATGTGGCAGAAGAGGTGATATGCATGTTCCAGAGCCTAGGCATCCAGAAGCCCTCAGCTTCCATTCTTACCCTTTTGCAACCCTGAAACCACCATACCATGAAAAAGCCAGAATGAAAGACCATGTGGATAAGGTAAGGCCCGCTGCCCCAGCTGAGCCCAGCCCCAAGTCAACCTGTGAGCCCCAAGAGTGAGCCCAGGAAATACCAGCAGAAGAACCATTCAGCCAATCCACAGAATCATGAGAAATGATAAATATACGTTGTCTTAAGCCACTAAGTTTTAAGGTGCTTTGGTATATAGCAGTAGAAGCAATTGAGGATCTTGCAAGAACTCTGTGAGTTGGTCATTTAGGCTGAAGAATAAGTAGGAGTTGGGAAGACAAAGCTCAGAGTAGAGACAGCATTCCAGACTGAGGATGATAGTCCTAGGGCAGGATGGGCAGCTCTCAGCTTCTCCAATAGCTTAAGGGAGGCATCTATAGGAGGGGATAAATTGAAAGAGGTAATAGATGCTGTGATAAGTCATCCAGATACTCTTTCTGCTTCCAGACTGAAGCACTCAATCCCCAGGCTTCTCCTGGCAATGATGACTGATGGTACTCATCTGATCCCTCTCTGGGAATCCACTTTGGCTGAAAAGAGGAGCCTAGCCTAAGATCATGGCCCTCCTTGGGGCAGCTTGCATCCAGTGGCAAGTCTACACGTGTTTGGGAGAGTGGGGGGCAGGTGTCAGTATAAAGGCCCTGTTCCTTACTGTAGCAAGTGGGATACCTCCAGGACTTCCTGTGAAATCAGCTGAGGCCTATGTTGTGACTGCATCACAGTTCAACTTCTCCCCCAGCTTGATCCTGCTTTCCTCACTTCCCCTCTGTGTCGATTCCATGTGTGCCCCCAATATAATTCCTGCAGGCAAATCTCCATCTCAGAATCTGCTTCCTTGGAAACCCAGGCCACAGCTGGGAAGGGCATTTGGGGGGACAATTTCAGTAGCACAAGTGAAAGAAGAGAGCTTCAACTAGCATAGCGGCTTTGGGAATAGAGATAAGCAGACCAATGTGAAATATGTGGTCATTTGAAAGATGGGGTCATAGAAAGCAAGACAGGATCACTAGCAGTGCCGTGGCTACCCATATTAGAGCCTAGGCAGAAGGAAAAACCAGTAATACTGATCCTGTCTTTATTTAAATATGGGTATTTTGGGGCGCCTGGGTGGCGCAGTCGGTTAAGCCTCCGACTTCAGCCAGGTCACGATCTCGCGGTCCGTGAGTTCGAGCCCTGCGTCAGGCTCTGGGCCGATGGCTCGGAGCCTGTAGCCTGTTTCCGATTCTGTGTCTCCCTCTCTCTCTGCCCCTCCCCCGTTCATGCTCTGTCTCTCTCTGTCCCAAAAATAAATTAAAAAAGTTGAAAAAAAAAATTTAAAAAAATAAATAAATAGGGGCGCCTGGGTGGCGCAGTCGGTTAAGCGTCCGACTTCAGCCAGGTCACGATCTCGCGGTCCGTGAGTTCGAGCCCCGCGTCAGGCTCTGGGCTGATGGCTCGGAGCCTGGAGCCTGTTTCCGATTCTGTGTCTCCCTCTCTCTCTGCCCCTCCCCCGTTCATGCTCTGTCTCTCTCTGTCCCAAAAATAAATAAAAAACGTTGAAAATAAATAAATAAATATGGGCATTTTGTTAATCATGGGTATTTTACATGAATTTTGATTTTTAATAGTATTATTTATTTTTGTTGCCGAGTTTTTTTGGCATCCCCTTAACTTTTACACCTCCCTCACACACACTTGTCTTGGCCCTGAAAGTGTGTGCTGTCCTAAGACACTAAGTTTTGGAATAATTTGTTACACAGCAATAGTTAACTAGTATAGCAACTATCAGTCCTTTGGAAATTTACCTGATCTCTTAAAGCCTCAGTTTCTTAATCTGTGAAACAAGGATAATATCATATTTCACCAAGTTATTCTGAAAGTTAAATGAAGGGCACCTGGGTGGCTCAGTGGGTTGAGAGTCTGACTCTTGGTTTTGCCTCAGGTCATGACCTCACAGTTCGTGGGTCCAAGCCCCACATCGGTTTCTCTGCTGACAGCATGGAGCCTGCTTGGGATTCTCTCTCCTCTCCCTGCCCCTCCCCAGCTCATTCTTTCTCTGTCTCAAAATAAATAAATAAACTGAATAAAAAAGAAAGTTACATGAAATATTTCAGGCAAAGCCTTTAGCATGACTGTCACATAGCATTTCAATGTGTACACAATAATCATCAACAGAATCTTAAGAGTTAGATCCTGATTTTAAGACCCTAGAGTAATATTGATCTTTTTTTTAGAACACTGATGAGAATTTCCTGTTCTGTTTCTTAAATAAGTTTTCTAGTTTTCTCTATTTACTTTTTTAAAAGCAATCTTTATAAGCATAAGTCTAGAAGTTTAAAAATGAGAGGTGAAGTCTAAGTTGCCTCAGAGCAACTGGTAGTGCTTGCTGTTCCAAATGGAAACAAGGCATCATGAGGTACTGTCTTAATTACTTGTTAGCATTTATTGAATACTCATGAAGTGTTAGGGCACTGGAGCAAGCACATCACATACATTATGTCATTTAATCCTCCAGGGCCACCTACAAAGCAAGCATTCCCCAGTCCCCAAAGTTATTCCCCATTTTACAGATAAGTAAACTAAGGGAGACATAGAGAAGGTAAGCCATTTGCCCAAGGGCACAGCTAGAAGGCATTCACCCCCAGCACTAGGGCTCCTAAGGGCTCCACAGTTTGTGTGCAATTTGCAAGTGGAAGTACTTCTCTCCCTTCCATCTGTGCCCTTGCTTGGGCAAATCGCCTTTCCACTGCCCACTGCAAAAATCACATCAGGTTATGCTCACCCAAAATAATATGGGTGTTTCATCCCTTAGGAGTTAGCCCTTTCAAGGATTTCTCTATTCATAATAAGAATTGTAGGCTGATGCTGAATCAGCATGTTGAGTCTTACTGGTATCCCTGCTTCTGTATGAATAACAGCATGTGCTGAGTAAGAGGTTTGGAGTTCCTTTAATTCCCTTCCTGTGGCTTTCGCCTCAAGAATTGGCTCGCTCTGCTGCTGGGTCCTGATATGCCAGCACAACACAGCAGACTTCTTGGGTTGCAGGACTCTAATTTTTTCAGTACCTTATGGTCTCTTTTGCCCTTGAACTACAGATATCGACTTTTCCCTTTAATGCACATTACCTCGAGAAATTCAAGTCCAAAGAAAAACATGCCACAAGGCCTGCCTCTGTAGGAATTAGAATCAAGTAGGAAATGGGAGAGATTGTAAGATTGTATATAGGCCACATTTGTTCCCACAAGTCCAGATTGCCTGAGCATCGCCGGAACAACTCCCTGCACAGCTGGAGGGCTTATCTTGAAGAGACACAATACACTCAGAAACATCTGGATTTTTTACTTTTTTGAAAAAAATCTGAAGTTTGATGTCCAGAAGGCACAGTATTACATTTTTATCCTTTATATTTATTAAAATAAAACATCTTTTGGGAGGAAGGATCATTGTATCAATGCAGGTGATTATGTATTTGCTAAGTGCATATTAGTTTGCTAAACACCTATCATTTATCTTTTGTTCCAAAGTTTCCAGGAGTTTAAAATCGGATCCAACTGAAAATGGATGCCCCTCTAAAGAAGGCATAAATATCTTAATCCAAGAAAACAAAACCCTTGACCTTCTGAGTTACAGAAATCCTAGAAACTGGTAGAAGCTTATGTGCTACACTATCTGCATAAAAAGGGGAAAAGGAATTATTTATTTATGCACTTTGAGGGTCAATTTGGCTTGATCAGTTCATCCCACATTGTCAAGAATGTTTATCAAGCACTCTTCCTGAAAGGTCTCTGCCAGCTGGAGATTTCTCTAACCTAATATTCATAGAATCTTATACTTGGACAGGCTTTTTGAGGCCGTCTCATCAAACACTTTCCTAGTGCAGAGCTTCCCCCCTGACATTCCTGACAAATGGAAATGGTCTACAGATGCAGGTATACTTCCAGCACCATCTCTCCTAGCAAGCATCCCTGACCTCCATAAGAACTCATTGCTATTCCCACTGAGTCTCTGGAACACGTTCTACATCACAAATGCTATCATTATAATGATCACCATAAGACCTGCAACTTATTGAGCACATACTATGCACCAGGCAGTATAGCATCTAATGTGATACAATAACCCTGCATAATAGACATAATCACCCCCATATTTCACATAGGAAGTGGGGTAAACTTGCCCTCTAGTAATGTGTTCAAGGTCACAAAGCCAGAAAGTGATAGAGATATGTCAAGTATGAGGGGTTTTGAGCATGTACCCCCACTTTTCCCTCCATGTCAACCCTCTTACATAATAGTTAACAGGTGATACTGGAATTATTCTGTACTCATCTGTTCCCTCTTCGTTGACTATAAACTTTTTGAAGACCAATATGGTGTCACTTTTCTTCCAATCTCCAGTCCCTACCACTGGGCCCAGCACATAGTAGGGACTCAATAAGCATTACGTATTGAGTAAGCCACTTCCCTGTAACTCTGTTTCTCCAAAGCCTCAAACTCTGATTCTAGATCACTTCCTTTATTCCACTCAAGTCACACTGATAGGGACTAATAATCAGGAAGCAAAATACATTATTTTAATGTAGATTAAAATTATTCAATCCAGTTATATTGATGAGAGCTCAAACTTGAAAGAGGTTCTATATGCAGAAAAGTGTGATTATGTGGACATGTGTATTTAAAGCTGTTTTGCTTTTTATATTTGTTGGTAGAAATAGAATGCATTAAGTCAGTTAAAGTGGGTGAATGTGAGAATTCAGCCCAGCCAAGGAAGAGACATGATAAAGAAGAGGCGTGGGGTGCCTGGGTGGCTCAGTTGGTTAAGCGTCTGACTTCGGCTCAGGTCATGATCTCATGGTTTGTGGGTTTAAGCCCTGCGTCAGGCTCTATGCTGATAGCTCAGAGCTTGGAGACTGCTTTGGATTCTGTGCTTCCCTCTCTCTCTGCCCCTCCCCCACTTGCGCATGCACGCGCGTGTGCGCGCTCTCTCTCTCTCTCAAAAATAGATAAACATTAAAGAAGAGCCTATATTTTTTTAATAACCTTGGGATTGCAGAAGAGGGAGAGGCACAGATAAGGAGTTTCAGAGCAATCCAAGCAGAAGGTGGAATCTGAGGTCATATGGAAAAGATTTGGGACTGGGAATAAAAGGTGGGGAAATGAGACCAACAGCTCGAGAACTTGTAGGCACATCTCATGTATTCTTGATATTATCATCCCTGCATGAAAATCCATTCATGTGACTGTGAAGCAACAAATCTTCCTTTTATGGGTTGCTAACTACTGAGACAATGCATTGCCTTAATTGCTGTCCTCTTTCTTGCCTGCTTCAAAGATGCTAAATAGGAAGAGGATTAACATTCACCCCAAAAGGAGGCTACTCCTGTTTCATCATGGAAAGGCTCTTTGTCTCTTCTACCTTGTGGCACCTAGAGAAGGTAGGATACTCCCTTCCACTATACCTCCAACACTATCTCTATCTCTCTCCCTATCTCTGTCTCTGTCTCTATTTCTACTTGCATCTATCTCTCTAGCCCTTTACTTGTTCTAGTACCTGTTCCTTAAATTCTTTCCTCCTTAATTTCTGTTTGTCAATACCTTATTGATCTTTCATAGCACTCCTTTACTGGGAAGACTTTACTAACTGCACTAGCTCACACTGACTGTTACAGACTGAGTTTTGTTCCCCAAAATTCCAGTGTTGAAGCCCTAACCTCCAATGTGACTGTGTTTAGAGATAGAGCATTTAAAGAGGTAATTGAGGTTAAATGAAGTCATAAGGATGGAGTCCTAATCCGATAGGACTAGTGTCCTTGTAAGAAGAGGAAAAGACACTAGGAGTGCAACACACAGAAAAAAAGCTATGTGAGGACACAGAGAGAAGGTGGTCATTGGCAAGCCAAGAAGAGAGACCTCAGGAGAACCCTGCCAACACCTTGATCTTGGACTTCCAGCCTGCAGAAAGGTGAGAAAATAAATTTATGTTGTTTAATCCACCCAGTCTTCAGTATTTTGTCATGGCAGCCTGAGCAGCCTAAGACATTTCCCTCTGGAGATTTTTGGTCTTCTATGTAGCCTGCCTCTTTGGTAGTTTACACTGGCTTGTCTTCAATCTTTATATCAGATTTAAGTCTATTCTATTTACTGCTCCCTTGTTCTCACATTACTTCATCAAAATGTGTCTTATCTCCCAAAGCACATTATCAACTCATAGGGGAAAAAATCAGGTTATGTAAGCATCTTTTATTCTAAAAGGCCTAGAGAGAAGATATAGACTCTGGGCATTCAACAAATCTAACTTGCTTAAATAAGTGGTAATTAAAACACTTCCCTTAGTTACCAGCTATGTAACCTGGGATAAATTTACCCTCAGTTTTCACAGCTGTAAATGGGCAATAAATTTTATTTTTTAAATATTATTTTTCTGAGATTGCAATGGGGATTAAATGAGATAAAATTGTTTGGCACATGGTAAGTGTTTCATTAAAAGAGAACTATTATCATTATTTTCTTCTGAAACCACATCTGGGAAAAGGAAAATGGTCTAATCCAGAAGACACAAAGTCACTGCAGATTCAGTTCTCTCCAGTGGATGAAGAACTATATTCCTCTTGCCTTTCACTTTTTCTTGTTTTGAAATGAGCCAGAGAAAATTTTACTGGTTGAAAGAGAAAAATAATGGAACCCAGGTTCCCTTTTCTTTCCACTGGCACTCCAAAATGGAATGCTTTTTGCCTCAGTAATGTTTTCTAGTCCCATTAGTTGTTATGTTTCAGTTTAAATAGCAATTTGACATGGCCAGAGCATCAACTACAATATGCTCTATTTACAGAACACATAAAATGTCAGGATGAAGAAATGTTAAAAGGTAAACTTACCAGTCCCTAGATGTAAAGGTTCTGGTTTTTGCTTTAACTTTCTAGTAATTCCAATGTCCTAAACATGATTCTGAACAGATTGTACAGAAAACAGCTTAAATGTATTAAGATCTTATTAGAAAATTTCTAATTTCCCACATGCAGATGGGGGTGTAATCTGTTATAGAATATCAGCCTTTGTGATGATTCATTCCCCCAACCCCACTGACACAAGTCAGAAGAATTATCCTACAATTGTACAATTTGCAAAATTGATAAATCTGGGGACTTAGATTGTCTTTATGAAGGATCTGTTGGAATACTCACCTTTAATTTACAATCTTTACAGAAGATTCCTTCTATGGCTGGCTCAGGAATCTTTCCAAAACTAAACAGACATCCCACTCTCCACTTCCTCACTGCCACTTCCAAAGTCAAGAGTTTAATCAATACTAATTGAACTTGGCATAAGGCAATTTACAAATTATTCTTATAAGTTGGCATGGACCCAAGCCTTGTTTTTCCAGAACTTGGATTCAATAGAGTAGCACCTGAAACCTCACAGCCAAGAAGCCTTGGTGAGTGGCTTGTCCAGCCTTAGCTGTTTTTTACCATAACCCTTGCAGAACGGACATGTGAGTTGATCTATTGAGCTGCCAAGGGACTTTTGTGATTTGATTTTTGGTGAGGAATTTTTAGTGTAATATCCATCTCCCTTTAAAACAGATTTCTGATAAAGTTTCTTGCTGGGGACCAAAAGGGGGAAAGAAAGACTAAAGAGAATCAAGTTTCCTAGGGCATTAAATACCAAACTTAAAATAATAAAATTTTTAAAAGATACAGACACAAGGAATGGAAATATATTCTACTTCGATATTTTAGTTTAAATAATTCCTTTTTATCTTTTTAAAAGTATACAATTACACATGCTCATTGTATGTATAAATAATAATATAAATATGTATCAAACAAGAGAAGAGTCCCTCACCTTTCCCCTGGTATCCCAGTCTCTGAACAAAACCTACCATTAATATTTTAGTGTATGGCCTTCTAGATTCTTCTACCCATACATATTCAGATTTCTTTACCTAAATAAATTATATTATGTAGACCATTCTCTACTCTTGGTTTTTTAATCCAACAAAATGTTATGGTTCTCTTTCCTTGACTATTCATATAAATCAATCCTTAGTATCTGTGTACTAATTGCTGAACCATATTTCACCTGTCTCCTGCCAATAACATTTAGGTTGGTTCCAACTTTTTACCATAAGAAACAATGTTATAATGTCTGCATGATTGCAGTATGAAGATACTGCATACTTATTAATATTTCTCTAGGTTAAATACTTAATGTGGAATTACTGGGTCCCCCAAAATACTCATTGATATTTTGATAGGTTCTGACAAACTCCTCTCTAAAGGGCTGCAACAATTTAAATATTTTACTTTTAAGTAATCTCTACACCCAATGTGGGGCTCAACTCACAACCCCAAGATCAAGAGTCACATGCTCTACCAACTGAACCAGTCAGACTCCCCAAGGGCTGCGAAAATTTAAACTCTCAGGAGCAGTATACATCCTTCTCCAACTTTGAACACTGTAGACAGTTTTCATTTTTACTAAATTCTTATTTCCACATTTGTGTCCTTACAATGCAGGGCCTGGCTATCATTTACAAACTATGTGACAAAAGAGTTTAAAGTTTGGGCTCTTTAAGTTATTTAAAGACAACAAAATCTTAAAAGCAAACCAAAACACTTATCTTCTTTTCCTAGTCCATATCTTCTCCCAACTATTTGAGAACTAGGCAGAAATTCTTAGTCTCTTTTTCTAGGTGAAGCTTCCACTCCAAGTTTCTGGACTGCCAAACTCAACAGGATTTCTGATGGCAAAGGGTCCTCTCTTCTTGAGTGAGGAGCATATTGAAATACAATCACTTGCCTACCCTTCCCTGACATGCTAGAGCTAATTCATGCTGGAATAACAGAGAGGACTAAAGAATTTAGTGCAATCCCATACTCTAGCCTAACTCCCAACACCTACTGACTCTCCTTCACAGAACTTGGTTAGTGGAGGCTTCAAGAGGCTTTCTAAATGTGGCAGTGTCACTCCAGTGAGCTACCCGTCCTATCCACTTCAGCACCTGGACAGCTCTCTCGGCACCACCTCTAGAGGGAGATCACGGTAAGCAGTTTGTTGAGCCCTCTAGTGGCAGCTTTAGTTGTTGCACAACTGTTTTTTAATTACACAGGTGACACACGAAGGCATTACTGTTATGCAGTTAAGACCGAAGCATCTTAAGAATATAGAGAGTAAATATGAAAATGTCTATTACTCTCCCCACTCTCTCCCTTCTCAGAGATAAGCACTGATAATACATAACACACACATATACTTACCCACATCTTTTGTGTGTGTGTGAACTGATTCAGTCTAGACCCATTTGCTTTTATTTTCAGCAAATAGAATTCCTAGGAGATTTTTTTTTATCTGAGAACACATGTCTCCTCACATTCGTGGAAGACAGTATGAAGGAGTGGTTGAAAGTGTGTGTGCTGGCGACAGACTGGTCATGAACCCTAACTCTGCCACTTCCTAATTGTCTGATGTTGGCCAACTCATTTAACTTCTTTGTACCTCAGTTCACTCATCTGTAGAGCAGGGATAATAAAAATTCATACCCTAGCAGCGCCTGGGTGATTCAGTTGGTTAAGCGTCTGACTTCAGCTCAGGTTATGATCTCATGGTTCGTGAGTTCAATCCCGCGTTGGGCTCTGTGCTGACAGCTCAGAGCCTGGAGCCTGCTTCAGATTGTGTCTCCCTTTCTCTCTGCCTCTCTCCCTGTTTGCACTCTGTCTCTCTCCCTCAAAAATAAATAAACATTTTTAAAAATTTTTAAAAATTCATATCTTAGAGGGATTTTAGGGGAGAGAAATGATAACATATAGGTAAGAATTTAATAACTCTTAGCTACCATTATTATTACTACTACTATTAATTTCATATTAACTGTAACATAGAATTCCATAGTATGGTTGTATCATAAATTATGTAATGGCCCTTTAACCAAAGGATATTTCTGTTGTTTTCTAGTTTTCCTCTATTGTAAGTGATGCTGTAATAAACACTGTAGTATGTATGTGTCTTTATGCTTACATGTACATGATTCTTCAAGATCTATTCCCAGCATGAGAGTGAAAACTTTTCAGTTAACTTCCAAAGTCTCTGAGAGTCTACATCATTGATTGATTTGCACAGTGTTTCTGACAAAGAGAGAAACTGAGAAACAATTTCCCCTAGAGAGATGGTGTCAGTGTAGGCATAACAGCTATGAAGAAAAACACTGCAGGGGCAGTGCATAGAAGAGACTGAGGATCATAGGTGGGGTTACTCTACTTTAGATGGGGTGCTTAACAAAGACTTCTCTGTATGAATGAAATTAGCAAAGGGACCTGAATGAGGTAAAACAACAACAACAAAAACCGCTAAACATAGCAAATGGTTTATAAATATGTGGGACCAGGAAACAGTCCTGACTTTCTGGTCCTTTCTTTGCCTCCTCCAATGAAAGCAAACCTTGTATCCACCCCTCTACTCCTCCTACCTATCTATACATTGTCTTTATTTATCTTGGAGTTCTTCCCCATCCATCTTCCCCTAACTTGAACATAATCATTTAGCTGACAGGACTTAATTTCTTATGTTTCAGAGTCCCCCAGCTTCTACCCAGATCAGGATCCTGCATTGTGCATTCTGTGGGCACTCCAATGTTAACTGGCTGGGATGAGGCTGCTGTTAAAATTAATCCCTAAGGTTGCTATGCAACACAGCCCTTGGCCACTGGAACACACTCTACTCAGTGACATGAGAACATGAAAGGGGAAGCATTCAAATGTGTATTCTATGGGTGTCAATATTCTGAACAAAATGAGTCCTTCACTAAGACCTTGGGCTTTAGTCAAAGGAAAGTTATTTTTTGCTGGAGCAGTTTATTAGATGTGGGAGTTCATGTTTTTTGGTATGGGCCTAAAGGCATCCAAGGATTTATAGAACTTCTTTTGCTCTAATGTATTTTGTTCTGGGTTTCAATTGTACCAATTAGGATGCTTTTGGCTGCAAGAAAGGGAAACCAAATTTCATCTTGCTTAAAATAAAGAAACTATATAACTTCATTAAATAAGTCCAGAGGTGGCTGACCCCAGGATGATTTATTCAGAAGTTAAACAGCGTTGTCAACGATCAAGATTCTTTCTGTTTTTCTGCTTTCCTATCCTTAGCAAAACTCCTCAGACTCCTCAGGCTGGCTTCTCTCAGTCCTGACATGGCCATGCTGTTCCAGGCACCATTGCAGCTATGACAAAAAAGGGGACTGTGCCTTACAGTGTGTCTCGAGACCTAGGAAAATTCAGAAACCCTCTGGACTTTTCACTTATTATTGGCTAGAACTGAGTCACAAATGCATGTCTAAATCAACAACTGACAATAGAATGGGCTTACCAGTTCCATTCAGCACCCTTCAGGTGTTGCTGGCATCAAGTGGCATGGACATAGATTGGGCCCATTTCTCACAGGAAAGTAGACATTTAAACCAAGTCAAGGTTCTATTGGAAAAGAAGGGGATGAAGATTACTGGAGTTTGGGTACTATGTTAGTTTGTGAAAGCTGCTATAACAAAATACCACTGTCTGGGCAACTTAAAAACAACACAAATTTATTTTCTCACAATTCTGGAAGCTGGAAGTCCAAGATCAAGTGTCGACATAATCAGTTTCTTCTGAAGCCTCTCTCCTTGGCTTGTAGATGGCCATCTGTTGTCTTTCTATGTCATCATATGCTGTTCCCTCTGAACATGTCTGTGTCCAGATTTTCACTTCTTTTTCTTAATTTTTTTTAATGTTTATTTATTTTTGAGAGAGAGAGAGAGAGAGAGAGAGAGAGAGAGAGAGAGAGAGAGAGAACAAGTGGGAGAAGGGCAGAGAGAGAGAGGGAGACACAGAATCTGAAGCAGGCTCCAGGCTCTGAGCTGTCAGCACAGTGCTCAAACCCACAAACCATGAGATCATGACCTGAGTTGAAGTCAGATGCTTACTAACTGAGCCACCCAGGTGTTCCCACCTCCAGATTTCTACTTCTTATGAGGATACCAGTCATATTAGATTAGCCCCCCCCCCCCATGGACTAATTTTAACTTAATCATCTGTGTACAGACTCAGTCTCCAAATGCAATCACATTCTGAGGTCGTGGGGGTTAGGACTTCAACATATGAATTTTGGATGGGACACAATTCAGCCCATAACAGCTACCAACAATGACTGCCACTAGTTATTTGCAGAGTATACAGAGAACCAAAAATAAGGAAATCCAAATCACTCATGATCTCACTATCCCCAGGGACCCACTCTATATACCTTCCAATATTTTCTTACAATGATGCACATACCATAGAGATATGTTCTTTTTACTGAAATGGCATCTGTGCCTACTGTTTGCAGTCTGCTTTTTGGCCTTACCATATCTTGAACATCTCTCCATGTCTACTCTATTTTTAACAGCTGCAGCGCATTCCACCATATGGGTCTTATATTGTTGGGTACTTGAGAAGTTTCCACTTTTTATTAGAATAAACACTGCAGTGAACATCTTTATAGGTAGATCATGTTGCATTCCTATCATTTCTTTAAGATCAGTTTCTAAGATGTGGAATTCCTCACTGAATCTCTCCTGGAATGTTAACTCAAGAAGCCCTGGGCCTTTCAGTTGTCATGTCACCACAGTCACTGTCATTTTAGAGTTAAGAGACAGCCCAGGAAAGCGGAGAAGGGGGTTGCTCCTCTGATCCACAGGATTCTTTTAGCACCCAGAGAATGAGTGATCTACCATTAAGTCTTCCACTCCATTATTTGCTTTATAATCAGTTGGAGGAAACATGACAAAAATGTATGTTTTAGGGGCCAGGAAGCAAAGGATTTCACATTCATGGGACTTCACACCCAGATCAGTCATAAAACCCTCCCCCAACAGTTTTGAGTGATAATTACAAATGTCTCAGAACTATCTTCTATCTACCACTGAGAAGTGAAACTGAAAAGTGCAGAGTGAGTGGGTTACTTTCTCATCATGCTTTTGTAAATTGGTTTCTAAGTCTAAAAAGAAAATGAGATATATACAATATGCCCATGGAAGGTATTGCATGCTGAGGATGTGATGTGAGCAACAGAGTGGCGTTGAAGGCATACCAGGCAGGGATCATCTAAGTCCCTGGCTTTGGCACTGTGGTTCCATGAACAGGTTTGCTCATGTGTCACTGCAAACCACACCAACTATACTTATTTCCCACAACAATGAAAGTAATACTTGATGTAAGAGGTTTTCTGGAAGGTTAAGACTCTACATCCCAATCAAGCTTATTTTCAAGCATTGAAAATCACCATAGAATAACGTTGTAAAATTACCAAGTCTCTTCCTAATAATTCTTATTTGAACTTTTTGATCGGTTCTTAAAGTAATTTTTGTAATAGGACTTTTACCTTCACATAATCAAATGAGCCTTCCATTTAAAACTATCTACCACAGGGGCGCCTGGGTGGCGCAGTCGGTTAAGCGTCCGACTTCAGCCAGGTCACGATCTCGCGGTCCGTGAGTTCGAGCCCCGCGTCAGGCTCTGGGCTGATGGCTCGGAGCCTGGAGCCTGTTTCCAATTCTGTGTCTCCCTCTCTCTCTGCCCCTCCCCCGTTCATGCTCTGTCTCTCTCTGTCCCAAAAATAAATAAATAAAAAAACGTTGAAAAAAAAAATTAAAAAAAAAAAAAAATAAAACTATCTACCACAGCCAAAATAATGAAAACTGGACTGTAAACTCCATGCGGTCAGAGCCATTTCTTTTTTCTTTCTTTCTTTCTTTCTTTCTTTCTTTCTTTCTTTCTTTCTTCCTTGTTCACTACCTGTAGCATAATTGGTGCTTGATAAATACTTTGGAGACAAAAAAATAATGGTTGGATGGCTAACATTAGTTGCACACTTGCCATGTGCCAGAAACAGTGCTAAGAGTGGTATATATATGTATATTATGTCATAGCAATTCCATAAAGAAGTGCTATTATTCCTCCATTTTAAGATCAAGAAACTGAAGCTTAAAGAAGTTTTACATTTTTTCCACTCAAAATGCTACTACGCAGAAGAGTTGGGATTACAATAACGTCTGAATTTTAAACCTGTGCTCTTAACTATGACACTAAGGAGAAGAAATTCAAACTACTAGCAACATCCAGCACCTTAACAGAAGATGATCCCAAAGACAAACCATGGAACTGAATCTTTTGAGTGCCATGATTTTCATCTGTATTTCAAAGAACACTATGAAATGAGTAATCCTCATTGATCATTTGGGCAATCCATCATCTCAGCTGTTGTAACACAACAGCAACCAACTGGTGGTATATATTTATTTTTGAAAGTAATCAAGATGATAAGCCTAGTGTTTCTGAAATTCATTTGGAAGGAATGAAAGGTCAAGGAAGCAAGTTATGTAGACAAGGCTGTAAGTATATTAGCGATGTAGTTACTGGTATGTGTGCATAGCAGCAGTTTTCTCCACACAGTCAGTCATATCTATTGGGCATCTACAAAGGATCTGTCATTGACAAGACAGAGGAGAAGTTTAACCCATAATCCCCTTCTTTGAAGAAGTTCATTCTGTTTGGATAGTTAAGACAAACACAGAAAACAATTCAAAAGTCAAAAAACAGCATACATACTCAAGACGCCATGTGGGGTCCAAAAAATGTAATTTAATCCTTTCAATCACCTGTAAGGGAGGGATTGTTGTCCCCAATATGCTAATGAGGAGACAGGACATAGAGAGGCTAAACTAGTCACCCAAGTCACACAGCTTGTATGTAGGAATGTGAGAGCTGTCTTCACATTCACCTGATTCTGAAGGTCACCCACTGAACCACCAGATTTCACTGCCTCCATAGAAAGACACCGCTAGTGGTCAAAATCATCAGGAAACATTAAGAAAGAAAAGGGGACTTGAGCCTGACCTTTAAGGACAAACAGGAGTTGGACAGTCAGACAGAAACAGACAAGATACCATAAGATGCCAAAAAGTATGCACAAAAGCCCAGAAGTGAGAATTAGCCTAACATGGAGGGCAGGGGAACAGGGAGGTAGGTCTACCTGACTGATGGGAAGAAGTGAGAAATGGGAAGTAAGGGCAGATTATGAGAAGTCTTGAATTCAGGTGGGGGCAGGAGAGGGTGAGGGAAGAGTTTATGTTGTGATAGGCAGATGAGAAGCCATTTGAGCATGGAAACAATATCAAAAGTCCTTGGTGCTTAACAAGGATGACTTTGCCCTCCAAGGGAGATGTGGCAATGTCCAGAGATATTTTTGGTTGTCACAAGTGGGGAAGGTGCTACTGGCATCTAGTAGGTAGAGGACAGGGATGCTGCTAAACATAATACAATGCAAAAAAACCTAACCCCTAACCTAATCCTAACCATCCCCCTCCCAGACAAAGGATTATCCACCCAAAATGTCTGTTGTGCCAAAGTTGAGAAACCCCGGTTTAGGCAGATAGTGTGGCAATAGCTGTCAAGATGCAACAGAGGGAAGAAGATGGAAGCAAAGAGCCCAGGGAAGCCACTCATTCAGGGAGACAGAAGTGAGACCATTTTTAGCAGGGTGGAGGCAGGATGAACAGGAAATGGCAAACCCTCTAAGTAGTAGGCAAATCCTCCAAGAAAAGAAGGATGCAATTTGTAATTCCTCTTACAGGTAGTTTTCCACAAAATGTGGGAAAACTAAGTTTAAGACTTTTTTTCTTTTGAATCATCTAAGGGCATCTTATTTTATGATAAAAAAACTTGTAAATGACATACAACTGCAAGAAAATTGCCACCATGAGGGTATAGGGCACAGAGCTTTAACAGTAGCAGTAACATTTTCATTCTTTTTTTAAAGCAAACGCTGAAGCAAATTTGACAAAATGTTAACATCTGTTAAATTTGGATGGTGGATACATGAGTATCTGTTATATTATTTTCTGTACCTTATGTATACTTGAAAAATTTCAAGATTAACAAAAAACAGGATAGAGGAAGCAAGAAAAAAGAAAAAAGCAAGAAAAAAGAGGAAGCAAAAAAAAAAAAGTCTTGGCCTGATAGCTGATAATTGTCATTAGAATTTGCTTTGGTATTTATCAATATCATTTTAAGTTTATTTATTTATTTTGAGAGAGAGAGAGAGCACGAGCACAAATAGGGGAGGGGCAGAGAGAGAGAAGGAAAGAGAGAGAATTCCAAGCAGATGCCACACTATCAGCACAGAGCCCAATGCAGGGCTCAAACTCACAAACCGTGAGATCATGACCTGAGCTAAAATCAAGAGTAGGTTGCTTAACCGACTGAGTCACCCAAGCACCCCAATGTCATTTTGTTTAATGTTTATTATTTATTTATTTTTTTTAGAGACAGAGTGTGAGAGAGGGAGGAATGGAGAGAGAGGGAGACAGAAGATCAGAAGCAGGCTCAGGGCTCACCTCAGAGTCCCACCCAGGACTCAAACCTACTAACCACGAGATCATGACCTGAGCCAAAGTTGGAAACTCAGTCGATTGAGCAACCCAGATGCCCTCCCAATGTCATTTTTTAATTACAGAAGTTATATGTGAATATGTGCACGTCGTCAAAAAACTGTCCAACAATAAATAAAATAAAATAAAATAAAATAAAATAAAATAAAATAAAAACCAGACATTTCTTTTTCCTTCTTCAATGCTTTTCTTTTCTCCTTAGCTAACCACTGCTAAATGTTACTGTGTATGTATACATCTAGACCTTTTTCTATGCATTTATAGAAAGAAAGGGAGAGAGGTTGAGAGGCAGGGATGAAGAGGGATATGTGGCTTCTAGATATATAGATTTGTCGATCTTTCCTATCCATCTGTCTTATGTGAGACCACATCGCTCTTATAACATGCTTTTCTTATTAACACATCCAATAGGGCTGCCTTTCCATGTCAATTCATAAAGATCTGTCTCTTTCTTTTTATCTCATCATAATATTTCATAGTATGGATATATCATAATTTGTTTACTAAGATTGCTATGTATTTAGGTTGACTTCAGTATTTTGCTATGTCAAACAACTCTGGAACATATAACTTCATGCTCATTTGTAAGGATTTTTACAGAGAAGATTCCTAAAAATGGAACTTCTGGATCAAACAGTAAGCATATTTCTTCTTTTTTTTTTAATGTTTATTTATTTTTGACAGAGACAGAGTGAGAGAGAGAGAGAGAGAGAGAGAGAGCATGAGCCGGGGAGGGGCAGAGAGAGAGGGAGACACAGAATGGGAAGCAGTCTCCAGGCTGTCGGCACAGAGCCTGACCCGGGGCTCGAACTCACAGACCGGGAGATCATGACCTGAGCTGAAGTCCGACACTCAAACGACTGAGCCACCCAGGTGCCCCGTAAGCACATTTCTAATTGTGATATAGAGCGAGACCACTCCCCCCCAAACAGTGTATGAGCAATCCACTTCCCCAAACCCTCACTGATGCTATATGCAATCAACCTTTAAAAGTTTTGCCATATTTATCAAAACTGTATGTAGGAATCTACTCCACAGACATGTTCATACATAGGTGAGGTGATGAATGTCCATTGCAGTGTTGATGGGAAAATGCTGGAAAATATTTCCACCAGTAGGAAACCTTTAAATAGACTGTGGTTTATCTGCACAATGAAATTCTATACACCTTTTTAAAAAAATAATGACTCTCTCTAGGGACTCATAGAAGAAGCTCTTGAAAGGTAGAGGAACAGAGCAATGTGCAGAGCAGCTCAGACAGTGGCTGAACATCTGTACATAAAGTGGTGGCAGTAGACACACATATTTTCCCATATGCACACTAAGTATCTCTGGAGAATTACACAGGATGCTGATGACATTGGTTGCACTGGGGGAAAAAACACTAGATGTCTGTGAGAAAGAGCAGGAAAGGGAACTTTCACTGTACATTTTTACACCCTTTTTCATTTTTTATCTTTGAACTCTGTACTACCCACCAAAATAATTTATTCAGTTTAAATTAAAATATTAAAAATTTGCCAAATGATCAATGAAAAGTACGCTTGTTGCTGCCTTACAGTGCAGTTTCCTAACTGCTAGTGAAATCGAGCTTATCTATGTCTTTATTCACCATCCATACCAACTTTCCTGTGAACTTCCTGCTTGTAACTCTGTCACATTTTGCTGTTGACTTGCTTTCCCGCCAATTGGTTTGTAGTTCTTCGTATATCGAGGACTTTTTTTTTTACAGTTTTATTGAGGTATATTTTACATACTATAAAATTCACCAGTTGTGAGTATCTAATTCAATGATTTTAAGCAAATTTTTAAAGTTGTACAACCATTATCATATATCAAGGATATTAATCCATTGTTACAGAGCTCTTGATGCTTCTTGATTACATAATCCTTTGCAAATGTAAGTAGAAGAAATGTTTTCTCCCAATCTGATGTTTATCTTTTAGTTTAGACTCTGATATGGATATTTTAAAATGTATCTAGTTAAATTTGAAGATAGAAAGAGAAAAAGAGACAAAACAAGGAGAAAATACCAGTCATGCTGGGTCTCAAGAAGAAAAAAAAAGGCTTCATTATCCAAGCAGACCATACATGCAAAGGTGTATGTGACTTATCCAGTTCATGAATATTTAAAGTATACATATATATATAATATTTAAAGTATACATATATATATATACATATATATATATTTTTTTCCTAAAATAATACCTGAAGCTATCTGTGAAAAAGGAGCTTTTCAATCAGAAGGACAGCACCCCTTCTCCACCACCACCTCCAATGCAAGATCCACCTGGGAAGGATGGATGTTGTCTGCTCAATGACAGCTCTGAGTCTCCTGCCAACTGCATCAACCTCAGAATTTTAAAATGACTGAGGCTAACATTACTGACCTTTTTAGTATAAAGTCCATAGTGAGCACTTTACAATTAGTGTCTCACTTAATTCTCACAGCATCAGCGACATGATACTGGTGTTATTGTGGATTTACAGATAGTGAACCCAAGACCCAAAAAGTGGAGTAGCTTCCCCAAGGTCACACAGCTGGGAGGTTGTGAGGATTTGCACCCAGGTCTGTTAGCCTTTAGAGTTGAACTTTGAAGGTTACTGTATCCCAAGACAGAAATGCTATTAAATAGCTCTGTGAAAAGGTAAATCTCTCACTCATATGTGGATCTTGAGAAACTTAACAGAAGACTATGGGGGAAGGGAAGGGAGAAAAATAGTTACAGAGAGGGAGGGAGGCAAACCATGAGACTTTTAAATACAGAGAATAAACTGAGGGTGGTTGGAGGGGGTTGAGGGAGAGGGGAAAATGGGTGATGGGCATCGAGGAGGGCACTTGTTGGGATGAGTACTGGGTGTTTTATATAAGTGATGAATCACAGGAATCTACCCCCCAAAACCAAGAGCACACTTTACACACTGTATGTTAGCCAATTTGACAATAAATTATATTTTAAAAAAAAGAAAAGAAAACTTAAGTCTCTTATGTCTAGATAATTTCTTTTCTTAGATGTACATGCACATCATTTGTCTGCAATCAGTGGTGTGTGTGTGTGTGTGTGTGTGTGTGTGTGTGTGTGTCTTCTTTTTTACTTTCTCCATAATAAATATTTTTAGATTGTCTAAATAACTCAAAATGTGACTGTCCTATTCTGCCTTTTAGATCTTCCTCTATCCAAATGGATTTTTTTAAAGCAGCTTTTGCTTTTTGGCCCAGCTGGAATTTTTTTTATATTTTAAAATCATGGGCAAATGACAAGTTTCGCCTGCTGCCCGCCTTTCTCTCCCTGTGGAGTCAGAGCAGGTATTTAGACTGCTTTCCTACGGGTGAGCAAATACAGATAAAATTTCTTTGTTGACATACCATTTTGG
This sequence comes from Panthera pardus, assembly GCF_024362965.1. Lineage (NCBI taxonomy): Eukaryota > Metazoa > Chordata > Mammalia > Carnivora > Felidae > Panthera > Panthera pardus. The sequence goes on from NW_026527013.1 coordinate 24,786,329, forward strand.
TAATGATAATTTCCTACCTGAATTTTTATCTTTGAAATTCTAAAGGGAACTAGAAAACAGTTCCATTTAATAAACAATGTTTGCATAGTCCTCCTTGCTAAGACTCCACTGGAGGTAAGTCTAAGCCTAAATTGGATTTTAAAAGTAACTTCCACTTAAAAAGATCTCTTTCTAAGAGCACCCAAAACTATAAGAGTCACATGAAAGGGTGACCATCTCTTCCTGCAAGACACCATCTCTCCCTGAAACCAGAGTTTGCCTATTTTCTAAGTTATGCATCCATTCTGGATAATTTCTTGTGATCTGTGTACTCTATTACCATGGCAGTTAAAGAGGTGGTAAAGTTGATTTGAGCTGGGCAGTGCAAGCAGCAATAGGCAACTTATATCTAGTCTAGAGGATAAAAACGAGTAGATTCAGATTCACTGGTAATTTATCTTAAATCCAGATTGCCTTCTTACATAGGGGTTGCCAGATAAAATGCATGCCAGCTACTGCATGGCAGTTATGTTGCTTTATTTAAGTATTCATACAGCAATCAATAGCTGACACACTCATTGATCTTTTAGAACAGAAGCTTTCCCAAAAGTATGCTTGAAACATAAACACTACCAAACTAGTTGAAAGGATAATTTTCCAAAACCTCAGCAATTTACATTTCTGTGGCAAAAATGACTATTGTTTGAGTTGCCAAGCCCTTTTTATATGTATCTGTTATCAACTATAGAGCAGATATTGTTATCCATATCTTAGAGATGAGAACACATCTCCTCATGTAGAGAGGCTGCATCGCCCAAAGGCACACAGCTGATCACTAGCTGCTGAACTGTAGCTATTTGGCACCATTCCTGGGCTATTTTTATCCCCACCAGGCTTATTAACCCTTTTCCCAGGTTCAGCAGATTCATCAGTGACCTCTTAGACTTCACAAACTTTGTGTTCATTTAGGTCTTCATCTTTCTAGCAAGGAACCAGACTCCTTCAGTAATTTCATTTCAGGCCCTTTGCCATCAAGCTAAAAAATAACTCTCCTTCAAGATGGAACTGTGCTGATGTGTCTACTAATCGCTGCCGCCCTGGTTTGCAGATCTTGGCTGCATTCGATGTATAGTTGCAGAAGAGGTACTTCAGAACTTGCATTATAGTTTTTTAGAACAGAAATGGAAATTATGAGGGACATGTGCTGTCCCCCACCTCTACCAGCCAAGGAAGAAATTAATAATCTATCATGTGTGGTAGCCTTCCCTAGAGGGTTCAGGGTTGACCTCAGAATCCTTCTCATTCTGGCACTTCAGGCAAATCAATCAATTAAAATCAGCAAGTAAGATGAAATCCATTTGCCATCTATTTGCCATCACCAATATAAGAAAACCTCCTGTAAGCTTACAAGATGCAGAAATCTTTCTTAATTAGTAAAATGTCTGAGATACCAAAAATTATCCCAAAATGATAACTTCCAAGTATATGTATCTGGAATTCAAATTGTCTTATATAAATTAAAATGTAACCTATAATCAACAAGAATTTGTAATTAAACCAGAGCACTGGCCAAAAAGGCATTGATGGCAACTTTAAATGTAATCATAGAAGCACCTGGTACTACTTCCCAAAAAAACTGAGGTCTCTGGACACCCAAATTCCTTGTCTGCTTTTATTGGGACAATAAGGGTTGGGTCCTTAGTATATCAAATGTAATTTCCAATCAACTAATCAAAGGAGCTGTAAAAATCATCTGACTAGGAATCCAAGGAAATTTAATTTTCTCTTCTCTTGCTCAAAGAACCTTTTTTTTATATTAACTCATTTATGTAACAATTACTTATTGAGTGTCACCTTTGCAGCCAGTGCTTGGTGCTGGGAATGCCAATAAGACCATGGCAGCAGGGATCTCTATCCTCCCATAGTTGTGCTCCCTGAGGCAGCAGCCCCACCTGTGGGCAGTTCAGTTGGGTGGGTGAAGGGAGGAGGCCCACAAGCCTCTAATCTTGCTTGTTACAGATGCTGCTCTGAATAGCCCCCAAAGCCTTCTGATACCTCTTTTGGAACCACATGGAGCATTTAACAACCAACCTGATAGACCTCAAAAGAAACACACACACACACACACACACACACACACACACACACACGTATGCACACACAATCCTTAAGCACAAGCATGGTCTTTCAAGTTTTGGGAAAAGCTGCTTTGTTTCATGGAGAGCTCCAATATAATTCCTTGAAAGAATTATTCACTATAAATTGAGGGTTACAGATCCATATCCAAATTTTGGGAGAACCTGTCCTCTCCCCTCTGTCTCCATTTTATTTTAAAGAAAAAGAAATGAAATTGGGAGAAGTGGGCATATATATTAAAGGTAGGAAGAAGTTAGAGAAATAAATACTCTGTATTCATTCCCAAATATAAAATGTGAATTCTCCTTTTGAACTCTCCAATGTGCTTTGGCATAGTTTTATAACTTGGGTATTTGAAATAGTTGAATATTCAAGCTATAAATTTTCTTCTAAATTAACATAACACTAGAATGTGATCCTTACTAGAGTGCAAACTCCACACAGGTAGGGATTGTTCCCTTCCCCAGCACCCAGTACAGCACCTGGCACAGAGCAGGTACTTGATAAATAATTAAGGAATGAATAAATGAGTAAGCAGCAGCTGATTAAGAGACTAGTGAATTATAATTACTGGATTCTATTTTCTATATTTATTGTTTCCATTTTGCCTTTATAACTTTTTAAAGTTTTAATTTAAATTCCAGTTAGTTAACATGCGGTGTGATATTAGTTTTAGGTGTACAATATATCTGATTTTAAATTGCATTGCACCAGTGCTAGCTACAACACACTGTGTGGGCATTACTGAGCTTAGAAAATTTTCTTCTTGACATATTCTAGTGCTTTGATCTGGAAAACAAAACAAAACAAAACAAAGCACCTTATGTGCAGCTTTGGAGGATGCCATAACCTTGAAAATAAATTTTAACATATTGGTTTCACATTTCAGGTCTACAATAAATAAAAGACTGAGTTCAGAAGATGTAGTCTAATTTAGGAGAATATGATGGAACAGTATATTTTGACCAAACCCTGGACACTAGCCCTAAAGGCAAATGGATTCTGGTCACTTCTCTCCCAACACATTGACCCTCAGAGCGAAGAGCTGCTGAGGAGGGAATTATACCAAACTCTCCTGGGAAGAAAGGGCCCATAAGGATATGCGGTGTTGTTGCTTAATGACCAATCATGCTCTGTCAGGTAAAAGCACCTTGATTTTCCTTTGAATATGCAGAACCCATTGAGAGCAATCTTGGTAGACTGTCAATCACAGCCCCACCAAGGCCAGATATGGTCACATGACTCAAGCAAGACCAATCAGATGATCTCTTTACATGAACTGAAAAACACAAAGACAGAAAAAATTTGAAGTGTAATAGCTCCAGCAGCACCCCCTCACCTTCACTAGTTCCTGATCCTTAGATTCCAGTACCTGTCTAGATTCCTATTTTTCAAGCTATCTGATATCTTTCCATGAAATCTTGGTTTGTTTCTGTTTTGTGTTTCGCTTAGATTGGGCAGAATCAGTTGTTTTGTTGCTTATAACCAGAAAAATTCTGCTCAGGCTGGAATTAAGCTCCTTACCCCTTTGAGTTCAAAATTATTGAAATTTATCTGGTAGCTTGGGGTTAAAATAAGGGATAGTTAGACCTGGGGGCCCAATGGCCCAAAAAGAATTAGAATGGGGAAGTATGTAACTTAGAGACAAGAAACTTTCTTGTATGATAAGGGTGGACAGTTCAGAGCTGACTTGGCCATACTCTGAACCAAATGGTAAAAGATGGTGAACCCAGATATTAAGGTTCTTCTCATTGCAGACTTCTTACACCATGCAAACACTAAGACTTCCACTTTTCTTTTATTAAAAAAAAATTTTTTTTATGTTTGTTTTTGAGAGAGAGAGAGAGAGAGAGAGAGGGAGAGAGAGAGCATGAGTGGGGGAGGAGCAGAGAGTGAGGGAGACACAGAATCCAAAGCAGGCTCCAGGCTCTGAGCTGTCAGCACAGAGCCCGATGCGGGGCTCAAACCCACGAACTGTGAGTTCATGACCTGAGCTGAGGCCCCAAGGATGAAATATGAAAATGTGTGCTGATCTCTGGACCAGGCATCAGGTGGAAGGAAACCTTCAATGTAGGTACAAGAGGCAGCCCAAACCGAAGGTGGCCCATGCATCCATCTTTCCTAGCAGTTGACTGGTAATAGAAGAGAATTCAGAGAGCTATAACCTTAGGACCCATCAGTCCAGCAAAGAGCATTACTCCCTAAATGTAACTCAGAGAAAAGTCATGTCCTCCCTCAAGGAGCTTTTGAGGCCTGTGTTGGGGTGTGCAGAGCACAACAGGGTCAGCAGGTCAGCAGGTCAGCTCAAGCCATCCCTCTTCCAACTGCAGATAGACATACCAAGTCTTGGCTTTGGCTGCACAAGTAAGACATGTTCATAAAGAACAGATATATGTGACCACTCAGACATATCTTTTCCAACTGCAAATGTTTCATTGGGAGATGATGGCAGGTTTCTGGTTCTGAAAGGAGCGGCACATTCTGGATCAAGCAGCATCCTGTGAAGTGGCTTGGGAGTCCTCAAGCCTCTGACAGACACACCCAAATTCCACACATAAGGTGAGAGTCCTTAGAACCAACCCTAGAGATCTTGGAGCTAGTAGAAGAAATCCTGCACAGGAAAGAGAATAACAGAAGATGTGAGGAGAAGACAACCAATTTGTTTGGTGAACTGCCGAATTTGCAGGGTTTACAGGATATAGAAGCAGGGATACCCACTTGGAATTGCTTAACAGGTTGGAATTCCTGAGAAATGTCAGAGCTGAAAGCATGGATCCAGTGAGGAATAGACGCCATGGAAATGGATGGGGTGCCGGGCAGAGAGTGCATCAGAACAAAGCAAAAATTAAGGAAAGCTGGGAATTCCAAAATTCCAAAAAGCTGGGTGATCAGAAGAAAAGAGTCCCATGAAGGAGACAGAAAAAGAATGGTCCAGGATCAGGATTTCTCAACCTCAGCATGATTGACATTTGAGCCCCAGTAATTCCTTGTCACAGGAAGCTGTCTTGTGCATTTGTTTAACATCCATGGCGTCTACCCATGAGATGCCAGTAGCACCCTCTGCCCCTTGTGACAAACAAAAATATCTCCAAACATTCCTAAATGTCCCCTGTAGGGAAAGACGATCCCTGAATGAAAACCACTGGTCAAAGATATAGGAGGAAAATTAGAAGCAAATTATGTCCCAGAAGCCAAAGTAATTCACAAAGATAAATGCCTCAAAGATATTGAGTAAAATGAGGACTAAAAGGGCCAGTGTTTGGCCACTAGAAAGTCATTGGTGAACTAAAAGAGAGCAGTTTCAATGGAACAATTGAGGACAGACACCAGTCTAGCTGAATGTCCATATATGAAATACATAGTAAAAAGAAATGCAAGAGTTGAAGGGTGTTTGTTGAACTAGGTGACCCTTTTAAGGTTCCTTCCAACCCTGAAATTGTGTGGTTCCAGATGACCTCCAAGGAAGATCTTTTGAGATCCCTCAAGCCCTGATCTGCTGGTGGCTGTCTTGTTTACATATAAAACCAGCCATGCCTCTGCTTGCCCTACTCATGTCACATGAAATAAAAATCCAAAGAAGCATCAATGGCTATGTGGTTTGGCCCCAGTGCATGTTGAAAACGAAAATATGTTTGTTTGTTTTTTATATCATTGCATAACCAAAAGTTAAGCAATAAAAATTTGCCAGGCAGTTACAGTTTAGAGAGAGGCTGAATTGATAAGTGAATCTGAAGGTGTCAGGTTTAAGGTTGGTCTGAGAAGAAAGGAGTGGGGTTGAGGTCACCCAGAGCCTGCTAGAAGAATTTGTGTATCACCCAACCACTACAGATTTCATCCCAGGTTTGGCTCAGATGAGGAGAGTCCTGTCCACAGATAAGACCAGTGGGGGCTAACATGTCCTGAGAGTGCCATGGGACGCCTGCATGGTGATAGCCTACACAAATGCCAGCACTCTTCTCCAGTGTTTGAACAATCAGACTAACTTCTAAGTGAGGAAAAAAGAAATTGAAAGCAAAGATCATGTTTTCCAAGTAAATCAGGTATTCCAACTAGATAATTATCCAGCTAAAGGAGAGAGGTTGTTTTTTGCTTGTTTATTTGTTTTAAAGCTGAACTGAGAAATGAGAAACAAAAGTTTTAGTCCTAGTTTAATTACTACCAAAAGGCCACTTCCCTTCTCTGCACTCAGTTTCCACACGTATAAAATAGGGAGTTTAAACTGGATGCTAAATAAGATGCCTTCTGCTTCTCCAATGGAGAAGAGGGTTCATGGCATGTGTTTCCACTGTGGAGGTTCCTTTAACACTTAGAGTCATAGTATGGCTTGTTTAATTAGATGTCCTCCCACCAGACTGTTAGTGCTTGCAGAGAAGGTGCCAAGCCTCTCTTGTATACCACTGAGTCCCTACCTACCGTGCAGTGCTTGGTAAATATCTATTGGAGGAATTAATATGAAATGCCAGCTCCAAATGCCTCTGAGAGGCAGCTCTAGGAAAAGGTGATTTGGTATAAATCTTTAAAAAGTGTTCCAAGGAGAGCCTGGGTGGCTCAGTACGTTAAAACGTCCAACTCATGATTTCAGCTCAGGTCATGATCTCATAGTTTATGAGATCTAGCCCCACATTGGGCTCTGCACTGAGAGCAGAGTATCTCTCTCCCTGTCTCTCTGCCCCTCCCCCACTTTCTCTCCCTCTCTCAAAATAAATGAATCAACATTTAAAAAATAAGAAACAAATAAATAAAAAATAAGCCAAGATCAGAACCTCTCCCTTCACTTTGCTTCTTCAAATGTGTTTTTTTTTTTTTAATGTTTATTTATTTTTAAGAGAGCATGCAAGTGGGAGAGGTGCAGAGAGAGAGGGGGACAGAAGATCTGAAGCAGGCTCCATGATGACAGCAGAGAACTCACAAACCACGAGATCATAACCTGAGCCAAAGTCGGATGCTCAACTGATGGAGTCACCCAGGTGTCCCATTTTTTCAAGTGTTTATAAAAGTCCAGTAATGGTATGTAATAAGTGGCAACATCCTAAAATATTTCCCATCCCTCTGACATGGATACCACTACCAGCTTGTCATATAACTTCTAGATAAACTAAACTTTTGGAAACTGTATTCCAAGTCAGCTATTTTGAAAGGGAAAAAAAAAAAAATCCAATGCTACTAATCCTGTGTTTGTGTCTCTGCCCTGCCCTTAGGAGGTTAATTTGCCTTGGGACACTGAGAGGATAAACAAGCAGACTGTGTAGTCAGAAGAACAAAAAACAAAATATCTTGAGATAAAATATTTTGTTTATGAATTTCCCTGCAGGACAGATCACTAAGACTGAGATTTCTAGACACTGAGAACTTCTGTAAGCTCCCAGAGCCAGCCTGGGACGCTGCTCAGCCTGCCTTAAAATTTCCCTGGTTCAAGTTAGCTGGAGAATAATTATCCAGAAGGTGTAGAAAAGAAAAAAGAGGAAGAAAGCAGAGAAAAAAAATCAAAGCCAACCAAACATTAGGGTTTATTGCAAAGCCAAAGGAACAAGTGGACCCTGCATCCTGGAAGGTACCCCATTCTCTCTCAAGTCTGGTCCTTCCCTTGGCCTGGAAACCAGAATGATAAATGAAAGGGGTAAACATTCAAACAGGAAAAATATTGCCTAGGGAGAATTAACAAGAAGTGAGGACTAATGAGTCACAGCTGCCCAAGAAGAAAGTCTAACCTTAAATAAACTCAGGCTCTGTCATCCTACAGAACTGGGTTTAAATTCCATATTTGCCACTAGCTGGCTCTAGACAAGTTCCTCAAACTCCCTGAGCCTCTGCTTACTCACCTATGGAATAGAGATTGTAAGTGTCCATGTCCATGGAACTATTAAGTGGATTGAATGAGATAAGTCATATAAAGCACTTAGGCCAGGACGCAGTGCATAGCAAATGCCCAATAAATGTTACCTATTATTTTACTATAATTTTGATTCCTACGTCAAATTAGGTGACTGAGAGATACTACTGACAGACTCAGAGAAGAAGGAAGGGAGAACTGTGGTAGGGGATAAGAAAACGATCCAAATATTGTGGAGATTTGGTCTTAGATGTTACATGGTTTTGCTAGGAAGTTCATTAAAAGTAGTTTTCATGGAATGATGTCAGCAAAATGGCAGAGTAGGCAGCGCCAATTGCCAGTCCCTCCGTGGAAACATCAAAAACTAAGCAGAAACTCTCAGAACCAACTTTGTCAGAACCCTGAAAAAACATAGGTTTCCAGCAATCAAGCAAACATTGAATCAAGAAAAAGGCAATTTAAAAATAGTTGGAAAGCCTTGCGTTGTTTTTATTTGCTCTTGTTCCATTCCTTTTCTGGCTCATTGTGGATTCTGAAAATGGAAGCTCATGTTCTCGGTGTGGGACCCAAGTACTTGGTTCTGGAGGAAGCAAAGCAAATTTTACTAGCAAATTATTCTGTCTGTTTCATCTTTCTTTTCTTTCTCTTTCTTTCTTTCTTTCTTTCTTTCTTTTCCTCTTCCTTTCCTTCCTGTTCAAGGAAATCTCTGTCAAAACACTACATAAACAGAGACTTTGGTCAGCAGATACAACAAGTAATACTATCTTTGTAAAATACTTTGGAAAAGTCAGTAAACAGATGATGGCAGCTTCAACAATCGAGAGCCTGGGGAAGAGGGATAATCTGATTTCTAGAGTTACCATATTATAATATTCAAATGTTCAGCTTTCAACAAAAAAATCACAAGGCATACAAAAAACAAAACAAAACAGGGAAGTATTGTCCATTCAAAGGAAAAAATAAATACATTCACAGAAACCATCCCTGGAGAAGCAGAGGTATTGGACTTAGTACACAAAAACTCCAAATCAACTAAACTTAATAGACACTCCAACAATGTCAGAATATACATTCTTCTCAAGTACTTTTGGAACATTCTCTAGAATAAATCATGTGTTACCCCACAAAACAAGACTCAATAAATTTAAGATAAAAATCATACAAAGTATCTTTTCTGACATCAATGGAATGAAGATAGAAATCAAAAACAGAAAGAAAACTAAAAACTCACAAATATGTAGAAATAAAACAGCATACTCTTAAATAACCAATGGATCAAAGGTGAAATAAAATGGAAATTATAAAATATTTGAGACAAACAAAAATGAAAACACAAAATACTTATGGAATGTAGTCAAGGCAGTCATCAGAAGGATATTCATGGCAACAGATGACTCTATTAAAAGAGAAGAGTGGCACCTGGGTGGCTCAGTTGGTTAAGTGTCTGTCTTTGGCTCAGATCACGGTCTCATGGTTCGTGGGTTCGAGCCCCACAACGCACTCTCTGCTGTTGGTGCGGAGCCCGCTTCAGATCCTGTCTCTCCCTCTCTGCCCCTCCCCCACTCACTCTCACAAAAAGTAAATAAATTTATAAATAAATAAATAAATAAGAGGAAAGATGTCAACTCAATAATCTGAATTTACACATTAGGAAATCAGAAAAAGAAAAAATTAAGCCTAAAGCAAGCAGAAAAGAGGAAATAATAAAGGTTAGAGAAGAAAGAAATGAAATAGAGAATTAAAAAAATAGAATCAACAAAACCAGAAGTTGGTTCTTTGAAAAGATCAACAAAACTGACAAACCTTAGCTAGATGGACAAAGACAAAAAGATGCAAGATGCAAATAACTAAATCAGAAAGAAAAATGGAGACATTGCTACTGAGCTACAGGAAACAAAGGATTATGAGACTATTCTGAACAATTATACATCAACAGACTAAATAACCTAGATGAAATGGACAAATTCCTAGAAACACACAAGGAGAAATAGAAAACCTCAACAGACCTATAACATGTAAAGAGATTGAATGAATAATCAAAAACCTCCCTACCAAAAAAGAAAAATTTCAGGACCACATGCCTTCTTGGGTGAATTCTACAATAAAACATTTAAAGAAGAATTAATATCAATCCTTCTCAAACTCTTTAAAAAGTTAGAAGAGTAAGAGACACACCAAATCATTCCCTGAGGCCAGCATTACTCTGACACCAAAGCCAAATAAAGGAATCACAAGAACAGAAAGTTACAGGACAATATTCTTTTTGAATAAAGATTGCAAACCAAATCCAACAGCAAATTAAAAGGGTTATAACCCTATAACCAAGTGGAATTTATCCTAGGAATGCAAAAGTGGTTAAACATAAGAAAATAAGTCAATATAGTACATCACATTAAAAGAATGAAGGAGGGGTGCCTGGGTGGCTCAGTCGGTTGGGCATTGGACTTCGGCTCAGGTCATGATCTCGCAGTTTGTGAGTTCAAGCCCCGTGTCGGGCTCTGTGCTGACAGCTCAGAGCCTGGAGCCTGTTTCGGATTCTGTGTCTCCCTCTCTCTATGACCTTCCCCGTTCATGCTCTGTCTCAGTCTCAAAAATAAATAAACGTTAAAAAAAAAGAGAGAGAGAATGAAAGAAAAAAAATACATGATCATCTCAACACAGAAATGAGAAAAATCATCTGACAAAATCTAACACTCTTGCATGATAAAAACACTCAGAGGGCCAACTCTTGATTTCGGCTCAGGTCATGATCTCAGGGTTGTGGGATTGAGCCCTCCATTGGGCTCTGTGCTGAGCATGGAGACTGCTTAAGATTCTCTTTCTTGCTCTCTCTGCCCCTCTCCCTCACTTGGACTCTTTCTCTCTCTAAAATAAATAAATAAATAAATAAATAATATATTTTAATTTAATTTATTTTTTTAATATCCAAGTTAGTTAGCATATAGTGCAACAATGATTTCAGGAGTAAATTCCTTAATGTCCTTTACCCATTTAGTGCATCCCCCCTCCCATAACCCCTCCATAACCCTCTGTTCTCCATATTTGGTCTTATGATATTTGTCTTTCTCTGACTAATTTTGCTTAGCATAATACCCTTTAGTTCCATCAATGTATTTGCAAATGGCAAGATTTCATTCTTTCTGATTGCTGAGTAATACTCCATTGTGTGTGTGTGTGTGTGTGTGTGTGTATATATATATATATATATATATATATATATATATATATACCACAACTCTTTTAGCCATTTATCCATCTATGGACATTTAGGCTCTTTCCATATTTTGGCTATTGTCGATAGTGCTGTCATAAACATTGTGGTGCATGTGCCCCTTTGAAACAGCATACCTGTATCTCTTGGATAAATACCTAGGAGTGCAATTGCTGGGTTATAGGGTAGTTCCATTTTTAATTTTTTGAGGAACCTCCATACTGTTTTCCAGAGTGGTTGCACCAATTTGCATTCCCACCAACAGTGCAAAAGAGATCCTCTTTCCCCACATCCTCGCCAACATCTGTTGTTGCCTGAGTTGTTAATGTTAGACATTCTGATAGGTGTGAGGTGGTATCTCATTGTGGTTTTGATTTGTATTTCCCTGATGAGTGATGTTGAACACTTTTTCATGTGTTGGTTGGCCATCTGGCTGTCTTCTTTGGAGAAGTTCCTATTCATGTCTTTTGCCCATTACTTCACTGGATTATTTGTTTTTTGGGTGTTGAGTTTGATAAGTTCTTTATAGATTTTGGGTACTAACCCTTTATCTGAAATGTCATTTGCAAAGATCTTCTCCCATTCCGTCAGTTGCCTTTTAGTTTTGCTGATCGTTTCCTTCGCTGTGCAGAGGCTTTTTATTTAAAAAAAAAATTTTTTTTTAATGCTTTATTTATCTTTGAGACAGAGAGAAACAGAGCATGAGCAGGGGAGGGTCAGAGAGAGAAGGAGACACAGAATCCGAAACAGGCTCCAGGCTCTGAGCTGTCAGCACAGAGCCCGACGCGGGGCTCAAACTCACAGACCATGAGATCATGACCTGAGCCGAAGTCGGATGCTCAACCAACTGAGCCACCCAGGCTCCCCAAGGCTTTTTATTTTGATGAGGTCCCAATAGTTCATTTTTGTAAAATACATATATTTTTAAAACACCCCAGAAAACTAGGAATACAAGGGAAATTCCTTAACATGATAAAGGAATTATATGAAAAAACAGCAGCTAACACCATACTCAATGATGAGAGACCAAAAGCTTTCCCCCTAAAATCAGTAACAAGACAATGATGCCAGTTTCAACCACTGCCTTTCAACATTGTACTAGAAGTTCTAGCCAGAGCAATTATACAAGAAAAAGAAATAAAAGACATTGAAATTGAAAAGAACAAGTAAAATTATCTATTCACAAATGACATGATTCTGTATATAGAAAATCCCTAGAATCCACCAAAAACTGCTTAAGCTAATAATGACTCTATTAATAATTCAGCAAAATTGTATAGGACAAGATCAACAGGCAAGAGTCAGTTGTGTTTCTATATACCAGCAAAGAAACTGAAAAGGAAATTTAAAAAACATTACATTACAATAACATCTAAAAGAATAAAATAGTTAGGAATAATTTTAGTCAGGAAGTGAAAGACTTGCATATCAAAACTACAAAACATGGCTGAAAGAAATTAAAGAAAACCCAAAGAAATGGAAACACATCCTATGTACATAGACTGGAAGACAATATCGTTAAGAAGTTAATAACCCAAAGCAATCTACAATTGCAACACATTCCCCATCAAAATTCCGACAGCCATTTTTGTAGAAATGGAAAGACCTATCCTCTAACTCACACAGATTTGCAAGGGGCTCTGAACAGCCAAAACAATCTTGAGAAATTAAAAAAAAAATTGGAGGATTCACATTTCCCAATTTCAAAATTTACTACAAAGCTGCAGTAATCAAAAACAGTATGATCCTATCATAAATATAGACATATAGACCAATGGAATATAAATGAGAGTCCAGAAATCCAATTGATTTTTGACAAGGGTGCTAAGTCCATTTAATGGGGAAGGAAGGGTTTCTGATAAATGGTGCCAGGACAACTGCCTTTCTACCTGCATAAGAATGAAGTTGGACCTCTACCTCACCCTATAATAAACTCAAAATGAGTCAACAACCTAAGTATAAGGAATACATCCATAAAATTCTTGGAAAAAAATAGAGCAGTAAATAAATATGACCTTGAATTTAGCAATGGATTCTTAGCTAGGACACTAAAAGCTCAAAGAAGAAAAGAAAAAATAGATAACTTGAACATCATCAAAATTAAAAACTTTTGTGCTCCAAAAGTTATTTAAAAAGTGAGAAGACAGGGCACCTGGGTGGCTCAGTAGGTTGATCATCCACCTCTTGATTTTGGCTTAGGTCATGATCTCACAGTGGGATCCAGCTTCACATCAGGCTCTCTGCTGAGCATGGAGCCTGCTTGAGATTCTCTTCCTCTCCCTCTGTCCCTCTGTCCCTCTCTCCTGTTCATGCTCTTTCTCTCTCTAAAATTTAAAAAAAAAAGTGAGAAGACAACCTACAGAATGGGATAAAATACTTGCAAAACATATATTTGATAAGGGTTTAATATCCAGAATATATTTTTTAAAAAACTCTTGCAAGCTCAAAAACAAATACACGAACAATACAATTTAAAAATGGGCAGGGGCACCCGGATGGCTTAGTCTGTTAAGCATCTGACTCTTGATTTTGGCTCAGGTCATGATTTTGTAGTTCATGGGATTTAGCCCTGCATCAGGCTCTGCACTGATGGCGAGGATCCTTCTTGGGATTCTCTCTCACCCTCTCTTTCTGCACCTCCCCTGTGTGCATGCTCACTCTTTCTCCAAATAAATAAATAAACATTAAAAAAATAATAATAAATAAAAATAAAAATAGGCAAAAGATTGGATAGACATTTCTCCAAAGAAGACCTACAAATAACCAACAAGCATATGAAAAGATGATTAACATCAGAACTCATTAAGTAAATGCAAATCAAAACCACAAAGAGATAGCTCTTTACACCCACTGGAATGGCTGTAATTTGTTTTTAAAAGGAAAAATAATAAAAGCTATATTTTTTTTAATGGTTGTGGAGGATATGGAGAAATTGGAATATTCATACACTGCTAATGTAAATGTAAAATAGTGCAGCCATTGTAAAACAGTTTGACAGTTCCTTAAATAGTTAAACATAGAATTATCATATGACCCAGCAATCCCACTCCTAGGTATACACGTGAAAGAACTGAAAACAGTTATTCAAACAGGTACATACACCTACAGGTTCACAGCAGCACTATTCATGGTAGCCATAAGGTAAAACTAGTCCAAATGTTTATCAATAAATAAATGAATAAACCAAATGTGGTATATATGTATGATGGAATATTATTCAGCCATAAAAAGGAATCCAGTACTGGCATATCCTATAACATGAAAGGACCTTGAAAACGTTATGCTAAGTGAAAGAAGTCAGACACAGAAAGACAAAATGATTCTATTATGTGAAATATTCAGAATGGATAAATTCTTAGAGATAGAACACAGACTGGATGGTGCTAGAAGCTGGGGGGAAGACAGCAATGAGGAGAAATTCTTTAGTGGTTAAAGGGTTTTTCTACGGAGTGACAGAAATGTTTTTCAACTATGTAGAAGCGGAGGTTGCACGACATTGTGACTATAATTAACGCATTGAATTGTTTACTTTAAACTAGTTAATTTTGTATTATGTGAATTTCACCTCAATAAACTTTTTTTAAAGATAGCACCTAAACTATATTTTTCCTGCAAATGTGCTCTTTCAAAAAAAAAAAAAACACAAAAAAAACACACTGTATTAAACACTTATTTGAATACAAAAATTAATTCCAAATTAAATAATTCCTTCTGGAGAAAGTCCCAGAAAAAGAATATAGAGCTGTTTATAGCTTATTGTTAACTTGCAAATGCTGCTGAATCCTTGCCATGCTTTTGCATAATGTGGTTCAGTCAAATGTTGGGTAATGAGCAGTTCATTTGGAGCCATTTTTGCAAAATATAGGATGCTATTCGTGAAATGATTCTTTGAGTATTTATAGTGAAATGCCAATCTTTGTTTTTTAGTTCATGGGAAGACTCCTTTTTGAAAGCCCTAATTTGTGACTTGAGTAACTGAAGGAGCCTGAGAATGCTTCTCATTGATAACTGATCCTTTCTCCTCCTCAGATCCAGTGTTTGTAGGCCAATGTCATAGTTTGCTAGGGCTGTTGTAACAGAACACCACACACTGGGTGGCTTATTTTAACAACAGAAGTTAATTTCCTCACAGGTCTGGAGGCTAGAAATCCAAGATCAAGGTGTTGGCAAGTTCGGTTTCTCCTCAGGCCTCTCCCCTTGGCTTGCAGATGGTGTCTTCCCGCTATGCCCTCACGTGGTCTTTTTTCTCTGTGCATGCACGTCCCTGGTGTGCCTCTGTGTGTCCAAATTTCCTCTTCTTATAAGGACACCAGTCACATTGGATTAGGGCCCAGCCTCACAGCCTCATTTTAACTTATTCACCTCTTTAAAAGCCCTATTTCCAAATATAGTCACATTCTAAAGTACCAGGGTTTAGGGCCTCAGCATATAAATTTGGGGGGGGGGACACAGTTCAGCCCATAACAGGCAGAATCTAAATTGACCCAACAAATTACAAATGTTTCCGATAATAGCGCCATATTAAAGTAGATTCAATCTCACCACCAGCAAAGACGGGCAGTTTCATGTTTTTCTCATTTGCTTCTGTAGCTAAGAGAGAAAAAAAAAATTCTAAATAGCATAAAGATATTTTTGCTTTCCAAGGGTCTAACTTCTTCCTTTTCCTAGGCAAGAAAAGTTCTCAAATGAAGTAATCTCTCTCTTTTTTTAATGTTTATTTATTTTTGAGAGAGAGAGAGAGAGAGAGACAGAGACAGAGACAGAGCATGAGTGGGGGAGGGGCAGACAGAGAGGGAAACACAGAATCCAAAGCAGGCTCCAGGCTCTGAGCTGTCTGCACAGAGCCTGACATGGGACTGGAACTCACGAACCATGAGATCTTGACCTGAGCCACTGTCAGATGCTCAACTGACTGAGCCACCCAGGCCCCTCAATGAAGTAATCTTAATCAACTTCTAGATAATTGAAATACCCTAAATACTTGGTGCTTTAATATTCCCATTGGGAAATACATGACTATTCTTAGCCTGATTCCTCATTTGTTGAAATAGGAATGATGCCTGTCTTGCCTATATCACTAGATAGTATTGCAAAGACATAGAAATAATATTTAACAAACAGTAGTTTTAATCTACGAAATGTAACATTAATACAAAGGAAAAGTAGGGGCACCTGGATGGCTCAGTCAGTTGTGTCCGACTTTGGCTCAAGTCATGATCTCACAGTTTGTGGGTTCAAGCCCTGCGTCGGGCTCTGTGCTGACAGCTCAGAGACTGGAGCCTGCTTCAGATTGTGTCTCCATCTCTCTCTCTGCTCCTCCCCTGCTCATGCTCTGTCTTTCTGTCTCTCAAAAATAAACGTTAAAAAAAAAACACAAAGTGAAAATATTAATAATGACATTCAGTGCAAGAAAAGGAGAGTGATGAAATTAAGAAATCTGTGATAGGGACACCTGGTGGCTCAGTCAGTAAGGCGTCCAACTCTGACCTCAGATCTCACAGTTTATGAGATCGAGCCCCATGTCAGACTCTGTGCTGGCAGTGTGGAGCCTACTTGGGACTCTCTCTCTCCCTCTCTCTCTGCCCTCCTCCCATGCACACACGCACTCTCTCCCTCTCTCAAAATAAAACCACATTTAATAAAAAGAAATTTGTGACAAAACTTCTCAATTCATTTTTATGCAGCTTTATTTTTTGGCTAAGATTTATTTCACGAATTATTGAATGAGCTTAGAAGGAGTAATGAAATGTATGTATATGCCATTAAGCAAGCTGCTCTTTCCATTAACTAAGAAAAGAATCTGAAGGTGGGGATTTAGGAAGGAAAGAAACTCAGCCAGATTCTAATTTCGTTTCCTTTCTATGTATGCTTTTTCTTTCTTTCTTTTTTTTTTTTTTTGACATAAATTTTTTGAACTCAATCAGCACTCCTTTTGTGAAGGAAATGTATGAAATGAAGGGGGTTTGAGAACTGGGCCAGTGTCTATGGCAACACAACATTTTAAGAAATGGCAGTGTACATCAATCTTCCCTATCTGATGGCAAAAGAGAAGAGCTAGATGTATGTCTGGAGAAAGGTGGCAATCAGCTTCAATTTGTCTTGTGTAAATAGGGATTCTCTTAATTTCAATGGAAGTTCAAAGCTTTTCATTTTTGTCTTTCCTGCCTACATAAATGCTCACCAAGGAAGCATTACACCTAGAGAAAATTCTCACAATTTGTAATTGCTTTATCTTTTCTCTCTTGTTAGTTACATGTTGTGAATACTGTAGGAAGGTCTGGTTGTTAACACTAATTATTTAAACCCTGATTTATTATTTAGCTTTGCAAATGTCAGTTTCCGTATGTTTCTCTTTCCACACCTAACTTTGAAGATTATAGATAAGATAAAGATACATATATCAAAATTTTTAGTTACTAAATAATTCCAGGGGTGCCTGGGTGGCTCAGTTGGTTAAGCATCCAACTCTTGATTTCAGGTCAGGTTGTGATCTCACAGTCGTGAGATTGAACCCCACGTTAGGCTCAGCAATGGGTGTGGAGCCTGCCTTAGATTCTCTCTCCCTCTCTCTCTGTCCTTCCCCTGCTCTCAATGCACACACTCTCTCTCAAAAATAAAATAAAATAAAATAAAATAAAATAAAATAAAATAAAATAAAATAAAATATTCCAATCTTACACAAACTCTCCAGAGCATAAAAGAAAATGACCCAGGTCATTTTATAAACTTAATATAACCTTGATATCAAAACAAAATAAGGAACATTCAGGAAAAGGAAGTTCCAGGCCAATTATATTCCCTTATACATCGAAACAAGAATCCTAAAAAAAAGATCGGTAAACTAAACTATATACTACCATAATGAGCAAGTTTGATTTACCCAAGAAATCTAAGATTGGTCTAACCTTAGAATAATTTGTTAGTGTACTTAATGACATTTATAGATTAAAGGAGAAAAAAATCATATAATTAACTCAGTAGTTTCAGAAAAAATGTTTGATAAAATTTAATGCATCCTTTCAAAATAAAAGTGAGCTTCTTTAACCTATAAAAGGATGACTACAGAATATCTACAACAAATATCCTTCACAATGGCAAGACCTTGACCATTCTTTTTTTTTTTTTTTTTTGAAAGAGAGAGAGAGAGAGAGAGCTCACGCGTGCATGAGTGGGGCAGGGGCAGAAAGAGAGGGAGACACAGAATCCAAAGCAGGCTCCAGGCTCTGACCTGTCAGCTCCATGTGGGGTTGGAACTCACCAATTGTGAGATCATGACCTAAGCCAAAGTTGGACAGTCAACTGACTGAGCCACCCAGGCATCCCCTTTTATTTTTAATGTTTATTTATTTTGAGACACACACACACACACACACACACACACACACACATACGGGGAAAGGTAGAGAGAGAGAATCTCAAACAGGCTCTGTGTGCTATCAGCAGAGCCCCATGCAGGGCTCGACCCCACAAACTGTGAGATCATGACCTGAGCTGAAATCAAGAGTCAGACATTTAACTGACTGAGCCACGCAGAAGTCCCAAGATCTTGAGCATTCTTATTAAAACAAAAATAAGTCAAGCCCACCCTCTATTATCACCTCTATTTAGCATTACACCAGAGATCCTAACCAGATGAGTAAGAGATGGAAAAGAAATAAAAGTATTGAAATTAGATAGTAAAAAACAAAACAAAACAAATTGGGGGCAGTTGGGTACCTCAATCAGTTAAGTGTCTGACTTCAGCTCAGGTCATGATCTCCTGGTTCATGCATTCGAGACTCACGTCAGTCTCTGTGCTGACAGCTCGGAGCCTGGAACCTGCTTCAGATTCTGTGTCTCCCTCTCTTTCTGCCCCTCCCCTGCTCACACTCTGTCTCTCTCTCAAAAATAAAAAAACATTTTTAAAAAATAAAAAAATGAAAATAAGTTGTATTTATTTGAAAATGATATAATTGTTTAAAAGAATCTACAAATTCCTGAAATTTGTAAAGTTATGAGATGTAACTTGTAAGATTAATAAACAGATATGAGTAACAAAGATTCAATATTGTTTTCAAAAAGATACTCTTTACAGACACAAACACAACTATAAAGATACCATTTGCAAAGCCAAAACTGAGATAATTTTAATTTAATCTAGCAAATATGCTTAAAACTTCTATGAAGAAAATCATAACATTTTTTGAAAGACATTTAAAAGTAACTCAGATGAAGAGGTATGCCTGTTTGTGGACAGGAAGCCTCTATATCAAAAAGATTTCAGTTCTTCCTTACCTGACCTATAGATTCAGTGCAATTCCTGTCAAGGAACTTGACAAGCTAATATTAAAATATATATGGAAGGGAAAAGACCTCCCAAGATGAAAATCAAAGTGGGAAGATCTGCCATGCTGGAAATCAAGATTTATTTTAAAGCTTTAGTAATTTAGACAATGAGGTATTAAGGTAAGGAAATATACTGGTGAGGAGAAGGGAAAAAACAAATCGGCCCAACACACTATGTAACGTTGACGTATGAGAGAAGTGGCATTGTAGAACAATGGAGGAAGCACACCAAATTCATCCCACACACAAAAATCAGTTACTGGTGAATGAGATTTTAATGTAAGAAACACAACTTTTAGGGCAGGGAGAGATGAATAGGTAGAACACAGAGGATTTTTAAAGCAGTGGAAGACCTCTGTATGTCATAATGATGGCTATATATCATTTTACATTTGTCTGAATGCACAGAATATACAACACCAAGAGTGAACCCTAATGTAAACTATGGACTTTGGGTGATTGTAATGTGTTGGTGTGGCTTCTTTAATCGTACCAAATGTACCAGTCTGGTGGGGGAGACTGATAGAGAGGAGGCTATGTATGTGTGAGGACAAGGCGTATGTGGGAAATCTCTGTACCTTCCTCTCGATTTTGCTGTAAACTTAAAATTGCTCTTAAAAATTGTCTTTAAATCAAAACACACACGTACAATATAGGAACTTTCTTAACAGAGAAAATTTCCTTAAGAGACAACATATGCAAATAATAAAGGAAAATATTTACATATTTTACTACATGAAGATTAAGAATTTCTGTTAATAAAATTGGTACAGCCACTCTGGAGAACAGTATGGAGTTTCCTGAAAAAACTAAAAATAGAACTACCCTAGGATCCAGCAATTGCATTACTAGGTATTTACCCAAAAGATTAAAAAAACACAAATTTGAAGGGGTACATGTACCCCAATGTTTATAGCAGCATTATCAACAGCCAAACTATGGAGAGAACCCAAATATTCATTGACTGCTGAATGGCTAAAGAAGATGTGGTACACACATGCACCCGCGCGCACACACACACACACACACACACACACACACACACACTGAAATATCACTCAGCCATCAGAAAGAACAAAATCCTCTTGCCATTTGCAAGGACATGGAGGGAGCGAGAATGAATCATGCTAAGTGAAGTAAGTCAATCAGAGAAAGACAAATACCATATGATTTCACTCAAATGTGGAATTTAAGAAATGAAACAAATGAACATATGGGAAGTGGGGGGAAGAGCAGAGAGGGAAACAAACCACAAGAGACTCAATGATACAGAACAAACTGAGGGTTGATGGAGGGAAGTGGGTGGGAGATGGACTCTAGACGGGTGATAGGCACTAAGGAGGGCACTTGTGATGAGCACTGGGTGTTGAATATAAGTGATGAATCATTGAATTCTCCTGAAACAAATATTGCACTGTATGTTAAATAACTAAAATTTAAATTAAAAAATAAGAAAAAAAGAAAGAATTTCTGTTAACAATACACCATAAAGGGAAAAGATAGTTCACAAACTGAGAGCAAAAATGTGCAGTGCATGTAAGCCACCAAGGATTGGTATTCAGAGTACCTGTAAGAATATGTGAATAAGAAACAGACAACCCAATATAAAGAGGAAAATGCATAATCTAACATAGAAAGGAGCAAAATATAAATGAATTTTCACGGAAGAGGATATACAAATACTAAAAATATAAAGAGATAAAAAAAACCTCATCAATAATCAGGAAAATGCTAACTAAAACAAACAAGATACCATTATATATCTTTCAGATTGGCAAAAACGAACACATCTGAAATACCAAAAGTTGATGAGGATTGGGAACAAGAGAAATGCCTGTGCAATGCTGGTAGGAGTAAAATAGGAAACAATTTAAAAAAGTTTGGTCCTCTCTGATAAAGCTGAGTCTGTATGACCAGAAATAGGTACAGAATTATTATAGCACCATTGCTTATGAGCAAAAAATAAAAACTAACAGACAAAAAGATCATGTAAGCAATCTAACTGTTCATTAATAGGTAAATGGGTTTTTTTGTGTGTGTGATGTGTTCAAATAAGTAAGTTTTATACAGCAGTGGAAGGAGTTCAAGAACAAATCAAAAAGTACACAATACACTGCTAGGAATATTTTATTAGTTCGCTAGGGCTGCCATAACAAAGTAACATAAAACAACAGAAATTTATTTTCTCACAATTCTGTAGCCTAGAAGCCCAAGACGAATGTCTGAGCAAAATTGGTTTCTTCTGAAGTCAGTCTCATTGGCTTGCAGATGGCTGTCTTCTCCCTGTGTCTCACATGGTCTTTCCTCTGTACATACATATTTGTGTCCAAATTTCCTCTTCTTATAGGGACTCCAGTCATACTGGTTTAAAGTCCACTCTAATCATCTCATTTTAACTTTATTATCTCTTTGAAGACTCTATCTCCAAATAGTAATATTCTTTTTTTAAAATCCTTTTGTTTTTTAGTAGGGTGTGTGCCCAATGTGAGGCTTGAACTCACAACCCCTAGATCAAGAATCACATGCTCTACCCAATGAGGCAGCCAGTTGCCCCCAAATAGTCATATTCTAAAGTACTGGAGGTTAGGACTTCAAAATATGGATTTGGGGGGAACAGAATTCAGCCCATAACAGATGTCTACATTTAAGTAAAACTACAATGAAAAGCAAAAAAATAAAATAGATAGCTAAAATTTATCTTCTTGGTCTTCTTGGTGGCTGGGAGAGGGATGAGCCCAGGAAGGAGCACACCAGAGACTCCAATGGTCTTTGTGAAGATATGCTTCTTATGTGAATACCCTGATGTTCACTGATTGTATCCATTATGTATGTCCTCTGTGTGCTTGAAATTTTCAAAAAATAAGCTTCTTTTAAAAAAGAAAAATAGAACACACATATGTCAGAAAAAGAAAAATAGAAGATACATATGTCAGAATGGTTTTGGTTGCATGCAACAGAAATCCAACCAGATTAGCTCAAGTGCAAGGGGAAATTATTGGCTTAATATCTGAGAATAATAGAAGTCAAGATTGCTTAAACATGGATGGACATGTCCTACCTAGGACATGAATGTTGTCATCAGATTCCTTGCTTGTTCACTCTCTCCTCTCATGCATGTTTCCTTCCATCCATAGACAAAGAAGTCCAAGAAGTTCCTTTGGTTTTGAACACAAAATGTGTTCTGTTCCTCTGAAGATTCTTCATTGTCAAATTATCATTCCTTTTAAAATTATTCAGACTACTTTAAAATGTAATAGTAAATTAGCATCCTAGATAAATGTTTATACCTCACCAATGCTTTTAAAAATCTATAAACAGAGAACATTTTGACAAGGGAGCATAAGGGAAGCTGAGGGCAAAGCACAAGACCATCCCCCATCCCCCATCTCCAGGTGAGATATGTGTGATATTCTTCAGGTCCTGGCTACCCAAGAATAAAAGAAAGGACAGAAAACAAATGGTTAAACTGATTAGAGTCCAGTTTACAAATATCTTGGTAAATTACAAAAAAAAAAAAGGCAATCTTATCAATAGCCTAATCTCTAGGTACTCCCTACTATCTTAACTCTCTCTAAATAAATAAATAAACTTAAAAAAAAAAAAAGATGTGAATAAAGCATCAAGATACATAGAATTGCATTATATCTCCTTCTTTGCAACTCTTGAGGATATAGTATTTTGTACACTGGTACAAGAAGGAAGAAGGAAGGAAATATTAAAAATCAATTACAATACATCCAGAATTTATACATGGTATGTACCAAGGACTACATTTATTGAGTACCTACTATGTGCTATTAATTACATGTTGAACCACATTATATGCAATTTCTCCCACATTTTTCTCTGGCTGAACTAAATTTAACCAGGTCAAAAGCTTCTCTATGGAGGCAAAAAATAGATCAGTGGTTGCCTGGGGGTGGTGGAGGGAGTGTGGATGAAATCTCATTTGTTTTTGAAATTGGATTTTTAAGATTGATCGGCTTGCCTAATCAACAACAAACATTTTTCAGTCCATTTACATATAATTACAGTTGACACGTGAACAATTAGGTTTAAACTGCGTGGGTCCACTTCTATGTGCATTTTTTTTCCAATAAACATGGCTTAGTACTGTAAGTATATTTTCTCTTCCTTATGATTTTCTTTCTTTCTTTTTTAATGTTTATTTATTTCTGAGAGAGAGATAGAGACAGAGTGCAAGCAGGCAGACACAGAGGTAGAAACAGAATCCAAAGCAGGCTCCAGGCTCTGAGCTGTCAGCACAAAGCCCAACACAGGGCTCTAACTCGCGAACCGTGAGATCATGACCTGAGCAGATGCCCAACCGATTGTGCCACCCAGGGCCCCCTCTTCCTTATGATTTTCTTAATAACATTTTCTTTTCTCTAGCTTACTTTCTTTTAAAAATACAGTATACAATACACATGACATGCAAAATATGTGTTAATTGACTGCTTATGTTATCTGTAAGGCTTCTAGTCAACAGTAGGCTATTCTATTAGTAGTTAAGTTTGAGGGAGTCAGAATTTATATGTGGATTTCCAACTGTGCGGAGGATTGGTGTCCCTAATCCCTGTGTTCTTCAAGAGTCAACTGTACTCTTTCAGGTTACGGTTGTTTCAAGAAATGCATATAAATCTTAGAGGGAACATTTTGGAATGATGGTGGTTGGTGCAGTTTTGGAGTAGTGGTGGGGGTCCAGAGCCAATGGCCAAAAAAGAATTCTTGAGACATCATTGGTGCAAAAAAGGGGATTTTGTTAAGATATGGGCACAGGACCTATGGGCAGAAAGCTGCACTGGGGTTGTGAGGATTGACTGACGATATACCTGGGAGTTAGGGTGGGTAAAAGAAAAAGGGAGTTTTCCAAAAGGACTTCCACATGATATTGTGGAATAGCTAGATACTAGAGACCCAGCTATTGTCAAGCTAAGGTTGTTTTTCCCTCTAGCAAAGCATTAAGACAGCAGGGATTTCCTGGAGAAATGTTATACTCTGCATGCCTCAAGTATTTGTCAGTGGGCTGCAGGTTATAAGGAAATTTAATTTTATCTACATTTTCTTCTTGCCTTTGTTCCCCACCTCACTATGGAGGGGAGGGTGATGTTAACACTCCAGGAAATTTATTCTATAGGTTTCTGGAGGTTAGGCTATTGATAAAATTGCCTTTTTCTTGTAATTTACTGAGACATTTGTAAACCAATGGAGACTCAAGTCCTGCTCGACTGTGGTCTCTATCAATTAACCATTTGTTTTTCCCTTTTCTTTGTTCTTGGGCAGCCAGGAGTGCCCTGGGGGTGGGGGGTGGTGCAGGATGTTAGTTCCTGTTTTGCCCTCAGCTTGCCTTTGGCTCCCTCATCAGTGGTGATGAATGACTTCTCAAAAGGTTTTCCCCAAATCCAGTGAATTGAAAAATAAGGCCCAATGTGATCATGAAACTTTGTACTAATGGTAAAAATGCTTATGTATATCAACTATTATGTAAAATAAGTATTTGTGTCACCAGCCAGACCCCAAGACCTGGCCTTTACTGCCGAACCGCATGTGCTCACTAACCTTTGTCTTACATTTTTCCCTAAACTCTTCTGTCCTGCTTACGTCTAGACTCAGGCCAATGAAACCCAGAAGACCCTCTGACAAGACCTCCTGCAGGCCCAGGCCACCCACATCGTTTGAGCCAAACCTGACTTGCACCTGCGCAGATGGACCATGGCATGACCTCTGGAATGACCTACAATTACCTTTACCTCATTATAATACTAAAATCTCTTCCCAAGAAGGAGACTTAGCCTCATTTACATAACACACAATTATGTATAGGCATGTTTCCTTAAGGAGCATGCGTGACCTTAAGCCTGTCTCTACGGAGGATGATAAGGCTTGCCTATCTAAATATTCATCCTAACCCTAAACAAAAGGAATCCATTCACCATCTCTCTGGGGGAATCATGGCTTTGGAAGCCATTCTCTTGATCTCCTTACTTGCTGCAAATAAGTTTTCTTTGTGAGATAACTCAACCCGGTGTGATTTCTGACTCACCAAGGAGTGAACTCATATTGGTTCGGTTACATTTGTGTGTGAGAAATGTTTCTCAAAAACAATTACAAAATTTGATTTGGGTTTTCGTGACTATTTTATCTTATAGTTAATAAAGTATTGACAGAATTTTTAAAGCTCAAGCAATAATTATGTCTATGATCAACACTTAATTATATTTAGTAGACAAGTTTTAAGGTGTCATATTTAATTAATGATTACACACACAACTATGAAAACATCTTATCTTGGCTCTTGCGGTTTCTGCACATTTTATGTAATTGTTCTCCACAGAGAATAGTCCACTTAAAGTAAAATTCTTGAACTTGATTTAAATTGTTTTTTCTTTATTGTGAGTTATATAAAATGACTTATACTATAGAAAGTTACATCTTGATAAAATTGGACTTAATTTTTACTGCAAAGTTTGTATTCAACCTTCAGATATGTATCAGTCAAAATATACAAAAAATGTAATCTTTTGTGTCCTCAAAAAAGTAGGTGACCTCACTAAACCCGCATTTAAATACTTCCTTTATTAATTGAAGTATACTGACATCACAAATAGGAGCAGGTAGAGTCATCTACAAAACTGTACTTATGTCAAACTTGCTAGATGATAAAAGCAAAGAAGCCCCATATTCAAGAGCTGCTGCTACTAGGGTATATCACAGGCTCTCTCCAGCCACAGACCTTTTGCACACACCGTTTGCATGTTTGCCAGACTCTTTGTTCATCCCTCATATCTGAGTTCTGGCATCTCTTCCTGTAGGAAATCGATTCGCAGGCCCAAAGTCAGATCAGACTCCCTTGTTATATGCTCTCCAGTCTCCAAGAGGCATTCATTTCCTTCAGAGCATTTCCTTGGTTTGCAATTGCATAATCATTAAGTTAAATGTTGAATTAATGCCGATCTCCCACAGTTCTACCCACCAGGGGAGCAGCGTCCTTCTCTCATTTTGCTCCTTATTGATTGTATCTCTTTTTACTAACAAATGCCTGGCACAGAGCAACCACATAAAGTATTCTTTGAAGGAGGAAAGAAAGAAAAGAAAAACAGCACACTAGATTATTTTCCTGGAGCCATCCTTCTTCGGGTCCAGCCAATCTCACTGAAGGAGGGAATAGGGGTGATGGAAGTCACACATTCAGAAAGCAATTTGATTGTGACCATGTGCCTTGAGGCAAGCCAATCAGACCTGTTCTCTCCCAGGAATTTAAATATTGAGGGGATTATACTGGTCAAATGCCTGAGGTCCTACAAAGACAAGCTGTCAGCTTTTGTTCCATTGGGCCCTGTCTGAGCCTTTGGGTCTTTGGGCCTTTGGGCCTTTCTGTCTGAGACAGAGTTCTTCAACTTGCCTTTAAATCCTGTGAGCTACTCCCAAATTGTTTATTTTTACTTAAATTAGCCAGAGTTCCTTTCTTTTACTCATAGCCAAAGAACCCAAACGGTTATATTTTTCTACCTCCTTTACCCTAACCAGATGTAAAGACTTCTATTACAGCACTTCTCAAGGCTAGGGACTGATGCTTTCAGTTTTAAAATTATAGCTAAAGGAATACGTTTCATTTAACCTGCACACATGCTCAAACACGATGCTTGCTTGGACCTATTGTTTTGAACTGACCCAGGCCACACCCTTTTCCAGTCATCCCTCTAGTGCATTTCTAGCACAACTTCTGTGAAACCCCCTTCATTTCCAAGCTGTGATGCGTAGCTTATTTTACATCCAGATAACCCTTCTCAAAATTCAAACAGCTTTTTAAACCCCACATCCCTAAAACATAAAACTTCAGTTCCATAAACACCCTCATTTCTCTGGAGCTTACCTACCTCCACCCCATCCTTCCTCTTTCCCTCCTGTCTCTTCGAGTGAGAGACTCCTTCCTCATCAAGGCAATCTGCCACCTCTGCCTTCCTGTCTGTCTCTTATGGTCCCATCCTCTCAACAGTCACAGCTCATTTAATGAGCCAGGCACAGTTCCAAACACTTTGCCTGTGTTACCTCCTTAAGTCTTGACAAAGCCTTATAAGGTAGGGAGTACTATTGCAGATCCGGGAAATAAGGCTCAGAGAAGTTAATAACTCTAATTAAGTTCAGTGTACAACGTTTGGCCCACACAATTCAACTCCTGGACATGTATGTGTTCTGAAACATATGCTTTTCTATGCTATTCTGTCTCAGTGTTTTTCACATTTCTCAATACCTGCACCCCCTCCCCAAAATAAAAGTTTTTCTGGGTGCTGCATCTTCCTATGGCCTTCTCTTCACTTTCCAGTCTGCACCAAATCCACTGTAGTCTAGCTTCTGCCCTTTTGATCCCACTAAATCTACTACAATTCTCATCACAAAGGTGCTCTGCCACACACAGAGTACCTTATAACTATTGAATTCATCCAGCCATTCACCAATCGGTTTTGAGCACCCATTCTGTTTCAGAAACTGCAGAATATGCACTGGCTGAACAAAACAGATAAGATCCC
This sequence comes from Panthera pardus, assembly GCF_024362965.1. Lineage (NCBI taxonomy): Eukaryota > Metazoa > Chordata > Mammalia > Carnivora > Felidae > Panthera > Panthera pardus. The sequence goes on from NW_026527013.1 coordinate 24,814,338, forward strand.
TTCCATCATGTACATGAGACCATCAGGGACCCCGTACCTGCCAGGTCCAGGGACCACTTTGGCCACTTCTCAATTTTTCTCCTATTTGATGTCCGCAGCACTGGTCATGACAACCATTTCCTCCTTGAAATTTCAGGTTTGGGCTTCCATGAGGCCTCATATACCTGCTTTCCCTCTTCTTCCAGGACCACACTTTCTCAATCACTTTGATAAGTTCCTCTTCTTTACTATCAATCCCTTTAACGATGGAGTTGCTCAGAGTTCTACCACGGAGCACTTCAATAAGCCCAAAACTCAATCTTCCTTTCTCCCTCTTATATCTTTCCTTCCTTATTCCTTGTTCTCATTAATAGCAAGATTTCACATCCAATCTCCCTCTCCTTTTATGCCCCCACACTCTTATCTACCTGTCAGGAAATTCTGATAGTATTTGTCATCTTTAGAAGTTCAATCTGAGGGGGAGGCCTGGGTGGTTCAGTCGGTTAAGTGTATGACTTCGGCTCAGGTCATGACCTCACAGTTTGTGGGTTCGAGCCCCGCATCGGGCTCTGTGCTGAATGCTTGCTAGGAGTCTGCTTCAGGCTCTGTCTCCTTCTCTCTCTGCCCCTCCTCCACTCACACTCTGTCTCACTCTGTCTCTCAAAAATAAATAAATGTAAAAAAAATAAATTAAAAAAAAAGAAGTTCAATCTGAGGGGCACCCGGCTGGCTTAGGGGGTGGTGTGGGCGACTCTTGATCTCAGGGTTGTGAGTTCAAGCCTCATGTTGGGTGTAGAGATTACTTAAAAATAAAACCTTAAGAAAGTAAATAAACAAATAAAATAAATATTTTATTTTTAGGTAATCTCCTCATTCAAAGTGGGGCTTGAACTCACAACCCTGAGATCAAGAGTCCCATGTTCCACCATGAGCCAGCTTGGTGCCCCTCAAATAAGATCATTTTTTTAAAATTTTTTAAAAATGTTTGTTTATTTTTGAGGGGGGGGGCAAACTGCAAGCAGGGGGAGGGGCAGAGAGGGAGGAAGACAAAGAATAGGAAGCAGGCTCCAGGCTCTGAGCTGTCAGCACAGAGCCCGACGCGGGGCTTGAACCCACAAACTGTGAGATCATGACCTGAGCCGAAGTTGGTTGCTCAACTGACTGAGCCACCCAGGCACCCCTCAAGTAAAATCTTAAAAAAAAAAAAAAAAAAAAGTTCAATTTGAATCTTTTTTATATCTTCTGTATTTATACTTAGCTTTTTAGATATATACAATACAGTTATAACAATCGTTTTCATGTTTTCTCTCTACTAATTCTAACACCTATGTGGGTTCCTAGTCAGTTTCAGTTAACTGATTACTATTCTTATTATGGACCATGTTTTCCTACTTCTTGTATGTGTGGTAATCTTTTTTTTTTTTTTAGTATGTATGTATGTATGTATGTATGTACGTATGTATGTATGTATTTTGAGAGAGAGAAAGAGAGAGAATTCTAAGCAGGCTCTGCATGGTCAGCACGGAGCCCAATGCAGGGCTCAATCTCACGAACTGTGAGATCATGATCTGAGCCATGATGAAGAGTCAGAAGCTTAACTGACTGACCCATCCAAGTGCCCCATGTGGTAATTTTTGATTGGACGCCAGACATTGTAAATGTTACCTTGCCGAGTACTGAATATTTTTATAATCTGATAAATCTTCTTGACCGTTGTTCCAGGAGGCAGTCGATTAACTTGGGAATAGTTTGATCCTTTCTAGTTTTTATGATTTGTTAGGCAGGTCCAGAGTGGTGCTAGGAATAATTATTCCTCAATACTGAAAAACAAAACAAAACAAACCTTCCTGATTGATCTACCCAATGCCACGAGTTACTGGTTTTTCCAGTCTGGCTGGTGGGAATGGTTACTACTCCTGGCTCTACATGAGTGGCAGGCACTATACTTTCTAATCCTTTTGAATGTTTTTTTCCCTGGCCTCATACACATGCTGGTTAGGACTCTGCTGAATACAGGGAGGGGATCTCTACAAATCTACAGTCTCTCCCTCTCTGTTTGCTTTCTCCTCTCTGGTGTTCTATTCTATGAACTCAGCTGTCCTGATCTCCCCAGACTCTTAAGTCTGTCTCTTTGATCAGGGAGACTGCTGGAGCCCACCTGTTTTCCCCTCTCTGTACTGCAGTCTAGAAACTCTCTCAAGGCAGTAATTTGGGGCAATCAATCACAGGGCTCATCTCAATTGTTTTCTGTTTCACAGGGATCTCTGTCCTTTGAGGCCTGTTATCCAGTGTGTTTGAAAATCACATGCGTGTGTGTGTGTGTGTGTTATTTCAGGAAGGAGGGTAAATCTAGGCCTGTTACTCCGTACTGATCAGAAGAGGAAATCTTGCAATGAAATCTTAACAGATCACCTTGTCTCAAACTTTTGTAATCTGTTCTCAATTCACCAGAGTCTTATTTTTTCCTAAAATATCAATCTCTTATTATTGCCTGCTTAAAGGTCTTTTATGGCACTCTCATTTTTAGAATAAAATTTGAGCTTAGTGTGGCATATTTCATGACTTCATGATGAGGCCCCTTCCCATCCCTCCACCTTCATTCCTCACCATTCCCCCACATGTGCTGTTGGCTCCAGCCATTTCAAAACATTTATATTTGTCCTCCCCATCCCACCCACCAACACTTACCAGCACCTACTTCTCTGTCTTTGAACACACTGTTTCTTCTGCCTGGAATATTCTTTCTCCTCTTCCATCTGGCCAACTCTTCTTTAACCTAGACTATCCTATAAACTTTCCCTAGACCTTCCCATCTCCACCAGGTAGAATCACTCCCCTGCCTTTTCATATCACTATGAACTAAATCTTGTATGTGCCCCCTTTCCTGCATTTATCACATGGCATTGTATATATTTGCTTGTCTGTTCCCAATAATATCTAGTACCTCCCATGAGGATAAAGAATGTATTTCCTTCATTAGGTGGCTAGTGTTAAATTCATCCAACCATGGGGTGCCTAGGTGACTCATTCAGTTAAGGGTCCAGCTTTGGCTCAGGTCATAATCTCATGGTTTGTGGGACCGAGTCTCATGTCAGTCTCTGTGCTGACAATATGGAGCCTGCTTGGGATTCTCTCTCTCTTCCTCTTTGCCCCTCTCCCCTCCTCAAAATAAATAAATAAAACTTAAAAAAAAATTCATCCAACCAATAAACATTTCCTGAGCCTTTCACCATATGCCAGGCAATGTTCTATGTCCTACAGATACAACATTGAGCAAGACAGAGTCTTTGCTCTTATGGAGTTTACCTAGGGGTGAAACAGGTAGCCAATAAACATATAAAGCATAGCACATGTAGAAAACAGAAAAAGAGAACCCAGTTAGAAGGCTGCTTCAGCCATCCAGAGAACAGAGATGATTTTAACTTGGAATAGAGTGAGGGAAGGGAGGAGAAAGGAGCGAGAACTTGATCCACTTGAGACACATTTCTGAGATAGTCAGTAGAGTTTGTAGATGGATTTCTTGTGGGTGAGAAGGGAAAGGGAGAAATTAAGAATGACTTTTATGTGGTAAGTGCCTAATAAATTTGTGTATAAATAAGTTCCTTGATAATTGAAAACTAGTTTTAAAAAGATGAACCTGGGGGCGCTTGGGTGGCTCAGTTGGTTGCGCGACCGACTTCGGCTCAGGTCATGATCTCACAGTTTGTGAGTTCGAGCCCCATGTCGGGCTCTGTGCTGACAGCTCAGAGCCTGGAGCCTATTTCAGATTCTGTGTCTCCCCCTCTCTCTAGTCACCCCCACTGCTCACGCTCTGTGTCTCTCTGTCTCTCAATAATAAATAAACGTTAAAAAAAAAAAAAGATGAACCTGTAGAATTGATTCAGAATCCAAGTGGCCAATTTCACTGGGAAAACTTGCCTTGTACTGGCTAGTTACCATGGAATAGTAAGTAACATTGAACAAAATGGATGAAGGTGGTCAAAAAGTATAGACTTCTAGGTGTAACATAGATAAGTCTTGGGATGTAACATACAGCATGGTGAGTATAGTTAATAGTACTATATTGTATATTTGAAAGTTGCTAAGAGAGTACATCTTAAAAGTTCTCATCACAAGAAAAAATTATAACTATGTGTGGTTATAAGTTAACTACACTTTTTGTGATTATTTTGCAATATATACACACATAAAAAATCATTACGTTGTACACTTGCAACTAGTATTGTGCTGTACATCAATTATACCTTAATGATAATTTAAAAAAATTAACATTGAGGTTAGACTTCAGAGTTACTTTGCACTTACTTACTGTCTGAACTTACTCAAGTTAAATAACCTTTCTAGGCCTCAGTTTTATTATCTGTATTATGGAAATAATATTAATATCTGTAGTTGAGGATTTTGTTTAAAGAATAAATTGAGAAAACCAATAAATTGAGACAAATGCTTTTAAAGTTCTTAGTACTATGCCTAATATATAGTAGGTATTCAATAAAAAGGAGTTTATTTCAATGTATCGTTAGTGAAACGACTAATAAATTAGTTATTTTGTTGTTCTGTGTTCAAGAAGAATATCATGATTAAAATTTTTGTAAACGTTCAGTGATTCTCGGTAGAAATAAAATTAGGTAATTCTTTTTTTCCTTTTTTTTTTAATGTTTATTTTTGAAAGAGAGAGAGAGCAGGGGACGGGCAGAGAGAGAGACACACACAGAATCTGAAGGAGGCTCCAGGCTCCAAGCCATCAGCACAAAGTTCCATGTGGGGCTGGAACCCATGAACCGTGTGACCATGACCTGAGCCAAAGTGAGGTGCTTAACCAATTGAGCTGCCCAGGTACCCCAGAGTTAATTAATTCTTGCTGTGATGTATTTTGTGTTCTGGAAAAATTAATGAAGCCTTCAAAAATATATACAAAATAGGGGCACCTGGGTGATTCAGTCAGTTAATTGTCTGACTTTGGGTCAGGTCATGATCTGGTGGTTCATGAGTTGGAGTCCTGTGTCGGGCTCTGTGCTGACAGCTCAGAGCCTGGAGGGAGCCTGCTTCGCATTCTGTGTCTCCCTCTCTTTCTGCCCCTCCCCCACTTGTGTTCTGTCTCTCTCTCAAAAATAAATAAAACACACACACAAAAAATTTTAATGTCCCCCTTTAAAATATATACACAAAATAAAATACAAAATTAAACTACTACAAAAATCTCTCCAACAGAATGAAAAATCTACAATGACTTAATACTTTCAAGTACCTTTTTAAAGTGTCCCATTTCCAAATATTTCTAATACTGAGAGGAAAGCCGGTTGGTACATCTCCTAGCTGAGGCAGGCAGTTCTCAGTAGTCCTGAGCCTTTCTTGGGAAAGGGTGGGTGGACCCTGAAGAGAAGAAGGCTGTGTCCCCAGCAGGGAAAGAGTAAACAAGGTCTGTTGCTAATTTCTTTAGAAATTAGGAGTAAATGAGATGAACACTGGTGAGCAAAATGAGAGACAAGTGGGGTTTCAGAATGGGAGAGAGAATGAGGAGGGAAGAAAACTATCAGAGCCTAATGAAGGGCAGCATATTGGAGACATCTCTCGAAAGGCTGGGGAGGAAAGACGTCAGGAGTTGGTGTTTTTACACATTCTGTAGAAGGGAAGAGAGAGAGAATATATGTAAGGGGATAACAGTGAGAGTGAAGACTGGCAATCCTCAAGAGCTGTCATCTGTGCTAATACTGTGAGCATATTATCACATAACTCTAAAGGCTAAAATCTATTATTGTCTCCATTTTACAGAGAAAGAAACTGAGACCAATTAACTGGGGCCAATTAACTTCCTCCTTATGGTGCAGGTGGTTAGCAGCAACGCAGAGATTTGAATCCGGTTCTGTTTAACCAGAGCCTATTCTTTCCTGCATCTTCCGGTACTGCCCCTGTAGTTCCTACTAATGGGTGGAAAGCTGTAGATTCAATAGAATCTGGGAAACCAAGGGGGGGGGGCGACTGTGGGGTAGGGGGACTGTGAGGGAGGGTGGAGCAGAGGGAGGCAAAGAAAACGTACTGGCAAAATCTCCTATCTGCAGTTCTTAAATAAAAATCGATTTAATTTAACTCTCTTTGTGTTTGATTTTTTTTTTTTTTTGAGTCTTGCAAAAAATGTAATCTTATACAATGGTAACGGTACATGAAGATTCTTAACTAATTTTATGTAAGGGGGTTTATTTGCCAAAGTCAAACTTGAAGTGCTGACCAGTTCAGATAATCACTCGAATCTTGTGAGAATGAGAGTTGTTAAATGTCTCTTTGGAGGCGATGATTCCTATTTCTGAGTAAGAATTAGCTTTCACTTTATTAATGAAGTATTTTTTAATGAGTGTAATATAATTAGAAAATGCGTCTCTAAATCTCCAGGGAGTCATGACTTTCTACAATTTTATATTTTCTATGTTAACCATTTGAAACCACAAGTTTTCAGCTAAAGTTAAGTTTCATCTATGAATGAAAACGTGTCATCACTACATAGGAAACTGGACCCACACTGCCATCTGCTGTGTCAAGACTGGGTGAAAAATCACCCACATAAACTGGACTTGAAGAATGCAAAATATACATTTGGAGAGCCTATATTGTGGAAAATGAGTACAAGGGAAAATAAATGCTTGCAATTATATGTTTCAAATTGTATTGGAAGTGTGGAGAGGAATTGTGTGTGTGTGTTGAATTGGACATGAAAAAAACAATAGAGAATAGTATGACAAAACTTAAGTCCCCACCACCTATATTTAAATAAATAAATAAATAAATAAATAAATAAATAAATAAATGCCTGTTTGTCTCCCTGGTCCCATTCTCCACCACTCCTACACCCATGCCGAAGAAATCACTCTTTAATGTCATGCTTATCACTGGAACGTTTTTAATAAGCAAATGCATACATCTTATAGGTAAATATGTTCACCTTTTTACTTTTGTGTGCTTTATCTAGGTTTTCCAGTGAAGAAGTCTCTATGGTAGTAACATTTCATCCTGGGAAGCTAGCTAGCAGAAAGAGCTCTGTTCCGATACACCTGTCCCGAAGAGTATTTCTCCCCAATTTAAGACTCACAGCTGCCCAAGTAACTTCTCCCTGGTTGTCACTAACACTCCAATCACGGTGCCTCCCTTTCTGCGGTATGTCTAAAATGCTATTTGTCCCATTACAGTTTCATGTGGGAAGATGTGCATTCTAGGTAGGGGAGAGCTAAAGAAAAGACATAGAAATGAGAGAGAATACAAAGGGTATGTGGAGAAGAATAAATAGATTGTCACAGCTGGAGCACTAGGAGGAAGGGGAAATACAGAGGACATATCCTACCACAGGCACACTGAGTACAGAGGGCAGAGAAACCCATTGTGTCATTCACAGAATGAAGGAAAACATGAACAACAAGAGTCAAATGGGGGAAAGAATGGCACAATTAGCATGACCTCTGCTGCATTTGAATTGATTCTGAATAGCCTGAAAACTGTGGCAGCCAGCAATTGGGGCCTTTGTAGCTAAGGAGGGAAGTAGAGTCTGGCAATTTCAGAGCCACCTGTACAGAGGTAAGATCGTAAATGTGAGTGGGGGATGAGCAGTCAGAAGAAGGGCTTAGGAGGAGAGTTGTAGAAAATACAACGGGAGGAGTCAGTACTGAGATGCCACAGTACCCCACTCTGCGAATGATAAAAATACCCCCATCCCAATTGTCCCACCACTGACTCCTCTGTTGCTGGCTATAACCAAATCCTTTCTTTTGGTTTTATCTCACATGTGTCCTTTTCTTCTAATGCACCTGAATAGAGGCAATCCCAGGAGGAAAGACATGGAGCCTGAGATGTTGCACTATCTACAAGCCTTTCCCCACCTCCTTCAATAATTTAATGTAAGAATAAACTGGCTTAGATGAATATCAGGCCAACCGGAAGGAAAAGAGAAGCCACCACTGGAGAGGAGCCTGCAGAGTCTAGGTTACAGGGAGAAGAAAGCCATCTCTCGCCCTCTTTTTCTTTTAAGAGTTTATTTTGAGGTAATCTCCATACCCAACATGGGGATCAAACTCACAACCCTGAGATAAAGAGTCACATGATCTGCTGACTGTATCCCCAGGCACCCTGAAAGCCACCTCTTTAGATGCTATTGCTAAAGAGGGATCTTAGGCATATTTCTGGCCGGCCACGTCTTACTGAATCAGGTGGTGGTTTATGTTTTTATGTTTGCATGTGTGTAGTGAAACATGTGTAGGAGGGAGCAAATAAGGAAAGCTAGGAACCCTAAGCATTCATAGATCCAAAGCAAATTCTACAATTTGTTTATCACAACAGTGATCGGCTCTCAGTCAGATTTGGGGGCCTCAACTCTTTTTGGTTGTTATACTAGAAAGAAGGTGTGCTTTACAGAATAAGCATATGTACTAGTTTTATTACCACTTTAACAAATTACCACACACCAAGTGGCTTAAAACAGCACAGACTTACTGTAAGGTCAGAAGTCTGATATAGGCCTCACTGGGCTAAAATCAAGATGTTGCTAAGCCTGCATTCCTTCTGGAGGCTCTAGGGAGGAATCCATTTCCTTGCCTTTTCCAGCTTCTAGAGCGTACCTGCATTCCTTGGCTCATGGTTTCCTTCCTCCATCCTCAAAGCCAACAACATAGCATCTCTTTGACCCTGTTTCCATTGTCACATCTCTTTCTCTGACCCTCTTCTGCCTCCCTTTTCCATGTTTCCATTGTCACATCTCTTTCTCTGACCCTCTTCTGCCTCCCTTTTCCATGTTTGAGGACCTTTGTGATAACTTTAGATCCACTCAGATTATCTAGGATAATCTCCCTATTTTAAGGTGAGCTGAGTAGCAAACTGAATTCTTTTTTTTTTTTTTTAATTTTTTTTTTCAACGTTTATTTTTATTTTTGGGACAGAGAGAGACAGAGCATGAACGGGGGAGGGACAGAGAGAGAGGGAGACACAGAATCGGAAACAGGCTCCAGGCTCCGAGCCATCAGCCCAGAGCCCGACGCGGGGCTCGAACTCACGGACCGTGAGATCGTGACCTGGCTGAAGTCGGACGCTTAACCGACTGAGCCACCCAGGCGCCCCAGCAAACTGAATTCTATCTGCAACCTTAATTCCCCTGTGTCATGTTAGGTTGCTTATTCAGTTTCTGGGGACATTCTAGGAATGTCAGGGACCTTTTTGGGGTGAGGAGTGAGGGACGCATCATTCTGCTTACCACAATGTACTTTCATGTATGTGACCTGTCATAAATACGATTACTTGATGGCACAGTTCATTTCCACAAAGGTTTCACCTTTTACTTCTGTGTGCTTTATTAAGATTGACCAGTGAAGAAGTCTCTGTGCTAGCAACTCATCTTGGGGAGTTAGTAGAGAAATTGCGATTCCTTTTTTTTTTTTTTTTTTTTTTTTTTGAGGGAAAGAGAGAATGAGCAGGGGAGAGGAGCAGAGAGAGAGAGAGAGAGAGAGAGAGAGAGAGGGAATCTCAAGCAGGCTCCACACTCAGCATGTACCCCAATGTGGGGCTCAATCCTATGACCCTAGGATCATGATCTGAGCCAAAATCAAGAGTCAAACACTCAACAGACTGAGCCACTCAGGTGTCCTGAGATCTCTATTCTTATACACTTGTTACAAAAGAGATTTTTCCCCAAATTTACAACTCAGAGCTGCCCAGCTAACCTCTCTTTGGTTGCTGCTACATCTTATACCTACTCTAGTGTACGCTTTTCTTTGGTATGTCTAAGAAAATACATAAATTATGAGCCTCTGTTACCCTATTATGGATTCATGGGTAGCACTTTCCCATTTTACAGGATGTCTTTTCTAGCAGGAAGTCATTGGTTTGTGGCCATTTTAATTTATCTTCTTTCCAACCAATATTTATTTAGAAGGTACCATGTGTCAGGCTTTGGGAGGAAATGATGAAGAAGGGAGCATGTCCATGGTCTCACACAGAACACTCTAGTGGAATGCAGGGATGGTCACACAGGGTAACAAATGCTATTTGGGGAGGAGTGGAGAATGCACCCTGGAGAAGTGGGAAGAAGAGAGAAGGCAGTAAGGGGAGCCTCCCAGGAGGATGTGACATCTCAGCGAACAGGACAAGTTACTCAGTGAAGTTACTCAGTGAAGTGCCATGAGGAAAAGCACTCCAGCAAGAAGAAATAGTTCTAGGAGGGCAGGGATTTTGTCGATTTGGGTTACTCCTTTATCCTTTATGCTAAAACAATTCTTGGGACACAATAGGCCCCCAATAAAATCTGTGGTGCAAAGGATTATGTAAAATGGGAGGCAGGAAAAGTGGCTACATTCGAGGAAGTGGAACATTAGTGTAGGGAGGCTCGGGGCTCAAGGGACAGTGGTGAGAGGGAAACTTAGAAAGATCAAGATGGGGCTGATAAACACGCTATGTCCTTCGGACTTTGTAGTAAGGGCAACTGAGTTTTCAAATTATTGCCAGATTTTAAGCAGCACAGTGACTTAAACAGACTCCTATTAAAAAAAATTTTTTTTTAATGTTTATTCTTGAGAGAGAGAAACAGAGACAGAGTGTGAGTGGGGGAGGGTCAGAGACAGAGGGAGACAGAATCTGAAGCAGACTCCAGGCTCTGAGCTCTCAGCACAGAGCCTGACGTGGGGCTCGAACTCACAAACTATGAGATCATGACCTGAGCCAAAGTCGGACGCCTAACCGACTGAGCCAACCAGGCACCCCAAACAGACTCCCATTTTAGAAATCATTCTGGCCACAAAATAGAGACTGGTTAGGAGGTTGTTGGAATAGTCCGGGGGAGAGATTCCCCGGGGGGGAGGGGGAGCTCTAAATAGGGTGAACCGATGGGCATGGAGAGAGATGATGACAATTTAGAATCCACTTAGGAACTGAAAGGAACTTTAGACAGCTCATCTAATCTTTTATATGAAGAACCTGAGGTCAGAGAGGGTTGACTTATTCCTACAGTGGTTTTCTTTCTCTTCTTCCTCTGCTCTTTCAGTATTTCTTAAGATGCTTCTCAGAATTGTGCAATTAAGACCTTCATGCCTTCACACCTGAACAATTTACTTAATTTAATTTTGCTTTTGTCTAACGTATTGGTCCTTTGGTTTGTATCATCTGCTCCTGGGACAGAGAAGACAGCTAATTAACCGGCTCTGTAGAGCAGCACTCACAAATGAATCACAAAAACTGCCTAACAGTGGTGATGTGTAGGGAGGAAAGTGAATTCCACAAATGGAGGATGCTGGAAAGTCTTCCCAAATGTGTATTTCTGAAAAGCTTTGGAACAGTTTCAAAGAAAACTACAGAAATCAGTCCAGAATGCAACTTTCCAAGGTAGGATTTTAATTATTTTGTATCATATAAAAATGGTTCTGCTGAAGTCCTTCTGGAAACAAACCATGAATCCTTAGGCATTGATGGTGAAAAGGGGTTCTAGGTAGTCCTGATAGGGACAGACCTCACAACTTCACAGTTCTAAGGCCACTGGTTTTTATCAATCCCAATGCCCCTGTACCTACTGCAGATGCTTGATACACATGATATATTGTATTTATATCACATTGTGATATAAATTAAGACCGAATGGTGCACTGCCACACCCTGTCTGTCAGAAATGTTTAAGTATATCTGATGGGTTGGTAAGGTAGAAGTGCCAGGAGTGAATTTAACAGAGCCTCCTAGGGGCGCCTGGGTGGCTCAGTCGGTTGAGCATCCGACTTTGGCCCAGGTCATGATCTCACAGTTCGTGAGTTCAAGCCCCGTGTCAGGCTCTGTGCTGACAGCTTGGAGCCTGGAGCGTGCTTCGAATTCTGTGTCTCCCTCTCTCTCTGCCCCTCCCCCGCTCGTGCTCACACTCTGTCTCTGTCAAAAATAAAGAAATTAAAAAATAAAAATAAAAAAAAAAAGAAATAGCCACAGTTTAAAAAAAAAACAGAAAAAAAAAAAAAACAAACAGAGCCTCCTATGAGGACCCAATGGAAGAAAGATCTCACTAGTGGGGCCTCCCCTTGCAAACTCCATAAAAACTGAGTAAATGTATTAAAAATCATTAGTCAGTACAGAAATGCAGCTTGACACCAAAATGAGATACCATTTTACATCCACTAGAGTGGCTAAAATTAAAAGCTGACAATACCAGGGGAGCCTGGATGGCTTAGTCATTTAAGTGTCTGACCTTGGTTCAGGTCATGATCTTGTGGTTTGTGGGTTCAATCCCCATGTCGGGATCTGTGCTGACAACTCAGAGCCCAGGGCCTGCTTTGGATTCTGTGTCTCCCTCTCTTTCTGCTCCTCTCCCCTCCCCTCTGTCTCTCAAAAGTAAACATTAAAAAAATTAAAGAATAAATAAATAAATAAAGCTGATAATACCAAATGTTGGTGAAGGTATGAAAGCTACTAGAACCCTCATCCTCATACATTGGGGGTGTGTAATGGCACAACCTCTTCAGAAAACAGACTGGTAGTTTCTAACAAAAATTTTAAAACATCTGTCCTCAGACACAGCAATGAATCTCCTTCCAAGTATTTGCCCATGAGGAATGAAAATACATGTGTACAGACTTGCACATGAGTATATAGAGCGGCTTTTTTTTCAATATACCCCCAAACTAGAAGTGATCCAAATATTCTCAGATTGTCATACATTCCTACAATGTATGAACTCAGCAACAAAACAAGAACAAATTCCTATACTCACATAACATGATGAATTCACAAATGTTATGCTAAGTAAAAGATCAGACTCAAAACCCACACCTTGTGTGCTTCCATTTATGTGACATTCTAGAAAAGACTAAACTAAATCTATGGTGATAGAGATCAGAACAGTGATTGCCTACAAAAAGGGGTAGGGATTGATGGAAAGGCTACAAGAGAACTTTTGGAGGTCACAGAAATATTCTGTATCTTGATTGAAGTGGTGGTTAAATGAGTACATATATTTACCAAAAAAGTCTCTGAATTATACCCTAAGATCTGTGCATTTTACCATACATAAAATTTAAAAAAAATTTAAATCCAGGTTAGTTAACATATAGTATAATAATTTCAGGAATAGAATTTAGTGATTCATCACTTACATATAACATCCAGTGCTCATCCCAACAAGTGTCCTCCTTAATGCCCTTTGCCCATTTAGCCCTTCCCCCACCCAACACCCGGCCAGCAACCCTCCATTTGTTCTCTGTATTTAAGAGTCTCTTATGGTTTGTCTCCCTCTCTGTTTTTATATTATTTTTGCTTCCCTTCGTTTATGTTCATCTGTTTTGAATCCTAAATTCCACATAGTGAAATCATATGATATTTGTCTTTCTCTGACTTATTTTGCTTAGCATTTTACCCTCTAGTTCCATCCATGTTGTTGCAAATGGCAAAATTTCATTCTTTTTGATCACCGAGTAATATTCCATTGTAGATACATCTTCTTTATCCATTCATCAGTCGATGGACTTTTGGGCTCTTTCCACAATTTAGCCATTGTTGATAGTGCTGCTATAAACATTGGGGTGCATGTGCCCCTTCGAATCAGCGCTCCTATATGCTTTGGATAAAAACCTAGTAGTGCAATTGCTGGGTCATGGGGTATTCTATTTTTAAGTCTTAGAGGAACCTCTATACTGTTTTCCAGAGTGGCTGCACCAGTTTGTGTTCCCACCAGCAGTGCAAAAGGGTTCTTCTTTCTCTGCATCCTCGCCAACATCTGTCGTTGCCTGAGTTAATGTTAGCCATTCTGATTGGTGTGAGGTAATATCTCCTTGTGGTTTTGATTTGTATTTCCTTGACGATGAGTTATGTTCAGCATCTTTTCATGTGTCTGTTAGCCATATAGACATCTTCTTTGGAATAGTGTCTATTCATGTCTTTTGCCCATTTCTTCACTGGATTATTTGTTTTTTGGGTGTCGAGTTTGATAAGCTCTCTATAGATTTTGGGTACTAACCCTTTATCCGATATCTCACTTGCAAATATTGCCCATTCCATTGGTTGCCTTTTTCTCCTCTAGGATTTTGATGGCTTCCTGTCTTATGTTTAGGTCTTTCACTCATTTTGAGTTTATTTTTGTGTATGGTGTTAAGTGGTCCAGGTTCATTCTTCTGCATGTTGCTATCCAGTTTTACCAACACCATTTGCTGAAGACACTGTCATTTTTCCATTGGAAATTCTTTTCCGCTTTGTGAAAGATTAGTTGGCCATACATTTGTCAGTCCATTTCTGGGTCCTCTAGTCTGTTCCATTGCTCTGAGTGTCTGTTTTTGTGCCAGTCCCATACTGTCTTGATGATTACAGCTTTGTAACACAGCTTGAAGTGTGGAATTGTGATGCCTCCAGCTTTGGTTTTCTTTTCAGAATTGTTTTGGCTATTTGGGATCTTTTCTGGTCCCAATCAAATTTTAGGATTGTTTGTTTTACCTCTGTGAAGAATGCTGGTGTTATTTTGATAGGGATTGCAGTATATGTAATTTTCTTTTTAAATCAGTTTTTAAGGGCACCTGGGTGGCTCAGTTGGTTAACTATATGACTCTTTTTTTTTTAATGTTTATTTATTTTTGGGAGAAAGAGAGACAGCACAAGGCTGGGAGGGACAGAGAGAGAGAGGGAGACATAGAACCCAGAGCAGGATCCAGGCTCTGAGCTGTCAGCACAGAGCCCAATACGGGGCTCGAACCCATGAACTGTGAGACCATGACCTGAGCTGAAGTCGGATGTTTAAACTGACTCAGCCACCCAGGCACCCCAAGTGTCTGACTCTTGATATCATGACCTCATAGTTCATGGGATCAAATCCCACATCAGGCTCTGAGTTGAGAGTGTGGAGCCTGCTTGTGATTCTCCTTCCCTCTCTCTGCCCCTTCTCTGCTCATGCTCACTGGCTCTCTCAAAATAAATAAATAAATGTTTTTAAAAAATCAGTTTTTATTAAGAATATAAACTGGTCACATAAATAAAATATTTCAAGGAGAGTGCTATTAAATAAATTCTAAAATGGACAGAAACATGTAAAAACACCTGAAATATGTAGTCTTCTCAAGCAGAATATGTTATCCATGTATCCATTAATACATCCAATATCCATGGCTGTATTAATTGGTATTCAACGTCCATTAGATCATGGAATGAACCTCAGTATTATGATGTAGTTCTTTGTTGAAAGACCTTTCTATTGGTATTAAATTCATGGTATTAGTGAAAGCCTTGGTAAGTATCAAAAAGATAATTCAGTTATCAATTTACTAACTCAGCTTTAAATTAATCTTCTATGTAAAATGGATCTGGGCCCTTTAAATATTTTTCCTTTGTAGCTGACAGGATGTTAAGCTTTTTTTTGTTCTCACGAGTGGGGAAGGGGCAGAGAGAGGGGGGCACACAGAATTCAAAGCAGCCTCCAGGCTCTGAGCTCTCAGCACAGAGCCTGGCATGGGGCTCAAATCAAGAACCACGAGATCATGAACTTAGTCAAAGTTGGATGCTCAACCAACTGAGTCACCCAGGTGCCCCTAAGATTTATTTTTTTAAAAACATTTTTTTTGACATTTATTCATTTTTTGAGAGACAGAGCATGAGTGGGGGAGGGGCAGAGAGAGAGGGGGACACAGAATCCAAAGCAGGCTCCAGCCTCTGAACTGAGCACAGAGCCCAAAGTGGGGTTCGAACTCACAGACCATAAGATCACGGCCTGAGCCAAAGTCGGACGCTCAACCGACTGTGCCACTCAGGCTCCCCTAAGATTTCTGGAGAGACACTGTAGGAAAAAAGAATCCTGTCCTTGCTTCCAGTGTATTCACTTGGTAGGCTCCTTGGAATCCAATATCTCAGTGGAAGAGGCTTCCCCCAGTTTCCAGCTTCTGCAGCACTGGCAGCTTCTCCAACATCAAGCTCATGCAGCATGGGCAGCATCTCCAGGGTCAAGCCCCCAGCACACAAGCTTGCTTCAGCACTCAACTCCTATAGAGACTAGTGGCCAGAAGCACCCAGCCATCAGCAGCTTCCCCCAGCAACCCCCTCAGGCAGTTTTGTAGTGACATGCCCCTGGTGAGATACCTTGAATGGATTCCCCCCGTAACCTAGAGGATGGATTTCTGGCAAGATCTCCTGGCATAAGCCAGGGTCATGAGTTCCAGTAAGGTCTGGATCTCGGTCCTGTGGGGCAAGGGGGCTCTTCCTTGGGGACTTTATCTAAACTGCTCTTTATATCTGCTATTTGTATATTTTTTAGAATTCTCTTTATTTCTTACTAGTCAATCTCTCATTATGCCAGATCTATTAACTATTATTATAGTTAATCATTATTTTTTAATGTTTATTTACTTTGAGAGAGAGAGAGAGAGAGAAAGAAAGAGGACACACGAGTAGGGGGAAGGGCAAAGAGAGAAGAGAGAGAATCCCAAGCAGGCTTCACGCTGTCAGCAGAGAGACTGACAAAGGACTCGATCGCACATACTGTGAGATCATGACCTAAGCCAAAATCAAGAGGCAGACACTCAATCGACTGAGCTACCCAGGTGCCCCCAAAGTAACATTTTATAAGTCACACCACTCTATCTCCCAGAAATACTCCTGTTAGCATGTCAGTTTAAATCTTTTTAGCCTTTTTTTTTTTTCTATGCCTAGGTAAGTGTTCCTTAAAACAGAACGAAACAAAACACAGGATCAAATGTACTCTGGTACCTGTTCATTTACTCAGTCAAGTAGATTAACAAATGTTGATTTAAGTATATCTTCCACAGACCAGGTACATAAACGAATATTAAAAGATCTCTGAGTTTTCACTGAATGTACTATGAGAGTTCAATGTGCCTCATTTATTAAAACTATAGTTTCCAAAAATTGCTTGAGTAGATGAAAACCCTGTGAAGTTTTAGTAGCTGCATTATAATTCTTATCATGAAATAGCATTCAGCCAAATTTAATAAAGTTGTTGGCATTTTTTATTTTTTGCTGTGTTTTCATGTGACGATTATTTACTGTCTATGCTTTTCAGTGCCAGGTGCTGTGGCTATGGAGGTATATGAGACACCAACTGCCTGGCCCTCTGAAGCTCACTCTGGCACAGGATCTTAAACGTATGAGCGCGCGGATCAAAAGGGCAGGGACTGGAAGCTCCAGAGAATAGGTTCCTGATTTACCCACTAGCGGATTCCAGAGGAGGTTCTTGGAGGAAGTACGTTTAAATTTAGATTTTTAAGAACTAACAGCAGTTAGACTCATAAAACACTAGTTCGGAACATGGGCTCCGGGGTTAAATTGTTTGATTAACCTCTCTATGCCTCAGAGATAACGTAAAGCTTCACTAGACCTAAAGTCCTTAGCTCCCAGTCTGCACAAAAGAGCTGAAATTCAGTACTTGTGATTGTTGCAATTTAAAAAAGAGTTACAATGCATTCAGAGCCAGAAACAGGACAAACCCTGTACCGGACCTAGGAGTCTCTCCCCAGGTCCCCACTCCCAATTTATTTCATACCCGAATAACCCTCTCTTACAAATATGAAATACGGGAAATGTTCATTTCCTAAAAAGCTTATACTTTTAGTTTTTCCATATTTTTGCCACCTCCACCTGAGCTGAGGCACTTCTCTGGGGGCTTCGAGTGAACTAGGGGCGGAGGGAGGGGGGGTGGTGTGCCTACAACTCCAACGAACGAAGATCCCCACTACCCAAGAACGAGGGCGAAGCGCCTGAGGCCAGGCTAACCCAGCGGGTCTCCCCAGTGGCTTCTCCCCGGTAGAGAGAGCACCCTCCAGCACGACTAATTCTGATTGGTCTGTTCTCCCAGCTCGCCGGCATCACCGTATCCAATGGGCGTAGCGCTTGTTGAGCGGCGGAGGCAACCGGCATACACAGGGGACCTGAGTGTTCGTGGAGAGAGCGAGAGGTCAGGCCATGAACCTAGGGTAAGCTGGGGCGAGAAGGGTGGTCTCTAGCGGAGACGGGGTGAAGCTAGGTTGGCCCTTGGAATCCTTCGTGGAACACCTTCCCGGCTTGCGCCGCCTCATACGGCATTGTTCGGCTGCCTGTGGCGGAGAGGGGACCAGAGGCCCGGGACGGCGTTTGTCGCCGCCGCCGCTTTTGCACAACGTTACTCGCTGTAAATCTGTCCGGGACCACCTTTCCGCCCTCTCATTAACCTCACGGTGGTGAGGGAAGAGAGGCGGAAAGCAGTAAGGGCAGATGGAGAGATAAAGTTTAGTGGCTTTCCGGGGAGAAATCCTGGCCCCGGCCCTGGTTTTTTGCGCCTTGGGCGTCTCTGCAGGTTGTCGGAGCGCCCAGAGGCGTTTAACGCCCGTAAGGCGGAGAACCGAGTCTTGAGCAACCGATGCATTGCCAGTACTTGGCCCCTAATAGGCCCTCATTAAGTTTGTTGAGTAAAAAGGACTGTTGCAGGGAAGTGATGGTGAAGTTCATGTTTTAAGAAGATGAAAAGTTACCAAACTCAGACAACACATCATTTAGCAAATGAATTTTGTATCCTAGAATCTGTAGAGAGAAAAATAAATAAGACAGGCTGCCCCTAAAGGAGTTTACAGTGCAGTAATACTGAACAGACGTACTTTTCGGTTTCATTCTTTTATTTGTTGAGTTTCACGAACGTGTAAACATGGAGTATTCTAACCCTGCAACAGGGAAACTTTTAAAGTCCGTTTTCCCCCACTGTTTTAATAAAACAGGGTATTTTGATTTCCTCTACTTACCAACACTACAGTTTCGTGTTCCCAATGAGACTTTTTTTCAACCTTTTTTTCCTTGGCTGATCCCGCTGGATTTAATTTTGTCTCTTAGACATCACATTTGTCCCCGTTGATGTTTATTGACCTACACTTATTCCTCCCTCACTTTTAGGAAACAGTGAATTAAATGTGGACTATTTTTATTTTCAGTGGAATTTTTATTAGGACCTTGATTTGTACAAGTTACCTTGGTAGTGTCTATTGTTAACTTTGTGCATTTGCATAGGACATGCACAAATAAATTATAACAGCCAAAACTTATTACAGATTTATTGTTGTTATAGTAACAAAGTGTCAGTGTGCTCAAAAAGTAACAGTGGTGGCAATGTTACAGGCCACTTTCAGATTAATGATGTAGCAGGCCATAGAATGTATTAGTCATGAACAAATAGTAGTTAGATATGTTTTGCTACTTTAACTTAGGTGGAGAGTTTTGGTAACAGCATTTTTTCCAGTCTGGATTTATAAGAGTTAAATAATGGCATGATAATTGAATTCATTGCTTACCAGTAAAATACGAAGTTTCATGTTAAAGGTAATAAAAGAATTTATTTTTAATTAATATATTAATTAATAATTATTAATTATTTCCAAATAAGTTTCAGGAAATTTTCAGGAATTTTCTGAGTGTTTAGTTTTATCTTGGATTGAAAAATGATTTTAATTAAAAGAATGGTTTAATATTTACAATTCTTGTATAAATTGGGAAGAACGTATATATTTTCAAGATTCAAATGAGCATTTCATTTCTCTTTAAAACTTTGCTGTTTCTTAAAAATGACAACTTTCTTTTATTTTTCAGAGATGGTTTAAAGCTTGAAACTGAATTATTGGATGGAAAAACCAAGTTAATATTGTCTCCATATGGTATGCTGTGTTACTGGAAACCTAAAATGTTAACTTTTATATTCCTACCTAAAATTTATATGAGTTTAATGTACTTTTTGCTTATAATAGAGTAATATTTAAATGATTCTTTGTAAAAAGCTGTTTTCACTTTTTCAGATTTATTTTTAGCCAAGTAAAGTCAGATTACATCACTGCTTACCACTCTCAGTATTTATTCATAAAACTTAATGTCCCAGTATATTTTAAGGTTTAATATGTTGCCTAATGGATAATCTGGGTAAAGTTTGTGTAATTATGTTCTGTGTATATAAAGAATGTTGTTTGAGAAAATTAAATTTGTAGTAAGACCACAGTTGCTAAAATCATTTTTAGTATTAGTTTTAAAACTCAGTAAACTTTGGTAGTCCGCTCATTTGTATTCCTATTTTTTTTTTTTTTTTCTGATCTGTTTATAGCTTTATCTTGGAAAATAAATAGAAGTGAAATAGAAATTCTTGAACTATTCTGTAAAAGTTAGAACACTCAGACAGGACCTAAAGTTAATGCTTTTGGAGTTAATATTTCTATTAAATACCTTCTTAAAACAATGCTAATTAAAATTTATTTTGTGACTGCCTTAGTGTGTTTTTGTTTGATGGCCCAGTAATTATTTTTTTCTTTTGTAGAATGTAAATCAAAATATTCTGTGAAGGTAAGCCAAATGACCTGACCTGTATTTGAATGTAAAATGTGGTTTTCTTTACAGTGGTTTGAAAAGAATTCCTGTGAAATTATCATAATGGGTTTGGGATAATGATGAGGAGTTATTGTTCTCTTGCTTTCAGGCTGGTCCTTTCACAGAAATGGGATCATAATTTTTCAGTTTAAAAAGGTGTATAGAACATTTTTCCTCTACATCAGTGCTGCCTAGTAAATCTTTTTGTGATGATGGAAATATTCTAAGATCATTGTTTTCTAACATAGTAGTCAGCAACTAGTCATGCGTGGTTATTTAGCACTTAAAATGTGGCTAGTATGACTAAGGAAGTGAATTTTTAATTTTATTTAATTTTGAATGCAAATTTAATAGTTAGTACACTGGACAGTGCAGTTCCTAAGATCTTTAAAAATACATATTCTTTAAAATGAGAATATTTTTCTTTTCATATTCAGATTCCATTTTCCCACATCAAAACGGTGTATCTGATTCACAGACTCTTACATGCATTTTGCCTTCTCCTTTAAGAGATCATACTTGAGCTTAATGATAATTTTCCTTTTAAATTTTGATCAGGAACCCATAGTAACTTTTTCTACAAAATACAGTACCACTTTCAGTTTTTTGATATCATACTTTTCTTGTTCCCTATTTTTTTCCATGTTTAGATTAATATGAGCAGAAATTTTATCTCTTCCATAATTCACTGTAGCCCTCCTTTTTCCTTTATCATTGCAGCATCTTAAAGTCTTTGTGTTTCTGTGAATAGAGCTCAATTTGGATGATGTGGCACTTTTCAACTCTGAGCTCTTGATGGCTTTGCTCTTTTTCCCAGGTTTGATCAAGGTGAAGTTCCTTGAGTACCGAGCATAATAATCACTTCATAAATGGGTGATGATAATCAGTAATTCCACATGTTACCAGTAAAAATTATCTCTCTAAATATGGTATATAGTTGTATACCTTGTGTGCTTTTTTAAAATCACAGAATACAAATTATATATTTTTTCCTGGTCCTGCTCTGTTAAAATATTGCAACTAATTATTTTTTTTTTAATTTTTTTTTTTTAATGTTTATTTTTTATTTTTGAGACAGAGAGAGACAGAGCGTGAACAGGGGAGGGGCAGAGAGAGAGGGCGACACAGAATCTGAAACAGGCTCCAGGCTCTGAGCTGTCAGCACAGAGCCCGACGCGGGGCTCGAACTCACGGACCGTGAGATCATGACCTGAGCCGAAGTCGGACGCTTAACCGACCAAGCCACCCAGGCGCCCCTGCAACTAATTATTTTATTTGAGTCACATTAACAACTACAGCACCCCTTTTTTAGCTCTTAGATAAAAAGCTGCTTGTAATAGTTGGTTTCCATCTTCCCTTGACCTCTGTTTTCTTTCACCTGTTTCTTCTTCCATCAATGTCCTTAATGGATTTGCTTCAGTCACCACATTTTGTGAAGACATTTCATTGTCTTTTTAACCAGCCTAGAACATATGGAGATCTCCTTTCATGCCTGTAATAAAATTACTAGTCTTGGACTTTTGATAGAATCATCACAAGATTCTGTTATCAATCTAAAAATATTTTATTCTAGGATTCTTTTTTTTCCAGAGTAACTATGTCTCAGTCGATGTTGATCTTAAATTATTATTTACTGTCTTGGAGCAAATTGTTTGATTTTATTCCTCTTGTTTTTGAGACTTCAAAATACTGATGATGGTAACTATATAAGGTGATGGATATGTTAATTCACTTGATTGTGGTGACTATTTCACAGTGTATGCATTTATCAAATCATCTAGTTGTATGCCTTAAATATATACAGTTTTTAATTGTCAATTATACCTTAATAAAGCTGGGGAAAAAATTCTAATGAAACCTAAGTCTCCCTTCTAGATTGATTTTACTTGAAGGAGCTTCTCTTCCCTTATTTATAGTGGTTGCTGAGATCTTCCTCATTTCTTTCTTTGCTCCTCACAGAAGGTAAAATACAAAGATAGTAGTACTTATCTTTTTTTTTTTTTTGCTTAAATCTGTTTTTAATTTCCCAAATCTCATTCAGCTTTATGTTGGATTCTCTTTCCCATAAGTTATTCATGAATTCTCTCTTCATAGTGTTTTTCTTCTACTGGGAGAAGCTCCTGAGTGACTACAACACCTACCTACAGTTCTGGTTTTCCCTTTCCTCATAGGTTGAATTACTGTCATTGTCATAGTGTGCTCTTTAAACACAGCTGAACTCTCATCTCGTCATGATTAAGTTTAACACCTCTGTGGTCCGAGTACTTTTTAAATTTTTCAAAATCCCTTCTGCATTTTTTTAAATCCGTGGTAAGGAATATGAAGTTAAAGATGGTTACCAGTTTAATTTCTTAAGCTTTTAGGAAGAGAAATGAAAGAAATGTTAATGATTCAGTGTCATGAGTAATTTATAAATTCTAAACTCTTCTACTCGGGCACCTGGGTGGCTCAGTTGATTAAATGTCTGACTCTTTGGCTCAAGTCATGATCTGATGATTCGTGGGATTGAGCCCTGCGTTGGGCTCTGCACTGACAGTGTGGAACCTGGTTAGGATTCTCTTTCTCTCACTCTCTCTGCCCCTCCCCTGCTCTCTCTCAAAATAAATGAATAAACTTCTAAACTCTTACACTTAAAATTGTCACTTGGGGGGTGCCTGGGTGGCTCAGTCGGTTGAGCATCCGACTTCGGCCCAGGTCATGATCTCGCGGTCCGTGGGTTCAAGCCCCGCATCAGGCTCTGTGCTGACAGCTTGGAGCCCGGAGCCTGTTTCGGATTCTGTGTCTCCTTCTCTCTCAGACCCTCCCCTGTTCATGCTCTGTCTCTCTCTGTCTCAAAAATAAAAAATGAACATTAAAATCAGCTGAAGAGCTTAAAAAAAAAAAAAAAATTGTTACTTGGGCGCCTGGGTGGCTCTGTTGGTTAAGTGTCTGACTTTGGCTCAGGCCATTATCTTGAGGTTTATGAGTTCGAACCCCAGGTCAGGCTCTGTACTGACAGCTCATAGCCTAGAGCCTGCTTCAGGTTCTGTGTCTTGCTCTCTGTCTGCCCCTACCCTGCTTGCACTTTGTCTCTCTTTCTCTCAAAACCAAACATTAAAAAAAAATTGTCACATATTAGTTGAAATGTAAAACATGTAAAAATTTTTTTCATAGGTATTTCTACATGTGAGAAGCAGAATAGTGTCATGCTAAAGGATATACACAATATTAGTGTTAAGTAGCACATTTTATATTTTAAAATGTTACTTTTCTCTGATTCTTTCTAGCTTTGGCATCCTGGCCCCATATAAATGATAAAGTCAGCCAGTACTAAACAAATTCATTGGACATTGTATTATGAAAAATATTGATAGAATTAAAACTAGTTAAAAAACAATTTGGCTATGTAAAAATTTTGACATGAAGACTTGATCTATTTTGATCTATTAAAATTCACATAATCCAGTAAACACTTGGAATTATTTGGTCTAGATTGCTTTTTCTTAATAAGTAACCTGAACATAATTGAATATTTATTTGGTAGTTCATGATCTTTTGCTGCTTCCATTTATTGGTTTTGTTTTTTTTTTTTTCTCCCCTGCCATTTAGCTACAAAAGATAATCAGAATTGAGCTGAGTATATATTGACCTCATGCCACATCATTGCCCTTCCTGCCCACCCCCCTACCCCCATTTTGTTAAATATTTTTAGAAGATTTTTTGGTCTGTTTTTTTTTTTTTTTTGTAAGTGAAATTTTGCAGGATAATTCTATTTAAATTAGATCGTCAATTAGTAAGTTTTTATTTAACAAGGATTTACTGAAGATGTAAAATTCTAGTAGAGTGCCATTCTTGACTTTATTTCTTCTGTGATTGAAAGAAAGGAAATGAGCAAAACCTGGTCCTTGTGTTTTGGAAGTGAGGGTGTCAGGTAAATAACTCTATATTACAAGCAGAATATGATGTGTACTATAGTAGGATAATGTATACCACAGTAGGGTTATAAAAGGCAGACAACACTGCAAAGAGCAGCCCTTTGTGGTTTGAGGAGACCAGGGAATGCTTCATAAACGAGGTGACATTTTAATTAGAACTTAAAAGATGAGGCAGATATTTATAGGTAAAGAGGTAGGGGAGTGTATTCTAAGTTCAGAGAAAATACTGGGCACAATACCAAGATAGAAAGCCTAATTTGCATTTGGGGAATAGTGTGTATCTCGGGGAAGTTTAGAACATAAAGCTTAGGGGAGGGTTTAGTCTTAAAGAGTTTAATTTTTTTTTTAAATTTATTTATTTTGAGAGCATGAGTAGGGGAGGGGCAGAGAGAGAGGGAGAGAATCCCAAGCAGGCTCTGCGCCATCAGTGCAAGAGTCCGATGCAGAGCCCGATCTCATGAACTGAGATTGTGACCTGAGCTGAAATCAGGAGTCAGACGCTTAACAGACTGAGACAGCCAGGCACCCTTTAAAGAGTTTAAATATATACTTAGAGAATTTGAACTTCCTTGATTTGTATGTAGGGAGCATTAAAGTATTTTTGAAAAGTGGAGTAGATACGGTATAATTTGTGTTGTAGGATAGGGCTTCGGACAGCCCTACAAAGGACAGATTGTAACTTAGAGACCATAGTTATGGGCCAAATATAGTCCAGGGAGAGTCATAAGTTCTTGAACATGGGTGGTGGCTAGTGAAATGGAAAGAAGGGGACAGAAATGACTTCAAGATATGTTAATGGCATGCACTGCACTTAGTTTGAATGAGCAACTGATTAGAGAAACAAAATGCTCAACTATTAGTGACCAAAAAAAGGCCCATATGAGTCAAAGAAGGGTGAGAAAGTAGGAGCTGTAGTTGGAGTCTGAAGTGGTAGGGCTCAGCTCTGTAAGCTACATGCAGTCAGCTAATAATTTGCTTATTCCACACAATGGTTTTCAAAAACTAGAGTGAATTGCCAGTATCTAAACATTGGAGAGTTTAATGTAAAATCTGTCATTTTTGGTTCTCTTGAAATACTGGATTCCTGTTTGGCAGTGTAGGCTGGTTCTGATGGTGACTGCCTCCTTTAGGTGGAAAAATGCTTTCAACTCATCTTGTTTCCTACCTAGCCTAATTTACAGTACGTATTCGAGTTTGCCATTTCTCACTTAGAGAATTAGTTATATTAAAGTAGCCACAGGGATGAGAGGATAAAAGGCATTTTACATTGTGGTACCAATTACATTGGTATTATCAAAAGCCTGAAGCTAGGAACAAATAGGATTTGGATGAGGTGAAGAGAATAACAAACAGATCTGTGGCTGATACTGCAGGTACATTTTGAAAAGTCAGGTGAAATGTGAATGGCTACTTGGTCTAAGTGTGGTTGTATATTATATAAGTTACTGAAAGACCAGGAGAGTTGGGATATGATAAGCCGGGTGAAAGTCGTGGGGCATCTACCCTACTGTTTGACAGCAAATATCTTCTTCATTTTTACATCTCTAGTGCTTTTCTGTATTGGTGAGCACATAAAAAGCAACAATTAATAGTGATTAAATGGGTGTTGAATTACTTTC
Organism: Panthera pardus; assembly: GCF_024362965.1. NCBI lineage: Eukaryota > Metazoa > Chordata > Mammalia > Carnivora > Felidae > Panthera > Panthera pardus. Next base: position 24,840,148 of record NW_026527013.1, read on the forward strand.
GGTTAATTGGGTTTACTGAAATGTATAATGGATTAATAGAGGAAAGGTATGAATTAGGCAGACTGTAATCTAGTAGTGTGGTAATGAAAACCTGAATTTAGGCTTATCATCATGTAAATGGTGAGAAAAAGATATTTGAAAGGAAGAAATGACCAATACTTGTTCATAAGCCAAAGAAGACCATGAAAGAGGATAAAGTTAAAGATGACTCCATGCTTACTGGTCTGAGAGATTAGGACAACAGTGCCACAGAAATAGGATATTTTGGAAAGGGGAATAAATATGGGGGAGAGAGATAATTCAGTCTTTAAAATAGTGTAGTTGAGGGTAGTCAACAAAAAATTCACTTAACACCTATTTTGTTCCACTCATTGTTCTGTACTGGAGCTATACAGTGGACAAAGTATAAAAAATCTCTGCCCTAGGGAGTTTACATTGGAAACGAATAGAGGCACTTGGGGTGGCTCAGTCAGTTAAGCGTGCAACTTCAGCTCAGGTCATAATCTCACAGTTCGTGGGTTCAAGTGCTGCTTCGGGCTCTGTGCTGACAGCACGGAGCCTGGAACCTGCTTCTGGTTCTGTCTCCCTGTCTCTCTGCCCCTCCCCTGCTCATGCTCTGTCTCAAAAATAAACAAACATTAAAAAAAAGAAGATTGAGTTGAATGGGCATACAGTAAGCAAAATATACAATGTCACAAGATGAAAAGTGCTATAGGGAAAAAGAGAAAGGGAAGAGGCACAGTCACTTTAGGGGCACAGCAGTCTTTGGAAAAGGGAGTGCTAGGTAGGTGAGAGTGTGAGGGAGAACAGGAAACCTGCAAATTTAAATCAGTTGTTCAGAGAAGACCTCACTGAGCCAGTGATGTTGGAGCAAAGATTTGAAGGAGGTGAGTACATAAACCATGAGGGAAGAATGGCCCAGGTAGAGGGATTGACTAATGCTAAGGCCTGAAATTAAGAGAGTCTTATTCAAGGAATAAGAAGCCCACGTGTCTGGAGGCTAAGACAAAATGAGATCAGAGAGATCAGGTAAGGGGATAAAATGTGAAGCATGCACAGATCATTAGGTCAGAGTAAGAAGTTCAGTTTTTTTCCTAAGTAAGATAGGAAGGCCTTAGAAGCTTTTGAAAAAAGTGACATGATGTGACTTTACTTACTAAGGTACCCTGTGGCTGCTGTGCCGAGCACAGACTGGGAAGTGAAGGCAGAAGTAGGAAAAGCAGGCTTTTAGAAATTCAGGCAAGAGCATTATAATGACTTGGAGTAGAGGGCATAAGAAATGTTCAGGAGTGGTCAGATTCAGGACATATTTTGAAGATGGAGCAAAACAAGGTTTAATGACAAGTGTGGCATATGAGAGATAATTCCAAAATTTTTGGCATGGGTAGCTTCCTCTGAAAGGAGGAAGTTATTTAGGGGCATGTGGGAGATCAAGAGTTTGATTTGGGGCTTGCTGAGGCTTTTTTTGTGTGTGTGTGTGTGTCATTAAAGACAATTTTATTCGATCCTATCCAATCTGTGTGTGCACATACATATACACAGTCCATAGCAGACTTTGCAGGAATGTATATATTTCATTAAATGATAAATATGAGAACGTTTGGAAGTCCTGTGTATAATGTACTTTTGTCACTGTGAATTCTTTTCATAGGTTATATGGGGCATGCTGAGTTTTAAATGGCTATTAGAAACCCAGTGGAAGTGTTTGGATAGGCAGATGGAACCTTAAGTTAGGGGAGAGTTCCATCCTGGAGACAAATTTGGGAGTCCTTAGTATATGGATAATATTTAGAGCCACAAGGGTAAATGAAATTAGCAAGTGAATGAGGTAACTTAGAGAAGAGATCCTGGGACTGAGCAACTTTAAGAGGTCTGGGGGAAAGGAGCAGCAAGAACCAGGATTGTGGAGTCCTGGAAGTGAAGTAGAGAAAGTGATTCAAAGTGGAAGGAGTTGGGGCCCCTGGGTAGCTCAGTTGGCTGAGCATCAGACTTCAGCTCATGATCTCACAGTTTGTGAATTTGAGCCCCATGTCGGACTCTGTGCTGACAGATCAGAGCCTGGAGCCTGCTTCGGTCTCTCCTCTCTCTGCTTCTCCCCTACTCATGCTCTGTGTCTCTCAAAAATAAATATTAAAATTTTTTTTTTAAGTATTCAAAATAGAAGGAATATTCAACTGTGTCACATGCTGATAACATGTTAGGATGAGGATCTGAGAATCAGTCACTGGATTTGCAACATAAAAGTTATTAATGACCTTGATGAGTTTTAGTGGAGTCGTGTGGGTGAAAGTTTGTTGGGAATGGGATTATGGGAGATGAGAGGAGAAAGTGGAATCATGTATTTTTTAAGGTGATAAAAAATGATGTGATCCAGCAGAAAAGAAACAGTTGATTCAGGAGAAAGCAAAGAATTGCTGCAGAAAGATCCCTGAGAACGGGTTATATGAATATGTATGAATAACAGGAGTACAAGCAGGTTTGTATGACTCTTGATGCTGGTACAGATTTGGTGGTAGAAATTTCTTGAAGTTTTTTCAGAATGCTTCTCTGTAAGATTTTTAGTGAAATATTGATCAAGATTTTCAGCTGAGAATAAGTTATGAAAGAGAAAGTGTTAGGAATTTGGGAAAGAGGAGAAAGTTGAAATTGTTAAGAGTAAATGAATTTGGGAAATGTTTGACTGTAGGGTAGCATGTTGTTTGGGCTATGTATTTAAGGTGAAACTAAATATTGTGGCTTGGTATTTTTCTTCCTGAGTAGTGCAGGCACAGAGTAGGTGATGAAGAGTTAGATTTTACCAGTTTGGGGATTTGCAAAGTGTATGTCAGAGCAGGAGTTGGGAATGGAAGGCAATGGTGGTTTTGGTTGATTGTGGAATTTAAGGAAGGAAATGAGGACAAGAGGAAGGTAGTAGAATCAATAGATTATAGATCCCAGGTGAGTTAAAGAATTATCAGAATTGGGATATGCAAGGAGAATGTTGGTCATTGTGCCGTGATTGAAATTGAGACTATGGAGGGATTGCAAGTTAGGAGTAACAAGGTCACTATAAGATATCACTATGGGAATGAGTAACCGAGGTGGCTTGGAGGACAAGAGTAGAAGAGCAGAGTTCAAGGAAATGAGAGGCCAGGGAATTGGAAAAATGATCTATGTGGATATGAAAGCACTAATAATTAAGACAGGAGTTACGGATGTCGACCCACAAGTTAAGTTATTCAAGGCATAACTGACCTAAGTAACTAATGCACAGGCCTATAGATACCTATAAAGAAAATTGGTAGTATGAGTGGTATAATCATGACATGAGATTCCAAGCTGGAGTAGAATGGAGATGTTCTACAACAGCTAGAATGAAAATTCTTCTGTATTCATTATCTTGAAATAAAGTAATTTCCGGTTGTTGATGAAGCTTTCAAGTAGATTTGCAAAGGTTAAATGTTATTTTCTCATGGATATAATCTTTTAACAGCAAAATGGAAAAAAAATTTAGAGGCCTGACATCACAGACAATATAAATAAAGATAATTGTTTGATTTTTCATGGGCTGTTATAAAGTATAAATTTCTGGTATTTTAACAGATGGGAAATAAGACCAAGATTGCAAAATGTCCATTAAGAACAAAACAAACTGGATACATTCTAAAATCAACACAAAATACTTGTATCAAGAGTGGAAAACTTTTGCAAAAGAAGAGAATGGGTTCAGAAACTTCACAGGCAAAAGGTGAAAAAAATAGTATGACTTTTTCACCCACTAAGGATTTATGCAAGCAGTATGTAGATAAAGACTGTCTTTATGTCCAGAAAGAGATTTCACCTGCCACCCCCAATATACAGAAGACTAGAAACACCATAAATACATCTATAGTATCTGAAGAGAAGCTTTGCCAAAAACACATCACAGCTGCAAATATGAAGAGCAGTTTGGTGTGTCTAACACAAGACCAACTACAACAGATTTTGATGACTGTGAACCAAGGGAATGGATCTATTTCCCTGATTGAAAATGGAAAGGAGGAAACATGTAAGGTTTTTTTTGAAGTTTTAATTAATATTAACTTTACCAATATGTACTTGTTTTCGAATTTCTCATTCATTGGATTTGATATAACTGTGCCTCTTAAATTCTAAGTTACTGTGTAACAATCTTTTAAAATAATTATTCTTTTAGAGAACAGTTTTCTCATGCAGAATTACCAATTCTGTGGACTCTAGAGTAAAAAAGCTATTGTACTGGGGCGCCTGGGTGGCGCAGTCGGTTAAGCGTCCGACTTCAGCCAGGTCACGATCTCGCGGTCAGTGAGTTCGAGCCCCGCGTCAGGCTCTGTGCTGACGGCTCGGAGCCTGGAGCCTGTTTCCGATTCTGTGTCTCCCTCTCTCTCTGCCCCTCCCCCGTTCATGCTCTGTCTCTCTCTGTCCCAAAAATAAATAAAAAAACGTTGAAAAAAAATTAAAAAAAAAAAGCTATTGTACTTACTTTAGAATATAGAAGGCTCTACTTACATTAAAAATAATTATATTAAATGTTTTTTTTTTTTTAATTTTTTTTAACGTTTATTTATTTTTGAGACAGAGAGAGACACAGCACGAACGGGGGAGGGGCAGAGAGAGAGGGAGACACAGAATCGGAAGCAAGCTCCAGGCTCCGAGCCATCAGCCCAGACCCCGACGCGGGGCTCGAACTCGCGGACCGCGAGATTGTGACCTGAGCTGAAGTCGGACGCTTAACCGACTGAGCCTCCCAGGCGCCCCTATATTAAATGTTTTAAAAGACCACTATAGAATTTCTAGTGAAAATTGAGGGAACCTTTACTTTGAATATTTGACTTGAGTTGCTGAAAAGATTTTTTTCCTGGCTCCTGCATTTTGCCTTCTTTGACCCTTAATCTACGTTGAGGATTGGCAGCACTATCTTTTTAATCAATGTAAAACATAGATTTGGAAGGAGTAGTAGAGTGTTACATGTCTTCTGTTTCATTAGGGCATTGTGTTATGTTTTTAAAAGCCTTCCAGTTTCAGCTTTGAGCTAAGGAATTAATATGAGTAGAACTATCATTAAAATTTTGTTAGGCGATAATGAAATAAATTAAAATTAACAGTCACTAGAAAGAGGCCCCACAACTGATTTGGGGACAAGTTGGAGTAATTTACCTTCTCTTGGCCTAGATTGTTCTTTGTAAAATGAGGGAGCTGGGTCTTTAGAGGCTAGAATTGTAGCCTAGAGAACAAAAAATAAAAACTTACTATGCATAGTGAGAGATAACGTCAACAAAGTTGAAGGCAGAATTTGTCTAATCATGTATTGACCTGCATATTAAATATGCTTTCTCTTCACTGGGAAAACTAGCACATTGAGGTAGAATTAGAACAGTGTTTGAGCCAAGCATAGGAACCTGTGTAAAACATTTGTAACAGGTATAACAGAGGCATAGAGACAGTGGTCCATAATAAAGTTTTCCATTGATTTCCCAGCTAAATGAGAAGAATAAGGACAAGGTAATGAGTTTTTCATAAAGCTATTTGCATTTATTCTCCTTTAAGTTGTGATTTGTTTTATATTATTTGTAAAAATATTATCAACAAGAGTAAATGGAGGGTTTTTGTTGTTGTTGCTTGTTTGTTTTCATATTTGACACAAGAGATTATATAGCTGTTCTGGACCATTTAACCGCTGGGCTCAGTTTCCTTTTTTGACAAAAGGGAACGATAATACCTACTGAAGGATTGCTGTGAGAGGTAATTACTTTGGTAATGTTAAGGCAGTGTTTTTAAAGTGCGTAGCAGTATGCCAAGATAAGGTATTGTAATATGTGTAATTTTAGTGTTAATTTTAAAACATGCATTTTTACTCCCTAGGTCGGGGCAGTCTACATTTAAACAATATTTCTAATCAGCCAAATGACGAAAACGTTATGGGAGTACTCCAAAAAACTGAGGCTCTTTCATCTGTCCTAGATGAAAGTAAATCTGTTTTAAATAAAAATCAAGAGACATCTAAGCAGTATGAACAGAAAATTGTCATGTATGTAACTCCTATATGTTATTGTGGGGTCATCTGGTGAAAATGGTTCTGCTTTTCCTTGACTTGCATGTGAAATATTTACTGTGAAGACTGTGAGCTGTTTAAAAGTTTATTACTTAATATTTATGGGTAACTTGTATAGAAACATATAATAAGGTTTCTGTTATTTTTTGTGTTAGAGAGAATGCATGGAAACCAGCTGACATATTCAGTACCCTGGGGGAAAGAGAACGTGATAGAAGTTTGTTGGAAGCAAAAAAAGCCCAGTGGAGGAAAGAGCTTGGTAGGTAATTATTATACCTGTTATTATTATAGATTAGGTTGTGTCTTTTTGTCTACTCGGTGTGCACCAAAAGACCAGAGGTGAGCGATGAGCATTAATATCATTAGTATCATTCTGGAGCTCAAAGATTCCTAAACTTTTCTCAGTTCCTGAGAATCCATTTTCATATTTTTCTATTGTAGAAATCCTATGCATTTAATGGTTTTATTTAAAAATAATTGGGTTCGGGGCACCTGGGTGACTCAGTCGGTTAGGCGTCTGACTTTGGCTCAGGGCATGATCTTATAGTCCATGAGTTCGAGCCCCGCGTCGGGCTCTGTGCTGACAGCTCAGAGCCTGGAGCCTGCTTTGGATTCTGTGTCTGTCTGTCTGTGTCTCTGTCTCTGTCTCTCTCTCTCTCTCTCTCTCTCTCTCTGCCCCTCCCCTGCTTGCACTCTGTCACTCTCAAAATAAATAAACATTAAAAAAAAAAATTAAAAGAAAAGTAAAAGCATAGAGATGGGCTTCATCTTCCACTCAACTAGAGAGTCCTGTGAGGCAGTCATATCGCTGATGAGACAGGTGATATAGAAAAAGATAAGCAGAAGAAATTGGGAATGAATTATTTATGTTGGAAGTCAAAGTAGCAGAAGTTTGAAGAAATTAAATGTATGCTAACAGTATCTGAAGGTTTGGAGATTCGTTGTGTCTTTATATCATAATTTCAGCTTTAAATATTTTCTTTCAATACACATTTTGCTTATCAGACTGTAACACCAAACTTCTGAAGTAAGATGGAACTGCTTGGAAATGACTAAAGTGTTTTATGTTTTATTACCTAAAAAGAGTTTACTTTCTTCTGTTAAGAAAGCACCTTTCTCTTTGCTAAAGTCCTGCTTTCATTAATTTTCTTGAAATTTAGATTTATACATCTCTGAATCTTTTTAAAGTTTATTTTTAAGAGAGAGACAACATGAATGGGGAGGGGCAGAGAGAGAGGGAGACAGAGAATCCCAAGTAGGCTCTGCACTGTCAGTGTGGAGCCTGACGTGGGGCTTGAACTCGTGAGACCATGAGACCATGACCTGAGCCAAAACCAAGAGTCGGGTGTTTAACCGACTGAGCCACCCAGGTGCCCCTATACATCTCTGAATTTTTAAGAACTATTGATTTGGGACCTTGTTGTTATATTAGTTTGTTAGATACAAGATTTTGCTTTTTCACTTTTCAGCGGTTATGAATAATAATGGCATTTATTACATACTTAATTTGTGCTAGGTCCTATACTGAAATAGGCACTATTCTCATTTTACAAAAGAAGAAACTGAGTTTTAGAAAGGTGAACAGCGATTTGCCCCGTTACACAGATAGGAAGTGGTTGAACTAGGATTCGATTACAGGGTTCTCTGAATCCAGAGGTCTCACTTTTCAATCTCTTTGTAATACCTGAGTGAACATTATAGGAAAGTAGAACTTCAGAATAATTAGCATGTTATAAAATACGTTCTGAAAAAATTGCTTTTTATTGCCAATTGTGATAAACATTTTTACATCCATCTGTGCCATACATAAGTTTGGTTCTGGTTAAATGTTTTCTTTTATTCCATATTTCTTAAAATTCTTCTCTGTTTTGTGAGGTAATCTCCCTAAAAAACAGTTTTGATTAGATCTGTGTTGGAATCTGCACTCTTTAAGAAGGTCATGATTTGTTTACATGATTTTTTTTTTACAGTTTTTATACATTTTTTTAAAAAAGGACATTATTTACAGATGAACAGGTTGCTTTAAAGAAGAAAGAAAAAGAAGCTTCTGAAAAATGGAACAATCCCTGGAAAAAATTTGAAAGTGATAAAAGAATATGGGAAAAATTTCAAATTCTTGACCAGTCTAAGGTAAGAGTATAAAAATGAAGCATTTATAGAATATAAGACATCTTAATTTTACTTTTTTAAATTCTAAGCCATGTTCATATCATAAAGGTTTTTAAAAAAATTTATTTTTCATGTTATTTTATCTCATTCATTCATTCATTCATTCATTCCTTCATTCCGTTAGTAGGCTTCATGCACAGCATGGAGCCCAATGTGGGGCTTGAACTCAAAAGAGTTCAAGATCTGAGCTAAGACCTGAGCTAAGATTAAGAGTTGGATGCTTAACTGACTGAGCCATCCAGACACCTCTCATATCTTATTTTAGAACAATTTTATTTTGAATTTAATTATGACCTCAGCTAGGTTCTATTTGCATTCTGTAAATTGTCTTACTATATAGATGAGTGTAGAGGCCTGAGGCACCTCCTTCAGGCTCCTGTAAAAGAGCTCTGCCTTTTTTTAGGTGACCACAAAACACTGCCAGTGACCATGTGGTATCCACCACAAGGTGGATATATCAACTTATAACAACAAGGTGGATACTTATATCAAACATAAGTATATACCAGGTGTCCCTTAAGTAGTGTTTTAGTGACCTTTAAATTTTGCCTAGGTTTAATATTATATAAAGAAAGTGTCCTTGTGTTTTCTCTTTGTTTTTAGACTTGTGCTAGCTCTTCTAGCATTCTGTCACAGTCTCCTTGTCAGGTAACAGTGGTCCAGGCTGATGGGCACCCACTAATTAGAGTTGGTCAAATTTTAGAGGTAAGTGCCATTACTTTGAATATATAAGCCTTTTAGTACTTGATCTCTATTTTCCTTGAAGGAGTGAATCTAAGTATTTTTATTTTATTTTAATTAACAGTTAATTTTTACTGAGTGCATTATGCTCCTTACATTTAAAAAAATATGAACTTTTCTTTTTTATATATATATAATAATTTTTCTTTCCTAGTGAACGTTTACAGTTTAACAAATGTGTTCTGAAAATAATGCAGTAACCTAAAGGGATGATTCTGGTGGTAGATGTTTTCAGCACTGGTAGATTTCTTATAGAACCCCTCCAGGTTAGATTGTGTGGCTTCCATGGCTGTTTGTTCTGCTCCATATAGGGCTGACTTGCCTACATCAAAGAGTTCTATAGTTGTTGATAATTTTACATTAACAAAAGGAATGAAATCTGAATTGTATTTTTCCACATTCCCAAAAGTACTTTGACTATTGAAAGGCAATAAATTAGTCTTGATAGAAGGCATTTTACAAAAATCTTAGTTTTGAAGGATAATTTTAAGTGTAAAGTTAAAGTGTAAAGTTTAAAAATTGATACATGCAGGGGCGCCTGGGTGGCTCAGTTGGTTGAGTGTCCGACTCTAGGTTTTGGCTCAGGTCACAATTTCCTGGTTTGTGAGCTGACAGCACATAGCCTGCTTGGGATTTTCTCTCTCTCGCTCTCTCTCAGCCCCTCCCCAACTTGTGTGTGCACTCTCTCTCAAAAACAAAATACTTTGATGCATGCAGATACTACTAAAAACTACAACTAAAACTGTTCATGAAGTTGGTAAGAATTAGTTGTTAGCTATTTACAGTTCAACATTAGGATTGAAGTATCTTTAATACTAAAAATGATAAGGTATTTTCAGTTACCAAAAAAATTTAGATTGAAATGTTAGTATATCATTTCTTACTGCTTAATTTTTACTATTTTTAGGTCATTTATTATCTGAGAGTAATTTATACTATGATTATTTTCTTAAATTTTTTTTAATGTTTATTTATTTTTGAGAGAGAAAGACAAAGCATGAATGGCAGAGGGGCAGAGAGAGAGGGAGACACAGAATCCGAAGCAGGCTCCAGGCTCTGAGCTGTCAGCACAAGCCCGATGCGGTGGTTGAACTCACAAACCGTGAGATTATGACCTGAGCTGAAGTCAGATGCTTAACCGACTGAGCCACCCAGGCATCCCTATACTATGATTATTAATGCAAATAAATAATTAGCCATTCGAGGTGACTTTTAGGTGTTTTTACATTTCGTATGTATTTTTAAATGACAGCGTGTGTCTTTTTTTTTATAATCCAAAAAACCAATAAAATTATTTATACTGTGGAGTCAGAGATGGGAATTGGGGTGGGAGAAGAACTAGAAAGTAAAACACACACTAAATGTAAGGCTGGACAACCAAGGCTTAAAGGGTATCATTATTCTCTTTTTTTTTTTTTTTTACTGTTTAAATGCAGTTTTTATGCACTTATGTGTATGCATGTGGTAGGATATTGGAGAGATGCTGTTGAGGGGAAATGAATTAACTGTGTAATTTTAAAAAACCCTTCTTAAATATCTGAAAGCAGTTGACTTCAGAAATCCATCCCATAGCCAGACTGTTTTACTATTAAGTTAACCTTTTTGTGTAATTAAGAGGAGCAAAAATTTGGTTGCAAGTAGAGTCACCAAGGCCAATTTTGTTAAAACATAAGGTAATGCATATAAAGTGCTTATTAGAACATTGGCTGACAAATAGCAAACACTCAATGAAAGTTTACTCTGTTTGTAACTTACAAAGCATATCTTTTTGGAGTCCAAGGCTGTTTGGCGTCAGTTCTCTCACCAGCTTCCCTTCTTCTTTCTTTTTTTTAAGTTTATTTATTTTGTGAGAAAGAGCAGAGGGGCAGAGAGAGAGAATCCCAAGTAGGCTTTGCACTGCCAGTGCTGAGCCTGACTAGGGGCTCGAACTCATGAACCGTGAGATTATGAGATCATGAATCATCCAATCATGAGATCAGACACTTGGAACTGAGCCACCCAGTTGCCCCTACACTGTGTAATTTTAAACTGTTGTGTTTCTAAGAAATTTACTTCTAGCCTCAACTTTTTTGAGAACATCTCACCTCCATGCAGACTTGGCTTTCCCTAATCACTACTCCTTGCTGGGAAACCTATTAAGTGAAGCAAGTATATTCAAATGCATTCTTTAACATGGGGAAGAAAGGGAGGTTATCACTCTGCTAAGTTTCTTAATGCTACCACCATACTATAGTTCTGCATTTGGCCAATAAAAAATTATATGTTTTTTCCTTTTTAACCTTTTTTGTGGTAAAATACACAAAACATAGAATTTACCATTTTAATCATTTTTAAGTGTACATGTAGAGGGATTCAGTACATTCATTTTGTCAGTCAACCATCGCCGCTGTCCACCTCCAGAATTTTTTCATCATTCCAAACTGAAACTATCCATTAAACAGTCACTCCCCATTTTTCCCTCCCCCTAGCCCCTGGCAGCCATTCTAATTTGTCTATGAATTTGACTATTCTAGATACTTTAAGTGGAATCACGTAATATTTGCTCTTTTGTGTCTGACATACTTCACTTATGCTGTTTTCAGGGTTCATCCGTGTTATAGCATGTATCAGAGTCTCATTCCTTTTTAAGGCTAAATAATATTTCATTGTATTTATAATACTGCATTTTGTTCATCTGTCCAAATGTTGATGGATATTTGAATTGTTACCCCTTTTTGGCTATTGTGGAATAATGCTGCAATGAACATTGGTGTACAGACAATCTCTTTGAGGCTCTACTCTCAGTTCTTTTGGGTAGATACCCATATGTGGAATTGCTGCATTGTATGATAATTTTATATTTAATTTTTTGTTAGGTTTTACCAATTTTAATTTGGTAACTTTATGTTTAACTATATTGTTTGCCATAGTTGTTCTACCATTGCACATTTCCATCAGCAGTGCACAAGGATTCTAATTTCTCCACATCCTCACCGACGTTTTTGTAATAACTGACCTAATAGGTGTGAAGTGGTAGCTCATTGTAATTTTGGTTTACATTTCCTTAATGATTAGTGATGTTGAACATTTTTTTCATATGCTTATTGGCCATCTGTGTATCTTCTTTGGAGGGATGTCAAGTTTTGTGCCCATTTTTGAATTGGGTTTTTGTTGTCGTTGAGTTGTAGGCATTCTTTATTCTGGGTATTAATACCTGATCCGATGTATAATTTGCAGATATTTTGTACCATTCTTTATGTTGCCTTTTCACTTTCTTGAGAGAGCCTTTTGATGCACAAAAGTTTTTAATTTTGATTAACTCCATTTTATCTGTTTTTTTTCCTTTGTTGCCTGTGCTTTTTGTCCCCTATCCAAGAAACCATTGCCAAATCTGATACAGAACTTTTCCCCTATGTTTTCTTCTAAGATTTTTGTAGTTTCAGTTCTTATGTTTAGGTCTTTGATTTACTTGGAGTTAATTTTTGTATATAGTGTAAGATAAGGGTCCAATTTTATTCTTTCACATATTTTGCATTGGTATCCAGTTTTCTCAGCACCATTTATTTGAAAAGATTGTCCTTGATGGTCAATCATGATGACTCAGTGATGGTCAAAAATCATGTGACTGTATATGTGAGAGTTTAATTCTGGGCACTCCATTCCATTGTTCTGTATGTCTCTTTACATCACTGTCTCACTCTTTTAATTGTCCAATCTTTGTAGTAGGTTTTGAAAGCATGAAGTATGAATTCTCCAGTTTTGTTCGTTTTTAAGATTGTTGTAGCTCTTCAGGCTTTCTTGAGATACCATAGGAATCTTAGGGTAGATTTTTCTATTTCTGCAAAATGCATCAAGTTTTTCATAGAGGTTGTGTTGAATCTGTAGATCACTTTAGGTAATTTTGACAATATTAAGTTTTCTGATTCATGAACACAGAGTATCTTTCCATTTATTTGTGCCTTCTTTAATTTCCTTCAGCAGTGTTTTACAGTTTTCAGTGTACACATCTTTTGCCTTCTTATTCCTAGGTATTTTATTTTTGGTGCTATTATACATGGAATTGTTTTCTGTCTTTTCTTTCTTTCTTTCTTTCTTTCTTTCAAGTTTCTTTGCTTATTTTGAGAGAGAGAGACAACATGTGGGAGGGGCAGAGAGAGAGAGAATCCCAGGCAGCCTCTGCATCATCAGCACAGAGCCGAGCCCGTGCTTGTAAGAACAGCAAGTTGGTCCTAAGTAACATATATCAGGTGCCTTGTCCAACAGTTGGGAAATATTTTTCTCAGGCACACATGGATATTTACAAAAAGTGATTTGTGTTAGGCCATGAAGAAAGGCTCAGATAAAATTTAAATAGCTATTTTGCAGTGATCTCTGACTACAAGTAACTTAGAAGTTTTAGAGATTTAAAAAAAGGTGGTTTTTTTTTTTTTTAAACATTTATTCATTTTTGAGAGACAGAGAGCAAGCATGAGTAGGGAAAGGGCAGGGAGAGGGAGACACAAAATTCGAAGCAGGCTCCAGGCTCCGAGCTGTCAGCAGCAGAGCCCGACCCGAGGCTCAAACTCACTAACTGCAAGATCATGACCTGAGCCAAAGTCAGACACTCAACCGACTGAGCCACCCAGGCTCCCGTGCAAAAAGAGATTTTTAAGTACTACATACGTATTTGGAAATTAAAAATCACACCACTGAATAACTTGAGTAAAAAAAATCATAGTGGAAATCACAAATACTTGGAACAGAATTACAGTGTATACGCACACATCAGAAACACATCATAAATTCAAGAGAAAGTGTATTAGAAAAGAAAATCTTTAAATGCTAGGTGTCTAAAGAAGTTAGAAAAAGAACAACAGAATAAATTTTTTTTTTATGTGTATTTTTGAGAGAGAGGGTGTGCATGTGCACATATGCACAAGTGGGGGAGGGGCAAAGGGAGAGGGAGACACAGAATCTGAAGCAGGCTCCAGTCTCCAGGCTGTCAGCACAGAGCCCAATGCGGGGCTCGAACTCACGAACTGTGAGATCATGACCTGAACTGAGGTTGGACACTTACCCAACTGAGCCACCTAGGCGCCCTAAGAACAACAGAATAAATTAGAAGAAATCATGAAAATAAGGATACCAGTCCTAACCTAAAGCTGAAAGTTGCCTGTTTGGAAAGAAGTAATAAATCTCTAGGAAAGATGATCAAGAAGATAAAAATTATGAGTGGCATAATTACAGAGAGTAATCAGTAGTGAATATCTTATGCCAACAATTCTGAAAACCTTGGTGAAATGGAGAAATTACTATAAAAATTATAACTTAAAGGAACTGACTTGAAACAGAAAGCTTGAATAATCCTGTTACTGTCAATGGTAGATCTAGTTAGAAAGATTTTCCCACAAGAGATGCAAAATACCCAAGTGGTTTTACTAACAGTTTCTACCAAACTCTATTCACATGATCAGGCAGTAAAAATATGGAATAGCTCCCAATTCATTCTATAAGACAGTGTAAACTTGGTATTAAAGCCAGAAAAATACAAAACAAAAAAGGAAAATAAAGTTTATTTTGTTCAGGAATATATACCCAAAAATTCTAAAGAAAATATTCCCAATTAAAATTTAGTAATATACAGAAAGGCGATAATATATCATGACTAAGGCAGATTTTTGCTAGGTAGTTAAGGAAATATTTTAAAATCCACAATAGGGAAGAGAGAGAGGGAGGGAAGCAAACCATAAGAGACTCTTTAAAGATAGAGAACAAACTGAGGGTTGATGGAGGGGCAGGGGGGAATGGGCTAAACGGGTGATGGGCATTAAGGAGGGCACTTGTTATGGTGAGTACTGGGTGTTACATGTAAGTGATAAATCACTAGTTTTTACCCCTGAAACCAATATTATGCTATATTTTAACTAAAGTCTAAATAAAAATTTGGAGAAAAAAAAATCCATTTTCTTATAGACTCCAAAATACAATAAAATCCAGAAGTATATTATACCATTTTAATAACAGAAGAAAACATTTCAATAGGTGCAGAAAAAGCACTTGATAACATTTAACCCCAGTTAAGGAATTTCCAATTGAGTATTTAAAAAAACAAATCAAAACACTACCACATGTTGGAAAAACTGGATAGCTACATGCAAAAGAATGAAAGTGGACCACTTTCTTACACCATACACAAAAATAAACTCAAAATGGATTAAGGACCCAAACTTGAGACCTGAAACCGTAAAAATCCTAGAAAGGAGCGCAGGCAGTAATTTCTGTGACATCGGCCATAGCAACATTTTTTTTTTTTTTTTTAGATTTCATCTCAGGCAAGAGAAATAAAAGCAAAAACAAACTATTGGGACTTCCTCAAAGTAAAAAGCTTCTGTATAGTAAAGGAGATAATCAACCAAACTAAAAGACAACCTACTGAGTGGGAGAGGATATTTGCAAATGACAAAACTGATAAAGGTTTAGTGTCCAAAATAGATAAAGCACTTATGCAAGTTCAACACCAAAAAAACCCAAATAATGCAATTCAAAAATGAGCAGAAGACATGAATAGACATTTCTCCAAAGAAGACATACAGATTGCCAAAAGACATATGAAAAGATACTCAGCATCGCTTATCATCAGGGAAATGCAAATCAAAAACAGAAACGAGCATTGGTGAAGATGGGGAGAAAAAGGAACTCTCACGCACTGTTGGTGGGAATGCAAACTGGTGCCGCCACTGTGGAAAACAGTATGCTCCAAAAATTAAAGGTAGAACTACTATATGATCCAGAAATCGCATTACAGGGTATTTACCCAAAGAATATGAAAACACTAATTTGAAAGGATATATGCATTCCAGTGTTCCATTGCAACATTATTACAATAGCTGAATTATGGAAGCAGGCCCAAGTATCCACTGATAGATGAATGGATAAAGAAGATGTGTTATATATGTACAGTGGAATGTTACTCAGCCATAAAAAGAATGTAATCTTGCCATTTGCAACAACATGGATGGAGCTAGAGAGTATAATGCTAAGTGAAATAAATCAGAGAATGACAAATACCATATGATTTTACCCAAATGTGAATATAAGAAACCAACAAAGAAAAAAAAGACAAACTGAAAAATAGACTCTTAATTATAGAGAACAAACTAGTGGTTACCAGAGGGGGGATGGGTGAAATAGGTGGAGGGGATTAAGAGTATACTTGATGAGCACTGAGTAATGTGTAGAATTGTTGAATCACTATATTGTACATCTGAAACTAGTAGAACATTGTATGTTAACTATACTGGAGTTAAAAAACAAAACCCTAAAGCTAACATCCTAAGTGAGAAATTTTAGAAGTATTCCATAAAGAGATAAGATGTTCAAATTATTATTTGTTATTGATTGGTCCTAGCCAGTATAGCAAGACAAGGGGACAAAATTAAGTCATAAGAACTGGAAAAGAAAAAATAAAATTGTAATGATTTTTCATTTATATAGAAATAAAACCTAAAACATCTATGGACAAAAAGCGAGGATTAATAATTTGAAAGGCCATAAAATTTTAACAAATTTCATAGGTTCAGATTACACAGAATATGTTACCTGATCACAGTGGAATTAAGCTAGCTATCAGTAACAAATAGTAAAAAGAAAATTTCCAAATGTTTAATATTTAGGCAATATAGTTCTGTATGAATGAAAAACAAAGTATATGAACTCTGAAAATGAAAATATTGCTTATAAAAACATGGGTTTTCTGTGCTTAGAGGTAAGTTTATAGACTTAAATGCATTTCTCGAAAAAGGAAGACTGGAAGACAAAACATTAATGATCTAAGTAATTCATTCAAGAAGTTAGAGAAAGAACAGCAAAAATTATACCCAAAACAAGTAGAAGGAGGGAAATAAGATCAGAGTGGATATTAGTAAAATTGGAAATAAATATACAGAATTAAGAGATCAACAGTAGTCCTTTATAAAGGTGTTTAAATTGATAAACCCCTTGTGAAGACTGGCAAGAGTGAAAAAGGGGATACCACTAAAGGGTCTATGGACATTAAAAAGGTAAGAATGGGAGCACCTGGTAGCTCAGTTGGTTGAGCATCTGATTTCAGCTTAGGTCATGGTCTCACAGATTGTGAGTTTGACCCCTACATTGGGCTCCCTGCTGCCAGCATGGAGCTTGCTTCAGATCCTCTGTCCCCCTCTCCCTCTACCCCTCCTAAGCTTGTGCTCACTCTTTCTCAAAAATAAGCTTAAAAAAAAGGTAAGAGAATACATGAACTTTTGTCAGTACGTTAGAGAATTTATGAAAATGGACAAAATATTAGAAAAAACAAATTACTAAAATTGACACATGAAATGGAAAATCTTGGTGAACCTATTTATTAAAGAGCTGGAATCCATCATTAAAAATCTCACAAAATAAACCCAAGGCCCAGACATTTTTATTGGTGAATTCTTCCACATAATTAAAGTAGAAGAGAAAGCTTTTCAAGGTTTATGAGAGTGGAATAAACAAAACCTGATACTCAAAGCTGACAAGACAAATATTTTGATATGAAAACTTGACAGTACAAGAAAGAGAAGAATTTTAAATGGCACATCATGATGAGTTGGGTTTATTCAAGGAACACAGGCTGGGTTTAACATTCAGAAGTCAATGATACTCCCTTGTATTTTGAGGAATGACAGGTAGATTTAATCAAAGGGTTAAGATATAAAAATATGCTGACATCAAGGACACAACACTGGTGGCCCAAATGTCCACCAACTGATGAATGGATAAAGAAGGTGTGGTATATATTTATACATACACACACAATGGAATGCTACTTGGTGATGAAAAGTAATGGAACCTTGCTGTTTGCAACAATGTGGGTAGAACTGGAGGGTATTATGATAAGCGAAATAAGTCAATCAGAGAAAGATATCCTATGATTTCACTCATGAGCAATTTGAGAAACTCAACAGATGAGCATAGGGGAAGGGAAGGAAAAATAAGATAAAAACAAAGAGGGAGGCAAACCATAAGAGACTCTTAAATACAGAGAACAAAACTGAGGGTTGCTGGGGCGGGGCGGGAGGGTGGCAGTGGGTTAAATGGGTGATGGGCATTAAGGACGGTACTTTTGGGATGAGCACTGGGTGTCATATGTAAGAGATGAATCACTGGGCTCTACTGAAGCCAAGACTATATGTTAACTAACTTGAAAATAAATTTAAAAAGTTCTCTTTGGGGGCACCTGGGTGGCTTAGTTGGTTAAGTGTCTGACTTTGGCTCAGGTCACGATCTCAGGGTTTGTGGGTTTGCGCTTTCTCTCTCTCTCTCTCTCTCTCTCTCTCTCAAACTTTAAAAAGTACTCTGCGAATATTACTGTTAGATTATAAAATACATGGAGAAAATATTTGCAAATTACCTGATAAAGGGCTGTATCTAGACTATATCTTTTAAAACCCCGAAAATTTAGTAATTTTTAAAATTTCTTTAAGTTTATTTTGAGAGAGAGTGTGAGCAGGGGAGGGGCAGAGAGAGAATCCCAAGCAGGTTCTGTGCCATTAGCATAGAGCCTGACATGGGACTCAAACCCGTGAACTGTGAGATCATGACCTGAGCTGAAATTAAGAGTTGGATGATCAACCGACTGAGCCACCCAGGTGCCCCAAGAGAAAATAATAATTTTAAGTGTTTCCTAGTAAGTTAGAGAAGTAAAACGAATTATTCAAGAGGTAAGGAAGTTATAAGACATCCTTGAGTAGGAAGTGGAAGACTGAATTAAAAACTGATTTTTTAAAAATTATTTTTTAATTTACATCCAAATTAGCATATAGTACAACAGTGATTTCAGGAGTAGATTCCTTAATGCCCCTTACCCATTTAGCCCATCCCTCCTCCCCCAGCCCATCCAGCAACCCTCTCTTTGTTCTCTATATTTAAGAGAAATGAACTCATTAAGTTTTCCATAGGGTTGTAAAGACACGTATACAAAACATTTTGTGAGTGGTTTTAGGAATTTTCAAGGGTAATTTTGACTTGTACCTAAAGTGAATAATTTGTAACTCGACTGAAATTTGAAACCACGTCTAGTTAAATCAGACTTAAACAGATGACAGAGTCTAAAATGATTGAGTGCCATGTTGAGAAAGTCTTGTAAGGAGGTAAAAAGGGACATTTGCTTCTTTTCCATTTTGATCTTCAAAATCATATTTCTAGAAATAGAATTGTTGAATTACTTGAAGATAATGCTTCTTTTGAAGTGACTCTTTTAGGCTTAAGGAAATGTGACGGTTTTTATCTCTTTAAAACATGTAAGAATACATGAGATACTAAAATTTTTTCTTGTTGTATAAATATTTCCTTCCTTTAACTAAAGCAGTTTGTCAATTGCCATTGTTTCTGTTAAAAACAAAGGTAGAAAGTAGCATTATGAGATATATTGTGACTGTAGTAGTCTATCAACCTGTTTTTTTTAATTATGTCCTGCAGTTATTTCGTGTAACAGTACGTTTGTTACTTAGCTGGTGCATTTCAGGACAGTTTGAGTAGTATATATTATTTTCTTTTTGTTAGAGTATCCTAAATTTTCATAGATTAAGAAGCAACAACAAATTTTTATGCTACTATTTTAATTTTTGTTTTTTTCTTAGAATTCAAGGACTTAACCTAGACACAATATGTTTATCTTATTGAAACGTCATCTACTGTGATAAGGCTGTAGCAGTATAAATGGAAAAGAGGGATCTCTAGAGAGACATTGTGATTCAATAGAGAAAGCCTCTGGTACTCATATCTTTCTGGCTCTTGGTCCAGAGGCAGTATTTCCTGTGTTCTGAAGCCAGATGTAAAACAGTATTTTACACCTAACTTAAATGATCAGTAATTCCTTTCAAAGTCTAAATGAGACTATTAGGAAAAACTTTTAAAAATCTTATAATTATTTTAGAAAAAGAATTTTTTATTATAAAATTACTTTTTTTACATTTAGTTACCTTACTGTGTTCTCTACTTCTGTATGTTACAAGTATGATTCTAGAAATTGGAATAGATCTATTTAATTGTATAACTCAAATTTTTTTCTTTAAAATTATTGCTCCTCTTAGAGATCAGTGCCTTTCTGCTTAAATCTATATAAATTCTTGGCAAGATTTATAAATATAAAGTGGTTACAAAAAGAGAAGCGAACTTCAGCTAGTATCGATGACTCTTGTTTAGGAAGCAGTACCACTGGAGCACTCTTTCAATGCTGTGAAACAAGAACAGCAGAGAAAATGGATCGAAGATTTGAACAAACAAACAGATGATCGGCAAAGAAAAACAGAGGAAAAAATTACATCTTCAAAGGTAAGGTGGCAAATATATGTGGATATAAAGGTGAAAAAAATAATTTCAAAGTCTTTAATCATAAACCTAAAAATATCCTGAAACTATTTGACAAGACTACACTATACAAATTCTTACACAGTTGTTCTTCTGAAACTTTTATCGAACACATTTAGTAAGTGTGATTTTGCATAGCTTCTTAAAACTAACTTCTTAGGAATTTCCTAATTCTTTGAATTTCTCATGTTCTTGAAGCTAGTTACCGAAATGTATATGGAATCAATAAAGAATGTAGTTTCATTAATTTTATTCTTATTCTGTTCTGTGGTAACTTTTAAAAATCGTGTTTGAGGGGCGCCTAGGTGGCTCAGTCGGTTAAGGATCCGACTCTTGATTTCGGCTCAGGTCAAACCATGATCTCATGGTTTGTGGGTTTGAGCCCTGCATCGTGCTGTGCACTGACTGTGGAACCAGCTTGGGATTCTCTCTCTCCCTCTCTCTGCACTCCCCCTCCCCTACAGAATAAACAAATAAACATTAAAAATTTTTTTTTTTTAATTGTGTTTGTTGTATAGGACTTTATACATGTGAACAATTGGAAAAATTCTTAGTAATTCTTATCGTGATTAGGGTGAGGAACATGACAGATGGACAATGCATTTTGGTTCATTAAGGAACTATCCTGCTTCTCAGTCTCAACTCTCCTTTCGGTCAACATACAACCAACCAGAGTACTTCTGTGTCTCTCCGGAGACTCAGGAACTGGCTGATATCAACAGTGTTTATACACCTATGAGTGGAAGCCACGTTGAACCTTCAGAGGAGGAACATATAGCAAAACCCCTTAGAGATACAACTATGGCAAACAGTCAGAAAACGAAGTAAGTTTATTCTTCAGTATTGATTGATGTTTAAGAAAGTCTGTGCTTTATTAAAAGAGCTGTTGTTATATTTATAATATGTCTTAATTGATTTTAGGTTTGGTATTTTTGTTTAAAGTATAAATGAATAGTGGATATATCTGAAACAAAAGTGATTTAGCACCTTGTTAAACCCACCTTTTGGGGGTTTTGAATAGCTAAAGTGTCTGTCTTGCCAGTTTTCTCCGTTCTATGACTGCTCTCTTGGACCCAGCTCAGATTGAAGAACGTGACAGGCGACGACAAAAACAGTTAGAACATCAGGTATTGCACTGTAAAATATTGTTCTTTGCCTTAATAAATAATAGTCATAGCCAGTGGATGCCTAAATAAATGGCAGTTAAAATTTCAGTGTAAATGTGTAGCACAGGCCCTGTCCAATCCTGTGATAAATCTAATTCTTACTTCAACTGGCATTATATTAAAATTACATTCATGCTAAGAACTAGACAGTATCATGTAGTACAGCCAGCCACCTGCCTGCCAGAAGAGGTCTTTAATATGTAAGTTGCACATATGAAATGGCACTAAGTCTTAAGTTAGTATTGGTTATTTTTTTTCATTGGTTTAGTTCTCCTGAATTCTGTTCAGGATAAGAATTAGTTCTTTGTAAGGGAATTATATAGGGCATTGAAGTAGAATTCTGATTGAGAAATCTAGCAGACAACGTAAGAAAGGAGACTAAGATTTAATTTCTCTTCTAATTTTAGTCTAACACTAAAGGGACTTAAAATTCTGAATAATTCTTTAAAATCACTGATACATGAAGAATTCAGTTTAATTAAAAATGTTACTCTTGGGGCGTGTGGATGGCTCAGTCGATTGAGCGTCTGACTTTGGCTCAGGTTATGATGTCAGGGTTTGTGAGTTTGAGTCCTGCGTCGGGCTCTGTGCTGACAGCTCAGAGCCTGGAGCCTGCTTCAGATTCTGTGTCTCCCTCGCTGTCTGCCCCTCCCCCACTTGTGCTCTTTCTCTCTCTCTCAAAAATAAGTATTACAAACTTTTTTTAATAATGTTACTCTTAGTTTAGTGAACAGACATTTATAGAGTATCTGTTGCTTACCAGGCATTATGCTAAGCACTAAGCACTCAGCTGTTTCTGGATTAGTTCTTCTAACAGCCCTCCTGGGGTTAAAGAAAAAGCATATGTAGAACTTGACAGATGAGGTGGGAGAAATAGATTGGGAATTTGACAATTTAACTTTACTTATATATGTAATGCTGTATTGTGTATCATCTGATACTGATAAGCTTATTTTAGGAATATAAACAAATGCTAAAAATGGATTTTTTTAATTTGTAACAGTAATTTGTGTCATTTATGATTTATGACCAGAAAGCTATCACTGCTCAGGTAGAGGAGAAACGCAGGAAGAAACAGCTGGAAGAACAGCAAAGAAAGAAGGAAGAACAAGAAGAGGAGTGTCGCTTAGCACGGGAGCGAGAAGAAATGCAGAAGCAGTATGAAGAAGACATACTTAAGCAAAAACAAAAGGAAGTAAGTATTTATATATTAAAAAAATTTTTTTATTGAAATACAGTTGACACACAATGGTAGTTTCAGCTATACAAAATAGTGATTCAGCAGTCCTGTATGTTATGTGTGTTCACAAGTGTAGCTACCATCTGTCATCATACACACTATTAGGGTACCATTGACTATATTCCCTATGTTGTAGCTTTCATCCCCATGACTTATTCGTTACATAACTGGAAGCCTGTACCTTCCACTCCTCTTCACCCGTTTACTGACTCCATCCTACTACCAGTTTGTGGGGCTGTTTTTGTGTTTGTGTGGGGTTTTTTGTTTTGCTTTTCATTTAATATTTTTTAGATTCCACATGTAAGTGACTTCATATGGTATTTGTCTTTCCCATCTGACTTATTTTGCTTAGCATGATACCCTCTAGGTCCATGCATGTTAGTGCAAATGTCAAGATCTCATTCTTTCTTATGGTCGAATAAAATATAGAATATGTATACACCACATCTTCTTTATCCATTCATCTACCTATGGATACTTCGGTTGCTTCCATATTTTAGCTGTTGTAAATAATGCTGCAATAAACATAGGAGTGCATATCTCTCTTGTTTCCTCAGGCAGATACTCAGTAGTGGAATTATTGGATTGTATGGTAGTGCTATTTTTAGTTTTTTGAGGAAAGTTCATACTGTTGCGCAATGGCTGTACCGATTTCCATTCTCACCAACAGTGTATGAAAGTTCCCTTTTCTCTACATCCTCACCAACATTGTTATTTCTTGTCTTTTTGATATTAACCAGTCTGACCAATGTGAGATGGTATAATTATGGTTTTGATTTGCATTTCCCTGTTGTTGAGCATCTTTTCCTGTGTTTGTTGGTCATCTGTGTCTTTGGAAAAACCTCTATTTGAATCTTCTGCCCTTTTTTTAAAAAATCAAGTTATTTGAGGTTTAGGTTGTTGTTGTATAACTTCTTTATGTATTTTGGATATTAACTCTTTTTCACATACATTGTTTATAGATAACCTTCGCATTCAGTAAGTTGCCTTTTGTGGATGGTCAGAAGTATTTTATTTTGATGTAATCCCAACAGTTTATTTTTACTTTTGTTTCTGTAGCTTGAGGAGACATATCTAGAAAATTGTTGCTAAGGCCAGTGTCCAAAAGGTTACTACCTATGTTTCTTTAAGGAGTTTTATGGTTTTAGGTCTCACAATTTAGATCTGTAATCCATTTTGAGTTTATTTTTGTGTATGGTGAAGGAAGTGGTCCAGTTTCATTCTTGTGCTTGTAACTGTCCAGTTTTCCCAGCACTATTTGTTGAAGTGACTTCTTTTTCCCATTGCATATTCTTGCCTCTGTTGTAGATTAGTTGACCATATTAAGCATGGTTTTATTCCTGGGCACTCTATCCTCTTTGATCTCTGTCTGTTTTGTGCCATTACTATCCTATTTTGATTACTAAAGCTTTGTAGTATATATACTTCAAATCTGAGATTGTGATACCTTTAGTTTTGTTCTTCTTTCTCAAATTACATTGGCTATTTGGGATCCTTTGTGGTTCCATACAAGTTTTAGGATTATTTGTTCTAGTTCTGGGAAAAATACTATTGGTGTTTTGATAGGGACTGCATTGAATCTGTAGATTGCTTTGGATAGAATGGACTTCTAGCAGTGTTAATTCTTCCAGTCCATGAACATGGTAAAATTTACATTATAAATAATATTTTAGAGTAAAAAATGGATTTTTTTAAGCTTATTTATTTTGAGAAAGAAAGCATGTTTGAGTGGGGGAGGGGCAGAAAGAAGGGGAGAGAGCAGCCCAAACAGGCTCCATAATCAGCGCAGAGCCTGATGTAGGGCTTGATCTCACAATGGTAAGATCATGACCTGAACCAAAATCAGGAGTCCGATGCTTAACTAACTGAGCCACCCAGGTGCCCCAGTAAGAGTCTTTTCAAAAAGAGTAGCTCTCTGGTTAGCTAGGAAAACATCTCTGTTAAGTGGCACAGACAGCATAGGTATGGTTGTGTCAAGTACCATGTCATACAGTGACATTTGATTGCCAAGGATTTGGGAGGTTTAGAGAAGAGCCTTAGAGCCTTTTCTCTGGAGCTGGGAGATGGGTCTAAGAGCCTGCATTTTCTTGATTTTTCCCATTTGCAGCCTTCACTCCACACTTAGCTGATGAAACAGCATATGGTCGGGGTTCTAATTTGATTATGTTGAATAGGCTGAGCTAACTACTCCTATGAAATAACTGTATACATGAAAAAAATCTAAGTATCGCGTGCTTGAATTGCAAGAAATGGCCATAAACCTTATAGGTTTTTTTTTGTTTTTATTTTAAAAAAGTTTTTTAATGTTTATTTAGTATTGAGAGAGAGAGAGAGAGAGAGGGACAGCACAAGCAGAGGAGGGCAGAGAGAGAGAGAGGGAGACAGAATCCAAAGCAGGCTCTAGGGTCCGAGCTGACAGCACAGAGCCTGCCTGATGTGGAGCTCAAACTCACAAACTGTGAGATCATGACCTGAGCCAGAGTCGCTTAACCGACTAAGCCCCCCAGGCGCCCCGTATAAACCTTGTGTTCTACATCTTAATCTATTTTTACTCTTAATGGAATTCTGATGGAATTGACCATTGGTTTTAGAAGCTTTCAAAACTTTATTATAAATTTGAGTGGGTAAAAGTGTTCTTAAATTTGTGATCTAATACAGATAAAAAGATACTAAATACAGAGAAAAGATACTAAAATGTGAGCTTCAAAAGGGAAGGAACTTTGCCCAGACTGTTCTCCCAATATCTTGAATAGTGTCTGACACATAGTAGCTTATCTACTCAGAATTGTCAAGTCTGTACGTGTTTGATAATTGTATTTAATACCTTTGTGCACCTCAATAGGAAATCATGGCTCTCAAGACAAATGAGCTATTCCAGACAATGCAAAGAGCACAAGAGCTAGCACAGAGACTGAAACAGGAACAGAGAATCCGAGAATTGGCTCAAAAGGGACATGACACTTCTGGATTGATTAAAAATCTTGGCGGTAAGCGCTTCACTAGTATTTTACTTATGGGGTGCCTGGGTGTCTCAGTCGGTTGAGAGTCCATCCAACTCTTGATCTCGCTTTACCCCATGACTCACATTTCATGGAATTGAACCCTGCGCTGGGCTCGGTATTCTTTCTCTCTCTCTCTCTCTCTCTCTCTCTCTCTCTCTCTGCCTCTCCCCTGCTCATGCACCATGCTCTCTCTAAATAAATAAACTTAAAAATAATAAAATAATTAAAAAGAATTTTACTTACAGTATCTTTTGAAGATGCTTTTAAGTAATTTCTTATTTTTAGTGCCTAACACACCTATTAACTAAATGTTTTTTAAGGAAT
Organism: Panthera pardus; assembly: GCF_024362965.1. Lineage (NCBI taxonomy): Eukaryota > Metazoa > Chordata > Mammalia > Carnivora > Felidae > Panthera > Panthera pardus. The sequence goes on from NW_026527013.1 coordinate 24,866,170, forward strand.
TTCAGACTTTGAGCTATTGGAACTCTATAATGCTTTTTTTATTTGAGAAATCGCCTTAAGAGTATACTAAATGTTACATTTTCTAGTAATCTTAAATTCTCTTTATGTTTTGCTCGCAGTAGGGAAAATGTTTGCTTTTTTACCCAGTTTTTGGAGAAAAATATTAAGTGATCTCCCTAAAATTCAATAACAGATAAAAATGCAGGTAAGTTTTTGTAAGAAACTTTAGGATAGCCCTTTTAAATTTGTATTGCAGTGTTCACACTTCCTGATTACACCAAACGTCTTCTTTGTATTTAGTTGCTGCTATACATAATTTCTGTTAATATTTCTGAAGTGTCATTATGTTGGATAACATATTTCTCTTGTCAGTTAATACAAGTGGAATATAATGAATCTACTAACAACATTTCAAATTTAGGACATGGCTTGGATGATGTCAGTGATAAAATGAATATATGTATCAACTCTACAACCTCTCCCAAAAAGGACACTGCTGTGCAAACAGGTATTTGTTTAAAAGTTGTGATTTGGTTTAAGATATACTTAAAATTAACATCACAGAATTAAACTCAATTTAAAATTGAGCTCAATTTAAAATTCATTTAAAAAAATGAAAGGAATTCAAGGTTTTCAGTAAAAATAAGAAAATAAAGGGATCTCTTGGCTTTTCATTTCTTTGTAACAGCTTTATTGAGATATAACTCAGATAACATAAAATTACCTCTTTTAAAGAATACAATGCAATGTGTTTTTTCTAGAGTACAATTAGAGTATATTTAGAGTTGTGCAACCATCTCCACAATTTTAGAACACTTTTATAACTCCAGAAAACCTCTGTATTCATCAGCAGCTTTTGTCCACTTCCTCCCTCCTCTCTAGTCATAGGCAACCACTAATCTACTTTCTGTTACTCTAGATTTGTCTGTCCTAGACATTTCACATAATTGGAATCATACCATATGTGGTGTTTTGTGTCTGGATTATTTCTTTGCATAATGTTTTAAGGTTCAGCATGTTATAGCGTGTACTTCATTCTTTTTTATCATTGAATAATATCCCATTTTGTGCATATACCACATTTTGTTTATTCCTTCATCAGTTGATGGACTTTTTGGTTACTTACACTTTTTAATTACAGATATGCTATGAACACTCATGCAGAACTTACGTAGACCTGTATTTTCAGGTTTCCTGGGAGAAAAGAGTAACATTGCTGAGTCATATATAACCAACTTTATGTTTAGCATTTGAGGAACTACAAAACCATTTTCCAAACAACTGTATCATTTTATATTTCCATCAGCAGTGTATGAGGGTTTCAGTTTTTCTGCATGTTCCCCTGCACTTATTCTCATGGTAGTGAAGTGGTATGTCATTGTGGTTTTGATCTGCATTTCCCCAGTGACTAATGATGTTGAACATCTTTGTTATGTGTTCATTTTAAATTTTAAAAAGTTGATAAGGTAATATCCATGTTGGATATTATTATCAGAGATCTCCATGCTTACTGTGAATCCTTTCCTCTTTATTTATCTTTCTAGGAAAAATTTTTTTTATATAATTTTTTTAATGTTTAATTTTGGGAGAGAGAGAGTGTGCACGGGAGCGTGCACGGGGGAGGGGCAGAGAGAGAGGGAGACACAGAATCCAAAGCAGGTTCTGGGGTCTGAGCTGCCAGCACAGAACCCGACATGGGGCTCGAACTCACTAACTGTGCGATCATGACCTGAGCCGAAGTCAGACACTTAAGCGAGTGAGCCACCCAGGCGTCCCTCTTCCTGGGAATTTTTTATGAACTTGCAGGAAACCCCTTTATCTTTTCACCTTTTTAAATTGAGATATAGTTGACATATAACATTTTTTCAGTTGTACAATCGTGATTCTATATTTGTATATGTTGAAAAATGATCACAGTAAGTCTAATTAGCAGTTTCACCATCGATTACAGAATTTTTTCTTGTGATGAGAACTTTTAAGATTTACTCGCAACTTTCAAATATAGAATTATTTTTAACTATAGTCACTGTGTTGTACATTACATCCCAAGACATATAACTGGAGTTTGTACCTTTTGACCGTTCACCCATTTTGCCCTTCCTTTTACCCCAACTGCTGCTCTTGGCAACAGTATCTGTACCTATGAGCTTCTGGATATATATATATATATATATATATATATATATATATATTTTTTTTTTTTTTTTTTTTTTTTTTGACTATGCGTGGTTTTTTAAGATTCCACATAGAAGTAAGATCATTATGCTATTTGTCTTTCTCTTTTTTCACTTAGCATAATACTCTCAGGGTCCATCCATGTTGTCACAAATGGCAAGATTTCATTTGTTTTTATGGCCTGATAATATTCGTGTGTGTGTGTGTGTGTGTGTGTGTGTGTGTGTGTACACACACTACATTTTCTTTATATTTGTCCGACACTTAATGTTGCTTCCTTGTCTTCACTATTGTAAATAATGCTGCAGTGAACACTTTTTGAGTTAGTGTTTTTGTTTCTTTCAGTTAAATACCCTGAAGTGGAATTGCTGGATCATGTGGTAGTTCTACTTTTAATTTTTTGAGAAACCTTTGTACTGTTTTCCGTAGTAGAAATGTACCAATTTATAATTCTCACAGTGCATGAAAATTCCCTTTTCTCCGCATCTTTGCCAACTCTGGTCATTTCTTGTCTTTTTGGTACTCCCATTCTGATTGGTTAAAGGCCATGTCTCATTGTGGTTTTTATTTCCTGATGGTCAGTGGTGTTGAGTATCTTTTCATGTAGCTGTTGGCCATCAGTAGGTTGTCTTTGGAAAATCATTCAGATCTTCTGCCCATTATTTATTTATTTATTTGTTATTGTTTCATTAAAAAAAATGTTAATGTTTATTCTTGAGAGAGAGACAGAGACAGAGTGTGGGTGGGGGAGGGTCGGAGAGAGAGGGAGACACAGAATCTGAAGCAGGCTCCAGGCTCTGAGCTGTCAGCACAGAGCCTGACGCGGAGCTCGAACTCACAAACTGTGAGATCGTGACCTGAGCTGAAGTCAGACGCCTAACCGACTGAGCCTCCCAGGTGCCCCTGTCCATTTTAAATCAGATTATGTTTTTGCTTTTGCTATTGCATTGTATGAGTTCTTTGTATTTTGGATATTAACCTCTTATCAGATTCATTGTTTGCAAATATTTTCTTCCTTCAGTAGGTTGCCTTTTCAGTGTTTTGATGGTTTCTTTTGCCCTTTGCTATGAAGAATGTTTTTAGTTTGATGTAGTCTTGTTTACTTTTACTTTTGTTGCCTTTGCTTTTGGACTCAGATTCAAAAAATCATCGCCAAGACCAGTGTCAAGGAGTTTATTGCCTGTGTTTTTATTTTTAGGAGTTTTATAGTTTTAGGTCATACATTCAAGTTTTTAATCCATTTTGAATTAATTTTTGTGTATAGTGTAAGATAGTGGTCTGGTTTCATTATTTTGCAATTGACTGTCCAGTTTTCCCAGCACTATTCATTGAAGAGACTGTCCTTTCCCTATTATGTATTTTTTGGCTCCTTTGTTGTCAATTAAATGACTGTATAAGCATGGGTTTATTTCTGGGCGCCCAGTTCTTTTGATCTGTATCTGTTTTTATGTCAGTACCTTACTCTTTTGATGACTATAGCTTTGTAATATAATTTGAAATCAGGTGGTGTGATGCCTCCACCGTATTCTTTTTCAAGCTTACTTTGGCTATTTGGGGTGCTTTTGTAGTTCCATAGAAATTTTGGCATTGTTTATTTCTGTGAAACATGCCATTGGAATTTTGATAGGGATTGCACTGAATTTGCAGATTGCTTTGGACAGTACAGACATTTTAAGAATGTTATTAATTCTTCCAGTGAGTATGGAATATCTTTTCCATTTGTGTGTTCTTCTTCAGTTTCTTTTAGTAACATCTTATAGTTTTCAGTGTGCAGGTCTTTCACCTCCTTGGTTGAATTTATTCCTAGGTATTTATTTTTGATGCAATTGCAAATGGGATTGGTTTCTTAATTTCTCTAATAGTATTAGTGTATAGAAATGCAACACATTTTTGTATATTAATTTTATGTCCTGCACCTTACAGAATTTGTATTTTTCTGACAGATTTTGGTAGAGTCTTTAGGATTTTCTGTGTATAATATGTCATCTGCAAATAGTGACAGTTTTACTTCTTCTTTTCCAGTTTGGATGCCTTTTATTTTGTTTTTCTTGCCTAATTGCAATGACTTGGATTTCCAGTACTATGTTGAATAACAGTGGGGAGAGTAGACATCCTTATCTTGTTCTTTATCTTAGAAAAAACTTTCATCTTTTCACTGCTGAGTGTGATGTTAGCTGTTTACTTGACATATATGGCCTTATTATGTTGAAGTGTATTCCCTTTATACTCTCTGTATAAGAGTTTTTATCATAAATGGATGTTGAGTTTTGCTTTTTCTGCATCCATTGAGATGATCGTATGATCTTTATCTTTCATTTTGTTAATATGTTGTATCTCATTGATTTATTTGCAGATGTTGGAACATCCTTGCATCCCTGGAATAAATCCTACTTGATCATGGTGTATGATCCTTTTAATGTATTGTTGAATTCTGTTTGCTGATATTTTGTTGAGTTTTTTGCATCTATATTTGTCACGGGTATCGGCCTATAATTTTCTTGTGGCATTCTTCTCTGATATTGGTATTAGGGTGATGCTGGTCCCATAAAATGAGTTTGGAAGTGTTCCCTCTTCTGTTTTTTGGAATAGTTTGAGGATTGGTTATTAATTCTTCTTTGAATGCAGGGTAGAATTCACTAGTGATTCCATCTGGTCCTGGACTTTTGTTTATAGGGAGTTTTTTTTTTTGTTTTGTTTTGTTTTGTTTTTTTATTACGGATTCTCCTTACTAGTAATAGGTCTGTTCACATTTTCTATTTCTGCATCATTTAGTCTCGATAGGTTGTGTGTTTCTAGGAATTTATCCATTTGTTCTAGGTTGTCAAATTTGTTGGTGTGTAGTTGTTCATAGTATTATGATCCTTTGTATTTCTGTGGTGTCAGTTGTAATGTCTCCTCTTTCATTCTGATTTTTGAATCCTTATTTTTCTTGATGATTCTAGCAAAAGTTTGTCAGTTTTGTTTATCTTTTCCAAAAATCAGCTCTTAGTTTCACTGATACTGTCTATTGTTTTTATAGTCTCCACTTCCTTTTTTCCCCCCTCTGATCTTTGTTATTTCCTTCCTTGTACTGAATTTGGTTGGTCTTCTTTTTCCTTGAGATTTAAAGTTATGTTGCTTATTTTTCTTGTTTCTTGATGTAGGCATTTATCACGATGAACTTCACTTCCCTCTTAGAACTGCTTTTACTGCATCCCATAAGTTTTGATGTTGTATTTCCATTTTAATTTGTCTCGACATTTTTTTATTTCTCTTTTGGTGTTTGGACTCCTTAATTTAATCTCCACAGAATTATGAATTTTCCAGTTTTCTTCATGTAATTATTAATTTCTCGTTTCATATCATTGTGGTTGGGAAAACTGTGTGTAGATATTAATTGAAATTTCATGAATTTATTTTATTAAGACTTGTCTTGTGGCCTAACATGATCTAGCCTGGAGAATGTTCTATGTGTACTTGTGAAGAATGTGTTTTCTGTTGCTTTTTATATCGAATGTTCTGAATATATGTGTGAAGTTCATCTAGTCTAACATTTAAGGCCTTTATTTTTTTACTTTCTGTTTGGATGATCTATTCAGATATATGTGGGGTTTTAAAGTTTCCTGTTGTTGTACTGCTGTTTATGCCTGTTAATACTTGCTTTATATATATACATGTATTTAGGTGCTCACGTGTTGAGTGTATAAATATTTACAAATGTTACATTTTCTTGTGGATTGACCTCTATCAGTATGTAATGCCCTTCTTTGTCTCTTTATTGTAGTCTTTGTTTTAAAGTCCATTTTGTTTGATATAAGTGTGGTTACCTTCAATTTCTTTTATTGTCCATTTGCATGGAACATCTTTTCTCATCCCTTATTTTCAATCTGTATGTGTCCTTCTGAAGGGAGTCTCTTTATAGGCAGCATTTAGTTAGGTCTTATTTATTTATTTATTTTTTTTATCCATTCACCCATTCCATGTCTTTTGATCTGGAAAATTTAGTACATTTACATTGAAAGGAATTATTGGCAGGTGTATATATATTGCCATTTTTTTCATTGTTTTCTAGTTCCTTTTTGCTTCTCTTCCTTTGTTTTGATGACTTTAATGGTATTGTTAGATTCTTTTCTTGATCTTTTGTGACTCTGTCCTTTGTGTATCTACTGTAGGTTTTTACTTTGTGGTTAACATTAGGTTTACATACAGTGTAACTTAGAACAGTGTGTTTTAAGTTGGTAACAATTTAAGTTTTAACATATTCTAAAGCTCTACATTTTTACCCCCCTCCCTCATATTTTGTTTCTGGTGGCACATTTTGCATCTTTTTATCTTTTGTATCCCTAACTAGTTATTCCAGTTATGGTGATTTTTACTACTTCAGTGTTTTTAAATTTTTTTTTTTAATGTTTATTCATCGTTGAGAGAGAGAGAGAGAGAGAGAGAGAGTGGGCAGAGAGAGGAGACACAGAATCTGAAGCAGGCTCCAGGCTCCGAGCTGTCAGCACAGAGCCCAACGTGGGGCCTGAACTCATGAACTGTGAGATCATGACCTCAGCCGAAGTTGGATGCTTAACCTACTGAGCCACCCAGGCGCTCCTATTGTTTCAGGGTTTCAGCCTTTAGACTGGTCTTATAAATGATTAAGCTACTACTTTTATTTTGTATTAATGTTTACTAGTGAGATTTTTAGTTTTCCATTTGTTGTTGATTAGTGTTTCTTTTACATTCCTTTTAAGTCTGGTTTAGTGGTGATGAACTTTTATGTTTTGCTTGTCTAGAAAGTAAATTCTTTAATTCTGAATGATAACTTTGCCACGTACATTATTCCTGGTTGGAAGTTTTTTCTTTTGGCACTTTGAATATATTGAGTCACTGCCTTCTGGCCTACAGAATTTCTGCTGAAAAATTTCATGTAGTCTTTAGGAGGGTTCCTTGTATGTAACAAGTTGTTTTCTCACCATTTTTAAGATTTGCTCCTTGTCTTAAAGTTTTAACATTTCAATTATAATGTATCTTTGTGATGGTTTCTTTGTTTTTATCTAATTTTGAATTCTCTGGGCTTCCTGTATCTGTATATCTATTTCTTCTCCAGGTTAGGAGATGTTTTTTTCTCCTAGAAGTTTTCTGCCCCTTTCTCTTCTTCCAGGATTCCATCATATAATGTGAATATTAGTCTGTTTGATGTTGTCCCATAAGTTCCTTGAGCTATCTTCACTTTTATTTGTTTTTGGGTTCACTGATCTTTTTTTCTGCTTCATCTTGTCTGCTGTACCCTTCTAGTGTATGTTTCAGTACAGTTATTCCTCAGCTCTGTGACTTCTGTTTGGTACTTTGATACTTACATTTATTTTCTTTTTGAAGTTTTCCTTGCTTATCCATTCTTTTGAGTTCTGTGAGCATCTTTATCATTACTTTGAACTCTATCAGGTAAATTACTTCTTTTTTTTTTTTTTTTAAGTTTGTTTATTTTGAGGGGCACCTGGGTGGCTCATTAAGTTGGGCATCTGACTTTGGCTCAGGTCATGAACACAGGTCTGTGCTGGCAGCTCAGAGCCTGGAGCCTGCTTCAGATTCAGTCTCCAGCTCTCTCTGCCCCTCTCCCGCTCATGCTCTGTCTCTCTCTTGCTCTCAAAATATAAACAAACATTAAAGAAAATTTTTTTAAGTTTATATTTTGAGAGAGAGAACCTGTGGGGGAGGGGCAGAGAGAGGGGACAGAGGATATGAAGCAGGCTCTTTGCTGAAAGCAGTGAGTTTGACCCCTGTGTCAGGCTCTGTGCTGACAGCTTCGAGCCTGGAGCCTGCTTCAAATTCTCTGTCTCCCTCTCTCACTGCCCCTAGCCTGTTCATGCTCTCTCTCTCAAAAATAAATAAACATTAAAAAAAAAGGGGGGGGGGGATTGAGTGTGCCAAGACCGGGTCAGTGCCCTAGAGGGGAATATCTCAGTCAGCACCTAGATTCAGGCTGAGTGGAAGCCAGACCTTCACGCATCAGCTTTTAACGTATAAAAGCATATACAGTCCCAATAGGACCACAAGCAGAGGCGCACCTGGCCTCCAGAGCCAGGTGATCAAGGGGCACCCTGCACATAGCAGCTGCAGAAACCAGGGCACAAAACATAGAATCCCAGGCAACAGACATGTATAAGGAGATATTGGGACCGTGGAACAGGACAGAGGAAGAACGTGAAGATGACACCTGCTGGTTGGAGTGAGGTAGACAGGAGTGGATGGACAGGAGTGGATGGAGGAAGGTCTCTAAAGATAGCATCTGCCAGGGGTGCAGGGGATACCTAGAGTTTTAAATGAAGGTAATACTTGCCAGCCTCAGTTCCCTGGAACAGTATCCCAGCAGGTCCCTAGATGTGTGTTAAGTTAGATGCCTGCCCCTCACTTTATGTGAAAGAGGCTCATCTACTTATATTACACTCTGGGCACTATTGGCTATCTCTGCACTGGGCCTTGGGGCAAGTGAGTCTACACAACAACCCTTTAAAAGCCATTTCTTCCCTCCACTATAGCTTGGTGGGTCTCATGGGCATGAGCCTGTTGGCTTTCAAAGCAAGATGTTTTGGGGGCTCATTTCTCAAGTGCAGGTCTTAAAAGTTGGAGTGCCTGATGTAGGGTTCAAACCCATCGCACCTTAGGGAGCTGCTCTGGGTTACTAACTTACCTACTTAAGCCACTTGCTTACTTAAAATTATTCTGCTTATGAGCTCTTGGTATTTTTTGATACTTCACTCTTAAGCTTGAAGAATCTGGTTCAGTCCCATCCCTAGGTCCAGATAAATTACTAAGTTATATAAATCCTACACATTAAGGGAAAGTGAAAATAAGTTTTTAAAATAATGGAATTATGTGTCTTTTCACTGAGCAGCTCTAAATAAGGGAATTCAATCAGTCAGAGTCCCAAAATAGAATAATTCAAAATGGTTTATGTAGGAAGGGAGTATTTCCAAAGGAGAGTCAGAGATTCAAAGGAGAATCAGAGGTAGTGCATATATCAGATTTATGGGAACCAGAGAGGGTGCATGACTCTTGTGCTAGGTAGCAACTAAACTGATACCGGAACCTAGAAGACAGAAGTTGTGTCAGAGGGAACTTTGAGGGCAATGATGAACTATGGTAAAGGGACAGAGTCAGCCTCAGGTCAACTAAGAGAATGAGCCAGTGGAGTAAATATCCTGATTTCATTCTGTTCCCTCCCTTTACTCTGCTTGTGAACCCTGTTGACTGAAGCCAGAGGATCAGGAACCCATTAATACAGTTCATACCAGTCAGCTTGCCAGGGTAGAAAAAGGTGTTAAGTGGGTACAGAGTGGCAAAAGAAGATACCCACTATGAGAGTGATGCAGGCTGGGCAGCCTTACTATGGATTGGTCCTAAAGCATGTCCAGCCTGGAATAACACACCCTAGTAAGTGTGCAAAATAAGAGAGCAATAGCTAGAGTTAATTTTTTTAAATGTGAACACAAACCTTTTTTCATGACCTAATTATGTATTTAAAGTTTTAATCTTGAGTGAAAGAAAACCTTTTAAAAGATTGTTCAACTGGTCCCATAGCTGTTACAGCTGAACACATCACTAAACATGTAAGTTGTAAAATTTCAGATGTTTTTTTGAGTGAACTGTTCCTGACATTGTGTGTGATTCAGGGATGATCTGCAGGCCGAGTATAATGGTATATGAGATCTATAGATCTAAATACACAAAATGCAATGTGACTTTTATCAGTAGCAACATTTCCCTAAAAATTTGGTTCCAAGGAGGGAGGTACAAAAGAAATTTTCCCAGCACTTTTGGGGTGAAGACAGAAGGACATTTTCCAGATCCTGTATATTTTTGTATGTTGTTAATTTCAAAACAAGTTACCAGAAAAGCTTAACATCTCAGAAGAAATTTTTTACATTGCTTTTGATGACACTTTTGTCAGTTACTCTTATAGGGAAAATTAAGAGTTTTGCTCAGAAATACACTTAGATGTAGAAGATGATATTACATACGGCTTCTGTATATTCTGAATGAAAACCAGGACAGTCCTGTGAAAAGTTTTGTTTAAAAAATGGTCTATTTTATGTGATGCTAAGAATGAATCAGCTTAAGTTTCGATCCATGCTGTGGCATGGGTGACCAAGGAATTATGCTGAGTAAATAAGCTGAGCATAGGGTCGGGGAGGAGTGCACAGACACACAAATATTACATAGTTCCACTTACGTGAGGAATCTAGGGTGGGGTGGACACATTCATAGAGGTGGAAAATAGAGTAGAGGTTGCTGGGGGTTGAGTGGAATGTGGAGTTACTGCTTAGTGTATACAGGGTATGTTTGGGGTAATGAAAGGGTCTGAAATTGTGCAGCCCTGTGGGTATGCTTGCTGCAGTGAATGGTACACTTAAAAATGTTGAATGGAAGATTTGGAGAAATTGGAACACTTGTGCACAGTTGGTGGTAATGTAAAATACTGTAGTCACTATAGAAAACATAAAGAATTTCCTCAAATAATTCAAAATACAACTGCCATATGATTCAGCAGTTCCCCTTCGGGGTATATACCCTGAAGTCTTGAAGAGCTATTTGGACACCAGTGTTACTGCAACATTAGTCATGATAACTAAAAGGTGGAAGAAATCCAGATGTCCCTTAACAGATAAATAGATAAAGTGTGGCATTTAGACACCTCTGATGGTATATATTATTCAGCCTTAAAAAAGGAGGAATTATAACACATGCTACAGCTTGGATGAACTTCGAGGACATTATCCTAATACGAAACAAGCCTGTCGCAAAAAGACAAATACTGTAGGATCCTACTGACATGAAGTACTTAGAGTAGTCAAATTTATAGAAACAAAGTAGAATGGTGGTAGCCAGGAGCTTCAGGCAGGGAGGAATGGGAAGTAGTTTAATGGGTATAGAATTTGTTTTGAAAAAACAAAAAACCCTGTGTAATACCTTTGAGAAAAAAACCTAAATTTTGTGTTACAACAATTAAAATTAAGCCTTTGAAGTTTTTCTTTTTAGATGACTTAAATACAGGAATGTTCACCAATGCAGAATCATGCTGTGGATCAGTAATAGAGAGGGAAATTATAAATTGTTCATCCCCTGAGATTCCTGCAGAATTTAGTGAACAACTTCACACTAAGAAAGACAAACAGGAACTAACAAATCAGGATAAAGGAGCCAACTTAGAAAAAGAAAACAGTTGGTATAATGATCAGTGGAATGAATTCACAAGGACAGAGAAAACAAAACCAGTAAAGAAATGTCCTAAAAGGCCCGACTGGAATATAAATAAGCCACTCAAAAGGTATATTCCAGCATCAGAAAAGTACCCTAAACAGCTTCAAAAGCAGAGAGAAGAAAAAAAAGTAAGAAGGCAGATGGAACTGCTTAATTTGGTAGAAAGAAACAGTCCTGGACACCTCTCTCAAAATAGAGGGCCTTCACCAGTTCTTCCTTCATCTCAAGAAACTGAGCCAAGGTTCAGGTGGCATCTAATCAAAAAGGTAAAACTCCTTTGTCTTAAAATATATTTTGAAGTATGTATTGATGTTTCTAGATTGAAAACCAGGTTCCCCACATGCATGTTTTGACAAGGCTGTTCTGTATCTGAACAAGAGTTTAAGAAATGTGCTTTAGTTTATAAAGGATTGTTAAACTATGGCAAATCCATCAAGTTTTATAGGAACATAGCCATGTTCATTCCTTTATGAATTGTCTGTGGGTGGCTTAGAGTGGTTGCAAGAGACCACATGGCCCACAAAGCTAAAAGTGTTTACTGTCTGGCCCTTTACATAAAAACTTGACACTTAAACCCTGTCTAGATTAATGCTGTTCATTAAAATAGCTACTCAAAATTCTTGTTTATAGTCCATATTGACAGAGGGTAATTTTACAAGGTCACGTATTACTGTATTGGTTCCCTGTGACTGGAAAAATACAAAATCTCTATCCCATCATCCAGTATCTGTTATTCAAATATTATCCTCAGATTATTTCCACAAGTAATCATCAGAAGTATTTGTGGGTATATAAGGCAAATACTGTTACTCCTTTCTGCATTTATCTATCTTTTAGGAAGAAGATCCTCTGAAAATTAATTCTTTCAGCAAGGAAAGGTATGTTATGGACTGGATGGATTCCACAGCTACTTAGTGCTGTGTATATGTGGTAAAGAAATACAAAATATTTGCTGAGAATACAGTTGAGATGAAAACATGAGCATGTATGAAGTCAGTAACTGGAGGTCAGACTTCCACGTGAGGCATAGAGGTTTAAGGGATATGTGGCTGGCATTTTACCTAAAATTTGAAGGCCCAATTTGGACTGGGCCTAATAAACATCCTGGGTGGGAACGTAGGTAAGGCATTGTTGTCTGCAAACTTAGCTAAAATAGTTGGAATTTCCAGTTATGTCAACAGTGGAATAGACATTGTACTTGGATGAAAAAATGACTAGTAGGGATAATGAAAAATTCAGTTAACCAGTAGGAGATTTAGATTGTTAGGAATTTGATTCTATGCCTTTGAACCAGATGGTTTAGCGTTCTGTCAGAATGTGGCTGTAATGAGTTTAGTTCAAATGGTAAGTATATTATTTTATGCTAAATTATCTCAGGAGAAACATTAGGCTTACGTTAACCCAGCTAATGTTGATCCCCCTTTTTTCCTCTATGCTGTATATATCCTTGCCAAGTAAGAACTCATCCTATTCTGTTGCTATTTAGGGAAAGTATCCTAGAACTCACTTCTGTACATAGTGTTCCTAAAGGTTTTACATTTAGGATAAATTGAAATGTGATTGAAGAGCAGATATGCTTACTCTAAAATACATAATTTTGCATTAAATCTTCTTAGTCCTTATTGTGCTTTTTTGAAAAACACAGGTCTCCATCACCACCACCAGTTCCAGTGGTGAAAAACAGAACACAACAGACTCAGACACTAAACAGTAATTATGAAAGAGAGAATCTGATCTTAGAAGGCAGTCAAACAGAAACATCACCTGGGGTTTCTGAACCATCCCATTTTATCCCCTATGTCCGAACCAATGAGATCTATTACCTTGATCCAGATGCACCACTGTCTAGGCCTTTAACCCAGGATCTTCAGTACCAAAATCCACATGGTAAGTAAATTCAAAATCCAAATTAATATTCTTGCCCTTAGCCAGGAGAGGTAGAATTTCCATTTTGGGGTGCATAACTAAATTTTTAATTGAATATGTAAGTTTATTAATGAATCCTTAGACTACTCTAAGATAGGGCTATATCATATTAGAGTTATATTTAACATACTACTTTCATCTGGCTTCAGACTGTGACCAAGAACAAGGACAGCTACTTGACTTTGGTGTCAGGGACCCACTTCTTAATCCTAACTTGTTGAAAAACAGGGATCGACAACAAGCAATCCTTAAGGGACTATCAGAACTGAGACAGGTATGATGAGCTTTTTCACCAAGTGTGGATGTAACTGTTTGATGGAGGGCTGTGTGTTGGATCTTAAGCAGGCTCCATGCTCAGCATGCAGCCTGATGCAGGGCTCAATCCCACAATCCTGGGATCATGACCGGACCCGAGTTGAGAGTTCAACCGACTAAGTCACTCAGGAGCCCCTGGAAGGCTGTATTTTACTTACTTACAGTGCCTAATTGGTTACATGATTTATGTCCCTTCTCCCACATAAAAAATTCACCTGTGTTATTAACCTTGAATGGAAATAAGATTTGCCATTTTTTTGGGGTGCCTGGGTGGCTTAGTCGGTTAAGCGTCCGACTTCGGCTCAGGTCACGATCTCGCGGTCCGTGAGTTCGAGCCCCGCGTCGGGCTCTGGGCTGATGGCTCAGAGCCTGGAGCCTGCTTCTGTGTCTCCCTCTCTCTCTGCCCCTCCCCTGTTCATGCTCTGTCTCTGTCTCAAAAATAAATAAACGTTAAAAAAAAAAAAAAATTTGCCATTTTAAAAATCTCTCCAGTATGAAATCATGAGACAGTTCTAATATTAAGATAATTTTATTGAATGGGGAAAAAAAAAAGCATACATTTGAAAGGTAAAACATGATCAATAAGGCCCTAAAACCAAAAGCAGAAAATACACAATTATGCTTTAATAAACTCTTAGTAATGCAGTTCACGTTTTTTTAATTGAATGTATTGGCAGTGTTCAGAACAGAACAGTGATCCAAGTCCCAAAGAATAATATAATCCAGTGTGAAATTATACATATAACCTTACTCATCAGACTACATCTTTTCCTCCCAGACCAATTATTGTCAGATAAAAATAAAATCTGGTAACATACACACTATTTTAAGGCTATAACCTTTTTCTATCAAGAAAAATAAACTGCCACTTTAGAAGTGCCCTTTTCCATGTCCAGTCATTTGCTAATGCCTCTTGCATTTCAAATTGTTGATTGAACAGTTGCTTACTAGTTCTTTCTCACAGAGCTAGAAAATCACCCATACTAACAGAATTATGTAGAAAGTATCCTTCAGTTCTCCAAATGCTAGCTTTGGCTACATATAGATTGAGTTATGTCACAAGCAGTAAATATTTTCAATTTTCCTTTAAAGTGACAAGGCACTTAATAGAGGTAAAAGTTGTGAGGTCAAGAGGCAGGAATATATATGATTGTACACAGTGACCCACCTGTATAGTAGCCACATCTTATTTCAGCAGAGCCTTGTCTAAGCCACTAAGGTTAGTGCAGTCAAGATAAACACTGGATGTTTGGGGAGACTCCTTCAGTGTGTCTCATTACCATTTTAAGAGCCATGTCATTGGGGAGACTTTGTTTTACAAGTTAGTCATCCCTCTTGGTTTTTATGCTAAGAAGATAATCCTGGGTATACAGCATCCAAGTGAGTAAGTTTTTTGAGTGGTTCAAAATTCAACATGACAAGCTATGGCTGAGTAATGGAATTTATTATTATAGGTTTTCAAAGTAAATAGAATTCTGGGTTAGCAGGGCTGAAATGTAAAATAGGAATAATTTACAAGTCTGCTGCACACCTCACTAACATATTAATGTGATTTCAGGGCCTTCTCCAGAAGCAAAGGGAGTTGGAAACTAATCTCATGCCTTTAGCTGCAAATCAAGAAGAGAATTTTAATTCTTCGTTTTAAATGTAGAAAATCAAATCCTTCACGTTTGTTGTCTTCTAAATTATAAAATGTGTTCATTGCATAACTGTATTTTCCAAATAACCTAGATTTATTTTAAAAATGCTTATTTAAAACTTGTACATTATGTAGTACAACACTGTGTATATATATATATATATATATATTTTACAATAAAACGGACATTTTTTGTAAAGCTTAGTAAAGAAAAAAAAACATTTCTGCTCTATCACAATCTAGGCATTTAAGTCCTGTAAAAACACTTTCCACTTACCTTACGACAGGTTTCTGACCTGTTCACAGACAACGTTCTTCTACACTTATGAAGCTTATTACTAAGATACCACTTAGGTATTTTGCTCTATAAAAAGATTTGAAAGGTTAGAACTCAGATTCTAAGTTCTTCTGAAGGGCGGGCCCAAAGGAAGGTCTGACTTAACACATCCCAACTTTTACTAGAGTAGCTGATTTGGTATTTCTTTTCTCTAAATCCTTTTTTTTCTTCTTTTCTTTTCACTTGTGGAAACTGCATTTTCAAAAACAGTTTGCATTTGTAATGCAGGCAGTTATTACCAATATAGTTTTAAAACTGATCGCCATATACTTTGTGAATTTGAAGTTATTTTTTAGAACAGCACTTAAGTGTTTAACACCTCAAAAAATATACTTACATTTTGCTAAGACTACCAATTTAAAAATCCATAGCAAATTTGTTCAATGCCTTTAATAAACAAACCTATCTTTTGAAATAGGAGACTGAATTTGATAAGTTAAATTTCACACTAAGCACTGAAAACTGTTAATTATCAAATACCCTCGAATAAAAGGTTGAGCAAAATTTTAGCAACAGGCAATTTTTACATGGCTAAGCTTAAAGATAAAAATAATGCTGCCTGGTATTAAGTCCTAGGTCTTAAATCTTGAGGTATTGAGCCAAATCCTGTAAATATTTATTGACATCACTGGCTTATACCTGTATAAAAACACTATACAAAAGCTTAAAATAAATACAATAGTTGACTGATATGTCATTTCAGCAAAAGTAGCTGGTATCCTGACAGAGGGGGGGAAAAAGTTATTGTTTACTATGGTTTTGCAAATATCTAATTTTATGTATAAAACAGGCTTCAATTTGAAGTCTAAGTACAGGTGACATATAAATGTAAAACTTAAAAGTGCCAACATGAGATAATTCAAGTACAATATATGTTAAAAATATATATATTTATTTCAATTTTCAGATGCTTCAACTGTTACAGGCCATCATGATTTAAATAAAAGGAAAAAAAAACATTTGAGAAAGGACAAGAAACCTTTTGTTTAGAGAATGAAATATAAATTGTTATTTCACTTATAAGAAACAAAGTCCATAACAACCTGTTTCAAAAAAAAAAAAAATTACTATAATTATTTCTCTTTTGAAAACGGCCTGGAAGAATCACTTTTCCCCCAACTTAATGGAGATGGAGATTTATCTCTATCCAAGCTTTGAGTATAAGCAGATAAAAAGTAATTTTCACTTTCTTGAGACTGACTTGATGAAAGGGCATATGGTGTCCCCAAAAATGTCTGATGAGTGAGAACGTTAAAATGACTAAACTGATGGGACATATGTAATTGACTGTGATAAACCTGAAAGCTGCTATATGCATCTTGTTCAGTTGAACTGCTGTTCTCTCCTTCAGAGCACACTAGAGCAACAGAAGCTCTCTCTTCAGAATCAATCTGACAAGTCTTATCTTCTAATAAACTTTTTTGCACGTCAAGAGACGATTGCAATTCAATTTGAATATTCTTATTTTGATCTGTTCCACGTGATCCTTTGGTCTCTTTCGCCAATATTTCTGAATGAAAATTGCTGCATACTTCTATTTGTGAGATTTCATCCCCTGAATCCAGAGACATATCCTCTTCATCCTTTTCATCGTTTTCTAAAAGAGCTACATTTAAAAAACAAAAAGTCCTCCTCTATTGAAATACACAATTTGTTTAAGTTTTAAAATTATACACTACTCACACAATATAACGCGTCAGGGTCTGCAAGTCCACAATCCCTTAAAGCTTGGTCTTCTGCCACAAGTTCACTTAGTCACAACACTCACACTAGGTGTGAATGTCCAGATAATCCGATGCTAAAAGCTTCTGCGAAATGTGTTCACGTTTAATGTTGGGAAATCCCAACTCCCAGCTCCAAAGGGGTTAATGTCAAAACAGCATCTAAAGTTATACGGTAATTCAGTATTTGACAAGACAAATAAAAAATAAAAATTTTGACATCTAGCTTCACTGGATTATGACTAAACCAGTTAGTTCTATCAAATGATCATCTCTGCTTTTCCTCAAAAACAAATTACATCTTTCATTTAACATAAAACCTGGAACCAAAGCAGAGTCCATCTCACAAAAGACTAAAGCTATGGATATCCCTTACTACCTTGTAATTAAATTGCTTTATACATCTGGGGAGATTTAGTAGCCCAATGCTAAATCCCCATTATCTGGTGTCCTCCTTTTAAAAATAGAACCCCTTTGCTGACAACAGCAGCCAATAAAAGCTTACAAACCCTCAAAGAGAAAATGCCTACTCTATAGTATGCAACACAGTAACTCTTAACAGCTTGTAGTGATTACAGTATAAATGAGCAGATTTTGTGGATGCTAAGTATAAAAATCATAGGTGCCTTGAAACACTTTCCCTGAAGCTATTAACACTGAGGGTGAGTAGTTTCAGGACAGGCATTTCGTTATATGAAAATGAAACAAAACCGTTCCTCTTTTTCTGTCTGCCTTAAAGAAAAGGAAAACTACTGAAAAGTTACCTGACTGCGACTCAAGATTCTCATTAGCACCAAGCAGTGGAAGGTTTTCTTCTGTGATTGAGTTGTGATAGCCCACAAGATTTTTAAAGTTTTGCATAAAGTCTTCAGTAGTTGCAACCACTATTCCATTATCTGTATAACTGGAAATCATCTTGATATTCTTTTCTAAATTAAAAACAAGTTTCTAGTATAAAACACTTGAAACTATACATGGACAAATGATGGTGCCTACCCCCAATCCCCATAAAAGTGCTCAACACCTACCACAGGCCCAGAAAATCCTTGCATCCACACCTACATTCACAATAGGAAGCTTAAGGGCGCTCTTTACCTGTTAAAAAGACTATGTGTCTTTGCTGTACGTTCTGAGCCTGAAGTCTGATGAGGCAATCCAATTCTGGTGCATTTCGAGTTTGTGAATCACAATTGTGGTACGACAGAATTTCAACCAGGTGCTTCTTCTGATAGACATTCAGAAGCGTCAACAGACTTAGAGCTTTAGCATTCAATCTGTGAAATTAAATAGTTCAATATCTGGATCTGCATTTCTACAGTATGGAAATTTTTGCTTCAAATTAAAACCATAATTTCTCAATTGAGGCAACTAATGACAACTGCACTGCTTAGTTCAGTGCCTAGTGAATGGGTTTCTCCTAGGGGAGAGAGGGGAGCAGGAAATGTGCAACCCACATGTAAGTCCAGGGGCTTTCTATGGGTGTAAAAGCCTGAGAGCCGGCTATTCAGCTTAGGCTAAAAAATCTCAGTTGTTTTACTTAATAAAAAACAACAGTTCCCTTTAACTTTACTAATTTAGAACTTGAATGAAGGACACAGAAGGACAAAAAATATATATAAATATCTCCTTCAAAAAAATACATGGGTCTAAGCTGTTTCTACACCTCCAAGCACAAGGCAACAAGTGGTAGAAATTACTGACTACTGTCAGGAAGATAAAGGTACTAACTTTGTACCAAAGTTACACCTGTGCGCCTCACTGTTATCTGGTATACAAAAGTAAGGCTTCACTGATACCTATTTCACATGATTTGAAGATAAAACAAGTTTCAAAAGAGTGAAAAAAAAGTAACTACAAAAAGTTACTTTTCAGTTATTTAAGCCTGAATTTCCTTCTTAAGTGTACCATGGGATTAGAAGGTATTAGGGTATAAAAAAAGTGTTTTGTAGTCTGTTTCAGAAATGCTGGCTGACAAAATGTGGTGTTTTTTTTTTTTTTAATTTTGAGAGAAAAAGTGTGAGTGGGGGAGGGGCAGACAGAATCCCAAGCAGGTTCCACACTCAGCGAGGAACCAGACATGGGGTTCCATCTCACGACCGTTTAGATCACAACCTGAGCCAATATCAAGAGTCGGACAATTCACCAAATGAGCCACGCCAGCACCCCTGTAGAACAGAAGTCTTAGTCTCTCAGATCCCTAATTATGTAAATATACTATATGGACTCTCTAGTAGGAAGATACAGTATCCAAAACTCCTCTATCATTTGTGAAGCCTCTCAAGCTGACTAGTGTTCTAAGGACCACTGGGTATGCTAGAAATCACCTATTTCCATAAATGAATGTTCTAATCACAAATCTCCTTATGTCGGGATTAATCCTTGTCTCAGTATGTATGCACGTCACTAGATTAGCTGCCTAAATTAGTCCTCAGTTGGGAAAGAGTCTGACCTAGTTGGCATATACAGTTTGGTAAAAAAAAAAAAAAAAAAAATGCAGACTATTCCCTCTTGATTATTCTAAATCCCCAACTGGCAAAGATGAAAACCATTTTACCTATATACATAACTAGAACTTCAACTTAAGAAAAACTCTACCTAAATAAGAATACTACTTCCAAATAGGCTAGAATTATATCTACATTCCCTTATGGCTGGCTAAAGATACCTGTGAAAACTGAACAGCATCGATGATAATCTATAAACACAGAAAAATAAAATTTTAAATCAGCAACCATTATACAGTTATTTTTCAAATCTTACCTGCCCAATTCCTTTAGTTTTTTCTGAAATTTACAGTGGACTTTCCATTGCCATTTTCCTTCTGGAGTACTAAGTTCTTCGAGGAATGTCAAAAAATTTTTAAGGTTTTCTGTTAGAGATAACAAAGTTCATCTTAAATTCAATAAATAATAGTCAATCCACAACTGAATTATGGAAGAAATTTTTGTTGACATTATACAGAAATGTCTACTTTCCTTTTTTGTTTTTTATTTTAATTTACTTTGTTTTTTAAAAATATATGAAATTTATTGTCAAATTGGTTTCCATAAATGTCTACTTTCCTATGTAGTGTTGCCCCCCACTTTTTTCCCTCTGAGGGAGACAGATCTATACATACTCTTAGATTTAAGAACATCTACATAAAAAAAAAAAACAGGATGATAACAATAACCAAGCAGAAGTGATACAAATGCAGTAGGAGCAGGTAGCCTTGCTTTATACCAGATTTAGAGGAAATTATTTGCAAAGACTAAGAGAAAAGAAATTTGAGGCAATAAAACCTCAAGAAAACAATGAAAATGTATTAGTTATCTGTGATTGGCAGAATGGACAATACATTTAAAAAGCATGAGTCACTGAGGTGCCTGGGTCGCTCAGTCAGTTAAATGTCCGACTCTTGGTTTCAGCTTAGGTCATGATCTCAGTTTGTGGGATAGAGCCCTGCGTCGGGCTCTGCACTGACAGTGTGGAGCCTGCTTGGGATATTCATTCTCATTCTCTCTCTCCCTCTGCCCCTCCACTGCTCGTATGCGCTCTAGCTCTCTCAAAATAAATAAACTTAAAAACAAAACACAAAAGCATGAGTCATTAATCAGAAAAACCTAGAAAAGACAGAAGTTCATGCTCGAAAGAATGCACAAATCTTACCAATTGTGATAACTTCTGGATTTAGAATGGATTCATCAGACACGATAAAACCTCCAGATACAAATAATTCATTATATGTATGATTTTTAACATCATCCAGACTATCAACACCAGCAAAACTAACACAAGGGAGCTTCTTTAAAGTCACCAAGCCAGGTACCTATTTAAATCCCAAAACAAAAACAAATAAAAAATGAAATGGTTAAGACTCAAGTGTGAAGTGACCTACAGGAAAAGTCTAACAAAATGCACTACAGCTCATATATATTAGTGTGTTGCTTCTGGAAAGCCAAGCACAAAAATAATATTCCCAACATGTTCAAATACATAAATCAACATTTATGTACTCGGTGAATACCGTAAACAGAATGCTCTAAAGAAAAGGTACCTACAAACGGACTTGGAAACAGAATGATATAGGCCAACCTGTCTGGCCCTGTGAGTGCAGGCAGAATTCAGAGGGCAAGAGCCTACGGTACTGGAACAGTCAGGAAAGCCTTCAAAGGGTAGTAGGACTTGAGACAAGCTCAGAAGACTGGGTGGGGTTCCTCCAAATGCAACGGAAAGGGGAAATGATGTGGCAGAGAGAGGGTACAAACAGGTTTTACCTGGGACATACGAATGAAAATGACAATGTAAAGAGAGTGAACAGACCCACTGACATTCAAGGAGTCAGTATTCCTAGTCTTGATGAGTGACAGGGAGGGTATGGGACATGCCGCAATTTAAAATTTTGCAAAGGTACAAACTTGATCACAAACTGATTCACAGAAGGATCATTTAGGTCTCAAGCCCTAAATCTACCAACCTTGAAGTTTTCTCTCTTTTCAGACCTTACAAGGATATTTTAAAAACAAACAGCTTTAGTCTCAAAGGCAGTAAGATTTTAAAATAAGGGAGTTTTTATAGCCAAAATAATAGTGAATTTGACTTAATATTCTACCTTGTGAATGAAACCTGCAATGTCTTCATTCTGAATAATAATCAATAGTTTATCTAATTTTGATCTTCTTTCCAAAAACTGTTCTGGATGACATTCTGTATTGCCTAATTTGATAAGATATTCCTGTTAAAGAAAAAAACTAAATCAACATTAAGAAGTTTTTTTTTTTTTTTTTTTTTGCAAATATCCATTTAACACTACAAATGCAAGATAAACTGGCAAGTGTAACTACTGTTCGAACACTAGCAATGATGACCTTATACTCTAGGGACCCTAGAGATCATCAAGTCCACTCTTCTTATAAACAACCTATAGCTCAGAGTTTAAGTGGCCAGTCACAATGTTACAATGCTATGCAGTGAAAACTAAGTAAATGTCAATGGTGGGTAATAGAAAGAGCCATAAGAACAATGGATTAGCCAGGTTCTTAATCCAGTTCCATTACTTATTCTGGGCAACCCAGAGTCCAATCATCAACCACTCCCTCACTCCCGTTTTCCACTCCATTTAAGGCAAGCCCTTGGCTATTTGCAGCAAGGTTGCCAGTATACTCCTTTAGTTATAAAGCACTTTTCTCACTGTAGCTCATTTAATTCACAACAGTCCCAAAGTCATTCATACAGAGCTTCAGCGTATACGATGGCATTCACATACTAGTTAGCCATGTCTGTCAAGTTTATACCTCCAGCCGAAATAGACCCTCCCATCTAATTAATACCTCCCTCCATGTTGGTGACATGGTACTACCTTTCAAAGGACACATGGTGGTAGTACAGGCAATTTCCTTTGCTCTTTGCTTGCTGGTGGAATCCTGAAGTCTGAGGTAAACTGCAGGGTCCTAGGTCACATTCCTCTTTTCACAGATACAGGAGCAGATTAATTTTCTCAAGATTGGCAAGGCTGGTTAGATAGCCATTAAATCTAAACCCAGCTTGCCTCACAACCAGTCTACTGCTCTGTTAAGAACGGTCTACAGGTGTCACCCCCAAAGAGGATGTTTTTGTGTAGCCCTAAACTAAATAAAGCAGCGTCTTCTGTATTATTAGATTATTAATTAAAGCTTCTGGGC
The DNA here is from genome assembly GCF_024362965.1 of Panthera pardus. NCBI lineage: Eukaryota > Metazoa > Chordata > Mammalia > Carnivora > Felidae > Panthera > Panthera pardus. The sequence goes on from NW_026527013.1 coordinate 24,889,168, forward strand.
AGATCTCGGAACAGCTTACAGTCAGGTAATGAAAAAGTAAATTACTGTCTGACAGACCAGCTTATAATTTTTGGTCTTTTTACAGTAAGAAGTTTTAAAAGCAAGTTCATTTTAGGTAAGACGGTTGAACAGTCGGATCTCATCTTTCCAAGAAATCACACTGAGCACTCTTCCTCCCTCTTCATTTCCATGCCATTCATGTTCTTATGGCTGCACTACATGAAACATGCTGACATCAAAGAGATCCCCAAACTGACAACGGCTCAGGACATATCAGCAGCACAGAGTTTCTGGGCCACTGTAGGCTACAAGGCCCTTATTTATAGTCCTTTCTGCTTCCTCTAACAAAACAAACAGAAACTCATCATGGTAAGTAAATTCCATAAATGGGAGGAGGCATTTATTTTAAAACCTATGGTATTCCCTTAAGGAATTGAAATCCTGTAATTTAGTGAATGCTAATTAATATGAAAACACTGATATAATTGTTACTGTGTTATAATTTACCTATCGTTACAAATGTTACATACTTATGCATCTGCACAGACACACGCAAATGTTTTTAAAAATCACATACTTGAAACACTAGTCTTACTCTGTAGCTTCAGTAGAAAAAAAAATACACCTTGCAGTGAGGAATCTTTCATGATTGGGGAATCTTTCAGGATCATCATGTTTTTTGATCAAAAAGGCTATGAGGAATCCTGACATGACCAGGGTATCAAGAAAATGCCAAAAGATTACATATATAATGATTAGGTCATCCCTGGACAGTTTTTTCTATCTGATTGATAAAAAAAACCCGTAAGAGGTAAACACTGATAGCTTCCTCTACTTCTCTGTATCTTTCCCTCCCCTTCATTAAAAACCCAAGTACAAAGCATTTAAAATCTCTGAATCAAGAGTTTAAAGGTATTTGCAGTGTGCATACAAATGGTCTTCAATACCACCCAATAAAACAAGATGTTAATCCTAAGATACTTAGATCACAGGCTCTAAATTTAATTGAACTTACTAGTTTTTTATTTCAGTCTGTATTAAATTATGTAAGAAAGTATATCATCAACATTTAAAAACAAAAACAATCCATTTTATAGGCATTAGACCCAACAAGACAAGTTTATATAGCATTACTATTACCTTCTCATTTAGTTACCTTTATTTCTTTACAGAGCACACTCTCTTCTTCTTCATGAATATAAAATTTCACAGTATTTTTCTGGACATCTTTCATGATTTTAACCAAACTGTTAAATACTTCAGGTTCTAACTGGCTTATAAAATTTGAAAGAGCTGGTTGGGCAGAAATGTTTACATCACTGGGCGATTTTGTTGTTTCTTTTTCTACTGGTTCCCGGACAATATCACCAGGTACAGTATGGTCAGAAGTCACCATTAGCTCTGTGGCATGGTGTGGCTGGTTCACTTCTACTTCGGTTAAACCCAAAGATGAAGAGGAATGCTGCTCACTGGAGTTGGTGTCTTTCAAAGGATCACTACAAAGTGGCTCAAGGAGCTGTTTATTGTTGAAGTCACTTGAGGAAATTGGGATGACAGGCTTTCCCAGAGGATTCAATGCTATCTTAGTACCAGAATCATTAGGACTGACTGGTGGCAAATTCCCACCCTTGGCTGATGCTTTGATAATAATAGTATTTAGTTTCTCATGCAAGCCATCTACAAACTCCTGTACACCAGCTTTGGAAGTCTTAGAATATATGAACTCAGAAAGCCGTTTCATCTTCTCTTGTGTTGAAAAAATAGGTGTGGAAATTCTACTGACATATGAAACATTCTTTTGCTTCAAAATCTCTTCTATCTTCCTAGAAAAGAGACTGTACTCTCCTAACACTGTCCTCTCTGTGGTTTCACTCATTGTTGGTGGCTCTGCTGCTGGCACACACTGCTCCTCCACTGTCACCACCTGACCTGTCAACACGTCATCCTCAGTGGTGCCCTTTAGTGTGTCTGTAAATGGAGAGGATGGAAACTGGTAATCAGAACTTCTCTGTCTACTTATTACCCGGGGGTCGTTAGGAAAGGCCTCCTGTGGTTGCAGACACACCAGTTGTTCTTCTGGTGATTTCATACCTATATAGGAAGAGTTCATTATTATAACAGCAATCCAAAAAAATAACACCTGAAAACACAAACTCATAAATAGGAATGTCAGATCAAAGCATATACTTAGAATTAATTACGTACTGGAATGTAGAATAAGAATCTCAAATAATGATGTGAACCCTATTTTCTAAGTGCCCTATCTATGGCTGGTCTTTGGATTTAGGTAGCTAGAGTGACAAGTTTGGATGTTATTTTCCTTGATTCCTTTTGAAGTGTTTGAACAAATGCCAGTTTGGAACTGGCAACAATACAAATTAAGTCATTTGCTTATTTCTGCTTCTCGGATCAGGAAAAGAAAGGCTCAAGAATATGGAAGAGGACATATTTCATATCTGCATTAACAGTTACACTCTTGAGATGAAGAGGTCATTCAGCTAACTACTGATTTTAATGGAACCATAACTCTGACTTTTGACAACCAGCACAATCCACAGATTATACTTTTTTCCCCAGAAATTCTAAATTCAAAACACAATATGGTTTTAAAACTACAGTTCAAAACAGACACCCTAAGTCCTTTTTTAAAAGGGGAAAATATGTTTAACAGCAATTTATAGTAATAATATTTTTAGGAAAAGAAAAAACAATCTTTGCCTAGATGATATTATACAATTTTATTTTTAATTTTCTTAGATCTTAGCAAATATTCCCCAACAAATTGCTGTTGTAGTCTACAAAATGGTACCTCCATACGAAGAAGTGCAGGCACAAGTGTAGTCTTCAAAACCACGGTACTTTAAAGATATAGTGAATTCCCTATTCAAGTTTGCACCTAGGTGTGGCTGCATGCCCTCTCCACACACATTCAGTTTGGGTTTCCTCATATTCACACTTTTCTAAGGGCTTTAACAGCATCAGCAGCTGTCAGCTTGTGACATTTTTCCACCAATCTTGGTATTTACCATGAGCCACTCCACCCATTAACTACTGCACAGACACCTGTCAGCAAGACCACAACAGGTCTATAGGTAGAAGGGGAACAAAATAACCAATGCACCAAGATAAGAAAACTATATGAAACTGGAAACCAGAAAATTCAAGTTCCATAAAATAACTCAGGAATACAAAACATCCTTCTTAAATTTGCAACATGGGGTTTAGTACACACACAAAATACATTTTAAATTCTATCTTACATAACAAACGGGTTGCAGAAGACTACCTATAATTTTTAAATTTCTGATTATGTATTATTTCAAGTGAAATAACCTGCTTCCCAAAATGTACAGCTGTAGTTCAAACCAATAAGCTTACACTTGAAGGGCTATGGATAAAAGGAATTTTTTTCTAAAGTGGAACAGAGCTTTAGGGGCGCCTGGGTAGCTCAGTTGGTTAAGCGTCTGACTTTGGAGCAGGTCACGATCTCGCAGTTCGTGGGTTCAAGCTTCACGTGCTTGTGCTGTGAAGCACAAGCTTCAAGCTGTTCAGCTTCTGTGCTGACAGCTCAGAGCCTGGAGCCTGCTTCAGATTCTGTGTCTCCCTCCCTCTCTCTCTGCCCCTCCCCTGTTTATGCATGCTCTCTCTCAAAAATAAATAAATAAACTTTAAAACAACAACAATAACAACAACAACAACTCTAAGGTCCCCTTAGTGGCTCAGTCAGTTTAAGCGTCCAACCTTGGCTCAGGTCATGATCTTGTGGTTCATGAGTTCAAGCCCCACATCAAGTTCTCTGCTGTCAGCACGGAGCTTGCTTCAGATACTCTGTCTCCCTCCCTCTCTGCCCCTCCTCTGTGCACATGTGCTCACACCCCCCTCAAAAATAAATATTAAGAAAAAAACCCCTCTAAACAAACCCTGCTTAAAAATGCAAATTATCATCACCTAATTCTATTTTGCACAAATTTCCCCTATATGATTCTAATTACTAACACTGACTTTATTATTTTAAAAAATGTCTTCATCAGTAAATGATTTAAAAGAAAAACACACAGATATCAAGAATAATGCATGTTTTCTACTGACATTCAAGCAATGCAGGATTTTAAGTGTGAGTAGTGAGTTCTCTAAAGGCAGCATCATTCAGGTATTTACACTATTAAACACAAAATATAAAGATGGGTATGCCAAATAAGAGGACTGCAGATGCTGAGGGAGCATGGTGAAGCATAAACAAGATGCCCTGCTGCTTCTAATAAGAAAGAATTACTGACAGATAGAAAATAGATGAATTCCAGACATAATGTTGAGTGAAAGAGCCAAAAACAAAACAGGACATGTGTAGGTTCCATTTACCTTAATTAAGAACAGGTAAAAATAATCTATTGTGAAAGAAATCGGATTAGTGGTTACTGTTGGGTCAGGGAGAGTACTGACTGGAAGCATACAAAAGAAAACCTGGGGTGCTGGAAATGGTCTACATCTCAATTTGGATACAGGTAACATAAGTGTATGCACATGTAACAATCCATCGAGCTGTGCACTAAAGATTTATGCACTTTATGTCATAGATCTGTTATTCCTGTTTTGCTTTTTGGGGTCATCTTTTCCTAGGACAAAGACGTCCTTGAAGAAAACTATTCAATCTTTTTCTAATCCCAAAGAGAGGAAAACCATAAAGATCTACTAAAATTAAAAGTCACTTGGCTTTTCTTCAAAATTAAGAAAAAACAAAAACAAAAAAACAAACCACCACTGAAGATTTCTGAAAGAGTAAGACACAACGAAATGGAAACAAAAAAGTCCGACCACCAAACTGAAAGCAAGAAAACAATGCCTATGCCCATCTGCAGAGATGTTCAATTGACTGATCTCAGACAAAAGAATAGGTCTTCTAGGAACCAATGGCAACTAGCTAATCAGCAACATCTGTAACTGTTTCTGGAATCCCAAAGTTTCCTAATCTCTTAATTACACTGTCTTATTTAAATAATTAGAAGAAGAACTGGGTCAAAAAATTCAAGATTAGGAATAATGTACCTAAAAGATAAATGTCTTAATCCTAGTAGTTTTTAAACTTAAAGAAACTTGAAGACTGCTTCTCACAGGATATTCTGCAGGAACAGATTAAGAAAAATATTCCAGTCTTCTGAAGTCGTCCTATCAGATAGAATCACACTGTAGGTGAAGAAAACTTAACCTCTAAGAATGATTCAGTGACTTCTTTGAACACATTCTTTGTATAAGAATATTTGATACAAATCAAATGATTTAAATGCAAATATGAGATTGTCCAAATTTTCTGTCATTAACAGAACTTAATATGATGCCCTATTGATGGAGAACCAGAAATGCAAGTAGCAATTCTGAAGAAGGGCACATTGGGAAGAAAAGCAAAGGGAGCCTTCTCACCTGGTGTCTGTTTCTCACCATGTTTCCCCAGCTGGTCTTCTGGGCTTCTTGCATTCCCTCCTGAGGGAAAGCATCCATTAGATTTGTAGACTCTCTTCAGATATTGGTGATACCTATTAAGCACCTTTCAGACAACCCCAAATGCTAACAAATCCAAGTATTCCACCTTTTGCCTAAAATAATCCAGAAGGGTCATTCAGAAATAGCAAGGTGTTTCCCTTTCCGTTCAGGTGATGATAGAATATCAACACCTAGATGCTGTGCCTTCAAATGGCTCTGAACATCAACTATGAAGGTGCCTAAATGAGGAATGGTTAGGATAATCATCTTGAACTGCCTACTTTCTTATTGTTCCTCCTACTCAAGCCGATATCTCCAGCTCCTAAGTATCAGCTACCTCTCTACCATCACTCCTGAGGCTCTTGCCCCCTCTGGTAAGGTACTAAGTAGAGAATGTGCTAAAGCCCATGGAAACTCATCAAGTTTTAGAAATTCTTCTCAGAGTCCTTGGAGGCCTTAGTAGCTTCTGGGTCACAAGCCAGTCTACTTACTTTTTAGCAAAAAGTTATTTGTTTTTTCTTTTTAAAGTTTATATAAAGGTCTAGGAATGGAAAAGATGTGCCCTGGGAATATTTCCAAAAATGCTTAGCTTACAAAGATGAGTAAGAACTTGGAATATTAAGAGTATGTATATATGTGTGTATATATGCATGTGTTTGCACAGAGAAATTAGAATACTGCAAAATGATCTTTCAACATTTGCTAACCTACATGGTTCAATAAGCTTTCTAGGGATTTTTGCATTTGATAATTTTAGGCCATTCTCTACAATGACCTAATTTCTCTAGGATAATCTAATATTAAGAAATTTCTTTCAAACAGATGAACCTCAACATGCCCACTTCTCAGATGATAGCTTGTTACAGTGAAGTCTGCTCTAATAATTTGAGAAGATAGTATTTAATCCGCTACCCCAAAGACCATCATTTCATCTCTGTCACTAGCTCACCTTATCAGAAACTCCATTTCTGTCAACAATTTTCATTTGGAAGTCTGCATACTAACAACTCCATAGGAAGAGTAAGTATGTTTTAAATCCTTCTGATTTTATAGGCTGTTTTGCACATACTTGCTGATACTGACCAAAAACAGCAACACTCAATAATGAACAATTACATTGTTCAAAATAAGATACCAAGATGTCAGAGCCAAGTAAGATGAACCACCTAGTGACCCAAGAATGGAATCTAGAAAAGATGAAACCCATCAGGAAACTGGTCCCTAAGTAAAACCAAGCAAACCTAAGTCTCAGTATACTTGTTCTTACCTGTAATTGGAATCAGTTTCCAATGTATTTCAGTCTCTTCAACATCATTTGACTTAGATTGTCTGCGGAATCCATGTTCAATGGGAACAGTGGGACACAAACTGCAATCTTCAAAATTATTCATGCTAATTAAATTTGGATCCTAAAAATTAGAGTACATATTCAATAGCTTTCTTTTCAATTAATTTTTATGTCAAGAATAAACAACTATTTTTTCTTTCTTTCTCTCTCTCTTTTTTAAAATAGGCTCCACGCCCAACGTGGGGCTTGAACTCGCAACTCAAGATCAAGAGTTGCATGCTCCACCAACTGAGCCAGGCAGTGCGCCCCTAAACAACTATTTTTTAATAGCAAATCCACAAGCTTCAATCTAAACATTTTTTAATAGCAAATCCACAAGCTTCAATCTAAACATTTTTTAATAGCAAATCCACAAGCTTCAATCTAAACATTACAAATGAGTAAGATCAACATGACAAAGTTGTAACTCTCTAGTCTTAAATTTAAACATAATTTTTTCCCTCAAAACATAATTTGATGTTGATTTAGAGCAGAGGTTGGTAAGCTTCTTTGGTAAAGCACCAAATATTTTAGGCCTTGTGGGCCAGATACTCAGCTCTGCCACTGTAGTGCAAAAGCAGCCAGAGGCAATACCTAAGCACATGAGCATGGCTGTATTCCACAAAAAAATTTAGTTACAAAAACAGGCAATGGGCTGATGCTGCCATTGACCTGATTTAGAGTATTAAATATGTCAAGCAATGTTAAGAATTTAAGTTACATAAGTTACATACTTCCCCAAGTGGTCTCCTGCCATCAACCTCCTCTTAAAAAAAAAAAAAAAATATCCTAAAACTGCATGGAGAAAGCCTGGGGACATGCATACAACTTTTATTCAAAGACAGGGAAGAAATACAGGAGGAAAGAGGAAATTAGAAATAAGCCAGTAGGAACATGGTCCTATCCTATTATTATTATTCCCCAGAGATACAACCCCTTCTTGGAGGAGATAAGGTTACTTCTCAGCTAGAGATCAGTACTCTCTAAGCCTGTATCATAAACAAACTGGATGTCCTGTCAAGCAATGCTGAGTCACTTCAGAGGTAATCCTAAAGGACACTCACTTTCCATTCCTATTTGCATGAAAAATACAAAGTACCTAGTCTTGTTTGTGACACTGATGTACAGGCTGTGGTCACCTCATCTGCCTCACTTTCGGATTCTGGTACTGCCAGTAGAAAACTAATCTTTTGAGGATTCAACTTTATATATAAGCCTATATACATGATTGTCTAAGCAGGAAGGAAAACAACTACATCTACATTTATCCCTCTGTAACAAGGATAACTTAGAAATACTATCCTGGATACTTTCATTGTAAATGTGTAATTTCTTTTTGAAACGGGGAAAAAAAACATTGAAACACAACTACATCCTCTTTCAGACACACATTCACAAAAGCAACAAAGGTAATCAAAAGACATATGCTTACTTCTTTCAAATGTAGTTTATGGTCAGTGCCTACTTCACTGGTAGAAACAGCAACAGGATACTTTAACAATGATGTATCAATTTCTAACAATGGGCTCTGAGTACCCTTAAAATGCACATTTTCAATTTTTGCACAAGTAGGCTGCTCATATTCTTTCTTATCTGCGGGAGAGTTCAACTCATACTCATGCTTTTGTCTCAACTCTTCATAGGCATCATCAGTGTTCAATCCTAAGGCTTTGTTGACTGTGTCTGTCAAGGATGCATCAGAATGACGTGCATTTGCTAGTGTTTCTGATAGCCAGTTAAACAGCCGATGGATGTCAGCAACACCGGAGTTAGAGGTATCTTGCTGCTGAGGTCTCAAATCAGCATCATGCCCAAGAGAGCCAATAGGCTGCAGAGACTCTGAAGGGAAAGAGAAAGAAAAACCATCTTTCAAAGTTAAGTTTGGAATGGTAGCATAAAAATTTAAAAAGTCAAGTATATTTAAAAATTATCATAAGACATTTGTGGGCAGGAATTCAATCAAACCACTGGCTTAGACTGTATAAGAATATCCATCCCTTTCTTTACAGATATGACAGGTTCTAAAATTTTGCACAAAACTAAAATTTCCCATAAATGAAAGCTTATTTTCATAATTTGAAAACTGTATTAATGGAGAAATGAGCTCAGACATGCTGGTAGTATGAATAATATATATTAATACCTGTACTGTATTCACCTTAAACTCTATTACCAAAACCCCAAAGTCTATCAAGTGACTTGAAAACTATATAAAATATTTGTATACTTGTAATTTTGCAAAATGTTAGGAAGATATGCAGGTTACATTTAAATCTACTAAAAAACAAACCAGGACTATACCTACTAGATTTTGTCTTTAAGATAATGACTGATATTCTTATAATCTAAAACCTTATTTTGAACGACTAGATTACTTAATTTCATAACAAAGCTACAAAATCATCCTGAAGAAATCTACACCAAACCTGCACTAAGAACAAAAAGCAATATGAGAGAAAACATGTTAAGACATGGTTCCAAGCAGATATAAATCTGGGTAATCTGCACAACCATTATATTTAAAGCCTGCAAAAGGAATAGATGTTCAAAAGTCCCATGCTTTTAATGCTAAAGGAGGGTAAAGCCTGAGTAGATGTCATGATTTCCAATTTAGGCAGACAGAGTATATATAGTGTACCATAGTATATATAATGTACCAAAAAAAAAGTTAGAAATAATATAGTATATACTGTATGATTCTAAATATATGAAATTATAAAATTATAGAAGTAGGAAAACTATTATATAGAGACAGAAAGCATTTCAGTGGTAGGGAGGGGTGAGATTACAAAGGAATACAAGGCAACATGTGGGAGTGATGGAAATGTTCTATATATTGGAGTGGTGGTACATAGCTATCAAAACTCATCTTTAAACTGTACACTTAAATGGGTACATTATACATAAATCATACCTCAAAAAGTTAATGTGAAAGAGGGTAGGGAGGTTAGGAGATTACCTCTTATTTTTTTTTTTTTTTTTTTTTTTTTTTAAATTTATTTTTGGGACAGAGAGAGACAGAGCATGAACGGGGGAGGGGCAGAGAGAGAGGGAGACACAGAATCGGAAACAGGCTCCAGGCTCCGAGCCATCAGCCCAGAGCCCGACGCGGGGCTCGAACTCACGGACCGCGAGATCGTGACCTGGCTGAAGTCGGACGCTTAACCGACTGCGCCACCCAGGCGCCCCGGAGATTACCTCTTATTAAATGAGTGGATTCACCATCAAATCAAGGTGAGGGTATTTTAAAAGTTAGAATCCAACCTTTAAATCTCTACTTTCGGAAATCAAAAATTAAAAAATCAAAATGACTAAAAAGAAACACAAATGAGGAACACCTAGAAATACAAGTCTGACTGTCGCTTGTTCCAGTTTAACCTATCTCTTCTCCCTTCTCCCCTGCCCTGCTTCTCCTTCAAGTTATTATAATTAGCATGGCATTCCCACCATTTTATTATTGATAAAGCCTATCACCCACAACTATTTTTTTTACATTTTTAACAAAATTAGTCAATTAACAGCTAAAACAGTACTGAAATTTAAGTATCTTGACCATTATGTGCTCAGTGCTAGGAAACACAGTCAAGTTTAGGAACAATGTTTTAAAGTCAGTCACAAGTAAGTTATGGATTAAACATGGATTAGTGAACTATGTAACTTTAGGGAAAATTATTTAACTTCTCTGAGATGGTTTCCTCATCTGAAAAATAAGAATAATAATGTCTACCACTCAAGAACTGAATGAGTCCATGAATGTAAAGCACCTGGCACATAGTAAGCACTTAATTTTCAAGATACAGGTCAACAGTATGAGTGCAGATCACTAAATGTCAACAGGTTCAGCACAGCGTAAGCTAAAGGAAATGAAAACCTTCAAGGAAAAGAGCCAGAAAGCTAAGGAGGGATCAAGCAAAGATATGAGGCTTGAGATAAATCAAAGATGCTTCATACATGAAGAAAGAAAGAGAAGTAAACTGCTGACCATGACGTATTCTGAGGAGAGAGATGAGCCCTAATCAAAGAACATGTGAAAAAAGAGTGGGAATCATGGTTATTCAGGCTGGACATGCCAGCCTATAAAAAAAGCTTTGAAAGACAAATACAGAAGCTAAGACTGGAAGATGATACTGAAATGAGTGACAGATGCTAGGAAAGCCAGCCAAAGGTAAGAATAAGATGAAAATGTTGGAAAGAAAAAGAACACAAGTCAAGTGAAGAAAGAACACTTGAAAGACTGAAAACAACAGCACTGGCTAAAAAAAACTTTATGCAATGATGGAAATGTCCTCTATCTGTGCTATTTCAATATGGTGGTATGGCTGATGAAATATATCAAGTATAAAGCATGAAATGAATTCTTACTTCATTTCGACTTAAACTTAAATAACAACACGTGGCTAGTGGCTACCATATGTGCAGGAAGAGAAGAATTTAAGGAAAGCAGGTAAGTAAAAAGTAACTGAGGATACAAACACAGATTGCTAGAAGAATAGTACAATAAAGACATTGATTCAAATTAGTTCTGAGACCCACTGAATGCGAACACATACAAGTAAAACAGCTTAGTAAGCAACAGGAATGGAATACTGAGATCTGCCATAATCAATAAGAACAGCAGCAGCATTGCAAAATTCAAAGGTGTCTGAACGCAAGGAACACATTTCATGCTTACTTTAGCAAAGATCTTAAAATTCTAGATGAAAAATGTTTTATATTACTTGCAATACTGAAACACACAGTTTAGGGTCTCTCATTTCTGTCTTTTACTGTCAACTAAAACAAAATAAAGAAAAATATAAAAAAAAAAAAAGAGAAGCCAAACATATTACTAGGCTCCTGGAGTGGAAAAAAAATGTGTATGCATCAAAGAAACTTAATTTTAAAGCTCAGAAGGTTCCTTTCATTAAGCAACATGCTAAAAGAACCCAATATTCAATGTACTTTTCCAATTATACAATTAAAGGGATATAAAAGGACAAGAACTCCAATTAATAGAATAAGAGCTACGCATACTTTATTTTCCTCCTATCGGCCTAAGCTACACAATTCAGAAACCTGATGTCCTAAGGCAGTAGTTGGCAAATATTTTTTGTAAAGAACCAGACAATAAATATTTTAGGGTTCATGGGCCAAGCAGTCTCTGTCTCAACTCTGCCATTATAGCGTGAAAGCAGCCATATACACATAAATAAGCGTGGTTGTAGTCCATTGAAACTTTCTTTCCAAAAACAGGGGACAGGCTGGATTGGCTCTCAGGCTGTAATTTGCAGACCCCTGTACTAGGGGAAAGGACAGAACTACTTTAGTTTTGGTTGTTATTTTTATACTATATAAAAGCAACCTGATATTTTTACCTTCATATAGATGGCAATTTTCAGATAAATTACTGGTTTTGGCGAGCTTTCTCATATTTTCAGGTAGATCCTCAAGCTTCCTCTTCAAGACAGTTTTGCTTCTCATATCTTCTGTGTCTGAGTCCCCACCCACATTTTTTTTCCTACACTGAATTAAATTAATCAATTCTTTGACTCTATCCTTATCATAATCCAAAGAATGAGAGGACTTGTGCTTTCTAGGTATAATAGTTTCACCCCTTGAGTTATTTCGTTTTCCAAATTTCATTTTTGTACCATTCATTTCTTCTTCTTGGCCTTCATAATCTGAAAGTGGACTGAACTGTTGAAGTTTTCTATTTTCTTCAAAAAGCTCTTTTAATTTACAAATTGGTAACTGATACATTTCAGGCCGAAAAATATAGGCATGCAAACAATTATCAATATGGGATTTATTTTTTGGAGCTGAGTATAAGAATTTTTTATCATCTAATCGTGAATCGTATGGAAACATGATAAACTCTCGTTTACCTGAACCAAAACCTCGCTTAAAAAATTCATTTACATACTTTTCAACAACAGAATGAAAATTTATAGTATTCATATTTTTGAATTCCTTTCGACACTGAATCAAAGCAAACTGTAAAAACTGAGTTATTTTTAATACATCTGTCATGCTCTCATGTCTCTTCTGTGGTGCTGCATTAGTTGAACCTTTTTGTGCTGTAAACAAACAAAAAAGCAAACTATGTTAGCAAGCAATAAATTAATCAAATACAGATCTATATGTTGTCAGAGAAATGCATTCATTCATACATTAATGATGAACCAAACTAGAAGCATGTACCCTAGTACATATATGTAATACAGAAATAGATGAATAGCGTGCTTCTAAAAACAGGCCAATAAGAAATTAAAACTAAAACAAAATTGCAGAACATATCTGTAAAGGGAAAAACCCACTCATTGAAGATCTTCTTCATTTCCCATTGTCCCTAGGCAATTCAACTGATGGCAAGCAAAATGTAAGGAGAAATAAAGAAGCAGGGCAAGATATGAGGCTCCTAGCAAGAGTCCTGCAACCGATAGCAATGTCACTCTTTCCTGCTATACTGTAACAACTTTAACTACACATAAATGTTCTACCCCCATAAGCAGATATGCAGGCACCAAGTGGCTACAATTGAAAATGTCATTCTTGGGGCGCCTGGATGGCTCAGTCAGTTGAACGTCTGACTTTGGCTCAGGTCATGATCTCACAGTTCATGGTTTTGAGCCCCGCATCAGGCTCTGTGCTGACAGCTTAGAACCTGGAGCCTGCTTCAGATTCTGTATCTTCCTCCTCTCTCTGCCCCTCCCCTGTTCACGCTGTCTCTCTCTCTCTCAAAAATAAATAAACGTTTTAAAAAAAGAAAAGAAAAGAAAAGAAAAGAAAAGAAAAGAAAAGAAAAGAAAATGACATTCTTAATCTAACAGTGAAACCCATTAGTGGGACTTTTACCTTAATATAGCATTTAAGTATGTTCTTAGAAACAGTGAATAGCAAATTTTCTCTAACCTCAGTGTGAAAAATAGAACAAACTGAGGGCTGCTGGAGGGGAGGTTGGTGGAGAAATGGGCTAAAGGGGTGATGGGCATTAAGGAGGGCACTTTTTGGGATGAGCACTGTGTGTCATATTTAAGAGATGAATCCCTGGGTTCTACTAATCCTGAAGCCAAGACTATACTGTATGTTAACTAAGTTCAATTAAAAAAAAAAAAAAAAAAAAATCAGTGTGAAAAGCTTTTATAATTTTAAATGGCATAAATTTAACCTAGCACATGATTCTTTTATTGTTACTAAAATCTGGATGCAAAATTGAACTAAGATAAAAATATAAAACCCAAAAATCTAAGCTGTGGTATTTTAATAATTACAGCCCATGTTTATTTAGTGAAAATACTGATAACAACCAAATAATTTTTAATAGTTAAAAAAAAAAACCCATGTCATATATAATGTGTTTTATTTTGCTAAGACCTCTTAATATTCCCAGTATTTCCCAAAATGTAAGAAACAAAATATTTGGAAAATTTCAATAAAATGTAAGTATCTATAAGTAACTAGATTTAGATACTCAAAGAACTTACAAGTAACTATGCCTCTAGGTTCTTGAAATAGAAATAAAGCATGCAGGACTCGAGACTTGGCAGTCTGATGTTCTAAAAAAAAAAAAAAAACAAAAAAACCAGAAGCCAAATTGATTAGCAATATGTTTTAACTAAAAATTTTAGAAAGAACTGTAAAAATTAAAGAGATCACCTACCATATGGAGAAACCATTTGACAAGGAGAGAGAAGAAATAGGTATCCTCGGTCTCCCAAAGGTTTAACAAGAACCTGCATTTTTGGAAGAGGGAACAAGTTGCATCTGTTTTATTATTACTCATAAGGCAAAGACATAGCAATTTCTACTAATTATAAAGAAAACAATAAGTTATTGATCATCTTTCTTTAGGAAAAATAATTCTACTAAATTAAAAGCTCTACTCTCTGATTAACAGAATTCCAATCGAATAAAAATTACTTAGTTCTCAGAATGAAAACAAGAAATTACTACTGAAAGAATTCCTCTAATTAACTGTGAAACCAACTTGCTGATTTTTCCTTGAAGTTAAAATGCAAGGACCAAACTAAAGACTTCAAATATCTTCCTCAGCAATTCAAAAGACCTATTATTAGTTGCCAAGGCAGTGTGTTGGATGTTGGGGGTATAAAACAACTACAGCACAAACATTGCCTTTCTGTGACTACAGGCTAACCTCAAATGAAATGTGTTGCTATAATCTAATGTTTTCACATAAAGAACACATTTCACATCTAAGTCAATTTCCCTTGCCAGAAGTAACTTCAAAGATAAGCAACACAAGAGCCTTGAGAGTAATTTATAATTGGATGGAGAGAGTAACACAAGAAATGTCAATAATTAGTCAAGATAGAAAAGTTCTCGAAAAGATTTATAAAACAACAGAGAAAAACTATAATTTATTTATGGTTAGAAGAGATGCCAAGAGCATACTTAAGTTGGATGTTGAAGGATGGGAATATTGCCAAGAGCCTGAGATTATGGGAAGAACATTTCAATAGAGGCAACATCATGAACAAAGGCAGAATTATAATTGATGAACAGTTTGCAGGCATCAGAGTACTTATGACTGGGAAAAGGGTAATGACAGATTATGACAAACACACAAATCTAGAAGAAAAGATCACTGGCTCATTTGTAAAAAGACAAGGATGCCAAGTTAGCCAGGAATACCCTCAAGAATATATCCTTTTGAACGGGAGTTCAAAAAACAACAAAAACTCAACAGCACTGTGCAGGAGGGGGAAGAAAACAATGTAATGCAAAGAAACTTCAGGAGCTATTGTAATTGTTCACAATACATTTTAAAGAAAGGGGAAGTAAAGGAAGAATTAAGCATGACAGTTGCACACAAACGAACTCCGGGCTCTGAAAGGAAATGTGTGCTACCTAAATTTGTATTGTAAATTTGTAACTATTCCAGTAAACAGTCTGTGTAAGAACGCAAATTTAAAGGACAAAAAGTAACTGCTATCAATTTACATTTAATAAAACAGTGGCTTAGGGGAGCTTGGGTGGCTCAGTCGATTTAAGTGACCGACTCTTGGTTTCAACTCAGGTCATGATCTCACAGTTTCCTAAGTTGGAGCCCTGCCTGACAGCACAGAGCCTGCTTGGGATTTTCTCGCTCCTTCTCTTTCTCTGTCACTCCCCCACTTGCACTGTCTGAGTCTCTCTCAAAATAAATAAATAAACTTCAAAAAAAATGTTTTTTAAATAAAATAAAAAATAAAAATACCGTTTGAATAGCCAAAAGTAAGGTGGAAAATGTACCTGCAAAATTTTTGTTTCAGATTCAACCACTTTTGTCCAAAAATGTTTTATACATCCTATATATTTCTGTTAACATTTTACCCAACTCCGGGTTTGTCAGAACAGGAAGCTGGGAAGCATGAGTAAGATTTTCATGTTTTGTGGTAACTAAGGAGAACCATTCTTTTTAATGTCTCACCCCACTCCAAGTACCAGGTTTTTAAAAATTCCATTGGCTCTGTGGCATAAAGACCCTCCTTGTCTTTTAAGGGGCTTCAATGTCCCCAGAGTCTCATGGAGCACAGGCACTCTATACCCAGCAACACCACTCAAGCAGACAGAGGCCCTAACAGTAGTATTTTTGCCCTTTAGCTCCAAGAAATACTTTAAATGCTATAGGAAAGCAAACACCTGTTAACTAGGTTCTCCTACTACCTCGATTACACCTTATTGTTTTCTTCCCCTCAGAAAACAATATTAACCCAGTCATTAATTTTTATTACTCAATTCTACTATTTTGACTTTCCATATAAATATTAAAGGTAACATGGTACAAAAACAAAAATGTGTTGGGGCGCCTGGATGTCTCAGTCGGTGGAGCATGTGACTCTTGATCTCAGGGTTGTGAGTTCGAGCCCTATGTTGGATGTGGAGATTACCTAAAAAGAAAATCTTTAAAAACACACAAACACACAAACAAACAAACAAAAGTGTGTTAATAATATAAAACATCAAGCTCACAACCTAGGAGGAAATAAGCTACCCTAAGTGAGATTTAGCAGAAACAAGAGATTCAAACGGCCAAGGGCTTCAAAGTGGAATAACAAATGTAATATATAACACAGGTATGAGATGCTTAAAGAAATAACTGATAGAACTGAAAACATTCACATAAAAATTGGTACACAGATGTTCATAGCAGCTTATTCATAACAAAGAATAGAAACAATTGACAAAATGTGGTATTATCCATACAATGAAATACTGTTCAGCCATAAAAAGGAATGAAGTACTGACATGCTACAACATGGATGAGCCTTAAAAACATTACGTTGAGTGAGGGGTGCTTGGGTGTCTCAGTTGGTTAAGCATCCCCGACTTCAGCTCGGGTCATGATCTCGTTGCGCATGGGTTCAAGCCCTACGTCGGGCTCTGTGCTGACAGCTCAGAGCCTGGAGCCTGCTTCGGATTCTGTGTCTTCCTCTCTCTCTCCCCCTCCCCTGCTCAACTCTCTCAAAAATAAATAAACATTAAAAAAAATTTTTTTTAATTATGCTGAGTGAAAGAAGCAATGCACTAAAGGCCACATACTGCATGATTCCATTTATATAAAATGTCTGGAATAGACAAATCCATAAGGACAGAAGTAGATTCATAGTGGGATTGGAGGAGGAAAAAATACAGAATATATGGTTACCAGGTATGAGGTTTCTTTTCTTTCTAGGGTGATAAAAATGTTCTGAAATTGGATAGTGATGATGGCTACACAACACTGTGAATCTACTAAACATCACTGAAAAGGTATACACTTAAAAATGGCTAGGCATGGGGCACCTGGGTGACTCAGTTGGTTGAGCATCTGGTTCTTGATATAGGCTCAAATTGTGATCTTGTGGTTGTGGGATTGAGCCCCGTGTTGGGCTCTGTGTTGAGCATGGAGCCTGTTTAAGATTCTCTCTCTCCCTCTCTGCCTCTCTCCTGCTCACACCCTCTCTCTCAAAATAAATAAACAAACATCAGTCAGTTGAGCATCCAACTCTTGATTTTGGCTCATGTCATGATCCCAGGGCCGCGGGATCGAGCCCCATGTTGGGCTCCACGCTGAGTATGAAGCCTGCTTAAGATTCTCTCTGTCCCTCTCCCTCACTCACATTCTCTCTAAAAAATAATAATAAAAATAGAAATGGCTAAAATGAAGCTTATTTCAATATACCTCCTGAATATCAGAATAGAACCTCCATGTCCTCAATAAGTATTTCTAAAAAATATTAACAAGAATCTATTTAAAAAGAAAAAAAAAACGACCAGGCAGGTCTTAAAAATAAGCAAATACAACTTTTAAGAAATCAAAAGTATTATGTGAAATTGGAAACTCAACGAATGGATTAAATAACAAACCAGACACAGCTAAAGACAGAATTTGTAAACTAGAGGGTAACTATGATGAAATCACTCAGAATGAAGCAGAGAAACAAGTAGATGTAAAACACAAGAGAAGTTCACAGACATCAAGAACATAATGAAAAGACCTGACATAGGATGCTCTAGGTTCCTAGAAAAAAAGTCTACAAAGAATGAAGGAGAAGTATAATCAGAAAGATAATGACTGTATTATAGAAATGCATCTATAAATCCAGATATCAAATTATACCAAGGTGGATAAATAAGAAATCTATACCTAGATATAGAGTTGAAAAACACCAAAGACAAAGATTAAAAAAGCAACCAGAAAAAAATGACGACCTACATAGGAACAATAATTAGACTAAGAACTGACCTCTCAACAAAAATAGAAGCCAGAAGATATTGTAATATAGTCAAAGCACTAAGAGGAAATAGCTGTCAACCCAGAATTGTGTACCCAGAATCTAACAAAGAATACACTTTTTTTGGCAAATCTACAGAGCATCTACAGGGCATGTTCAAAAATTGACCACAAAGTTGGCTTTAGATCAAGTATCAATACATTTCAAATAATCACCACCTGTTTTGATTATAACAATTAAATGGGGAAAAAAAAAGACAAAAGTATTCTTATATATTTGGAAATTTAAAAACAATCCTCTACATCACGTATCAAAATAGAAAATCATAATGAAAACTAAAAAGTACTTAGAACTGAATGATAATGAAAATCCTACATATTAAAAGTTGTGGAATGCAACTAAAAGAGTACTTGCATTGACCATTTTTCCAACTTAAGAAAGCAGAAATAAAATGAACCTCCCAAAAGTTGAAATTAATAGAACAGCTAAAATTAGGAAAAGAGTAAAACAAAGATATAACAGAAGGTTAAAACCATAATTTGGTTAAGATTAAAAAACACACAAACCCCTGGTGAAAGTGACTAATAAGGGAAGGCATAATGAAAATATTATCACATTATAATGCTCACAGCAGCTATTAATAGACTATTTAAATGACTATATTGCAATAAACTCAAAAACATAGAAAAAATGGACAAATTCCTAAAAAACAAACAAAACCATAATATATCTAAACTGACATAAGAATAGAAAACCTGAGAAGTTTAACTATTAAATTGAATCAGTACTTTAAAATCATCCAGAAAAACGAAGGCAGTTTTGTAATTAAGTGCTAGCCAACATCCAAAGAACAGATTATTCTAATCATATGTACAAACATCTCTTACAAAATGAGGAATACTATTCAACTCAATTCTGAGAAGCTAGTGTAACTTTTAAGTTTTTATTTATTTTGAGAGAAAGTGTGTGTGTGCACTAGCAGGGAAGGGGCAAAGAGAGAGGGAGAGAGAATTCCAAGCAGGCTCTGTGCTGTCAGTGTAGACCTTGATGCAGGGCTCAATCTCACCAGGAGATCATGACCTGAGCCAAGATCAAAAGTTGGACATTTAACTGACTGAACCATCCAGGTGCCCACTAGTATAACTTTGATACAAAAACTAGACAAGAACAAGATTGCTGGTCAATCTAACTTATCACAGATACAAAATTTTTCAACAAAACATTCACAGATCAAACCATACATTACAAAAAAAAAAAAAAAAAAAGTGAAGTTGGTGTTCTTAACTAGCAATACAAACATAGTTAAATACTGGCAAAAGATAAATGTAATTCATCTTCTAAGTCTACAGAATAAATATTACATGTGATAGTTAATTTTGTGTGTCAACATGACTGGGCCACAGGGTGTCCAGATATTTGGTCAAACTCTATTCTGGCTGTTTCTGAGAATATTTTTGGATGACTTTAACACATAAGCTTTCCTGATTCTCCAGCTTGGTGACTGCAAATTTTGGAATTTTATGGGCTCCATAACTGTGTGAGCCAATTCTTTATAATAAATCTCTTTCTATATATGTACATCCTATTAGTTCTGTTCCTCTGGAGAACCCTAATACACCTTGTTACCAACTTGATAAAAGCCAAAAACAAAAACAACAACAAAAAATGAAAAAAGCATTAAAAAAAATTCAAAACCCATAGTGGTTAAAATAATGAAGGAAATTTTTAAACTGATAAAGGTATCTATGAAAAATCTACTACAAACTTCCTACCTAATGGTTCATGTTAGACATGTTCTTTTTAAAATCAAAGACCAGAGAATGCCTCCAACTACCACTTTTATTCAACATTGTACTGGAGATCCTAGATTACACAGTAATACTAATACAAGAAAGAGAAATACAAAGCTTGAAGACTAGAAAGGAAAAAAAACTAATGTTGCTTCCAGATAATAAAATCTATATAGCAATCTCAAACAATGTACAAAAAATAAATTATTCAAATTTCATACTCTGATCTAACATATAATTAATACATAAATATCAATTACATTTTTATATACACAACAAACAGAAAATGTACTGAAATGGAAAATACTGTTTACAATCACACCAAAAACAATTAAATGGCTGGGGATAAACCAAACAAAAAATAAGCAAGACATGTACCCAGAAAATTATAAAGCTCTACTAAAAGAATACCCTAAAAGAGTAAAGAGATAATCCTGTTCATGGATAAGACAGTAACATAAAACACATCAATTCTCTCAAATTTCATCTATAGATTAAAAAAATCTCAATAGGGCTTTTTTTTTGGGGGGGGGGGGGGGGAGGCACCTTAAAAGCTGATTCTAACATTTTTTGCATAAAGCAAAGCTGAGGGGAGCCTAAGTAGCTCACTCAGTTGAGCAACAGACTCCTGATTTCAGCTCATGTCATGATCCCAGAGTCATGGGATCCCACATCAGCCCAGAGCCTGCTTAGGATTCTCTCTAAAATGAAAAAAAAAAAAATTAAAGAAAGAAAAAAGCAAAGCTGATATTTAAATATTTGAAAAAAAGTTCCATCTCAAATAGCAAAACAGTTCCCAAAAGAGGCAGTTGACTCTACCTCATATCAAGGCTTCTCGGTGGAGAAATGTTTCAGGAACAATTTGGTATTCATATTGGGGGAAAAAAATGAATACTGGATTCCTATATTATATCACACAAAAACAAAACAAGCAAAAACCTATTTATTTATTTAAAGACCTAGGTGCCAAAGGCAAAATCATAACATACTCAGAAGAAAACACAGGGGCAATACCTGTAAGATCTAGGGGGTAAGGAAAGATTTCTTAAAGTCACAAACAGTGCTTAACATTCAGGCAGATAAATTTAAACACACTGAAGTTAGGAACATCTGTTCTTCAAAAAACACCAGGAATAAAGTGAAAAGGCAAGCATAGATTATGAAAAAAAAAATTCTAGCACGCATAGCTCAGTATTAGGACCCAAAAATGTATTAAAAATTCCTCTAATAAGTAAGAAAACACAAGGCAGGGGCACCTGGGTGGCTCAGTCAGTTAAGCATCTGACTTTGGCTCAGGTCATGATCTCAAGGGTTGTGGGTTGGAGCCCCACATCAGGTTCTGTGCTGACAGCTCAGAGCCTGGAGCCAGCTTTGGATTCTGTGTCTCCCTCTCTCTCTGCCCCTCCCCTGCTTGCTCTCTCTCTCTCTCTCTCTCAAAAATAAACATTTAAAAAATTTTAAGAAATAAAATAGTAAAAAAAAAATAATAAAATAAAAACACAAAGCAAACAATAGGCAACTGAATATGGAAAGAAATACATTCATAAATGAATGATCAACTCATCATATTTCAGGAAAATACAGGCTAAAATCACAGTACAATATATTTTATACCAACCATACTGGCAAGATTATGCCACAGTCTGACTATACTAATAACCGTGAATTTACGAGAACTTGCTGGTAGTAAGGGATATAAATTGGTACAAATAATTTTTTTAATTGGTACAGATATTTAAAACAATATGACATTATCTTGTAAAGCTAGTCATGTAGAATTACGATTCAATGATTCTACTTATCGATAATAAATCTAATATACTAGATATATACCCAAGAGAAAAAATTTTTGTACATGTCACACTGGGAGATATACAGAAGAGTGTTCACATCAGAAATAACGTTCAAATTTAGTGACATATATCATTTTCCTTTATATTAAGTTAGTTTTAAGAATTACTAACTTATCACCAACCAAAAGAAAGCTCAATATAATTTTACTTATATTACAAATCTCCTTGTGAGGAAATAAAATTTCCCTAATTTCTCTGTGGTCCTCCAAAACTAGCCTTCTGATACACAAAAAAGTAAATATACAGATAGGGAAATGTTTGCATTCACTTCCCCCAGAAATATTTTACTCCTCACATACTTTAGAGCCAATTATCTAAGTAACTGCTCTGATCCAAAAAGATAATTAAATTTCTTATCTCCCTGAGAGTGCCACGTGGGTACACAAGAGGAACAAGAGGTTACAGCACAGATTAGTTCCTATGTTTTAAGTTCCAGAGGGCTGAATGTATCCTGAAGAGATTTTATTCATTTACCACAGTATTGGAGTTAATATTCATCACATTTTCAAGGAGAACTTCCCAGAAGGGGAGGGAGACAGTGGCCTTCTTCCCTTATAAGCAAAGAAAAGTAATTTTTCCTCATCCCTTGCCTGTGGAATATCCAGCCACCTGCACAGGATTAACAGACCTGTCTTTCCTTGGGATGCCCTAAGGCTAAGGACTAGGGGGCAAAGGAAGGCCAATATATTTACTACTGTGAGGTATTCACTAAATCTATCTCTGATTCAGAACATTTAGTGTGCATATTCAAGATAAAACTATTGAGAACTCAACAGTCCCCAATGCATCTCCCATCTTCATTAGAACTATGAAGAAAGTAGCCATAGTTAGAATAATTCCCAATGAGCTTGCAGGAAAAGGGATAGCTATACAAAAATATCTCAACTCCATTAGACTCAAGTAGTATACCCCTGCAGAATGCTCATGCCCTCTAAGACATAGGATCTTACTCTATTTCTTAACCCTGAGAAAACCCAGTCCTCTAAGAATCTAATATAGTACTTGCTCAGGTGAAGAATAAGATACCAGTATCTTCCTATCCCGAGTCTCACTATTAGAATGGAAGATACTGTAATTTTCTGATAAACTCCTCATTGTCAAGATTCTCAATACTCATTCTCTGAAATGGAAGAACTGAACAGATTTGGATAACCCAGTATCTCACCATACCCAAACCTACAATCTGAACTTTCACTTTCTGAACTCAGGAATTAAACAGATTTTGATGTGAGGAATAGTTGTATTAGGCAAGCTTTCAGAAGAAAACAAGAAATGTAAATATAAGAGTATATTCATATGTGGCGAATGTGCATCTGTCCATATGTATGTGTTATAAGATGCCCAGTCCAAAGATTTCCAGCTGGTTAGTCAAAAAATTATTGTTAGATGTCCACCAATTCATAAGTATATAAACTCTGCCTATAAATTTTGTACACAATTTGACTCTGCCACTCTAAACAATGGATGGGTTAAGAAAATAAATATGCATACAACAAAATTCTACATAACCATTAAAAATGCAGTTGCCAGTTCTGAAAATCATTGATAGTAACCTCCATTTGACTACCTGGAAATTGAGGCTCAATAAAATGAGTAAAAAGAAGTTAACTGCTGAAAAGCTTTTATCACATGGCATACCTGTGCAAATTCTTCCCCTACTGAAATGTCTCATCAACATTTAAAAGTGAACTCATCTATCTCAGGTTAACTGAAACCTTGGAATAACCCCTCTCTGTAACCAACTCCTCTCCTTCAGCAGAACTACACATAATAGCATGTATTCATCTTGTTCTTTCCTAACCCCATCACAACTAATGCCTGACCTAAACCCTCAATCTAAACTCAATAAAATCAGTATCTATTATTGGATACTACCTAGTAAACAGCTCTTAAATCAGTCTCTTCTTATATCATTGTTCTTACCTCTCTCCTCTAACCCACTACCACCCTCTAATGTAATGCTACTTTCCTGCCCATCTTGCCTCTTTATTCTCTACAGAGTAACCAAATAAATTTCCCAAACACAGATCTGATCATGTTGTATACACAATCAAAAACACATCCTGCGCTCCCTTTAAAACCAACTGCTCTTAGGATGACACCCAAAATTCCAAACATTTGAACACTGCCTACACAACACCGCAGGACACAGGCCCCACCCCCACAACTTTTCTAGTCTCAAGTCCTACCACTTTCCCCCAACTACTCTAGTGTTCCTTTCTCTTTCAACCTCACCAAGCAATTGTTCTGATGATTCTTCAAATATGGCACAGTCCTACTGGAACAAACCATATCTACATGAGTAACTCCATTTATCACTCTGTATATGATCCAGAAAAGTCCTTATCTCATTCTTTTTGGAATTATACACCCTGCATAAGAAAATATTCAATAAATATTTGTTGTCACAATCACAAAATACAATAAAGATACTTCATGGAGAAGACTTGCAGAAGGTCTAGTGTCATGGCTTTAAAAAAAAACAAAAACAACAATGACGACTACTAAAGGCCATAGTAAAATGGTTCACTAAATAATATCAACAAAGACAGAGACCCTATGGTACTCTGAGGCAAAAATGAAATAAATTGAAATATTAATATGATCACTTATTCAAACACTTATTTCTAAGGGAGAATGAGGAACATTTTAAAACCTTTCACTCACAAGTTTTTCTTTCTCTAGTTTTTGTAGTAAACTCTCCATGTTACTTCCAATTCTTGTCTTTTCTACAACTTCATAAAGGCTGCAATACATTCCATTCTTCAAAACTGACATAAGAAAAAATACAAGGTAAATATTCAAATCAAATCTGCTTCTTATATATTTTAATAAAATTAAATTACTTACCTTCACTTGGACCTAAGTATGTTTCCTTATAAAACAGCGCCGGAGGGATTTTCTGTTTCAGATGATCAATACTCATAACTGTTTCAACATCTAACTTTTCGGGACTGAAAGAAAATTGAAAAAGTATGTTTGCCTCACCTGTATTTTTAACTCTAGCAATGTTATCTCCTTTCCACCCACAACATACTATTAATATTAGACTTGATTCTAAAGAGGATTGGAAATGGGAAGCCCAGATATATAGAGAAGTAGATAGGAAGACTGGTAATATCACCAACCTTCCATTTTTAAGCCAGAAGCTAATCTTATACACCAATTTTCCTAACGACAAAGGATTAAAGGCTGTCCTTTTATTAAGACAATTTGAGTATGAATCCTGAAAGTAATCATCAAACATTTAATGAAGGCCCATAATGTTTGGGTGGTAGCAAAAGATCATTTTAGACCATTCTATTCTAATATATGCTGCACAGGACTGAAAACAGTCTATAAATTTTAACTTACCTCACCACATCAAAGAGGTTTCCAACAAAGAACTGATAACTTTTAAGTCTACCATGTTCAAATTGCTAAATGACAAATATATCTAATTAGAATAAAACTTTGAAAAATTACTTTTAAAATTTAAAATCATTCAGAAACTTTTATGCTATAAATGTATATGACTACTTAGCCCATTCTCAAACCAAGATAGAAAAGCAGAGGGCCCATTTTGCCAACTGTGTTTCCCAAGTTATCAATCTTTTAAAACAAATCGACATTTACACTGAAGTTCTTGTGGACCAAAGCAAAATGTAAATATAAGAATAAAAAGCAAAAGAAGAAACTATATTGAGCAACCGCTAATTGCTATTTTCTTATAATATACTTACAGCTTGATAGGCAAAAAAGCACGAGTGGTTGACCTCAGAGAAATATAACACAAAAGCTTTCCTTTATTTAAAAGCTGTCCTTTCCACAAGGTGTAGTTAAATTTGTCTAAATAAAAAGAATGATATAGTTCAGCCTCTAGCAGCCCAGAAGCAAATACATGTTTACTACAAATAAGGGAAAAACATCTATGACAACAAGAAATAAAAATCACACAAAAAACACCCATGGCATTGCTATTTAGGAGAGAGTTCAAATAGGATTTTTGTTTCAGGGATCTTTTCCCCTACAGGATTATTCCAGCTGCAAAAAATTAACAAATTTGTCTAAATGTCCTCATATCAGACAGCTGAAGAGCAAAGACCAAGCATTTACTGCCTTCTTATTTCACCCAAAGGAGACTATCTTACTATATTAAATCCAGTTAACTACACAAATCACAAATCCCCACAGCATCTCCTACCCTCTCTACTCACTTTCTTTTCATTGTGGAGAAACTTGATGACAGAAAATGTCAGTTTTGCTTTTAATCTTTTCTGTGTCTTCTAAATCCTAAACTTCTGATAAATGTATTTTAATTATCTAAGTTGTAAAGCTTGTTTGTTTACTTTTATCAAAGTGCTAAAATCCTTTGGTTTACTCATAGTTTCAGCAGCTTCTAAAGAAGACCTTATGCTTGGACAACCAAATGTTGATGCTATATCATAACATGGCCATATCATAACATGGCCTCACCCCTTTTATCATACTTTGCAGATTTTTGTCCATTATAAAAATAAAGTAAAACACTAATTTTTTTATTTTATGTACTTATTCTTCCAATTTATAAAACTAAAGGAGAATAATAAAAGAATCTTACCAGTGTTTCTATCTGCATTGAAACTGTTAGATCTACAAGTTTTAAAAAGAAAAGAAAACATTACTGATTGGTAACAAGAAAGTTAACATTCAGGATCTTGACATAAGCACTATTTCTAATGGCATAAGGTACAAGAAAAATTAAATCCTTTTTATCCAAGTGGGAAATACATATGAACTACTTATTACAACACTTAATACATCCAAGTCTATATGAAGAAAACAATTACTTACTTGGCTCAAATTATCATATCTGTCCAAATTTATGGGAGCTATTTTCCCCAAAAATAGTCATCAGAAGAAAACAGAGTCCATTAAAGTCTCTGTGAATTACTTTATTTTGGTGATGAGATTTGAAAAAATAGCCTCAAAATACACTTAAATGTATTTATTCATCATTCAATAAATATTTACCAAGTTCCTATTATTTACCTGGCACAGTTCTAGATAACAGGATTACCAGGATGAACAAAGCCCCTGCCTTCATAGAGTTTACAACCTCATGAAGATTCCAGGCAACAACCAAAAGTAGTATATAGTTTACCAGATGATGGTTTTAAGTGAAACCAGAAAAAGAGAAAGCAATAAGGTTATGGGGTTAAAAACAAAAATCATGAAAGGCCTCACTGATAAAGTCACCTTTAAGGAGAGATCTGATAAGGGTTTTTAGTGTAAACAATGTAGCTAATTGGGAAAAGAGAACAGTAAATGCAGAGGCCCTGAGGCAGAATGATTCATAGCAGCATTTGAGGTATAGCAAAGGTGTTCAAACAATGCTCATTTTTAAATGATATGGAGACCAAAAGATAGAATCAAAGAAGAGGCAAAAAAAAAAAAAAAAAAAAAAAAAATTAACACAGTTACAATTCCTGGAGGTACGACCTCATAATTACTAAGTGGTGGATGTCTTTTAAAGATTACTATCGAAAGGCCCTATTGTAAATTTATCATGGAAATCATAAATACAGAGCCACAAGAAAAATGAAAATCACAAGTGTCTGGATAACATATGAACTGCTACTTATGGCTACGGATGGATGGTTACCAGGGCTATTTGGTGACATGAAATAAGTGTGCTGGATCTCAAACAACTTAAAGAAAGACAAGATGATTTGATCTGGAAAACCAACGAAAAGGTTGCCCTCAAAAATGTGTTTCATGATATGTGGCTTTTTAAAAACAGTATTTCTAAATTAATAAGGCTCATACATAACTTTAAACAGACATTTGACCATTTCACCTACATCCCTATACATTTACTGATTCAATTTTACCAACATTTTTTCTGGAATCACCACATGGGTGAAACAATAAGGGAGACTACTTTGCATTTGGTCACTTTGTATTAAAGCTTATAAGAAATCATCAGTGGTACTCAACTCACTGAAAATCAGAATCACCTGGAAGCTTTTAAAATTACCAATGCCTAGGGAGGGCTAAGTTCGTTGATTTCGGCTTATGTCATGATCTCACAGTTTGTGAGATTGAGCCCCACATTGAGCTCTGCACTGACAGCACAGCCTGCGTGGGATTCTCTCTCTGCTCCTCCTGTCTCTCAAAATAAACAAACATTGAAAAAAAATTACCAATGCCTAGGCTCCTTAATACACATTTGATTTAATTTGTTTGAGGTAGGATCGGGGATCTTTTGTAGAAGCTCCTCATTTGTAGGAGAGCTAACACACAAAATTTCACTTTTTTTTAAAAGCTGCATTTTAGGGGCACCTGGGTGGCTCAGTTGGTTAAGTGTCTGACTTCAGCTCAGTTATGATCTCACGGCTCCTGGGTTTAAGCCCTGCATAGGGCTCTGGGCAGATAGCTCAGAGCCTGGAGCCGTTTCGGATTCTGTGTCTCCGTCTCTCTCTCAAAAATGAATAAACATCAAAAAAAAAATTTTTTTTAATAAATAAATAAAAGCTGCATTTTACTCAACTATGCAAACCTTCAATATCAAGAAAAAAAGGGTTAACTGGTGAGGTTTAAGTAAATTTTAGTTGCATATAAAGTACATTTTTCACACTCTACTTTCACAAGTCATCATAAACACTGTGCATCTAATTAGTTGCAAGACAAGAAAAAAAATGGGAAGAAAACAGTGTTCTAGGCCATGCAGGATATGTAAATTAGTATTCTGAATGATGTCTAAAACTCACGAGTCTTACCTTGATGAAGGTACAAACTTCGGAGTTTGTATATCATCTTTGTAAGTAAAAGATACAACGGCATATGGACACACATGTCTTGGTCTTCGCCTGAGTTCATCAAAGATATACTCATAAAAATAATACTAAAAATAAGAAAATGAAAAATTAACTTCTATAAAAAGACAAAAAGGTACAGAGTAGAATCTTTAGTTGCCTGACTTTAGAGAAACATAACACCATTTAAATGTCTCTAACAGGAAGTATCTTTAAGCACTGCTTGTTAATTTATTTAAAATAATTTGCACTTTATATTCATTTTATGGTATAAAATATTCTGCTTCTATCTATCTACCTACCTATCAATCAATCAATCAATCATGCCAGAGCACTAATAGGTACTTGAAAAAGTTATTACTAAAGAGCTGAGGGCTCGGTATGTGCAACAAATTTCCTCATAAAAATGTTACAAATGGACATTTATAAGCTCCAAGTCAGCCCAGAAAAGTCAATTCAATCCAAAAAGTAAAATGCTAAGGACACAATCTCAACCAAATCTAGTATTCTGTTCATTATTTCAAAAGAAAAATATATTCTTGGCTCTAACCACAGACTCAGCAGAAAAAAGGAGTTAGAAGAGATTATGAACACAGGTGACAAACGTAGCTAATTGTCTTATTACCCATCTGCTTCTCCCCTTCACCTATTCACAACATTCATTAGGGTTTTGTGACTCACAGACTAGTGATTTTTTTTCTTTCTCTTTTTTTTTTTTTTTTTTGAGAGAGAGAGAGAGTGAGCAGGGGAGGGTCAGAGAGAGAGAGGGAGACACTGAATCCAAAGCAGGCTCCAGGTTCTGAGCTGTCAGCACAGAGCCTGACATGGGGCTCAAACCCACAAACTGGAAGATCACGACCCAAGCCGAAGTGGGACACCTAACCAACTGAGCCACCCAGGCACCAACCCAGACTAGTGATTTTCATTAAAAAGAATGCCCTGGTTTATAAACAAAGCACTGTCCTTCAAAGTTTATTCCCTTGGGAAACTACTGATTTTCAATATTGTTGCTGCTCTAAAAATGCCTGGAAATTTTTTGGAAACATCAAGCCAGTTTACAAGTTCTGCTAGAAAAACCTACTGCTTTAAAAAAAGGGTGGGGGGGGGGGGGCACTGGGTGGCTCAGTGGTTAAGCATCTCTTGACTTCAGCTTACAAGGTTCCTGAGTTTGAGCCCCACATCCAGTTCTGCACTAATGGCACAGAGCCTGCTTAGAATTCTCTCTCCTTCTCTTTGTCCCTCCCCCACATTTGCTCATGTGCACGCTCTCTCTCTCAAAAACAACTATACAAAAAAAAGAAAGAAAAAGAAAAGCCTATTGCTACCTTCTCCAACTACTGTTCAGAAGGCAAACAAACAAGTCAGCCCAGACATCTTTGGTGAATATAATTTTTGCTGAAAGCCCCCAACAATATGTCTTGCCCATTCAGAGTCTTCAAAAAGTCAACTATACACTTCAATTAAAAAAAAGTTTCAAGGATATGGTTGGCTCAGTCAGTACACTGTGTAACTCTAGATCTGGGGTTTATGAGTTCAAGCCCCACGTTGGGTGTAGAGATTAAGATTAGTTAAAAAAACAACAACAACAACAACAAACCACAAAAAAAAAAACACAAAAGCTTCACTCACACTCACAATTTTTTTTTTTTTTTTTTTTAAGGAGCTGGGTGTGAAGCCTGCTTGAGATTCTCTCTCTGGAGAATCCTGAGCCTCAGAGAATATGGCAGCAATGGCCAACACCATGATTCACCTGGTGAAACATGAGGAAAGGACCTTGCTAACTTGTCCCCAGACTCCTGACCCATCAAAACTGTACAATAAGAAATTTGTGTTGTTTTAAGCCACTAAATTTGTAGTAATTTGTTATGCAGCAATAAAAAACTAGTACAATGAAACAAACAAAAAAAGGTTCTCTCCCTTGACCCTGCCTGCGCGTGTGTACTTCCAAAAAAAAATGACTAAAATTTGGTAAATATTATACTTTTAAGTACCTGTAGTTTACTGTATTATCAATTATATCTGAATAAAACTTGCACCTTAGAAAACTCTAAGTTTGTAGTCTTAGAAAAATGTTAAAATAAAAAATATCAAATCAACAGTGCAAAATTACATCAATTAAGGTAATTCAAGGGGCTTCAACTTTACCTTGAAGAATGAGTAGTATTTTATTAGACAGGATATCTTTCTAGGCCAGGATCTAGGCCAAGAGAAGCCTAGGCTTCAAATAAAATGAGGTTTACTGAGGGCAGCAATCATACAAAACATCAGCTTGGAAGGAAGAACTAGACTAAGGAATGTATTACTTTGTTAAGTCTGGGGAGCCACAAGACTAGGTTTCTGAATGGTCTTGAAAACACCATTCTGAACAAACAGTAGTGAGAAACACTGGAGTCTGGTAGTGTTATATGGATACCAGAGGTTAGACTGGTGTGGTGGCAGAAGGTACAGAAAAGGAGACATTTTAAAGGATTTGATGACAAAACAGATATGAAGTCATTAACACTGAAATGAATCCAGGCACTTACCTGGGTAAGCTCATAGGCTCTGTAAGCCAAAAGTGATGTAACTCTATTGGCATTCTTTGACACGTGACATTCATGTTTCGGCGTTGGGTCCAAAGCACTTTTATTTAATATAGATTCCAAACTTTTTATTTTACCCTAAAATAAAGAAAACCTTTTAAGTCCACCTAACCTAATTTATACCTCTCTGAATACAGATCACCTATGACAACAGTTCTTTCCTTTAATACCTGGTAACACTCAACACTTTTTACCAATATTGAAGCAGTAAAAAGGAGTTAACCATGAAAAAAAAGTGCTGTTTGAATTTAATAACAAGGAAATAGAAAAAATTTTTTTTAAATGTTTATTTTTGAGAGAGAGAGAGAGAGAGAGACAGACAGACAGACCACGAGCAGGGAAGGGGCAGAGAGAGAGGGAGACACAGAATCCGAAGCAGGCTCCAGGCTCTGAGCTGTCAGCACAGAGCCTGATGCGGGGCTCGAAACCACAAACCGTGGATCATGACCTGAAGTCAGACGCTCAACCGACTGAACCACCCAGGCGCCCCAAGGAAATAAAAATTTTATTCACAACACTGTTCATTAGCCTAAATGACATTACCAGTTGTATTACCCTCTTCATTCTTCTCTTTGGAAAGGAAGTCAAATAGATTAAAGATGGCAAACCACTCTTCAAAGTATGTTTATCTACTAAATAAAGCAAGCATCAATTTTAATTTAATCAAACTCCTAAAGACAGAGCCAACTAAAATCCAAACCAAATGCTGTCTTTGATATATGAAATGTAAAAGTTAAAATTACCTTCATTATTTTAAAAATAACAACATCGCCCACTGCCCCAGCTTCCAAAGGGTTAGCTTGTAATAAATCAGCATACTTAGAAAGATAGATACCTAGTAAAGAGGGAAAAATTAAAGAATTTGAATAAGGGCACAAATACTAAAAAGAAAATTCAAACATTTAATCTAATGAT
Source organism: Panthera pardus (assembly GCF_024362965.1). Lineage (NCBI taxonomy): Eukaryota > Metazoa > Chordata > Mammalia > Carnivora > Felidae > Panthera > Panthera pardus. The sequence continues at coordinate 24,921,582 of NW_026527013.1, forward strand.
GAGAGAAAAAGTATGACAACTTAAAAAAAAATGTAATGACAGTAAAGACAGTGGATATTAATCCAAAGCAAAACAAACAAAAAACAAAACCTAACCACAAAACTACAAAAAAACCTGTGAAACTATCCAAATTTCTCAAAATCACCAGGACCGAGTTAAAAAAATAATAATCTTTGATCAATTTGAAGTATGCAAATCAGAAACAAAGGGTAAAACTGGTTTTACGCTGCATAACCTCAAACTATCCTCCTTTTTCTGAGAACGTGACAAAGCAAACATGAATTTAATTATAAGGACTGCAACAAAAACATGTTTAAGTGGCAACTTAATAGTAGATAAATGAAAAAAAAAAAAAAAAAAAAAAAGATTACCCATGGAAGGACTGCCAAGAATGGTTATTTTGGACTGGCCCACCTGTAATCCTTTTTCACATATGCTTTGCACCTAAACAAACAAAACACTTCATCTTGCAATCATAATACATTTAAAACATGAAAAGATAATTTATAAACTTGTTTTAAATAAAATACAAGCTCCTAAACCCTGTAAGTTCTACATTATAGAAATTTTATACACATGACAATTTATGACTAAATATCAATGTGAAACTGGCTTATGCTTGCAATGTAACCATAGCAGATATCCATTTTTGTTTATACTAGGTGTGACAGATACTCAGAATTCATGCCACTTGTATATACAAACATTCCCTTTTAAAGAGAATTAGAACTGGCAAAACATTTAAAGAAAAAGTAACTCCACCTACACAACTTTAATTAAAGGAGACAAAATAGCTCCTAGTACATATAATCAACAATACAGAAGATAATCTACTTTAATAAAGAGAAAATTATTATCAAGCACATCCTAGGCAAAGAAAATAGGTTTGGTCAGAGAAAAAATAAGCACATTTGAAAAATAAATTACATAACAATGAAATATCTTGCCCTACTAAATCATTTCTTCCACATATATATCCACTTACACATATCATTTATAGTAAAATGTAAAACATTAGTTTATAATTACCAAGTGTATTGTTCACACTGCAAAATTAGTAACTTACAGTGGAAACATCCTCAAATTGTTTTTTATAAAAGGAGTTCACACACCTGATATCGATCAACCATAAGAAATGCATAGGATTCCGAAAGTTCTTTATCCAAACGACCATCAAACTTCAGTTCTCTTCGCTTTTCGGTGAACTAAATAAAATAAAATCTGTAATAACTCCTTAGCATGTGATTATGTCTTTCAAGCTAATAGCTTCAGGAATTTTATTTCTAAGAAATCCCAAATGTAACCAAAGCAGAAATGATCTTTTCTCTCCCTATAATTTCCATGCTTCAATTAATTTTTACCCCATTATAACTAGCTCTTTATACCTTGTGATAATCAAATAAACATCTAATATCTATGAATTTTAACTAAATGTCTACTAAAATTTTGCCATATTCCAACTCTCCCACAGATTTTTAAGTTAATAGTTACCTTTGCATCTCTCATTTTACATAACATGGTACACTGCATAAAGTAGGTGGTTTAATAAATCTCTGCAGAATGGCCAACTTCTGGACTATAAACTCAATTAGGACAAGGAAAAATGTTTTCTTTATAACTACATTCTCAATGCCAAGTACATAAGATGTACTCCATATATATTTCCTGGATAAAAGTGACATCCTCTAAGTATAACTCAACTGCAAGTCACCCAAACTGCTTCCACTTTTAGATACAAGCAAATGGATATACATTCAAAATATGGAACATACATCTAAGAGATTTACATGCAGTATTCAGGCCATTACTGATGTTCAGTAATTAAAGAATTATTAGACAAAATTTTCATATAAAGTTAATAAATAACCCCTATCACACCATAAAATCACATCAAACTATCAAGGTTTTAATTTTCTCAAGTAGCCAGTAACTTCAGGGATTCCTTCGAAGTTCAATTCTGGTAGCACTGGGTTGACCACTTTACAAAAGTACAAAATTAATAGTAGTTCATGTGCATTAGAAAGCAACAAACACAAAATATTTCTAAACATCTCATTTGTATTACTGCAGAATTCCTCATTCTGGCTTTTCCTAAAAATGTTTATAATCTACATGAAACTTAAATTTACAATCTTACATACTTAACTATTCCCCTTTGATTACATTTTTTTTTTTAAGTTTTATTTATTGGGTGCCTGCATGGCTCAAACTCACGAACCGTGAGATCATGAACTGAAGTCAGACACTCACTTAAACTGAATGAGCCACCCAGGTTCTCCCAAAACTACCATTTTTAAAGAAAAGGAACATAAAACAACTTCTAGGCTATTAACTGGTTATGAAGAATCTTACAATAAGTACTATTTAAAACTTACCTCCTTTTCCAAAAGTTCATTATGTATCAAGCAAGCACGTTTGTAGTTAAAATTTGTTACTGAGGTTGGTTCAAGGTAAGATGAATGGAGAATATTTAGAACGTCTTCAAATTCTCGAGAGCCTGGAGTTAATGGCTGAAAAAGTGCTAAAACAAAACAAAACAAACATTAATTTTAAGATTATTCCTTCTTAAGTCTAATTTCTTAAACTTTTGTGGGCTTACTATAACTTTTAAATAAGGTTGAAATAAGGCATCAAGGCTAATTTTGTGATATTCAAAAGAAACACATATTAACGGAGAGAAAATAAAAATCAATTGCCTACATTGTTCAGTTCCTTCAGCAATAAGTATCTGGCCGTTACACATGCACGAGCAGGTTACAATTTTGCAAACCTTAAGAATGTTACATCAGGCAACTTTAATTGCATAAAGACTCTCATAAGAAAGAATTTGTGCATAAACTCAACTTGTCTCCACTCCTTTTTTATGTTACACTGAAATAGGTCTAGGACCATTTACTTGAGCAAACTAAATGCTTACAGCATAAATGAATGCATAAAAACATTTAAGATACTTATGTATCTATATAATAAAACTATCCTACCTGGTTTTTAGTACTAACGTTAGAATAAAATACACTGCATCCATTGGCTTCTTGTATTACCAATACAAAGTAGTGGGACATTATGAAAGCTTAGTGAAATGGAAAGATGTAGAGCTTTGGAGTGAAGCATGGACACAAATATCAGATCCAGCATTTACTAGCTTTGTGGAAGTCCCTGGGTAAATCAATTCACTTAACCAAAAATAAGCTCAGTTCTCCTACCTGTAAGAATTCATTCCAGCTATCCTAATAACCACTAAATTCTACATGCCACACATGATACAATACACGGAAAAAGCTCTAAGCACAACATCTGTTGTTCAAGTAAGACAATAAAAGTTTTTACTCTCCACACCTACAACTATTCCACAACCCATTTAATTTTTAAAATACTTAAATATCCACTTGTTCTTAGACCAGTGGATTACTGGTCTAATAATTTCAAATTTCCACTTCATGCATGACATAGTTTAACTTAATAATAAATTTCAAGAATCTATGTACATAAAATTTCCCCAAGCCAAAAAAGGAACTACTTATATTTCACTGTATATAGAAGTATTCATTCATAGAACTTTGTTATACTGTGTTACTTTAATTTCTTTTGAGGTACTATTTCTAAAGAGTCAATAAATTTCATGGTCAAAATACTTTTAGGCTACGACTAAAAATTGTACGTACTCTTAACAGTACTAGACAGCAAATAAGATATTTTCACCATATTTTCTAAACATACTATTAGGCTTTAAAGGACATGTCAAATGACATATCCATCCATCCATTCACCAAACCATGTATATTATTACAAAAGTGTCTGTAAAACTGTAACGTGTGTATAAATGTGTATATCGATGACAAAATGTGTATATACGGTGCCCACTACTTTGGGATCACACACTAAAAGAAATAAAGCCAACATAGTTATAATGCAATGAAGACACTGACTAGGGTTAATCAGAAAAAAAAAACCTCAAATAGAACAATTAAACACAAAGTGTCCTATAATCAAATTTGTAGCAGATGAATACATTCAATAATCTACTGTTGTAACCTCTACTGTTGTAACCTCCACCAGAGCCAGAACCATATGTGCTTTATTACCCTACCTTTATCATATGCCAGTAGCTAGAACTGTGAGCACTGGACCCAAGTAAGTTGAATAAGTAAGTTCGTAAAGAAAGTGAGAATAAACTTTCTCAATGATTTTTATACTGAGGGGTGCCTGGGTGGCTTAGTTGGTTAAACAGCTACTTTGGCTCAGGTCATGATCTCATTATTCATGAGTTCAAGCCCCACATCAGGCTCTCTGCTGGCAGCACCAAACCTGCTTCAGATTCTCTATCCTCCTCTTTGCCCCTCCCCCACTTGCATTCTCTTTCAAAATAAACTTAAAAGTTTATACTGAATACAAACATATTCTACACCTACCAAAGTATCATTGCTGTGTCATCTTAAATTAAGTCCCACAGATTCAATAATTCAGTAATATGTAAAACAAAATATAAGCTCTGAAATAAATCCTCTTAAGTCAAATCAGTTTTATAGAATAGGAAAAAACATCTTTGTGACTGTCCCCAACTAAATTGGGAAAAACTTGGCAAGGAGAACAGCATGTATTTGGAATAGTCTTTCACATCCAAAATGGGTTAAGCATGATTTCAAAAATTGGGTTTTATGCACGATTCCTTTTTTTGTTGTTTCTAAGTGACTTCAGACATCTAAAATGCTCCTTCTGCAAAAGTTTCATGTGGCTTTAAACTTCTATGAAATCTTACAAGTCTACATAAAGCATTTTCCTTAGTTAAGCTGTCCCAACACTATTTTGACTATCAATCTAATCATATGGGGAAAATTTCATCATATAAGTTTATAGAGAAATTAACATTCCAATTATCAGAAAAGTACTTAACATTTGTTTCATTCCAAAGCAATGTCCTATAGTCATGTCAAGTGTCCTCAAGTAGACTGCCAGTGGGGGGAAAACATTCTTGTGAATGAAAATATAGAAAAAGATGCCTGTGTCCTAGTTATTTTATATATCAAATGATTCCTTTGGCTTTACTAGTTAGGCCAAAGTTGTAATTTCTCTTTTTCCTCCCAGTTTTCATTTCTACAAAAATAAAATTATGCTGTTAACTCTTTTTAAGGATTTCAAGTCAAAGTGCTGGTAATCATAATTAGAAATTTAACAAGTTTTTGTTCTGAATGTACATTCCCTAGTGGCCTATTTTGTCCTTAATAATCCTCTTAACACTCCACATCCCATGGTCAACATATCCTATCACTTCTCTTAAAGAAAACATGTATACATCATAATCTTAATTATAGGCCATTATTTGAGGCAATTAATAAACAACCCTGTGATTATCCAAATGGGGAACAGAACATTTTATGATAATTATTTCACTTATGAAAAGTCAGTATCCAATATATTGTTTTCTGGATTCTGACAATTACTGAGTCTAACCATTAGTGGGTCATTATTACTATTTAGATAACTATACTAAGAGCTTTACATGAATGATCTCATTTAATCATTAAAACCATCCTACTTAGTTCAATTATACCCATTTCACAAATGAACCTGAGAGCTAACAGCCAATATGACCCAAGGTTGCATAGTTGTGAATAACAGGGCAGGTAGGATTCAAATTCAGGCTGCCTAGCTCCAAATCTTATATCCTGAACTCTAAGTAGAAGATATATATGTGTGTGTGTGTGTGTGTGTGTGTGTGTAAGAGCTGAAACTGATCATTACAGAACTGGGAGAATAAAATTGTTTCTTCATTTTAGACCAAGAAATCATATAGAACACTTAGACACAGAAAATTAGGTATTAAAGAAAAAGAACTTGATGTCCAGGATTATGCTCTTTCTACCCTCTTATGTGTCTCTTCTATCAAATCTCATTTTTCTCATTTTAATAGAGCCAAAAGCCAACGTGCCCTTTTTAGGGTTCTAAAGGTTAACAGAAGTAACCATAGTTCCTCCACACACCGAGAAACACGATTTTGCTTATTTATAGGATTTCCATAACATACATGTCAGAAATGAGTTGATGTACATAATTTACAAGGTTCCTTACGGACAAAATTGATAATAGATGTTTTATGGGACTGAAGAACAGATTTAAAGACATTAGGAGATTTATAATTCAGACAAGGAAAATGGATCACAAAATTAGAACTAGAATTCAGGTCTCCTGACTCCACACTATCCATACTATCATTAAATATTTTTGACTACTGGTAGCATACAAATATATATTGAATTTAATGTTCTATTTAAGCAGTTGGAATAGACATAAAATTTAAGTCATGCAACAGCTTTGTTCCTTTGTCAAAGAAACAATTTTCAATTACTTTTACCAATTTACTTAGTGTAAATGCCAATCTTTATGTTTGTATTACGATTTATGTATATATGTAAAACAAAAACCCATCTATACATATATGTAAAAATAAGCTAAACTTTTAAAAGATAGACCACTATTATCAAAACATATAAATAGCCAATTTGAAATAAACATTCCAATTTAAAGTAACTAATTCATGGAAGAAAAGGAAATAGCCAAGAGTAGGCTGCAGATCATGTGTGTTCAATTCTCTGAATCCATCTCTCTGATGTCTAGCCATTTGTTCCTTCCAATAATTTATTTGAAAGATATTTTAAAAATCACTTTTCTCCAGTCTAATAAAATTGCTAAAGACATAATGCTTTAGGAATGGACGTTTCATCTCTAAATCAAGATTGAACACAATATAGAATTAAGAACGAATCTGCTGGCAGAGAACTAGAGAAACAAGTACAAATATGACTAAAACTAAAAACTATTGACTTTTTCTGGCCCAGGGAATAGGTCAAAGAAAATTTTACTTACATTACTTAAAATTGATACACACCTATCAAATGTTTTATGTGGATAACTGGATTCTGCCTATACTTCCCTGCTTACCTGTAAATAGGGAAATCTGTGGTACTTAGAACCCAGTCATTCATATACAACTACTGAAACACGATGCAAATTTCCTTAAAGGAAACTTTGCTCCAAGTCTTAAAAAAGACAACTGCAAATTCTGTGGGAAAAGATGGGTGCTGGGAAGGAGAATTAGCCATTAACTGTGCTAGCCTAGACCAGTATGGACGCAGGTGCATGAGAAGTTAGTCTTGTGTCCTACAGAAAAAAAAACATTGACCAATAAACACTTTCCAGAAAATGAATCATCACTACTTCATGTCCCAAGAACTTTGGAGGGAAAAATTATATCAAATTGCCAATTTTAATTTACTTTTAATGACTTATAGTATTAGATTTTAGGGTAAAAGAAGGCAATAGAGAAACATCTACCGACAAAATCCAATTGTACAATTTGGTTAAATATAAGAACAGTGCCTCTTTACACTATAGAAGAGCCCAGCCAATAAACAACACAACATACATCAAAGAGTAAAATTTTACCCTCCCAGTCAAGTTAGGTCATTTAATCTGTCACCACAGATTAAATGTGTTAATTTCATAATGAACATAATTTCTGAATCTCAAAATACCCCAGAGATGAAGACATACTAAATATATCTAAGTTTAACATAGGTTAAAAAATTTAATAGGTCAAATCAAAAGCTAACAAGAGCACTTATATTACAAAAAAAGAAGTCTTGCTACAGTTTGTGTAATGATAAGTACTGTACACTTAAATTCAAATCCCAAGTTCAAGTTGGAATTTGTGTGACCTTGGGCAAGTTATTTAACTTTTCAATACTTCGGTTTCCTCATCTGTAAAATGGGAATAGTACCTACTACATAGAATTTGGTCCACACATGTAAACTGCCTTAAACAATGCCCACAACTTACTAAGCACTATAAAGTGTTTGCCACTACCATCAATTAGAATGGCAGTATTCTGCATGTTATGCTACTGTCAAGACAAGGAAACGAACTTTGAGTCAGCAAGCTATACTCACATATATCTGAGGTACCATAATCAAGTCATGTTAAGTTTCACTGGAAACGCACAGTCACAAGCAAAGGTCTGCCATATTAAAATATGAATGCAACAGAATCTTTGATACTGGAAGGTTCAGAGGGATCTCCTGAAAATGATTTAATAGTCATGATAAAAGACTCCCGTGACCACAACTAGTATCTAGCCACATCCTATACATAAAGTGATACCTTTCAAGAGGCAAAGATTTGGGGATGAAGTGCGAAATTAACAGTACCTGCTATACCATTTCTAATAAAACTTTCTTTTTAAAATAATGAAAAGTTGAATTTTTCTATTAAATTCTATCACCAAGCACTAACTTCTTTCAGTTTGGATAGGATAAAGTCCATGGTGGTAAAATACCTGCTTATTTAAGTTTTAAAAGCTCTAGTTAAGTCGTTATTGAATTATTTGAACAGCTGCTGCTTAGTGCATCAATTATTTTCACTAAATATGAAGAAAGTCCAGTGTGTTTTATTTTCCTTAGCTATAACTTCCCCAAGGTTGACAACCTTTTGCCTCTACATGAAAATGGAAAACAAATTTTCCCCATGGAGCATCAGACTCGGGGGAGAAAACAGCTAGATTTTATATTTCCTAATTCCTCAATTATTTCCACTTTTAGTGTGTTCAAATAAAGTTCTATTTTACAGCAACCTCTGGATTTACCTAATTAAAAAAAAATACATGTAAACAGTGCCTTTTAACATTTCCTGGTGACTTCCCTCATTTCAAACCAAACTATGAGGCTTTCTACACCAATATTCTGGTCCTATCAAAAGTTTTAAAAGATGGTACATCCATTGTTTATGGTGTAACATAAACCATATTCTTGGGCACTTAAAAATGAAAGAAAAAAGGAAAGAAAAGAAAGAAATAGAGGAAAAAGGAAAAAATGGACTTCAAAATTTTATCAAGCTAGGAACAAGAGAAAAGTTCAATCTCCTACCTCATAAACCAGAGGCCACGTGAATGTACTTCCAACCTATTCTCTAGCAATTGATTAATTTGGGAAGAACATCTAACTTTCCTCATATAGGCCGTACCATAAATCTTGACTAAATAAACCAAAATAATGGACAGCCTTGACCTTTACAAATATCCCCTTGAACTCTAAAATACATTACATTAATTCACCTAAAAGATATTTCTAGAAACATTCCTCATGCTAGTGGGCAAAAGGTAACTTCATCTTTGTCAACATGGTTTCTGACACCAAGGATTTCCTTGGTTTTCTCATCCAAAAAGAAATTAAGTTTGATTTTATTTGTATCTTCCTGATACAAGGCTCTAACAATTTCAGTTGTGCAAATGGAGGTGGTTAAGCACATGGAAAAAAGAAGCACATGCTTCAATCAAGATTCCAAGTCTACTAAGACTTTAATTACAAATAAAAAAGCATTCTGCAAATAAAAAATTCCTATTATTTCCCAAAGTAAATCATGAAAACCTGAACCATGAGGTAAAACAAAAAGAGACTTTAAGTTGACTAAGTCCAAATCACTGGAGAGTCAAAAACAGTGTAATAGAAAACCATAATACTACTTTTGATCTCCATTAGAAATGTGTCCCAATATAGCATTGTTTTAAAAACGTAAAAGTAGTTCATGTAACTATTCCCATATTGGTTCCAAAAAGTAGACTGGCCTTAAAAAAACCAAAAAACAAGTGACTGGCCTTAAAAAAACCAAAAAACCAACTTAAGTTCTCTCATCTGCAAGATCAAGTTGGTGACTCTTGGGCATAAGCTAACTTCTATTTTTTCCATAGGGAAATTACTGCACCAAGAACCTACCTTCCCATTCTTCTCAAATACAAGAGAAAACATACCAAAGTTTGGATTTAAAGAGAGACCTATTTTAATCTAACGCTTGAACAAGGGGGGAAAAATCTACATGGAAATGAAGTGTGATGGAAGACAGCAGTGTGCATGGATCACATCTAATGGAGATTTCTAAACAAGGGGAGACGCTGACATCGAGCAAATTTCAAGTAGACACTTCTAGCTGAAGAATTTCCATAGGGAGAAGCACTTGTGGTCCTCTGAATGCAATGGCCTTGGAGAAAGCCCCAGAATCCACGGCCACGGGCTATTTCCAGAGTGAGACTTGTCAGAAGCATCCTGAGGAGGACACACCAGCTTCTGTGCCTTCAGGGGTTGGGAGGGAGGGGCGCCGAGCACCATCTTTCCTCTCTGGGAGCTGCAGCCTTACGGACAAGCTTCAAACCTGAGCTACTTCCAACTTCCACGGGGAGAGGGGGAGCAGGGGAGCGTGGTTCCACCGCTTTCCTCTCGCACCAGGCGCAGCAGCTGGGTGGCCGTGGCAGTGAGGGGAGAGGCGGCTGGCGCTGCATGCGTGTTTACGTGTCTCGGATGGGTGTGGGAAGAGGAGACAGAGAGGTTCTAATGAAAAGATGGAGGGGAGAGAGAAAGAGGGGTTGGGGGAGAGGGGAAGCACCACCTTTCTTTTCTCTGCTCTTCCTGGGGATCTGAAAACTCCTCCTAACGGGTCTTTCGGGCTCTTCGGGGCCTTTGGGCACAGCGGCCGCGCCCGCCTCAGACGAGTCCTGAGTCTGCTCGTGGCTGACGCTCGGGGCGGCCGAGGCCGCTGCTGTCTCCTCAGGCCCGGCGCCGCCGCCGGGCTCCGCGATGCTGAGGCCGCCGCCGCCATTTTGTGGGGAGGACTCAAGCTCCGGAAGCGCCTGCTTCATCTCGTCGTCCCCGCCGCCGCCACTTTCCCAGCTCGCGTCCGTCGGCGGAGAGGCCTCCGTCTCCCCAGCAGTCGCCATCGCGCCGGCGTGAAGAGCTCCGGGAAGCTTCTGCCGGCAAGGTCGGCGGGGGTGGGGGGAAGGGGCGACGGGCCGGCCTCGCTGCCGAGCTGCTCTCAGCCCACCCACCCCCTTCCCCCCGTGGCCGCGGACCCCGGTCCCGACCCAACAGCCTCTCCGGGGCCCCAACGCCGGCGCCCCAACCGTGCCGCCCGCCCTAGGAGCCGCTCCTCGCTCGGGCAGTTCTTCTGCCGGCCCCCGCCACTCAACGTGCTGGCGTCGGGGCCGGGAGGGGGCGGGGCCGTCGCGGGCCTCTCCGCCAATGGGGGCGCGGTGCCCGCCTCCGCGGGTGCGGATAGACAGCGCTGGGGGGCGGAGCCTCGGGGCGCCCGAGCCCGCCAAAAGGGGCGACCGCAACGCCCTGCGAATACCTCGACGCCGCGGACCGCTGCGGGGTGGACAGGGCTTAAGGCGAGCTGCGAGTTCTCGGACCGCGCCTGGCCAGCGCCGCTGGCGAGGAAGGCGCGCCTGATAGGTCCCGTGAGCTCAGGCGTCGCCTGTCTTAGCGAGATAACGGCCCTTCCCCCCCGGCACGAGTTCCTTCAGCCAAAACAGGATTCAAGCAGTGGATGCAGGATGAACCCGGCTTTGTGAAGTATTTGCGTGCATAGATAGACCTGGAGAGAGGAGATAAGACAGTGGTCTTACGACGACGACAGCCTGAAAGCCTCTGGGCCCAGTGATCTGCCTTGACCACCGGATCTACATCTTTACAATATATTACTCCCCGCATCCCTTTTTATCTTAAAGCTTTAGAACCAGTGACACGCCTCCAGCCAGCAGACAATACCTGAGACGCTTTAATGTGACTTCACAGCCTAGTGTTAACTGGATTTGATTCTGGGGAGCTTGAAGGGAGGGGGACTGCTGGCTTTTAGACTTTTCTTCTTTGGTGTTTTCGGTTTTCCTGTATTGAGTATATATTAAAGAAAAATACAAAAGTTTGCAGCCACATTAAAAAATATACAGCAGGTGGTCGCTCTCCTTTAAAACAATTTGACCGTCAAGTGGAAGGCAGTTTAAATACTTTATGCTAACTAGATTGAAATTACCATCATGAGTTATCTTGAGTACAGTCAGTATTTACAGGGTGCTTTCTGTATACCAGGCACTTTATCTCCATTGAATCTTCACAACAAGAGGTATCAAGAACACACTATTTTACACAATTTAAAAAGTGTTGCAAGACATTGAGCAATTTAAGTTAATAAAATCAGAATTTGAAGGCAGGTCTATTTAACTCCGACATAGAGTGCTTGCACTTCACCGCTTCTCTAAGACTTAATCTTCACAGCAATCCCGCACCTTTATGAATTTTATGGATGAAGAAATGAGGATACTTTGCTCAGAGTCTCCAAGCAGCAGGGTCAGAATTGGGACCATATCTCCATTTTCAAACTCCAACCGTCTCCCAAGCAGTTGGCTGACCAAACCTATAATTATAATAAAACCCTAGGCCTTGCCACATGGCTAGTACTTAAAGAACATTCCCAAGGGCAACAGGAAAGTTGGATTCCTGTGTCCGGTTAAATACCATCCCAGCCGATCTTGAAAAGTTAATCATGCTTGCCCAATATATTTGCATCAGCTCAGTAAACCATAGTAAAGTGAGTTTAAAACAGTCACTCCTTTTAGTAAATAGTTAATGTAAAAACATTTTTAAATACTGATGAATACACGTGGGGCTATGTTGAGACAAAACGCTACATTATTTTAAGTTAAAAGTAACCTTTAAACTTAGGGAAAGAGGCTTCACTTGATATAAATGAGGTTACAGAAGATCAGACTCAGATGTTGAGGTCTCCAGATGCTGTCTTTTTTGTTGGTTCATTAAAGGCATCCCTGCAAGCTCATTCTTATCAGATCAAAAGATAAGTAGGAGCTAACTGCACACTGGTGCCATTACTCAACTAAGGCTTTCTGCATTTGCTCAGCAAAAGCCATTCTATTTGGAAAGTAGAAACCCTTAGGCTATATATAAGGCAAACGTGCTGGTGCTGGTTGTTGGTAATGAGTTACCTAAAACTAAGGCCAGAGAAACCATTCGTCTTCCACAGAGATTGAATCTTAAATTTTGTGAGATCAAAATTTTTTCCATTCCAAATTATTTAATTTTTTTTTTTTTTTTTTTTTTTTTTAGAGAGTGCAAGCTGGGGAGGACAGAGGGAGGGGTGAGAGAGAGAGAGAGAGAGAGAGAGAGAGAAAGAGAGAGAGAGAATCTTGAGCAGGTTCCATGCTCAGCATGGAATCTGACATGGGGCTTGATTCCACGACCCTGAGACCACAACCTGAGCCGAAATTAAGAGTTGGACACTCAACCCATTGAGCCACCTACGTGCCCCTAAAATTTTTTTTAATGAATTTACTATTATATCTCATAAGGTAAAAAAAAAAAAAAAAAAAAAAAAAAAGGAAGCTCTAACATAATCTTAACTATATATTCAGTTATTGTACATAGCAAAAATGTTTAGGTTTAGCTGGGTCACATTACTAATATTCAATATTAAAAATACTTTTTAATTGCTTATTGGGAGCTAAGCACTGCTATGTGATGAGGCTATAACTCTGAAGCAAATGGACGTGGTTACCTCCTTCAAGTTTACAAATCAGTGGGAATATATGTAAAATTAGGATCTATGGTGATGACTAAGCAGAGACCTAAAGATGAAGTAAAGTTTCAGCTACAAGAAAGGGATAGAGGGGGCATAAATTGGCTAAATCCTACCTATCTCAGGAAAACTAACACAGTAAGATAGAGAGGCTATCCATATGTATATTTATGCATATAGATATCCAGTATATATATATGTATATATATATATATATATATATATATATATATATATATATTTGGTAGGGCAAGGCAGGGGAGGGAGAGAGGAAATGCAAGGGGATGAGCTACTACAGAGCACATGGTTCTAGAGTAAAGACTACCAAAGGTTAAAAGTATAAAACCTATGTTGCCCCCATCCACAGTAATGAACAAAACAATAACACAAGGAACATTAGAGAACAATAGGAGACAGTATATAATTAAATATCCAGGCTGATAAAGGGCAAACGGACCTAGCCTTCCGTAGGCCGAGAATAAGCTATGACCCATATAAACTTAAAGGGACTTCAGAACATGAGATGGTGAGGTGAACCTGTGTTTGCTTCGGGCTTTCATAGAAATACTGTTGCTGTTCCCTACATTAGTTCTGCCTAAAACCACATTTGCTGAGTTACTGGAAAACAAACCTTCCCTTTTAATTGCTTGTTTGAGCTTCTGTAAACCTGCTTGGCATAATCGCGCTTCCCCATTTTCAGTCATCACATCCTGTTCGAACTAGATAGAAGGCTAATATTATAAACAACATGATTCATCATTCAACTAGCTAGAGTCAGGCGCCATATTTCAAAAGCCTTTAGGACTGTTTGATTGGAGCCCGCCCTCTCCAACTGCCATCCTTTGCGATTCGATTGGTCGATGTAGCCTTTATAAGAAATTTCCTAAGCTTGTTCGGGGCCAGACGTTCGGGACCTGTTGTATTTCCCTGTCTGGCCTAGCCATAATAAACTTGTTTCGATCCTGTTTTTGCTGTCCGGAGTTCATAAGTGATCGCGACCTACAACACAGGGGTGCTAGGTGGCCCAGTAGGGTGAACTCCTACCTGACTCTTGATTTTGGCTCAGGGCATGATTTCAGGATTGGTGGGATGGAGCCTGGTGTCAGGCTCTGCACTGACAACTCAGAGCCTGGAGCCTGCTTCGGATTCTGTGTCTCCCTCTCTCTCTCTCACTGTCCCTCCCTTGTTTGTGCTCTCTCTCTTAAAAATAAATAAATAAATAAATAAATAAATAAATAAATAACTGCATTCACATTTTAAAACTTGGAAACATAATAACCTACTTCAACTTCTCATTTTAAAAATAAAGAAAGACAGTGGCCCAAGATCACATTGCCAGCTAATAAGACTTAACATTTACTGTGCACTTTCTATGTATCAGGCACTGGTATAAAAGTTTTACATGTATTGTCTCATTAATCCCCATGAAAAGCATTAATGTTATCCCTATTTTGCAGATAAAGAAAGTGAGGCAGGGTTGTTAATAACCAGTATATGCTAACTTCTTTTATCAGTGGTAAAATAAAGTCCAGATACAATTTCACCTCCCTTCCTCAAACAGTACTTTAGTTTTTAAAAATGTTTATTTATTTTTGAGAGACAGAGAGAGTGAACAGGGAAGGGTCAGAGAGAGAGAGAGAGAGAGAGAGAGAGAGAGAGAGAATCCTAAGCAGGTTCCATGCTGTCAGCTCAGAGCCTGACAGATGCATAAACCTTTGTTCTAGCAATTTTACTTCTAGAAATTTATAGTACAGCTATACACATTTTCATTCAAAATGTTTATTCGGGCATATCTGTTGTTGTTTATAATGGGATATCAAGTGTTTGTAGTAGGAAAGGATTGGACGCAACCTAAATATCTACCAATAGGATATATCCGCACAATGGAATACTATGCAGCCACAACAAGGAATGAAGCACTGGCACGTTACAACATGGATGCAACTTGAAGAAAACATTATGCTAAGTGAAAGAAGCCAGCGATGAAAGGCCACATATTGTATTGCATATCCATTCGTGTGAATGTTCAGAATAGGCAAATCCATAGTAACAGAAAGCAGATTGGTGGTTACCAGAGGCTTGAAGGGGGGGGGGGGGGGGCAGGGTGGGTGCTGGGGAATGAAGACAAACTGCTAATGAGTATGGGATTTCTTTTGGGGGTAATGAAAATATTCTGAAATTAGATATGATGATAGTTGCACAACTCTGTGAATATACTAACAACCACTGAATTATACACTTTCTAAATTTTTATTTTTATTTTATTTTAAAAATTTTAAATGTTTATTTTTGAGAGAGTGAAGGGGGGTGGGGCAGAGAAGAGGGAGAGGATGGAAAGCGGACTCTGTGCTGACAGCAGACAGCAGGATGTAGGGCTCTAACTCACAAACTGTGATATCATGACTTAGCTGACTGAGTTACCCAGGTGCCCCACTTTTTTAAAGTTTTTATTTATTTAAGTAATCTCTATACCCAACATGGGGCTCTAACTCATGACCCTGAGATCAAGAGTTACACACTCTTCTGACTGAGCCAGTCAGTTGCCTTGAAGTATACACTTTATTATTTTTTCGAATTATACACTTTACAAGGATGGATTTTGGGGTGCCTGGCTGGCTCAGTCCATGGAACATGCAACTCTTGATCCCAGGGTCATGGGTTCAAGCCCCATGTTGGGCATAGAGCATACTTAAAAAATTGTTTTTTAAAAAGGATGGATTTTGTGACTTACGAATTATATCTCAATGGAAAAAAAAAAAAATAGAGGACGTACTCATTCCCTGAGGACAGAGACTCCAGGCAGTGGAGACTTTCCTGTGCTGCTGGCTTTGATAAAGCAAACTGCCACGGGTTCTCCAGCTGCCAACACTTGAGAGCACTTAGAAGCAAATTCTTTCCTAGTGAGTCTCCAGGTGAGAATGAAGCCCAGCTGACATCATGATTTCAGCCTTGTGAGACCCAGGCACAGAAACCGGCTAAGCCATGCCCAGACTCTGTCTTACAGAAACTGTGAGATTAATACATGGGTATTGTTTTATGCCACTAAGTTTGTGGTAATTTTGTTATGCAGAAACGGAAAACTAACATAGAGGCTACAATATACTTGGTGTTTTCTAAGTGCTTTGCATATGTTAAGCTTATTCAATTTTCTCAACTTTATGAGGTAGGTACTTAAAACAATTCCTTTTTTGGAATGAAGTAGCTCATTATGTGCTTAAAAAAAGCAAGGTACAGAACAGGATGGATAGAATGGTAGTAGCATTTGCACCAAAAAGGGGGAAATACAGTTAAGTATATGTACCTATTTGCATAAAACTTTTGTGGAAAGCTACATGAGTAATTAGCAACATTGGTGTCCTATGGAAAGGGACTAGGTTCTGAAAGAAGTAGGAGAGACTTCACACCCTCTCATACTTTAAAACATATGAATGCATCCCTTACCCAAAAAATTATTTTTTTAAAAAGAAAGGGAAAGAAGGTATAGAAAATCATGCTCAGAAGCTGTCATTGTCATTAGCAAGAGTAAAACTAGTATCTCAGTAATCATCCAGAAAGCCAATACAGAGATTTTAGAAGGGTCCCTATGTTTCAATCTAGAGGAATTATAGACTTCCACATGCTGATCAAAGAAAGCTATTAGGTAAGTAAATAGTTACAAGATTCACACATAGTCAAACAGAAGCACCACTAATAGTACTTCTGAAGTAAAAAAATCACTAATAAGATGGATAGTAACAACATTCCCCTAACATTTGCAAGGCAATTTTCATGTGTCTTTTTCAGGTAATAGATGCTACTTATGATCACACATACCTTGAAACTTCAAGGTCACACAGCTAAGTTTTTTTTTTTTTTGACATGCCCATTGAAAAGCAGCAGTATGGAAAGATAATGAACACCAACCAACAAAACCACCACTACCAGATTCAATTCATAGAACTCCAAGGATCTTAAGAGATTAATTAGTCCAACCCATGTCTTTATGAATAAAGACAGTATTACAAGGCAACTCCATTGCCTATTCAGATGCATCAAAAAATATGAAAGTGTCATTCCTTCCATTACACTTCAGATAAAACAACAATTCTTCCATGGAATCTTCTTTTTCCAAAGTGCTTATCCTGTTCCTCACTGACGAGATATTTCTTGAGTGTATCCCAAGTAGGTATAAGAAAGACCCTGTTTAACACACACACACACACACACACACACACACAACACAACACAAACAACAACAAAACAAGGGAGGCTCCCGCGGCGGGGGGGGGGGGGGGGGGGGGCTCAACTGGTTAAGCATCTGACTCCTGATTGTGGCTCAGGTCACCATCTAACGGTTGTGAGATGGAGCCCCACATCCGGCTCTGTGCTGGGCGTGGAGGCTGCTTAAGATTTTCTCTCTCCCTCTGCTCCCCCGCCCCCGTATCTCTCCCAAGGGGGAAAAAAAAAAAAGACCCTGTAGTTTGACGACAAATTTGTTTGAAATTCATTCATGGTTGATGTCTGGAAGGAAAAAACATCCATGCAATGAAGAGAAGTCTCAGTTGAAGATAAGAATATAATTAGGGATGAGCAAGTAAGCAAGTATCTCTTCAACTACACAGCTGACTCTGGTAACCACAAGTATCGACTAAACCCAGGAATCAAGAGCTGTTACTAAGTTTACTAAGTTACTGTTAAGTTTTTGTTTCATTTGAGTCGAACCCTTCTAAGGCTTCTGTTAAATTTAATACTATGGATGAATCTCACAGGCACAATGTTAAATGAAATAAGTCAGATACAAAAAGAGTGTGTATACTATGATTCCACTTATATGAAGTTCAAGAACAGGCAAGAATAATCTATGATGATAAAAGAATAGTGGTTTCCTTGTGTGTGGTGGGGAGAGGGTGTTGATTCAAAGGAGACATGAGGAACTTTCTGGAATGATGGAGATGTTCTGTATCTTGATTTGGGTGATTGTTACACAGGGTATACGTATATAAATATTTATTGGACTGTACACTTTACAGTTGTGCCTTTTACCCTATGATGTTATTCTTCAAACAAAAAAACAAAAATGAGGGTTCTCGTTATTCAAGGGATAAAGAATTCTTCACGTGGTCCATATTGCCTTGCTGATTCTTCTTCTTCTTCTTTTTTTAAATGTTTTGCTTATTTTTGAGAGAGAGAGAGCATGAGCATGGAAGGGGCAGAGAGTGGGGGGGGATAGAGGATCTGAACCGGGCTCTGCGTTTACAGTAGTGAGCCTGATGTGGGGCTCGAACTCACAAACCATGAAATCGTGACCTTAGCTGAAGTCTGACGTTCAACCTACTGAGCCACCCAGGCACCCCGAACCTTGCTGATTCTAACCCTTATCTACCATTCCATCTGCACTCCTCTTCCCTAAGCAGTCTGGCACACTTGCCAAGCTTTCCTTGCCACATGATCAACCTTAATGTGCTATTTCCTCAGTGTGGTGTGCTCTTCTTTCTCGTGCCTCCCTCTTCCCAATTAGCTTCTGCACTTTCTTTGGCTCAAGCTTCACTTCCTCGTGTAAGCTTCCTCGATCGTCTAGATTGGGTTCCCTGTTTGGTGCTCTCATAGAATCTTGTTTCTTGCACTCAGACTATTACCACTTCCCTCAATCTGCAATTACTCCTTCATTTGTGGGATAATTTAATTCAATCTGTCTCTCCCATTAGACCCTATGGTCTGCTCCATGGGCTGAGGGCAATATCTGGGTTTGCTTACCATGGTATTCCCAGGGCCCGGCACAGTGCTTGGTACAGAGTAGGTGTTTACGAAGTATGTTTTGATTGCTGAGGACAAAGAGTTGCATCTGGTATTTTCTTGCTAGAAAATTGCTAATATCTCACACAACCTGATTTGGGTTTATCCCATTAAGTGTTTACTGATATATCTGGCTTTATGCAAACTGGATCCATTACATAAGAATCTAAATTTACCCAAAATAGGGGCACCTGGGTGGCTCAGTTGGTTAAGCATCCAGCTTTGGCTCAAGTCACGATCTCACGGTTTGTGAGTTTGAGCCCTGCAACAGGCTCTGTGCTGACAGCACTGAGCCTGCTTTGAATTCTGTCTCCCTTTCTCTGCTTCTTCCTGCTGTGTCTCTCAAAAATAAATAAGTAAACATAAACAAAATAAATTTACCCAAAGTATAAATTGAGGTGTGTCTAGTCAATGCCCTTTGAACATTGTATACAAATTCAAAGTGCCTTGTAGTGCATTTGAGAAGACAGGTGAACTTCACCTGCCAAATCCAAGATTTGTTTAAATCCAAAGGATTTGACAGTTGGAAGTGATGGTCATGTCCTATCTGCTGGCTGACCAGTACAGACCTAGTCATGAGATCATTTATACCACTGCAATTTCCACCTGAAGAAAGACTCAGATTTATACTAAATTTACATTGTAGAGTCTCTAAGATGGAGGATGGTACCAAGGAAACAAGTCACACAAAGAGGAAAGAAACGTTCCAGAGGAAGTGGTACATTGCAAGAGTGCAAGCAGTGGTGAAATGTGTGAAAAAAAAATTTAAGTTAAAAAGTGTCTTTGCTTTTATGTTTCTTATAACACAGGAGGGCAAAAGAACGTCGTGTAGGAATTGATGTTTTCAGAATAAAATGCATCTCACCGCTTAGTTTGGAAGAGTGAATAAATTAGAAGAAAAGGAGTAGTAAGACAGAAAGAACATTTGAATAACTCCTTACGGTTTGCCACAGGCTTCATTCTCTCAACAAATACTTCTTGGAATCCTCTCTGCTACCAGGCCCCAGGCTGGGCTCCTGGGCGGACAGCTGAAAACATCCATCCTTAACCATAGGCTCACAATCTGGGGCTTCCCCTTGCCATATTGAATTTTCACAGAAGTTGCCAGAGAAACATTTCCACTTTGGGCAGAGGGGGAAACGATGGCTTAGTTGTCTTGCTGAAAGAAACACCACTGAGAAGAGATAGAGCAGCAGTCAAATTTGCGTCTCCTAACTCAGATTTCAGGCTTTTGGAACCTCACGAAAAATTCCACTTGCTTTATGCCTCTAGTTTGCTGATCAAGGCTCTCAAGAGATAAGAAACAGGATGAAGTACAGCCCCATTTTACTTCGGTCACTCTCCAATGTGTCAGTTCTCTCCCCTTTTTTGTCTATTCTTCCAATAGGAAACGTTCCACCAAATCCCTTACAAACACAAGCTTCTTTCATTTTTACTTGTTTCTAATGGCACTTACGGATTTGTAGATGGTTTTTAGACAGACAGAAGCAAATTACTCATCCAGTTTCCTCAACTGACCAAAAACTGAACCAAGAATTTTCCCTTTTACATCACATGATTCAGATTATTCCTTTATTATTTGGAACTTCACAGTACCAGCAGGGGATTCAGACTGACTTTAACTTTGGACACTTTCTCCCAATTTATAAAAGCCTAGTAACAAAAGATGCTTTTGACATGACCTTTTGCTACACAGTAAATACTGATTTTAAAAGAACATTAGCAAATGCCTATCAACTGATAAACAGGTGAACAAAATGTTGTATACTCCATGCAATGGAATGAATACTAAAGGATGAAGAATTGGTATGTGCAACATAGATGAACCTTAAAACCTATGCTAAGTGAAAGAAGCCGGTCACAAAAGGCCATGTATGGAATGATTCCATTTACACGAAATGGCTGGAATATAGGGAAGCCTATAGAGACAGAGGTACATTTGTGGTTGCCTAGAGCTGGAGGAATGGGTGAATTTAGGGGTGAAAGCTAAAGGGTATGGTTTCTTTTTAGGATGATGAAAATGTTCTTAAATTAAATGTGGTGATTATGCTAAAGACCACTAATTGCATGCTTTAATAATTTGTTGGTATGTGAATTATATCAATAAAGCTTTTTTGAAAAGGGAATTGACAAAGTGGTCCAGTAATAACTTGGGGGAAACACTTTTTCAGGCACATGATGTAGGAAGTTATTGTGACCTCCAAGCAGTGCTTACTGGTTGACTTACTTGCTTACTGGTTACTTACTTCTGTGTTGACTATGTAGAGATAGCTGAGTAAGCAATTTTCTATGTTTTCTCTTCAAAGAAAAAGGAAAAACACCAGATTCTACCCATACAGCAGTGGCATAATGCAAATATTACCTCTGAAACATAGTCTGGGTCAATTAAGGCAGCAACAATTGACATCTATACATGTCTATATCCACCCATTATAATATGTGCATATATAAGTAGAAAAGTGCTAGCTGTGTCTTTTTTGATTTTTATATTTTAAATTTTCATTAAAGTTAATTAATATTAACTCCTATAAAAATAACATTGAACAGAAGTCCTCATGAATTATCAATATAAAATATTCCAGATTATTTTCCCAAAAAATCCATTTCAGCTATTTAAAATAAAAGTTAGATTACTGTTTGGCTTTAAATATTTTATTTCAAATGTCCTTTCTCATTATATTCCCAAACATGCAAAAAAGCCATGTTTTTCCCAATTATTTTTCCATTTAATGTAAAAAAAAAAAAAAATCCTGACTAGTTAGAAGAGATTTGTAAAAATAAAGCTTTACAAAAAATATGTCCTAGAGTTTTGGTACCCCCCGGTGGCTCTATATAGATAGGCAACTAGTTATTATAAGTTTTCTTCTAAGAAGTCTTTGGGGAACCAGCCAAGTTTAAATAGGATAATTGGTAGGTCTATAGTTGCAATTTACATAAATTATAGAAACATAACACCAGACGTTTATCTAATTGAAGAAAATGTGGTGTTTAGTTACTTGTCTAGAGGAATCTTGCTTGTGGTTTGTGCCATTTGGTGATCAGTCCATTCTCTTGAGAATCTAAATGTGTTTCTCTGGGGACAGCATATGGTAATAATGTTTCAAATTCATTTTGCTTTACTTTGCAAAGGCTCAAAATGTATATTAAATATAAAATACTATTTATATACATTTCTTTAATAAAAATTGCATTAAAACAATATAACCCTATAAGTCCTTTCAAGATGTTTATCCACATTCCTACTAGAGATGTTAGTTACACTCACCATTATGTGTTGCTTTTTCTTTAAATGCTAACGAATTCATCACTCTCCTAATCAATTTGCTATCATAGGTCGTATGTCCTTTAGTTGAATTTCTGTTTCCTATTAATATAATAAGGCGTGTAAGACATTTAATACTGTCAAATTTTTCCAAGTATTTCTTGTGCTCTGTAAAGAGCATTTCTACAAAAAGCATATTTGACAGATCTTACATTTTTGCAGAATTGCACACAAGACAATGTATCCCAGATATTTAAGCTTCATAAATTATGCAAGCAAAGTCCTAAGTCCCTATTTCCTACCTAAGATGTCTGAGGTGGAGTCAAATTGCAAGTTTTTTGTTTGTTTTTAAATTTTTTTTTAAAGTTTATTTATTCTCAGAGAGAGCATGTGTGGAGGAGGGGCAGAGAGAGAATCCCAAGCAGACCCTGTGCTATCAGAGCAGATTCCTGATGTGGGCTCCATCTCACAAACTGTGAGATCATGACCTGAGATGAAATCAAGAGTTGGATGCTTAACCCACCAAGTCACCCAGGCATACCATACTGCAAGTTTTAACATACAAGCATATCTCAATGTCTCAAGCAACCTTCAATCACAACCTGTGTACAATAACCCAGGAAATTTGTAAGGTAGGACAATGCCTCATACCCTCACACTGGGACACTGATAATTTGGAGCTTACCACTCTCATGTCACTGGTGCTTATTTGCTAAACCCATTTAATTATTTAGCGATTCTTTATTGAACAGTTTGTGTTTGCCAGGAACTGTATCTGATGCAGAAGATTAAACATAAGATGTAGTTCCTGCTCGTAAAGACAATAAAGCAATCAAGCAAAGGAGACAATCTAGTCGAGACTCACTCTAGCAAAGGCCAGAGAGGAAGAGGAAGTGAAGTGGCAGGGAATTCAGGGAATCCAGGTAGAGAGGACAGTGAGAAAAAGGGACAAAGATACTAATGTGAGAAGCAAAAATGTTTATGCAGCAGGGAAGCACAGGCGGCTCTTGTTTTGGAATACAGGGTGAGGCGGGAATGCAAGAGGCAGGCTGAGCTGAATCACAGAAAAAGCTCATGTGCTATG
This sequence comes from Panthera pardus, assembly GCF_024362965.1. NCBI lineage: Eukaryota > Metazoa > Chordata > Mammalia > Carnivora > Felidae > Panthera > Panthera pardus. The sequence goes on from NW_026527013.1 coordinate 24,945,105, forward strand.
TTAAGGAACTTGGACCTAATCCTGACGGCAAGAGATAAAAACCTAGTGACTTTAGGTAGAGGCTGACCCAATCAGATGTGTATTTGAGGCAGATCATTCTGGTTCTTGTTATAGAAGGTGGATTTTAGGGATATAACATAAAGGCAGAAGACCAGTTAGGACACTTTGCTAAAATCTAGGTAAGAGATGGCTTAGGACCTCCCAGCCTTGGTAGTTGTCGGCCTAGATACAAACCAAGGCTTGTGTTACAGCGTGAGAGAATTTCAGAGGGAAGAAGTAAAGAGATGGAAGAAATCAATAATAGTTACTAAGGAAGCTGTTGCTGTTCTCCCTGCCACCATATTCCTTTTTTAAAAATATGGAATCTAGAATTCCCTGAAAGGACCAAGTAGTAAACCACGAAGTGATATTGCCAGGTGTTTTTAAGTAAGCTGTATAAAGGATGAGAACACTTCCAATTCATTATTCAGATGCAGAAGACCCTACAATGCTTCACAAATTTCAAGCAAAAAACATCCCCTATGAAATAGTATAAGGTATTTTCCCTATTGGAATTGCATAGCAGAGGACCATAGGGTTTGAAATGGAGTGATAGAGCACAAAAGTTTAAGAAGAGCAGATAGTAAGAAGACTGAATGGGTTAAGATTTTCTCGTTTCATTCTAAGGCTAGATTCAGGTGGTGTCTGGTGTGTCAAAATTAGATTATGTAACATTTAAAGACACCCTATTGTTTTTATTTATTTATTTATTTATTTTTGAGAGAGAATCAGAACGCAAGCAGGGGAGGGACAGAGAGAGAGAGGAACACACAGAATCAGAAGCTGGCTCCAGGCTCCAAGCTGTCAGCACAGAGCCCAATGCGGGACTTGAACTCACCAGCTGTGACATCATGACCTGAGCCAAAGTCAAATGCTCAACTGACTGAGCCACCCAAGCGCCCCTAAATACACCGTATTGTTTTTATTGTAAAAATAATTTCAGTGTTTAGAAAATAAAATTTGAAGCAGACACTTGCAGAATGTCTAAGGCTCTTTTTTTTTTTAAGACACTTTTGTTTTTGTTGTTTTTTTTTTTTTTGAGTCTGGAGCTCGCTTCGGATTCTGTTGCGTCTCCTGCTTTCTGAGAGAGAGCGTGAGCAGGGGAGGGTCAGAGACAGCTGGAGACACAACAGAATCCATAGCCAGCTCCAGGTTCCTCGGAGCTGTCAGCACAGAGCCCAGCTCCAGCCACGGTGCTCGAACTCACCAAACGTGAGATGATGACCCCAGCGGAAGTCAGACGCTTAACCGTGGGAGCCACCCAGGTGCCCCAAGACACTTTCTTGAAGATCCAGGCTCTGAGAACAGAATCTATCATTGGGCTAGTAAATAAAACACTTGATGCTTTTTAACCAATCCTTTTGTTGCCCCAAACCAGACCTTTGGGAGCATATACATAAACCTTCCAGCAGAGGGCAGCAAAAGTTCACTAAGCTGTTTTTAAAAACCTTAGCCACTTTTTTATGTTGCTTAACAATATTTTTTAAATATTCAGCAGAAGAGTATGTGAATATATATATGTTTATATATGTTCATATATATGTTAGTTTGTCTTATATCTAAACTTATATCTTACCTGATATACAATATATATATTAGTTTCTCTCATAGTAATCATGGAATTACAGTTAGGCAGAATGGAATTCTTTCCAGAGTTCTGAGACCGCTGAAGGCTCTTGGATGGATAGGACCTAAGACAATAGAAGGAGGGAACCAATATGAGCCACAATATCTTGATGGGATCATTTGCTGGTGGTTTGCCAACTCTTTTACGAAGGTCATGGTTTAAGGTACAGTGGAATTCTTATGTAGGTATGTATGTATATGAATATAAGTATTCATTTCCCCCCTCCTTGCCTCAATGGAATTCTTTTAAAAAATATATTCTAACTATGTGTCTGAATTTCCTTATTGTTAAAAGGTAGATAATAATAGTAGCCGTACTTCAAGGGGCTCAAGATTAAATGTTAGTGACAGGAACAGTGTTCATTGTTTTTTCAAAAGTTTTTTAATTTATTTAATTATTAATATTATTGCTAAATTATTACTTAACAATATTATTTATTCATGTATTTGCTTTTATATTGCATATAATTACACATTAAAATATATTAATAACATAACAATAGTATAATATAATATATAAAGATCATAAATACTTAATACTTTAATATAACATTGTAAATATATAAATATATTACAATATTTGTTACCATATGTAATAATTAATTTTTTTCTTTAAATGATTAAGCCTAGCAAAAAATTTACCATCTTAACTATTTTTAAGAATATAGATCAGTAAATCCACATTATGTGCAACTACTCTTCAGAACTATATTATCTTGCAAAACTGAAACTCTGTACCCATTAAAGAACAATTTCCCTTTCTCCCTCTCCTAGCTGATAGGAACCACCATTCTACTTTTTGTCGCTATGATTTCAACTATTTTGGTTACCTCGTATAAGTGAAATCATACAGTATTTGTTTTCTCATGATTGGTTTGCTCACTTAGTATAATGTCCTCAAGGTTCATCCATGGTGCTGCATGTGTGAGAATTTCCTTCCTTTTCAAGGCTGAATAATATTCCATTGTATATGTACCTGGTATATTTTAAAACAAAAATGTTTTAAATGATTTTAGGACTCCTGATTCCAGTCATACTGGAACAACTAAGATCAGACTTGTCCTCCTTGTATAAACAACTAGGAAATTGGACAAAATATGTAAAACAATGGTTTTAAGACATTACACAATAGGTAGTATGGATTGTGATCTCTGAAAGAAGGGAAACAGAAAGTTAAGCCCTACAGCCACCTCAGACTTTTGTCTAGAGGCAATTCCCCAGCATGTATGTGGGGAGGGAAATGCAATCAGAGCCCAGCAGTCTTCTCTCAGTTGAAAATTTGAGAAGGCCAAGCTGACTGAAATTTGCAAGTCAGAATTCTAGAGAATAGGGAGCTGTGCAGAAAGAGACCCAGAATTCTTACTCAGATGTCCCCTGACCATGCACGTGTAGGTGAAACTGCATAAGGCTGAGTGAGTTGTAGTTGTAAATTGAGTAATACCCAGAGCTGAGTGGAGAGATGTGGGAAAGTCAATTAACCCAAATCCTCAAGTCAGTAGTAAGACTGAACAATTCCCAGAGTAAAAGCCAATTTACACCTCCTGTAGCAAAAATTAAAATAAGCCTTAAAAGGATCAGATTGTTCTATAATTAACTTACTTGCCAGCCGGAACAGAGCCTAACATTCTATAAAGGAAAACAATAAAATTCAGACACTCGTAATGTTCACTATTTGATAAAATATTACTAGACATGCCAAGAATTAGGAAAATGTTGATTCATAACTGAGAAAAAAAAAGCAATAAAAACAGACATAGAAATTATACAGTTGGTGGGACTAACAGATAAGAATATTAAGGTATCTATTATAACAATGTAAGCATATGTAAATAAAAATATGAACACAATGAGGAAAGAAATGGAAGATACATAAAAGGACCAAATGGAACATCCTGAGATGAAAAATATAGTATCAGAAATTAAAATTTCTCTAAATGGCACTAATAAGATTAGACATTGCTAAACCCCAAAATAAACTAGTGAACTTGATTACCTAGCAATAGAATCTACATGAAAGAAAGCCCAAATTTTTAAAAGACAAAAAATAAAATGAATAGAGCCTCAGTAACCCGTGGGAATACATGGAGTGATCTAATATGTGTGTAATTGGGGGAATCCCTAAAGGAAGGGAGTACAAAAAACTATTTGAAGAAATAGTGGACTATAGTTTTCCAAATTTTGTGGAAATTATAAACTCAGAAATTCAAGAAACTTAGTGAACCCCAAGAAAGTTAAACACATTCACAGATACAAACCATAACAAGTCATGTCATAATCAAATTGTCAAACACCAATAATTAAGAAACAATCCTAAACGCAACAACAACAACAACAACAAAACAAAGAAACACCCCTGACCCTCACCACCACATTCTACATAAAAGAATAAGATAAGAATTACCACAGGCTTCTTGTCAGAAACTATGCAAACCAGAAAATAATGCAACTTCATCTTTAAAGTGCTGAAAGAAAAAAAAATATATCAGACTAGAATTCTATGTCCAATGAAAATATCCTTTAAAAACTAAGGCAAAATTAGGGGCCCCTGGGTGGCTCAGTCGGTTAAGCGTCTGACTTTGGCTCAGGTCATGATCTTGTGGTTTGTGAGTGCGAGCCCCACATCGGGCTCTGTGCTGACAGCTTGGAGTCTGGAGCCTGCTTCGGATTCTGTGTCTCCCTCTCTCTCTGCCCCTCCCCAACTTGAGCTCTGCCTCTCTGTTTCTCAAAATAAATAAAGATTAAAAAAAAAAAACTAAAGCAAAATTAAAGACATTTTCCAACAAAAACTGAAAGAATTTGTTACTAGTAGACTGCCAATAAAAGAAGTTCTTCAGATTGAAATAAGATGATAACAAAGGAAATCTTGATATACACAAAGGAAGTAAAAGTACTACAAATAGTAAGTAAGTGCATAAATGTAACATGATTTTATGTAATTTATTTCTTTAGAAGATAAATACCTTTATTAAGAAAAAATGACAACACATTGTAGGGTTGTAACATAAGGAAACAAATGTATAACAACAGTAGCACAGAGAATGGAGAAGGGGAAACGGAAGTGTACTGGTAATAGTTTCCTAAATTATAAATGAAACAGTATAATATTATTTCATGGTAGACTATGATAAAACTTAGGATAAGGTTGTGATAATAATCACTACCAAAAGAGAGAGCGAGAGAGAGAGAGAGACAGAAAGAGAGAGAATAATTAATAAGCTAATAAGGGAGATAAAATGAAATATTAAAAAGTACCAAAATAAAGGTAGAAAAAAGGAAAGAACAAATGCTATGTAAACAAAAAAAGTAACAAGATGGTAGACCTATAATGAAGTATATTGATAATTACATTAAGTATACAGGGTATAAAACCTCCAATTAAAAGACAGAGATTGTCAGGCTAGGTTAAAAAAAAAAAAAGTGAGACCCATAATGCCTTTTGCAAGAAACCTATCTAAATAAAAAGACATATGGATTAAAAGATGTGATGACAAAAGGTATATATGCACTAATCAGAAGAAAGCTAGAGTCGTTATATTAATATTAAAAAGAGACTTTAGAATGAGGAACATTACCAGAGAGAATGAGGACATTTCATGATAAAAGGGTTAATTCATCCAGCAGATACAATAATCCTAAATGTGTTTGCACCCAATAACAAAGCTTCAAAATACATACACAAAAACTTACAGAACTAAAAGGAAAAACAGATAAATCCAAAATTGTACTTAGAAATTTGAATGCTTTTTGTGAAAGTTTATTTGTTCATTTATTTATTTATTTAAAGTGCAAGTCAGGGAAGGGTTGGGGGGGGGGGGTGGTGCTTAGAATTCCAAGCAAGCTCCACACTATCAGTGCAGAGTCCAATGTGGGGCTTGAACTCATGAAGTGAGAGGTCATGACCTGAGCCAAAGTTAGATGCTTAACCAACCAAGCACCCCAGGAGCCCCTGAATACTTTTTTAAAAAAATTAATTGATATAAAAGTTGGACAGGAAACCAACATTGATATAGAATACTTAAACAGCACTCTAAACCAACTTCAACTGATTGACATCCTACCCAATGCTATCCAAGTTCACATTCACTTCAAACACACATGAAACATTCACCAAGATAGACCATATGTTGGGATATAAAACAATTCTCAATAGATTTATAAGGATTAAAAATGATACTCTAAGGGGTGCCTGCCTGGCTCAGTTGGTACAACATGTGACTCTTGATCTTGGGGTTGAAGGTCAAGCCTCATGTTGGATGTGGAGATTACTTAAAAATAAAATCTTTAGTATATGTGCTGCTGAAGTGAGCACAAAAATAAAATCTTAAAAACAAAGAAACAAACAAACAAAACACATGGATTCCCAGGAGAATTCTACCATATATTTAAAGAAGAGTTAATACCTATTCTTTTGAAGCTGTTCCAAAAAATAGGAATGGAAGGAAAACTTCAAAACTCCTTTTATGAGGCCAGCATTACCTCGATTCTAAAACTAGACAAAGACGCTATTAAAAAGGAGAATTACAGGCCAATATCCCTGATGAACATGGACGCAAAAGTTCTCAACAAGATACTAGCTAACTGAATCCAATAGTATATTAAAAGAATTATTCACCAAAATCAAGCAGGATTTTTTCCTGGGCTGCAGGTTTGGTTCAATATTCACAAATCAATCAATGTGATACACCACATTAATAAAAGAAAGGATAAGAACCATATGATCCTCTCAATAGATGCAGAAAAAGCCTTTGACCAAATACAGCATCCATTGATAAAAAGCCTCAACAAAGTAAGGATAGATGGAACATACCTCAACATCATAAAGTCCATATGCAAAAGACCCACAGCTAATAGCATCCTCAATGAGGAAAAACTGAGAGCTTTTCCTCTATGGTCAGGAATAAAACATGCATGTCCACCTTCACCACTACTATTTAACATAGTATGGGAAGTCTTAGCCTCAGCAATCAGACAACAAAAAGAAATAAATGGCATCCAAATCAGCAAGGAAGAAGTCAAATTTTCACTATTTGCAGATGACATGATACTCTATGTAGAAAATCTGAAAGACTCCACCAAAAAAATTGCTGGAACTAATACATGAATTCAGCAAAGTTACAGGATATAAAATCAACACACAGAAATCAGTTGCATTTCGGTACACTAATAATGAAGCAACAGAAAAAGAAATCAAGGAATCAATCCCATTTACAATTGCACCAAAAACCATAAGAAACCTAGGAATAAATGTAACCAAAGAGGTAAAAGACATGTACTCTGAAAACTGTAAAACACTTAAGAAGGAAATTGAAGAGTACACAAAGAAATGGAAAAGCATTCTATGTTCATGGATTAGAAGAACAAACATTGTTAAAATGTCATTACTACCCAAAGCAATCTATATATTTAGTGCAATCCCTATCAAAATACCACCAGCATTTTTCACAGAGCTAAAACAAACAATCCTTAAATTTGTATGAAACCAGGGGCGCCTGGGTGGCTCAGTCAGTTGGGTGTCCGACTTCAGCTCAGGTCATGATCTCGTGGTCCATGGGTTCGAGCCCCAAGTCGGGCTCTGTGCTGACAGCTCGGAGCCTGGAGCCTGCTTCCGATTCTGTGTCTCCCTCTCTCTGGCCCTCCCCCGCTCACACTCTATCTCACTCTCTCTCTCAAAAATAAATAAACATTAAAAAAAATTTTAAAAAAATTGTATGGAACCAAAAAAGATCCCAAATAGCCAAAGCAACCCTGAAAAAGCAAAGCACAGCTGAAGGCATCATGATTCTGGACTTCAAGCTATATTACAAAGCTGTAGTCATCAAGACAGTATCGTTCTGGCACAAAACAGACACACAGATCAATGAAACAGAAGAGAAAACCCAGAAATGGACCCACAGCTATATGGTCAATGAATCTTCGACAAAGCAGGAAAGAATATCCAATGGAAAAAAGACAGTCTCTTCAACAAATGGTGCTGGAAAAATTGGACAGCAACATGCAGAAGAGTGAAACTGGACCACTTTCTTATACCATACACAAATAAATTAAAAATGGATGAAAGACCTGAATGTGAGACAGGAAACCAGCAAAATCCTAGAGGAGAACACAGGCAACTGCCTCTTTGACCTTGGCCATCACAACTTCTTACAAGACACGTTGCTAGAGGCAAGAAAACAAAAGCAAACATGAACTATTGGGACTTCATCAAGATAAAAAGCTTCTGGATCACAAAGGAAATAACAAAATCAAAAGGAAGCCTATGGGATGGGAGAAGATATTTGCAAATGACATTTCTGATAAAGAGTTAGTATCCAAAATACATAAAGAACTTAGCAAACTCAACACCCCAAAAAACAAATAATCCAGTTAAGGAATGGGCAGAACACATGAATAGACATTTTCAAAAGAAGACATCCAGATGGCTAACAGACACATGAAAAGATACTCAACAACACTCATCATCAGGGATATACAAATCAAAACTACAATGAGGGGTGCCTGGGTGGCTCAGTCAGTTGAGTGTCCAACTCGATTTCGGCTCAGGTCATGATCCCAGGATTGAGCCCTGTGTTGGGCTCCCTGATAAGCAATCTCTCTGCTTGAGACCTCTGCCCCTGTCCCCCTCGTGCTCTCTCTAAAATAAAATTAAAACCCCACAATGAGATATCACCTCACACCTGTCAGAATGGCTAAAATTAACAACACAAGAAACAACAGGTATTGACGAGGATGTGGACAGAGGGGAACCTTCCTGCACTGTTGGTGGGAATGCAAACTGGTACAGCCACTCTAAAAAAACAGTGTGGATGTTCCTCAAAAAGTTAGAAATAGAACTACCCTGTGATTCAGCAATTGCACTACTAGGTATTTACCCAAAGGATACAAAAATACAGATTCAAAGTGGTACATGCACCCCGATGTTTATAGCACATTATCAACAATAGCCAAACTACAGAAAGAGCCCAAATGTCCATTGACTCATGAATGGATAAAGAAGATGTGGTTATTGGATAAAAGAAGATGTGGTGTGTGTGTGTGTGTGTGTGTGTGTGTGTATACACATATATATGTATATTTCATCATATTCCATATAACCATTCCATATAATGGAATATTACTCAGCCATCAAAAGAATGAAATCTTGCAACGATGTGGATGGAGCTACAGTGTACAGTATTTTGCTAAGCAAAATAAGTCAGGCAGAGAAACACAAAGACCATATGATTTCATTCATATGTGGAATGTAAGAAACAAAACATGAACATATGGGAGGGAAAGAAAGAGAGAGGGAAACAAACCATAAGAGACTCTAAAGATAGAGAACAAACTGAGGGTTGATGGAGGGAGGTGGGTGGGGAAGGGGCTAGATGGGTGATGTGTATTAAGGAGGGCACTAGTTATGATGAACACTGGATGTTGTAAGTGATGAGTCACTTAATTCTACTCCTGAAACCAATGTTGCAATATATTAACTAACCAATATGTTAACTAACTGTAATTGTAAATAAAAAATTGAAAAAATAAAATAAAATAGAAAAAAAAAAGGATACTCTAAGACCAAGTAGTGTAGATCCTAGGAATGTGAAGCTGGTTTAATTTAATGTTAGAAAATTAATATAATTCATCACATTAAAATAAAAAGGGGGAACCATATGATCACCTCAATAAATTAAATAACTTTTGATAAAATTCAACATGATTCAAGATATAGAAACAAGCAAAATAATTTCTTAGCAAATTAGGAGAGAGAAAACTTAATCTGATATATTCAAAGGACCTATTCAAAGACAAAAATATATATAGACAAAAAACATGTCCATTGATTGAAAGACACAATATTATTGGGGCACCTGGATGGCTCAGTCGGTTAAGCACCTGACTCTTGACTTCGGCTCGGGTCATGATCTCACGGTTCGTGAGTCTGAGCCCTGCATCAGGCTCTGTGCTGACAGGTCAGAGCCTGGAGCCTGCTTTAGATTCTGTGTCTCCCTTTCTCTCTGCTCCTCCCCCACTCATGCTCTTTCTCTCTCTCAAAAATAAATAAACATTAAAAATTAAAAAAAAGAAAAACACAGTATTACTAAAATGTAATTCTCCTTGAATTGATCTTAATTAATACCAGTCAAAATCTCAGCACGTTTTTTGTAAAAATTGATAAACTTACTCTAAAATTTATTTGGAAAAAAACAGAGGATTTAAAATAGCCAAAGTAATCATGAAAAAACAAGAAAAAAATGTTTAGACTATCCAATTTTAAGAAGTGCCATAAAGCTACAAGAATCAAGGCTATGTAATATCAATGGAAGGATAGTCATTTGCAAAGCAAAAACTCGATAAAGGACTTGCTTCTATAATATATAAAGAGCTCTCAGAACTCAATATTGAGAACACAAATAACCCTATGAAAATGGGCAAAATATTTGAACAAACACTTCACAAAAGTAGATATGAGGATGGCCGATAAAGAACATGAAAAGAATCTCAACATTATTAGTAATTAGGGAAATACAGTGAAAATCGCTATCAGATATGGTGACAAGCCTACCAGTATCATGAGAGAGGGAGAAACAGCTAAACAATACCATGTGTTTTTGAGGACATAGAGTAACTGAGATTTACTCCTGGGAATATAAAATGATACAATCATATGGAAAATAATTGAGAAGTTTTATTTTTTTTATTTTTTTTAACGTTTATTTATTTTTGAGACAGAGAGAGACAGAGCATGAACAGGGGAGGGTCAGAGAGAGGGAGACACAGAATCCGAAACAGGCTCCAGGCTCTGAGCTGTCAGCACAGAGCCCGACGCGGGGCTCGAACTCACAGACCGCGAGATCATGACCTGAGCCTAAGTCGGCCGCTCAACCGACCTGAGCCACCCAGGCGCCCCGAGAAGTTTTTTGTAAAGCTAAATGTACCCCATCAATTGTACTAATTTACCCAAAAGAAATGAAAATACAGATCTATACTAAGACTTGCATGTGAATGTTTACAGCAACTTCGGTTATTAGCCCATCAACATGTGAATGCATAAACAAATTTTGGTATATTCATATCATAGAATACTATTCATCAACAAAATATTGATGGATATATACATTCATACATGTATCTACATCCATATACTCCAATAAGAATGTACAATTGGTATATATGACAACCTGAATATTAAAAATGTTGTGATGAGGGAAAGCAGCCAAACACAAAAGAATACATATTACTTTGTTCCAGCTATATGAAACTCTAGAAAAGTACAACCTAAGCTATAGCAACAGAAAAAAGAATAAACTGGAGCCAATGGCAGGATGGGGAGTAGGTGAAGGTATTGACTGGGAAGGAGCACAAGGGAATCTTTTGGAATAATGGAAAAGTTTTACATCTTTACTGTGGTTGTGGTTACATGAGTGTAAATGTTTTTCCAAAGTCAGTGAGCAGTACACTTAAGATGGGTTCTTTTGCATGTATGTAAATTATACCTCATTAATATGATTCAAAGCGAAAAATAAATCTTTGCCTAGTCCGGTAGATGGCAAACCAAATGCTGACAGACTAGACATCCCTGACTCAGTCACTTGTACTGCCACTTGATATCTCATAGGAGACTCCAGTTTAACACGTGCAAACTGGAACTCCTGGTGTTCTCTCTCAGTCATGCTTCTCCTTCCGCACAGGCTATTCAAGCTCCACATTGCAGCTAGGCCATCTTGTAACTAAAGTTTTTACTGACATAATTGTGAATTTACCTGCAGTTGTAACAAATAATACAAAGAGTTGGCCATTCACCTAGTTTACCCCAATGGTAACATTTTGTAAAACTATAGAATAGTAGATAACCAGGATATTCACATTGATATCATATGCCAATCTTACTCAGATTTTCCCAGTTTAACTTACACTTAATTGGATGTGTGTGATGCCAATGTTTTTTTGTTTTTGTTTTTGTTTTTGTTTTTAAGTCTTACAGGTTCCTGGGGCTCTGTTAACTTCTTTCTATTTTCTCTCTATGGTTCGGGTAAATTCTTTTGATCTTCCGTAGAGTTTCTGATCCTATTGTCTACCATCTCCACTTTACTATCAAGCCAAAAGCATTTTTTTTTTTTTTGTTTAACTTCTTTGTATTTTCGCGTTCTATAATTTCTACTTGATAACTTTTCGTGTTAAGTTCTATTTCTTTGCTGAGATTTTTCTGTTTTTAAAATTTGTTTCAAGAGAATTTGCAATCGATTTTTGAAGCATTTTTATGATGGCTGATTTAAAATCCTGGTCAGATGTTGCCAGTATTTGACATATTGATTGATGTTGGCATCAACTGATTGCTTTTCTTAAGTTGTAATTTTCCTGGCTTTTGGTATGATAGGTGATTGTTTTATTGCATCCTAAGCATTCTTTTTTTAAAATTATGTTGGGAGGATAGGTGCTATTTCAATATTTTATTTTAGCAGGCAGTGACTCTAGGTTTAGCATGCAGGTCTTCACCCAATTTGGGGGGCTGTGGTTCCAAAGGCAGGTTAATTTTCTGAGTGATAAAATTTCTGGAGCTGATGGGGCTCCCACTGGTTCTTGCTGGTGCTGAAGAGGCGGAGGGTGTTTCCCAGGCTGGACCACCAGGTGTCTCTGAGTGGAGGAGGTGAGTCTAAGGCCCATGGGAACAAAGACGCTTCCTGGGCTGGCCACCTGTTGCAGCAGAGTCCCTCTTGCTGGTGCTACCTGGTTACTCTAGTATCTCTTGGTGGGGGAGGGTTGCCTCAGACCTGGTGGGAAAGGAATGCCTTCCTGGCACTTACTGTTAGGGCTCCTGATTGGTCCCTATTGCAGGCAGTGCTGAGTTCACCCGGTGTTGACAGAGGGACATCAACACCCTCTGTTTGATCTGGAGGTGGACTGAACCTACCTGGGCTGCTTTCCATTCCTGGGTCAGGAAATGCTGGCGTGGGTCACCTTCGGTTGAGTGGAAGACACCCTGCCACTGTGTTATCCCTCCAGTTCTGAGGTCCAAAACCAGTTCACCTTTCTATTACTACCCTTCAGAGTTCTCCTGTGGTTGCCTCTTGTGTTATTTTCAGGGTTTATTGTTGTACTTAGTAGGGAATAACAGGGAGGAATGATTCTATATCATCTTATCTCACCAGAAATCTGGTTAATCTTTTATTTTGTTACTTTTAAAATGTTTATTAATTTATTTATTTTGGAGGGGGCAGAGAGAGGGAGAAAGAGAACCCCAATTAGGCTCAGCGCTGTCAGCACAGAGCCCAATGCGGTGCTCGATCTCACAAATCATGAGATCATGACCTGAGCTGAAATCAAGAGTCAGACACTTAACGTACTGAACCACCCAGGTGCCTCTTATTATTTTTAGTTGTGGTAAAAAACAGAACATAAGCTTTACTGTCTTAACCATTTTCAAGTGTGCAGGTCATAGTGTTAAGTATATTTATGTCATTGTACAACAGAGCTCTAAAACTTTTTCATTTTGCAAAACTAAAACTCTATGCCCATTAAACAACAACTTCCATTTCCCTCTCCCCCTAGCTCCTGGGTACCAACATTCTACTTTCTGTTTCTATGAATTTGTATGAATTTCTCAATACCTCGTATAAGTGGAATCATGCAGTATCTGTCTTTTTGTGGCTGGCATAGCTCATTTAGTGTAATGTCCTCAAGTTTATCTATGTTGTAGCATGTGACAGGATTTCTTTCCTTTGTAAGGCTGAATAATATTCCATTGTGTATATATACCACATTTTGTTTACCCACTCGTCTATAGACTTGGGTTCCTTCCACTTCTTGGCTATTGTTAATAATGCTACAGTGAACGTGGTTGTGGTATCACTACCTCTTCTAGACTCTGCTTTCAATTCTTTTGTATATGTACCCAAAGTGTGGGATTGCTGGAACATATGGAAATTCTATTTTAATTTTTTTGAGGAACCACCCTACTGTTTTCCATAGCAGCTGCACCATTTTACATCCCCACCAACAGTGCAGAAGTGTTTCAATTTCTCCACATCCTTACTAATATTTTTTTGTTTTTTTTAAAATAATAGACATCCTAATGTTATCATTGAGGTTTTGAACTGCATTTCTCTACTAATTAGAGATATTGAGCATGTTTTTATATGCTGTTGGTTATAGTCTTTTTAATTCCAGATTTATAATAGGTGAATAGTGGCATCTCATTGTGGTACTAACTTTCATTCACCTCATGACTAGTGATGGTGAGCATTTTTAATGTGCTTATTTGCCATGTATATATCTCTTTTTTTGTCAAGCGTCTGTGAAAATCTTTGGTCCATTTTTATTTATTGTTTTTTAGTCCATTTAAAAATTTTAATTCCAGTACAGCATTCAATGTTTCAGGTATAGAATACAGTGATTCAACAATTCTATATATTACTCGTGCTCATTGATAAGTATACTCTTAGTCTCCTTCATTTATTTCACCCATCCCCTGCCAACCTCCTCTTTGGTAGTCATTTGTGTGTTCTCTATAGTTAAGAATCTATTTTTTGATTTGTCTCCTTTTTTCCACTTTGTTTGGCTTGTTTCTTAAATTCTACATATGAGTGAAATCATATGGTTTCTCTGATTGACTTATTTCAGTTAACATTATACTCTCTAGCTCTATCCATGTTTTTGAGACAGAGAGACAGACAAGGTAGAGAGAGAGGGAGACACAGAATCTGAAGCAGGCTCCAGGCTCTGAGCTGTCAGCACAGAGCCTGATGTGGGGCTTGAACCCATGAACTGTGAGATCGCGACCTGAGCCAGAGTCACATGCTTAACTGACCGAGCTACCCAGGCACCCCCCAAATACTTCTTTTAATATTGGGATGATCATGTGTTCCCCACCTTTTTTCTTTTTTTAAGGTGATGAATTATATTGACTAATTTTGGATGTGAAATTAACCATTAGTATCATTTTCCTTCTGCCTCAAGGACTTCTTTTAACATTTCTTGTAGTTTTGGTCTCCTGGTAAGGTACTCTTACAGTTTTTTTTATGTTAGAAAATAATTTTGCTTTTAAAAGATATATTCACTGGGTATGGAATTCCAGGTTCAGTTATATTTCTTTCAGTAATTTAAAGATATCACTCAGTGTGTTCTTGCTTGCCTTGTTTCCAATAAGAAATCTTTTGTCATCCTTAGCTTTGTTCCTTTGTATGTACCATGTCTTTCCACTGGCTACTTTTTAACATTTTCTCTTTATCACTGTTTTTTTTTTTTTAAAGGTTTTATTTTTACACCCAATGTGGGACTCGAACTTAAAACTCTGAGATCAAGAGTCACATGCTCTACCAACTGAGCCAGCCAGGCACCCTTTATCACTGGTTTTGAACAAGTTGATTATGTTATGCCTTGGGGTAGTTCTATTGTTTCTTATGTATGGGGTTTTGAGCTTCTTGGATCTGTAGGGTAATAGTTTTCATCAAGTTTAGAAAAGTGTTTACAATTATTTCTTCAAATATTTCTTCTGTCTCCTGTCTCCATTCCTATAGAGACTCCAATTACATGCACATTAGGGTACTTAAAGTTGTCTTGTGACATACAGGTAGTATTTTTATTTAAAAAATTATCTTTTTTTTTCCCCTGTGAGGCATAATCTGCTATTATTCCCATCCAGTGTATCTTTCATCTCATACATGGTAGTTTGCATCTCTAGAAGTTAGATTTGGGTCTTTCTTCATATTTTTCATTTCTCCACTTAACATTAAAAATATGAAACACAGCTACAACTTGTGATGCACCTACATCTATGTTGGTTCTGGGTTGGTTTTAATTTTTTTTTCCTCCCTCTTCACTATGGGTTGTCCTTTCCTGAAGGGCTTGTAGCCCTCGATTAGATGTCAGACACTGTGAATTTTACCCTGTTAGATGCTGGATAATTTTGTTTTCGTATAAACAATTGAGTTTTGTTCTGGTATGCAGTTAAGTTACTTGGAAATGGTTTGATCCTTTTTAGCCTTTCTTTTAAGACTTGTTAGGTGCAAACCAGGCTAGTGTTTAGTGTAGAGGTAATTATTCCCCACTACTGAAAGTAGGCCCTTCTGAGTACTTTACCCAATTATGATATTCTTCTGGTGTGGTTTGTGGGAATAGGCACTATTCCCAGCACTGTGTGAGTTCCCTCTAATCCTTTTGGATAGTTTCCCCCACCCTTGGGTAGTTTCTTCACGTGTGTGCACTCATCAGTACTCAGCTGAGCACCTGAGTGTGTCCCTCTATAGACCACCACGGTTCTCTCTCCAGGCATTGCTCTCTTCTCTGTAGCGTAGCTGCTTTGGTCTCCCAGAATTCTTAGCTATATCTCTTCCACTCAGTGAGTTCACTGGACTCAGTCTGGGTTTCCACTCTCTGCACTGCTGCCTGAAAACCTGCTCAAGGCCATAGCTGGAGCAATCACAGGGCTCAGTCATTTGCTCTCCCTCTCTCAGGGCCATTGTTCTTCAATATCTGATGTTCAGCGTCTTTAAAGCCACAGTTTCATATACGCTGCCTTTTTCTTGCTGTTTCAGGTGAAAAGGTAAAACTATCCTTATTAGTCTAGAATGGCTAGAACTCAATCCTTTAAGGAGATTTATACAATAAGAAGAGTATTTCCTATTTTCCCCACATAGTTGCTTTTTCAGTGCTTTTCTTTCTGTTGCATGGATCCATACTTCCATCCAGTATCATTTTTCTCTCTTGAAAGAAGGTTCTTTAACATTTCTTGTAGTATAGGTCTGTTGGTTATGAAATCTTTTGGCTTTGGGATGTGGCATGCCTGAAAAAGTCCTTGTTTATTTTGTCTTTGTTTTTGAAAGATATTTTCCTGTTTCTTCTCATAAAACAATCCACTGCAATAATAAGAAACAGAAACACAAAATCCAACTTTGATGAGTCCACAAGATCTTTGTATCCTTGAACCACAACATATGAAAATACAATGCAGATGTGGAATAACAGTGACAAGAGTGACGATAGCACATGTAGTATAATGTTTATTATGTCAGCCACCAGTATCTGTCAGGGGCTTAGGAGGCTCAGCAGCAGATTCAAATTAGGTTAATTCAAGGAGGACTTCATAAAGGGACTTTATGCAATTGTGAGCAGGGTACAAGAATAATGCAGTCTCCTAGGGCTAGTGACAGTTAGGGTTGTTACCATCCTAGGCTGGCAGGCTTATGGGAACTCAGAGAGGACTCCTTGAGAGGAGCTGTGACTTCCTGTCAAGAGATGCAGTCAGGCCAAGTCAATTCTTTGAGAGACCTGAGGGCATAAATACTCCAACTTCACTTGCTTCCCTCCCTGATATCATGTGAGAACTCCCCTTTGGCCAGAAGCTACAAGGAAGAGAGCCCATTGATGAAGTACACATAGATTTCACAGGCACAGAAGGATCAGGACAGAGAGTGGCTTTGGAGAGGTAAATGAAGATATCTGGCATTACCTTCTTGGACATTTAAGCTCCTTTACTCCTCCCTCAAATCCCATATATTACTATTATTATTGCCAGATTAACAAACAATGCAAGAAGAAAAACTCAACAAAACTATGATGTCCTGAGTTTACAGTAGTTATTGCCTTCACTAAACAAGAACAAGATGGTCTAAGAATAGGAATGATGATGGAAAAAGGGGGGGAAATTAGCAATAAAAACTGTGATTGGAGCACCTGGCTGGCTCAGTCAGTAAAGCATGTGAATTTGATCTTGGGGTTGTGAATTCAAGCCCTACACTGGGTGTAGAGATTACTTAAAAATAAAATCTTAAAAAAAAACAAAGCCTGTGATAGCTAACCATTTCCCCAAATTAATAGAAGGGTTAGAAGATAACAGTAAGTAAGTTTCCCTGAGACAGAACAAAATATAAGGAAATAAAAAGTAGGAATAAAGAGATAAGAACATTGAAAAACAATCAGGAGTAGAGACCAAATCCACAAGGTTCAACATCTCTCTTTCTGGAGTTTCTGAAAGAAAAAACAGATAATTGTGGGAAGGAAAATGCCAAAGAAAAAA
This sequence comes from Panthera pardus, assembly GCF_024362965.1. NCBI lineage: Eukaryota > Metazoa > Chordata > Mammalia > Carnivora > Felidae > Panthera > Panthera pardus. Next base: position 24,962,761 of record NW_026527013.1, read on the forward strand.
AATCTAAAAAAATACTCCTGATTTGCTGGATTAAGAAGACCACTCACCCCCCCCCCCTTGAAGTGTGCAGTACAGTGAAAAAGGCCAACATCATACTTTTGAGAAATTTCATAACACCAGGTGTAAATTTAAAAGTGAGTATTGCCATTTGCAACTATGTGGATGGAACTGGAGGGTATTATGCTAAGTGAAATTAGTCAGAGAAAGACAAAAATCATATGACTTCACTCATATGAGGACTTTAAGAGACAAAACAGATGAACATAAGGAAGGGAAACAAAAATAATATAAAAACAGGGAGGGGGACAAAACAGAAGAGACTCATAAATATGGAGAACAAACTGAGGGTTACTGAAGGGGTTGTGGGGGGGGGATGGGCTAAATGGGTAAGGAGCATGAAGGAATCTACTCCTGAAATCATTGTTTCACCATATGCTAACTAATTTGGATGTAAATTTTAAAAAATAAAAAATAAAATTAAAAAAAGTGAGTATTAAATAACAATAATGAAAACTATTAGCTCTTACTAATTTCCAAAGTGATTTCACATTCACAGTCTCACTTTTTAAAGTGTTCACAGATATGAAAATAGATACACTGAATACAATACCTTCAGGGTGATATTCTTCAAACCATTCACAGATGAGTAGCACAGGTCATTAATATTTAGGTGTGTTTGTGTGTGAATACATATGTATAAATGGACAAGTTATTTAGAATGCATGTGCAGTTTCCTGAACTAGATGATCAGTTCTCAGATACAGAGCACGGTTTCTAATTCCTTGCTATGCCGACCAGGTCAGTTGAAGAAGTGCTTAGTCTGGGGCACCTGGGTGGCTCAGTCGGTTGTGTCCAACTTCAGCTCAGGTCATGATCTCGCGGTTTGTGTGTGGGTTTGAGCCCCACATTGGGCTCTGTGCTCACAGCTCGGAGCCTGGAGCCTGCTTCAGATTCTGTGTTTCCCTCTCTCTCTGCTCCTGCCTCACTCACCCTCTGTCTCTGAAAAATAAATGCACATTTAAAAAAAAAGAAAGAAGTGCTTATCTGGGTGGATCTACATAGCTGACTGATGTGCCAACCAAGCCTGGAGGAAGGAGCTGGGATACAAGGAACAGTGATTGTTTTGCAGCTTGTTTGTATAAAGACCCTGTAGGTGCCGTGAATATAGTCACCTTTTCTCATTATGTGTTCCTATGGGCAAGGTTTTAAATCTTCATGATCTTCACATTTCTTCCGGTGGGTTTGGGCTTGATTCACCTTCTTCAAATTCCCTTCTGATACCATAATTCTAGCATTCTGTCAACAAACAGAATAGTATGAGTTAAATGAATCAACTACATCAGTGAGAAGTTGGAGGGGGGGGTTCAGTGGAGGGTTTTCCACAAGGCCAAGGGGAGCCGGGTAGGGGAAATGGCCCAAGTAGAATTGTGTAACCAAATCTCCTCAAAAGTCCTCAGGCTTTTGAAGAATTAGTAAAAGGTGGACATAGAATGTAAATGGAAAGTCGAACAGCTCGTCCACCAAGACAGTGGGTTGCAGTTTCCTGTACCCACTGAGACTTTGTGAAAACAACAGTGTTGTAATGACGAGTTTTGCATTCCCAGCTGCTAGAGACGGTGCCAGGAATGGAAATGAAAGCAGCCAGTGGTGGTGACCACAACCCAGAAGCTGAAACCACACTCTAATTTTGCACAAAATTGCCAGTTCTGACTCTTCTTTGCTTATGACTTTTCATTTCAACTGCAAGGATTACATTTAGTTATGTGTAAAATAACATCTTGAGAATAGACCGAAGAAAACCATTTAGCTCCCAGTCATTTGTACTAACCCACAGCATGTCAGTACATTTTCTAATACACTGCTAGGGACACACCCTCCAATATCAAAGTCAGTACAATCATGGGAATGAGAAGTGGAGGGAATACCCAAAGAGGCATAGAAGAAGGACAAGGAGGATGAAAAGGAAGGAGAAAGATGAAGAGAATGAGGAGGAATGAGTTTTTATTTGGGCAAAAAAATTGGACTTACATTCATGTGAATATCTTGACTAATCTTGGAATTAACAATATGTCAAAGAAAATGGTGGGAGCTTGTTATAAAGGTGAGACTAAGCACCAGCTCTGTTGGGCCACCTTACTACTGAGAGTGGATGACCCATAGCTTCAAACTGTTTAGCCCTTTCATCTAAAGACTACTTTTTGTAGGAATAATCATTTTAATTAAAGAAAAAGTGGCTTGAATTTCCAGTAAGAATTTCAAAGTGGAATTTGCCTTCTACTATTTGGCCTCAAGTTTCTCAACGGTCACCTATCCTAGTAATGAGTTTCAACACTTTAAAAAAAATTTTTTTTTAATCTTCATTTATTTTTGAGACAGAGAGAGACAGAGCATGAACGGGGCAGGGGGGGTCAGAGAGAGGGAGACACAGAATCTGAAGCAGGCTCCAGGCTCTGAGCTGTCAGCACACAGCCCGACGCGGGGCTCGAACTCACGGACCGCGAGATCACGACCTGAGCTGAAGTCAGACGCTTAACCGACTGAGCCACCCAGGCGTCCCAACACTTTTTTTTAAGTTTATTTATTTATTTTGGAGGTAGGGAGGGGCAGAGAGAGAAGGAGGGAGAGAATCCCAAGCAGGCTCTGAATGGTCAGTGCAGAGCCCAACGTGGGGCTCCATCCCATGAACCATGAAATCATGACCTGAGCTGAAATAAAGAGCTGATGCTTAACTGACTGAGCCACCCAGGCGCCCCTCAACACTTTTTTTCCTGTAACAGTTATGACTTATCCCTTGACTTTACATGCAGTACAGATTGAAGACACAGTTGTTAAACATGAATAAATGAATTAAGCGAATGAGTAGGGAATGCTTGAAAAAAACAGATCTTAGAAATAGGACTTCTACAAAAGTTTTGATAGATCAAATCAGAGCATTTATTTTATCCTGCACCCTATTTTAAAGTTAGTATTTGGGCAGAACAAGCAAACATTTCAGAAAGAACCTCCCAGGAAGATAGCTGAAATTTGACATTTGTAGGACACAGACTATACACAGAGAGAATGACATTTTAATGTAATTTATTTGAAATGCTTCCAGAAAAGTTTAAGGCCTTTATACAAAAACATTCATTTCATCAAAACATTCACTTTCTTCCCATAGGCCAGCACTTAACAGACCTCTTGCCTCAACCCACTGGCCAAAGTGGCCGAGGGCTCCTGCAGAGAACGATTCACTCTTTCTCCCATAATCAAGCAACAGGTTCTCAGCTTCTGTCTCCTTCTATCTGCAGCAGTTCATTCACTTGCTAAATCAATAACAATTTGAGAACAAAAGTAATTTTAAATAAACTTGTAATAGAAAAAAAAATTCACCATGTTTAAAATCTATAAATACAGAAATCTGTTTTACAGGGTATAATTGACCACAATATTTTTTTTCATTTTTGAAAAATAAGTAATATTACCTTGTTTTTATAATGATACATCTTGTCACACAGCTTCTTTGAATGCACATATTAGATGTACATCATAAAATGACAACACAGCGTTTACTGCTTTCTGTAAACTCGAAAGACACAGAAGATTAAAAAAAACTTTTTGGCAATAATTTAGAATCATTACTACTAGTGCTGGTGTGGGAATAATTTTGCACAGGTCATCCTTAATATTTACACTCACAGGGAGCTTTTCTGTGTATTCAGTTAGCTTTTTTTAAGATCTGCAATCTACCCTGCACTGTAAGCCAAAGCTGGACAAAGAGGTTACTAATTTCGCTAATTGATTCTAATTAATCAGAGTTAATTAAAATTGGCCTTTGGAGAATGTAATTATGGCTCTGATCACAGCACAGGGCCAAGGTGGCAAAGTGATGACCCAAAAGCAGAACAGGAAAACCCAAGGCTCTGGCCTTTCTCAGAAGGGCACTAGACCTGGCTTTTCTCTTAATGTTTCCTGTAAGAGGTCATGATGAAGCACTTCTTCCAAATTCTTCTTCTCATATGTTTCTGTGAACAGAGGCATGGACTCTCCTGCAGTCTCTTGCTCAATGCTCCAAAATATGAGTAGGGCTTGGCAGATGAAACAAAACGAAGATGGGCCTTCTCATTATTCTGTCAGATATTCCCAAACCTTTCGAGTTCTATTCTGGTGTTTTAGGCTAGAAATGGCTCTCTACGGCAAGCCAACAACTTTGACAGAGACACACTCCCTCCTCCCGGTGTAACTGCATTTCAGTTCAAGATTCAGAGCTGACGGCTGCTTTTGTGCTGGTCCTTTTAAGGTCAGACACTATTCCACGTCCTAATAGATTATTGCATCAAATATGCACTGGATGACATCGCAAGGTCCACACAGTGCTTCTTGCTTTGCAAAATTAAGGATCCAGAATCCCCAGGGATGTTTTCATGCTTTCTGGTTGGATAACATTGAACCAAGTTCACTGCAAGGATTGATCTTTTCCCATTTTCCTTCGAATACCATCATGATACACAAGTGACTTCCTCATGCCCTTTTTGCAAGGCCCTGTATACTCCATGCCTTCAGCTACCATGTCAAAGAGCTAGAAAAGCACTATAGAAACATGGAAAGACTCTTTTAAGCAATCTACATGGAACAGTAGTTTAGAGATTCTTTTCTAGTTTTAAAATCCAGCAGGACAATTGAAAGTAACTTGTTCAAGTACCCCTCCATCTATCCAGACACTTGTGGAATACAACACAGGGTAACGGTTGCCACAGATCCCAGCTTACACAGACAGATTGGCAGTTACAGTACTAAGGACAAAGGTACAGATACGAGAAACTGGGTCAACACGGTCACAAAAATATTAAAAAGTGCTTCTCCAAACCGTTCCATGTGTGGAATGCAAATACTGTACAGGTAAGACAAAGGGCTACTTCCAGGAAGTACACACGCTTCTGTCAGACGTTGCTTTCAATGTGCCTGCTGTTCCCACAGGAGGAGTCTGTCTGTTCCATGCGCTCACAGTCTAGGCTGACCTCACTCGTGTCCATACTACAGTCTGACTCACTGTCTGATTGGTCCATCTGCTCAAGTTTTGTTTCTCCCTGTGGCTCCCTGCTCCCGGTGGTGGGATTGAGGAACGGTCCCTCGGAGTCCAGCACCCCAGCCTGCCCGGCAGCACACAGCACTGTTTCTTTGGCTTGACGAATACAGTTGAGCCACTGCTGTTTGTTGAAGGTGTCGTTGGCTTGTAGCGAGTGGGTCTGACTTTGGGATCCGTTTTTGAAACTCACTCTGAAGAAGTTTTTAACTAGAAATGAAAAACATGCATAAGAAAGATCAATGGACAGGCAGCTCCCAGGGCAAAGATAACATATATGGTGACATTAACCCCCTGAACCAGAGCAGACATCATTAATTGATTACAAAATGTGTCCCACTGGTCCGCGACATGGCTCAGCAATACCCTGCAGCCACCATCAATCAACTGGAGTTGACCTGGAGTTGACACCAGTGTAGCTTTCAGTCGCCCTCAAGGCTAGCAAACGGACATCAGCTTAAACCTGGATGTGTGTTAAAATCCCCCGTGAGCTTATTAAAAACATATATGCCGAGACCCTCCCCTTACAGGTTTGGATTCAGTAGGTGTAAGATGAGCCTGGTAATCTGGAATTTCCACAACCGCCCCAAGCTAGAGACTTTTCAAGTTGAAGAAGCTCTTTGCAATATCAAAACATGCCCCAAATCCCCCACATTATAGTACATGTACATGGAGTACCCAAATGATTGAGAAGATATGTAAAGACTTATAAATTTCATTTCATTTTAAAATAAAATTACAACTACCTCCATAGGAGCTACGTGCATTTGAAAAATGGTAGTGCGCAACACGGAAGACATTTTATTTAGCTTAACTGGCACATAACGGGCCCCGCATGCCATGTGCAATGCTTGGTTCACAGAAGCGTGTGTGTTCAGTCCCCTTGCACTATCCCTGGAGCCAACAGACTGGGAACCACCACTTTAGATACATTCAGGCTCCCCCTTTGCTCTTGGGCAAGTGCCTTAAGTCCTCTGTGTCTCAGTGTCCTTATTTGTAAAATGGGAGAAACAAAGAGAACCTACCTTATAAGGTTATCATGAGGCCTAAATGTGATAATACATGTAAGTGCTCATACAACGCCTGGCACATAGTCAGTATTCAAGAAATAGAAGCTACTACTACATCACCGCCATCACCACTACCACCAGGGTGGGTGGACTGATGAGTAGGTAAGAGGCAGTACAAATAATTATTTTGAAAATATGATGCCAATGTTAACCCAAAACACTCAAATGTCACTTTCTCAAGGAAGACTTCTCTGATCATTTCCTCTAAAGCAAACCGGCAACTGTTATCCCTATTTATCCCATGCTGGGGTTTAGTTCTCTGAACAGCACCTGAATATTTATGCATCATTTATCTTCCTCTCTTACAATGTAGGCTCCACAGGGGCAAGGAATTTGACTGTTTAGTTGACCAGTGTATACCAGTGCCTCGAACGACACATATAAGACACTCAGTAAACACTGCCATCTTAGCTTCTCTTGGTTAATTTCCTTGTTCATTAAGTCTCAAGTTAGAGAGGTCCGTTTGCATAATTACAGATGAATCCTCAACCAGGTGACCATTCTTAAGCCTCTTTAGGGATGAGTCTGCTGGCTCAACAAGAGCCAGCATCTACATAGGGGCTATCTGTTAGTAAGCATGCTTTTATCCAATGGAAGGAGACAGAGAAGGGGAATTTAAAGAGCCCCTGTTATGTGCAGACAGGTTCACTTGCAGTATCTTAATCCTTATAACAACCTGATAAAGTAGTTATGCATACATGCCCATTTTGCAGATGAGAAACTGAGGCTCACAGAGGTTGCACAAGGTTACACAGTCAGTGAGTGATGAGATAGCACTGGAATGTAGTTTGACTCCAAGGTGATGGCTCCTCTCTTTCCCCCAGCCATCCACTCCTTCTGAACCACCACAACCAAACCCATTCAACAGATCAAAACCGACTGCCATCCGTACTTCTCTCATTGTTGCTAAATGCGCCACGCAGGGAGCCACCCAGCCTCACTTCTCCATCCTGCAGGTCTTCCAGTAGGAGGTCCTTTACAGGGATCGGCTGCCGGTACAACTGGTAGCAGAGCCGCTCATTGTGGGTGACGGCTCTAGTGATCACAAGCACTTCTTGGAACAGGAAAACATGAAGTTTCTAGGAGAAAAGAATCCACAGGATTTCTCTAAGCAACGGTCTAGAAATATTAGTGGACTTCTGTGGAGAAGAGGTCCTCAGGTACCAGGTTCACATTGTATTATGAATTTCTAGGCTCAAATCTACCTCCAGAACAGAAGCTGGGCAACTTGGAGGTATTCCCAGATGCGCCTAGTGTCTTTCACGGGGGAGTGACTCCCTAGGGCCTACAGACATCTGCAACCAGGAATGCGTGCTTCAGGGACAACATTCACATTGCAGTTCACAACCTGTGCAGACACACACAGCCTCTGGCTTCCATAAGAAAAAAATAAGAAGGGGGAGTAGAATAAAGGGGCAATGAAAGAAAAAGAAGTTAGTACCCCCACCCCAGCTTTGGTTTGTAGCACCTAATATAATCCTAAGAGATAATATTGAACAATAGTCTATAAAGGATGTGCCTGGCATATCAAAGCCTAATATTAATCTTTGCTTCCCAAACCCATAAAAACACTTGTTTCTTAAACCACAGAGCTGAGTATCAGCTCCATCCAGGCACTCCAACTCAGAACAATGCCCATCCCTGAGGGAACCGGAGCATGCCACCGTAGCCACAGAGAAAGATAATCAAAGCATTGGTCCTTCTCGGTTATGTTAATCTCGGTTATGTTAACCTCAGTTCTCTGAAGAGGTTGTACTTTAAAGGCTGATGACTGATGTGTGTGTTGTGGGCACAAAGAAAATCTCAAAAATAAAGGCTTGTCTCCAACCACATCATGAAAGCCGTTTTGCTGGGTGGAGCTGGGGTACATCGGCTTTATTCCATTCCAAGTGCCAGGCTCATCTCACACTTTGGAAATGCTGATGAATTGAAGTGAAAAGATCTACAACTTTGGCAGCTGGGTTCTGGTTTTCCAGTGGAGATATTTGGGAGCGCGAACCCAGGTGGAAACTCACATTAGAATCTTGATTTGGGGCAGTGGAAGCACATTCAGCATTATCAGACAATTTTATATTTGGGAGAAAAGATGCATCCCCCCATGCCTATGCTCACACACACACACACACCTGCAGAAATTAAAGCTCAACCACATGTTGGCTGGTGGAAATACAAATGATAATTTTGTACTGGGTGGGAAGAGATTGAGGAGTGGGATTTTGTTTATCAAAAGGATCAAATGTTCATTTAAACAGAGTAAAACAAAAAATAACCAAGTTAAGGACTTATTTATTTATTTTTTTGAGGGGGGAATGTAGAAAGAATGTTGAGACTTTTCTTTTAGGGATGGGGGGAGAAGGGGTTGTCATTGTAAACATGATCAGAGATTTTTACAATGTTTCTACTTCAATCAATCCTTCAGCCAAGGTAGGCAATTTGAACGCAGATTATCTGGAAAATCTTTGAAAAACGTCCCTTATTTATGAGTGTTCACTGAGAATTCCCCTCCTTAGTCTCAGCTCCTTTTAGTTCTCAAACGATTGAGCTTTTCTCTTGATACAGGACTTAGTTCCTAATGACTTCCATAATTCTGTTGGGAAAAACAACTAAAACAAACCTCCCACCCCAACTACTATCTTTGTTTTAAAAAATCTATTGCTTGAAATATGAACTAGAGTTCATCTTTAATGCCCTAGGCACATCCAACCAGAGAGTCTCAGTCCTTGATTGATGGACAGAAAGAGAATACGCTCTCATCTCAGGAGTGATAAATCTTCCCAATTATTTCCCACAGGGCTTTTGACAAAGAATGTTCAAGAAGTTGGAGTATCAGACATTAGAAGTCCACTGGTGCTTTCTGAAAATCAGCAAGAAGCAGAATGTAGCTTTCTAGCAATCAGTAACTCTAGTCAAACAGAAACACTTCTTCAAGCAGTGGCCTGTGACCTGTCTTATTACCTCTGTTGCACCAGCAGTTGGATGGATCCCTAGTAGCTCTGATAATGGGTGCTTATGACATACACTCAGTGATTTCAAATAGCATTTCCAAGCCTGCTTACAAATGCTACTCCATACTCCAGGTCAAAGGTTGTCCTTTGAATCATCAAAGCTTTATTAAGAACTATTCAATCTAGTTTTGGCTTCCCTTCTAAGGGTTGACTAGATACTGAAGATGAAATACAAGTGGAGATTCTCTTTCTCAATGGCTTTCTCAAAATTGAATTTAAATATATATTATCTATAATAAAATCTACACATTATATATACATTTTTATGCATAATACATAAAAATTATATACATATTAGCATTAATTTCTATTGCTTATACATAAAAGTAGCCTGATGAGTTAAATGAATTTTGAACTCCCATAAAATTCAAATCTATTCTTTTTTATACATTCATTCATTCATTCACTCACTCATTCACCTAACATTACTGAGTGCTTAGTATGTGTCAGGTCCCCATAATTGGTGCTGGGGATTAACAAGACACAGTCTCCACCCTAAAAGATTATAGCATAATGGAAGATAGTGACAGACAGATGGATAATTACAACCCATGGCAGTTAAGTGCTCTAGGGAGATCTGTCCAAGTTGCTATGTAGGAGAGGAGGAACAAATTCAATATCTACTCAGGAATAAAAGTCAGGAAATTGGGCAGAGTTAGATATGCAGCCAATAGAGGGTAGGTTATTGTTTTAAAAAAACAAAAACTGGTCTTAAAATAGCAGTCTGTGGATGGGTACCAATCCATAAAAACGCAAAGAATTTCTCATAAAGCTAAGAGTTTTAATTTAAGAGCTGTTTTTCTGTTTCCTGCTTTTAACAACCTGTTCAAATCACCCTGGTTTCCTGATATCAAAGTGGGAGGAGATGTTAACTGTTCTGTATTTGTTGTTGAAGGTCATGATCAAACAAAATACATAGTTGGCAACCCTATGTTGGTTTCCAAAATTCTTCCTGAAAATGTACTGGTTGTGAAATTTTAAAATATGTATATTACTTTGTGTAATATATATAAATATAAGTTAGAAACAGACAACCCATATTATTTATAAATTATATGTGTAATATAGAAATACATATATACAAGGTATATAACTATATATATAACTATATATATAACTATATAACTATATATGACTATATATATACACATATATATATGTATATATATGTGTATATATATATATATATACATATATATATATACACATATATATACATATATATATATGGGATCCTGTGATATAAAAAACACTGGAAAGCAATTTTTGTCTGAAGATGCTTGATGGGGAAGGCACAGTAACAGGAGGCTTAGCATCAAATGGCTTAAGTGTTGGGGGAGGCCCAGGAGGAGACCACTGAAGAAGAGGAGCCACTCACCACGCCTCGGTTGTTCTTCAGTTCTCCATGACAACACAGCACTCTCGAGCTGTCGATTAGAGAGTCTTTCTGGCCTTCTTCCAAGTAAAGAAGCCGCTCTTTATAATAGCGGCACTCAGATTCCCCGGTCTTGGTGTTGATTTCTGCCACGATTCCCTGAATGATGTTTATCTGTGGAAACAAAGAAGACAGTAGGAGGAAAGTAAGCAAACCATCCACACCAAGAAGTACCAGGGGCTCAGCCTAGAAGGTCACCAAGATAGATTTGCATCTAATTCTGAGATTCTGTTATCTAACTTGCTGTTTTGGGAAACAGCAAAAATAAATAAATGCTTTTAATATATTGTGCTATCCATCTATACATGTACACACAGATACACATATTCACACATATATATTTATATACAGATACAGATATTTGTTTATAAAACTGATGTTGATGCATACTTCTATTTGAGAGGAAGAGATATACAGTTTTCAATGTGCAGGACTCATAACTACTGAGCTTTATGTTGCACATTTCCTAAAACATGCTTACAATGTTGAAAACACAGGCATATAAAAACTTCAGCCAAGGAGAAAAAACAAAGCAAATGTAGTAGACCAAGAAGGGAACATCTTTGGGGATTTGAACTCAGTTTCAAGGTCTCTCTACACGTACTCAATCTAACGTACAAACAGTATTTGCAAATTGGGTGTGAAGAAATGGTTTGGATATCTTTTTAGTGATAAACATAAATGATTTATAAAGGACAGAGAACTAGAAATAGAAAGAAAAGACACTAGGCATCACGATGGGAACCATTTGTCTATATACATACACTCATACCCATGCCCATAGCACATGTAAATAAATTAGGGGTAGAGATTTCAGAGCAATGGTGGATGTACCGTTGTTAATACAGAATGAAACAAAACAAAGCAACAAGAATACAGCACTCATACGCAATCAGTGGGCATTTATTTTGATGTGTTGTTGTTCTATCACATGAATATGTCTAAAAGTTAGAAAATGCTAAAAACCAAAGGAACAAAAAATTAGTTGAGTAAAAACTCAATGACACCGATCAAAGGCAAAATGATGACTTCCTCAGCAGGGTCCTCTGTCCTCTAATAGTGAAAAGACCAACAGTCCCATATTTCTCATGGTAGTATTTTTTAAAAGTTTTTATTTAAATTCCAATGAGTTAAGATACAGTGTAATATTAGCTTCAAGTGTACAATGTAGTGTGATTCAACACTTGCATACCACACTTGGTGCTCATCCCAAGTGACCTCCTTAATCCCCATCACCTATTCAACCTATCCCCCACTCACCTCTCCTGTTTGTTCTCTATAGTTAAGAGTCTGTTTCTTCATTTGCACCTTTCTCTCTCTTTCCCCTTGCTGGTTTGTTTGGTTTCTTAGACTCTACATATGAGAAAATCACATGATATTTGTCTTTCTCAGACTTATTTCCCTTAGCATTATACCCTCTAGCTCCATCCAGGTCATTGCAAATGGCAAGATTTCATTCTTTTTTTGTGGCTGAGTAATAATCTAGTGTGTGTGTGTGTGTGTGTGTGTGTGTGTGTGTGCGTGCGTGTGTACATAAACACACACGCACGCACACACACCACATGTTCTTTATCCATTCATCAGTTGATGGATGCTTGCACTGTTTCCATATCTTATCTATTGTAGATAATGCTGCTGTAAACACTGGGGTATATGGGTTCCTTTGAATTTGCATTATTGCATTCTTTGGGTAAATACCTAGTAGTGCAATTGCTGGATTGTAGGGTAGTTCTGTTTTTAACTTTTTGAGGAGCTTCCACAACGTTTTCCACAGTGGCTGCGGGAATTTGCACTTCCACCAACAGCGCAAGAGGGTTCCTCTTTCTCCACATCCTCACCAACACCTGTTGTTTCTTGTGTTGTTGATTTTAGCCATTCTGACAGGTGTGAGGTGATATCTCATTGTGGTTTTGATTTGTATTTCTCTGATGATCAGTGATGTTGAGCATCTTTTCTTATGTCTGTTGGTCATATGGGAAAATATCTATTCATATCTTCTGCCCATTTTTAATTGGATTATTCATCTTTTGCGTGTTGAGTTTTATAAGTTCTTTACATATTTTGGATAGTAACCCTTTATCAGATATGTCATTTGTAAATATCTTCTCCCATTCTGTAGGTTGCCTTTTAGTTTTGTTGGTTATTTCCTTTGCTGTACAGAAGCTTTTTATTTTGATTAAGTCCCAATACTTATTTTTGCTTTAGTTTCCCTTGCCTCAGGAGACATATATAGAAAGAAGTTGCTACAGCCTATATATATCAAAGAGGTTACTGCCTGTGTTCTCCTCTAGGATTTTCATGATTTCAAGTCTCACATATAGGTTCTTAATCCATATTGAGTTTTTTTGTGTGTGTATGTGTCCAGTTTCATTCTTTTGCTGTCCAGTTTTCTGAATACCATGTGTTGAACAAACTGTCTCTTTCCCATTGGATATTCTTTCCTGTTTTGTCAAAGATTAGTTCACCATATAGTTGTGGGTTCATTTCTGGGTTTTCATTCTGTTCCATTGATCTATGGTGTCTACTTTTGTTCCAGTCGACACTGTTTTGATCACTATAGCTTTGTAATATAAACTTGAAGTCTGGAATTCTGATGCCTCCAGCTTTACTTTTCTTTTTCAAGGTTGCTTTGGCTATGTGGGGTCTTTTGTGGTTCCAAACAAATTTTAGGATTGTTTGTTCTAGCTCTATGAAAAATGCTGGTGGTATTTTGATGAGGATTGCGTTAAATGTACAGACTGTTTGGGGTAACATAGATATTTAAACAATATTTGTTCTTCCAATCCTTGAGCATGGAATGTCTTCCCATTTCTTGGTGTCATCTTTAATTTCTTTCATCAGTCAGTGTTTTACAGTTTTCAGAGAAGATGTCTTTCACCTCGTTAGTTAGGTTTATTCCAAGGTATCTTAATATTTTTGGTGCAATTATAAATGTGGCTGATTCCTTAATTTCTCTTTCTGCTGCTTCATTATTGGTGTATAGAAAATCAACCAACTTCTGTATGTTGATTTTGTATCCTGAGACTTTACTGAATTTGTTTATCAGTTCTGGCAGTGTTTTGGTGGAGTTTTTTGAATTTTCTATATAGAGTCTCATGTCATCTGTAAATAGTGAAAGTTTTTCTTCTTCCTTGCAGACTTGGATGTCTTTTCTTTAAGAAAATTTTTTTTAACATTTATTTATTTTTGAGAGACAGAGCACGAGGCGGGAGGGACAGAGAGGGAGACACAGAATTGGAAGCAGGCTCCAGGCTCTGAGCTGTCAGCACAGAGCCCAAAACAGGGCTTGAACTCACAAACTGCAAGATCATGACCTGAGCCGAAGTTGGAGGCTTAACCGACTGAGCCACCCAGGTGCCCAGATACCTTTTCTTTCTTTTTGTTGTCTGACTGCTGTGGCTAGGACTTCTAGGACTATATTAACTAACAATTGTGAAAGTGGACATTCCTGTCTTGATCCTGACCATTGAGGAAAAGCTCTCAGTTTTTCCTCATTGAGGATATTAGTTGCGGGTTTTTCATATATGGCCTTTATGATTTTAAGGTATGTTCCCTCTAAACCTACCTTGTTGAGGGTCTTTATCATGAATGGATGTTGTGCTTTGTCACATGCTTTTTCTGCATCTGTTGAAATGATCCTATGGTTCTTATCCTTTTCTTTATTAGTATGGTGTATCACGCTGATTGATTTGTGAATATTTAGCCACCTTTGCAACCCAGGACTTGTGGTGGTATTAATAGAAAAGAGCTTAATAGATGAGAAATGTTAATAAGGACTCTCCTTGGTCACTTTTACTTAATGGAAAAACAAACCAATAGCTGAAAAGCAAGGTTTTAAAAGAGGCCTTTACTCCATGAGAACTTACCACATCTTATAATCTGTTAAATTGGCAGTAAAATCTAAGTGTTAAGTAATTATTTTTCACATGCTAATGAAATGATACCTTCTGCCCAAAGCCAATTGGATAGAAACTTCTACCCGGTTATAACTTTGGCACTTCCACGCAAGTCTGACATAAGATCTTACAGCTCTGCGCTGAAGTCTGGTGACTGTATCCTATGAACAGATGCATAATCTGTATACTTCTGTAGCTATTACAAGATTCAAAGCTCATTTATTCTTTCCTCTATTTCCCAAAGTTTGGTGGTAGCACTACTTTGACAATAAAAAAAATAACGTATCATTTAAAGAAAAAACCAGGGTTTTTGTATCATAAAACAATCCTTTTGGACTTTAATGTCAATCTGGCATTAAATATAAATCCTATGAAATTAATCCTAGTTTTATTAACATAAAACAATAAAAAGAACACTTTTGTCCATAAACTTTCTCTGTTTTTTTTTTTTTTTCTCCCCTCTTGGTTTTGGTTTTCAAATATGACTGATTATTGTTACTTTCAAAAACAAACAAAAAAAGAAATTTCAGGGGTGCCTGGCTCAGTTGGTTAAGAGTTCAACTCTTGATATCAGCTCAGGTCATGATCTCATGGTTCGTGACTTTGAACCCTGCGTTGGGCTCTTTGCTGATGGCATAGAACCTGCTTGGGATTTTCTCTCTGGCCCTCCCCTGCTTTCTCTCTTCCTCTGCCTCTCTCTCAAAATAAATAAATAAACTTAAAAAATTAAAAAAAAAAAGAAATTTCACAACACATACTAAAGCAATGACTCATCCTTCAAATTAATTCAATTAATCCTTGTTGATCATGGGTTCAGTGTGGAACTAGATGGCAGCATTCAAAGAAGTGAGACAGGGTCCTTGCCCTCAAGAAGCTTAAAAATATATGGGAGGTATCTGACAAATCGTTTTATGCCTACCTTAATCTTTTTTTCTTCTTTCAGTAGGTTTCATGCCCAGCATGGAGCCCAATGTGGAGCCCAATGTGGGCCTGAACTCATGACCCTGAGATCAAGACCTGAGCTCAGACCGATGCTCAACCAACTGAGCCACCCAGGCACCCAGTCTACTTTGATCTTTTACCTTATTACATTTTTAATATGTAGTGGAATCTATACTTTTCCCTTATTTTTAAACCAGTAGCATTAATTGCTGTGGCTCTTCTTAGTTTACTATTACTAGGTATACCTGTAATTAACTGGGTCTTGAGTCAATTTTCTGAGTTTGGTATAGGTATCCAGGAAACCAGAAAGATGATGTACTAAATACATGTTCACTTCCTAATTTAGCTCAGAAGCTGAACAGCTGGCACATCACATGAAGGTTAATAAGCTCAAACACTGCAGTGGTTCCTTGGGCAGCTATGACTACTGTCAAATGCTACGTCTTTCTTTGATGTTTGAAAAAATAGAGACAAAACAATAGAATATATCAGTGTAATTCCACATTCTTTGTGGACATTAAAATAGCACCTCCGGGTCTGCTTTCATTTATTAAAATATTGTCTTTTAGTTATATCCACCTGTACACCATAAGCATCTAATCTTTGCACTGGTTGTTGAGCGGAATTTATTTTGTAGAACTGCAGCAAGAAATACAGTTGAATATAGCAGACTGCATTGCAAATAGTCACAGTAGCTTTGCATTTAAGTTAAATTTATTGTTGCATCTCTGATCAGGGTTCAAACCAAAGGGAAACGACTGGTAAAGCAAGATGATGATAGATATCTGGTAACAGAACAAGGGTTAAACCCATACAGGCTGTAATCGTCATCCTCAAAGTGAAATCTGAAAACCCTGTCTAGTTCCTTGAGCGGTAATATCATCTATTCGTAGGCTTGTGACATGAACCAGGAATAGCAGCCAGCACTGCAGGAACAGCAGGACTGTTCTCCTTGCTTCCAGTGATTTTTTTTTTTTTTTTTTTTTTTTTAGGAGCTAGGGAACAGGGGCGGGCAGAGGGAAAGGACGGTCTGCCAGATCAGGTTTGGGCTGAAACGTTCCTTAGAATTTAAAATGTTAAACAACCAGACCTCTGGAATTTCTGAATATCCTAAGTTCTATTTAAAAATGTTCTCTTTTGGGGAAAATGTCTATCAACCCTCCAAAACACTATAAAGAAATTCTAATAAAAACGTGGTAGTTTATGCACTGCAGTAAAAGCAAGGCCTTTTTTTAGACCTAATCAGAGGACTGGACAATTGGATGTAGGAGCAATTTATTAACAGTTCTCTGATCTTCCCCTTTTCAGAGGTGGAAAATTTATTCAGGGAATTTGTAATTCAAGCTACATTGGTACTATGGGTTTTATGTTTATCAAGCATTCACAATGTACCCAAGAGTACAGGGCTAAATATTTCTGCCCATCTGGGGTAATGCCCAGAGGAATTTGAAAAGACAAAAACATCATCAACAACAACAACAACGAAAACACCCCACAAAAAACATTGCTGTGCTTCCATGTATAAATGGGCATTAGGAAGACTTGCTTTACAGACATTTTGAAATACAGCTATTCCATGCTTCACACACAAATCTGCCTGAATAACTAGGTGCAGATTCAACTTGTAAAAATGACATCACATTTTTTGCACTAGGGAAACCGGTCCATCCTTTCATATTGCAAACAATTATATTCCTATCTGTTTTTAAACCCAAGCTTTAGCTCACTGGGGGATCTTGGAAACAGCATTATTCTTTCATGCTGCATATTAAAAAGAAGAAATCTTAACAGTAAACTCAGAGCAAACTCACGTGCTTCAAAAAAGTAATTATTTAGACTAGCTCGAGCTCCCTGTTGTTTTCATTCCTGCAGACCACACACTTGCTGGGATGAAATATGGAGAGGAGGCAATGCTACTGTACTCGTCCCAGTAATAAAAACAGATATGATGAAGTGAGATGGGCCTCATACCCAGTGCCTGTGTCCCCCCATCTATGCAGGACTGGGGACCTGGTCTGTGTGTGTCTGCCATTAGTCAAGAGAGTCTACACTCTTCACTATCCCTACAAGGAGGCACCTGGCCCAGCTCGGCACCAGTGAGGCCCTCTCCACAAAGCCTGGTGGCCCCAGATAGCTTTCTGCAATTCTACAGGCAAGGGGGACTCAAAGAAGCATCTAGGCTTTCAGCTCCGTGGTGTAGGAGCATAAAGAAGTGGAAGAGGCACAGGATTTGCAGTCCACACCAGCAGAGTTCAGACACAAACCTCATCACTTGCTGGCTCTGGCTCTAGGCAAGTTATTTAAGCCCTCCAAGGCTTATCTGGAATATGGTCCTAATAGGGATAGCTATCTCATAGGTTATTATAAGGATTAAATGAGATACATAACCTACAAAGCAATTATATAAAGCCAATTTACTACGTATTCAAGATATGCCAGCAGGTATTGCTATAATTATTATTGTCGTGATTACTACTTATTATTATTATTGGAGAAAATAGGCAGTTTGTTCAGCAGGTTTCATGGACTTTGATTTTCAAGTCATCTATGCAAATCCTCTTTCTGTTCAATATTCAGTCAGGGAATGAGCCCTTTGAATTAGTCTCGAAGGCTCCATCCCTGTGGCTCCTGCCTGTGTGTGTTTCCATGACTGCATGCCTGGACCTCTGCAGCATCCTCTCAACTTGCTTCCTGCCCCTAGTCCCTTCCTTCTCTGTCCCCCATCCTGCAGACAAGGACAGTAATGTGTCCACGTTTCCACAGCTTGCCAGTGATAGAGCTGGGCTGTGAACCCTGAATCCCAGCTACTTAGAAAACAAAAGAGAGGCAACTGGATAGCTTAGTCGGTTAAATGTCCAACTTCAGCTCAGGTCATGATCTCACAGTTTGTGAGTTTAAGCCCCGCCTTGGGCTCTGTGCTGATGGCTCAGAGCCTGGAGCCTGCTTTGGATTTTCTGTGTCCCCCGCTCTCTCTCTGTCCCTCCCCCACTCAAGCTCTGTCTCTCTCTCTCTCAGAAATGAACATTAAAACAAATTTAAAAAAAAGGAAAAAAGACAAACAAAACACAACAAAGGAAACATATCTCAAATTGGTATTTAAAATCCTCATAACCAGATCTGAACTCCCATCCTCAGCCTTCTCTCCTGCTGCTTCCTCAGAGTATCCTCTTCTCTGGGCAGACTGATCCAAAGTATTCCCCAGACATTACCTGTCCTGTCATTTCTCCATACCTTTTCTCAGGCCACTGGTTCCTCCTGGCCTGCCATTGCCTCCCTGTCCCGCAGAGCACCCCAATCAGACCCAAGCTCTCTGGACAGAACACTCACCGTTTACAATATTCTCATGATATGGACCCATTTTTCCTGGTCTTCTCTTGCTACTAAGAATCTATCTCTCCCCATATTTAATGAACATTTGCTGGTGAGCAGGACGTTTGATTAGGTCCCTCACTGCAATCAGAGGCCGAGGAGAGCTGGATCTGAAATAGGTGTCAACTTCACAAATAGGTTCAGGGGCTAAGGGAAGAGGCAACTCCCATTTGCTAACTACACAAAGACATTCAATTTAAAATCTCCAGAGATCTTAACCCTCACAACCATTGTAATAAACATTACAGTTTATTATTAATCGTAATTACAGATCAGAGAGGCACCTGTACAGAAGCAAGAACTTTTAGAAATCAAAGGGACCTTAGAGTGTATTTCATGTAAACACTGCATTTTATAGGTTAGGAGAGTGAGGCAGAGAGAGAAGAAGTGACTTGCAAAATAAAAACATGACTTGGCAGCTTCCAAGCTTAGAAGCCAAGACCCCTGGGTCCCATCCATGTCCCCAGAGACCCTTCACTCACCCAATCTCCTAGACATTATGGGAGAAAACAACAAGGGAAAGAGAGGAAGAAACAGATGAACTTACAGCCTCTTCCAGGTGCTGCTGATCTGGATTATCATTTGGTGTGTGTCTCAAGATTTCTCGAAGAAGCAGAGGGTATTTCACTAGACGGCTTCTTGGAATATCAAGAAAATTCCAGAGATCCAGTTTGCGGCTAAAGGGGGATTCTAAACATCGTTGCAGGAAATCCTGGACTCGGTGATCTTGTTTTTTGTGGTCCAGCAGAGCCTTGGCGGCTACTTGATTGCTGCAGTAACTGTCGTAGGAGCTGAGACAAGGCAGCTAAGAAAAAAACATCAACGGAGGCTTGGAGTGTGGAACTAATTGTGCTCTGAAGCTATGAGCTAGTATCACATGTGGGGACTGAACAAAACTGGTCTCCAGGCCCGGCCAACATTCCCTTATCTGCATGGCTGGAGGAGACAGACTAGTGGAATTTTCAACCAAGACTTTTTTTTTAAGTTTATTTATTTTGAGAGAGCGAGTACATGAGCTGGGGAGGGGCAGAGAGAGAGGGAGAGAAAGAATCCCAAGCAGGCTTCGTGCTGTCAGCACGGAGCTGACTTGGGGCTCAAACTCATGACTCATGAGATCATGACCTGAGCCAAAATCAAGAGTTACACCCTTAACCAACTGAGCCACCAGGCACCCTTAATAGAACTTTTTAAATAGCAGGGAATGAACAGTTTTAGGCTTTAGCTTGCTTGAGGGACAGTTATTTTCTTAGTTGTGTATTTACTTTCTTGATTGTTAAGACCCCATCGTAATTTGTTCGCGTTTCTGCCAATCTAAGCTAGGAGCAAAAGAACCAGAATAACTGTATACGCATGCAACTCAAAATTTTCCTGAATTTCCAAAAGTATCTGGTGAGGGGAAAGCCTCCTATCTTTAAAAAACAAAACAGGATTTCTTTTAAAATTATTCATAAGAAACTCATCTAGAAGACCTAGTGGCATAAAAAGAAAGCAAAGTGTCAGACTCTAGAGCTCTTTGCATGGCTCCATGCAAGCATCTCTATATTAGTTTAAGGTTACCTGATTCCAAGGTGGACTAATTATGAAGAACTCCAGGAACTTAAAGCAAAAGTACAATTAGGAAAAGATTAGATGCGGGAAGCATTTAGAAACATCTTTTAAATTAGATTCTTGGCTGTACCTAATGGTTAACATCACAATACCATGCAAAGAACAATTTAAGCTTAAAGACTTCGGAACACTTCTACTCCTCTATCTTCCTTCCAGCAAAATACTAATTTCCCTGATATGTCCCATCAGTCACATTATGCAAACACAGAGTCAGAGACCCAGTGAAAGGGCTGTTCATCTCCCTTTTCCACACCTCCCTATTAGTGGCACCCAAGACTCACCATCTTAATGCATAGGCTGTCAGCTCCCAGAAAGGTAGCAGAAACAATAAAATGCAGCCAATGGCACCCCCTGTGTTTGCTTCTCTCCCTTGGATTAAGAAGCCACATTTACCAGGACACCTGCCCTATGGAGGGATTCAGTGCAAGAGGGGCTTTAATTTCTGCATCCTCAACACTTTGCATTGGACCTACCATTCAGCAGACATTCAAACTTTATATTCCAAATGAACAAATAAATGAATGCTTAATAGTTACCAGATTAGGTAATATTTGATGGTCTGGGAACATGGCTTAAAAATAAATTGTGGCAACATCTGAACAATGGGTCAAAGTATAAATATTGTGGTGTTTTTTTGGTACCTCTTATTGAAATTATTTTCTCAGCAACTGAAACCAAACAAAGGTACCAAGGAAGTAATGTTTAAGTCCACTGTTGAGTTTCACATTCTTTGGAAAGGTCTACCTTCCTTATGTGTCATAAACACAAAAAACAAAAAACAAAAAAACACAAACCTTTGTGTTAAAAAAAGAGCTGCAGAAATTCTTTCCTCAACCTTATATCTGAAAGTAAATGATAATTGCTACTTACACACACACATACACACACACCCCAGATGTGGTATTGTGGCTTGTAATTTAGATTTTCAGAGTTAATTAAAAAGAGCTTCAGGCCCTCTTAATTTCATTTCCACTTCCTCGCCTTTTGAAAAGACCTGGAAATGCCGAATGTTTTCATTACAGAGAAACAAATCAGCAGTAACTGTCGGATGTATACTAGTGAGGAACTCCAACCACACTGCTGCTCACCGTCCAGTGGGCCATTCCTCTCTGATCCTGCCATTCCTGCTGCCATGGCAACCCAATCCAGCTCTGGTCCTGTGTCCACACCTGACTGGGTGCTCATTTCCTGGGCAAGACCTGAAAGGCTATCTGGTTCAACCCACTGGCTAGAAAAGGCCACAAGTGATCTGTAACTTGTTAGAGAATGAAGAATGTTCACATCTTGGTTCCCAAATACATGCACATTCACTTATATAAAACATGAGAGGTGATAACACAGTGGTTAAGAGGGCAGACTCTGGAACCAGGTATAATTATGTTTCAAAGCCTAACTTGGACAGTATCAGGTGACTCTTCTGAGCCTCAGTTGCCCCACTTGCAAAAGGCATATACTATTTTTTAATGAGATAAGGCAGATAACAAGTATGTGAGCCTGGTTTCTGGTTAAGAATCAGTAAGTACTTGGGGCGCCTGGGTGGCTCAGTCGGTTAAGCATCCAACTTTGGCTCAGGTCATGATCTCGTGGTTCGTGTGTTTGAGCTCCGCCTTGGGCTCTGTGCTGACAGCTCAGAGCCTGGAGCCTGCTTCAGATTCTGTGTCTCCCTTTCTCTCTGCCCCTTCCCAGCTCAGACTCTGTCTCTCTCTCTCCCCCAAATGAGCCTGGAGACTGCTTCAGACTCTGTGTCTTCCTTCTTCTCTGCCCCTCCCCAGCTCACATTCTATCTCTCTCTCTCTCAAAAATAAATAAACATTAAAAAAAAAACAAAACAGAATCAGTAAGTACTAGCTATTGTTATTATTTATCCCTGGGATATTTTTACTGCAGAAATTGTGGTTTAGAGAAACAAAACCACTTGCCCAGCTAGAGACAAAACCGGCCTGAAGCATGTTCTTCCCCCACCCTTCCCCCCAAAGCTCTGAACTACACAACATGTCTTTAAATAGACTATTGAGAACTTATAAGGGAAACTCTTTCACTTTTAGAAATTCTTTCTAACTCCCTAACATTGTGAAAAGCAATAGAACAAATCTGTTTTTTGCTTCCATGCACTCTGCCTCTCCCTATACAATTAAAATGGAATTAGAACCAAATTAACACAAGAACTTGCTGCTTGGAGAACTTATCAATTATTTTATTACTGAAAAAATGTTAGCATGAAGGTAAGTCACTTGGGAGGTTGTTTCTGTGCGATGGAGGGGTGAATGAAATCAGGCCTACCCGCCCAGGAGACAGATCCTCACTGACCACAGTGGCTCCCTGAGAAAACCACCACTCTGTTTTAGGTCTTCAAAGTACAAGTAATTGATTCATCTAAGGTCAAAAGGACTGGTCAGGCATGTCCCACTTGGGAGGCTCATTTGTTTAAAAGGGTTTCTTTTTTCACCTTTTTTTCCTTGAGGGAGTTGGAAGCTGGGGGGGGGGGGGGCGGCAAATAAATCAATTTTTCATGGGTCGAATGGGCTCTGACTTTTTCTCATTCAAAGTCCACTCAGATGTTTATTTTGTTCTGTTAAAAAGACCAGAACTCAAACAGATGTACCACTTGGTTTACAGTTCCCACTCGCATGCACACATCTGCAGTTTAAAGAGGGAAAACATTTAACAGCTCGTGGGGCCTGATCAATAAGGGCCATTCTCATGAGGCCTGGTCACAATGGGCTGGTTGTTTAATCTTGGGCTGCTCTTCAAGCTGCAAGTCCTCATGTGATGTCTGAAGGGTTCAGATAGCAATGGGGGTAGTCACATTTCCTCTGAGTGTGTACAGAAAAGGGCTGCAAAAGCTGCCCCCAGATCAAACCAATTTCCTAATAAAAGTGGCAGACATTTATTTCAGAAAAAGTTAATTATGAGGCAAACACCAACACTTTTGCTTCTGGCATGAACTGACAATTTGTACATGATGCCTAAGGAAACCATGTTGTCCTATGTTGCCTTCTCATCAAACACAGAGCAGGCATCCTGCTAATTCTGGTGTGCAGCCTCATTGTCCCCCACCCCCCCCTCCCTGGCCATCAAAGCAGCCCACAGACTCAGGAAGTTTAAGAAATATTGAGGCAGAATCTCTCTTCTCATGACACCTTCTCTGTCTCCAGCTGGCTGGCTTTCTTTAGAGAAATTTCTTTGAAGGCTAAAGAAGTTAAAACATCTACCACAGCTTATAATAAAATGAAAGTCAAAAATATAAGATGAATGCCTCTCCTGAAATATTAAGGCACATTTTCTAAATTATTCATCTCAGAACATTGCTTGTCTTTCAGGTGTCCTTGGGATATTTTGGCCCCAGTGCTAAAATTGACTTGTGAACTAAAGCTATCTCAGTCATGAAACCCTCAAAATTTCTTGATCAAGGAAGTAATTGAGAAGCAGAAGTTAAGGGAACCTGGGTGGCTCAGTAGGTTTAGCATCTGACTCTTGATTTCAGCTCAGGTCATGATCTCACGGTTCGTGGATTCAAGCCCTGTGTCGGGCTCCTTGAGGACAGTGCAGAGCCTGCTTGGGATTCTCTCTCTCCCTCTCTGCCCCTCCCCTGACTCTCTCAAGATAAATAAAAAACTTAAAAAAAAAAAAGAAGCAGAAGTTAGGATAAGAGATCAACGTCAAAACGTAGGAACTCGAAGACACAGGAAGTTTAAAATATAAATACAAATGTAACTGGATAAAGGGAACTCACATGATAGTAGGATTTTTAACCTTCACAAAACATTCCCCAAACAGTGGAATGACTTAATGCTTGCTGCTGTGGCACTTCCTGCCTATTTTTCTGGAACAATGTGTGGATCAGAGGCATGAGAGATCTAATCCTGCCTGGAAGAAATCATGGAAGTGATCTGCTTTTATTACCCACTTCATGACAACTGAAGACCACTTGCAGCTGGGGTGGTGCACACAAGACTCCAAGGAAACTGAAATGTAGTAACAGGGAATGGTGAGGACTGGGAAAATAGTGCATGCCTGGGCAAATGAACAACTGCATTACGCACCCAACAAAACACAGATTCCACCCAAGACCATAATCTATTGACCCATAAGCCCCTAATCTAAGGTCACAGTTGATTTCTTTGTTCAATTAGGAAAGAGAATGGGTTATTTGGGATGAAGGTCAGCATAATCCCAAGCCTTCCTATGAAGTTACTTATAATCAGATGTATGCTGAACATTAACAATGTTTAGTACTACTTGCTTATGAAATTACATTTTACCATGAGAGTTTTTGGGGGGTTTTTTTGTAGCCTAAATAAAGCACTTTTTTTTTTTTTTTTTGGTGGTGGTGGATAAGAATATGTCTCTGAATATTTACTGGAGTAGAAAGGGTAATAATTTTATTATTAGTAATTGGCCTAAATTGGATGTTAACTAGTTTTACTTTACTTGATATAAAACTAGTAACTGTTTCATATGTGCCTTTACTTACTGCCAAAGGCCAAGTTATCTTTCAATGCTATGAATTCATAATCAGGAAAAAATTGTTTCCATACTTTAAAGAGATAAAGCCTAAACAGAATGATAAATTTTGCTAAGAATTTGCCATTTAAATTTCTTCTGAAGTAAAACCAACATTTGCCAACAAAGAAAAGTCTAGCTAAGGTGCGCCTGGGTGGCTCAGTTGGTTAAGCGTCTACACTGTTGATTTCAGCTAAGGTCATGATCTCACGGTTCCTGAGACTGAGCCCTGTGTTGGGCTCTGTGCTGACAGCTCAGAGTCTGGAGTCTGCTTGGGATCCTCTGTCTCTCTCTCTCTCCCTCTGCTCCTGCTCTGCTTGTTCTCTCTCTCTTTCAAAAATAAACTTAAAAACAAAAGAAGTCTAGTCAAATGAAACTCCCATCTACATTATTGAAATTTATTTTTAATCAAGACCAGAGAATTCTTCTTACCCAGCCCACAAGGATGGGACCAACGTGTTCAGTGGAGCCATCAGGTTTCCGAGCGTCTCGAAGCTGACTAAGGAGCTCTGGTCAAGAAACAAAAAAACAAAAAAACAGCATGCTTATTTTGTTAGGCATTCAAATATGAACAGGACTGGAAGTAGATTCTGGGTTAATCAAGTTATTACATAATCATGACTTGTAAGATGACTCAATTAAAGCCACAAGTCATGACTCATTGTGTGAACAAAATTATACCTTCATGTAGAGGAATGAGAGAGTCCAGTGTTCCGAAAATTTGATTCAACTCTTGCTCTGTCATTATGGAGAGTTTCAGCATGGGGTCGTGATAGGCCTACATAAGAAAGGCAAGAGATGGAAGCAAACATTTAAAATCAGAGGAAGTGGGGTGCCTGTGGCTCAGTTGATTAAGCATCCAACTCTTGATTTTGGCTCAAGTCATGTTCTCACGATTTGTGGGTTTGAGACCCACCTCAGGCTCTGCGCTGATGGTGCGGAGCCTGCTTGGGAATCTCTCTCCCTCTCTCTCTCTCTCTGCCCCTGCCCCACTTGTGCGCACGTGTGTGTGTGTGTGTGTGTGTGTGTGTGTGTGTGCGCGCACACACGTGCTCTCTCTCTCCCAAAAAAATAAACATTAAAAACATTTTTTTTTAATCAGAGGAAGCAAGTGGTTAATGTAAAATGGTGTCTGTGTCTGTGAGGCCCTACATAATAACAAAATACCTGGCTCTCCCCAAACAACATCTCCCATAATGCTATGGAAGCAGCAGATGGGTGTAGCTAGAACAGATAAGAATCTAGTATTGCCTTGAGCCTTTTGCGGTTGTTGATAAACCAAAGCAGATTTTTAAAAAGCTTTTTTATTCTAATATAGCCTACATCTAGGCAAGGGCACAAATCCTAAGTATAGAGAAGACTTGATTCATATGATGTTTTAAAAATTTACTTTATTGAAGATCCTGCAGCTTAAAAATATCTGTTTATACAAAATTAGTTACTAGCAGGTTCTTTTTCAATTAGTCCATATCTAAACTAAGTAAAGGAAGAAAGAAAAAGTGGTGGCATCCTTTATGATTGCTTTGAAGCCAAGACAGAAAAATCTCTGTTAATCCTATCACCTCTTATTAATGATAATTAAACAAGAACACACAGTTATAGGCCACTGTAATAGAGCACAAAGACTCAGATGGCACCATCCCTGCCTCCAAGGATATTTATAAAGCTCATTGGGAGATAAGAAAAACACATGGATAATTAGATATATGTTTAAAAAATAGCTCAAGATTAAAAACAGAAGAGATATCACATAGTAGCAAAAATCAATCAAATCATAACTGCCTCGAGGGTGAGAGAATTAAAGCTGGAGTATTCAGAGCAGATTTAAGATGAGCTGTCTGAATGGAGAAGGAGGCAGTAAATACTGGTGAAGAATGAGCTGAGATTTGAGCTAGTTCCTGGAGGACGGCTGGATGCAGATGGTTGAAAGGAGAGGAAGGCTCTCCAGGAAGGTAGAACCGCCACAAGCAAAAGGAAGGCAGTGAAACACCCTTAAGGTGCTTAGCCTTGGTCTTGACACAGGAAGGGGGAACAAGATGTCTCTCAGAGTTAAACGCCTTCTCTGTCATCTCTGTCTTCCTCCTCCTCCAGCCCCACCTAAAACTCAGTTTCTTGGCTGTGTCCAAGCAAAGCGTGGATGGCCATCTCCCAGGAATGCTACAGAGGACACTTTATATCAGCAGGAATCTGGACTAAGGACACGTAAGAGAAGGGAGGCATCTTTCCAACCCTTAATTCTTTAAAGAGGCTGGGAATATTAGATGAAGGAATCTGGATTTCAGCCTTCATGGGGGTCACTGAAATGGAAAGGTTTTGGGAAAGCTTTGTTGTCAAGACTATACAGGTTACAAGGCACAGGTTTCCTCTCCCCTCCAGCACACAATGTAATTAAAACACACGTTTCTATATAAAAGACCCTAGCTTATATGATAGCATGCAATTGTCTTACTTTACCACTTTCTCTACTTAAGAGATTCAAACGACCTTATTTCTAAGACACAGTTCCAGTTTCAGACGTCCACACCCTCTCTTCCATGGGTAAGGAGGCCCCACATGAGAGACAATGAAATATATGTAGAGCCAGGCCTCTGTGAACACTTTCTGATTAAACTCAAGTATTACTTGAGGTGCCTTAGAGACATGCACAGGAGAACCCTGACAGACACCAAGTCCAGAGAACCTTCTTGTTTTGAGCCATTTCCCCCCTACTTGGTTGGTGCAGTTTCTTCTCAATTGTTGATGGCCTGTGTTAGTCACAAAAAAGAGTTCTCATACGGCACAATCTTAGAAATGTGAAATTAACTAGAAGAAGAAAAAAAAGGAGGTGGCCCAAATGACCACTGGATTCATATTTACCTTTTTTGCCAATTTCAAGTCCTCTATCAAGTCTTCTTCTCCTTGGGAAAGCTCAAAGATTGCCTATAAGCAAAGAAAAAACACATCCACTGAACATTCCACTTATGAGACCAAATTCAAACAGCACTGGTTCTGTTGCCCAAAGCCCCAAATCTACCAACTTCTTAAGTATTTTTAAAGGATTCTTTAAAAAGTTAAATTAACCTGTAGCAAATGCATCTAGTAGCTAAAACCTATAAAGGACAATTTTTGCAATACTTCTGCATAATGTGCTTACCTGTTTGTGGGAGAAAGAGGTTTCACATATGTTTCTAACCCAGGAAGTCATCTTTCATGTTACAGAACTTGGGTGCCGCAGAGCAAGAGGGAATTTTTTTAGGTAAAATAATGACAGTTGGGTTCTGCATCTCTCGTGTGCGCAGCAGCCATCATAAATGATTTTGGGGTCTGTTCTCAGTGATGGACATGGAAGTATTATGAACTGGGCCATCACAATTTGTCTTTGCTCTACTCAACAGAAGGTGAATCTCAGGAGAAAGCTTTATTCTTATCAGCCACTTGTCTTGAGGCTGGAATTGTAGGAAGAATCCAATATTTTATCACTCTAAATGTCTGGTGGAGTTAATTCATTCTAAATTACTTCTCAGCCCTACACAGTACAATAAATAAAATTCTAGGAGCCAGTTGTGTGTAAGAGTGTGTAAATGGACCGTTTCTAATTTGGCTCTGCTAAGCCATCATAATTTAAGAACTATAATGTGTAGAATACTCTTTCACTCATCTGGGAGTCTAAACTGTTGGCAAACATTAATTGTTGAAGGGTGATACGTTTAGTCCTTTAATAGGAGTGACGGTTTGGGGACTACTACATTTCTTTCAGACTAAAGGGAAAAAGTGAGCAGGCTTGGAGAGTGCCCTCCATCTCTGGGGCTGGTGGACTATAAGACAACGAGTTTGTTTTCAGGTAAAGCAGGTGGAGGCGGAATACTGTACTAGAGGCCAGTGCATGGTGGCCCCTCCTGAGGCCCATAAAGCCTCCATGTCATGCCCTCCTGGCACTCTATCTTGTTAACCTTTTACTTTGAAATAATTATGGACTCACAGGAGAAATTGTAAAAATAGTGTAGAGAGGTCCTGTGCACTTATTACTCTGCTTCCCCCAATGGTGGCATCTTCCGTAATGCCAGAGCATTACAGAGCATTACCAAGACCAGGAAATGGATTGGCACAATGCAGTTAACTAGACTTTATCTGGACCTTCCTCAGATTTCCTTATACATCTGTTTTACTAGAGCTCACTTCCACAGGCCTGACTGTCTGACTTCCAAATGTGGCCTCCAGGAGAGGAAAACCCCAGAACCCCATACTGAGAAACACCACATTCGATGTTTGCTGTGGGGCAGCACACTGTCACCAGGAAGACCATGGGCTTTGGAGTAGGACAGGACCTGGGTTCAAATCACAGCTCTGTAACGCTGTAGATGGGTGAATTTATATTCACTGTGCCTTAATAATCTGATCTGCAGAATCAGTCCCTCCTTCCTTCCTTCCCTCTATCAGATTGTACAAATTACATATTTATACTACTGACACTTGGGAAAACACAAAAAAGTTACGAAACTTTTGTGTTACAAAACACAAAAGCAGAAAATTTTAATGTACCAGTAATACCATCTTTAACCATCATTAAGATTTTGTCATGTTTCTTCACAGGTTTTTTTCAGTGCATGTATTATTTTTAAATGCCTTTTTTTAAGTGTGCTTTCACCTAGCATCTCACTTTATTTATTTTAATGTCTATTTGTTTTTTGAGAGAGAGACTAGGCGTGAGCAGCAGAAGGGCAGAGAGAGAGGGAGACACAGAATCCGAAGCAGGCTCCAGGCTCCAAGCTGTCAGCACAGAGCCTGATGTGGGGCTCAAACCCACAAACCACGAGATTATGACCTGAGCTGAAGTCGGATGCTTAACTGACTGAGCCACCCAGGCACCCCTTAAATGCTTTATTATTTCTTTTGACTAGATAATACATTAACATAATTCAAATTTGGGGCACCTGGGTGGCTCATTCGGTTAAGTGTCCAACTTCGGCTCAGGTCATGATCTCATGGTTGGTGAGTTCGAGCCCCGCGTTGGGCTCTGTGCTGACAGCTCAGAGCCTGGAACCTGCTTCGGATTCTGTCTCCCTCTCTCTCTGCCCCTCCCCTGCTTGTACTCTGTCTCTCTCAAAAGTAAATAAACATTAAAAAAAAACACAACATAGTTCAAATTTTATAGTGTACATATGGGTAGGTGGTGAAAAACTTTCCTTCTAACCTCCTTCCAGCCACCCAGCTCCCTCCCAGGAAACAACAATGTTATTAGTTCCTTGTGTGTCCTTCCAGGAATATTTTATGATTCTACAAGCAAATATATGCACGTACACACATACATTTATTTTTCCTTTCTTTTACATAAATGGTAAAAGAACATAACACACCCTACTTTGTGCCTTGCCTTATCCATTTAGCCATCCGTACATGCGCATCAGCACTTCTTGTGTTTCTGCAGCTATGTAGTCTTCCATGTACAGAGACATATTATTTAGCTTGTCCCTGGCAATAGATGTTCAGGCTCCTTCTAGCACTATTATAAACATTACTGTGATGAATATGCTTACATATATATCTTTTCATCTGTGTACAAGTGTGTCTGGCAGATAGATTCCTAGAAAAGAATGGCTGAGTCCAAAACCTAGAAAGTTTTCAAGTATTCCTTTTGTCAATGTCAGGTTTTCCACAGAAATAGATGTTCCAAGGGTTTCACTAGATGATGCACATTTAAAGTGTTTTGGCACAGCCTGGCACCTGACAAGCTTTCTATAAACGGCAATATTACCACAGTCATTTAGGGCCATTGGTACCAAATATTCACATGTAATGAAATTAACTGCCTTCCATAGAAAAGTTTTCCACAAAACAGAATCAAAGTTTTATCAATCAAATATCTTAAAATATTCTAGAAGTTGCTATCAAAATATACCTAAAGTGATTAACTTTGTGAGCTCCAAGATCCTAAATAGACACTTCCTAATTCATTTTCTTTGTAAATTCAGGTTTTCACATCAGTTTCTTTTTAAAGCAGGAACCACCCACCCAGCTGGGTGCTGGTTTCTTAGTTCCTTACAAGGTTTGACACCCCCATTTGTCCTCCTACAAACGCAAGGAAGAATTGATTTGGAGCCTGTGGTGTAGATAGACCCAGTTTGGCTCTCGCCTATAGTGCATTTTGTTCCAGACACAGGGCCAGCTCCTGGGTCCCAAGCCTACCTCCTGACGTTTGATTTCCTTGGACGGAAGCATCTGATTGACGCACACATCGAAGGTCTCACTCCACAGCTTGCTATCTCTCCGCTTCGTGCTTGAGGGGGCGGCATTTCTGGACCAGGGTCGGGGGGTGAGGATGTCAGGACGGCTCTCACTGCGGAAGCTAATGGAACGCTAAACAATGAGAAAAACAAACTGTCATGGGGGCAGTGGCAGGACTAGGGTGGATCGTTTGAGCAGCTTCCTGTCACTGACAGAACATAAATCAGATGTTTGCAAGAAAGAAAGGACAATGCCACAAGGCCTTTTGGGAAGTGGGGCATTTTCTTGAGCCTACGTGCTAAGGGAAATTGGGCAAAGGGGCTGCCTTCACACATGTGCTGGGAGTATCCGTTCTGTGAGACCTGGACACAGCAAAGAGACATGCACGGAGGCAGCTCTCAGGGGAGCCACGGGCTCCTCTTTTTTTCCAGGAGACAGCCCCCTCTTCAGAAGAACAAGGGTTAACAGTAGTGGATGTCCTTTACATCTGGCCGTTATTCCTATTCTTCTCTTCCATCTAGGAACAGAAGCCTGCTATCCTTGGGTATTGGGTCTGGTGTGCAGTTAGGGTGGGATCCCCCAGACCTGACCAGTCAGAGTACTCCTCCACCCCGGTTCAGGGAGCAGCACCTGATTCCCTGAAATCTGCTAAGTGGTACATGGGAGAAAGAGTGGAAAGGCCTTTATTCCTTTGGTATTGTGAACTTAAGAGATAACATAAGCAGGAATTTCTTGCCACAACTCTCTCTATTCACGTGGTTAAGTCTGTTTGCTGTTGTGGAGAATAAAGGGACACACAGAATGAAGGAAAGAGAGAGAGAGAGAGAGAGAGAGAGAGAGAGACAGACTGATGGAGGGAGGGCACAAGCTTTACCCACACTGTTTAAACCTCTGGATCCCACTGTGCATGAAGCCATTAAGGGTCACTTTTTATTTATTTATTTTTTTATTATTTTTTTTAAGGGTCACTTTTAGATTAAGGGGCTAATACATTCCCCCTTCTGTTTACATTAATCTCAGTTGGGATTCTGTCAACTTGAAAAGTACCAACAAATATACATACTAAATACTATCTTGGCAGCAAATGATGCCTGCCCTGACATACTTTATTTTCCAAAGAGGTTCTAGTAGACTTCAGGGTGTTCTAACTACCCAAAGTTCACCCTTGTGGCTGAAACATGCTGTCAGAGTGCCTTCTCATGACAAATACAAATGATTAAGAAGAAAGCTAAGTGCACCATCTTCAGCCTTCATCCTAGAAGATTTCAACACACTTAAACTTTGCCAAAGCAATGAGGTGTTTCTGCACTCAAAACCACGTCCTCAATTAGCAAGACAAGGCTGTGGCCACATGTCTATGGCCTTCAGTGAGAAGTTCCTCAGTTTGGCATAGAAAGCCTCTTGTAATCTAACCACATTCTATATATCTAGATTCACCTCCTGCCACTCACCCGTGAGTCCTCTATTCTCCAGCCCTACTGGGCAATCTGCCATTTCCTAAATGAATCATGTTTTGCCATCCCTCTGTGCATCCTTCAAACAGTCTTCTTTTCTGAGAATGTTTTTCTTCCATTTACTAGCTGGCTAACTCCTAAGTGTCCTCAGGATATAACTCAAACTCTTCCCTTAAGAAAGCCTTTACCAATGTTGTCCCACTCTTTCCCAGGGCAATCTGGGCATATCTCTGACACAGCAATGATCACATTTTGTTATACTTCCCGGTCACCTGCTCTGACCTAAAAACTTCCTGAGGGCAAGAACTGATTTTGATTGTGGCATATATGCTGTCATCACTAAGATATTCTAGCTTCCAAATATTTTGAGATTCAACAATAAACTTTAAGAAAGTAAATTTTATGAGAGCTATTCAACATAAGGGTATTGTTAAATAAGTTATAATTCATCTGCTTGACAGTATTTTATCTAGCCAATTAGACAGTTCTGAGATAATTTTAACAGCTAAAAATTCCTTCTATGTAAGTTAAAATCAGAACTAAAACCTGTACATGAATACTGTTTGTAATTATGAAAAAAAGCACAAGAGCTAAGATATAAAAGGAACACCACAAAATTCTTTTTTTTTTTTTGCCTGACGACATTATAGGTGATTTTTATTCTAGTTTATAATTTTTTTTTGTAATTCAAGAAAAAAATGAATAAATGAAAAATGTAAAAAGAAACTTCTAAGGGGCTTCAAGGTATTACCACAACCTTTAAGAAGCAGGAAGCTAGCTGTTTGCAAGTAGCAACATGAGTTCCTCAGGCTGGCACAGGCATCCATCAGCCCCTGGGCTCATTAGTGAGCTCGTGATCACTGGACCAGCCCTATGCTGGTCAAGAAAGGACTTGCACCAAATATGCAGTTCACTAAAGGCATCTTGCAAATCCTTGTGATCTCTTGAAAACAGGCCCTTATAAACAGTGACCAGACTAATGCTTGCAGATCCTCACTACTCAGAATCAATTAGCCACAGGCAGGGAAAGGTCAAAACAAGCAAAGTGAGTCATCAGGTTACTCACTGATCTCAGTTTTCACTTCTGATTATAGCTGGGGTAGGAATTAAAGAGCAGAAAGAGAGGAAAACACAAAAATAAGATTCAAAATGAAAGACATTTTCCACTTTCACTTGAATCAACCGCCCACCTTGTAACAGTTTCAACCCCTGACCCAACTTCAAATTCCCCCTCCCCACTGCCAGTTTGCAAGGAACTTACACTAACTTTAAATTTTCATACATTACAGAAGTATATAAATTAAGTACAAATCCCCTCATTTTCCCAAGTCTACTTTCCGGAAGTAACTGCTACTAAGTTTGTTCTAGATCTTTCCAAACCTCTTAAATGTATTTGCCAACAATCACAAAAAACCAGAATGTTTTCTCTTTTTACTCAACAATATGTCTCTCCATGTTAGTATATAAGACTCATTATTCTAAAAAAAAAATAATTTAGGGGGGTGAAAATCACATAACACAAATTAGCCATTTTTGTGAACAATTCAGCGGTCTTTAGTACATTCACAATGCTGTACAAACACCACCTCCATGTAGTTCCAAAACATTTCCATCATTCCAAAATCACTCTTTTTAATGGGTGCAGAGTTAGTATCCCATGGTCCAGATGGACCACATGGATTTAATCAACTGCCAACTGATGGACATTAAAATCATTTCCAGTGTTACAAAAGCACTATTACAAAAAGTGCTTCAGTGAACATCAGTGCTGCTATTTTTGTAAAGCAAATTCCTGAAGTAGAATTCCTTGGTTTAAGAAATATCAACATTTTAACATTTGATATGCACTGTCAAATTGACCTCTAAACAGGCTGTTTCAATTTTATTGTCCCCAGAAAGGTATATGAATTACCTTTTTCCATACTCTTATCGACAGGATATTATTATCAATCTAATAGAGAAAACAACCACAGTTGATGCTTACACAACATGGGTTTGAACTTTGAGGGTACACTTACACGATTTGTTTTTGATAAATACAGTCCAGTACTGTAAATGTATTTTTTTCTCTCTTATTATTTTAATAACATTTTCTTTCCTAGCTTACTTTATTGTAATAATACAGTATAGAATACATGTAACATACAAAATATGTGCTAATTGGCTTTTAGGTCATTGGTAAGGCTTCCAGTCAACAGCGGGCTATAAAGTAGTTAAGTTTTAGGGGATCAAAAGTTATATATGGATTTTCAACTCTCTGTGGAATGTGGGAGATATTGGTGTCCCTAACCCCTGCATTGTTCAAGGGTCAACTGTATACCTTAACTTCAGTTTCATGTTTTGAATGTAAGACTGAGCACATTTTCACGTATTTCTTGAAAAATTTCCCAGAGAGTTGGAGATTTTCTTCCTTTGCAGTCTGGGGGGAAAAGAGAGAGGTGAGCTGTATTACTTGAGCTCTATTGTTAAGAATTCTTTGTTTTGTGTTTCCTCAGTGATTGCTGGGCTTAGGAACAAAGTGGGAAGAGACTGGGCAAAATTCACATATATCACTCTTTCTGTGCCTGCCCATGTTTAACAATTCTGATGAATTATCTCCCATCCTCACAACCACCCACAAGGTGGAGGTTTATTCCCATTTTACTGATGAGGAAACTGAGGCTCAAAGGGGCTAAGGTACTTGTTCAGGCAGGATTCAAAACCAGATCTACCTCAGTCCACAACCTGAGCTCTTTCTACCTTGAGGGCTGTGTACCTGCTACTTACATGCAAATCATGCATTGTGGGGAGGTTTCAATGATATGGGCCCTGGCCTTCTAAGATTTTAAATCTAGTTAAGGAGAGGGAATGCATTTACTCACTTTTAGGAATAATTACTGAGTGACTCTTTGACCAATCAAACTTCAGATACACACCTTTAGTCAGGCTGGATTAAAAGAAACATTTTGATATTTTTAACTCCATTTAGGGGGAGGATGTTGAAAAGAAGAATCCGAAAGAAGCAATAAAGAGTGCTGGTCAGGTGTGTGGTCAGCAGCTGGCCAGCCCACAGCCAACTAGGCTGTGGTCAAGACCACGCACCATGACCTACACCTCTATGAGTCCTCAGTACAACTGGGCACAATTAGAGGAGAGGATTGGAGCTGGGTGGGGGGAACATGTGACTACACAGGAGAAAAGTCCCAAAGAAGAGGATGCCTCTTGAAAGAGGAAAACAGCCATATCCCTTCCAGTGCCTTTCCCCCTCCTCCTGCTTTACTTTTCTCTATTTTCACCATGTGCTGTTTCCTCCCATTTTAGGTAATCTCCTTGAAGGCAAGGATATCTATCTATTCTGTTCATTGATGGACTTTTCAGCAACTGGCACATACATGGTAGGATCTCAACAATTTTGCTTACTGAACAAATGGCATGTTTGTATGTGCTGGGCACAGTGAGGGCAACTTTAAGAGCCTTGTATAGCCAACAAGTAAGGATTGCTACTCCTGTTTTACAGATGAAGAAACCAGAGGCTCAGAAAGGGTAACACTTCTCTGAAGGTCATGCAGCTAATGAATGATGCTCTAGAATTTATACTCAGGTCAGTGGTGAACTCAGAATGACTATACAGGTCTGGTCTATTTGAGTCCCCTTGTCCCCGCCCATGCCCCTGCCACCAGTTTTAACCAATATCCTATCCTCTTCCCCTAAGGTAAGTTTCAGAGTGTGGTGGGGTGCATGTGCCCAAATAAATGATTTTCAGGCTACTGACAGGGATTGTAAACCTCACCACCAGTTAAATTTTGGACCAGAAAATTCTTTGTTGTGAGGGGTTGTCCTGTATCTTGCAGGATGTTTAGCAATATCCTATCTGTAACCCTTAGATGCCAGAAGTGCACTCATCCCAATTGTGACAATCAAAACACCTTCACTGCTGAATGTCCCTGGGAGTGAAAAACACCAGTCCATGGTGACTAGGAGAGACCCAGCA
Source organism: Panthera pardus (assembly GCF_024362965.1). NCBI lineage: Eukaryota > Metazoa > Chordata > Mammalia > Carnivora > Felidae > Panthera > Panthera pardus. Next base: position 24,999,276 of record NW_026527013.1, read on the forward strand.
TTGGGATGGATAGCATAAAAACAGAAACACACACATAGATCCCTCTGGGAGTGGGGAATGAAAAAAAATGTTCCAGGACAAGTAACAATTTCCACGAGGGAATCCAGCTTAGCAAACCAGTCAAAAACCTAAAGCTCATAATTACTGGCAGCTAAAATAACAATAGCTATTAGAAGCACAGATAATGCAGATTTAGGAAATGGGTGCTTATGTTTATGCCTGAGCTGGGTATGTGGAAAAGATGCTACGGGTGCAATGGGGACTGTCTGTCAGGTGGGAAAAGAGGGACCCTTTACATGTGTCAGAGGAAATGTAAACTCAGCAGGTGAGGCATGATGGAACAGATTTGATTTGTTACTGTCACCTGTTCAGCAGGGTGCTCCCTCGCCCTTTTCCAAAAACAGAAGGTCTCTATAGCTAAAGATAACATGCTCCAATAAAGAGAGTTCAAGCTAGGGAAATTCTCTGTACTTAGCATTGATATTTTATAGCAGATGGTTTTTATTACTAAACATTGGAGGTTAGGGTGGGACTGTCAGAGGAAAACAGGTTTGTATGTTGCTACTACAATGTACAGTAGTTATGGATGGGATCTGAAAATGTTCTTGAAGAGCATCCTGGAGGAGTCTCTCATTTAAGGCTTTATTAGAACAATTAACTTAAATTGAGAAATAAAACTTCTGAGTTCTGGGGCTTCCATTACTTTTGAGCCTCACGCTAGTCTTGGGAGAGGCAACTGGACAGATTCTTGCATTTTTGCCCTTTTTAATAGATGAGAAATCTGAGTACCAGGGGATTTAGTGACTGGGCCCAAGGTAAGTGTTGGAATAGGAACAGAGTCTAGTCTTTTGACTATAAAACATGGCTTTATGTTAAGAACACAGGCTTTGGAGTAAAATAGACATGGCTTCAAGTCAACTTAAGAGCTGAGGGACCTTGAGAAAGTTAATCTCTCTGGATCACAGTTTCCTTATCTGTAAAAGGGCATAGTAATGAGTACCTCACAAAGTTGCAGTGAGGATTAGGTAAGATGAAATATGTCAAGGGCTTAGCCAAGCACCTGGTAGGTGGGCAGTAGGCAATGAATGTTATCTATCACTGTTATTATACCATTGGCTGCACTGCCACCATTAGTACTGGTTTTTGTGTTTTCACTCATTAGCAAACATCAGACACATCTTTGAATTACTTGGACCAAATGGCTCCTTGGGGGACCTCCATTAGGATGACTGATAGGAGGAGAAAAGCAGCACAGTGTTGCCTATAAAAGCAAAAGATATGGAATCAGCCTAAAGTGACCAATGGGGAATAATTAAATAAATTACAATGCAACCACAAAATGGAATATTACATATTTGTTAAAAACATTCTTTTAAGAAAAGCTTAGTGATAATGGGAAAGTCTCACTTGTAGAGTTAAGTAAGAAAAGGAAGATCTCTATTTAAAAAAACAACATGTTAATAGATGTTGCCCCTAAATGGTGGGCTATGGATCATTTCCATTTTCATCTCCATACTTCTCTACATTTATTTTTGAGGTTTTCAATAAGAGATATGAACTAAGAAAAAACAAAATCAGTAAACAAATGTGCAAGACCATGAACAGGGAGTTTGAAGTGGTGCTATAAACATAAAATCATATTTGGATTTGGTTCAGATTAATGCACGTTAAAAACATGATAAGAAGGCACCCAATCAACTCACAATAAAAAAAATATATTGAACCCCATAGACTCAGTGCAAGAAGTCACTATGTAGCTGAGAGAGATTCTAACTAGAATTAATGAAAAGCTGGAGAAAATATTCGGTTCAGGTGTGGGGAAAATATTGTACAATTTTCTCAGTGCAAACTAAAAATTAGGAAGCCTTCCAGAGACTTGGGGCAGCAGCTCAACCTCTTCATTAGACACCATAAAACAGCTTTTGCACAATAATGTTAATGATACAATATTCCACAAGCTGAAATGGAAATGATGACTCTCCCTGCCACATAGACAAACAAACAGTAAGTAGCAACACTGAGGTGTGATGCTCCAGACCAAAACTCTGGCCATTATTTTTAGATCCTGGCAAACTACAGGCTTTATTATGACCAAGCTGACTTTTTGCCGAAGCTGACTACATGAGAGCCACAGGGAAAACCGTACAGGATCCCAGAGACAGCACTTACACGTGTTACTTAGAACACATTTCTCAACCTTCAGGTTCCTCCCCTATGAGTGGTGGTAAATCCCACCTTGCATCATTATGGAAAAGGTGAAATGAAGCCACGAATGTAAAGTACTTTGCACAGAACCTGTCTCATTGTAAATACTCAACTACTGGAAGTTGTTATTGCTAAATAAAAAATGACAAGCTTTAGATTACAATAGTCAACTAGGATAGTGGTCTAACTATCACTCCAGGAATAGTAAAGACCAACAGGAAGTAAGGAGCTCCTGTTGATGTGGAATACGGTTATTTCTTAGCATCCAGACTGCAAGGCAGTGTGATTTCTGGTTGCTTCCTCCAACACACACACACACACACACACACACACACACACACACACCCCAAGCTTGTTTCCATATCTGCTAAATAACTTAGGACCAAAGACTTTTTGTCAATTAAAGAAAGTGTATGACCTCGGACCAAGAGACTAAGTTTGAGGTCTTTGGAGAGGAAAATCATGGTTTTGAATACATGGAATTAAGCACATGTATTGGGGTACTCTACTTCTTTCTCATAGCTAGATGGCATCACTCTTCTCCCACTCCTTCCTCAAACCTGAAATGCCCTCCTTCCTTTCTCCCTCTCAGCTCTGAGTCATTCCAGGCCCAACACAAATCCTTGCACCCTTTCCAGGCAGACTTCCTTTACCTGCCCCCCTCTCTTCCCAACCTGTCCATTACTAGTTCTCTCTCTAGCATATTTTATCACACAAGGTTTTAAAATCTTACCCATTTTTATCTGATTGCAAAGATAATATACAATTATTTAAAGAATTCATGCATGATAGAGATATATAACGTAACAAATAAAACTCAATAGACCCAGACTGCTTATTCATTCTCTACTGATTTCTAATTCTTATGTAATAGGAGAAAAAGGAGAACATAAGACAGAAGACAAAGGAAATGTCAACATCTCTTATACTTGCGTTCCTGAGAGATAACCACTATAAGAATTTGATGATGTTCCTAGCTTTTTTCTAACCATACATTATTGTGGGTGTGTATTATTAGTTGGGATACAATGGTTTGGAATTTCCTTTTTTATAACTTGCTGATATATCTTAGACAACTGTAACCAGTAGATTTTATCCTTCTCAAGAGCCCTGTCTCCTTTTGCATACTGATGACCTCCCCCAACAAGTCTAGAGCATAATAAACAACACAGTAGAGATAATGAATGATGGAGAACACTAATATATCCCATTTTCTGTTGCATCTGGGTGAAATAAAATACTTTTCAGATCTAAGGGCCGGGGAATGTGGTTACCAAAAACCCTTCCTAAGCCACAACAATCCTCCCTGAGGGGATAGAAGTGGGAGAGGGGCTGATATTCTATTGTGAAATAGCCCAGTTATTATATAACATTACTACATGAGCACCCACTGCCACCTCCTGGAGAGCCCCAAGGAAAAGCAATGGCCAACTATTCTAGTAATAAATGCAGTGATAATAGTAACGGCTAATTTCTGAGCACACCCTAAGTGACGTGTAGTGCTAGGCATACAAAGAAAAGTAAGAGACAAACTTGGTCTGCATGGAAAGCCATGGGACCCCTGGGAAGGGCCATCTTGTGAAGATGTCATAGAAAAATAGAAAAACTGACAAAAGAGAGGGACAAATGTGACTATGAGTCTAGAACCAGGATGCACAGAGGAGTAATTCCACCCAAGACAGGTATACATCAGGAAGAGAGGCCTGACTCCAGTGATATCAGATGCCCTGACTTCACATTTTTTTTAACCAGAATTCCACTTTAGGGAATATTATGTAAGGAAAGGAAGAAATAGAGACACATATAAGATTTGCGATCCGGATGTTTAAAGCAGTGTCATCTATGATGGTAGAAAAATGGAAACAACTTAAATGTTCAACAGAAGAGTGAATCAATACCTGGTATATCTTTTTGATGAAATACTGTATGAATTCATTAAGAATTGAGTCTGAAAAATATTTAATGACACGAAAATGTATTTTCATACTGTAAGGTTATTTTATACTGTTAAGACAAAAACATGTTAGAAAATAGTATATACAGTATGATTATTATTTTGTTTTTTTAAAAAAACACGTGCAGGTATATAGTAAAAGACTGTCTGAGTGTGTGCCAAAATGTTAATATAAGTTTTTTTTAGTGATGGGGAGATGGGATTATAAGTGAACTTTACTCCCTTTTCTGTGTTTCTCTGTATTTTTCAATTTAAAAAAGATGTTATATAATCAGAAAAGAAAGCACAATTAGAAGGTACTTTAAAAAAAATAGGACAAAAGCCCTCAAAAGACATTCAATACAGGTTATTTGATAATTTAAAAATATTCACATCCAAAATATCCATTAATAGGAGAATGGCTATGTAAAACAAGACACATCAAGACACTGGAATAATATATACTTGGCCCATTAAGATCACATTTTCCAAGCATAACTGTGATATATTACTTCCCTGAAGCCATAACAAAATTCTGATCCAGCTAAATGACAAAGAGGGGGATGCAAATAAAAGAGATGGAAGAAAGAGATTCTGCGGGCAAAATGCAAAAACAAAACAAAACAAAAAAAGAAAAAAAAAGACATAAGACCAGAAGTATTAGAAGAAATAAAGATAGTTATTGAACTTTAATGAAAGGTACAATTCCCCCAAGAGGCTGTAACAATGATGAAGAGGAAACCTTTCTACCCCTATCTGTATAGCTTGGAACTATGTTAGGCCAAGACCCATAGAAACCCTAGAGAAACTGACCATGCACAGTCCCCCACAGAAGAGTTCAATCCAAGAGTGAACAGATGACACAAAGATAATGCTGGGTACACTGTGACTAACACCAAATGAGGCTCAGGGTATGTAAGGTATGTGAATATACCTAGAATAACAGTGGAAGGAAATTATTAAAATATTAACAGGGGCTGTTTGGAGTGGAATCTTTTCTCTTTCCCCTTTTTTGTATTTTTCCACAATGAGCATATACTCTTATAATGGAAAAGAAATGAAGCTCATGTTCAGAGAGAACGTAGGTCTCAACCACAGCATTGTGAGCACAGCATTCCACAACACGCACTGGACCCAGCTCAAATGCGTCTAGCAGCTGTGTGGAGCCGGGGGCAGGCACGGCTCAGCCACCCGCCCCCGCCTGCCTGAGCAGCGCTCACTGTCCTCACTAAGCAGGAGGGGCGCACGCAGGCCCCTTTAGCGCTGGGCTGGCATGTTCTTCCCCAGCAGACCAGCAAGGAGATTTTTAGGCCAAGAGGGATGCAGACATCTGTGCTCTAGTCTATCAGCAGCAGTAACTTCCCAGTCAGACACAGACGGAAGGCCAGGCAGACGGCTGTCCCTCTTCAACCTCCACAAATGCTGTCTTTGTGCTGAGGCCCGAGCCCCCCGTCCATCTGGGGCACAGGGGAGGCAAGAGAGAACAAGTCCTGCAGTGTCTTGTCGAACTGTTGCTGCCAGAGCCACTCACATTTGTGGTCGGGGTTTTAACCTTTTTGGAAAAGGGTGCCAGCCCCGGGCTGTCCTGATATCCTTCTGGGCTAACCTGTGGTCTCCCGGGGAGCCAGAGGAAGGACTGCCAAGTGTTCCATTATTGATGAAAGGATTGTGTTTAGGTGTTCGGGCCTAAGTCATCTCTTCTCCTATAATAAAAGGAACCCAACCTCAGACATAACTGGACACTAAAAGAGATATATATGTCTCTATGAGGCCAGGTGCTACGGACAAGGGATACTGTGACAGAGAACCAAGCTGCTCTGTTACAGTCTCAAGTTGTTTCTGGAAGGAGAAGAGGAATACATAATACACGCCTATGAGTAAGGAATGAATGCTGAGAGGTTTGGGGCAGCCCCTATGCCACTCTCCTTGCTCTCTGTTCCTCCCCTTTTAGAATGTGCATCAAGACACCTGCATACAAAATGGAAGAGGACGTGAAGTTGGCCTACTGAGTACTCCTTTGGGGCCTCCTCCCCCTGCCTCTTCCTCTTCCCTGCTCTTCAGGCCACATTAGCACCCTATCCCAGTTTAGCTGGAGAGGGAAGCAGTAAAGTCACGGAGCAATTACTGGGATGCAAGGACTGGAAATAATTCTGCAAAACATGTACTATATGCACCAAGGTGACCAACAGGGAGATATGTGGGGGGCAAGACAGCATTCTCTATGCTTTGCAGATCGTCTTGTAAACATGGCTGTCTAACTCTGCTCACAGATTCAGGGGCATATTTCTATTCGCTGACCCCTCCCCGCTCCAAGGACACACTCACAACAGAAGGACAATGCTCAAGTTCTCTCTGTGTCCGTGTGCGTAATCACTGTGAATAACAGTTCTGCTTCTGCCAGGTTGTTTCTGTCCCATAAATGGAGCCTGGAGCTAGCTATTTACCATGATATTTGAAAAAAGTAAATTAAAAAATTATTTTGCCAAAAAAATTCTTTGAGGTTTTAGAAACCAATTTCCACATGTCAGATTCCTCCCTCAGGTCTGGCTTTCTCATCCTTGTTTGGCCTCAGTGTGTTGGATTTCAGACATGGCTTGATTTCTTTCTGTCCCAGTTCTCTAGGTCAACGCAAATTTTCAAGGTGATCAGATATTTCCTGAAGTGTTCCCTGTGTAGGATCCATGTAGGACAGAGGTGGGAGAAGAGGAATAAAGGTTGCCCGGGAAGCCAAAGGAAAGATTTTGAAGGTTTGACAATAGAGGATCGTATAGCAACATGCAGTCAGGCCTGGGCTGTGGTGGGAGGCATAGACGAAACTATATTCTAGATAGGAGCACAAACATGGAGTCTATAGGCCAGGCAAAGTGATGCTAGTGAATCAAGGGGTTGATGTTGGAAGGATAATTGGGAGATGTGGGGACATCTGTAGGTGACAGTTGGCTAGCTACCCAGGTCTAGCTCATTACTGCCATGTGGCAACACAGGACCAGCACTGCCAAGCCTTTCAATTCTTTAAAAGAAGCCAGAACTCCAAATTCTTATATGGATTGTTTGGATTCTTATAAGTTAGCTGTAAACACTACACAGCCAAACAAAACACAACTTGAGGGACAAGTTGTCCCATAAATCTACTAGAAGGAACTCTGTCCAGGATGTAAGCAACATGAGGGCAGGATGTAGAGCTTTGTGCTTGATGAGGGCCCACTCAATGCTTACAGCATGAGTGAGGACCTTCCCAGGGAAGAGGTTTGACTGTCCAAGGGGGGCCAATGGGAAGAGATGGCTGGCAACATGGAGGTCTCGTAATCAAGGGAGGAAATAATTAGAGAGCGAACTTGAGCCCCAGCCACTTGGATGGAAAGGAAAGGGTGAAATGGCAGTAGACAGACTAAAGAATTTTCAAAAAGCAGAACTCAGCGAAAGACCAGATGTGCAGGACTAGGGCGGTGATGAATCTTCCAGGGGAAGCCTGTGATGAACTTGGCCAGAGGGCTCAGGGACTGGTCATGGGGGAGAGAAGGTAAACACATTTTTCTTCACTAGCTTCAAAGCCCTTCATCTGGCTCCCCTAGATGACCTTATTTTTTTTTCTTCTCTATTCTCCCACAAAGGGGATCAGGGGATAACCAAGGGCCCAGAGGCCCAAGCACCGAGAGAAACAGAGACAAACCTATAGCTAATTAGGTGATAATGCATTCATTCAGGAGAAACTGAGGAGAGCTAACAGGGGCATGGACAGGGCAGGAAATAAGCACTGAATAAGGACAGCATCCACAGGGAAATGGCAAGAACAGCTTGGGCTATGCAGAATCATGACATGTTGGCTGAACGGTGCAGAAGCAATGGCAGGAAGGGGTGAGGGAGACCTAAGACAGTTCTTGAATCATAGATTTTCATAACATAGGATATGCCTTGGGTTCTGGTCCACAATTTTCTTAATAACTTGGAAAGCCAAGATAAAAATACGGCTAAGCAAAAGTATTCAGGACAAGTAAGAAATGGCAGACTCAAGACTACTCAGCTAAGCAAGGTAAACCTTTTCATGGCATGACTTTTGTTGGTTTCAGTCTGCAAAAGGATTTTTATGATTATCAGATTTGGTCCCAGGCCTTAGAAAATCTCAGTTTTCACCTTAAAAGATAAACTTTATTGGGAGTTTAGGAACAACTATAGCCACTTGTTTACCAAAGAATTATTATAGTAGCTAATGTCTACTACTTAGCCAAGTAATTAGTAAATTAGTGATTGCTACCAAAGGGCTTAGTATAGTTTTGTTAGCAAAATAGCCCTTTTAATGCACTGTCTTATAAATACTAGGGACTTTAATTTTTTTAATGTTTATTTTTTATTTTACTTTTTGAGAGAGAGAGAGAGAGAGAGAGAGAGAGAGGGAGAGAGCGTGTGTGTGAGCAGGGGAGGGGCAGAGAGAGAGAGGGAAACACAGAATTGGAAGCAGGCTCCAGGCTGTGAGCTGTCAGCACAGAACCCGACGCGGAGCTTGAACTCACAAACCGTGAGACCATGACCTGAGCCAAAGTTGTATGCTTAACCAACTGAGCCACCTAGGTGTCCCTAAATACCAAGGACTTTAAGTGTACTATCTTATAAATATTTACAATGATTCTATTCTAAAGAAGCTGGTGGCATCATCTCCAATTTACCCATTAGGAATAAAAGCAAGATCTAGAGATGTTATGTCACCTGCCCAAGGTAACAAAGTCTCTGAGTGACAGAGCCACGGTCAGAACTGAGGTACTGTGCTAAGCCTCCAGGGCCTTTGTGCTAAGCATGGAATCAGCAAACATTTTCTGCACAGGGGCCAGATGGTAAATATTTTGGGCCTTGTGTGCAATATGGTCCCTGCCACAACTCCCCGACTGTGCCACTGCAATGCAAAAGCAACTATAGACAATACATAAATATTTAGGCATGTCTGTTTTCCAATAAATCTACTTACGGACACTGAATTTGAATTTCACATGATTTTCTAGTGTCATGTAATATTATTCCTCTTTTGACTTTCGCTCCAGTCATTTTAAAAGGAAAAACTATTCTTAGCTTGTGCACCATAAGAAAACAGGGAGTGGGCTGAATTTTTCTCCCCAAGCTATAGTCTAAGCACTAGGCTCTCCTACCCTCCAGCTCAGGTCTAGTTTTCTTAGAGATTTTAGGACAAAACCTGTGAGTGTGCATATGGATGGGGTACAGGACTTGGAGGAAAGACCTGACTCCTCAAGTCAGCCCTCAAAGGACTCCATCTGACCCCAGTTTACAATTTGAAAACAAATATTTCTTCCTTTTAAGTTCCCTTACTTGCTCCCTTCTGTTGAAATAAGCACTGATTCAGATCTAAGGGGAGGTTCTGGGTAGGACAGGAATGTCCCCTCCTGCACAAATGGTTTTCTGCAAACACAAGCCCACCGTGTCCTTCTTACCTGCAGGGTTTGGCTGAAGCGTTTTAACGGTGTGGACTTCACGGGTGGGATGAGGTTTGCTAGCGATGTGACTCTGGAAAGGGGTTTGACCCGTTTATTACTAGGCTCCTACAGGGTTAAAAAAAAAAAAAGAAAGGAAAATGTCAAGGTTAATTACAGACGACATAACTCCACCACACACTCCTGTCCCAATCCACACTGGCTGCACACAATCTGTGGAATGTAAACAGTGTCCCATCTCTCTCCAGCTGTGTGGAGGTGACCTGGCTCAGGAGCCAGGAAAGGGGAAATGGCAGGGGGACATCAACAAAAGCGGCCTCTGAGCAGACAGCAAATGGACAGGGTCTGCCCCTTACTCCTCACACCCAATATCTGACAGCTTTTTAATTCAGAAGCTTCCACTCAGAATCATTTCCCCCAATGCTTCCTGTAGAGAAAAGCTGCCTCAAATTTCCCATCTAATGACCTTGTCAGGCAGTTGTGTTTTGATGCTTCTGGTTTCATCTTTTTAAAAACGTTTTTCCTACCTTGCCTGAAGCCGCTCTCCAAATTTCTTTTATGCAATGGCTTTTCTAAAGCACAAGGAATGTTTGATTTTTTAGTTCACTAAATTAAAAAAAATTTTTTTTAAGGAATTTCTTCTATTACTAGGCCTTTTAAAAAGCATCTTTGTACCTACAGTATATTTGAAATGCACATATGAATATTTATAAAAACAACCAGCAAAAGAAAATGTACAGAGAGAAAACTGCACCATGGGCATCGGTTTTTATAATTCATATAGTCACAAGTTTTGAAAATCACCTCCACATAAAACATGCAAAATAAAACTTGCAAATCTGCAAAGTTACCCCAAACCAAGCAGATGGGTGAGAGGGAGCCTACCCATTTCAGTGACTTTGCAGATGAGAATTACATAAAAACGACAAGCTGTGAGAAAGAAGGACATGACAGACAAAACATTTTACAAAGACAAAGAGACCAGTTACCCTTGCCTTCCTAAGCTCCATCTGACCTGCAGTAGATGCCGGACAGCACATGAAGACACCAAATTTTGATGGAAAAAGCCAAACTTGCCAATTGTTGTAGCGAACCTCAACCATTTCCAGAGGGAGCCTCAAGATGCTCATCTTTCTTTTTCAGCCATTGCTTTTAAAGTTTCGAGGGTTAAACCAGAACTTCAGATTCTCCAGGGCATCCCTGCAGGGTGTTTTGAACATAGTAGGTGCTTGGAAAAATCTTGCCTGAATTTGGAATTTTGCCGAGAAACTCTCATGTCATTTTGTGCCTTTGCTGATCTCAGGTATCAGAAGCCTCCTTGGAAATAGACCCAACCTTTTGGGCATTTAGGTAGAAAAGTAATTAAAAGACCAAAGAAAAAAAAAGTGCAAAATAATTCCACGATGCTGCCAGGATTCACTTCATGATTTCTCGAAGCAGTGAAATACTTTTCCAAGACAGAGAATGAATCAGGGCTGCCGGGGACCTCTCCAGCTTTCTGGCATGCTAAGCTGAACAGACAGTAGGAAACTCTCTGAACACTGGGAAGGCTCAGTTCCAAAATGCAAAGGATGAATCTCTCAATATGAGGGACATCACGTTTACTATTGTTTAAGGGCTGAAGAAAAAGATCCAATAGCCCTTCTGCTTCCAGGTGACAGTGTCCTTCAGGATGCTTCCTGTCCAGGGCCTGGCTTCTGAGCATCTGTGCCCAGAGAAGGATTTTTAAAATATTTTTTACGTCACAGCTGCATCATCAGCAAACTAAATCCACACACACACACACACACACACACACACCCTCTTGAGCATCCCCTGAATTTCTCTATATAAAACTCTTGCTTCGGGCTGGAAATGCCAGAGTTGTGATATCACCACCTTTGGTGGCACAAACTGCATTGCAGCAAACGAGGAGGTGAGGGATTTCACAGGGCAGCAGGACTTGGTCTCAGATGATCCTGCAGGCACCTCTGAGCCTGGAGACTCATCGCCAGATTTTTAATGGCTAAAGGTGCTGGATCACAGATTCTGTATCAGAATGGGAAAGCTGAAGGGCAAACGCCAATTGGGTTCTCCCGCTTTAAAAAGGGGCAGGGAGCATTGCACGCTTGGCGGGATGGGGGAAGGTTCAGTTCTGTTCCCCTTGCTGTATCATCTTTTCTAAGGTTTTGCTGACTTTGCTGTCCATTTCATATGACCCAGTCGATGGGTGTTTCCTACGCAGTTAGGAGATACATGCACACTGCAAATGCCAGCCACTCTGCAGGCTGTATGCCGCGCTGCTACATGAGATTGTAATTAAAACTCCTTTCCTAAGGCATTAGCCATTTGGAAGTAAATAGCAGGCTGCTCTCTGGCAATCTGACATTCCCGAGTAACGAACAATTGAACCAGAAACTGTTGCTGCCTGATTTAGGGCTGTGATGTAGCAAAGCAGGCAGGTACAATTTTAAAACCAGAACATTTGCAGGTTATTGGATCTATTGAGGAGGCTTTATGCCTGACCCACATGAGCAAAGTATGAATTATGGTTTCTCCTTGAGGGCTTCAGTGAGAATAGGAGATTAAAAAAATTCTTGGCCTAATTTGATTTTTCTTTTCCATTTACTCAGTATGTCTCCAGCTGCATTTTACTGCTATCTAAAAAGAGCCCTCAGGGAAAATGTTTCCAGATTCTAGGTAAATAGCTCTACTGAAAACCAGCAAATGCAATTCCAAGGATGCTTTCGGGCTTTACAAAGAGATGACAGAATACAACCTGCAGAGACAACTCAGCTGCCAGACCAAGCTGGGCAAGGTCAGTGCTAAGCCCAGAAACAAGATATCTGTTTCAAGTGTGGACACTAACCCCACCATGCAGTTTTAAGACAGAGAAGGAGGGCATCTCACTAAAAAGGTTAAAAAGAAAACAGAAAAAAGAAAAAGGCATTGAGTATTGTGTGTTGGCAGTATTTTCTGAATGAAAAAGTTTGCTTCATTTTTTCTAGGTCTTACAGGGTTTTTTTGTTTGTTTTTCTTGTCTTATTGCACCAGCTAGGACCACCTGTATATTATTGATTACAAGCTGAGACAGTGGGTACACTAGGGTAATTCTTGATTCTGATGTGGTTATTATGAAGATTTCATCATTATGAATTGTGTTTGCTGACAGTATGAGAGAGATACCCTTTATCAAGGAGAAAGAATTCCATTCTATGCTAAGTTTGCTGTGAATTTTCATAACGAATGAATATTGACCTTTATCAAATGTTCTCTGTTTATCTTTCCAGAGGACAAGGAAAGGGAAAAAAAGAAGGGAGAGGTGGCGGGAAGGGAAGGAGACAATGAAGAAAGAAGCATGGAGGTCACATATTTTTGTAAATGAATTAGCACAGCAATTTAAAACATCTCTTGTGGAGTCAAAGCATCAGAGACTCTTAAAAACTGAGAACAAACTGAGGGTTGATGGGGGGTGGGAGGGAGGGGAGGGTGGGTGATGGGTATTGAGGAGGGCACCTTTTGGGATGAGCACTGGGTGTTGTATGAAAACCAATTTGACAATAAACTTCATATATTGAAAAAAAAATAAAATAAAACATCTCTTGTGCTTGAAATACAAGCAAAGGGGAATAAAGCACTCAATGACATTTCATTTTTAATGTGAGATTTTATTAAACGATTTTCATATTCCTTCCCTAGGGGAGACAGGGAAGTCTCCTCATTCTTATCTCTTCCCTCTCCTCATTCTTATCTCCCAATAGGTAAAAACCAAAGCAGATTATATGCATGTAAGAAAGTGCCTATCATATCAATATGATCCAGCACAACTTTTTATTCCTTCAAAAATTATTCCATTCTAATAGACGTGGCATATAGCAAACCATCACTCATTCTCCCTGTACTTCATTTTTGCAGCTAGGGTAGGGTTGGGGAGCAATAGAAGGGTCTTCCTTATCATGTTTGTAGCTGCCCTGAGACTACCTTCACTTAGCCACAAACTCAGCCCAAGAGGGTGAGAAAGGACTGACCACTCTACTGCAGGACAACACTGCTCTTGCTTGTTCCACACCTGATGAGAATCGACTGTGCTAGCAGATGCTTTCGCCCATAAGTTAATGGACTCAGAAAAGTCTTTCAAATGTTTGAAAATACCAGGGAAGCCTTAGGCAGGGCTCCATCTGTGTGACAGAAGGTGTGCTGGGAACTGCACACCCAAGGGTCATGTTTAATCCACTCAGTACCCCTCTAGGAGGCTTTCACCATCCTTACGTTAAACAGGAAGTTATAATTTCAGACTGATTGAGAAGTCCTAGCATTATGAAATAATAATAATAACAACAACAACAACAACAACAACAACAATAGTCTCATATTTATTGCAGGGACTCCCCTTAATGCTTTATAGATATCTACTAGTTTATTCCTCCTAATAGCCCTGAAAGGTAGCTACTATTATGAGGCAAAAGATGAGCAATGTGCTTAAAGTCACTGAAAAAAGGTGGCCAGGATTTAAACCTAGCAGGCTGGCTTCAGAGCCAATGCCTTACAGCTTGGTGTAAGGGGCCAGATAGTAAATATTTTAGGCTTTGTGGGCATCTAGCCTCTGTCATGATTACTCATCTCTGCCATCAGTCTTAAACAGTATGTAAATAAATGAATGTGACTATGTTCCTTGAAACCTTTATTTAGAGATTAAAATTTGAATTCCATATAGTTTTTACATGTCACAAAATATTATTCTTTTGCTTTTTTCAACCATTAAAAATAGAAGCCATTCTTTTCTAAGGAAGACCAGAGGAAGTAGGCTATATTTGGCTTGTGGGCCACAGTTTTCAGACCACTGCTCAACACAGCTGCTGGCTCCTGGGTCAGTGGTCCTTAACCTCAGCTTTTCTACTGTAACATGCCCAAGGATTCCCAGGTACAGCACCCTCCCAAGGCACACTTAGATAATCATCAAGTTCTGGAGAGGGCACAGGCTTGATTTGCTTATTCTTTCTGGAGCTAGCTAAACAGGGTCCTCCCCTGGTAAGCAGGAGATATATCTGACTTATCTTTTATGTGAGTAAACCCTATCCTACTACATTTTATTGTCTTAACTTTCCAAATAAATCAGCCCAAACATGACACAAACTTTCCCTGACCATTGATGGTTACAAATAAGGGACAAATAAAATAATAGGATGCCTGGGATCTGTTTCACAGTAACACAGGGATAGAGAGGGGGGATGTGTAGGAAACAAAGCTGATCACAGGTTGGTAATTGTCAAAGCTGGGGGCTGCGCACGGGGGACGCAGTATGCAGTCCTGCCTGTGGTACGCAGTAAAAATGCTAGATGATACAAAGGCTTATTTTAATGGACAGAGAACCATTTTGCAAATGTATCAGTGAGCAGACAGATGCCATCAAAGATCTGTACTTCAGACGTTAGTGAGGGCCTAGTGACAAAGGATACTGAAAGAGTCAGATGCTAAGACATTATCTAAAATTGAACATAATTAGAAGAAACTTGGTAAAATGAAAAAAAAATCCCACTACTGAATTTCAGTAATTTTCAACTAACATAGGCCATAATAGGGAAGGGTCCATGTAGCTGGGAAATCAAAGGCTAAGAGAGCTACCTTGAAACATTCAAACTTAAAGATGAGCAAACTGATGGAGAGGCACCGACCCAGCCACCAGACTCCCTGAAGTCTGCTTTATGCTACTGACTGGTGTTTTATTTGCTCTCATTAAAAAAGCTATCAACAGGCTGCCAATCGCCAGACTCCATGACATAAAACATTCTGGTAGAGTTCAAATCAGATGTAGAAACATACAGAGAAAATAGGAGCCATTCAAGGTTGGACTGCCCAGGGAGGGGAGACCTCTGTTCTGTTGGATTTATTTTAATCTGTGAGTATACTTTCCGTTTCCCAATTCTGCCTCCCAATGTATATTTTTCTCTCCATTTCTACAACAACACCATCTTCTACTAAGAAGGCAAAGACCTCCCATCCTTGTTAGATCCTCCCTCCTACTCTGCCTCTCTCCAGCCAAATAAATGTAAACTCATGACTACCTGACTGCTTGACTTTACCACCCCCATCCTTAGGACCAAAGGCTGGCTCATGCTGTCTTATGGTTTATGCCCAAGATTCTCACCCTTCAAAACTTCTAAGCCACCACAAATATTATGGTGTTCTCACTTATTTTGACACCTCCTATTGCCAAGGCCTCCCCACCCTTTCAGGGTTTCTCACTGACTTGCTGGCCAATTCTTTTACTCTTGCCTGTGCCCCCTCCAAGTCCTAGCTTTCCTTCAGGTGGCTCCACTCCTCCCCTTTGGGGGACCAGACAGCCTGCGTTGTACCTTGTCCCTCAAAGACAAGATATTCCTGCAGGTTCTCCTTCTAGATAATGTTTTTCTAACTAAATGATTGAAAATGAATCACATTAAAAAAATCTATCTATCTATCTATCTATCTATCTATCTATCTATCTATCCATCTATCTATGTCTGGCTATCATACATTCTAGCTGCGTGACCTTGAGCAAGTTACCTACCCACAGTTTCTTCAACTGAAGAATAAGGAAAGAATTCTCTTATAATGCAGTAGTGAGAATTGTGGGTAAGAGCTATCATTTAATTCTGTAAGAGCTTATAATCTGTGTCAGGTTTACATGGATTTGCTCATGGCATCTTCAGAACATCCAGTGAGAGAACTAATACCATTATTTTCATTTTATAGATGAGTAAGCTGAGGTTCCATGAGCATAAGTACTTACACAGGTCACCTATCTCAGGTGGCAGAGGCAAGATGTGGATCCTATCTCAGACCACACACCTCAGCTACACTATTCCAAAAAGCTACAATATTCCAATAGCTACACTATTCCAAAAGACAATGATAATGAGTGCAAAGCACAGTGCCTTGTGAAAAGCAAGCTTTCCATGAACACAGCCTAAAATCGAACTCACAAATTGGTATGTTTTTACTAGATTATTTCTCCTCCCCTTCCCCCTTGCCACTAAGAACAGGTGAATTTATCTAATCACCCAGTGTATGCATTCTCTTTTTTAAAGAAACTGATCTTGAAGTAATTTTAGATTTATAGAAGAGTTGCAAGAATAGTGCAGAATGTTCCGTGTACTCTGTACCCCCCTTACCTGAAGTTAACATCTTACATAACCATGGCACATATATCAAATCTAAGATATTAACACTGTTACAATAACATTAACCAAACTATTAAAGGATTCACTAGAATTTCATCAGCCTTCCCACTAATGCCATTTTTCTGTTTCAGGATCCAATCCAGAATCTCACATTTATACTTCACTGTCATATATCTACAGTTTCCTCTAATCTGTGACAGTTCCTTGGTCTGTATTTCATGACACTGACACTTTTGAAGAGTACTGGTCGATTATTTTGCTAAATATCTCTCAGTTTAGATCTGTCTGATGTTTTCTCACGATTAAATTAAGATTATGCATTTTTGGCAAGAACACATCAGAAGTGATGTGTCCTTTTTGGTACATCATATCAGGGTAACATTATCTTATTGCTGGTGATGGTAACCTTGACCACTGGGCTAAGGTGGTGTCATGGCTTCAACTGTATACCCCTAAAAAGATATGTGGAGGTTGTACCCCCAAACCTGTGAAGGTGACCTTATTTGGAAATAGGAACTTTGCAGATATAATCAGTTAGGATGACTTCATACTAGATTAGAGTATGTCCTAAATCCAATCACCGGTGTCCTTCTAGAAGGGAAATTTAAAGACATAAAAGGAGAAGGCAATGTAACGATGGAGGCGGCAACTAGAGTGATGTACCTATAAGCCAAAGCACACCAAGGACTGACAGCAAATACCAGAAGCTAGGAAGAGGCAAGAAAGGATTCCCCTGCAGGTTTCAGAGGGAGCATGGCCCTGCCAATACCTTGATTTCAGGCTTCTGGTCTCCAGAACAGTGAGAAATAATTTTGTTGTTCTAAGCCACCCAGCTAGTGGCACTTTGTTGCAGATGCCCTAGGAAACTAATACAGATGTTGTCTGCGGGATTTCTCCCAGTAAAGTTACTATTCCCTTTGTAATTAATACATACGTTGGAAGAGATACATTGTGACTACACGCATCCTTTTAAATCTAACTCTGTGACTGTTTACCCAGCATTTGCAAAATTGGCCTCACTGAAGTGTACATGTGTCACCCTTGGTGGGGGTGGGGGGGAGATGTTTCCTGACTCAACAGGGTGAACCAGAAGGCTGATCCAGGCAAAGTACCCAAGAGAGTCAATGTTGGCTGGGGCAGTCAAAGAGAGGGGCAGGTGATCAGCAGGCAGGGCACAGTGGACCACAGGGCCATTCAGGGCGCGGAGGCAGCAACGAGGAGGCCTTCAGAGAGCTGTTTGAGCAGGAGGACCAGGGCTATAGGAACATGAAAGGGAGCTTCTATGGAGTCTGCAACTGACTCTTCATCTTTGTTTTTTTGTTTTTTTGGTTTTTTTTTTTTTTTTGAAATAGAAAAAGACAATTATGAAATAATGGTTTCAACTCCAAAATTTCCATTATTTTTTTTTTCTCTGCTCTTTTCCCTGGCACAGAGCTAATTGACCTGGTGTCACCTGTTACCAGAAGTTGAAAGGCAAATAATGAGGCCCAAATTCCAACGGAAACCTGGCTTCATTGATTAGGCCAAATGCATTTCAAAATTATTGGTTTTCTAACCCACAAGGTGAGCAAAAGGTCTTCACACTCAGAACTACAATTTTCCTTTAGAGATTTTTATCAGTGGTTTCAACAAAAGGGCTACAGACTTTGTGGACTTTGACAAACCACCAGGAACAGCGCCCTGAAGGGGTCCTTGATACTTTGTCTCAGCTAATCTCAAAGATGGGGGCCACACCCTTGTGCTTATTCTCTCCTGCAGTCTTGTTGCCCTGCCCTGTGCATCCAAGGGAAATCTGATTTCCTCTTTGATGAAATGGCCCAACTTTCTCCATATCAGATGCTTTAAGAAAAACATCTCAATTTCTTTCAAAAAAAAAAAAAAAGTTGTGTGGGTTTTGTTCACTTATTTTTATTTTTGTTTTTGTATTTTTGCTTGCTAAGGAAGAGTCAGGAAAGTCTGGATAAATAAACCAGACCACTCTGAATTAGTTGGGTCTCATGGCCAAGCTGCAGACAGGGTATTGGATTTGCTATGTTGTGATTCCAACAATTTCTCCAGCCTACTCTCATGGAAATGCTAACCAGCAGATGACAGAGATGTCACAAGATGGTCTATGCAAATCCACAAATTAAACCATCAGCTCTCGGGGCCATAAAACTGAACAGACGAAGCTTGGAGAGATTCTATTTATTCTCTGAACATCAAGTCTTCTCTGCCCACGCCAGTTAGCACCTACAGCATCTGGCCAAAGTCTGCCTGTGAGGTGGTTGCTTTGGGGAAGCCTTGATGAAGGGGGAGGCATCAGGAGGCCATGTGACTAAGCTGAAACAATGCTGGCATGAGCCTCTGAAAGCCTGCTCCATCCCTGCCCCAAACACAGTCTCCCATAAAAAGCAAATAAAAAATGAGCATAGAAAGAAATCACACTTTATGATAACTTCTGTGGTCAGCCCGGCTTCGTTTCCTCCAGGCCTCCCTGCTTCCTTCAAGTCTACAACACATGCTGGCAAAATGCTGTAGTTCCCTAATGTGCGCATAAACTAAAATGACCAAGGGAAGGGGTGGTGTGGGGTGAGGGAGATGGATTTCAGCCAGGAGAAGCAATTAATTTTACTACAAACTCTGAGAGGGCTAATGTTCAGGGCAAACCATTTTGTTTCTGAGGGCAGACCTCAAGCAACTTATTATCTTTACTCTTCTGGTTACCATTGAATCTGTGCCCCTGCATTGGAGAATAACTGGCCCTGCTTGTCTGCCTCGGGGAAATTCATTTTTGCTGAATGACGGTGATGGGATGAAAAAAAGAAATGAACCTTGGGCAATAATTCAGTAAAATATGGGACTCTGAGAGCCGAAGCGGGCGGCAGCCTAGGTTACGAACGTAATCTCTTAGCAGTGCCAGTAAAATAAAACAGAACCACTGTTTCAGACACTGTATTTTTGGCAAACGTTTCACTCCTCAATTACTTTCAAAGATATTCGTTTCAGTCAACATTATAAGGGTAAGTCAACATTTGTCCTGGCAGCAAGCCCAAATTTGTTATTTTATTAGTCTGCTACTGGTTAAATTGGCCCAAGATTAAACACATCTAATAAATAGCCCTAAAATATTGGAGTTTAGTAGAAGACCACATTCAAATTCTCTTACACAGGATGTTACTATTAACCTTGGGCAGAGGAGAAATGCACACCCACACCCCAGTTAAGTTCCTTTTAGCAAACGCCAACCCATCGCCTGAAACTCATTTTGGTCATGCCCAGACATGGCACTATGGACCTTCAGAGAAAGAGGAAGCCAAATATTTAGCTCTCTCTGCGGTCCCTGATTCCACATCTGCCTTCCGAACATCAAGCAAAACTTTTACTTTCTTGAGGCAGACCAGGCCAGATGCTCAAGGCTGAAGCACTTCAAGAGTTTGGCCTCCTGAAAAAGGATAAGGGCTGCCAACAGAGTCACGCCTCTGTGGCCCTTAAGGGAAGGCCAGCTTTGGGCCCAGAAGGTATTTTCTCACGGTTAGATTCAGGTTATACATTTTTGGCAAGAATGCCACAGAAGTGATGTGCCCATCATGCCCGCCCATCCATAGGTCTAGAAAATGGGGTCAAAGCACACATCCCTGGTTGCAGAATGCCAACAAGGCACCTGGAAGTGGCAGTGTTGGCCTAATCACGGCCACAGGGCCCAGAGGAAGGCCTCTGTGATTCTGGGGTTTCACATTCAGTCATTTCCTACTGACTTCTTGGAAACCCTTGGGTGGGATACAAATTCTGCGTTTGTTGATCTCTACGAAAGGGATTCCCTGGCTTCCCCTTGGGCTGAGTTGGAGGGGAGGTGGAAAAGAATGCCACTGGGGATTTCAACCCTGCTTCAGGGTTTGGGAGCTGCTGTGTATAGGCTTCAAGAATACTTTAAGGATATTTGCAGAGGCTTCCCCAGAGTTTAGGAATAAGCTGCAGACTCTGCAGCAAGTCACAAAGTTCTTATCACTCTGGCCCAAAGAATGTGTTGATTCTTTGCAAAGGATCTAAGGATATAATATAAGCCAACCTTTCTGGCCAGAGCACAATGTCCTATTACCTCAGATCAACAATGTTACCTCCACGGGCTTAGTCTCCTCCTCTGTGTAGTTGGTGGGAGGCGGGGGGGGGGGGGGGGGGGTTGTGAGTCGGTGAGTCTCCTGCCTTCTCACAGGGTTTTTGGGAAGATGATATGAGATCATGTAGGTAATGTGCTTGGTACAAGCCTGCCCCATAAGTTGCTCCCTGTAAATATCAGATTATTATTGCCCTTACTTCTGATGCCCAAGGGAAGGTATAGTCCCTACCCCAGCCTGCTCTCCTGCCTTCATCCGTCCCTGCAGCACTAGATTGTACCCTGGGCCTCCCAAGGATGAAGCTGGAGCTCCGTGTTACCTGCCACACCACAATCTCACTAATGACATGTTCCTGCCACTACACCTCAGGCTGCTATGAGACCACATATTTTGATTCCACATTCCTGACCTCCCTTTCTTCCTGCAGCTTTATCATCTGTTTAGTCAAGCTCTGGCTGGATAGAGCAAAACTGGGAGTGGTTTGGCAAGATCCAAGGCTATGTAGGATGAGAGGAAAATAGCCATGAAATCCCAAGATAAGAACCTGAGTGAGTTAGGGAACGGAATCCAAGTGGGTCTTGAGGTCTACACCAAAACCCTCCTTCTTACCCAACATTGCTAAATTACGGGCTAGAAGAGCTGTGCTCCAATCTTGCCAGATCCCACTACTATGTGGGATTAGGCATTGATAGAAACTCTGAGCATTCAACCCATGTCAGGTGAGCAAGGTGGAATTTCTTCCCAAGATAACATGTTACGTTTGGCTTCCAGAAAGAACCATATAGACCCACTGGCATGTCCTCCCATCCACCTCTTTTCCTTTGAAGCTCAGAACTATCTTTACTTCCCAGAAATGGAAAAAGAAGTACAGAAATAAAAAAAAAAAAAGGATGCTCAGATCTTAATCTTGATGTCCCAAAGGAAGGACAGATTGTTCCAGCCAAATCTGGGATGATCAAGTACGTCTCAGGCAAGCAAAGCTGACAACCAGGTCTGCCATCTGACTAAAGACTAGGCTGGGACCAGGGATATACCTGCTGGGTAAAACCTACAGGGACATCTGACCAAGGGCACGGGGTATGCAGGATGAGAACACGGGCCCCCTCTCTTGGGGCCCAGTAAGCTTCTGTTTTTGACAAGAACAATATCTGAGCAGACGAGACTTGCAGAAATGCGGCCTCCAGAGAGAAACATAGGATACATTTGCCACACTCCCTGGTAACCCCCAGCTGTCCCTCCTAGCACAATTTATCCCTTCAAATCACTGGGTTCACGTTCATCCTCAGCAGCACATGCCTCCTGTTAGAACCAGGGAAGGTTGCACTTGGGGGTTTTAGAACAGTCTACTCTCAACTGAGAACAGAATACACTGAAATCTGATTATTCAAAATGGAAAAAAACTACCAGTGGCACAGCCACAAGGGGCTGACTGAATTGGGAATAAAATAAAAAAAATTTAAGCTTTCCTGTTTTCAGCTTTCAGCGACATCTTACCACCCACTGAGCAATGGTATGTAGAAAAATGAGGTACAGAGCATGCTGTTCAGGAAGCTGTGAGGTAGGTGATCTAAAATGGATTCATATGGCCTTTCTGTTGCCCCCACACACCCCAACTGGGCAGATGAATAGCTTCAAAATGTTATCCCTTGGGAGATGTGTGTTTGTGTGTGTGTGTGGGTGTGTGTGTGTGCATGCACACATGCACACGCATGCATGCACATGCACATGTGCGCACACACACAGAACACAAAACTAACTTTATTTGAGACAGTCTTCATTCTGTTGCACATTTTTCTTTTTTTTTTCTTTTTTTTTTAACATTTTATTTTAAAAAAAAAATTTTTTTTTTTTTAACGTTTATTTTATTTTTGAGACAGAGAGAGACAGAGCATGAACAGGGGAGGGCCGGAGAGAGAGGGAGACACAGAATCTGAAACAGGCTCCAGGCTCTGAGCTGTCAGCACAGAGCGCGACGCGGGGCTCGAACTCACGGATCGCGAGATCGTGACCTGAGCCGAAGTCGGACGCTTAACCGACTGAGCCACCCAGGCGCCCCAACATTTTATTTATTTTTGAGACAGGGAGAGACAGAGCATGAACGGGGGAGGGTCAGAGAGAGAGGGAGACACAGAATCTGAAGCAGGCTCCAGGCTCTGAGCCATCAGCACAGAGCCTGACGCGGGGCTCGAACTCACGGACTGTGAGATCATGACCTGAGCCGAAGTCGGACGCTTAACTGACTGAGCCACCCAGGCTCTCTGTTGCACATTTTTAATGACAGGAATTTAAAAATGCCCACAAACAATGGATTTTCCCCAAAGCTCATAACAAACACTGGCTCTCAGTGCTGTTCATTTGCAGCCTTGAAACATAGTGATTACGTGTTATTTCTAAGTCTGAGCAATTAATATGCTACCAGATGTATCATTATCTACAGCCTATTAAAATTCAGAAGCCTGCAAATTTGAAAAAGAGTGTGTCACACACAGGACAGAGGAGGCAGAGGCTCGGAGACCCGCTCAGCTCCCCACCTCACTTGAAGCTCATTTCAATCACAAAGTCGCAAGAGAGAAAATGAATAGACAATGGCAGTCGACTTAAAAGAGAAGTAGGTACAAACCTGTGATCTGTTTGGTTTTGTAAAAAAATGCTGGAGATTCAGTGGTAAGGGATGCAAGTGAAAGTTTCCAGAGAAGACAAAGGCAGTTTTGTGGTAAAAGAAAAATGTTATTTATTGTGGTAGAAAGGGGCGAAGTTCCCATGAGTCTTTCGGCTCAAGCCATCTAGAGATGGGAGGGCTCCTTTGGAAGGACCACATGGGGCCTAACCTGGCAAGAGTTCCCTGGAAAAGTTTCCCTAAGTACCCTCAGGGATCGAGGGAAAGTCTCCTTCACTGGCCAGGCGCTCCTGCTCCTCCTGCCCCACCATTTGGGGTCCGGCTCTGGGGTTGCTCCTGAATTTACAAAGCAGGGCTGCACAGAATGATGTCAGAGGCAGCAAAGCCTCCAGAATTGTTAGGAAATTGCATCCTGCGAGGTTCCCTACCTATACAGATGCTAGCAATTTTCTAGAAACAGAGAAGTCGTCCCATACCTGACCCAGGTATGACTCCTCTCTTCTGACTGTCAAATGGAGACAATGGGGAACCCCTAGGTGGGGAGGAGGAGACACCAAGAACCGTGGAGTCCCTCTGTTCCAGGTGCCGGTACACACACACTCATCTGTATCAGACAACAACTCCATCACCTCATTTTTTAGAAGAGGAAGCAGGTGTTCAGAGAACTAAAGTGACTTGCCCTAAGTCATGCTCGGTAATGAATTAATTGGCAGAGCTGAAATTCAAATTCAAATCTGACTTGAATGGCTTCCCTGCCACCCCCTACACTGGCTTCCCGGAAAACACAACTTCTTATAACAGCAACAATACTGATGGTGGCTTCGTGCCAGGCTGTGACAAAGTGCTTTCTATGCATGGTTTCCTTGACTTCTCTTAAGTTAGGACTATTAGCAATCTCATTTTGCAAAGCAGGCAACTGAGGCTCAGAGGGGTTAAGAACCTTTCCTAAGGTCACACAGCCAGCGTACACAGTCAGTGGCAGAGCCTCAGTAAGATCTGCATTCTTAACCCCAGCACTGCTCACTCCCTAAGCCCTGGGGGAACTCTGACCAAAATAAACATGGTAGAGGCAGGACAATGGAGACTGAGGCAGGAAATGGAAAACTTGAAGCTGTTCATTCAACATCCGAGCCCTGTCCCTCTGGAATCAGAAGCCCCTCTTGGCTTCCCCCCAGCATCTTAGAGGTCCAGCCAGGTACACAGGTGCCCTGCTCATGTGCCCCTAGTGGGCACTGCCCTCTGTGAAGACCCACCTGGGGAATGGTGTTTTGAGCATCCAGCATCAAAGGGCTCACTGGAGGACCACATCCTAGTACTGCCCCCCTCCCAGTCTGTGAGATTGCCTGCTTCTCCATCCCTCTTTCTGCTGATTGACAGTCACTTGTCTGTATGTCAGGGTTCGGAATGACTCGGTCAAACTCAAGTACACGTTCCTTGAGGACAGAAAGCATGCCTTTCTCTTTTAAACTCGTGAGAAATTATTGAGTAGAGTCTGGTCTCAATAAATATTTACTGACAATCCAAGAGCAATAGGGGTCATTTTTAGTTGTTCAGCTCTTCACCAAGTTGTATCCATCATGCTATGGAATTTCCCCACATTTATAACAAAGGATCTATTTATAATTAAAGTGCCCTGCTAATGAATAGGGCAGGAAGGACTCCCAAAGCAACCTAATCCTCCTCACCTGCCCCGGGTCTGTCTCTGCGGTTGGAGCTTGGTTAAGATTCCCAGATGATGCATGTCAGGTGGGAGCCAGCCTTTAGGAGGGATGACACATTCCTCATCTCCCATGACTGGGGCGCCTCTCTACCCTGAGCTCACACCCCACTCCCTGCTTGAAAGCCATTCTGGGAACATCAGTAAACCATACTAGATTTTTTTTTTTTTTTTTTTCATCCTGCCTGGCAGGAATGAACGTGAATCTTGCCAGTGTGCTTGGAACATCTTTTGTTTTTAAAAAAAATAATGGCCAGTGCCAACTCGAATCCCTGGGAACTTGGGTGGGTATTTCCTACAAAGGAAAGAGTGACCTTCCAGCAGACCCCTTGATAGGGATGACCAGCCACAGCTTCCACTCAACTGATGCACACTGAAAATAGATGCTGCTGTTGTGGACCATTTGCTCTGTGGAAGCCCTCTGTGTGTTCATTTAATCTTCACAGTCCCCTTGGAAATTCTCACTTACAGAGGAGGAAACTGAGGCTCAGAGGATGAGTCACTGTCCAAGATCTCCTGGCTCATAAGTGGCCAACTTGAGATTTAAGCTTGGCTCAGTCCACCCCTCAAATAGAAGTTCCTAACCACTAGACTCTATGGCTGCCCCAACATAAAATACAATCTTGCCCAATCCTTCCCTGAGGGTGAGGGGGAAAAGGAAGAATATGGATTAAATGATTTCAGCTGGAACTTTGGGACTTTGAAGCTTTGAAAAGGAAAAAAAAAGATCTGTGTTCTTAGGATAGAAATCCAATTTTTGTTTTTAATTTGCTAACATCTAGTCCAGGATAATTTTCTATGACACATTAAAGCCCATCTTTATCTGTTTAAAAATCTTAATATCTGAAATCTGGCTCCTATGCTCAAAGTCCAAATTTAAGATTTAGTCTATAAGCAGCTATACTCAAGCTCAGGAACCTATTGCTGCAGAAGGGCTCTCAGAACACACTGAATGCACTATTTCCAAACTCTTGGTACCACTGTGACGATTTTTTAGCCAATGTATATACCGTGTGAACTACTACATATGTAATGTTTCCTTAAATTACTTATTTTTTACTTAAGTAAACATATTATAAAAATAAATGCTATCACTGCGCCTGCCATAAATAGAAACTAACTTTAAAAAATGAACCCAATTGTTAAATTCTTGTTAGATACTGTTGCCTGCCTAAAGCTTCTAAGACTGAGGCTTGAGCTTTGTTAAAAGGGGGAATTAACAAGTGATAGAAAGGTGTTAAAGACACACTAGCTCTAAACTAAGACTTTTTCTGCAGCATGATCAGAAGGATCAGAAGAATAAGAAGAGAACTGAAAAAGAGAAAATGAGTCAAAATTATTATTTTGTGTCTCGTCTCTGTATCCCCTTGTTCCTGTATCATTTGGGCGACCACAAATGGCAGGAAACCCACCTTCTGGGAAAAAAATATCTAAGCCAGTCTTCTCATTCCAGAAACAAAGACTCTGAGGTCTTCTCTGAGCCTCTACTTGTGTCCTGTCTCCAGCTAGTAGGGAGGCTCTTGTAAGAACCAGCTTAGAAATAAATGCTGCGAAAGAAATTCAGATTTAAGCATTTAGGAGTCCTTCAAAGCAAGTCCCCATTCCTTGATGCTGAGCCAGAGCAAAGTTCACTCTCCTCAGTCCTTAGAGCCCGGGCACAAAGCATTCAGAAACTGACAAGAGAAAACAAGTCCTCTTTTCGGATGTGCTGTCTTTCAAAACCGTCCAATTTAAGCCACTATCAAACAGCTGGGGCGGAAGGAGATGGCTTTGCACCATGCGCCTGTGGCCAACACTTAAGTTACCATCAACTTTTTTGCCTTTTGTAAATAGTCTGTTTCCTTCTTCACCATGGTTTCAGACCCCTTCTGCAAGACCACACCCAGAAGCACCCAAGGCAACCACCAACCAGCAAGGGGGATGGTTGAAGGTGTGTGAGAACGAACAAGACCAAAAACCTAACAGGATACTAACGAGCCACCGGCACCCCTCCCCACCCGTGCGAAGTCAAACACAAGAACAGTCTTCACCAGTGACCTTTAATTATCTTCTCTGTATTTGCCTGGGGTCGTTCTTGACATGCCTGCGTCACTTAGGGATTATGAAATGTTAGCATTTCAATGTAAGATAACACACTTGAGAGGGACTCTAGCACTGACCTTGTGTTGGAGCCAGAAAGCACACAGAGAGAAGGCTTCTATCACTTGTCCCCCTTTGGGCCGTCAGGCCTGTAGATCTATCTCTTTCTACCCACTGGCTGCTTCCCTCTTCCCTTCTGTGGCTTCTTCCTCCAGGAAGACTCCAGACTTCCAAATCTGACAATGGTGGCACCTGCTAAACATTTTTTATATATTTTCCAAGGTCCTGACACAGGCTCTTAGTTTTATTTCATTCAGGTTGCCAACTTCTCTTGGTATCTACGGAAACCATCCCCTCGGGGGAAGTGCTCTATTTCTCCTTACCATTTAATTAGCACCTCTGCTGTAAACATTAGATCTGCAGAGCTCAGGCAGACATCTTTTTAAGGGATGTCCTCTACACGTACAGAAGTTTCTGTTTAGCCATTTTTTGTGGGCTTCTTGTTTCACAGCAATCTCACATTAAATATAAAGTAAGCTTGGGGTGCCTGGGTGTCTCAGTAGGTTGAGCGTCTGACTTCGGCTCAGGTCACGATCTCACCGCTCGTGAGTTCAAGCCCTGCGTTGGGCTCTGTGCTGACAGCTCGGAACCTGAAGCCTGCTTCAGATTCTGTGTCTCCCTCTCTCTCTGCCCCTAACCCACTCGCATTCTATCTCTGTCTCTCTCAAAAATAAATAAACATTTAAAAAATTTGTAAATATAAAGTAGGCTTTGCACTTGAATGTGGAGTGCAGGCCAAGGGATGGGTCCACCAGCCCACTGGCTCCCAGGTGAGGTCACCGCATGCAGTGTTCTAAGTTTAATGGACTTCACTTTGAAAACCCCCCAAATAGTGCTGCTTACCACCAACCTCATTCAGGAACATGACTGGGTTAAGCCAACACTGCAGTGTGCCAACAGGTCAAGGCTGGACAAGGAGGTGACAATATTTTGGACCTGCCTCCTCATCTCTCTGAATCTCTTGTTTCTTCAGTTGACAAACAAAAAGCACAGTCCTTGCCTTGCTCAGCTCCCTCAGCCAGTGCAAGGTTCAAAGGAGAGAGTGCAAGTGAAAACCCCTGACTGCTATCTGAACACAGGGCAGCACTGCTGTGAATTTAGTAAGTGCAATGAGAGAGGGAGAGGGTGTGCCGACTGAACCTCCCTTCCCCGACTTCTCTACATCTCATGCACATATGTACACATTTAAATTGGTTACATCATGTGTGTCATTATGCTCACGCTTTTTCCTTTTTATGTTTTACAAGAACATTAAGGTATTTCTGTTAGCTAGTGTGTAATGGCTCAAATGCCATCGATACCTGTGCCAGAGGCCACGGTACATGGAGCCATTCTCTCATTATAGGTCGGTTCGTTGGCTTTTCTGTTAGAAACAAGTAGGGAAGGATGCTAAACTGAAGTCAGACAGCCAGCTTCAAGCTTCAGTTCTGCCATGCCCAGCTGTGTGATCTTAGGAAAATTATTGAATCTCTCCTATTCTTGGGATCCTCATCTTTAAAATGGGGATAATTATACTCCAGTGAGGAAAAGACTATAAAAATGCTTTGAAACCTATAAAAATGCACAAGCATATAACATGACAATTATTGCAAATAATATCATTATGAACAGCTTTGAATAGTATTTTCCTCCCTAAGAGCTGGAATACTGGGTCCAGAGATTTAAACATTTTCTGTGTTTTATTTTATTTTATTTTATTTTATTTTATTTTATTTTATTTTATTTTGTTGTTTTTTAAAGTTTATTTATTTTGAGAGAGAGAGACAAAGAGAGCACGCATGCTGGGGAGGGACAGAGAGGGAGATTGAGAGACAATCTCAAGCGGTCTCCAATGTGGGGCTCAAACCCATAAGCTGAGATCATGACCTGAACTGAAAAAGTCAGATGCTTAGCCAACTGAGCCACCCAAGTACCTTTTTTTGTGTGTTAATATATACTGACAAGTCCCCTCATTACCCCAAAGAAGTGTGTTATTCCTTGCAACATCCCCAGGACTGGGTTCTATCATGTCTTTAAAATATTTGTGACATCAGTTAGGTATGAAACAGCACCTTATTATTGTACTTGCCTTTTGCACTTCTATAATTTCTATTAGAGTGAACATTTTAAATAATGTTTACTTTCACAGTTCCTTGTGTATGAATTATTAGTGTCTTTTTGTTCATTTATCAAAGGACATCTTGGAGGGTTCTTTTACATTTGTATAAATTACTTATATGACAAAGACATTAATCTTCAGTCTGTCATCTCTATTTCAAAAGTCTTTTTCAATGCATTAGTCTACTTCTCTTGTTTAAGGAAGCACATTAAACATAACAGAAATCTTGTTTGTTGATATAGCACTATATAGTATGTCTCTGGGCTGATCAATACTCAAGATTTCCAGGCACCCTGAGGATGTCCGGTGGAAACAAGCAAGGAAGAGAAAGAGATTGGACAGTAAGTCCCATTTGGAAAAGTTACAGGAACCAGGATGTCCAGCCAAGAGAAACAAGCACCTGGGGGAAGAGTGTGTTTATGTGTGTGTGTGTGTGTGTGTGTGTGTGTATGTATACATGCATACATATGCATGTGTGTGTGCAGAGTGGGAGTAGATGGGGAGAGAGAACAAATATTTAAGGAGATAACACATGAGAAAATATTCCTGTATATTATTCAGTTGCAGAAAGCAATGTTATAATTAAGACGGGATTTTTTCATGATCCACACTGAACAAAGATGGAGTGTACAGGCTCAGAAGGTAATGAGCTCTCTGTCTCTGGAGATGTTTAAGCAGAGACTGAATGGCCCCAGCACTGGGCTCCATGTTCTCAACAGGCCTTTCCCACTCTAAGGTTCTCGAATGCAATGACCCTGGGTCATTTCCTGAAGGCTAGTTTTGTTTGTGTTTCATAAATCCCCGGAAAAAAAAAAAGAGCCTGTTTTGCTACTCCTTACCTCTTCATCTTAAGAGCCAGAGGAGGAAAAAAAAAAAAAAGTCCAGTGACTTTACCGTTAAGGTTTCTGGTTCTGCTCCAATTAACTGAAGTTTAGTAATAATCGGGGCTGCCTTCTCACAAAAGAATACAATGGCTCAAACACAGAAGGTCTAGACACAAGTGTTTCTAGACTTAAAAAGAACACTCCTTTCCCAGCCAGATGAAGGTTCAGACGCCTTTCTTGATTAACGTGTGACATAGCCTCTTTTAAGCTAATAAACAGTGTCAATTCATTAAAAATGAAAGGCATTAGAAACCACTGGCCTTCATTCTTGACAGTCCATGAGCCAAGATGAAAATACATGGCAGTGCAGTTACAGCCATTTCCTCATTTTGTGTGTGACCTGTACACATTACCAATGCTGACAAATTATGGAAGGCAATTGCATGCATACATCACAAATGAAGTAGCTCTTCTAGATATACGCATGCCATTAATAACAATTACATGTGCACCGGGCTTTGCAAAAATTAGGATATGGTCAGTAATTTATTTTCATTCAGTTGTTATGAAAACAGTGGCAACAGTCCAGGATTTTATAGGCAGTTTCAGAGTGTCTTGAGAAAATGACACAATTTGCAAGTATCCAGATGGCAGTCAGGGCCTTCCAGTTATTTGGTTTAGGTGGAAGGCTGGTGGTTAATGCAGATAAGCAAAATGACTAATTGCAGAACTAACAGTGTCACCTCCAAGAGCTGAGCATGCGGAATTCTGCCAAAGACCAGCTCCTTGGTGTTGAGAAACACAGAACGGAAGTTACCCAAACCCTCCCCAAATGGAGGCTTGCAAATTCCCGCTCCTTTGGGTTGTAGCCATTCTACGAAGTGAGCTGCCAGAAGCACTGAGCGATGGTGGGGTCTTCTATCCAGACACCCAGAAAAAGTAGGCTTTTGACTGTGAGGCTATTTGCTCCAGCAAGCAGGTTCATCCTTCATGTGTTATGTGGTGAGGAGACCAGTGATTTAGTCATTTGGACGCAACGTGATGTGGTTGGGAAAGTACAGCTTCGGGGCCAGACTGGGGTGTGAATCTTGGCTCTTCCACTTAGTAGCTTGGCCATCCTGGAAAGGCTACTACCCAGCTCCGGGTCTCGGTTTCTTCTCCCAAAAGGGACCAGTGCACCAACCTTATAGGAGTGTTGTGGGGATAAAGAGAAGACCTACAATGAGGCCCTGCTATCTGTAACACAACACTCAGAAAATTAGGATGGTGATCATTAATTAAAAATGTTTGAGGAATCTTTTCAAGGTGCAGAAGTCTCAATGATGATGATGCTATTTATTGGACATTTACTATACACGAAGCACTGGGCTAAGTGCTATACATGAATCATCTCATTGACCCTCACTATGGTCCTAGAAGGTGGAATTATCATCAACCCCATTTTAACACTGAGGAAAACAGAGCTTAGGGAGGCAGAGTAGCTTGTCCACGGTGATACCACTAGCAGGTGATGGCATTAGGACTCAGTCTAGAGTTGATACCCTGAACATACTCAAATGTACATGTGTAAAGTGAATATGCTTTTCTCCAATATATCTATTCCTAGTTCATGTACATCCTATCCTGGAAGCCAAGACGCCATCTGAACAAGCCTCAGAATCATGGCTGGATGACTATAACCAGATGCTACCAGCAAGCAACGGCCTTTACCCTAGGTAACTCCATGTTACTCCCCTCCCAGCAAGATCTGAAGTCACATGATTCATGGAGTCTACTTGTTTAGTCACTTGAAGAACTACCAGGATTCTAACTGCAATAACTCCTCAGAACTATTTCCATGCAGTTGGTTATATATACTATCAGTTCAACACTACACGATACAGATTCCAAGAAATGTATACATTACTGGAAACCGTTTGACTTCTTTAGCTCTCCAGCTGGCATGCAAGGAGTTGAGCCCCAGGTGCATACAATTTTCAAGTCCACGTGTGGACTGACTGGGGCATAAATTATGGCAGGGGCATAGGGTTCACCTCAGTTCCATAAAGCACTCGTGATTATATACTTAAAAGAAAATATTTTAAAGCATTTTATATGTCTGTTAAGTATTCATTCCCCTCCCTCTTTCTTCACAGAGGTAAACACCCTTAGATGCCACAAGGTACACTGTATGAAATGCTGGACTAAATCCATCAGGAAACCTGGCATTGGCTCTCAGTTTAGCTGCCGACTTTCTTCATGGCTTTCTGTAAGTCACCTCCCCTCAGTGTC
Source organism: Panthera pardus (assembly GCF_024362965.1). Classification (NCBI taxonomy): domain Eukaryota; kingdom Metazoa; phylum Chordata; class Mammalia; order Carnivora; family Felidae; genus Panthera; species Panthera pardus. The sequence goes on from NW_026527013.1 coordinate 25,031,748, forward strand.
TTTATTCATAAAGTGAGGGAAAAAATATGTACTTTATGTTAACCCTACAACATGGCTTAGGTCTCAAGTGAGACACTAGATGTGGTACTTAGGAGAGGAATAGAGCTCCGTCATTTCTAGATACACGTCATTCCAAGAGTCACACAAATATACTGGCTGAATCAAAATCAGATCATATACTTTTGAGAGAAAGGCAATGATTACAAATTCTGCTAACTAAATCTGGCCTAATCCTGACCAACATCTGAAATAGTGCATCTTAAAACTCAAAGTGAGCTGTCCATCAAATTTTCAGATATATTCTTAGAAAGAAAATAACAGAAACATCTCTTTGTATTATCATTAAAAATGAGATTGACCCCAAACTCTTAAAACCTTCTCACCAGGCTCCAGCATCCTTAGCCAACATATCCATTCATTTGAGCCACGTTTCTTTATATTTTTAATGTTTGTTTATTTTTGAGAGAGAGAGAGAAACAGAGCACGAGCAGGGGGAGGGGCAGAGAGAGGGAGACACAGAATTTGAAGCAGGCTCCAGGCTCCAAGCTGTGTCAGCATAGAACCCGATGTGGGGCTTGGATTCATGAACCACAAGATCATGACCTGAGCTGAAGTTGGACACTTAACTGACTGAGCCACCTAGGTGCCCCAGAGCCTTCTTTCTTTAAAAATTATTTTTTAACGTTTACTCATTTTTGAGAGACAGAGAGAGACAGAGTATGAGCGGGGAAGGGGCAGAGAGAGAGGCAGACACAGAATCTGAAACAGGCTCCAGGCTCTGAGCTGTCAGCACAGAGCCCGATGAGGGGCTCAAACTCACGAACCGCGAGATCGTGACCTGAGCCGAAGTCCGACGCTCAACCGACTGAGCCACCCAGGTGCCCCAGAGCCTTCTTTCTTTAAACGCAAACTTCACCATATGGAAATGGTGCCTTTAAACATACAATCAGTGTAATTCATTAAGAGCTAACCGTTTTCCTTCTTGTGACTTGGTCAGGTGTTCAGAGGACCTAACATGCCTGGAAGGACCAGTCCCTCTTGGCATGGGAATAAGCGCCCAACAAATAAGAAAACAGATAAATTGAATGAAACTACATCAGTGATCAGAAGGAGCAAGCTTAACGATGCTTCTCTGGGAAAGTCTAGAGCCATGGACTAAAATGGACTAAGGTCCTTGGATTTCACAGTTAACGATTAGAGCAGGAAGATCTAGCTGGTTATGGGTATTAAAAGTAAACACTTGCAACCCAACTCACATATCCATGCCATAAAGAAATACTAGATTAAGAAGCAGTATTGTATTAATATCATAATCCGTGCATAATACTTTTCATGTTTAAAATAAATATTTTTAAGAAAATATTTAAAGAAAATTAAATTTAAAAATACATCACCTTTTTCCTTTCACTGGAAACGATTGCCAAAATTTTAAAAATTACAAAGCATTTAAATCTCAAGTAGAAATTTTGATATGATTTGAATTTAAGAGAATGTTTATTGTTGCAGATTTTCAACTCAAGTGTATGGTATCAGATGCACACCACTGCACACCAGGCCCTTCCCTGCAAGGCTTTCCTTGAGTGGCTTTCCCCAGCACGCCTGCTGCAACCTCAGGAGCCATGCTAGAAGGCACTTGTCCATGCAGTGCTCCTCCCCACAGCAAATTCCAAAGGAATGGCTATTATATGTCCAAAGGGCACAGGTGCTTCGCTTCCTCTGAAGGTCAAAAAGCACTTTGGATAAGTCAGTTCTTCTCTTTATAACCACCTTATTTTTGGAAAAAAATTATCAATCTTAAAAAAGTACTTTCATAGGAATTAACAGTCAATGCTTAGCTTATAAACATGTGTATAATCATGTTTTTCAACAGGCATACCAGGGTATGCTGTTCTTCAAACACTTACAAATACTGACGACACCTGCTGGCAGAAAATATATTTTAGTTAATTGCTTATGGAGAAGTAAGGCCTACAAGGGTTGACTTATCTTTTGCACGGATAATGAAACCAGAAAACTACCCCCCTAAATTCACTTCGGTTTCTTTTTCCAACTTTGCCTATCACCATTATCAGGAAATGAAGCTAGGAGGTGCATGTCACTGGACCCTTCTGCTTCAGGATGTATAGAGCATACATGATATTTCTGATTTAAACTACACACACACACACACACACACTCTCTCTCTCTCTCTCTCTCTCTCTCTCTCTCTCTCTCTCTCTTCAATGGTGATACCTGAAAAATATTTACCATTTTCAAAATTGTCCCTCTCCCATCCTTACTGCCATGCCAGGATATCCCCCAAAAAGGAAAATAAGTCACATTTTAAAATCTGTATCTGGGTACCATGAAGAAAACTAATATTTGACATTTGGTGATACATGTCTTTCCTCACATTTGTGACATACAGATATATTTATATTCTAAGTATATGAAAAGGTCAAGCAGATGAGTTTTACCTAAGCTTTTTGCCAAACTGCTCAGAAAACATAGGACTAAGGGATGGCAAGACGGGACTGGTTAGGGTCCAGAGCTATTCTCAGTATTCTTTCCTTTGATCCATTTCAACTTATTAAACTTGGTTATGATTTGCGTCCTTGAAAAGGAGTTTGAGGGGGCACTAGCTTCACTGCTCTTATATTCATTAAATTATGAATTTCCTATGGAAAAATCATTATATCTATTCCAAGCCTGAACAACCTGAACTGTATGCTGGTGCTATCTTGTCAAAACTTACATAAAAATTCAAACACCATTAAGGCCATCACACTTCCACAGCTACTAGGAACAAAAACTCTTTGTGAAAATATACAACTGAGCTGGAGTGTGGGGTGGGGGTGGGGATGAGAAGTTAGTTGTGCTCAGCTTACAGAAAGCTGATTACAACTGAAGACTGTTTGGAGTCTTGTCAGCTTGGAGCAGCTCTTGTTAGAGGCAATGAATCTTTGATGCTGTCCTCCCAAACATACATAATTCCGTGAGCCAAGTGCACACAGCTAAGTAGACACAAGGGTGGTGGGTAGGTAGAGAACCCTTAAGAATGCTGCGACAAGGTCGGATGCACATCTGTCTCCAGACTTTCCCCAGTCGTGGTTGGGCACAGTGATGATCTCTAAGATACACACATGAGCAGCAGTGATGAGCTGGGTCCCGTGAGTTCCACTATAGCTCAGCCACAGCAAAGCTGTGGTCTAATGGAAGCAACTATATTCCCTAAGAACCTTAAAGACAAAGAAGGATGCTTTCTCTTCCAGTTGAACCCAGCCTTTTGAGCTCTTTGCCAGAGATATAACACACAGAAGTAAATGGCAAGACGAAATATAAGCCAGGAGGACTCCTTCACATCACCCTTAAGGCACTGGAAAGTTCCCTTTCAGAAAGATAATTGTTTCTAGTGTTCCAAGACAGCTTTCCACTGCCCTCAAGGAGTTTAATTCATTTTTGGGCTCCACGTACAAGACACTCAGACTACTCATTTAGCCCCCAGACTTCCAGCTGAATGACCCCAATGGCCACAGATGACAAGCAGAGGTGCCAGGTCCTGTCTTTGCTGCCAAACAACTGTGAGGTCAAGCCTGACAGGTGAGGCGGCCCCCAAAGGCCTTCTCTTGCTTCCCAACCCAGGCAAGAGGAAGCCCAAGCTTGAAAGGTAGCTCTTGGCTGACATCTGAGCCTAAGGATACAGTAAGAGAAAGTCCCTCTGTTGGGTCTAGACAGAAGACTGACAGTCTGAGAGCCCTGCAGGATGCGAGAGGCAAGGGTGAGGAGGCAGCCAGCTGTTCCCTGGCCAAGAGGAAGGGGGACAGGGATAGGGGAGGAGGCTCATGATGATCCACAGAGAAGGGGCAAAAAGGAGGCAGAGACAGAGAGTGAGACATAGAGGGAGACAGTGAGTGTGAGAAATGGGGAGAGGGAGAGGGATTCGCAGAAGCAGAGGGAGAGAAAGAAAGAGGAACACACCGAATGAAAGATGCAGGCAGAGAGAGACTGATAAAGAGAGGGAGCCGAGGGACTGAGAGATGGAGACAGACAGAGGGACTGACAGATGGACCCAGAGAGGTCCAGGTGGAGACCCTACCTCGGCGTCCTTGACCGGACTGCTGGCTGGGGGTACCTCCAGGCTGCAGTTCGCCCTCTTGACCGTGAGGTAGAAGGGGTAATCCTTGGCCACCATGGTGGCTGCCGGGCCTGCTCTTTGGGATGTCACCGCTGACCCGAGGCGACTACAAAACTCCCAGGCGAAAGGGGGCCCCAGCTCCACGGTGCCCGGCGGCAGTGGCGGCACGGAGACTGACAGCCGGCTTCTTGCCGGGTGGGACCGACTCGGCGCTCCGGCTGAAAGGGGGCGGAGCCTAATGCGGGCACGCCCACCTGGGGCGGGGCGGGCACCGCCTCGGCCCCGCCCCCGCGCGTCCTTGGAACGCCCAGGTACCGCCCCGCGGAAACGCCCCAGCGAGGAGAGGGACGATTCTACCGTGGGTCTTTTCCTTCCGCGAGGCGGAGGCCCGAGGCCACCCGTGCAACGACTACCCCTCACTCTGGGAGTGGAAGAGGCGGCGAGTAGAGAGGAGACCCGGTGGAAGGAAAAGCCAGCATTTTAAAAGCCCATATTAAGAAGAGGTAGTATTCCGTCTTGCCTTATTCCCAGCCAGTCTCCACCCCCCACAGTTGTGTTTTTTTTAATGAGCATCTGAACGTCACTGGAGTGTATAGTCTATAAACAGTAATATGTGCCCACTTTAAGTTATATAGTTAGTTGAGTGTTGACAAATGTAAACACTCACGTAACCACTTCCACAATCAGGAAATGTATTTCCACCACTTCCAGAGACTTCCCTTGGGCGCCTTCCTCTGTACCCATTTTTAAATATGAAGAGGCTGATTAGTGGCTGTCAGCCACTCACAAGGGCAGTCTGACAGGGTCTGTTCAAGATGAAGCTCTGCAGCAGGACCCGGTTGGCTATACCATGCCTTACTGGAGAAATACATTGTAAATGTTCAATAGGCAATTCTAAGATCATTTGCTGCAGTCCAGTCTGGAACAGTAAAAAGCAAACAAGCAAAACCCCCAAACTGGAACCACGGTAATATCCATCAACAGGGAATGCTTGAATAAATTCTCCTCCCTACAAAACCCCACTCAGCAGCAGTCAAAAACAAGATGGGTCCAGGGTTGTGGCATGGAGAGATCTCCAGTGTATGTATCACATTCAGTTAAAGAACAATTGCAGAGTAAGCCCAATATTAATACCATTTGTGTTGAAAACACATCTACATAATACCATGTATTTTCTATAGCACAATGTAGGTAAATACTATTGAAAACCATCCAGAAGGATGCACAGCAAACTTATAAGTCCACTTGGGGCTAGGGGAGGCAATCCATGCCAGGTATACACCTGGAATTAAAGGCTGTAAAAGAGACTTTCAATTTATAGCTAATGTTCTTAAATTTTTTACAAGAAAAATATATTTATGTGTTACTTGGGAAATTAATTTTTTAATATTAAAATGATCACTGTCTCAAAAGTTATTTTGTAGACTGCACTGTTGAAATCCCACCCCTTGGCCCCCATCAAAGTCATGACCACTGCAGGTGGTGGTCTAGGGAGCTGATGTCTTTTGTTTTGACTTCTTAGGTGTACAGGAGGTAATGGGAATGGAAATATCTAGACCTTGTTACAGTGTTCTCTGCTTCCAGCTAAGGCCAGAATCCCGTTTCCACTTTCCAGGCAGGAAACCTCATGATACATAGATCTTTCATCCCAGGTACCAAACACACACACCCTGGCACTACATTCACCTACTTTCCTGTCCAGCTAGTGTGGACAAACTGCCTTCAGAAAAGAGAGAGTCTGGCCAGTTTTGCTAGCCCCATTGTTGCCACATGTGTAAAGGAGACTCCTGAATTAGTGGGTTCCGGCTGAGATTGGAGAAAACACCTGGATTTTTTTTCCCCTCAAATATACATCCTCAAGCAGTGGGAAGGAGGTGATCGAAGACGAGGTTTGCAGTGAGAAAGATGCCCATGGACCACTGAGTTTTTCTACCTGTATTCCCGAACACAACTTCATTTCTTAACCCGGGCTGTGCTGATTGGGGAGCTTATGTAAGTGCTCCCTGTGAGCTTGACCAAGCTTGGTGGGGGCATGAAGGGAATGTCATCTCCAAAGGCACCCAACTAACACAGCCCCTGATTAATTCTGCAGCCAAAGGAGGGCCAGGAGAGGCAGTGACATGCCTCACTCAGGGCTACCCTGGCTGCTGAGGATATGAGCTGAAGCACCTGGAGCTGCTCCTCATTCCCGTCTTCTTCCTGCTCCTCTGGCCCCTCAGACCCACCATCTCAACAGGATGATCTGGCCAGCAACAGCCCCTTTGAGGACGAGCTTTGACAAGTTCTCTGGGCCTTATCCTCTAGTTGGGAAGTGCACCTCCAGCACTTGGTGAGAAAGAGTGACCTTAGCAAACTTCGACTGGTCCATTCACTGCGGGATCCTCAGGGCTGGGCAGGGAGTCTGGCATACCCTAAGCCCAGTGTAGCAGTACATAAACCCCATGGAAAAGTGGGTACTTTAACCTCAAGTTTAAGTACAACTATCATACAGCGAAGAATAGTCATACTGGTTGATAGGAAGGCTGCTATATCCACTCTCTCATAACATTTTTTTTGCCCCTCCTCAAAAGATTTGGAACAATAAAAATCAATTAATATACATGGCCACAGAACATATGTGTAGCAAACTTCTGTGTTTTCTGCCAGATATGTTAGGCAGAGAGAGGGAGATAGAGATAGAAAGAGATTGCTAATGGCCAGTAATCATTTACATAGTGCTGAAAAAAAAAGCATAAGCCCCCAAATGAGTGTGAAAGGAAAGATGGGGACCTGGAGTTCCCTTGGCTTGTCAGATGCTTCTAAGCTTCTCAAAGCATGAATGTCTCACCACCATAAATAGGGCTCTGGTGTTTAAAGACATATATTTTTGGTACAATAAGGTCTGTAAACTGAAGCTGGCAATTTGGGGTATATACAAGCCATGTATGTATGTGGTCCTTGACACATTTAAAATTTTTTCAAGGGTATTTTTGACTCCATGCAATGTCCACCTTGTGCCCTGACTTCAGAACCTCCCCCGTGTGTGGTGTACTGCTCCAACATTAGCAGTTTTGGGGTTTGGGTATTCTGCCTAGGATTCCCAACAGAGGTGTCTGTGACCAAAGACTTTGTCAGAAAGCAGGCTGCTCTACAGGATGGTTCCTAAGCACACTCCTGAGGCTGGTGTCAGAACTGAGGGAAGCCAGGCCAACTCTGCAGTGCTGCCCAGCTGAGTGGGCCCCAGGAGCCCGGCATTCCCTATCCTGCGTGTGTGTGTGTGTGTGTGTGTGTGTGTGTGTGTGTTTATGGGCTTAGGAACAACACTGCCCTAACAGTCAGCTTCACTCAAAGCAGTGGCACAAAGTGCTTTTCAGAACTCGCCTTTAGCACAACCCGTTATAATCCTATAAAACGCTTCACAGCCGGGCAGTGTTCCTTGCTAGCCAGAAGCCTGGAGACTGGAATAAAGAAGCCTGTTCTTCGTTTCCAGGAACAGTGCCAAGAGTGGGGCCTGCATTCTCGCCTGGGCCGAGTGGGGCTTGTTTGTGCTGCCGGTGGAGTGGTGGGCCTCCACACACAAGCCCACCACTGGTTATTAGCTCCTTTCAGAAGAGCAGACAGCCAGGCATGGCTGGGAGACCATCAATCAACTCCTCAAATCTCACTGCTGTGGCGCTGAGCACAACAGGCCAGCCTGAGGCTGAAACTTCAGAAGTTAGTGTTTGTGGAGACCTTCTCAGCCAATGGGACGATGCCTTGTCCTGTTACCATTACACTTAACATCAGAGTTAGTGGGTTCTTTTTCTCCTTAAAGGCTCATTCATTCATTCATTCATTCATTCATCAAATATGAAAGAGTGTTTATTACAGAGCAGGTGCTCAATCAGCTACATTTCTCCCCTTTCTTCTCTTCCTATTCCTGAACCTCTGTGCCAGGGAGGTGTGTAATACACATCTGCTCAAGGAGTATGGTTGACTTTAAAACATGGCCTTTCAACTGTAACCTCTGCAGCAAGGTGTGCATTTGCAGAAGGAGCTCAGGTGACAGCAGCCAATCCTCTACAGCCCAGCCTTCGAACACACACACCTCCATCTGCTCCTTGGCATCTGGAACTATCTCTCCCACCCCTGCTGATCTCACACAGTCATGTAGGTACATGTTGGATACACATGTGTACCAACACCTCCCCCTTCCCCCCTTCCATTTGGGCAACATTCCCAGCTAATGACTGAGCTTCCTCTCCTCTCTGCCGCTTCAGTCTTGATGAGAGAGGGGAGTCAAAAGCCTGAAAAAGTTCTGGCAGTGAATTCTGAGAGATCAGGACTGTGGTTTCCTGCCAGACGGGTAAAAATGGCACCAACGAAACACTGATAATATCCAAAATCATATCAGTATTATTACTCTCTGCCTGCCTGGGGTTGTGTCCACTGGCTCCAGGCTAGATTTATGAAAATATATCCCTGGATATTCTAAAGCTGGAAGACTTCATTCTTGCATTCACTTAAAGATCTCATTTTGTGAAACAAGTTTGAAAAACCGGTTAAGTGATACAATCTTTTTCTTTCTCCCAAGATAGAGCTAATCCTGTGGATTACCAGCTATAATGCAAAAATAATCAAGACTTTATGTTTTTTTAAGAGGGAATGAATATTTGTCTTGCCCTGATATACCACAGACAGGTACATTCCTCACCTCTAGTTCATTACAGCAGTGATTCTCACCTGGGGGCAATTTTGTCTCCCCGGTGACATTTGGCAATGTCTGAATACATTTTTTATTGTCATTGGGGTGGGGGTGGGGTCCTGGTGGCATCTAATGGATAGAGACTCAGGATGCTGGCAGACATCCTATAATGCACAGGACAGCCCCACAACAAAGAATTTACAGGTTCAAAATGTCAATAATGCTGCTGTTGAGAAAACTTGCATTAGAGAGTGTAACTGAAATATAGCATCAGGATAATCTGTTGGTTTTGACCTTAAGGATATTCTTGCTTCAGACCTCGATCACAAATGTCAGTTTGGGCATGGTGGAGCAAAGAAAAAATGCTTCAGTGCCAAGTTGCCTCAGAATATTGACATGCCTAGAATCTTTCCCTGTTGTCCAAACCTGACACTTAACAAAATCACGTATTTCATAAAACACAAAAGGACAAGAAAACAAAAGATAGGGGAATAAAGGGTGGGGGACAGAAAACTGTCTTAAACTGCTACTGATATGAAAATGCACTTCAAACAATAAGTGAAAATGAAAGTTTCAATGAAAGATAATACTTGAAGAAGAAATCAGAGAGGAGGAAGAAATGTCTCAAAGTTTGGTCTTTCCCAGGAAAACCTTCACCACCATATTTAATTGTTTTGGGGGGCAGAAACTCAAACTCAGTGATGAAACAAAAATCCCAAGGGATTCAATTTACTGTCTTTTTGTTATATGGTATTTCTGACCACAGAGCATGTACGATTGGAAACCTGTCTTCACTCATTTGTAGTAAGAATCCTGACGTCCAATTTGAGCTGATTACTATCAGCAGGCTTGTTTTGCTTATAGAATTTAAGCCAGTCTTTAGAACACTTTCTGTATGCTACTATAGGGTCTTTGAACTTTATGGGTAGTCTGAATTTGTTTGAGAGTATTTCATATCTTTTGACCAAGAATTCAATAAATTTGTTACACTCCAAAAATATTTATTCCCCTTAGACTATAGCTAATGTTATGTGTTATATAGGTTTTCTACACTAACCACTGCATGGAGAAATTGTTGTCTAAAATATGTAAATTCTAGTTTTGGATAGTAGAACTGTTTTCCATCAACTACAAACTCAGAAATCAAAGTACCATATTTCACCAAACCTAAGATGCCAAAGACTGTAATATGTGCTATTATTTTATGTATTACCAAGAAAGAAAAATGTTGCCAATTAAATTATAACATGTGATCAATTATAAGATATATCCTAATTCTAAAAAAATTAAAATGTGGGAGAAATGTGTAAAATGTGTATATCAATGATAGCAGTATTCATATCATCTGGCCAGGATTTGAAAAATTATACATTTATGGAAATGTGACTTCTGGGAATTCAGGGACATTAATTCCAGACACCACCTGTAGTGAAATAAAGTGAGAAGCTTATCAAATCCATACCTGGGCCCCACTTTGGGTCTACTGAATTGGAATCTTCATCAATGGACTCTAGAAATTTGAATTTTTGATAAACCCTCTCAAAATGCATTGAATAGCACAGTGGTGTGAGTTAGAATTATCAGCCGGCTCCCAAATGAGCCTGCCCACCTCCCCCATTCCAGGAATATTCTGAACCACAGATTCTCAGGCCGGAGGTGCCCAAGGGTAGTTAGCCCAATGGTTATAGCATCAAAATCCTGAGTGGGCATGGAGAGATGCTTATTTGCTCATCAAGCTATTCAACGTTGGATAGCCTGCATCCGTATGGGTGCATCAGGGATACAATGAAAAATAAACAAGTCCACACTCCGAGTAAACTACCAACTAAGCCACCCACCAGGAGACATGTTCTGGCTCTTAGAACTTGATTTACAATCTGGTATCCAGAGTTTCAATTAAAAACATGCTTATCTTCATGGCCAGGGGACATGACTGCATTTAAGCTTTTAAAAAATTAGCTGTAGCAGTAGAGAATGGGAGGAGGGCAGTTGGCTTGAGATGTTTACTTGAAAAAGACCTGGGGCAGGAGAGAGGGGGGTACAGGGAGGAGAGTAGTGTGTGTAGAAGACCTTAATTAGAGAATGAGTTCAATGAGCAGAAGCAGACCTGGGGACTCCTGGCAAGCTTGTTTGTGTCTCACTCATGTGGTACGAGCAGAAGTCGTCTGGTGCGTGTTAGAGAGCAGCCCATTAGCTAACATGTTCCTTATGCCGTGGGCGTCTGACAACACTATAGATGGGACAGAGGGTGCAGGTTCACTGGGTTCTTTGGTTAAGTGGGAGGTGAGTTCTGCTATGTTTGAATTTTTCCATATGACATTCAAAACCAAGTTCAGCAATTCAAGTCTCACATGCCCACTATTCTGACTGACTGACTTCTTGGCAACAGAAGGCTGAACAAAAGTACAGGCTTCTAGTTCACCAACTCTTACTGCTGCATGATCACTTAGTTCTTTGGCATCACAAGAACAACCACCAAATGGCTTCCTGGATAATTCGTCTCATCCAACGCTATCCTAGATTCCTAGGTTGGGGAGCCTTTGTTCTGTGCTCCCCTTTCCCCAACACTCACCCAGCTCCTAGCGACTGATTCCTCCACCACCTGACGGTGAGCTACAAGGGCACAGGGATCGTTATCGATCTCTCTCACCATAGTGGCTCAGCTCCTTCTAGCATGTGTCACCATGACCCATATTTGTTAAAATGAAAACTAAATTGAAACGGGGCTAATCAAAGAAGCTGTCACGGAACAGGTGAATCCAGAAAAGAATTTTTGCAATAAGGAACATAGCATATATCAAGTTTCTGTGATGGGACCAAGAAATCATATGCATAGTACCAAAATGGGCTGTTAAAATTTTTTTTGAGAAGTAGACATGGGTAGACATTTTTCTTGAGGAATCCAAAACTCACTGAGACCACTTTGAGAGATGGTTCCTGCAGTATAAGCTCTGAGGCTGTCCTGGATGTTACTGAGAGCTTTCAGTTCCCTCCGTTTTTTTTACACATACCTGGCAATTTACGCTAATTCCTGAACAAGGTAGACTTGCCAGGGGGACTGAAACTGGTGGCAAAGGATGTCAAATAGTCCATTTTCAGGGGTACCTTGTAACATGCTCATCTGTCCTTTTCTTGCCCCCCAGAGGCATTTTCTTCTTTTTCCTTCTGTACGTTTGTGATTCCAGGTTAAACTATTTTTTCTATTCAACTTGCCATGCCCATATCTAGTGTTGTTTATATTGAGACTTTGTTCTCTTGAGTTGGGCCTTGAGGGGCTGACTTTGGAGGGGGAGGGGAGGTTTTTGCCTGGTGTTTCTGCAAGATTAACCATGGTGTTAAAGTTCCCAGGCTGATGTGAAATTATGGCTCAAGGACTTTTTGTATCCAAAGATGCCAATGGGAGAAGAAGGAAATTTCTTCGCCAGCTGCTCTGACAAGGGAGGGTATTGCTCTTCCCCTCTGGGCATCCTAACCTGGAGTCTTACAAGAGATGCCTTGAGAGCCCATTCTAGTTTCGACACGGTACATGGGAAACAAAATTCATCTGTTCGGGAGTGGGAGGAAGGGAGGGAGGAAGGTAAGAGAGAATTAAAATTGTAAAGCCAACATCACGTGGCTTCCTCCTTGAACTTTAATAACCCAGTGCTGTCTGCAGGCCCAGAAAAACCAAATGCAATGGGTAAATTCAAGGGTTGCTCTGGTGCCAGGAAAGTGCAATAAGACATAAGTTTTACAAGGTAAGCAATGAATAAATGCCCTGCAGGAGCAAAACAGCTTTTAACATCTCTGAAGTTGGCAGCCAAGTGCTTGAAATATTGGTCCAGTGCATCCAAAATGCACAACAGATAGGACCACCTTATTTAAGATGAAGTCATACTCCAGGAGAAACACTAGCTGGATAGGCTGGGTTTTTATGATTGACGGTAGGCTGGGAATTCGATCAGTATTTTCCTTGCCACAGCAAGACCCATTTTGGGGCACGTTAGAGATATGCCACATGTTGGGCAAATTTTCTAGAATTTTGTAAAGGGAAACATTTCTGCAGACTACCTTGGTTTCTGAAAGAGCCATCTTTCTCTCTGGGTCAGGGAGGGATCTTATTCTGTCCCTTATGCTGTTATCGAGAAGATCTGAAACTCCAAGTCTTCATTTGGGTTCTGCTATCATAAAATGAGGTTCGGGGTGTCTCATTACGCTTTATCCCCAGAAGTGTTAAAGGAAGTGCCTGTCACCAACTCAAAAATAAAAATGAAAATGATGCTGGCAGGGCTCAAAAACCAAAGAGATCAGCATTTTGCTTCAGTTTCCTGTTCATAAAACTTTATAAAAACAACCCACCCATTAAAGAAAAAAAACCCACAACAATAGCTCATTATTCTTAAACGCTTGCCTCATGCCACTCTGAAATTAGGTGCCATCACGTTTCCTGAGTTATGGGCTCCAAACACCACATCCCTTTCCTCCCTTCCTCGTCCCCACCCCACCTGGCATCACTCCTGAATTTAGACACTTCAGTTTACGAGCTCAGCAGAAAGAGGCCAGCACTCTCCCTCCTACCTGTCCAGAGGAGGCCAAGCATCTGTACCAGCTGGAAGCAGGAGTAATGGAGCCTTCCAAATTAATTTCCATTCCCTAAAGAAACTTTTAATATGGAAGGTGCAAAGTTACAAAGTGAGGGGGAAAAAATACGTACAGACTGCTCCAGTAAACTGAAAAATAATTACACATGCATTACCTTGTGACATTGATTTTTGAAGAATAAGAGATTCCCCTTCTACCCTGGCTCTACGATACAACTTTATGGAATCCTGAACACCCCATTCTTCAGTTCCTGGTAGAATAGGAAAATACAAGCTCTAGAATAAGAAGCCTAGAGGCAAGTACCAAGTTTTCCACTTGCTAACTCTATGACTTTGTACAACTTATTTGCCATGCCAAACCTCTGTGCCATCAACTGCAAAATGAGGCTATGAGACTTTCAAGGCTTTTATGAGATAAAATATATGAATAGTTTCATGAGATAATACATATGTCAGCATTCTAGGCACAAAATAAGCACATAATCCATATTGTTATTAACCTTCCTCCTCTCTTTTTTCTCAATGAATCAGAGAGGAAAAGATGGGATTTGGGGATATTTTCTACTTTTCTTGCTTCCAAAGGGGTTAATGATTCTTTCCTCTAAATCCATGATTTCAAGTATTGATTTAACCATGGAGCATATATAAAAGCAGTGACACAGTGAAGAGCGAACTGACCTAAATTTGAAGATGTGGGATCCAATTCTGGTTCTACCTCTAAATTTGCTGTGTGACCTTGAATAAGTCAAGTAAACTCAGTGAGGCCCAGTTTCTTGAACTAAAAAATAAGGTGATTTAAACACAGATGCTTATCTTCTGTGGTTCTATAAAACAGCAAAGACCAAAGTGTCTATGAAATACTGCCTCAATTTTATGTTGTTTTATTTCAGGAAAGAAAATAAAACTGATATTATCTTGTACTGATGAAACCATCCTTATCTAAAATCAGCAGGTTTGCTGTAGTCAGCCCAGAATGGTAATATTTTATATGGGTTCATCAGAAAATTCAGCTTGGGGTGCCTGGGTGGCTTAGTCAGTTAAGTGTCTGACTTCGGCTCAGGTCGTGATCTCAGGGTTCATGGGTTTGAGCCCTACATCAGGCTCTGTACTGACAGCTTGGAGCCTGGAGCCTGCTTCAGATTCTGTGTCTCCCTCTCTCACTCTCTGCCCCTCCCCCACTCACATCTCTCTCCCTCTCTCTCTCTCTCTCTCTCTCAAAGATAAACATTAAAGGAAAAAAGCTTTCTTGGGGCACCTGCATGGCTCAGTCAGTTAAGCATCCGACTCTTGGTTTCAGCTCAGGTCATGATCTCATGGTTTCGTGGGTTCGAGCCCTATATCAGGCTCTGTGCTGGCAGCATGGAGCCTGCTTGGGATTCTCTGTCTCCCTTTCTCTTTGCCCCTCCCCTGCTCATGCTCATGCTCATGCTCTGTCTCTCAAAAATAAATTTAAAAAATAAAAAGAAAATTAAGCTTGGCATCCTCATTTGCCAGGAAATGCATCGAAGAATAAAGGTTCTTTCAATACCAAATGGTCAAGAAAGCAAAGTTCAAACCGAGGTAAGATCAACTATGAGCAAACAAAGCAAAAGAAAAACCCTGAAAGGGAAATGGAGCTACCTTATAAACGGGATGGAACAGGCCTGAAATATACCACTGCTACTTAAAAATAGGTACTGGGCTGTATGGTGCCTGTGTTATCTGTACAGCAACATTTGGTTCCTACTGTGTCCTCTTCCTACAGGCCTGTTATGACTAGGAGAGCTGTCTGTTCCTTCAGTGACCAAGTCTTGCTGCCTCGTGGATTTTCCCCAGTCATAACTTCCTTTCTGCTCCTCGGGTAGGCTGCTGACATCCAAGTGGAAGGACCACAGCCAGTTCTGTTCTGGATGCAACACACAGATGGCTGCTGGCATGTGGTGCGGAGTACCAGGAGCTTCAAGGCTGAGGGCTCTGTGTACCGCAGGCCAAGCTTCTGATGCAAAATATTGACATTGATGTCACCCATTTACAAAGATCAAAACCAAAGGGAAAGCTACATTGCAGCAACTTCTAAACAATGCCCTCTAAATAAATGGAACCAGATGTACTCAGTAAATCATAAGCTTCATTAGTCTTTAACATCAGTGTCTCCCACTTAACTGTAAGCTCCATAAGGTCAAAAATCATGACTCTTTTGTTCAGGGTTCTAGCCCCAGTGCTGAAAGATGCCTGGCAAGTGCCAGGAACCCAACAAATGATGACCTTAGCTAATGTGCGCTGAGAGTTTGCTCTCTGCCAGGCACTGTTTCTTGATGCTACATGACATATCTCAGGTGATCCTCACAAGAATCCAATGAGGTGGGTCCTTCTATGAAGGGAGTTCAACTTGCCCAAAGTCACAGAGCTGGTAAGTGGCAGAGCTGGGGTTCAAATGCAAGTACCTTGCTTCCAGAACCTTCAGTTCCAATCGTGAAGTGGAACATTAATTATTTGCAGGTCATTTGCAACTTATTTGTGCTGGTACCAGAGACTATGATGATGAGGGTCAAGGATTCAAGTCTATATAATATGATTAAAAGAATATCAGACAAGAGTTAGGAAACCCAGGTTCAAATCTTAGCCCTGGACTCCTACACTGACTTTGGTCAAGTCCTATGACTTCTTGGCTCACTAGGTTTCCCCTCCTGGTAAAAGAAAGAAAGAAGGTGGATGGCCACTCAGACCCCTGACAATTGTAAATCCCAAGTGCTAAAGTCACCACAGACATAATCTCACAGCCAGACAACTGCAGGTCACACAAGTGTGCCTCTCCACCTTCCCGTCTTCAACATCTTCAACTGTTGGAACAATCAAACAAGTTACTCAATCTTTCAGAGCCTCAGAGCCTTCATCTGCAATTAGGACATAATAGCACCAACTTCAAAGGGTGGAGGTAAAGATTAGAGAGAATCCAGGTAAGAGGCTAACACATAGTAGTAATTTTATAAACAGTAGCTAGGTTTATTATGGTCCCAGAGAGAGCGGGGAGGCAAGTCTGGAAGAGGAAAGAATCTCCTTAAAGCCCGGGAACCAACCAACCAGCCAATTGAAAACACATCATTGAAACAAAGCTGTTTAAATAATTTCTAAGAGGAGAGTACACGTTTGCCACATCCACAGCTCAAAATTTCCATATTGCATTCTCTTTCCAAAAAATGGAGTAACACAGACAGATGTCAGTTAACTTCCGACAGAACAAAAAGGAACCATTGTGATCTGGTGAGTTCACATGTGAGTGCTAAAATGCTAGAAAATAATTTGCTTTACACCAGACTGTGACAAGGATGTGACATGTATCATCTTACAGAGTCCTCACAACCTGCTGAAGAGGGTACTTTCTCTGTTTTATAGATGATGGTATAGAGGTTCAGAAAGGCTAAGTAACTTGCTCAAGGTCACACAGCTACTAAATAGCCACACCAGAACTTAGTCTTCTCAGGACACTAGTGGTCTTAACCCCACAGCCGCATCCCCTCCCCAAGGATGGACTGTTGTTGGCCTCAGTGTGCCGTTAGGCCACAGAGCAGCAATCCTTGTCCCCAGCATGGACAGGTGGCTTTATAGGCAGCACACGTGTGCGGGCTCAAGAAACCTTTCAGTCCCTGTTTACCCACAGACTCACAGCAGCTGCGGACAAATTATTTGACTTTCCTGGGTCCCGTTTTGATCAAACCGAACGTAATGGATTAGAGTTTTCAATCCAAGTCTCGTGGAACATTGACCGCTTACATTTTATACCTAGGGGGTTAGGGCAAAGGAGCCCAGACATGAGTGGTGCTCTGTCTGATTTCCTGGGTGGGGGAAGGAGTGGAATACATTTGTCAGCAAACCAGAACTGGGTGGCTCCACAGTTTCCTTTCATCGTGAAGATAATGAAATTCTACTGAATGTTATGTGATAGGGAAAGAGAAAGGGGAAGAGAGAGACTTTCAGGAATCAGGGGGGCTGGGGTGGCAGGAGGTTCATTTGAAACTGTTTACATAGTAACCACAATGAACATACTTAGGTGTTAAGCTTACTCAGGGCGCTTTGGAGGTGGGCAGCTAGTGGAGGTAATGGGAGGGAAGCTACATCCTTCCTCTCGAACCGACCACCACGGCACACAGCAGGCACTCAGTAGACGCTGGCAGAATTGAATTCAAATGAACACAGACTTGGATCAAACTGATAGAAGTTGAGCTGCTGCAGATGAAGGACTGTGTCAAAAAATGCTAACAATTTCTTTCCCTTGTTCCTAGCCACCCAGTCCACCGTAAGCCATTGTCAATCTCAAGATCGGTTCTTGTCCGTGTGAATGAGCGCACCTCTTCCCGCGGGATAACTGCAGGGGAGCCCTCCCTCTGCCTCTATCCCACGTTCTTGGAACCTGAACAAAGGTGAGCTGTCTGGGAGCGAAAAAATTCTTCTTGTTTTCATTTGTGTCCTTGCCCAGGGCAGTGATAAATACTGTTTCATAAGTTTCCAACTTACTTTCGAGCTCAAAGGATAAAGTGCTTTCACAAGAAAGACAAGAGAGGAAAGAAGGGAAGAGAATTTAAAATTAAAAAAAAATATATATAAGTATATACATATATTTATATATAATTTATACATATTAAGATATTTATATATAATTATATATTTATATATAATTTTTACATATAATATATATTTATATATATAACTTATATATTTATATATTTATATTTATATAATTTTATTCAAGTAGCAGAGTCTTTTCTTCCCAGGAAAGGTGACAGTGTGCTACAGTCAGACCTAGAGATATCTGGAGATACTCTGGAGATACCAGGAGTAGCTGGTAAGTCAAGGAGTTCCTTTTGTACATTTATTCTAAAAACAAAATTTCAGAGTAAGCTCAGGTCTTCTGATTTCCAGCTGATGTTTCTCCCATGAAATCAAGTTGCCTCATGAGCCATGTTCCCATGCCACAAAAAAGGCTGGCACGTAATAGGTGCTCTGTTAATATTTGTTGAATAAATTAAAGAACAAAGGACAGAAAAAGTCTCAGAAGATAAGTACGGAAGGCCGTCAACATGAGTGGAGGGATTGGCTGACATTTAAAAAGTCTTGGGTATCTTTGAACTCAGGTCCGGAATAGCCCCTCCCTGTACTTCTCTGCCTTTCAGACGTCACCAGATATTCAAATCCTAGACCAAGGTTTTCTTCTCAGAAGTCCTCCCAGATCAACCCAGCCCACAGGGTTCCTTCTTTGGATTTCTTTCTTTCTTTCTTTTTTAAGTTTATTTATTTTGAGAGAGAGAGAGTGCATGCAAGTGGGTGGGGAAGGGGGTGGAGAAGGAGCAGAGAGAGAGAGAGAGAGAGAGAGAGAGAGAGAGAGAGAGAGAGAGACTCTAAGCAGGCTCCACGCTGTCAGCAGTGTGGAGCCCAATATGGGTTTCAAACCCACAAACTGCGAGTTCATGACCTGAGCCCAAATCAAGAGTTAGACATTTAACTGACTGAGCCACCCAGGTGCACCCCTTCTTTAGATTTCTAACAACCCTTATTACTACCACTTATTAACCATGTTCTGTCAGGTGGCAACTTCTGAAATTACTTAACCATCTATAGCCTTACAGTTACCTTTTCTGATGATCTCTTCACCTAGAACTGGAGGGTAGGGCCTGGCCTGCCCACACCTACCTCTGGATCTGTTTTTAGGGCACTGGAACAATGAAAGAATGACTTCCAGAACAATGAGTTGCTACAACTTGAGTATTTTTAAGCTAATATAATCACCAGTTCCTATATTAAACTTCTTCCAACTAGTTTAATGGTCAACGGAATCTTTGAGCTGTTCTTCTAGTGCCAGGGAGGCCAGTAAAAACTGCATAAGACTCTACTGAGGGAAAGACTGTAAGGAGGTACTGTCCCCTCAAAATACCCCATTAAAATTAAGGAAGGTACTTATCAAACCTCCAGATCCACCTACCTACCAGTTTACTGAAAATAGGAGGGAAAAAAAAGTTAAGCTGCACTATGAGAAAGCCATCACCAAAACCAGGACAAAAAACATTCCACAAGACAAATGATCTGATTTCTCCAACAAATCATGGCGGGAAAAGCTGGGAGGGGGAAGTTTTACAGAGTAACGATCATAAGAAACAGGTGAACCATGTTGGGATCCTGATTCAAACAGGCCCTCTTTGATTAAGAGTCACATACTCTATCTACTGAGCCAGCCAGGCACCCCCCCCCCCCCCCCAAACGGATCTCTCTGAGACAAATTAACAAGAATTCCTTCATTATCACTGAAGAAGATGCAGTCCAAAGGCAAATTTGAATTTGGGGAAATCTGACTTTGGACCGAATATTAGATGATGTGAAGGAATTCTCGTTAGTCTTGTTAAGTGGGATGAGGCTTGGGGATTATGTTAAAAGAAAAAAAGTCCTTATCAGGTAGAGACATACACCGAAGTTCTGACAACTGAAATGACATGATGCTGAAAATGTGGTGCGGAGAGACTGGGAAGAGGTTAGCCATTGTTGATTCTGGATGCTGGGTGAGTAGAGGCGCTAATTATACCATTCTCTCTACTTTTCTAATGTGGGCAGATCACAAGGTGTTGTGTCTAACACACTAAATTGCCCAACTTAGCAAATGATAGTTTCCAGTGCTGATGAAGGTATAGTGAAATGGCATACTTGGAATTGTGGGTGACAGTGGAAATGACCATGATACCGAGAGATATCAACATCCACCAAGAGCAATATAAATATGCAGATGTCTCAGCCCAGTTTTCCTACATGTGTTAATTTACCAAATGAAAATAACGTGAAAGAAAATATTTTCAGAGCATTGTCATTTAATAGTGACTAAGGAGAGATACTAAGACTAGCTATTGAATATGGAGAATGTACTATGTGCCGGGAACCATACTAAATGCTTTATATACATCGAAACAACCCTTTGAGGAAAGTATCATTATTCTCCTGGCTAGTCTCCAAGATGGCACAGCTAAGAAATGGCAGAGCAGGAAATCGGGTGAGATTGGCTCCAGGGCCCACATTTTCTAGTCCTGTGCTAAGTTGCCCTGAAATCCAAGTGCTGGACAACAGGGCATGTTTAATTAAATTACAGGACATCCAGTGTAAGCAGTAGGAAGTTACTAATGAAGTCAAGCAACACGAAAAATGCTAAGCTAAAAAAAAGCAAGGGTGAAAGCCATTTATTAGAGCACCTACATAGCATGCATACATGTGGAAAGGCTGGTAGGGAAAACACACACAATAGAAATCATGGTTGTATCAATTATGCACCGTGTGGTGTGGTTATGTTCTTTTATAATGAAAACATTGCAGGGGAGAACAGTGAACCTAGGTGGGTAATAACTACAGGTAGAACCAAGGCATTTGGTAAATGGTGTTGCCATAAATATTGTCAACCATCAGTTTCTTCAAATCAGTTTTTTTTTTTTTTTTTGTTTCTTCTTTGGAAGCCTACCAAAAGTAAAGGAAGAAATATTTCTCTCCTCCCTCAAATATCTTTCCAATGACCTCTGCTAGGGATTCACCTACTTTGATCAGGAAGCAAGAATCATCCCATAGTTTCCCCTTGCAGCAGATGCTGAGTAAAATGTTACAGTATAAGACGGATGTCTTAAACATATCACAAGAGAAAAAAAGAAAAGACAGCTTAAATGAATTTATAAAGGATTGTTTTACGATCGAGGTTCCTTCTGAGTCTTGTGAAATCCTCTCACAGGTCATTTGTTATTAGCAAAGCACCAGAAGGCAGGAGATGCACTTCTTATCAGAGTCCAGTCCAGGCACATCCCAACTGCATCTAAGGGACTGCTAATCACCTCAGAATCCCATGCCACGGCTCAGCATCCTGGACTCATTCTCCTCCTCCCCCTCACCTTCCCTGGACAGACATATCCGACCAGCTCCCAGGGACAAGTTCACTGTGAGATTATGTATGTGGAAATGCTCTGGAATCTATAATAGCTCTACAGATGGGAGGTTATTCTGATTAAAAACCTGATACGTGCCCTTGTGTGTTTCTTCTGCCATAAATGAATTCCAGATATGTCCCTTGGGGAGGAGAAAGAACAACTAACTAGTTCTCAGGTTATTTTAACGGCCAGAATCAGGGTTGCCATAAATAATCAACCTTTTATGATGAAGCTTCTGTAGCTGCCAGGGGGATCATTATCACCTGAAAAAGGCACTAATCTGTGAGCCAAGCCACGTGACTAGGTGTGATTCTATGTGGTATTCGTCAGTACCTGTCACCAAGATAACAGCTTAATCTTGAATGGAGGAGGCAAGCATATTTTAGAGAAAGGCCTGCAAGAGATTCCCCTCTAAAGAGCTAATAAACAAAGAGAAAAGATCTCGGGGGAAAAGAATGAAAACAAAACCGGCCAGACAGCCAGCTGGAAGAGAAGACTGAGCTAAAGCCACCGACCCTTCAGGGAGTTAGCACAACTTTTGTGGGAGATTATGGAAAAGCTACTGTTTCAAAGCCTCTGGACATCAGAGGAAAAAA
The DNA here is from genome assembly GCF_024362965.1 of Panthera pardus. Classification (NCBI taxonomy): domain Eukaryota; kingdom Metazoa; phylum Chordata; class Mammalia; order Carnivora; family Felidae; genus Panthera; species Panthera pardus. The sequence goes on from NW_026527013.1 coordinate 25,053,620, forward strand.
CACAAAGGAGAGTTTGCCGAACAGAGAGCTTTAAACAATTCAAGTTCAAACAAACAGAATTCCAGGAATTAGGAACAGAGGAAATTGCAAGGTGCTTTGCAAACCATTGCAAAGGAAAGGATGTTTAACTATTGAATGTCAGTGATAAAAATAAAGATCTTGTGGTGGTGGCGTTTATTTTGGAGGGGGAGGGGTGAGGTCAAGAAATAATAATAGTAATAGTAATTGTGATAATCAATGATTATATGACTGGCAGCTGGCCTTTTCTGAGCATTTCTTAGGGGCAACACTGTGCTGAGCACTTTGTAAATTTCATCTCTTTTAATCCCCACGACAGCCCTGTGAGCTCAGGCCTAACTCATGATCCCTTCGGAGATGAGGACTTGAGGCTCAGACAGGCTCCACAACGTCTTTGAGCTCACAGTGGCAGGACTGTGATTCAAATCCAGATTTGCTTAAAAACTCAGCCTTTGAACCATTTACACACAGGTATATAATTACCAGATCTCACACACCAGACTATTTTTAAAGATTATTGACAATTATAAAATTCAGAGCTGATGGCCAACTTGGTCAATGTCCTGGCTACTTGCCTTCCTTCTTAAAATGAAAAGAAAGAAATACTATTCAGTTCATTTTAGCAATTGCAAATGTTTTCTGGGAAATGTGGGAGGAAAGCAATTGGAGAAATCTGGGAAATTTTTCTTTATTTGCGGTCTATCATTATTAAGAGCTAATTATATACCAGGATTCTCAGAGTAGAACACATTAGCAGCATCACTGTTCAAAGATTCTTCTAACAACCCAGTGTTCACCTGTAAAAAGGGAATGAAACCTTGTGAGGTTGACAAGGTCAGGGTTAAACAGCCAGCTAATTGCTGAGCACTGTTAGGAACCCATATGCTGGAATCCAGCAGCCTGAGTCTGAATTCTGATTCTACTACTCATTGCTCTGGGATCCTGCGTGAGTAAATCTTTCTGAGCCTCAGTTTTCTTACCTATAAAATGGGGATGAAAACAGTTCATAGGGCTATTGTGAGGACTGAATGAGATAATGCATGGGAGGCCTAAGGGACAGCCAACAAAGTAGCCAGATGGCTTCATTTACAAAGACCCCTGCACTTCATGCCATGTTCTTCATAATGCGTACAAATTCAGGTGTGGAATGAGTAAATGTCATTTGCAAAAGCACCAAATTAAGAATCTTGCCCAATTCAAGACCTTGTTCTTCCCCCAAGCCATAGTCAGTGGTGGGGAAAGGGACACACTCTTTCTGTACGTTCTCTTCTGCTGGGTTTTGGTATTTAGTAAACATTGATGACACAATGGTAGCTTTTCCAACAAATTCCATTAGAATCTCAGAAACCCATCATCAGTAATAGACAGGTGGCAATGTTTTTTGTTTGTTTAGTTTTATTTTGTCACGCTGGTGAGAAGTGGCAAAAAGCTATTGCTCTCGATTATCACATGACAGCAACCCAGGAAACCTTCATTTTTATGGGCTTAACCGGGTCCAACTGTTCCAGTCATGACTTTTCATTGTTTATGTTGTTGGCACCTGAAGTCAATTCTTCAAGGGCTCTGAGGACAGAAGGCTTATGCTGTGGGGCAATCTGGGGCTTTGACTCACTCAGCATCAGTTCCTCCTTTTTCTTTCATTTTCTCTGGGGAAATTGCCCCCCTCTCAGTGTTTGTGGTTTTAATGAGACTGAGCCCACTGTCAGTCCCCTCGGGAATACGTATGACTCAGGACAGGCCAATCAGCAGCCCCTTCTTTCTGATCACAGTGATTGGTCCAGGAAAGTCATGAGACCCAGTCCTGGGATTGCAGGAAGAACTGGGCAAGAAAGTACCTGTAAATGAGAAGGGGGTAAGCTTAGAGATGTTGGTGGCTATATTTCCACCAGGAGAGAAGAACATAACTGAGAATGGAGGCAACACAGAGAAATATAAGCTGAGAGGTGGAGAGAGAAATTTCTGAGGAAAATTCGGACTTAGATCCAGCCATGCCTGCAGCCATAACTATTGGACTTTTCTGTTACATCAGCATAAATTCCTTTTCTACTTAAAGGAGTTTCAGTTGTGTTTCTGTCACTTGGAACTGGAAGAGTTTTTATTCAAATGCATACAAAAAGGTCTTTACCATATAAATGAGAATAGCACTTGCCTTCTTTCTCCCATGTATTGTTCAGGATTTATATTACATATCTAAGTCTTGCTTCCCTCAGTAAGATTGTAAGTTTCCTGAAGCCAGGAGACAAGTGTGACAACCCACTGATAAACTATCACATTTTGCCAAAACCAAGCCTAGGATGGCTGTGGAATCATTTTATACCAACATCAAAGATAAAAAAGCAGGAAAATGTTGAGGTTTTTTACAGGTGAAGTTTTAGAAACTGATGGCATGAGGAGTCAGAGGTCTCATAAGTGTCTGAAGCTGCCTCCAGCAGTTTTATTTGTATGATTGTTATCTCCTGAGCCTCCCACTACCCTGCACTTGACCATCTCAGTGGACAGGAAAACCCTTACTTAAGCTTCAGGCTAGAGTCCTAATTAGAGCGTAACAGTTTCCTACTTATCACTTGTAACATTAATAAACACTCATTCCCTCACTCACTCACTCACTTATAGACAGAGTGTGTGAATGGGGGCAGGGGAGAGAGAGAGAGAGAGAGAGAGAGAGAGAGAGAGAGAGAGAGAGAGAGAGAGAATCCCAAGCAGGCTCCACACCACCAGCACAGAGCCCAACATGGGGCTGAATCCATGAACCGTGAGATCACAAGCTGAAATCAAGAGTTGGACACTTAGGGGCACCTGGGTGGCTCAGTTGGTTAAGCCTCAGACTTAGGCTTAGGTCATAATCTCACAGTTCGTGGGTTCAAGCCCCCCATCGGGCTCTGTGTTGTCAGCTGGGAGAGTGGAGCCTGCTTCGGATTCTGTGTCTCCCTCTCCCTGTGCCCCTACCCTGCTTGTGCTCTGTCTGTCTGTCTCTCTCTCTCAAAAATGAATAAACATTTGGGGCTATTGGGTGGCTCAGTCGGTTAAGTGTCCAACTTTGGCTCAGGTCATGTCTCTCAGCTCATGAGTTTGAGCCCCATGTCAGGTTCTGTGCTGATAGTTTGGAGCCTGGAGCCTGTTTCAGATTCTGTGTCTCCCTCTCTCTTTGCCCCTCCTCAACTCGCACTCTCTGTCTCTCATAAATAAATAAACATTTAAAAAAATGAATAAACATTAAAAAATGTTTAAAAGAAAGAGCTGGATGCTTAACTGACTGAGCCACTCAGGTACCCCAAACCCACTTTTAGTCTTTTCTTTTTTTTAACATTTATTTATTTTAGAGAGAGAGAGACAGAATGTGACCAGGGGAGGGACAGAAAGAGAGGAAGACACAGAATCTGAAGCAGGCTCCAGGCTGTCAGCACAGAGCCTGACACGGGGCTCGAACTCATAAACCACGAGATCATGACCTAGGCCGAAGTCAGATGCTTAACCAGCTGAGCCACCAGGTGCCCCAACCTACTTTTATTCTTAAAGAAAGATACACTACTCTAGATACTCTTCATGCACAAATGCTGACCACATTTGGGTAGGGTAATTTGTTTTGAAGGGTTTTTTAAAAAAAATTTAAACCTGTATTTCACATAGTACACCAGGATAAACTTCAAATGGATCAAAGATTTAAATGTAAATGTAAAAGCATTACAGTGCTAGAAGAAGTTGAGCAAATTCCTTGATGTAGGGAAGACTCTTGTATAACTCAATGTCCAGAAGAAAAGAAAACACTAATAGATCTTTTTATCATAAAATATAATAAAAAACCCTTCTATGTGCAAACAAAATGACAAGAATATCATAAGCAAAGTCAAAAGGAAAACTGGGAAAGTATATTTGTAACTCAGAAAGCTCTAATCTGCACAATATATAAGACCTCCTAGGAATCAAGAAGTGAAAGGACCAGGGCGCCAGCGTGGCTCAGTTGGTTAAGCATCCAACTCTTGATCTTGGTTCAGGCCATGATCTCACAGTTTGTGAATTGAGCCCCGTGTCGGGCTCTGCTCTGAGAGTGTGGACCCTGCTTGGGATTCTGTCTCTCCCTCTCTCCCTCTCTGTGCCCCTCTTACTTTCTCTCTCTCTCTCTTTCTCAAAAAAATAAATAAATAAATAAAAAGAAGTGAAGGACCAACAACTGTTTCTGTATGACTGTGTGTCTGATTAGTGTGAAAACATTCATGAGGAGCACAGCCACTTATTATGCATGAGTGTTTTAAGGGCTAGTAGAGTGAGTTAAGGACTTGGTAATTCAGGTTCAAATTTCAGTCCTGCCACTTTCTAGTCTGTGACTTGGGTGAGCTATTTCACCCTGTATGAGCCTCATTTTTCTCATCTGTAATATGAGGATTATAACAGGATCCACCGTGCAGTGCCATTACAAGGACCAAACACATGTGAATGTACTGGGTGACTGTCACAGAATGAGTGCTCAGTACATGTGTGCTGTTAGTATTCCAGTAGAGATTTTAAAATTAAGAACATAGAAAAAACCATAACCTAACCTTGAGATCTTGCAGATATTCAGGAGTAAGGACCATGTAAAGTAATAAAACGAGCATCTATTCTGTCTGTAAATTAGTAAGATCCTATCTTACAAATATGGTTGTGTTTGCAACAGCCATCAATATACATATTACTATTCCCCTTTTACAGATGAGGAGACTGAGACTCAGAGGGGCTAAATGACTTGCTTCAGGTGGCAGCTACTAAGTGATAAAACTAAGATTTAACTCCAGTTATGACTGGCTTTGAAAGCTGGGTGGGGTTTTTTTTTGTTTGTTTTGTTTTGTTTTGTTTTGTTTTGTTTTTTGCTATGCCATTCTGTTTCTCTGTAATTTAAAGCTAAGATGGGGCGCCTGGGTGGCGCAGTCGGTTAAGCGTCCGACTTCAGCCAGGTCACGATCTCGCGGTCCGTGAGTTCGAGCCCCGCGTCAGGCTCTGGGCTGATGGCTCGGAGCCTGGAGCCTGTTTCCGATTCTGTGTCTCCCTCTCTCTCTGCCCCTCCCCCATTCATGCTCTGTCTCTCTCTGTCCCAAAAATAAATAAAAAACGTTGAAAAAAAAAATTTAAAGCTAAGAAATAAGTTGTCCAACTAAGCAGTTGCAGGAAAAGCTACCCAGAGTCACCAAAGTTCTAAAAATCCCAGCCCTCAGGTAGAGGGGCTCTGGGACTCTGGCCCAGAAGTAAAACTTGCTATCTATAGAGTCTTCTGAGTGGGAGGGAGAAGGATCTGGATTATAGCAGATCTTACCACATATTACTACTGATATTCCTTTGTATTGCTCAGAAGACAGAAACAAACGTTAAAGAGATCCGTGGTTGTGGGTGGAGGGGAACACTTACCACTATCTCTTTGGGACAGACTTTCACATGGCACAATTTTTATATGGCACATTTTGTCTGGGCTCCAGGTGAGTATACAACTGGGGGCTTTTCTCCAGCAGCCTGCCTGTCTGATGCATGACTGGGACAATAATGCCCCATATTTGGCCCAGATTGTTCAAAATCCATAGCTGGAATAGTCATGAAGCTCTCGCTATCCCTGAGGGCCCTACAGCTGAAACAAGGGCCTGCCTAAGATGGATAAAGGAGATCCCCTTACCCAGCCTCCCTTTAAGATGTAATGTCTTCTGAATGACAATCCCACACCGACATGGTTTTTCAGAACAGGCACAGAACTCCAACACTCTCTTCTGTGGAAATCCCAGTACACATTCTTGTTGCCTTTACATCTTTGGAATGCTGATTTAAAAGCCTGCAGCTAAAATGTTCTAACAAATAGTGGGGCTGTCTTAGTTCTCTGAAACTGCAGTATTTCAGAGAAATGAGAGAGCATTTCAGAGAAAGGAGAGAGCCTTCCCGTCAGCCTCATCTATCAATGGGCTACATAAAGAAGGATTTGTTTTTGACCTCTAAGGATGATATCCACAGAACGTGAAGATTTTAGCAACATTCACCAAATCTACCAAATATAGGACCATCTACCAGCCCCCAAATAATAACAACAGGGTTTAGGGTTTACTATCTGCCAAGCTCATTATGGTATTTTACAATGTCCCATAAGAAAGGTGCTGTGATCCCCGCATTTTACAGAAAGGGTAACTGAGACACAGAACGGATGTATAATTTCCTCATGGCACAGCTGGGGCTTGAACCCAAGTGTGTGTCTTGAGTCTATACTCTTAACCATAATGCTACCCTATAGCTCAAGATGATAATGGTGGAGGAGGTGGTGGTTGGTGGGGATGGTGCCAGTGGTCCTGGTGGTGCTAATGATAGTGATGACAATCCTATGTCCTTGGCCCCAAGCTAAACATTCCCCATACACTATCACATTAAGTCTGATCTTCCAGCAAGTTCCATTAGTTTCACTGCCTCCATCTATTACTTCCCACCTTGCCTGCCACGGTCCCAGCCCAAGCTGCCTTCATCTCTCACCTGGACTATGCGATAGTCTGCTAACTGTTCTCCCTGCTGCAAACCTTGTCTATACAATCTCACCACATTACAGCTGCCAGAAGGATCATTTGAATACTCATATCACAGTGCTAACCCTCCCGTGGTTTCCACTGCACTTACACTGAGATCCCAATTCTTTGCCACAACTGATGAGGCCCCATGAGATCTGGCCCTGTTGACCTGTCAGACCTCATCCTCCTGCTTCTCTCCTCACCCACAAGGCTGTAGCACAGCCTCCTTTCCTTCCTGACCACAGCAGTCTCATTGCCAGGCCAGGATGTTTGAACCGGCTGTTTCCTCTGCCCCCAAATCTCTGTAGGATCGTCTCTGTTTTTTTGTCACTGAGGCATCAGCTCAAAAGACTCCTCCATAGAGGGGACTTCTCTGAACACTTAGCTGTAATAGATTCATAACCCCCATTTCTCTCCCTGTCCTCCTGCCCAGCCACCTCAAGCCCAGCTGTATCTTTGTTAGTTTACTGTTATATACCATCTGGGTTACCACTCTGTCCTTCACGTTTGCTGTTATATCACCAGCACCTCAAACAGTGCTTGGCACTGAATGGAGACCAATAAATATTTACTGATAACATGACTGAGTTATCTCATTTATATACTCCTCTCAAGAACACTGCTTAAGAAATGAGGCTTTGTAACCTCCAATGACACACCCAAGGCTGTAAGTCTAGTAAGTGGCATCTAACTCCAGAGTCCATACTCTTAACCCTCAGGCAACAACTGGCTTCTGTGACCCTGACTTTTCCTCCCATTTCTCTGCATTTCTTAAAGTGTCATCCTCACTTTGAGATAAGAAGATAGGAAGATCTTGTCTCTTAACTACCTTCTAAGGGTATTTGGAGTCAAGAACCCATGTGCCTAACCACTAGACCAGAAGCTGGCAAAGTTTCCTGTAAAGGGCAGATAATAATTATTTTAGGCTTTGTGGGCCATGTGGTCTCTGTTGCAGCTACTCAATTCTGTTCATGCAATACAAAAACACAAACAATAAGTAACAGTGTGCTTGTGTTTCAATAAAACTTTATTTGTAAAAAACAGACAGTAGGCCAGATTTGGCTGTAGTTTGATGATACCTGCACTAGGTGGCTGGGAAAGAAGCCTGCAGTTAGTTTTCATCCATCATTCAGTTATTGTGAGGACTGGTAAATACACATGAAGATCTCTTCCCCAGAACAGAGGTGAGTATGTTCAGAAGAAATAGTGTTTTAAGAAAGTTCAAGGTCTTCTCTGCAGTTCCATATTAACCAGTCACCATATTCCTAGGAACAGAAATGGATATTCTTCTGTTTTTTTTTCTGGACCTAACTTGAGCAATCTTTGGGTGAGCCTGGTGGCAGGGGATTCCCTAGCAGGAAAGACGATTTGTGTCCAGGGTCAGAGAGGAGTCAGGAGGGCAAATATCTGCTGATGAGTCACTGGGGAATCAAGAACCTTAACACTCCTACTAAATCAGGAGGGTAATGATGGTTTTGGTCAAGTGGGGCCAGTGGAGGCTATATGGCAAGAGTGTACCAACTATAGGGCTAGGATCCAATGGGAATTTAAGAGGTGGGAAGAGGTCTGAGATGGACAAGAAGGCAACTCTTTTCATGCTGAGCTTGCATCTCTGGGTATTTTGCATCTGGTATTCGAAATTTTAAAAATCATAGAAAATGCTATGGGCAATATATAATAAATGCTGACATTCCTCCCATCCAGAATTAAGAACTATATTTTGTTAAATTTGCTTCCAGTACTTTCTTTTTATATGCAAAAGAAATAAAACATTACTAATATACCTAAATCTTCTTTCCTAACACCTCCAAACATAGAGCCACCATATCTTACCTAGAGCCACCCTAGTGGCAACTACTATGATGGGTTAGGTGTATATCTTACCAGTCCACTTACCATGACAAAAAAATGTTTTATTGAGATAAAATTCATTATTTTTAACTGTTTTAAAACATACAATTCAGTGCTGATTAGTGTATTTATAATATTATGTAACCATCACCACTATCTAATTCCAGAACATTTCTATCACTCACCCCCCAAATCTCCTCTCCTCCCCATCCCTGGCAACCAGTAATCCTCTGTCTTTATGGCTTTGCCTGTGCCAGTCATTTCATAGAAATGAGATCGCAGTATGTGTGATCTTCCATATCTGGCTTTTTGGACTTAGCATACTATTTGTAAGGTTCATCCATGTTGGAGCATGCATCAGTATTCCTTCCCTTTTTTCTGGCCAAATAATATTCCAATGTTTGGATACAATACATTTTGTTTATCTATTCATCAGTTGATGGAACTTTGAGTTGTTTACACTCTTTGGCTGTTATGAATAATGTTGCTATGAACATTTGTGTGCAAGTATTTGAGTCCATGGTTTCAATTCTTTTGGGTGTATACCTAAGAGTGAAATTACTGAGCCATATGGTAACTCCATATTTAACTTTGTTAGGAACCGTCAACTCCTTTCCACAGTGGCTGTACCAATCACTTTCAAATATCCCTTCTCTGTAAAGACACCTTTCCTGCTGTTCTTCTTTCTAATCTTAACCTCTAATAAACTTGTGCCCGCTGCTCAAAACAAAAACAAAAACAAACACACACACAAAAAAAAAAATAGAAGCAGGCTATATGTCCAAGAATAGTGGATTAATTAAATAAAGGTAGGTCCCAGTTGAACAATTTGATATTATGTAGATATTAAAAGTAATAAGGTCCAGGTGTGTATGAACAAGAACAATGTTCATGTATAAGAACAAGCAAGCCACAAAACACTATCTGCACATCATGTCCCCGTATTTGTGTGCATACATAATTATACATTTGGGAGAGCTGTATGTATGCCAAAACATTAAGAGTCAAGTACAATCATGACAAAATAATATTTTTTTTAAATTTGTCTTTATTACCATAAAATACCTAGGAATAAACCTAACCAAAGATGTAAAAGATCTGTATGCTGAAAACTATAGAATGCTTATGAAGGAAATTGAAAAAGACACACACAAAAAAATGGAAAAACATTCCATGCCCATGGATTGGAAGAATAAATATTGTTAAAATGTCAATATTACCCAAAGCAATCTACACATTCAATGCAATCCCAATCACAATTGCACCAGCATTCTTCTCAAAGCTAAAACAAACAATCCTAAAATTTATATGGAACCACAAAAGACCCTGAATAGCCAAAATAATATTGAAGAAGAAAACCAAAGTGGGAGGCATCACAGTCCCAGACTTTAGCCTTTATTACAAAGCTGTAATTATCAAGATAGTATGGTATTGGCACAAAAACAGACATATAGACCAATGAAATAGAATAAAAAACCCAGAATTGGACCGACAAGTGTATGGCTAACTAATCTTTGACAAAGCAGGAAAGAATATCTAATGGAAAAAGACAGCCTCTTTAGCAAATGGTGCTGGGAGAACTGGACAGCAACATACAGAAGAATGAAACTAGACCACTATCTTACACCATACACAAAAATAAACTCAAAATGGATGAAAGACCTAAATGTGAGACAGGAAACCATCAAAACTCTAGAGGAGAAAACAGGCAACCTCAGCCACAGTAATTTGAGTCTGTTACCTCAGCCACAGTAATTTCTTGCTCAACATCTCCAAAGGCAAGGGAATTAAAAGCAAAAATGAATTACTGGAACCTCATCAAGATAAAAAGCTTCTGCACTGCAAAGGAAGCAATCAACAAGACTAAAAGGCAACTGACAGAATGGGAAAAGATATTTGCAAATGATATATTGGATAGAGGGTTAGTATCCAAAATCTATAAAGAACTTACCAAACTCAACACTCGAAAAGCAAATAATCCAGTGAAGAAATGGGTAGAAGACATGAATAGACACTTTTTTTAAAATATGAAATTTATTGTCAAATTGGTTTCCATACAACACCCAGTGCTCATCTAACAGGTGCCCTCCTCAATGCCCATCACCCACTTTCCCCTCCCTCCCACCCCCATCAACCCTCAGTTTATTCTCAGTTTTTAAGAGTCTCTTATGGTTTGCCTCCTTCCCTCTCTGTAACTTTTTTTTCTCCTTCCCCTCCCCCATGGTCTTCTGTTAAGTTTCTCAAGATCCACATAAGAGTGAAAGCATATGGTATCTGTCTTTCTCTGTATGACTTATTTTACTTAGCATAACACTCTCCAGTTCCATCCACGTTGCTACAAAAGGCCATATTTCATTCTTTCTCATTGCCATGTAGTATTCCATTGTGTATATAAACCACAATTTCTTTATCTATTCATCAGCAGATGGACATTTAGGCTCTTTCCATAATTTGGCTATTGTTGAAAGTGCCGCTATAAACATTGGGGTCCAATGCCCCTATGCATCAGCACTCCTGTATCCCTTGGGTAAATTCTTAGCAGTGATATTTCTGGGTTGTAGGGAAGATCTATTTTTAATTTTTTGAGGAATCTCCACACTGTTTTCCAGAGCGGCTGCACCAGTTTGCATTCCCACCAACAGTGCAAGAGGGTTCCCGTTTCTCCACATCCTCTCCGGCATCTATAGTCTCCTGATTTGTTCATTTTAGCCACTCTGACTGGCGTGAGGTGATATCAGTGTGGTTTTGATTTGTATTTCCCTGATGAGGAGTGACGTTGAGCATCTTTTCATGGAACACTTCTTTCAAAGAAGACGTCCAGATGGCCAACAGACACATGAAAAGATGCTCAACATCTCAACTCATCCTCAGGGAAATACAAATCAAAACCACACTGAGGTACCACCTCACACTGGTCAGAGTGGCTAAAATGAGTAACTCAGGAAACTACAGATACTGGCGAGGATGTGGAGAAATGGGAACCCTCTGCACTGCTGGTGGGAATGCAAACTGGTGCAGCCACTCTGGAAAATAGTGTGGAGGTTTCTTAAAAAATTAAACATAGAACTATCTTACGACCCAGCAATAGCACTACTAGGAATTTATCCAAGGGATACAGGAGTGCTGATTCATAGGGGCACATGTACCCCAAAGCTTATAGCAGTGCTATCAACAATAGCCAAATTATGGAAAGAGACTAAATGTCCATCAACTGATGAATGGATAAAGAAGATGTGGTTTATATATACAATGGAATACTATTTGGCAATGAGAAAGAATGAAATCATGCCATTTGCAGCAACATGGATGGAACTGGAAGGTATTAGGCTGAGTGAAATAAGTCAGTCAGAGAAGGACAGATATCTATGTTTTCACTCTATGTGGATCTTGAGAAACTTAACAGAAGACCATGGGGGAACAGAGGGGGGGGAGGCAAACCATAAGAGACTCTTAAATACAGAGAACAAACTGAGGGTGGATGGGGGGATGGGGGAGAGGGGAAAATGGGTGATGGGCATTGAGGAGGGCACCTGTTGGGATGAGCACTGGGAGTTGTATGTAAGCGATGAACCATGGGAATCTACTCCAAAAACTAAGAGCACACTTTACACACTGTATGTTAGCCAATTTGATGACGAATTATATTAAAAAAAAATAAAAATAAAAATAAATAAATTTGTCTTTATTTTATAATTTTCTACAACATCCATGTAATGCGACTATAATAAATAAAAATTTAAAAAGTAAGTGCATTAGAGTGCTTTTTCCCTAAAGACTAACAGTAGTGAATCCTTAGCTAAAAGTATGTTGAATATAAATTCCCTAAGTTATCTATAGTTTTGTGTTTATGATTTTAACACCAGGCTTTCTCAAAACAGATGCATGCCCATATTTCATGCATTAAAATGAAACAATTATAAGACACACTACATATTAAAGCCTTAATTCAGAGTAAAATGTAATTTGTTAATTGTTACTTCCATTTCCAAAGGTCTAAGCCACATGGAAAGACCATATTGCTCCCTTGAAAGAACTATTGAACTTTAGCAGAAAGGCTTAAACACAACCCCACTCCCCACTCTTTGCACAGACGGAAGGTGACCTATAAGGTCCAGCACACCCCAGGCCGGATGGCTAAAATGGGGCCCGATAAATTGCTCTGTGGCTGAGTCACCCTCATTTTACTCTTGACCTCTGGGAAAAAGAGAATAAAGAAGCTGAGTCATGCATCTCTACAAGGACTTCCTGTGCTAGAAAGATTTCTCATACAGGGAAGAAACAACTTAACCCTTGGTTTCCTCAGTTTCCCCCAAAAGAGAAAAATCCCATCTCTTCAGAAAACTGCCGGTGTTTAGTGGGAGAGTTTCTGCAGCAACAACAACCTCTTTCAGCAGGCGAAGGTATCACGTTTACCTCTGATTCATGCAAGCCATTTTATCACTTTTCCTTGCCTCCACCCCTTATCTTGAAATCCCCCATTCCTGAAAGTCAACTCCTTATGACTGCATAAAGTTTGCAATTGTAGGAAGAAACTGGTTGAAAAACAGATGCTTGTTTTTGATAAGTAGTTGATAAAAAAAAAAACCAAACCAAACAAAAAACCAAAAAAAAAAATTCTAAAGGAATAAAAGCCATCTATTCCCTTTAGGGAAAGTAGTTTTCTTTAGAATGGGATTTTTTAGGATTCCTTCATATCTTCTTTGTGCACTGAAATGTTACACTAACTTCAGTCTATTACTATTTGGAGCGGGGAGGAGGAGATAGCTGACTTTTTTTTTTTTAAGTTTGTTTTGAGAGAGAGAGAGAGAGTAAGCGGGGGGGGGGGCAGAGAGAGAGACAGAGAGAGAGAGAGAGAGAGAGAGAGAGAGAGAGAGAGAGAGAGAGAGAATCCCAAGCAGACTCCACACTGTCAGAGCAGAGCCTGATGTGGAGCTCGAACCCATGAACCGTGAGATCATGACCTGAGCCAAAATCAAGAGTTGGAGGCTTACCCGACTGAGCCACCGGGCGCCCCCACATTTTTAATTAAAAGAGTTGTGAAACATTATAAATCTCACCATGGGATTGCTCTAATGAACAGTGTCATATGTTCATTTATTGATTCGCTTCATTCAGTGACTCATGTATTCAATGATTCATTCACACACTCACCCAGAGTCCCTACATGGGCCTGACACAATCCTGTGCCTAGGGAGGCAGACAGGATTTCAACCCCATTCCATGGTTGCTGCGATTTTTTTCTTCTTCTTGTTTTGTCCTATTCTGAATGATCCACACCAGTTCTGAAGATACTGATGAGACAACCAGATGAGACAAAGACACTGTGTTAAGGGCCAACAATTAGACTGTATTGCATGGTTTTTATTTCACTCTCTCCCCAATGGCCCATCTTCTGAATATTCGACATGAACTCATGCTTTCAGAGCTGCAGAGTCTGCAGAAAGTTTGCTTTATTTGATAAACAAATGGTTTCCTAAAGAAAGTGAAGAGTCAGGGTCATAATCAGAAGGTTCAGAAAGTTTATTTTGAGCTTTTGAAAAGACTAGCACTAAATTATTGATTAAAAAGAACAGTGATGAGATGGGTGAAGGAGAGTGAGAGATGCAGGCTTGTAGTTACAGAATGAACAAGTCACAGGCATAAAAGGTACAGCATAGGGAATACAGTCAATGCTACTGTCATTGTGTTGTGAGGTGACAGGTGGTAGCTACACTGTGGTGAGCTCAGCAGACTTTACAGACTTGTTGAATCACAGTGTGGTACACTTGATTGATGTGTACACTTGATGTGACACAGTGGGCCAACTATATTTCAGAAAAATAAATATTTAAAAATTAAAAATTAAATTTTTGAAAAAAAAAAAAAAACAAAAAAACAATGGTGATGCCCAGAGCCAGAAAATGGTCTAATTAAGAGACTTTATTCAAAAGGAAGGGAAGGAAGCAAGCAAAGAATTTGTTTTCCTACTCTGCTACCATAGAAGAGCACAACCCACTGAATTCCTGGGGAATCAAACCCTTGCCTCCTGGTCCAGCATTAGTGCCACAATCCCGCCAGCTGAGCCAACTGGAATTGACCACTCAGTGGAATTAGTCTTCCACTTTTAGTTGGCTAGAAAAGTTGCCAAGAAGATTTGCCTAACAGTCCACCGAGCAGGAAACATGAGGATGGTCCCACAATCACCAATGGGAATGGAAGAGGATGACTGTTCATTAAAGAGACTATGTCATGAAGTTATTTGAAGCTGCAGGGCAAGGAAACGCTGCGGGGGGAGTGGGGGCAGAGCCTGTGGGAGCCTGCCCCTCGTAAACCCTGAGTTCCAAGGCCATCACCCCCAGCAGATGAAGTCACAACGAATTGCAACAGGTCTTGACAAACAGTTTCCTCCCAGGAGTCAGTAAGTCACCTGAAAAGGCTTAGTTCTATCTGTCTGAATTTACCTCAGTGCGAACACACTGCCAGAATGGTCCAGGTGGGGCTGTTTCCTTTGCTACTGTGCGAACAGTCACTCAGACAACTTTACTCTAGAACCTCAGGCTGTAGCTTCCTTCAGCAGGTGGAAAAGCTCATATTTCTAATGATCTGCTAGTTGTGGAAATGGCCATCAAGATGCATTAAAGTGTGTATTCTTGCTCAATAATTTCACTCCTGGGAAGCCAGCCTATTGAATGTGTGCAAAAGTATAGCTACAAGACCATTTATCACAGAACTATTTGTATTTTTGAAAGCTGAAACAACTTAAATATCATTCTATATGTGCTAAATATGGCCATAAAATGCAATATTATGTAGCCTTTCAAAATAATGACATAGAAAATAAACTTATCTATATTTCCAATTTTTCTATAATAAATATTATTGTAAAGCATGTAAAAAAACACCATGGGGAGAAATAATTTAAAATTTCACATAGGTTAATGTTTACAGAGTTAAATGAAAATTTAAATACACTGGAAGAATATAATACTAGGGTGAGCTTTGTTTTGTTTTGTTTTTGTAAAAGTCTCTATATAAGACAGATATTCATTCCCATATTATTAAAACCTGGATTCTATTAGTTAAATTATCATTAACCTTTGCATTGTTACTTATCAAAATCTGGTCAAAAACTGGAAAATAAGATAATAAAAAGGCTTTCTGAGAAAATGTCATAAAACCCACAGACTGATATAGCCCATGAACCTCATTTACAGTTAGTTTTCCTTTCGTAGTTCTAAGAAGCCCTATTACATGGTTGCCATATCTGAACAGGTTAGCAGCTGAGGTGTAGATGTGAGAAGGTCCACCACAGACAAAAAACGCTGACGGCAGAGAAGAATTAACAGCTGGCAGCTTAGTAATGTGAGAAGATTAGAAAAACTGTGGCAAGCTGACCTGAGGACTTAAAAAGGCACAGATTCCTGGAGCCAAACCACTCTGAAACATCAAGAGGCCAATGCAGTATAGCAAAGCATAGTGACTAATGCTCATCCAAAAGTGGCAAATGATAGTTTGTATAATCTGTCTCAAAGAGAACATAGTATCTATTATTATAATGAGATAAATGTGTGTAGCTGCATATATACAGTTTAAAAGCAGGATTTTATATATCTATCTATCTATTGGCGCATGTATAGGTGTTATGTACATAACTTAGTTGTTTTGTTTTTAATTTTTTAAAGAAGAATGTGCAGTGAAATCCAAATAGACTATAGTTTCATTAGTAGTACTGTATCGATATGACTTTCTTGATTTTGACAAATGTGGTTATGTCAGATATTAACATTAAGGGAAACTTAGTGAAGGGTTTATAGGAACTCTACTAGATCTGCAACCTTTCTGTAAATCTAAAATTATTCCAAAATGAAATTTTACTTAATATATAGAAAAACAAGGGGCACCTGGGTGGCTTAGTCTGTTGCGTGCCCAGCTCTTGGCTTTGGTTCAGGTCATGATCTCATAGTTAGTGAGTTTGAGCCCCACATTGGGCTCTGCCCTGTCAGTGCAGAGTCTGCTTGGGATTCTCTCCCTCTCTGCCCCTTCCTCCCTCATGCGCTCTGTTTCTCCCTCTCTCAAAATAAATAAACTTAAAAAAATTAAAAAGTATATAGAACAAAACAAAGAATAAAAGCTTGGTTATTTAAACATATTTTCTACCCCATGCACCCTCTCCCAACATCTCAAGGGTCTTAGTAGCTAAGGTCTTACTGATTGCCTCTGCTCGGATCAATGCACCATTGCAAGGACTCTTTGAGTCTAGAGCGCTACCTTCCTTTAGAATGTGACAGCTCACAGCACAATATCACGATTATCCCTTCACCACCCTGGGAAAAGGAGTGATCTCCCGTAACAGAGTAGTAAGAAAGTGGGACTGGTCTCCAGGTTTGCAAAATCTGGAAAGAAAGTGGTGCAGCCCCACAGGATCCCAGTATTCTCAGGACCGGAAGTGCTTCATCTGACAGGAAGCCCCATGAGGATGACCTCAACCACCAGATCCCAGGCATTATCTCATCTTGGCAGTGTGTCATCCACTGCATTTTGCCTCCAGTTGCTAAGAGGAAATGGGGAAATGAGATGTAGCTCCAGCAGCCCACCTTGTTGTTGGGTAAATATTTTTAGCACTTTGAGGCAACGAGGGTACTTTTTAAGACCATCCTAGACATTCTGCAAAGGAGAGATGGAGACTTTCTCTGCGACACTCTAATGAAAATCCCATGCTGTGCCTTGGAGCCAGCCAACAATGGTCAGCAACAGGAAAAAACACTCTACTTCAGGGGGCCGTAAATATTTACCATGTCTGACAGTGTATTTACTACTAACTCAGTGATGGCGGAAAACAAATGTTCTAGGGCAAGACATGTTCTGTGTTCCTACAGGTTCATAGTTTCAAAGCTGGAAAGGAGCAGAGATGTCATCCAGTTCACACATTTTAGAGACTAGAAGGGTGAGGCTCCAAGTATGTTCCCATCAAACGTCTCCTTTTTAAAGTATCTCTATTACAACACACATCCCCTGAAGCACAGTTCATTGTTTATTCATTTGTTTCTCTCATGAGATTAGAAGTGTGTGTTTGCTGAGGGACTTAGCACAGCAAGCATCATAAGCAGTCAATAAAAGTTTGAGACATCAGGCTGGAAACTCAGCTCTGCCCTGACTCATGTTCCCAGGAATCTTTTTACTGCACCTAATTTTAAAACTGAGAAGACAAATCTTACTCCTGAAAAGCTGAAACTGCAGCCAGGAGTATGTTGGAAATTCACTTGCAGATATATTATAAAATTAATACTGCCTATTCAAAAATTTCAAAAATTATTCTTTCACTCATTTCATCAGATAAAGACTAAAATGCTTTCTTTCTTTAAGTTAAGAATCTAGGATATTGCTTAATTGAATTTCATGGGTTGGAAGATTTACTGAGATAGAAAAGGTGTTCAAAAACAGTAAGATGGAAACAGAAAGGTTCCTGTTATTAACATACACACAGCTACACAATGCCAAAGAAACCCTTTAGCCCCAGAATCTATCTACCTGACCTTAAGAATGCTTAAATTAGCACTGCAGGATGCAAAATTGCTGAAAACCTTTCTCTTGGTCTCCAATACATGAGTACCTCCAGGTCCTCCTCTGAACTAACCAAGTTCAGGGTAAAACAAAATGGCAAATTAAGATCCCTAGATACGTCCACTTGGCATCTTTATTGCAAGAGTGAGAAGGATGGACCTGGCTTGAATCTTTGCCTATGACAGCAACACCAGGGAAATCTCAGTCACCTCCACCAGCTAATCAGGCAGAAACTCTAAAGAAGCGACAAAGAAAACTTGGGAGTGTCCTAATGGGTAGGCTTCCTGAACCAAATCACCTTTTAGGCAACAAAGCACTCCAGTTTGTTCTGTTATGTGAGATCTTTGAAGGCCTCCACTGAGGCACAACTTACCCAATTAGCTGCCATCACCTCTGCCTGGCTCCCACTCTCCCACTTTCTCCATCAAGGCAGTCACTTAAAAGCCAAGGAGCGGAGGAAACTTCACTCTTCTAAGTATAAAGTTAACTAGCAAGCACTAGAACCTGAGCAGATGTATTTGATACAAAATTTAAACATAAGCACCCACAATCTGATGAGATGTTGCTAAGGCTTTAGTTACATAGTTTCATACTAGAGACTTCACCCCCACAAAGACCATTTAATTAGAAAAATTCTTGGGTATGATTCTGTGCATTTCAGAATAGCTATGTAATCACTTTGATTCTGTGTTTTGCCTTTTTCAGCCATCAGATTGATTTGAAATAGGTAATTCCATGAATTATAGCCAAAATGTTAATTTAAAAAGGACTCAAAGGCAACAGATTAGTGGAACAGCCCCCCTCATACACACAAGCAAATTTCTAAAACAAGAAATTGAGCACTGAACCATCACCAAAGAATGGCAGAATCTTTTACAGATGTTATATTTAATCAATATCTTGGCATTTGTTTATTACTTGCAAGGACTTTTTTTTTTTTTTTTTTTTTTTGCTAATAATTTGTAAGCACTACATCTTATGTTTTATAGACATTAGTTTAGGTAATCCTTACAATTGCCCTACAAGGTAGGAACCACTAATAAGCCTTCTTGGAGGTGAGGAAGCTGAGGCTAAGAAGGTTAAGTCCCCAGGCTAATAAGTTAGTTGAGGAGGTAATATTTGAATCCAGGTCCTCACCAAAGCTCATCCCACTTCTGACAATGTTTCCCTAAACACGGCCCATGTGTTTCCCTCCAGAGATTTTTCAGTCAGCTGGGGCTTTGACATCTGGTGCTTGTCTGAACAGTGTGCTTGCTCAGGAGGCAATGATGGCCACCCTAGGGAGAGTTCTGTGATGAGCCACGTTTGGGTACCTAATAGTGGTACCTAAACACGGTACCACTATTAGAACGTGAGGTTTTAAGATGCACATGGTATATACATTTTTGCTTTAACAGTTATATATGTGTTTATTTTAATGCGGGTTAGGAAAAAAAAAATGACTCAAGCAGCAGATCGAACTTGCATCTTATTGCTGAGGACCTCGCTAATTTAGCATCAGCTGCATACTTTGCAAGGGCTAGAAAAATAGTCAAGAATTTTCATGCTATTTCTTTTAAGGAATTAAGTGGCCTGGCCCACCAAGGGATGGAGTCTCATTAGATTGGCACCCAACTGACTTAATAAGCCTGGACATTAAGTGATTCCTAGCAGATACCTAGAGTTCAATGCTTTTACCTTTCAAAGAAGAGTTTCTATTTCTTACCCCTTTCTTGTCCATCAGCTAACCTCCTTACCTCTCCCTACCCCCAACACACATACTTATCTGGCCCTGGGAGATTGCCCAACATAAGGTGAAGTGATTGAGAGCAGAGATATCTAGAAGGAAACAGACCTGCTCAGTCATTCTTCTGTCCCAAACATGGCTCATCACAGAACTCTCCCTAGGGTGGCCATCATTGCCTCCTGAGCAAGCACACTGTTCAGACAAGCACCAGATGTCAAAGCCCCAACTGAGGGAAAAATCTCTGGAGGGAAAAGTCTTCTTGGTTATGTAGTATCCTTTTTCTTCACTGTTGAAGTGACTTTTGGTTGTTGCCCTCTAAGAGATAGTCTGACTCTGTGTTCTGTTTTTGTTTTGTTTATTTGTTTAGAGAGAGAGTGTGTGTGCACCCTCATGCCTTGCACCAGGGTGGGGAAGGGGCAGAGAATCCCAAGCAGCCTCCATGCTTAGTGCTCAGTGCAGATCCTGACTTGGGGTTCGACTCTATGACCCTGGGATCATGACCTGAGCTGAAATCAAGAGACAAATGCTCAACTGACAGAGCTACCCAAGCGCCCCTGTTTTTTTTTTTAAAGTAATTTCTAACTGCACAAGAAACACATGAATACTTTCTCTTGTAAAAACCTAAAATATTAAAGATTAAACTAAAGCTGTCCCAATGGCCGATGGAGCCAATACCAAATCCCACCCTCAGAGGGAATCATTTTTTTTCTTTTTTTTTCAATATATGAAATTTATTGTCAAATTGGTTTCCATACAACAGCCAGTGCTCATCCCAAAAGGTGCCCTCCTCAATACCCATCACCCACCCTCCCCTCCCTCCCACCCCCCGTCAACCCTCAGTTTGTTCTCAGTTTTTAAGAGTCTCTTACGCTTTGGCTCACAGAGGGAATCATTTTAATGAACTTAGTGTGTTACCCTTTCAGATTGCTTTCAATACATTTGTGTACCTTTGGAATAACTACTTTTTATTTGGTTTAGTGCACAAATGGCATCATATTCAAATTTCTGGAACTTGCTTTTAACAATCTAACACTGTATCTTAATCTTCCCATCTTAGGTTAACCTCGCTTTTTCTTTTCTTTTCTTCTCTTTTTTTTTTAAAATGTTTTAATGTTTATTTATTTTTGAGAGACAGTGCGAGCCAGGGAGGGGCAGAGAGAGAAAGGGAGACACAGAATCTGAAACAGGCTCTAGGCTCTGAACTGTCAGCACAGAGCCCGACAACGGGGTTTGAACCCACAAACCATGAGATCATGATCTGATCCAAAGTTGGACGCTTAACCAACTGCGCCACCCAGGCACCCCTCTTTTTTTTTCTTTTTTCTTTTCTTTTCTTTCCTTTTCTTTTTTCTTTTTCTTTTCTGTTTTTTTTAATTGCTGTATTATATTCCATAGTGTGGATATATTTTGTACTTAAAAAGGTGAAAATATCATGCAATTCAACCTTCAGCTTTTCAATAGTACTGTCTCTTAGAGAACAATGACACACAAGAAGAAACTCCCCCTGTAAGTTCTGTCCTTTCTGGCTTCTAGAAAACTGCCACTGATTTTAGTAAAAATAATACATGGGTCACAATCTGAGTGAGGAATCGACCTCGGTTTCATAAATCCTGGTGCAATAACATGTTAACAGGCTATGGAGTCAGGCAGAATCCCAATTCAGAGCTGTGTGCTCTTGGACTTACTAAATGTTTCTGAATCTCAGACTCAAAATGGAGACACTAATATTTACCTTTCAAGGTCACTGTCAAGACTATGTAAGAAAAGGAAATGAAGAGAGAGCAAGCAGAGAAATTGACGCATGGTAAACACTTAGCATATGACGATTATTTAAAGCTTCGTGGCATAGCTCTGCTTAACAGTGCAGCATGCAAATTGATTTCTATTATATCAGACTGCCAGTCTACGTTAAAAAAATTATTAGTTCCCTTTGGAACATCTTGTTAGTATGGATACTGCACCCTGTGGATTTATAGATAGGGAAATTGAGAGAGATACACTCAAGGTAGATCCATTGTGGTGCCATGATTTTCTAAGAGCTGTTGAGCTCCTTCTCTTATGATTTATCATTAAATTAATAAACAGAATGCTTGAAATTGCTACCTGAAACCTTCTAATCATATTGTCTGGAATCTTGTTTGCCCTTGTTAATTGCCTTCACATGACTATTATGCAAATTAATTGAGCTAAACAAATTAAAATTTAAAACAACTGAAAGAAGCAGTCTTTCAGGCAAAGAAGGTAATATTTAATGAAATAAACCAAAACAAAAAAGAAACAGGAAAATAAAACCAATACAAATGGATGATGCCACTAGGATTCCAGCCAACAGATTATGAAATAGGTTTTGCCTCAACCTTGCAGCAGGGCTAAAATAATCAGCCTGAAGAGATTTGGGACTCTGGATCAATCTTCCAATGTTACAAGAAGTAACAGAGTGTGGTTTTCTGGCAACAGCAACGTTTCCTGGGAGCTCTACAGGCTCTGGTCTCTTCACTCTCTTACCTGCTCCATCACCTCTCCCAAGTCACTGAATATCACAGATGGCAGACAGCCTCTTAGGGTGACCCCTGTGACTCCTGCCTTCTTGTGTTCATGCCCTTGTGTGATCCCCTAACTCTGAGTATAGGTTGGCCTCATAATATGCTTTTAGCCATATAAAATACAGCAAAATGACAGGATACAAATGATTGTGTATATGTGATTACAATGGATTGTAACACCTATATTTCAAGGCAACTCTCTCCTTTGCTGGCATTGAAGAAGAGGTATGCTGGGAGGCCCATGTGGTAAGAGTTGAGGGCAGCCTTGGCCCAAGAGCCAACCCAAAGCCTTCAGTTCTGTAACCATGAGGAACTAAATGCTGCCAACAACGATTAAGTTTAAAGCCGATCTTCCCTAGTCAAACCTCGGATGAGACCACAGCCCTGGCCAACACATTCATTCCAGCCTTATGAGACGTGGAACTGGAGGACCCAGCTAAGCCATGCCGAATCCCTGACCCACAAATACCATGAGATAAATGTATGTTGTTTTAAGATGCTAAATTTTTGGTAATATTGTTATAGATAACTAATACATCACAATTGCTTTCATTTCTCCATCTGAACCAAGAGAAGAAATCATATAAAGCTTGGTCTCACCAGTAATGCCAGAGAGCAAAAATCTACAGAAGTATTGGGTGACCAGGTCTACTTGATGATACTTGAATTGAAATGAGCCTCATTCCAAAAACTGGTGCTATATTTTATGGGGTTTTGGTTCATCAATTGTTCCTTTCTTGTTCACAGTGAAAGAAAACATACATTTTAACATATAATAGAACGCCAGGATTTCCTAACTTTCTAATTGATTTACCAGCTGGCAGGCCCCGAACTTCATGGATCTACTCTGTTTTTGACCTTCTGAAAAGACCACTCCAATCAGATCATCATCTTCTTCCAAAACCATCCCTGCCTGGAGAGTCAAACCCAAATTCCTTGGCAAGGTGCCAAGGCCAGGTTTGTTGAGTGATAAAGAAATGAGTAAAGGCATGTAGTAGAACACTCCTCATACTGCACTTGATGTTGTGGTTGCTCAACAGCAAAGACTGTATGTAGCTCGCTCACTTTCATTTCCCCAGCGCCCAGTGCAATGCTTGCCACACAGCAGCTCCCCTAAGCTGCTACTGTGATGCCAAAATACAAATGCAGCATCATGGTTCACTGTTGTAAGGATCGCTGTGGTACCTTAGTGACCTTGGTTCTGGCGACTTGCACTAGTGACACGGAATCCAGGCCTTCCAAGGTTCATAATCTGTCCACTATATAATAACCTTTGGCAGCTAACAATATAACACACAATCTGTTTAACAGTCTTAAAATTACCGCTTGGGTCCATAATTCCTTCTTCATTCCAATCCAAGAGACTTTTATTTATACCTTTCATTTGATATGTTTTATCCTACTTCGTATCTCGGAGGAGCATGAGGACACAATCACAACTGTACAGAAACAGAGAAATTAGAAAATGCAGCTGCAGGAAATAGGAACTGAATTAAAAGACTAGGTAATGGGCTTAGAGCTTGTGGGGATGTAGCAAGACTGAAAATGGGTAGCCAGCTCAGCGATAGTTAATGCGAGTTAACAAGAGAGGGTAAACATGACTGGAGAACCTCCAGGCCTAGGTGTTGTTTATTCAAAAGGGACGCATGTGTAGAAATTGCTGTGAATGGGCTCAACGTCTGTGTATGCTGTTTGAATTGCTGTGTTTGCTGTGTTGAATGCTCGCCTGTATACCGGAAATTATATGGTGCTGTTTATAGCACGGCTGGCTTATGCACGAACTTCACAACCTTTTCCCCATACAATCAACCTCCTCCAATCCGCTCTTTGATCAAATGCATCTTTGGTGAGCCCAGGGCCTTGTATCCCATCAAAGCACTAAGAAACTAACAATCATTCATAAGGACAGGTTACTATTCAAAGCACTCCCTTCCAAAGGCACTTGCACTGTAACAAGGAAAACACTAATAATTATTATAGAATTTATTTGCAAATTATTTTCAAATACACCATCTTATTTGATGCCCAGTGCCTAGCCCATGGTAGGCGCTGAGTTGTATTTACTGAACAGATAAGTTAAAAAACAGAGGCTCAGAGAGGTTAAGTGACTTGCCTAAGGTCACATAGTGAATTAAAGGCAGAATGGGGAGGAGAACACAGGTTTTCTGATTCCATATTGCAAGCTTTCTCTATTCCCATCAAGTCATAAACCAGAGACCAAAAGAACCACCAGAATTGCAATTTGGGGGAAAAGTGGTCTTCCCAACTCCCCAGAATTTATTCCACAAAAGCAGTTTCTTCTGCTCTGGAGCCAATTCAGCCCTACTTAAATCAAAGCATATTCTAAGAATCAATCTTGCAAACTCAAACCAGAATTCAGCCTCCTTTTGTACCTTCAAGCAGTTATTGGCCAACTGTGCTTCCGTGTAAGCTAATTTCGAGGTAGAAACAGTGAGCTTGGGGTTCAGAAGGAGCCTTTTGTCACCTCTTCCTTCAAAGGTTCTCTGTTTCCCCAGAATTGCTTGGAAATCATGAACTTCCAATTGTTAAAAAGTGGTGAAGCCTTTGAGAGCGTTTACTTTTCATTTTATAAGCAGTAGTTAGCTCCACCGGCTCAGTGCAGAGTGTGGGAGTGGGTGGGAAACGGGGAGAATGGCTCAGCCACTGCCCCCTTGGAGTTTCTGAGGCACAGGAAATAATCACACACAGACAGTGACATCACAACCACGATAAGTCCCATGAACTACAGAAAAGTTCTTTGTAGAGCAAAGCAAGCCTAAAGCGGAAAAGGAAGTAGATTTAAAGAGAAACTGCTAACATGACATTTATACTACTTTTGGGTTTTATTTATGGGTTAAATGATATGATGTCTGAGATTTGCCTTAAGATACCAAAGTAAATAAATCAAGTGTGTGTGGATAGGGGGATAGGTAAAAGAAAAATGGTAAACTATAGATGACTGTCGGAGCTTGATAAACCAGGATCTGGGGGTTTCATTACATTTATCTCTCAAATTTTGTATATGCTTGAGAATTTCTATAGTAAACAAAAATAAAATAGTAGGGGAGTTAGTTCTAAGTTGTGTTATTTGCTGCTCTGTGACTTGGGGTAATTCATTTAACTCTTCAGAGCCTCAGTTTCTCCAAGTATACAATGGCTGTGATGCCCCTTCTCTTAGAGCGTTTTTGTGAGACTTAAGTGATAATAAAATGCATGTAAAGGACCTGGTAGTGTTTCTGAAAAAATGTAGGAGCTCAACAGAAGGTAGTGTATTATTGTTACGAAGTAATAAATGTTATTTGGGGGAGGGCAGAGAACACATCTGTACCTATACACAATCTCCACTTATCTCTCCCATTAGGACATCTTAATACACTCAATGTGTATGTGGCTTTACTAAAAGGCTGAATGGCATACTAATTATTATCAGCAGGTATCCAGTTCTTTATGTATCAAAACCAATAAAAGAGTCATATTTTTATCTTAATTGCAGTGAATCAAGCTTAATTTACCTCCTGCAGATGTGAGAGCCAGCCTTTTGTGACGCCATTTCATTCATGGGGGTTTGCAAAATAGCACCTAAATATCCTGTGCCTACAGAGTCAGAAGGCTTTTTTTCTTTTTTTAACCAGGAACTTACATAATTCATCTTTGTAAGTCTGCATGAGAAGCTAGAACTCCGGTTTATTTAAAATAAAAATAGCACACACTCAAGGAGGTTTTTCCATACATACATACATACATACATACATACATACATACACGGTGGCTTCATGATAGGCTCTGGATTCATCCTAGCAAGTTATTCATCATATGCAGTTACAGCCTTGATCATGTTTCATCACCTCTTTTGGTCTGATTTGTTTTCATTTGTAAAATAGGAACAGTGATAGTAGCAACTTCCCAGGGTTGTTGAAAGGATTGAAGGAGAATATAATATACATGTGAAGTCACACTGTAAAAGCTCAATAAATGTTAGCTGCTTTTATTTTCTTTATTTTTATGTTTATTTACTATTTTGAGAGAGAGAGAGAAAGAGAGAGAGAGAGAGAGAGAGAGAGAGAGAGAGAGAGAGAGAGAGAAAGAGAGAGAACGAACAGGGGAGGAGCAGAGGGAGAAGGAGACACAGAATCCAAAGCAGGCTCCAGGCTCTGAGCTGTCAGCAAAGAGCCCGACATGGGGCTGGAATCCACAGACCGTGAGATCATGACCTGAGCCGAAGTCAGATGCTCAACTGACTGAGCCACCTAGGCACCCCAAGATTTTATTATTCATATACCGTGACCTCAACCAGAAAACTCTCACATTGATATCACTTCCCTCCCATGATGCCCGTAGCCTGTTGCCTTAAAGATGATGTTTTACCAACTCTAGTAACCCAAAATAGATGGTCCCTTCCCACTTCTGGGTGAAACAACAAGAAACTTAATTACCAGACAAAGAAAACACACTTTGTTTTCTATTTCTAGACACCAATCTTAAAGTAGCACAAAGAGTGGAAGAGTGTGTCTGAAAACACATTTCATCCAGGTTGGCTGTTTCTAGAACTCAGAGAACAATGCGTTCTAAAAATACCGTGCCTGCGTCTTCCCCCGTTTCCCCCTCAGAAGACTGCCTTAACACTCCAGCCAGGACATGACAGCTGAAAGGGCCTTTTGGAAACCTGCCTTACAAAAGGTAGTCCCGTGCCTCAGATTTTACCCATTTGGCTCAAGATCCAAAATAAAGTTGCTCTGTGCAATTTCCGAGTTTTAAGCAGTGGTTCCCATGCCACCCCCCCCACCCCACCCCCCCACCCCCCGCCGATTAACAGCTGCCAGACACTTATCAACGATGTTTTTAAGCCCTATTTGTTTAATTGATGCTTTCCCACATCATCCGTCATATGTAGGTACAAGGTACTGCAGTTCCTGGAATTTTTGAACATACAGGCATTCTGATGAAATATGGTGTACCAAAATTTCTTTGTAAACTTGGTTATTTGGAACTTGAAATGAGGTGTGGTTTCCCCCCACTCCCCAGGCATAGGAAACAAAGCCATCTGAGGTCTATTTAACTCATGGTATAGCCAAATAATTATTTAAAAACCTAATTGTCATATGTATATACTTGACAACTTATTTACTTGGCAGCTATAGGCAGAGTGCTTACAATATACCTGCCTACATGGTGCACTTGGGGAGAGGCCAATTAAACACACATTTTAGGCCCTCAGTGGCTCAAATTCTAGTTTCTGTTTCTGTTTATCAATCATTATATAATATACATAGAGAGAGAGCTTACAGATGACAGACACTGTGCTAACCACCTTACAAATATTAACTCAATCCATATAACAGCCTTATGAGGAACATACTATTACTAGCCCTATATACAAATGGGGAAACTAAGGCACAAGAGAGGAAGTGTAACTTGTTTTAAGGTCACACGTTACTAAGTGGTGGAGTGAAGACCAAAATCCAGGTGGTCTGGCTCCCAGATTCACCTATTTGCTTCCTCACCACATTGCCTTTCAGTGGAGGAAATGCCCTCAGATTCCACCTGAGAGCCCCAGCTGTGTGCTGGAGTGGGTGTTGTGCCCCCATGTCCCCAGTTCCTTTGTGCCTGCCGAGCACCCCTCTCCCCTCCCCTCCTCCAGCCATCTCTGCTCCGGTTACTGACACAAGGCTACCAAGTCCTTACTATGGCCTTCCCTGCTGCCCCTCTGTCCTCTTGCCTGTCTCCAGGCATGGTAGATTCCATAGTAGATTCCACTTGAAAATCTCCTTTTCTCTTCTCTTCTCTTCTCTTCTCTTCTCTTCTCTTCTCTTCTCTTCTCTTCTCTTCTCTTCTCTTCTCTTCTCCTCTCCTCTCCTCTCCTCTCCTCTCCTCTCCTCTCCCCTCCCCTCTCGTCTCCTCCTCTCCCCCCTCCCCTCCCCTCCCCTCCCCTCTCCTCTCCTCTTTTCTTCTCTAAGCCTCTATCATTCCTCACTTGGACTATTTTGAGAATCTCCTATAGGGTTTCCCTCAGTCATCCTCCAATATTCTCTTTTCTTAAAAAAACAAACAAATAGGGGCGCCTGGGTGGCTCAGTCGGTTAAGCATCCGACTTCGGCTCAGGTCATGATCTCACGGTTTGTGAGCTCGAGCCCTGCTTTGGGGTCTGCTCTCTCTCTCCTTCTCTCTCTCTCTCTCTCTCTCTCTCTCTCCCCGTCTCTGTCTGCCCCTCAGTCAGTTGCACTCTCTCTCTCTCTCTCTCTCAAAAATAAACAAGTAAACAAACCCATGTTAAGGTTTTTTTTTCTTTTAGTGTGTCACACATATTTCTGCAGAAAAGGTATAAGATACAGACAAGAAAAAAGAGGAAAATTAAAATGACCCAAAGCTTATCCCCAGAGATAAGCCTGTCATCAGATCATTTCAGATCTTGTCTCTCTTTATATGTTGTATAGATATCAACATTAGTCT
Organism: Panthera pardus; assembly: GCF_024362965.1. NCBI lineage: Eukaryota > Metazoa > Chordata > Mammalia > Carnivora > Felidae > Panthera > Panthera pardus. The sequence continues at coordinate 25,082,248 of NW_026527013.1, forward strand.
GTCCATCATTTATCTGTGAAATCCATTTCTTAATAATGATTCATTATTGTTAGGCTAATCGGGTCACATGTGGGGGGGCACACGTAGGGGGCACACTTGGGGGGCACAAACCTTCACAGGTTCCACGTGGAGTCCAGGCTTGTCAACTTGGTCCCTTGCTCACTGTCACCTACCTTCACCCTGGGAGCATGCAGTTAGCCTTGAGGTCCTGGGAGTCTCCCTGCACCATCTGATTTATTCTGCTCCCACCTGACATTGCCCAACTCTGGACCTCCTCCTTGTGCAGGGAAAGCCCACACAAAGCAGAGGTGTGGGTCATTGCAACAAAAATGCCCTAGTGTAGAAACCAGAAGCTTCCTCCTGAGCACCACCCAGATTGAGGGCCTCCAAGCACCCTACGGGCCCTGTGAGTTCTAATCCTGTTTCATTATTGATTGCTGTCTTCATATATGGAGTGCTGTGTCTCACAGGAGGGAGAGCCTGAGTAAGTATTCTCCTGGTTCTTTGCCTTGTAGTTTCTTTGGCTGAATCAGAGCCCGGAGATATTGGAGACCTGAAAGAAAGGGATCTCTGGGCCCACCACACTGACCACCAGTGACCTGACCTCGGGAGGCACAGCCTGGCAAGTCACCTGACTTCCTGCATGCCAACATCACCTTTGGAGGTCACACAGACACACACACACACACACACACACACACACATACACACACACACACACATGGCCTAAATTGCTGTTTTCTCAAATGCAGCCCCAGAAAGCTACAGGACTGGGGCCCCCAGGTGACTCAGTCAGTTAAGCCTCCAACTCTTGATTTCAGCTCAGGTCATGATCTCTTAGTTCATGGGATCGAGCCTCGCATCAGGCTCTGCGCTCACAGTACCCAGCCTGCTTGGGATTCTCTCTCTCACTTTCTGTCCCTCCCCTGCACACTCTTTCTCTCTCTCTCTCTCAAAATAAATAAATAAACATTAAAAAGGAAAAAGAAAGCTACAGGGCTGGGCCCCGTTCTCCTTACTTCTGCAAATCAAAATCATGGCTAGTTCTCTTTTGTCTCATGAGATTAACGGAAAAAAACCCTACAGAATTGTCACAAGCTGATTCACATGTTGCAAAAAAACCCGCTTGTATAATATGCCATTCTTAATGGTCAACTGGAAGAAGAAAATGTGAAGTATGCAGCTGGTAATCTTTCCAGCTTTGGGCTGGGCTGGCCCATTCATCAAATGCCGACCTGACATGTCTCCTTTATCCTCTCCACCATTCCCTTGGTTCCCTGGAATTATTACTTCCCAGAGAGGAAGGCTGGCTGCTCACGGTTGTACAGATCATGCATCGACTTAAAAAAACAGTGAAATCCCAGGCTCAGAATAGCCAGAGTGCTCCAGCGGAGAGTCTCTATTTGAAGTTGAAGGGATTTTGTGTTTAAGAAAACAAGACCTCCCAGAAATGGCAGATTTTTAAACACTGAATTTGATGCAAAGATGGAAATCTGTACACATGATGAGGCTTGTTTCTTAATTTTTTTTTTCAGTGCTGCTCTTTTCTCTGGTAGCTGAGCACAGGTGCAGGGCAACGGAACAGACCACAGAGTACTATCAGAGGAAAATTCAGGGAAGCTGACAGGTCACATGTTTACCAACAAACAGGTCTGCTGATGGTGTGGAAAGAAGATCGTATCTTCCACCCTCAAAAATACAACCGAGTTACCTTGCGATTCAAGGTTTTTTTGCTACATTTTAATTTTAGACAGTTTTTTAAGAACTGAAATTAATGAATGCTTTAAAATTACAGAGCCATGAGGTGCCTGGGTGGCTTAGTCAGTTGAGCATCTGACTCTTGATTTCAGCTCAGGTCATGATTCCAGGCTCATGAGATCAAGTCCTGTGTCAGGCTCTGCGCTAATGTGCAGCCCGCTTGGGATTCTTTCTCTTTCTCCCTCTGCCCCTCTCCCCTGCTCATGCATGCTCTCTCTCTCTCTAAAATTAAAATAAAATAAAATAACATAAAATAACATAAAATAACATAAAAATAATAAAATTACAGAGCCCCTTTCGTACACCACGGATCCTTATTTTTCCTTTCTTGGTTGAGTATTTGGGAAGCATATACTTTGTTCCAAGAGTTGTTCTAAGCCTTGCAGGCACTGACATAGCAAGTGAAAACACAGGCTCCTGTGGAAGACTCCAGAAGGGGCACCTGACTCTCTGGGTCAGGGAGGGCTTCTCAGTGGAAGTTACAAGAAAGCTGAGACCCAAAGTTCAATCAGGCAAGGGTGAGGATGAAGGAAAGAAGATTCTAGCAGAAGGACCAGCAGGTGGAAAGGACTATGGTCAGGGAAGTCCGGTTTATTTCTAGGGAGAAAAGAAATGGTAAAAGACACACGGGGCAGGCAGGACGGGGACTTGAAAGCCACATTGAAAAATAGGCTTTCTTCTTGGGCTTTTTCTAGAGGGAACAGTAAAAGGTAGCAAAAAAGGTCAAGTAGCATAGCAATGGCCCAACTTGTGTTTTAGGAAGGTCCCTCTGGCTTTCTGTAGGGAATAAATGTGACGGGGAAGAAGGAGGCAGCTTGATCTGATTGGCAACAGGGGTGCAGGCCAAAGAGGAAATGCCCTCAGCAAAGGAAGAGGCATTGAGGCTAGAGAAAACCAGACAATTCCAGAGATGCTAAGAAGGCTGGCAATTTGAGACTCAGCGATAGATTCAGTGTGGGAAATGAGGGGAAGCAACAAGGCCATGATACCACCCAGGTTTCTGGCTTCGGCAACTGAGAGCTACTATTTGGGGGGACACAAATACCTTGAGGAGTAGTGGTTTGGTGGTGGAGGAAAGGCAGGGGCTGCACCTTAAACATGTTAAGGGTTAATTCTGGGAGAGACATTCAGATGCAGCTGACCAGGAGGCCTCACGCAGGACTCCTATGGAAATTTCCTGTGAAAGAATGAGTCCAAGGTGGGGTGGCCAAAAAAGGTGAGGGTGAAACAGGAGAGTGTGGGTCACAGAGGCCATGCAGAAGGGAAACCTGGATCAGGAATGGTCAGTCACACCACACGGCAGAGGTCAGGATGGAAAAAAAAGCCATTCGATGTGGCCGTGGCAAGACCTGCTGGCCAAGGCAGTTGGGTCATTTATTCAATGCCAACATATGACGTCTGGCTACCAGGTCAGATGAGGGCTAAAGGAGGAAGCAAGACTGGAGTGGATCTAGGGGCAAATGGTGCTGAGGAGAGTGGAGAGGAGAGAGATGGCTGTGAGGGGCAGGACGGAGGGGTCCTGCAATCACCAAAGGGGTTTAACTGCAGTGAGAAAGACTCGAGGTTGTCAAGCAATATTACTATCGTCATTTTTATGCAGAGGATAAAATGACTTTCCCAAGAAAGTGGAGGAACAGGAATCCAAACACATGTTTTCTGACTCTTTTCAAAACATTTAATCTTGGTAGCAATACAGGGAATTGATGGATACAAAAACAAGTACTCTGGGTTGCCTGTGCCCCAAATGACTGCAGCACAGAACTGGAGACTCTAAAGGGGGGAAAGCTGTAACACGAACTGCAGCTCTCCCAAATCTGTGACACAGGTGGCACAGATGATGGATGACAGTTGCCAACAATAAAGGCATTCCAAATACTTACCCTTAACCCTAAAACACAAGGAAATTGAACTTCTAAAGCCACACCTCCAAAAAGACAAGTGTCATTTTTCAACTCCACTACTTGGCTTTCAAAGGGCTTCTTTTCTCGTTCTGGTTGGGTCATTTCACTCAGTTCAGAGTGAGGATTGAGGAGTCTGCAGACCAGTTGGGGCCAATGCTGAGGAGGGAGGTGTGGGACTCAGGGGCTGAGCCAGAGTCCATGAGATGTCTCCTGGGGGTGTGTGGGAGGTGGAGCTGGATGATCCGAATTCACAACCAGCCTGTCCCAGGAAGTGGTGCCATTGAAAGACACCAAGCCACACAAAATACATAGAATTCAGGAAGAAAAAAAAATAGAGATAATAAGCGAAAGAGGAAGAGAAAGAAAAAGAAAATGACCTATGCCTGATATCTGTCTGGAAGAACACCGACTCAACATTTTTAGAAATCTCAACCTCTTTCTTTAGCTCTTTCCCCTTCATATACCAACATGGGACTAAAGGATTCCTTTTTCCCCCCTTAGTTTATTTATTTATTTTTGAGAGAGAAAGAGACAGCACAAGCATGAGCGGGGAGGGGCAGAGATGGAGAGAGAGAATCCCAAGCAGGCTCCACACTGTCAGTGCAGAGCCCGATGCAGAACTCGAACTCATGAACTGTGAGATCATGACCTACATGGAAATCAAGAGTCAGACACTTAACAGACTGAGCCACCCAGGCGCCCCCTAAAGGTTTCTTAAGTTATTAAATCTAATACTACAATTTCACTTTATTTATTGCTGATCAACGAACTCTTTTTTATTAATGTTTTATTACACCAGCAATTCATAAATGCACATCCTCCTTTCAGATATGGCTTGAGCCCCTCAGGCCCCTTCCCCCTGCACCTCCACCTCTGAGGAGCCCCCTTCTCTGCTGAAGTATAGGTGGCTCTTTTTCCAGACCTTTCTCTGTGCATTTACACACATATAGTATATAAATATATATTTCCTCATTTACTTGTATCTAGTATTTTATAATTTTCCCAAAGTGAAGCAAATTCTATTCTACCATGAAAGGTTTTTTTTTTTTTAATTTCATAGGACCCATCACAATTGCAGCTGACTCTTTTGCTGTAATAAAACTGGAATTAAAAAAAAAAAAAAGAAAAAAGAGACAGAAAGAGGCTTTTGGGAGCTTGGTTAGAGGCTTTGCTCTGCCTTCCAAGATCAATTGACTTGCTTCTTCATAATCTAAATAAGGTCTAAGCAATGTCATTTATTTGAAAATTTATATTAGAGCTTTTCCAAATTCCTGGCACACACTCTCTTAAAACTAACTATGGAGACCAAAGCCTGTTACATAAGCATCCAAGTCTGCAGCCATGGGTCATATTTCTTCAGTTGTCAGATCACATGACTGATAACAAGGCCAAGATAAAGGCAATAATTAAAAAAGATTTTTTTTTCTAGAAGAAAAATGACATATGTATTTGAAAAAACAAACAAACAAAAAAAACCCAAAAAGATTCAAACTGTTCCCACTGGATGGAACCCATTCTAAGTAGTTATTCCTCAACATTAAAACAAAAAGAAATCTGATTTTTAAAAAAGCTACACCCAGAGTGGACACTGTGGGTTGCCTTTCTAATATCTCTCCTTCTTATGGAATCCCTGATTTCTGTGAATATTTACCGCATGCCCACTGCATAGTCTAGTCAAACTGCCCAGCATTCTTCTGGGAGCTGTTACCGAAACAGGATGAGGGTATGTCTTCATGTGCCCATTACACTAAAAGGAAGGGCTTATTTTCTAGGAAAATGGAAGCACGTTGCTCCCGTAGCTACTGGCAGTCATCCTGCAACCATGAAAAGCATCAGCTTGAAGTGCACGGAGAATCAGGGGAGATGGTGTTTGCTTTGAGTTAAGTAAGTGAGTCGGTCAACAGGGGTCCAGCCTACCTCTGCACTTGTTCTGGGAGACGGAGCACCCTTATTGTCTAAGGTTCTGTGGGTCAGGATTTCTGCTGTTTTTTACAAACTGATATACCACCAAAGAAGGTGGGAGGGGAAATCTGGTGCCCTTTTCTGACCTATAAATTACATTTGACAGGTTTCTTCTTTCTTTCAGTGTCACTTATATAATCTGTTCGCTATATCCATGTGCATTTTTATAGCTGAATACATTTCCCTAGGCTTTGAAGTGACACTTTTAATGGTTTTAAGCCTAGTGATTAAATAAATATGATTAACTGGCTGCTACCATGGAGAGTTCAAGAGAAGCAAACTCAGCTCTGAGGATATGGAGCCCCTTGCCAGCGTCTGCCAAGGTGCTAGGGGCTGGGGCGACAGTAGGGATTACAACAATTGACAGTCAGAGTCCCTGTATGTGCTTGTGGATTTACCTTCCGGTCACTGGTTATAATGGCCAAGAGGAAACAATGGGGGAGGGCAGGGCCTCCTCTGGATAGAATTAACAGGGATGATATGAGGCATGGCCTCTACAAGGAATAGAAAGCTGAGATTGGAAGCTGAGATCAAGATGGGAACCAGATCTAGGGAAGAAGAAAGCAGGAATGAACCTGGCATATCTGAGGAGCACCAGGACATTCAGATTTACTACAAGGTGACAAGAGAGGGGGAGGTTGCAGGGAATGAGGTTGGCAGGTAGGCAGGAGCCAAGGCATATCAGGCCCAGCAGCCCAAGGAAAGTGGATCTGTATTTTATGCTAAGTCAGGAACTCTTCATTGTTTCTGTGCCGAGAACCTCCTGGGCAGCACTGGGGCCTATGGACCACTCCTTACAAAATGTTTTTTAAATTACAATGAAACAAAACAGAAACAAAAAAAAAATCATTGGGACTATGAAAGATCATTGTTGGGGGTAAGGGGGGAGGGGGACAATGGAAGTGGTCTGTCTTGGCAGGGAGGAGTATTTTACCAATCGCATTATTTAGAGTTGCCAGCATATAGTGATAATAAAAAGCAGATAGACTTGAAGTCAACTTCTTATCGCTTTTAACTTCTTTAGCCAATGCATCACCTTATGGACTGAAATAGGGCAACTGCCCTTGTCATTCTCCTAGATCCTGTCTTGGTACACTTCTGATGAAGGAAACGCATTACTTTAAAATAGTTATCAACATATTAGAAAATTAATTTATCGTATGGTAACAAATGATTTCTTTGCTTACGCTTTAAATAACAAGGTCTGGGGTGCCTGGGTGGCTCAGTCAGTTAAGCATTTGATTTCAGCTCAGGTCATGATCTCACAGCTTGTGAGTTTGAGCCCCGCATCAGGCTCTTGGGCTGACAGCTCAGAGCCTGGTGCCTCCTTCAGATTCTGTGTCTCCCTCTCTCTCTGCCCCTCCCTGACTCATGCTGTCTCTCTCTCTCATAAATAAATAAACTTAAAAAAAATTTAAATAACAAGATCTGGTGGTGGGTCTAATAACAACTGCCATTTTCAGTAATTGTGGGCATACAAGATATTTAGAGATCTATGCAGCCAGTGTAAGGTAACAAGAAAATAGCAGGGCATTCTTTTGGTCGCAAAGTCACAGGTACTGCTGTGGTTTGTTGGCTCACATTTGTAACAAAAGGATATGTAGTTTTCGGTTGGAAGTTAGTGAAAATAAAGATGTAATTTTTTTCCCAACCCAAATTTACAGATCCCATGGAAATTACTGGAAGATTTGACCAAGGGGTATAACATGATCTGATTTAGGTTGTTTAAAAATCAGACTAATAGACGGTGGTGGGTGAGTGGGTAAGGCAAAAGAAAAAATGCACAAAGGTCATTTCCTGTTGAGCTGGCAATGGCCATGTGTAAGGGAGGGCAACACCATGGTTTGTCTTGCTAAGAAGCTGCTAAAGAACAGATTCGTCTTTATGAGCACTCCCCGGGCTTGGGATGAGAAAGGTGACAAAGCAGCAATAAAACCGTGTGGCCCTCTGCTGCAGGGAGGAGAGGAGGTCACAGCCAGGAAAGACCCCTGAGCAAGTCAGTGAAGCTCAGAGAAAAGAAACCACGTTTGCCCCTGTTTCCTGTAAGATGGGCCTGATGATAACTACTCAGTAGGTTGGTTCTGCAGGTGAAAGGAGCTGCTGTACACAGAATGATGCACCTCAGTAAGTGAGCCCTCGGTACTGGAGTAGGACCATCCCCTGCTGGTGCTTTCTGCCTGGAACCTTGATCATACACTCTGGAAGGAGCGTGGGCACAAGAGCCCATCTCACCTTGCAAAGGTCATGGGATGGCCCCAGGTGACCTATAAAACCACTGGGAAGGCACTGGGGCCCAATTCTGACATCTACGGTTGGAACAACACCAGGGTGAACTCCTCAGATACTCAAGATTTAAAACTTAGATTGCCCACATGAAAACATGGCAAAGGAAATCCTCTCCCTAGCAGGAAAGCAAGGAACCTAAAACCAGGACAGGGTTAAGCAGGAGCTCCAGACCTGGGCTTTCGTTTCTTGATGCGTTTGCAGAGGGGGCTATGGGTCACCCACTTCTTGAAGGGAGCATATGCTTGTGACACCAAGGGGCTGAAAGGTGTGGCTGGCGAGGCCTAGACTTTTTGGGCCCTCAGAAGAGCCCTGCAGGGAGCGAAGAACACAGTCCACCACCACCAAGTCCTGTGCTTGGCCCAGAAGCTCCTGCCAGGCAGTACCCCCTCTCTCCCCCAAACTGAAGAATGTGCCTCAGTCAGACTTTTCCTCCTCTTTCTCTTCGGAGGGTCTTCTAAAAACTTCTATCCCAACTTTTGCTCTTTTATTTTTTACTCTTTCTCTCCTGAATGTCTCCAATCTAAAAAGCTGCAGCTCACTTCCCTTGGCCTATGACAGTTCTCAAGGGGCCCCCCCCAAACCCACACACAGTGACATAGTGTGCTAAAAAAAATGGCCTCTGGCCAATCTGATACAGAGTCAAAAACACAGATTCTTATCCACAGCTTGAAATGGGGGAGCAAAAGGAACTGTGACTCCCTGACCCTCCTTGCCCATCCACCTCTCGGGACTTCACAAGGAATTTACAGAGCATAGGAAGGGGGACTGGAATAGGGATTGGAGGCAGTCTGTCCTTCTCTAAGTGCGAGGGATACAACAGAAACCCCCAGAGTGACCGAAGCATCACCCAAGAAACCCCCTACTCCACAAATCCTCTGTGCCCACTTTGAACCCAGATCCACGGAACAGCTACTGTCGAGCCAACATCAAACCACTTTTTCAGAGGTTGGGGAAATACCCCTTCCCAAATCCTGGCTCTTGTTCCAATGTCCAAACAAAAAGCTTTTATGAGGATTATTTCACTGGGTGACATGGCTCGAAGAAAGCAGTCCCCTTGCAGCCGAAAGGTCAACAGTGCTGCTTTGTTTGAATCGGTGTCCTCTGTGGGGCTGAGGTTAAGTTGTGCCGCCCTCCGGGGATCTCTGTGGCAATGAGCATTCATTTAAAGACACACAGGATGAGGTTGCTGAGGGCAGCTGACCACGGCTGAGCAGCAAATGACACCTCCTGTCTTTCCTTTGGCCCTCTCATTAGATTTGTCAATGAAAATGTTATCGACCTCCTCCATTGGAAAATGTTTGTGGTTGTAGCTGAGCACGTCTGTTACAACTGCTGACACAGGATTCCAAAATCATAGGACCTAAGAGTCAAATGAACCCGCTCAGCAAAAACTCCTCTTGCTTTTTTCCACTCCATTTGGGCTGTGTTCATGGGCTGCTCCATTAGAATCTCTGCTTTCTCTCCTACTTATATGAAGGGTTTTGTTCTGTTCTAATGAATCACATCTTGTGTGTTTCAAAAAGGCATCTGTTATGAACTGAATGTTTGTGTCGCCCTAAAATTCATATGTTGAAGCCTCAACCCTCATTGAAATGGTATTTGGAGGTGGGGCCTTTGGGAGGCAATTGGGTTTAGATGAGGTCATGAGGCTGGGGCCCCTACAATGGGATTAGTGTCCTTACAAGAAAGGGAAAGGAGACCGGAGCTCTCTCTTCTTGGCATCTGAGGACACAGATAGAAGGTGAGATGGTGGCCAGGAAGAGAGCTCTCACCAGGAACCATATCTGCTGGCATTCTGATCCAGATTTCCTAGCCTCCAGGAAGGTAAGAAATAAATTTCTGGGGGCGCCTGGGTGGCTCAGTTGGTTGAGCGTCCGACTTCAGCTCAGGTCACGATCTCGCGGTCCGTGAGTTCGAGCCCCGCGTCGGGCTCTGGGCTGATGGCTCAGAGCCTGGAGCCTGCTTCCGATTCTGTGTCTCCCTCTCTCTCTGCCCCTCCCCCGTTCATGCTCTGTCTCTCTCTGTCTCAAAAATAAATAAACGTAAAAAAAAAAAATTAAAAAGAAATAAATTTCTGTTAAGTCACTCAGACTAAGGTATTTTGTTACAGCAGCCTGAGCTAAGACAGCATCCTAATTAAAGAATAGTCTTAAGTTTGCCATAATGAGAAATGGAAAAGTACGCATTAGTGTCCTTAGTATGCATGCTTGTGTCTTCTTCTTCCACCATCCAAGGGGTGGAGAGAAGGACTTGAAGCAAGGTGGTCACATGAGCAAACTTAAGATACTCGTCTCCCATTATTAACCAACATCTAATGTTGGTTAAACCTTCTAATCATCTACCTGAAGAACCCATGGTACTCCAAACATCATGGATCTGGGGAATTTAGATCTAGGACCTAGGATTTAGGAACTGGATTTAGGAACGATTTAGGAAGTGGAAAGGATGTAATCTGACTGCTTTACTTTATACATGTGGAAACTGAGGCCCAGAGAGGTGAGGCAACAGGTACAAGGTCAGATAGCTACACAATGACAGAAGTCAAAATAAAACCTGAGTCTTCTAATTTACGCTGAGAAGTACCTGTCCCAGATGAGGCAGGAAAGATAAAAACTTCTGCACATGTTCCTCAAACTCACCTGCTCCGTAACCAGCTAAGTCTTACAATGAATCCTGGCTTCCTCTGAGGCATTCACCACTCAGCAATGGGAAGAATCTTCTCAAAACACACACTACCCCCTTGCTTAAACCTCCCCCTCTCTCCGCTAGTGACTCCCTACTGTTCTTAGGATAACAATTGAAATCTTGAACATGTTCTTTGGGGCTCTGCATGGTCTGGTTTCTGCCAATTGCTCTAATCTTACCATCTACCACCTATCAGATGTACTTGCCTTTAAAGCAGCATGCTCCATCCTACCACAGGACCCTTGCACATGTTGTTCCCATGTTGCAACTCTTTCACTCTCCCCTTTAACCTAGTTAGCACTCTCCCTTCTTTCAGATCTCACTTCCTCAAAGAAACCTTCCTTGACCTTTCATAAATAGGTTAAGGTCCTTGATTAAATGCCCTCATAGCAACATACTACTCCCACTTTCAAAGCTTTTATTTCCACTTGTTATTATAGTCTTGTTACTGTAATTATTAATTAATATCTTCCTCCTCCACTGGACTGTAAGCTACCAGAAACTTGCCCATCTTTGTTTACCATTTTATCCTCTTACTATCAGCACAGTGCAAACATAGAGATGCTCAATAAATATGAATATGAATAAAAGAATAAATGAGAAAAAGAACTAAAAAATACATGTAAGGTCTTCGAATACCTGAGAATCTAGAAATGTCTTCTGAGTCACTTGCATATTGGGAAACTATTTCAATGATCAATACTGCTTCACATAGACCTTTCTAGGAGAGAAGGAAATGATTTGATACCCTTCTCTCAGAAGCATGCTTTCTTCCTCAAGACCACATCACATAAAATATAGTAACATGTCAACATGTCAACTCAGGCAACATGAGATCTTCCATCAAATGTGAGTTCCCAAACTAAACAAAACCTCTAGGGTCCCAATGGCAATTTTGTCCCTTACTATGGTTTCTCCAGATCCCATCAATCAAGTCCTTCATTATATAACACACAGAGATAACCCTCCCTTCATACCGTCCCTGTTTTCAGACACATTCTTCATGACCGTCGTCAGCAGCCGGCTCATTTCTCATTTCAGACACTCCTCCACTTTCCCGCGGGGACAGCAAGCACATGGCAGGCCATTTTCCCGCAATCTGACAACAATTTAAATTAAATCTCAGCCTCAATTTCCGGTTGTACTGTGGAGAGAGACCGTCATCGAGGAACACGGCGAAACTTAAGACAGCCATGTGGCAGAGAACACAGTATGGCACTTCAGACACAAAAGCACAAGCAAACCCCCTTTTCTATGTGAAAGCAAATCAACATGAAATATCGACTGAAAAGGGAGACAATTTACAATTTTTCAAAGCCGAATATTTTTCAGCTAAACATAATATTCAAGTTTGTGAAAACAAAACCATGTTAAGATGTTTTCTCTCTTCTCTATGGAATTTAGTCAGTTCCTGTGGCTTTCATGATATCTGGACAGGTGGCTGGTGAGGTATAATCTGTGAGTGTGGACACATTCAAAGCACAGTCGCCTCTGTCAGCTGTGGGTGGGTCATCTGCCTTTTGAGTTATTTGCAAATAAAAACAACCCTTTCTTTTAAATTGCTAGCATGATTAAACTGGGTACATCATCACGTCCATTTAGGGAGGGTCCATTCAGCATCTCTGATTTTCTCTTCCCACTGTCTTATAATCAATAAAGCCTTTTAATAAATAAAGCTTATAATCAATAAAAGCCATTTTTAAAGTTTTTTTTAATATTTAATTTTGAGAGAGAGAGAGAGAGAGAGAGCAAGTGGGGGAGGGGCTGAGAGAGAGGGAGACACAGAATCCAAAGCAGGCTCCAGCTCTGAACTGTCAGCACAGAGGTCGATGTGGAACATGAACTCACCAGCTGTGAGCTCATGACCTGAGCTGAAGTCGGGATGCTCACCCAACTGAGCCACCCAGGTGCCCCAATAAAAGCCATTTTATTTTATTATTTTTTTTTTAATTTAATGTTTATTTATTTTTGAGACAGAGAGAGACAGAGCATGAACAGGGGAGGGTCAGAGAGAGAGGGAGACACAGAATCCGAAGCAGGCTCCAGGCTTTGAGCTGTCAGCACAGAGCCCGACGCGGGGCTCGAACTCATGGACCATGAGATCATGACCTGAGCCGAAGTCGGACGCTTAACCGACTGAGCCACCCAGGTGCCCCTAAAAGCCATTTTAAACCACAACCTTATTTACCTTCTCCAAGTAAAACAAGCCAGACACAAGGTACAGGGAGGCTAAAGGTGGTGACCAGCATGACAGGTGCCTGGCACCACTTTCCCACTTGGGGTCTCTCCAAAGCAGCTCCCTTATTTTCTTCGCGGTACTGAGAATGCTCAGGAATGCAAGGCACGCTCACATTTCAATGCAATCTCCAGAACACATTCCAGGGTGAGATACAAATAATGTACTGGTTCTCCGTGGGTTTTACATGGCTTAGAATACACTCCTTTCCATTAACGCGGCCCAACCACAGATGAGTCCAGTGACAACTCCTCACAAACTTCTCTCCTCCTCTGACCACATGGTGGGCACGAGGAACAGCGCTCTGCACTCAATAAATACCAGTCAAATGGAAAGGAATTGAGACTTCAAAAGGGGAATGTTTTTCATTTTAACAGAAAATTTCCGTTCTGACCATTATCCCGAGAGAGGTAGATGTGTAAGCACCAGCATTAACGATTCCACATCTGCACAAACCATGTGTACATTCCATATTGCTTATATCCTCTTATCTCCAGGCTCATTTATTTTATTAGCTCATAAAACCCTGGCGCTATGTTCACTTATCTTGCTTTGGATACCACGAGGCCTCTTCAGGTAGGTAGGTCTTGGTTTTTCCTTCTTGTCTTATCACTTTTCTTCAAAATGAGAGAACGCAAAAATGTGCATACAGGAAGACAGACATTCTCAAAAGGTTGCCAAGATAAATCCAAGTCATGTTTACAGGAACCGTCCAAAGGCAGCAAGAAACATGTACAATGAAGTGACTACTCATTCAGTTATCCAGCAAATGTTAATTGGATGCACTCTGTGCCAGACATGATCCCAGATGTCAGGAATAAGGCAGAAAATGAGATAAAAATTGTATTTTAGTGTGAAGAGTCACATACTAATAAATAAAAAATACATAATGTGGCATGTAATGACACATATTATGAAGAAAAAAATAAAGTTAGGTAGGAAGAGTAGGTAGTGATTGAGGGGGTGGTGGGGGGCATGGGGGACAACAGAAAAAGCCCATCCAAGGACATTTGGGCAGATACCTGAAGGCAGATGAGGAAGTATGCCACATAGGTATCAAAAAGAACTTTCCATAGAGAGAATCAGCTTTGCCAAGACCCCGGGGTGTGAGTGTAGAAGAAAAAGAGGGCCAGGGTGTGAGAGCATAGGAGAAGGGAGAGTGGTAGGTGATGGGGTCCAGAAGAAGCCTCATGAGCTGATACTGCTTGGCCTCTAGGGTCACTAGGAGGGTGTAGCGATGCCACTGAGTGAGGAGGGAGACAGTGTGTAACTTAGGCTTAAGGGAAACTCTCTGAGAGTAGACAACAGAGGGTCAAGGGAAGAAGCAAGGAGACCCAGTGGGAGGCTTCTGCACCCATCCAGCCACTGTAGAGACTTGGAAGCCTGATAAAGGTGGTCCTGCTGGAGGTGATAATGGTCTGGTTCTGGCTCTATTGCAAAGCAGAGCTCAAAGAGGTGCTATCAGCCAGTTACCCCTCGTTGGTGATGCTTAGATCTGAGTCAAACTCTGCAGAATGAAATCAACAGCTGAGACATTTTGTTAAATACTTCTATTAATTATTATTTACAAATAATAATTCATTTAAAATCAAACTTGTTCCCCCTAAAAAGGCACAGAACTCCCTCTTGTTTTAAGCAACACATAAACATCATCTTTATTTCCACCTTCCTGGTATTACTTATCTTTTATGAGAGTTCCTAAATTTACATTTGAAAACAATCCACTCAACAAATCTTTCTGAGGGCTGGATACATACCAGGCACTTTCTTGGGCACCAGGATGACTATTGAGTAGTGCCTCAAATAGACAATATTTCTATGTCCCATCCCATGCTCCTGGATTATTTTACATCAGCAGTAATGAAGTGCTTACTGTTCAAAAGCCCTACTACATTATCTTTCTGAATCCTTACACAACTCAATTATCATCTATAACACAGAGAGGTTGGATATGCTGCCCAAGGTCACACAGCTAGGAAATGATGAGGCCAGAATTCAAAACACCAGAACCAGAACTCCACTTCTGCATGCTCCTGGATTTAAGGTACAATCCCGAATATGAGTCCCAAGAGACTTATACTCATTCTTCCTCGTCATTTTGGGCAGGACACTTGACTTGTCTCAACTTCAATTTTCATATCTACAAAATGAAATGTATTCAACTAAATAATCTCTTAGGTCACTGCCAGGTCTAAACTTCTAGAGATCTTGCTCCGACACCCAAGGCTCCCAGAGCCAAATACACCAACAGTGAGGACACAAAGCAAAGCCCACCCAACACACAGTATAATTTCTCAAGGTCAGCTTTTGCATAAAATAAAGTGAAGCACTTCCCCATGTGAACCTTTGCATAGACCAGTTAAAAGAAAGTAAATCAATTTCAAGGATACTCTAAGGGGGGAAAATGTTAGTAGCAGTGGAATTCACAGCAAAATTCCTTTCTTTCAGGGGCGCCTGGGTGGCTCACTCAGTTAAGTGTGTGACTTTGGCTCAGGTCATGATCTCGTGGTTTGTGGGTTCAAGCCCCATATCGGGCTCTGTGCTGACAGCCCAGAGGCTGAAGCCTGCTTCTAATTCTGTGTCTCCCTCTCTCTCTGCCACTCCCCTGCCTGCACTCGGTCTCTCTCTCTCAAAAATAAACAAACAGTAAACAATTAAAACTTTTTTTTCTTTCAAAACCAACAGTCTGGAATTAGTCCCTTAAAAGAAGGAGAAAACTAATAGGTGTAGCTAAAATGTGTCTCCACTGTGCTTGGTTAACTTGTAACAAAATCTAGAGCAACCCCACTTGTCTCTTGACAAAAAGTCTTAATAAGTCTTACTTCCTGCAGTGCCCTTGTGCCTGACACAGGGTAAAGTTCAATAACTACCAGTTGATTGAATTAGTGCATGAATAACTCAATGAATGCACTAAAGAATGAACAAGTGAACCCATTAATTCCACAGTAATAAATATTTCCTTGATAGAATTTATATAGATCTGGACAGCAAATGCTTCATTTTCCTCTGCCAAATAAAGACAAAGAAAATAGTTCAGATGTATTGATTTTAGGGTTGAGTAGAAGATTCCAATTTTGTAAATTGGTATTTTGAGGTGTATGGGGAGTAAAAGAAATCTCATTTATAGAACTATAAGAGGAAAAAGTCAGTCTGTTCAGTTAAGAACCACAAGAAACCCCTTCAGTTCCCCACAGGATTCCTAAGAAGTTAACCCCAAGCTGCACTGATGACTGAAGATAATCCCATGGTTCAGTTTCAAATGCTTTACCATCAATACAAGCCATGAATGTTGTTTGCAGAGAAAGAACCTACTCATATGGGGTCAACTCTCTCCATAAAATGATCAACACATAGCAGTGTTGAGTTAGACAGTAGGGTGGAGGAAGACACACAAACCACGAGGTTTCTTCTGGCCACTTCATTCTTTTGGCATTTTTCAGAAGTTACACAAGAATGTAAGTATCAATCAGGTGATGTAAAAATTTTATGCACAGTAAATGTCAAGGGAAAAAGTCAATATATCACCTTTTCTTCACAGAGAAGGAGCATCAGAAACAACTGAGAAAATAAGAAGAAAGAAAAACAGCTTCTGCTATTAAAACCTGGAATATATAACCAGATCAAAGAGGAAACTTGATGCAATTATGTAAGTCATTTGGGGAAAAACTCAATTAGCTGGGAACGGAAGCCTGGATGGAACTTCCTAACCAAGATTATTTACATAATTTTTAGGTGGACAGACCTCAGCTACATTTTAGGGAAAAAATCATATGCAAAAGTATTTATGAACAATTATTTTCTAGTGACTTCTTACCGCAAATAATCTCAGTCAAAATAGAGTTACTGATAAATTGCAAAATTTTAAAGGCGGTTGAGATGTAAACTTTGCCAATGTATCAAATTTACTCTTTGAATTCACAACTACAGTTTCTTCTTCTTTCCTTCCTTCCTTCTTTCTTTCCTTCTTTCCTTCCTTCCTTCCTTCCTTCCTTCCTTCCTTCCTTCCTTCCTTTTAACCATGTATGATGCAGAAGGAATATGTTTCTGTATATGTAAGTTTAAAAGCTGGGGTGCCTGTGTGGCTCAGTCAGTTAAGCATCCAACTTTGGCTCAGGTCATGATCTCACAGTTCGTGAGTTTGAGCCCCACATGGGGTTCTGTGCTGACAGCTTGGAGCCTGGAGCCTGCTTCAGATTCTGTGTCTCCCTCGCTCTCTGCCCCTCCCCCGCTCACGCTCTATCACTCCCTCTCTTTCAAAAATAAACATTAAAAAAAATTTCAAGTTGCATATAGTTTTGCTTAAATGACACACATGATGGAGACAAAACAACTTTCCTCCACCATTTCTCATAGCCTATTCAAATCTGCATTTGGTGACAGTTTGGTTTTTATTTGTTTGCTTTTCTTTGGTGTCCATGAATGGAAGCAGAACAAAATAGCACAAGAATCCAAACCACAAAAGTAGTAATTTAATATTATTCATACTACCATTAAAATAGCAAGGATCCACAGGAAGTTTTTTGCATTTACCTTACTGCTTGATCTGGAGTATGACATGGTCTTTGTAACTGGAAAATATTGGACATCAAAAGTGCCCCTCAATGGAGAATCATATTAAAGTAAACTATGACCTATTTGTTTTATGCATTAATAAGCAGAAGTTAAAATAATAAGACATATCCTTCACTTGCTTAATGAATAAATAAACTGTGGTACATCCATACAATGAGATATAATTCCAGTGATAAAAAAGAAGTGAGTTCTCAAGCCACAAAAAAGACATGGAGGAAGCTTAAATTCGTATTACTAAGTGAAAGAAGCCAGTCTGAAAAGGCTACATACTGTATGACATTCTGGAAAAGGCAAAACTGTCGAGACAGCAAAAAAGACCAGTGGTTGCTAGGGGTTGGGGGAGAGAGGGATGAATAGGCTGAGCACAGAGGATTTTCAGGGCAGTGAAACTATTTTTTTAATTTTAATTTTAATTTTTAAGTTTATTTGTTTTCAAGAAAGAGAGAGAGAGAGAGTGAGCATGATCAGGGAGGGGCAGACAGAGGGGGAGACACAGAATCCGAAGCAGGCTCCAGCTCTGAGCTGTCAGCACAGAGCCCAATGCGGAGCTTGAACTGATGAATGGTGAGATCATGACCTGAGTCGAAGTCAGATGCTCAACTGATGAGCCACCCAGGTGCCCCAGTGAAACTATTTTGTAAGGTACCAAAACGGTGGATATTTGTCATTATACATTTGTCAAAAGCTACAGAATGTACAACATTGAGAGAAGTCTAATGTAAACTACGGACTTCAGGTAATAATTGTGTGTCAGTGTAGGTTCATTGATTACAACAAAGGTACCACTCTGGTGGAAGATGTTGATGATAATGGAGGAGGGGGCTCTGCATGTGTAGGGTCACCGGGTATAGAGAAGCTCTCTGTACCCTCTCCTCAATTTTGCTGTGAATCTAAAACTGTTCTAAATAATAAAGACTATTTTTTTAATGTTTATTTTATTTTTGACAGAGAGAGACAGAGCATGACCAGGGGAGGGGCAGAGGGAGAGGGGGACACAGAATCTGAAGCAGGCTCCAGGCTCTGAGCTGTCAGCACGGACCCCGACGCAGGGCTCGAACTCACGGACCGCAAGATCATGACCTAAGCCGAAGTCGGACACTTAACCGACTGAGCCACCCAGGTGCCCCAATAAAGACTATTTAAAAGGGGAAAAAAAAAGCAAGTTGCAAAGTAAAATAAAAAATAACAACACTTATATCTGCAAAAATCCACCACAAGCTAATTTTTATACCTATATGTCTAACTAGGTCTAAATACCTGGAAGGAGACTAAACTGATAGCCAGGATTATACCTGGGGAGATACGTGGACTCGGAGCATGGCCAAGGGGCTGTTAGCTCTATTGCTGTTGTTTGTGGGTTGTTTTTTTTTTTAATTTATTTACGTATTTTGAGAAAGACAGCATGTGCATGTGTGAGCGGGGGAGGGGCAGAGAGAGAGGGAGAAAGAGAATCCCAAGCAGGCTCTGTGCTGTTAATGCAGAGCCTGACATGGAGCTTGATCTCACAAACTACGTGATCATGACCTGAGCAGAAACCAAGAGTCAGACGCTTAACCGACTGAGCCATCCAGGTGCCCCTGATTTTTTTTTTTTTTTTAAATGATGAAAATGTGTGCAGTGTTACTTGCATAATAAAAACAAAATTGTTTTTTTTTCTTTAAAATATTCACTTTATAGGGGCGCCTGGGTGGCTCAGTCGGTTAAGCGTCCGACTTTGGCTCAGTTCATGATCTCACGGTTCATGGGTTCGTGACCCGCATCAGGCTCTGTGCTAACAGCTTGGAGCCTGGAGCCTGCTTCTGATCCTGTGACTCCCTCTCTCTCTGCCCCTCCCCTGCTCACACTCTGTCTCTCTCTGTATCTCAAAAATAAATAAATGTGAAAAAAAATTTAAATATTCACTTTATATTTTATGCTAAAGAGGTCCAAAGTAAATTACAGATATCATGACGTTCTATCCCTAAATACTTCAGAATTAATTTCTAACAAATAAAAACATTTTTATACCCTAAAATTATTTTTTTCTAATAAAAGAAACAGAAAAGATGTACTAAAATATTAGGGTGACTCAACCTATTTCAAAAAGCTAAGGTGATATCAGAGAAAAATCTAAATCCAAGTGTTGAAAATTGATTTAATGGTTATTGAAAGGTTTTCCTAAAAACATTATCATCATTATCCCAGCCCCTTATTATTATTTTTTATTATTATTTTTTAAAAGTAGGCTCCATGCCCAGCATGGAGCCCAATACGGGGCTCAAACCTATGACCCTGAGATCAAGACCTGAGCTGAGATTGAGATGGACACTTAACTGACTGAGCCATCCAGGCAACCCCCCAGCCCCTTACTTTTATACAACATTTTACATTCTCTTCTTTAAAACACTAATAATTTCACATACCGACATGTCAAAATTAGTTATATTTTTTTATTTCAGTCATTTGAATTACAAAGGTAATAAAATGTAAAAGGCTATCATAACAGATGGAGCATCTTAACCAAGGACTCCTAATTTAGAATCCTCAGACCCCCAGGGAGTGCATGGATAAAATTTAGGACATCTGTGAACTTGGATGGAAAAAAATACATCGTTAGTCTGAAATTTAACATTTTCTTCCAGTTTGAATGAAGACCGCAGATCACAGAAGCATTAGCAGACCTGTGACACTGTCATCATAGAAATCACTGTATTTTCAAACTACAAAGTGGTTGGTGTAGGTATTTCAAAATACCACTTACTCTTATCATCTCATAGAAGGTGTATTAGTTATTAGACTTGTCTGCCAGATCTTGTTACTTAAAGCTTTAAGAAGCTTATGTGTAATTCTTACCACCAATTTATAATTTAAATATTTTTCTAACTGTATTTCAATATAACTGGATTTTGTTGTAATCTTACATATTTGATTTTAGGACCACATTGATGGTCTTCTGTGGGGAAGGGGTGTTCACAGGTTTCACAAGATGTCAAAGGTTAAGAACCCTAGAATTCAATCTCTTCTTCACATAATTCCAATCTCCCAAATAACCACTACCCACAACGCAGTGCATATTCTTCGATGTTTATTCCTCTACAGAGACAAATATACAAATTTATATTTTGTGTGCTCTGTCATTGTGTTTTACATTTATATTTTATAATATATGTACAAGTCTCTATAGAATTTGGGTATTCATGCTGTTTCCAGCTTTGGGCTATTATTTTTAAAATGCTGAAATAAAACTCCTTGTATATGACTCTTCATATACTGGTATTTAAAAAAAAATCATGATCAGTTTGGTTTATGGAATGCTTGTCCCAACAAAAAAAATATAACCATAATTTAACCTTAAATTTAACCATAAAGTCAGTTTTATATTATGAAATTAACAGAATAATAGCTAGTATTTTTGTACTTACTATGGGCTAGGTCCTAAGTGCTTTACATGAACTAACTCCTTTCAATCCTTACTACCCTAAGGGCACTGTTTTGATTTCAGTTTCCATGTGAGGAAACTGAAGTATAGAGCAGTGTTCAGTCTCTAAGCTCCCAAAGTGTGTGATTCTGATGACAAATTCAAACAAATAGGTATTCTCAGAGCATGAGAAGTCTCATCTAACACGGGCCCCATCAGTGTCACTTTGAAAGCAGTGGTAAATGATGATTGACACTTGGTTACATCATTACCTTCTGAAGGTGTCTCCTGAAGCTCCTTAGAATTTCATCGTCACGGTGCGTTTCAAGAGGGAGGTCAAAGAGTAAAGATCACACTGATGATTACAACCCACCACCTAGTCAATTCGGCCAAAGGCTAGATGGAAGGTGTCCAGTGTCAATAATGAGCAAATTTGCCATTAGACATGGCAGCATCAGAACCACCTTGAACACAACATAGGGTCTCCATTATGTTAGGCCCAAGAAATTTCACAGGCAGCAACAGCAGATCATAAATCCAAAACAGAAAAAATGCCAACAGGTTAAATATAAGCACATGCCAGTGAAGACCAGGCTTGGTCTCCTGGGTGGTCAAAGCCTTATTACACGCTCCCATTATTCATCAAGGCCCATGCTGGCCAGGGCAAGGCTAATCACTCTCCCCAGTTAGCAAGTTCCAGAATAGACCAAGAGAAACAAAACCACAGAAATGGTATCTTTTTAAATTATCTGGACTGTGCTGAGCAGAGATAAAGTAATCCCTGCTGCTATTCAACATTTGCTTTAACATATCCTAGCAATGAAACATCATTTAGGTTCATCGAGGCAGGAAAGTTCTTTCCCCCTTCTATATCCATATTACAGGGTAAATAATCAGAAAGCACAGGTAACAAAAAATGTCATAAACCTCCAAGGTTTGCCAATAAGAGGAGCTGAATGTCCTGTACATCATCTACTACCAGAAGCCATGGAGCCTAATGATTTCACCTTCTTCCTGGCCTGGAGGCCGTGTGGGGAAGCTGTGGAATCCGACCATCCTGGGCTTGAATCTAGGACTAAGCTAGGACTTTGAGCAAATTGTTTATCTCTCTGAGACTCAGTTTCCTCATCTTCAAAAGGGTATGATAACACCTATGGTGACAGGGTGGTTGTGTGGATTCAGTGGATCTTATCCCATCCCCACTCATGGTTCAGCCACCTGCTCCCATGGGGAAGCCCCTTCAGCAGGGAAAGGATGCCCCCCAATACTAGCTCTACCTGTACTGGTCCCATCCCCGCCAGTCACAAGAGGGGCCTGGGCCCTGCCAGGGGCAGCAGGAGGGACTCTTCCCAAAGACGAGGTATAAGCAAATGCCCCATATAAAGTCACATACTTAGCAAGAGACCAGCAATACAGTTGAAAGAAATGGGCCAGAGAAACATGAGAACAATCCCTGTTCTGAGTTTCTGAATGAGAGTCAACTGCCCTGAACTGCATTTCTACCTCTCACTGCTAGAAGGGGTACAAACCTGCTCATGGGTTTAAAAATATTTATACTCTGTTAGCTAGGAATTTCGTATTTTATCCATTTTATCCTACTGATAAAAGATTACACAGATACTCTTAAATGCCTGTCAGTGTTATTTATAATAGTAAAAAATTATAATTTACCTAAATATCCAATAAAGGATTGGCTAAAAACAACTGGTGCATTCATCTAACAAAGTACTATATAGTTATTAAAAATAATGTTCTTGGGGCGCCTGGGTGGCTTGGTCGGTTAAGCGTCCGACTTCGGCTCAGGTCATGATCTCACGGTCCATGGGTTTGAGCCTCGCATCGGGCTCTGTGCTGACAGCTCAGAGCCTGGAGCCTGTTTCGGATTCTGTGTCTCCCTCTCTCTCTGCCCCTCCCCTGTTCATGCTCTGTCTCTCTCTGTCTCAAAAATAAATTAACGTTAAAAAATTTTTTTTTAAAAAAATAATGTTCTTGGGGCGCCTGGGTGGCGCAGTCGGTTAAGCGTCCGACTTCAGCCAGGTCACGATCTCACGGTCCGTGAGTTCGAGCCCCGCATCAGGCTCTGGGCTGATGGCTCAGAGCCTGGAGCCTGTTTCCAATTCTGTGTCTCCCTCTCTCTCTGTCCCTCCCCCGTTCATGCTCTGTCTCTCTCTGTCCCAAAAATAAAATAAACAAAAAAAAAAAAAAAAAAAAAAATAATGTTCTTAAGGAACATTTTTGGATGTGGTGACATGTTTCTCAATGTAGTAAATGAAAACTTCAGGAATAAATTAATATGTGTTATGATCCCAATTTTTAAAATTTGTGCTTATATAAACTTATATATGCTACTTAGGGATACACGTATTGTAGCAAGTTTATAGACAGGCAAGGCAACAATAAACATTAAACATCAGCAGAGCAAGGGGTTTGCAAGAACTTTCCGCTTTTTTGTTAAGGGCATATTTCCTCAGTTGCATTAGTGGTTACATTTTATATTATCTTTGATGCCATTTTGTATGTCTGCACTATTCATAATGAAACATTTTAAAGTGTGTGCATAAAATGCCAAGAAGATAATGCATCAAAATGTAGCTACTGCCTTGAGGTGGGATTATTAATGACTTGTCTTATTCACATTGTCCAAATTTTCTACAAAGAACATGTATTCATTCATTTTCATCTTTTACATTGTTTTTATCACTGGAAACTATTTTCATGCCTGCCCCAGAACTCATTTATTTTTTGAGAAAGGATGCTTGGTGCTAGGCGGTGCCCTCCATCAGGGGCTCACCTGGTTCTTCCACCAAGGGCCTCTCCTAGGGCATCATGAACACTGGCTCTTCACTCAGGCATCTCTCTCCCGTTAGAAGTTAAACCAGAAAAGTGCTGTGGGGGAAGCAATGTCCCTGAAACCATCCCACTCGTATCCTCTGACGTGAGAGGAGATTTGTAGGCGGCTGCTAGGAGCACTCTCCACTCTGCAGTTTGTTCTCAAAAGCATAGGTTGCCTTTTTTTTTTTTTTTTTTTTTTCCTTTTTTTTCTGGAATAGTTTGTGTTCCATCCTGCCAGGAAGCTGGGGGCTCAGCCACTGGCTCGGATAAAGCGGTGGGAAAAATTAGAGAACAATTATAGCGTCAACTAGCATAGGCATTCCATCACAATTCATTTTCCACCAAGTGCTGGGGGTGGAGGGTGGGAGAATAATTCTTTGGAGATACATCACCATACCTTAAGACCCTTCCAATTCCCTTTTTAAGAGGAACTCTAAAATGGGGTCTTGGCTGAGCTCCACTGGGCCCATGAAATCACACGTCAATCTTGTAAAATTTTCTTGAGTCCAGATTCCCAAAAGAGTCCATGATCCCCCAAATAATGGAAGATTCTTATCTGAAAAAATAAACTTTTTTCTTAGCTTATACACTCCTATTTGGTCTGTAAGCCCAAGTTCAATAGGAGGTTAGGAGGAAAAACCCCTTTCCAGTCACCTATCAGAATCGTCATCTGAGGCTTTAAACTGAAGCAAGATGTCAGTGGGAATGTTTGGGGTTATCATCACTCAGACACCCTGAGGGGCCCTATACATACTTTTTAATCAAAGGGGGAAGATTTCCTCTGTGTTAATATCTGCCTACTCTATGCCACAGATATAGTTCTTTAAAAGGGGTATGTATGTTAAATTCTACACACACATTAGGGTTCACTGTTTTTTTTGCTTTTAAAAACCAATCAAACAATAAGTAAAAACCAAGAGCTCAATGTATATGCAGCATTGAGCTGCAACGCAATGGAAATTTGACCATGATCCCCAAAGGACCCCATCCCCTCATCTAGTAACTTCTTATTGAAGCTACACATCTGATGACTATCTTTCCACTTATTAAATGGAATCAAAATTGAGAGTTACTAGTATTATTTTCCCAAACCCTCACATCCTCTCATATGAGTCATCCATCAGAACCCACCTTCTTTTTAGATACTTTCCACTACACATAGAAACAGTTTCAAGCAACTCTTCAGTAATGCTGCTGGTTAGTTAAGGGACTGCAATTACTGAGCTATTGCCATTTTAAAGCATCTTCGAGTGACCTGCAAAGGCCATTTATTTATTAGAACACTTAATTTATTGGACTCATCTATTTACTTAGACATTATTGCCTTTTATGGAAAATAATGTGAGTGACTGCACCTCCTACTTATTCAGTTCAAAATATGTCTGCTGAATGGCTATTAGGTAGAAGGCATAGAAAATCAGTACCACTTCTCCCAAGGCCTCGTCTTGACCTGTCACACATCTTATCATTTCCATATGACTGGGATTGTCAGTAAACCTAGAACACACCAGTTTTCATGTCTTCTAACAGCTTCTAAGAGTCTAGGAGATTTGTAGGGTCTTTCTAACTTTTACATTTATTATAATACTATGTGATAATATCTGTAGGAAACTTGTCCCAGGTTCTAGAATCTGCCAAGATTCAGGAAAAAATGCCAGGAAAATTAGAAAGGAATTTGGCCATAGCATATCCCTAAGCATAAAGCTAGATTTCTATAAAAGTCTCTTTATTATAACAAAACATGTTATGAGATGATTAAAAGGGGGGGGGGGGGTGTGTGGAGAGAAATGTCTTTTGTAGCCGCACCAAGAGAAAAGAGGTTGGATCATTCATTATATGAGACTTAAGTGACCTTCATGAGAAGGCAAGGTCATTGATGCCAATCAAGACAAAAACCAAATCACAACTCATAAATAATCTTTTCATATAAGAGAGTTTAGTGGTTTTTTAATTTAAAAACTTCTAGAGACATGTTTTCCTGAAAAATAAATATAGTATAATGTAGTTGAAGAAATATGTATGATGAGGTATAATTGTAGAAACGACTAAAGTCTTACCTAAATCACTACATCTCCCTGGGCTTCTACTGTTCATTTTCAAAGTGAGAGGACAGAACTAGATGGTGGCTAAGGTTCTTTCAATTCTAAAAGTCAATGATTCTAATAATTCCCACAAAATTAAAAACATTCAAACAACAAAAACCTTACTGCTACTAAGAGTTTCATTGACTCCACCTGTCAATAATAAAACATTCAGTGAGTAAAGTAAAACCCAGAAGAACATCATCTTTTTGTCCTGTTACCATGGTATCCTAGTAAACTGGTCCAACTCCATCAATCTGATGGTCTAAAGACTGGAACAAACACCATATGGTGAAATAAAGATGTCCAAGTACCTTAATTAGACACCAGCTCAGGATCATTCCATCATGGCTATTTGCATCACAGAAAACTCTGCAATAATTAGAGGTGCCTGGATGGCTCAGTCAGTTAAGCGACAGACTCTGGATTTCGGCTCAGGTCATGATCTCACGGTTCGTGAGATCAAGCCCCAAGTCGGGCTCTGTGCTGTCAGTTCAGAGCTTGCTTGGGATTCTCTCTCTGCCCCTCCCCTGCTTGTGCCCTCTCTCTGTTTCTCTGAAAATAAATAAATAAAAACATTTAAAAATAACTGGAAGAGCATTGTTTATACTGGAAGAACATTTAACTAAATGCTGTCATACGAGAACCCAATAATCCATGTTCAACAAAGTTCCAAATATTCACAATGGTTTCAGAGGACTTGATCTCAAACTTTTTTTTTTTAACAAATGAGGAAACTGAGGCCCAGAGAGGAGATTCAACTTGCCCAAGGTTGCACTGCTAGTTATAGGCAGAGCCAGGATCATGACCCGGTTCTTAATTATTAGCACAGAAGCCTTCTCATCTCATAACAATGGCTTCTGTGGTTTCCACAGAGGAGAAGACCAGGGCCCGAAGCTGGATGGATCCACCATGCACAATGACCAGACTCCAAGGAAGTACAGATGATGGATGGATACAGGGATCCCAGGAGGGCCTGAATATCCACCCCCAGCCCTTTGATAATAAGTGCATTGGAGGCCCATGTTGGCTTCCCAGTTGTGTCACTGGGGAGACAAAGAAGCCATGCAAAGAAAGCTGCTGAAATTAAGCACCGAGGACACAGCCTGAAAAATTCAAGAAAGTTCTTTGCCTCTCTCATCACCAGCACTCGACTAACATGTCATTAAATATCTTTTGCAAACTTCTGCTTTTAAAGAAAAATAGAAGGCTCACATTTGGTGGGTGCCTAGTATGTCCCAGGAAGTGTGCTTGGTAGTCTCACTTTTGTTGTTTTATTTGATCCCCACAACAATCCTGTTAGGTGACATCTTTTCATCCCTATTTTCCAGATGAGAAAACAGAGGCAAGGAAAGGTGTCACATAAATGGTAAGTGTAGAATCTGGAGTCAAACGAAGATCTGTTAAATCCGAAGTCACTCACTCTGCCAGCTGCTGGAGACTTCTCCCAGCCTTTGGGCACCGGCTGCCTGACCAACTCACTAACTTCCCTGTAAGGGAGCAAACATCTGACCATCTTCTGGAACCAGCCTCTAAAACAGCACAGTGGCATTTATCTAGACTCTACTCAGATGCACTGATTTCATACTTCATTTCATGAGAAAAACAAAAACAAAAACAAAACATGAGCAATGAAGAGCTTGGCTTGGGAGCTTAAGTCGGCCACGCAGCTTTCTCCAGTCAAGTGAAATGTCAAAAAGAGTTTTCCCCACTTCACAACTTCCATTGTCGGATCCTGGAAGCCCACTTATGGCACACAGCACGTTGACAAACAGATTCAGAGCTGAGACGTGTTCTCACGGCAGAGGAAACAGGAAGCGCTGTACTTACGCTTATGTCGAGACTGCAAAGGCTAACGGCATCCTCATCCTGGGTGCTCTGCTTGCGTTTTCGCTGCAAAACAAACGATAGACAAGGTTCAAATGCAAACAGGGATTATGGCTTTGATTAAAGGAAGAAAAAAAGCAATCAATCGAATGGCACATGCAACCCTTGCCATTTCTACCGTGTTTCCCGAAAACCTTTAACCAACCTATGTAAATGAACAATTCTAAGAAAGCTTAAGAAATCATGGAGAAGCTTCAAACTCTAAGGTAATTGGCTTACATTATTCTGATTCCTGCTGCTACAATTTTTTTTTGTATTTCCTTTTTTCCTAAATGTCTTTATATATTAAGGCTTAGATATTTAGATATAAAGTTAAGATTCTGACTAACTTGGAAGAAGACGCTAGACCGGAAAGGAAATCTAATTCACTTGAAGATATTTCATTTCTAGAGGTGCTTTGTACGTGGGTAATTTAAATCTAAAGTTCTAAACTTCGTCCAGGATCCTGATATAATCACAGAACCAGAATGCTGGAACAAATCTTAGACATCATCTCCAATCTTCCTGTTTTATAGCCATCAACACCAAGAAAAATCATTACTGGAACTGAAGAAAACTGTATTTGCAATGAACTTATGACCATCTGCCAGGTTAGATGTGGAAAATATATTTTCTTCTTTATAAAAAGAAAAGAAACTCCATCTACAAACCATAATAGAGCTCATCAGGGATACATTCACCTCACTTCTGCATTCCAGCTCAACCAACCAGGCAAGTATCAATTGAGTCCCTATGGTATGACTTTTTAAGTCTCCTGATCATAACTTGGCAGAAACTTACCAAAGGACCAGAATCACTGGCATGAAGTTCCCATGGAATCCAGAGACATGTTGGTCTTCAATCCCTAAAGAAGCCCACCTCTTCCTCCTCCTCTATCATACCCTGAGCAGGAAAGACAGCAAGTGGAAAGCAACCAGAGCCATCCTTGTCTGTCTTACTACAATTGTCCTAGTATTTCTTCAAATCAGTTCAAGGAAGATTTGTTGAACATCTATCATGAGCCTGGCCCTGCTTTTGCTTCTGGGACTGCAAAGACCAGCAGCAGCAGAGAGTGAGTTCCTTAACTCACATTCTTTCAGGAGGGACAGACCCTGAAGGAATTAACTAGAATGTAGAAAAATCCAAACATCCTAGGAAGGTCACTTCACTTTTCTGAGTTACCTCTTCTCAACTCTTAAGGTGGGAGTGATGATATTAGCTTCTACTCTCAAAGGGAGAGGAGTAAATATGGTAACGCATTTTAGAGCTTAGCAGAGTGCCTGGTACACAGTGGGTGCTCAAAACATGGCTTAGAAGACTCTGCAAGCACAGTGAGGAATAATTAGTTTAGCGTCGGTGGGGGTTGGAGAGGTCTTCTCAGAGAAGAAGGTGTTTGCATAGGCCAAAGTTATTGGGAGGGGACTAGGGCCTCTTGTTCCATAGCCAGCCGCCTAGATCTTTAGAACCCCACAGGTGCACATAGTTCTATCCAGAGAAATGGAGTTCTAGATCTTACATATTATTCCATCTGAGCAGTGGAATGATTTAGAGATGAAGGCCAGGAACCAGGATACCAAATCAGCCATCTGGGATGGTGCTCAAGAATCTGCATTAACAAACTCACCAGGTGATTTTTAGGGGGTCAGATACTCTATTCAGGGGCTTTGAGGGGAGCCTTGAAAAAAAGGGGAGAGCCACGTGCCATTTTGAGAATGCTTCATGTTGGTATAGGGACCTGACCCTTATGATTCATCATCTAGTTACAATTAAAAGCAGCACTGTGGTGTCAGTGAAGCCAATTCACTGCTTAATATTTACAAGGTGACTTTTTGAGGCAAGTACAGCAAAGGATAATTTCCATTCTAGGATAAATAAACTGAAGTCAGGGGAGATAAACAATTTGTTCAAAGTAACGTGGCTAGGGTGTAACACTCTGAATCCAGGATTCTAATTTCTGGGGCAAAACCCTTTACACATATCACTGAAAGCATGCTTGGCAAATAGGTTACAACTCATTTACTACCCGGAACGTCTGGTTTTCTCTGCCTGGAGCTGTATTGAGAAGCAGTACACAGCACAGCAAAATGGGACAATGCTGCAATCAATCAGTAACATGTGCTGGGGTGTAAGAGAGGGGACAGCTGCTACCCAGGATAGTCTGTGCCCTTCCTGAGTCTGGCTTCTCTTGCGTTGAGAGGCCACAGTGTTATATACCTGGGCGTTTGGGAAATGCCATGAGGGGCAGAGGCTCTGGGATGTTGTCTATGAGATGAATAATGCCTACCAGGTAGGGTTGTTGCTAGGATCATAGATGATATGCATATGGAGGCAGGAACGAGACCTGACACACAGTAGGCACACAATAAATAGCAGCTCCTGTCACGTGTTACCCAAACTGCAAGCCACACAGATATATGCTGCTACCCAATAATGTCAAGTTATAGAATTTCATGGTGCTACAATTCCAGTCTTAGAGCTCAACAATTTTGTCAATGCAACATGTTAATGGTAGCCTGTTATCTCAAGAAGCCCATCCTGGTGAAGGAGAGGGGATAAGAAGACGGGGTTTTTTTTAATGTTTATTTTTGAGAGAGAAATAGAGAGAGTGTGCATATGAGCCAGGGCTGGGGAGAGAGAGAGAGGGAAAGAGAGAATCCCGAGCAGGCTCTGTGCTATCAGTGCAGAGCCCAACTCAGGGATTGAACCCACAAACCGTGAGATCATGACCTGAGCCAAAATCAAGAGTCAGATGCTTACCCAACTGAGCCACCCAGGCACTCCAAGAGTTTTTTCCCTCAGAGGCACATAGCTCTCTCCAGACCAACTCAACAATTACCCAGGGCTGGAACCCAGTTTCCAGAGCACCCCTAACCTCCGACACTTCATGTGCTCCAAGTGTCAAATCCAGAAGATAAACATCCTCTAGTAGCCTTTTTAATTAAGCCATGGCCACTTAATCGGGGATAGAGTGATCTCCTTAAGAAACCCACACATTTATAAAATGAAAGCTGAAGGGTTATCAAAATGGATTTTCTTTTCGATTTCTATTACAGGGGGTGGTGACTGACCACTGCCAGCAACCAAGAAGGAGCCTGATGGTTAAGTTCTGGGCCTGAAGCAAAAACTTCACAAGTGTCGTTTAGCCATCTGTTCACTTGTTTTGTGTTTACTGAGCACTTCTGATGTGCAAAGCCCTGCGGCGGATCTGGGGATACAGCAGTGAATGAGCTAGGCAAGCTCCATGCTCACTAACTGGGAGTAAAAAGAAAACAAAATAATTACAGATTGTGATCTCCGTTGTGAATGAGTCAGATGAAGTGCTGAGACAGACTAGAAAGGGAGACACAGTTTAGAACGATAATTTACTTTTTTAATTTTTTTATGAATATAATTTATTATCAAATTGGCTTCCATACAACACCCACTGCTCATTCCAACAAGTGCCCTCCTCAATGCCCATCACCCATTTTCCCTCTCCCCCACCTCCCCATCCACCGTTAGTTTGTTTTCTGTATTTAATAGTCTCTTGTGGTTTGCCTCCCTCCCTCCCTATTTGTATCTATTTTTTTTCCTCCTTCCCTTCCCCCATTTAATTTAATCTTTTGTTTTCTGGTTTTTGGCTGACCTTCTCATGAGCCATAAGCCCATGAAGGCAGGACTTGGTCTGTCAAGGTCACGTTCCAGAACCTGTTGCAGTACCTGATGCATGGCCCCCACACCCTACGACAGCACTTGATTGTTTTGCAGATGCCCTCAGTCCTGCACCCTTTGAGAAGCTTGTTATCTTCACCAATTACCCAACTCCAACGGGGGCACAGCGGGAGAGAGAGGGGACCAAATGGGCACCCATTCCACCAGACCAGCCAGCCTGATTGACCCACGCGATGAAAGGTGTGCGGGTGACACAGCCCCATGCATGGGTTGCATACCACAACCTAGGAGCTTCTAAATTCCACCCAGGAATTTCTAAACTATTGGAGAGCTGAGCTCATGTCAACGATCTGAAGAACAGTTCATGGGAAATTTAAATCCTGGAGACACAGACAAATGTGTATCTCAGAAAGCAGAGGGTGTTATCTCCATTTTACAGAGGAGGAGATGGAGGTTCAGAGAGGGGCAGGGATTTGCCCAAAGTTCTATAATTAGCAAGAGGCAGAGCCTGGATTCATCAGGCTCCAGGCTATGTGTTTCCCCACTACACTGTCCTGTCCCAGAGTCTGGAAGGGCACATCGTACAGAGATGGAGTAAGGAAGTGTTGCACATGAGGAGTTGGGGAGGAAACACCTTTATAACTTATTCTATTAAAGGACTGGCCTTGAAGACAGTACACCTAGATAACATTTTGTGGTCCTTTATAGTTTTAGAAGCTATCACTGCCTGCCACCAGGTAGGCTAGGGCTGAGTCAAGCCACCATTTTACTTTCCCTGTGCATCAGAAACAAAGGGCAGCTTACCTGTGGGGGAGGGGAGGTTCCTAGGCTGGAAGGACACTGAGCAAACTGTCTGCATTTACACACTTGGCCCTGCATGTTCTCATCAGCCAATTGGAGGAGCCATGGACCCACCCTGTTATTCTTGTTCAATTTACTGAAGCGAATGCAGAGTCTACTTCCCTTTCAACCATGAAAACAGAGCGCCTTGGGTGCTATAGTTTGCGCTGATTTGCGTACATAACTTTAAACCCCAGTGCCCTGTGCAGTAGGTCAATGAATAATTTCTGAATGAGTGACTAAACGAAAGAATGAATAAAGGAGGCCAGTGTTTTTGAGGTGACGCCCTTCCCTTCCGCTAACCACCTGGCTGCCAAAATTAAATCAAAACCTCAAAAGCAAAGATCACTGAAAGCTGACATTCTTCAACCTCAGATTTCCTTGGAGACACAAAACCTGCAAGTTTAAGCTACAACTCTTGCTTTCCAAATAAGAAAGGTTTTTTTTCCCTTACCAATGGAGGCATTTATTTTTCTTAAAATACATAGAGATGTTAAATCATGGCTGTTCAAACATTGGTCTAAGTGGGATATGGGTGACTTCCACTCCCCCTATGAGAAGGAATGTCAGATCTGTTCAAGGGTGAGGGACTCCCATGACCAGGGCATCTATCCAGGCACTGCCCTCAGCAATGGCACAGGGATTCATTCTTTAGGAGCAAGGAATCAAAGTATAAGAATACCTCAACTGAAGGGGAACAGCCAGCTTGAACCAAATCATAAGTGAACTTAATGGGCACTTGAACCCTTTGAACACCTAGGCACCTATCTAGGGCAGGCAGGAAAGGCAATTACAGAGGGGAATTTATAAGAACAAAGGGGCTGAATATACTATCTGGTTCCTTAGACCTGCAGGTTACATATTTGATGAGATACTTTCTAGAGGTGCTTGGGTGCTAGAAAAACTCTCTCATGTTTCTCGAATCAAAAGAAACAAACAGGGGCGCCTGGGTGGCTCAGTCGGTTAAGCGTCCGACTTCGGCTCAGGTCATGATCTCGCGGTCCATGAGTTCGAGCCCCGTGTTGGGCTCTGTGCTGACAGCCCAGAGTCTGGAGCCTGTTTCAGATTCTGTGTCTCCCTCTCTCTCTGACCCTCCCCCATTCATGCTCTGTCTCTCTCTGTCTCAAAAATAAATAAACGTTAAAAAAAATTAAAAAAAAAAAAAAGAAACAAACAAACACAAAGCCCCTTTGTTAATTTGCAACAGAGCAAAGCAAACCTCATATATTCAGATATAAGGTCTGATGGAGATAGGGGTATGTTTGGATGGATCTGAGTGGACTCTGTTTGAGACTCACTACTGGTAACACCATCCTGCTATCTCAACCATAAGTCTTCACCTGTGCTCCTTCCAACCCACTTTCATGAAGCATCTTTGTTCTCCAGGCCACTCAATGGCTCTCTCCTTTAGGCATGGCTACCTTCTAATAGAACAAGGTAGACCACTAAATCTCATGAGTAAATGGTCCATAAACAACTAGTTTTTCTCTGGTGTCCTGGGTAAGGCTCTCTATGGAGAGCACTGACCCTATCCCTGACTGATCAATGTTCAGAAGAACTGGGCCAAGCCTTAATGTCTTATCCTTATTGGGCTCAGCTCCCATTCTCTCTAGACTCAAATCTTGAGATCTTTGAGGTTTGGAATCTCAGAATCCAAGGAGAATCCAGGTGCTTTCTAATGTTTATTTATTTTTGAGACAGAGAGAGACAGAGCATGAACGGGGGAGGGTCAGAGAGAGGGAGACACAGAATCTGAAGCAGGCTCCAGGCTCTGAGCTTTCAGCACAGAGCCCAACGCGGGGCTCGAACTCATGGACCGCGAGATCACGACCTGAGCCGAAGTCGGATGCTTAACCGACTGAGCCACCCAGGCGCCCCTCCAGGTGCTTTCTAATACACAAGAGGAAGGAAGTGAAAGCTGAAAGTGGGCACCTGCTATGAGCCAAGCACTGTGCTCACAATTTAAAGGACTGTTCCATTTAAGCTACTCTTTAACCCAGTTTAAATAAGAATTGCTGTGTTCATTTTACAGTGAGGGACACTCATGCTCACTCAAGGTCACAAAATTAGTAAATACTAGAGAGGGATTTCTCTCTAGGCCAGCCTAATTCTCAAACCACTGATCTTTCTGCCTTACAATGCTATTTCTCTTTTTATATTGTTTAAAAACAATATGGGGTGCCTGGGTGGCTCAGTCAGTTAAGCATCCAACTTCTGCTCAGGTCATGATCTCATGGTTCATGAGTTTGAGCCCCGCATCAGGCTCTGTGCTGACAGCTCAGAGCCTGGAGCCTGCTTCAGATTCTGTGACTCCCTCTCTCTCTCTCTCTCTCTCTCTCTGCCCCCTCCCCCACTTGTACTCTGTCTCTCTCAAAAATAAACATTAAAAATTTTTAAAAAAACCAACATGTACCTTATTTGAATATATTAAAAATATAAAATATATTTAAACACATTTAAAATAATGCCTTTTAAAAACAATATAAAAGGCTCACAAAGTATTTCCCTACATACCTGAAGGAAATTAAGAGCTTAAATGAGACAGATCTGAGTTCAAAATCCAGCTCCACTATTTGCTATTTGGTGTGATAAACTTACTTCTTTATCCCTTCATTCGCTCAACAATTATTCACTGAGGACCTACAATGGGCCGGGGGCAGTTTCTAGATGTGGGGATCTGTGTCTATAAAACACTTCCATAAGCTTTGATTTCTTCATCATGGGGTTATTTCGAAGATTAAAGGAAATAAAATATTTAGAACAGGGCCCGGCAAATAGCAAAAGATTAAAAAATGGTCATTATTCTTGTTACTGTGGCACTTTCCATTACCACTGTTGTCGCCGCTGTTCTGTTGTTATTTGACATCGTGAGGTGGGCAGGGTGGGTACCAGAGATGGGGATCCTACAGGATGGGGGGAACCTGGCTAGGACGCAGCCTGACCATCCTGGAACTACCCACGGCACACAGGGGTCTAAATGGACGCTCTCCAGATACCTTCAGTCACGTTTCCAGTGTGTTGTCCTTACTCCTCTCACAGAGACAGGGCAAATGCAAGGCCTGACTTCATTTTAAATGGCTGAGATTGAATTGATTAGTGTCGGAACAGCCCTGTTATTTAATCACAGGGCTTTTCTATTTAATAACCAAGTGAGCAGAGCAGCAAAAACACACTGATGGAAGGAGTGCAGCTCCCAACCTGACAGCAAATGGCCCCCGATTAGTCGTTTGTAATTATTAAATTCAAACCAGATCTCAAACCTTTTTTGATTTATCTCTTTGCTGGCAAACAGCTATGGTGGTTTCAGAGGCTTTAATGCCTCCCTTTCATCTGCGCCTTCTTTGGGGAGAGATTAGCAAAAGGATTTTGTGTTCTTGTACTTGCCCTTAGCTGGAGCTTGACTTGCTAAACTCACGTTTGGGCAGGGAACGGATCCACATTCTGTTTTGCTCCTGTCTGAAGCTGCAGGCGTGAGCGAGAGAGGGACCCCTCCTTCATTTTTAATACACTCCTGGGAGTTCCTCCTATTTTTAAAACACCCTTCTCCAACATCCAGCAACCTGATCCTGTTTTCTAGACTCTTCAATGTGCTCATGGGGTAGCAAACCTGGAAATCCTGGTGTTCTCTGAGCTACTAGTGAAGAAACCATAACTAACATGAAATGTAATTTTATGTTCAGATGCCATTAACTATAGTTTGAAAATGCTAAGTTGGCACTGAAGTCAGACTTGGTGGCTTCACACCCAAGTTATGACTTGTATTTGTTGTAGAACCTTAAGCACATCATTTCACCTATTCAAACCTCAGTTTCCTCATCTATAAAATGGGAATACAAAAGTTATCATGAGAGTTAACTAGATCAATGTGGGTAAAGGGCTTAGCACAATGCCTGGCACACAGTAGCTACTCAACTATCAGCGAAATAGTAGCAGAAGCAACTATAGCAGTAACAGCAAGTGAGAGCAGGTGCCAGAGGAAACAAACCATAGAGAAAATACTTAAAATGTATAAAAGTCTACCCACTAACCTGACTTTGGAAAACTAGGAAAAGCCCTGATTGTTGATTTTGGCCATGGAACACCTGGCCTTTAGGCTGTTTGGAAGCAGAGATGAAATCGTCCTGGCCAAGGAAAGGTCCTTCTCTCCCACGGGAAGGAAATCACGTCCAACCGGACAAATGGGAGGAGGGGAGAGCCCTGCTAACCAACTGGCAGCCAGAGTCACTGTCATTCCTCAAACATAGACCACCTTTCCCTCCAAAAACACTCAAGGCCAGGGGAGCAGGAAAGAAGACAGGAAACGTGGTCTACTCAGGGTAGAGAGCTGGTGAGTATATTTTCCAGAGAGATTACCTAGAAAAACTTCATTATGGGCATCAGTTTAACTTGGGAGAAGGGGGTGTTATTCACAAAGATTTTCAACAATAGGATGTGACAGGAAGCACAAAATTGAATTAACCAGAGTGCTTTTTTCTTGGCCTTCTAATAATTACTATAATTATTTTGTGTATATTTTTACTGGCTCTCAGGTGCACTGACTCGGACTAATCACGGTCCTTCGTTCATAACACATTACAATCGCTGATGCTTCCCTGGCCCTCTTTTATGTGTTCATTCATTTACTTTTAACAGCATAATGAACTCTCATTTATTAAAATTCTTTGCATATGCAACGGTTTGAAGCCCTTATCAACAAAAAAGTTATTTGTATGGTTTAGGGAATGTCTAAACAATTGCTTAATTTCTAGATAATTACTCTATGTAACCAATCAACTTCAATAATCCAACTGCACAATTCAGAGTCAAACGTGTTTGTGGTCCACAGTAATACTGGGAACGTGATTTTACAAGGAGAGTTCTCAGATCTTTACTCATTTTGTGTTCCTGCCTTTTCCTATCTAGAAAGATCCCGGTGCTGGTGATGCCTTATCAGCCACAGCACCCCATGCATTCCTAAGTAGGTCCTTAAATGCTAACAGGCAGGCATTTAACCATAGGGAGAGCAAGGCTTCCTTTGGTTCCCTGGTGTCTGGACCATCTACTCCTGGAGGCACCTTGCCACACAAAGCAGAGGTGAATACTGGCTGCACCTGCTGAGACGCATTGTAAATCCTGACAACTCATCAAGACAGTCCTTTAAATAGAGAAAAGGTTCCCTGGCAGAACCATTAGGTACTGGCTATCAGATTAGAACTCACAACTTGAGTTGCTGAAGTTTAGGGTTTTTTATGGCATATTCTGGCTGCTCTTCCTTTTCATTCCTCCTTCCCTTTGCTGGGTTTATAATGACAACCGTCTATTAAGAATCCACTGCAGGACACCTGGGTGGCTCAGTCGGTTAAGTGTCCAACTTCAGCTCAGGTCCTGATCTTGCGGTTTGTGAGTCTGGGTCCCGTGTTGGACTCTGTGCTGACAGCTCAGAGCCTGGAGCCTGCTTCAGATTCTGTGTCTCCCTCTCTCTCTGCTCCTCCCCCACTCATGCTCTGT
Source organism: Panthera pardus (assembly GCF_024362965.1). Taxonomy (NCBI): domain Eukaryota; kingdom Metazoa; phylum Chordata; class Mammalia; order Carnivora; family Felidae; genus Panthera; species Panthera pardus. Next base: position 25,119,802 of record NW_026527013.1, read on the forward strand.
CTCTGTGTCTCAAAAATAAATAAAAACATTAAAAAATTTTTTAAAAAGGATCCACTGCATGCTGGGTACTTTCCACATGTGACATCCAATCTTTACAGCTGTATACACACACAAAAATAATTACACCTGAGGAAACTGAGACTTAAAGAGTTTAAGTGGCTCATTGAAGGTGCTCTGTAAGTGCACAAAACAAAAAAATTTTATGTCAGATCTGGCTGTGTAGCCAGTCCTGCTGGTCCACATCCCTAGGCAACCACTATTCCCTTACGTAACTGGGCTTTCTACTGGCCAGAAATGCTAGGGATTTAATGCCATCAGGAGCAGCCCTCAACCTGTGATCAGGAGTTAGTAGGCAAATAGCCCAGCTTCCTACAGTTTGTGGGGACAACTCTGAGATATGGTCTCAATCTTGACCGTACACTGGAACCACCAAGGGAGTTTAAAAAACTCTCATGCCTGGCTCCCATTATCCAGGGATTCTGAACATCAGGAGTTTCAAAAGCTCCCCAGGTGATTCTAATGTGCAGCAAAGTTTGAGAACCACTGTCCTATGTAGTGTCCCAGCAGTCCCCAGCAGGATTGAAACCCAGCTGCCCACAGAGCTAACCTGTTCATGATTACGTCCTGTATCAGCTTCCTTCCCTTCCCTGTCTCTTCCCTGTTTCGTCAGCAGTGCTTCTGGGGATTATTTCCCAAATAAACCACTTGCACTTGTATTTGGGTCTGTTTCTGTGGGACTGAGCCAAAGATAAGCTGAATATAGCCCGGTGCCTCTAACACTGGAAGTGTACTAGGAGGCAGGTGAAGCCACAGAATAAACACAGTCCATCAACTTGACTTTGCAGGAAGCCATGCCAGCCATTATTTGTATGCTTCAACAAGAACGGAACGTCAATTTACATGAGATTTTAAAGATAAGTCTGGGAAGAAATTTAAAATCAAGTGACCTTCACATTGATCTTCCCTTGTACAAGACACACAAAGGGCTGAGTCTGCTTCCTCTCTGATCAGAGGTTGGGAAGTGTCCAGAAGTCAGAGAGAGTCACAGCTCCTCCTTCTCCTGACTTCATGGTCCACCCACAGTTCTCCTCTGGCAAAAGGTCCTGGCAAGACTCTATCAGGGAGCTGCCTTCATTTGATTACAAATTAGAGACCAAACTGCTTTAAGTATAAGCCCTTACTGCTAACAAGGACAACCCCAATGTTACTTTTTTTTTTTGTATCTCTATTCACCAGGTGAAGTTCGTTCTTGCATGGAGAGATTAGACCTGCAGATTTTCAATTAAGGTGAGAAACAACAACACAAATAGGCATTTAATTACAGTCTTAGAATGGAAGCCTGGTTTGATTCTTGGTCTCCATGATTGGTGGGAACACTGGAGACTTATAATCAGGAGCCTTAGAAGTGTGGAGGCAGGTGTCAACAAAATCATTTAACCTGTCCTTATATACTGCAGGCAAAAGTGTGAGCTTATATAAGTGAACTTTCTGGAAGATGCTCTGATAATACCAATAAAATGACTAATAGGAACAACCGTGGGGAAACCATGGATATACTTTGACCAAGACCTGTGCAGAAGGGTGTTTACTGTAGCACTGTTTATAATAGCAAGACACTGGAAACAAAATGTCCACCAAAACAGACTGGCTAAGTAAAACTAGTCTATCCATATAATGAGACATACCATGCTATTAGAAAGAATAGTGTAGAGCCACCCAGTGTATGGAAAGACCTCCAGGATATATTGAGTTACCAAAATAATAATAATAGAATAATAATAATAAACAGTATGCACAGCCTGTTTCCTGCTATGTCAAATTCTTAAAATTAAAGGAGAAAAAGTACAAAGGCGCCTGGGTTGCTCAGTCGGTTAAGCGTCCAACTCTTGATTTCGGCTCAAGTCATGATCTCACAGTTCATGGGATAAAGCTGCACATCAGGCTCTGTGCTGACCCTGTGGGGCCTGCTTGGGATTCTCTCTCTCTCCCTCTCTCTCTGTCCTTCCCCCACTCATGCTCACTCTCTCTCTCAAAATAAATAAACATTAAAAAAAGAAAACAGAAAAAGTACATACTCTCATATACATACATACACCCTGATATATGTATTAAGTTTTTCCTGTAAGGAAGCACATGAAACTGGGGACAAGCCTAGGGTAGGAAGAAGACTATCGCTTTTTATTTGGTGCTTTCTTGTACTTATGTACCCTAAGCATGTATATATGTCATTTTATTAATGCCATTATAGATTATGTGGGTACTGGAACAACTGTCCTTTTGTTTGGTGGTGGCTATTTCCTTTATGTGTCTCTGTGCTAAAAAGAAAGATGATACATCTAAAACCATTTTTTTAAAAAACAGATACATGTAGGTAGGTTGGACTTGGAGGCATCAGAACAAATTCATGGTTATACACACACATTTGTGTTTTTCCCTACCTCTATCTACTGAGAGGTATAAAAGCAGTGGCACCCTAGGAGCTATAAACACACCCAGGGCCCAGATCTTATTTTTAAACTGCCATTATCCACTAAAAGGACCCAGGGCTCCTTGGAGAAAAGGCTAATTCCAGGGCTAGGGCAGGGAAAATACAAGATGATCCTGGTAATCTTTTTGTATAAAGAAGTAATGAGGGGTGCCTGGGTGGCTCAGTCTGTTAAGCGTCTGACTCTTGATTTCAGTTCAGGTCATGATCTCATGGTTCGTGGTTTTGAGCCCCACATCAGGCTCTGCACTGACTGTGTGGAGCCTGCTTGGGATTCTCTCTCTCCCTCTCTCTGTGCCCCTCTTCTGCTCACTCTCTCTCTGTGTCTCAAAATAAATGAACTTAAAAAAAATAAAAGAGGGGCACCTGGGTGGCTCAGTCTGTTAAGTGTCCGACTTCAGCTCAGGTCATGATCTTGTGGTCCATGGGTTCAAGCTCCACATTTGGCTCTGTGCTGACAGCTCAGAGCTTGGAGCCTGCTTCAGATTCTGTGTCTCCCTCTCTGTGCTCCTCCCCCGCTCGCACTCTGTCTCTCTTTCTCTCTCTCAAACGTAAAAATAAACATTAAGAAAATAAAAAAAGAAATAAAAGAAGAAGAAAATGTATAGTTTTTAAAAAATAATTAAAAAAAAAAGAAGTAATGAAATGTTCTAAGAACAAGGGATAGAATCACCAGCTTATAGGGCTCTCCCCAGCCACATCTGAGACAATGAGTATCAAATGAATGATAGTTAGCAATGGGCCAGAACTCACCGAAAAAACTAGGAATCCATGAACCCCTGCTGACATAAACAATTGAATGAACAAATGGCGGAGAAGGGAAATCTTTTCTGTTAGAACACTAACAAATAAACAGAGATGGGATGATGGAGTTTAGCATCAATAGATGCTAAAACTAAGTAGGTTAACATTTCATGACAAATAGGACTGCCATAGTTTTGATTTACTTGTTACTTAAAAAGGGAAAGACCATAACTTTACAATGGAGAAACTTACAAGATGCCACCTGAACTAAGTAATCAAAGCTAATGTCACCAATACTGATATAAAAACTGATATCCTGAATCCTCTGATATGACACACTGAGAAAAACACCGTATCAGTCCTGTAAATATTCCTATGAAAAATGCACAGCCTAAAAAAAGTATTCTCCTATCACTCTAGATATTTTTTAAATGTGTAATCTGAATCTAAACACATGAAGAAATATTTAATAAACCCACATTGAGGGAAACCATACAACATAAGTGGCCTCTACTCTTTAAAACTCTCAAAATCAAGAAATACCAAGAAATCCCGGGGAACTGTTCTAGATTAAAGGAAGCTAAAGAATACATGACAATAAATGCAATGCATGACCCTAAACTGGATTCCAGACCAGGAAAAAAATAGCTATAAAACACTGTAACAGTTGGCAAATTTTAAAAATGAATAAATGATGGGAATGCAAGCTGGTGCAGCCACTCTGGAAAACAGCATGGAGGTGCCTCAAAAAACTAAAAATAGAACTACCCTACGACCCAGCAATTGCACTACTAGGCATTTATCCAAGGGATACAGGTGTGCTGTTTCGAAGGGACATATGCACCCCCATCTTTATAGCAGTACTATCAACAATAGCCAAAGTATGGAAAGAGCCCAAATGTCCATCGAGGGATGAATGGATAAAGAAGATGTGGTATATATGTACACACACACACACACACACACACACACACACACACTGGAGTATTACTCGGCAATCAAAAAGAATGAAATCTTGCCATTTGCAACTATGTGGATGGAACTGGAGGGTATTATGCTGAGTGAAATTAGTCAGTCAGAGAAAGACAAAAATCATATGACTTCACTCATCTGACGACTTTAAGAGACAAAACAGATGAACATAAAGGAAGGGAAACAAAAATAATATAAAAATGGAGGGGGACAAAACAGAAGAGACTCATAAATACAGAGAACAAACTGAGGGTTACGGGAGGGGTTGTGGGAGGGGGGGATGGGCTAAATGGGTAAGAAGCACTAAGGAATCTACTCCTGAAATCATTACTGCACTATATGCTAATTTGGATGTAAATTTAAAAAATAAAAATAAAAAGCATTTAAAAAATGAATGAATCAGTTAACATATTCTGTCAATATTAAATTTCCTGCTTTTGATAATTATATGGTATGTGAGGATGCTCTTGTTCTTACACTGAAGTATTCAAGGCCCAAGGGACATAATGTCTGTAACTCATTCTCAAATAGGAAGAGAAAAATAATTCATATTTATAGGTTATATAAATGTTTACTATATATGTGTGTGTGTGTGTGTGTGTATTCTCCACTATTCATATATGGTGTATACATATATATAGTATATACTACACATACATACATATATATATACATACATATATATACATACATATACATACATATATATATACAGAGATACACAGAGACAGAGAGACAAAGAAAGAGAAATAAAGCAAATGTAAATAACAACTGTAAATAAACAATGAATCTGGGTAAAGTATCTTACTCTAGACACCCAACTTTTCTCTAAGTTTGAAATTATATTAAAGTTGCCAAAAACAAAACAAAATAAATTCACAAATAACGTACACACTCCTCCCCTCCCCAAGCAAAATACATGCCATGTCCATTTGTTCCTCTTTGGGGCATCAGATATCCATGCACTGCCCAACTCCAGTGGGGATCGGACCCTCTGGGCTCAGCTCTGCAGTATCTGTTAACCCTTGGTGGCCAAGGGCCTAGAGCTCCTGCAGGTGCAGAGTCCATCCAGGCACTCCAGCAGACCTTGCTTGGGTTTTAGCTGGGATATAATTTCTTAGGCCCGAGAAGAATATAATTTAAGAATTACTTAATCAAGAGTAGCTCTCTTCCTTTTTTTATTTTTATTTTTTTTTAACGTTTATTTATTTTTGAGACAGAGAGAGACAGAGCATGAATGGGGGAGGGTCAGAGAGAGAGAGGGAGACACAGAATCCGAAACAGGCTTCAGAATCTGAGCTGTCAGCACAGAGCCCGACGCGGGGCTTGAACTCACGAACTGCGAGATCATGACCTGAGCCGAAGTCGGACGCTTAACGGACTGAGCCACCCAGGAGCCCCAAGAGTAGCTCTTTTCCAAACAAACTGGAATTTTCACAAGAAGACGTTTATCCTTAAATTTTTCAGTAGGAAAGAAACAACTGTGAGGAAAATAACTGTGTAATAGTTATTATCCTTTCCCTGCAAATAAGGTATTTGAATATGCTAACAACCTCTCTTAACATAGCTCCTCTGATTGGTGTCTCAGGAGGCGACTGGAGCCTCAGGAGAAGCCACAGACAGTCCATGTGGCAAAGACTTCTCATCCAGTCCACCTAGAGTTCATTAGCTCCAGTTTTCAGAGGAGTCTTGACCAACTTGAGAATAATGCTCTTGGCAAAAGCCTGCAGAAAAGCCATCAGGACGGTAATGTGAAAGTGAGCCACCACTTCTGATGGGATATCTGGAAAGATGTCAACTGTGATTAGAAGGACATTTTCCTTCTGCAGCTGTCTCTGAAAGTGGAGGAGGACCTCATCACAATGCCAAATTACGTGAGGCGGGCAAACACCAGGGACACGTAGGTGTCTTCAGAGCACCCCTCCTTCATGGCACGATCATGTCCTGTCAAGTTTTGAGTAAAAAAGCAAAAGCTGTGGTGAGCCACAAATGGGCTGCAGGGGGGGGGGGGGGGGGGGAAGTACTCTGTGCTAAATTTTCTAATCCTGAATTTTTGCTTCAAAGCCTATCCCAGTCACTTTTATCCTGAAGTCTGAAACCAACGTCTGGATTTTGCAAAATCAAAGCATATTTATCCAGCATTTAATCTATTTCCCAGGAAATCAGTGTTTTACTAAGAACAGAATTCTTTCACACCCAGAACTTCCCTGGACATTTCTAAGTCCTAACCCAGCACACAGAAAAGGCTCAACAAATGTTTGTGGACGGATACATGTGAACAAATGAACACACTTGCCCACAAAAAGGCAAATATAAAGCTGTAGAATTAAAAATTTTTTTTCTTTGTTTTCATTTTTTTGGAGGGGAGGAGGAAGGGCAGAAAGAGAGAGACAGAATCTTAAGCAGACTCCACGCTCAGTGCATATCCCAACACAGGGCCTGATCCTACAACCCTGGGATCATGACCTGAGCCGAAATCAAGAGTCAGACACGTAACCAACTGAACCACCCAGGTGCCCCCAAAGCTGTAGAATTTCTCTTCAGGAAAACTAAACACCAAGAAGTGCCATCCATAAAATTTCATTTTTGATCCTCGGGCCCACGGTATTCCTGAATTTTGACAATAGAAACCCAGGAACGACAAGAGACTCACATAAAAGAATTTCACCAAATGGGTTCATTCAGTCAACAAATATTTTGTTGAACACATATTATGTGCGAGGTACTATGCAAGCTAGATACATGCTTAACAAAAGAGATACAGGTCCCTGCCCTCAGAAACAATAGGTCTAACTGGGGACAGGGAGTCGAGTGGGGACAGAGACAATAAACCAGTAAGCAAACAAACGGGCTAGTTTTAGTGTACTAAGAGTTATGAAGAAAGTAAACCAGGGTAATATGAAAATCTGTGAAAGGGGGTAGAGGCAGAGACTCTAGAAAGAGAAGTCAAGGAGGCTTCTTGGAGGACATCTGAGAAGAAACCTAAGCAGAATGTAGATGGGTGAGAAGGAAGAGTTTCTAAACGCCTCTCACCATTAAAGGTTCAAGTTCTTTCCTCTCACATATTCCCAACACAGTCCCTGATGCTTGTTCTAATTGGCCAGTGCCCATGCACATGTGGTGCTCTCATACCTGATGCTCATTCTGATTGGCCAGAACCCATTCATGTGATTTTTTACATGGAAAATCATCATGTCTGATTAATAAGGATGTTATCTCTGGGGTGCCTAGGTGGCTCAGTTGGTTAAGTGTCTGGCTCTTAATTTTGGCTCAGGTCATGATCTCACTGTTCATGAGTTTGAGCTCTGCCTTGGGCTCTGTGCTATTAGCATAGAGACTACTTGGGATTCTGTCTCTCTCTCTCTCTCTCTTTCTTTGTCTCCCTCTCTCCCTCCCTCAAAATAGATAAATCAACTTTAAAAGAAAAATAAGGATGAGATCTGTATTAGGGTAATTTTCCTCAGTTTATTTGAAAAGAAAATGGGGGTGAATAATTTTATTCTTCTTTGTGTTATTTTCAGCCATGAAAAATGTCCTGAATTTCTGAAGACTTAATTCCTCTAAAACTCTGTGTAAAGTCAGGTCTTGGCCCACCTCCTACCTCCAACCCTCATTCTCTCTGCTCTGGGCTCCAGCCTCCTGTAATCTCAGTTCCTCTTCCTCCAAGCTCCCTCATGCCTGGAGTCCTCTCCCCTCCTCCCTTTCTTGCAGTGACCTGCTCATCTTTCAAATGCCAGCCCTGACAAGGGAAGTATTCCAAGATGGTTCTAAACCAGATCAAATCTCCCAGTTATATCCTCTCAGCATCATGTGTTTCTTCTTTGTTGTACTAACCCATCAAAATGTCGCCATTTACTTGTGTGATTCCTTGATTCATATCTGATTCCTCCCTCAGAGCTGAGGTCAATGAGTGCAGAAACCAGATCAAGTTTCACCCACTGCAGCACCTCTAGCACCTTCCACTATGAGGGTAGAGTTTAATGCTATGCTGTCACCATCTTGAAATTCTTAGAAACTTCTTAACAAGGGCCCTGCATTCTCATTCTTCTCTGGACCTCACAAATTATGTAGCCAGTCCTGAGAAAGAAAGAATGTATAGGGACTCTTACGTGATTGGTACTCATTCTGAGGCCACCTTCTGGTTCTGAGGCCACCATCCCTAAAAATCCGAAGCAAGTTTGATGTCCAAGCATCTATTCATTCAAATATCACACAAATATTTATTAGGCAACTCTATTTGCCCACAGAGTGGAGCCCTTCTGAGCACAGAGCCCTGTCTATGAAGCTGGCCCTACTCCTGCCTTCCTCTTGGAGGTCCCAATCCCATGTTACTTACAGATGCTTCTGACTCTTCTGATATATCCTGGGGTATATGCCACCCTGGACTTGACCACTGTCTGGAACAGTCTAGGTTTCATGGGACAGGACCTCCCTGGCATGGGCCCAACCCTGAGGACAAGAAATTCTGTCCCCATTAGAACTTCAGTTCTGCCTTCTTGGCCTGCCTTTTGGTTCAGGCCCACACAGAATCTCTATCATGCAGAAGCACCTTTTTAATCTCCCTAATTTTGAAATCCTGGTTCTCCTCAGGATGTTGTAAAAAGCCTTGCCAGAAAATGGCTCCCTGAGTTTGGCAACACTGCCTGCTGTGTTTCAGCAGGCTTATCTGTGATGCATCTGTAAGTGTTTACCTTGAGTGGCCACAGACCCACAGTGTTGTTCTACTCACTGGATGTCTCCCACTGAAAAATAACTGATAAATGCCACACAATGAATTAAATTTACAGGCAAATTCAGGAGTGCCAAGTCTGTTAGAAAATTATAATACCATCTTGACAGAGGGATAGCAAAAGTGGAGACCGATGTTATTCATCAGAACAGAGTGTCACCAATATGTTAAGGAGAATGCTAGAGAGAGTTGAACACTAAGCATTTCAATAGATTTTTGAATTCAAAGAAAGAAAAGTGATATGTTGACTTATACCATTTGGGTATCTACTGAGGCTAGTATTTCCCAAAGGATAGGTCTGGTGCAACAGTGGTTTGTAAGATCATGTTAGGCAGAATGTTTACTAGCTGTCTTAGTTTGTGTTGCACCCAAAGCAGATCCTGGGCTAAAGATTCAGGTATAAGCTTTTTACATGGGAGGCAATCCCCCAAGAACTGTAGGGAGTGGGGACGTGAGACAGGGAAAGGGGGAAGCCATTTAAAGGGTGTGGAGCCAGCGGGTTACGGTTCCAGCCATGGGCAGCCAGAGTTCAACCCACTGAGGACGGAAAGACCGTGTAGGACATACCTCATAATTTTCCACTGAAGGAGGAGGTGGGGCAAGTATTCCATCCACTAACTCCTGCCTCTCTTTGACGGAGAAGGGATCCTCAGGATGTTAACTCCCCTGGCTGGAAATCCCCTCAAGTAGAAGGGCACAGGAAGTCACAGGTGGGTACAGGGGACTCTGCAGGTGATAAGAGCCGGGGCACTGGGAGAGTCTGCTTTACCCAGATCCAATCACATAATAAGAAAGTCATTATGTTTTCAGTTCACTGTCCAGTTTGAATCCATCAAAGAGAAAGGCTGAGCTTGGGTTACCTCACCTTAGATGCCCACCTAATCCTTACCAACCTCGGTCTTTCTCTTCTGGGTTCAGAGGCTCAGGTAACAGCACCTAGCTAGAATTTAGTTACATTGTTTTGTGTATATTTATTTGTCTTAATAGTTCTATTCTATTTAATGCAAGCATACTGGTTTTCACAATAATATAAACTTTTTTTTGAGGGGGGTAGGAAGCACACACATGCATGCATGAGCCAGGAAGGAGCAGAGAGAAAAGAGAGAGAGAACCCCAAGCAGGTTCCATGCCCAGCATGGAGCTTGAGGGACACAGGGCTCAATCCCACAACCATGAGATCATGACCTGAACCGAAATCAAGAGTCAGACGTTAACAAACTGAGCCACCCAGGTGCCTCTAAACTTTCCATCAAAAATAGAAGAGAAAAAAACTGTTGTTTTGTAGAAAATTACTAAGTATTTTTCAGTGTTAAGGGCTAAGGTAAAAGGTGATCCACAAAGGTTTAGCAAACACTTTCTTTGTGGAAAATCCCCCTTGTAATTGTCACACAAAGTAACCATACCTTGTGTTTTGTTCATGACAAGTACAGAAGAGCAACACTGTGATGCCCTCTGCCTGGGATGACTGCAAGGGGACTCCTTTTTCCCTGTGACTTCTGGAGAGGATCTGTAGTCTTCTGTCTGCCCAGTCATGGATTAAAAATGAAATTCATATCTAATAGGTCTAACTTTAGCCACAGGAAATGGGAGTGCTTGGGACCCAAAGGGTTAGCCATACTTTGTTTGAGGATGGACACATTATCTTTACTGAGCCTTCTTCCTTCCCCTTTTTGGGAGGGGAGGGAGTGGAGGCTAAGGTTTGGGGAATAGGCAGGAAGGGAGGACTGCTGGATCTGTTTCCTGGTCTCCTCTGTGGGAGATTTCTCCCCTCTTGGTTGTCAGTCCTGGCACTCAAATTTATGCTACATTTATTAGGACCAAGCAGTGCCCACTTTTTGGATGTATTATAAAAGATATTTTGATAATGAAAACCACCCAAATGAGGAATTTAAAAACCCTCTATGTTGCAAACATCCAGACACCTTGACAGCAGATATGAAATGCTTCTGTAAAAAAAACAAACAAAACAAAAACAAAAACAAAAAACAAAAAAAGGAAAAAGGCAAAGAAAGAAGGAAAGAAAATTTAAACCTAGTTTTTAAAAACTTGTATTTATCAATTTTCTCTGGCTTTATTACAATGTACACAATTTGCAGAAATCTATTTTATCAGAAGGTGCAGATCACAACTGATGTTATCTTTCTCTTAGGGGGATGCATATGTAGTAAATAGAGCAAATGAGGAATAATTTTTACCTGTTTTTTTTCTTTTTTTTTTTTAATGTTTATTTATTTTGAGGGAGACAGACAGAGAGTGAGTGGGAAAGGGGAAGAGAGAGAGGGAGACACAGATTCTGAAGCAGGCTCCAGGCTCTGAGCTGTCAGCACAGAGCCCAACACAGGGCTCCAACTCATGAACCATGAGATCATGACCTGAGCTGAAGCCAGACACTTAACCGACTGAGCCACCCAGGCACCCCTATCTGGTGGTTTTCCAGTTTTTTAGGTCACCAAACTAGCTATATGACCTCAGGCATTTCACTTTCCCTCTCTGGATATCAGTTTCATTATCTGTGAAATGAGGGAGTCAGACCAGGTGACCTCTGAAGTCTCCTTCTAACATTGTTTGGATCTGTGACAACATGTGGCCAAAGAAAATGCTGAGTGGGGAATATTTCTAAAAATAAATAGGAGATTCTCAATTTGCCTCAAAATCATGGATTACAATCCTATCTGTAAAGAATATTTTTGAAACATAAGACCCCAGCATAGCCTAGTGAATTGCACAAAGAAGGTGACCCACAAATGCGTAGTGAATGAATGGACAAAGGCACCTTCCCTGAGCATCTTTTGAGGAAACAAGGCTAACGCCAGTATGACCAATGGTCAGTGAGAGAGAATAGAAAATTCAAGAGTTAGGAGAAGAAAGAAAGGGCAAAAAGGAGAGTGAGCAAGGGAGAGGGGACAGGAGAGAAAAAATAAACACACATAAATAGTCAATGCTGGTTATTCGCAGAAGTTACGTTCTATAAAGTCTCCTTGAACAGGGAGTTAATGAATGCAAGGCTGTTTCTGAGAGCCTCTGGTCACAATGTTTTCATCAACCAATCAAGACATAATCTTGTTTTGGGACACCTGGGTGGCTCAGCTGGTTGAGCGTCCGACTTCAGCTCAGGTCATGACCTCAAGGTTCATGAGTTCGAGACCCGCATCGGGCTCACTGCTGTCAATGTGGAGCCTGCTTCAGATCCTCTGTGCCCTCCTTTCTCTGCCTCTCCCCTGCTCATGCTCTCACCCTCAAAAATGAATAAACATTAAAAAAAAAGAAATGACTTACAAAAAAAGACATAATCTTGTTTTATGTGTATTTCTAATTAAAGACACCTTCTTTAATATACATTGTTGACTCACTTAACATTGAACTCACAGCCAAGAGCACTATAACTTGTGCCTGCAGGGATCCTACTGAACACATGTATTTTCTCTATAAGGCGCACTGCAGCCATCCTGTGCTTAGACAACACAGCACTGCTACACTCAGGGGCCATGTTAAATAATGAAATGAACAAGTAGCACAAAAATGTGAAAAACATGGTACTAAATAGACCATGAAAAAGACCCTTGTTTACAGCATAAGAGCGAAACAGTAAGGCAGGGTGTTACCTTGATTGACCTCAGGTGAGAACAGGCGTGTACAGTCATTCAAATTTTTTGCTACTCTATTCACCTCCATGAATGACTGCAAACGTGCTCTGGGTATTGGTTTGGGGGTTACAAACACATTTTAGCAAGCGGGCACATAAAGAATTTCTAAAGGATGAAGACTGACAGTATATGTGTGTGTGTGTGTGTGTGTGTGTGTGTGTGTGTGTGTGTGTGTGTGTGTGTGTGGAGAGAGAGAGAGAGAGAGAGAGAGAGAGAGAGAGAGAGAGAGAAGTAAAAAAAGAAATGCATGAAATGAGGAAATGAATGTTTCGCTCGAAAGAGCTTTGGAGTTCACGGTGGGGTCAGGCCCTGCACAGAGTGAGGAGAATAGTGTTACCATGTTGCTGTACCCCTCTCCCCACACCCTTTTTAATCCCAGAGACACAAAGATGCTTCAGGCAGGACTGGCTATATAACTTGCAGAACTCAGAGCAAAATGAAAATGTGGGGCCCCTTGTCCAAAAATAATTCTTTCAGATGAGCTACAGCAGAGCATTAAACTGCACATGTGGCCCTTCTGAATGGAGGAAGGACCCTAAGCACCCAAATAGGTACAGGCAGGAGAAGCAGGTCGTGGCTTCAGGCCCACAGGGAGGCCTGAGTCCGGTGAGGATATGTGGCTGGTTCAAAGAAGGCACTTTACCCCACACTACACTTCTTTGCCCAAAGCCTCAGGTCTTGTCTTACTGTCTCAGGCTGGACCTTACCCCACACACCAGCCCAGGTCAGGCAGTGCAGAAAAGCCCAATTTCTTTTCCTTCAGTGCAGATCCACCTGGCCCCAAGTTACAGCAAACACCATAAGAGCAAGAAGGGTTGACTGGGTGATTTCTATCTAAAATAAAGAGTAGAGGGGCACCTGGGTGGCTGAGTTGGTTAAGGGCCAACTTTGGCTCAGGTCATGATCTCACAGTCCGTGAGTTTGAGCCCAGCGTCAGGCTCTGTGCTGACAGCTCACAGCCTGGAGCCTAGTTCAGATTCTGTGTCTCCCTCGCTCGTGCTCTGTCTCTCTCACTCTCAAAACTAAATAAACATAAATTTTTTTAATAAAGAGTGGAGGGTCCCCAATTTTTTGTTCCTTCCTTATCCAGAAAACCAGAATACAGAAACTGCCTCTGTGTTCACACATTTACACACAGAAATGCGTGTGTTTCTTTGAGGCAAAGACTCTTTCTAAATTGTCTACAATTCAGACTTTAGTAACTTATGCTCCAAGGTGAGGAATGGGGGTAGGAATGACGGTGGGCTTGGGGTTAAAACAAGATGCCATTTCACACCCATCAGACCAGCAAAATTTAAAAATCTGACAACACTAAGGGTTGCAGAAATGGAGACTCACATAAGGTTGGAGGGAGGGTCACGGACTAGAGAATAGTTTGACCGCTTCCAGTCAAGCCAAAGACGTGCATGTCTTACTGGCCAGCGTCCCTCTTTCAGGGAGATACTCCAGAGTAATTCTTGCACGTGCTGGGCACATGACATCCATGCGCATGGATGGTTAGGGTGTTTATAAAAGCAAAGGACTAGAAATGACAGGAATACCTATTAGTGCAGAAGCTGAGGAGAGGACCTGCACCAACATCCCTGTCAGTCAAAACCAATCCATCAAGCAAGCTTCCTCTTTCACACATACCTGCCCAGACCATTTCTTTGCTCTCAGATGTATATCGTGCACATCAGCTCCAGCACCATTAGCTCATGCCTCCTACCTGACTACATTTGTATTCCAGAATCACATGGGGCCTTCATGCTTGCAGACCAGTAATTCTCAGATTTTTTTGTTTCAGGACCCCTTTACTTTTAAAAACTATTGAGGGCTCTGAAGAACTTTTGTTTATGTGGGTTATGTCTGTCAATATTTACAGCATTAGAAAATAAAATTAACATATTTTAATGAAAATTAACTATATTTTCAATGTTTATTTATTTTTGAGAGACAGAGACAGAGCATGAGTGGATGAGGAGGAGAGAGAGAGAGAGACAGAGACAGAGAGAGAGACACACACACAGAATCCAAAGCAGGCTCCAGGCTCTGAGCGGTCAGCACACGATGTGGGGCTTGAACTCATGAACTGTGAGATCATGACCTGAGCTGAAGTCGGATGCTTAACCGACTGAGCCACCCAAGTGTCCCTAACTATATTTCCAAGAACAAAAACACGGTGAGAAGAGCAGCATTGTTTTATACTTTTACAACTCTCTTTACTGTCTGGCTGCATAGGAGACAGCTGATTCACATACCTCCTTCTGCAATCAACCTGCTGTGATGGTTATTTTGGTAGATGCCTATGAAGAAAATCTGTTTTGTAGTGATAACAGTGAATTTCTAGGTCTTGGGGACTCCTAGGGTCCTTGGCTCACAATTTGTAAATCACTGTTTCAAGTCACTCTCCACTCTGCCAAAGTTGTCTTACACACAAACACCATCATGTCATTTCTTGCTTCCTTCAAACTGTCAATGGCTGTCTATGGTCCAAACTCTGCTCATAAACTCTTCCCATTTGGCCATTTCAGTGCCTACCCAAACTCTATTACTGCTCTATCTTATATACTGAGAACCCTGCCCACCACTGGGTGCGCACCTGTCCTGCTTGTTCATGTCTCTGAGCCTCGGCCTTCCTCCTGCCATAAGGACTCCTATGCATCTTTTACAAGTCAATCCAAAGGCCACCACCTCCTCTAGGAAGACTTCTGTGATTTACCCTTCTCTTAGAGTTTCCTCTTTGTGTGCCTTATTATTATTTTTTTTTTTTGAAGAGGAAATAGAGGTAATTCAAGTGCATGAGATTAAATTCCAAAAAGATACACTCTACAGTGATAAGCAGACCTCTCTCCCACCCAGCTATACCTTTCTCTCCCAGGAGAAAACCACTTTGATAGGCTCCTTCTGCCTTCTTCCAGAGCTGCTCTAGACATAAGTAAGCAAATCATGTCTTTTACCCAAATGGTGACATACTATATATACTGCTATATAGTTGCTTCACACCATATTTTGCACAGCCTTCCATGCCATCAAATAAAAATTGGCCTTGTTTTTTCAATAGTTGCCATTTACATTTTTCAAATGTACCATAACTTTTTTTATCTAGTCCCCCATTGACAGGGGATATGTGTGGTTTCTGATCTTTTGTTGCAGCAAATATCCTTCTACATAAACCAGTCAACACACACAAGAGACACTGTAGCATTAATATCTAGAAATGGAACTGCTGGGCCCAAGGGAATGTATATTTGAAATCTGATAAACATGGCCAAACTGTCCTCCAGAAAAACCATTCTAAGTTACCTTCCCACTGGCCACGCATGAAAGGTCCTGTTAACCTCACCAAACAGTGTTATCCAACTTTTTCATCTCTGTCAATGTGGCAGATGAAAAATGATATCATGTTCAAGTTTAAGTTAATATTTCTCTAATAAGATCAAATGTCTAGAGTTGTACTGTCCATATATGATAGCCTCTAGGTATATGTGGCTGTTGAGGCTTAATTTTAATTTATTAAAATTGAATAAAATTTAAAACTCAGCTCCTCAGCTGAACTAGCTACATTTTGAGTGTTCCCTAGCCACCGGTGCCTAATGGCCTCTATAGGAGACAGTGAAGATACCATCACCATAAAAAGCTCTTCTGGACAGTCTGCTCTAGACCTGTACTGTCTAATGACTACCATGAGCCATGTGTGGGTACTGAGCACTTGAAATGTGGCTAGTCTGAACTGAGATATGTTCTAAGTAGATAATACACACTGAATTTCGAAGACTACATATGAAAAAGAGAATGTAAAATATCTTCTTAATTTTCATGTGGATAACATGTTGAAATGCTAATATTTGGATATACTGGGCTAAATAAATTGTTACAACGAATTTCACCTGTTTATTTTTCTCTCTTTCCATGTGACTACTAGGAAATTTTATATTATGCATGTGACTCAAATTCTATTTCCATGGGACAACAATGCTCCAGAGAGCACAGTGCTCTGTTGAGACTTGGATTTTAGCATTTTTCTTTGTAACACAGAAATAAGCGTGTCACTACTGCTATAAAAAGAAAAACAGCTCGGGGAGCCTGGGTGGCTCAGTTGGTTAAGCGTACAACTCTTGATTTCAGCTCAGGTCATGATTTTGGCTCAGGTCATGATCCCGCCATTGTGAGATCAAGCCCCACATTGGGCTCCACACTGGGTGTGCAGCCTGCTTAAGATTCTCTTTCTCCCTCTGTCCCTCACCCACTCATGCTCTCTCTCAAAAAGAAAGAAAGAAAGAAAGAAAGAAAGAAAGAAAGAAAGAAAGAAAGAAAGAAAGAAAGAAAGAAAGAAAGAAAAAAACTCATCAGAATCTCTTCTTCTTCCTCGCCCTTCCCCACCCCATGCAGAAAGGGTGGGAACAAAAAAAGAAAGGGTGTGATGGTCCCGATGACGAACCATCAGCCCTGGAACAAACCAGTGCACTTCCCACCTGGGCGGCCACAGACAGGAACCAGTGGCATCGCTGACCCTGAGCAGGGACTGATTTCCTGGTGGCTGTTAAAACAATGCACCAGAGAACAAAGTGCCTTAGAGACTAAGAATAGAAGAATGGCTCCAAATAAGATTTGCAGGACTCTGCAGGAACAACCCTGTACCCACCCTAACCCGCCTTCCACCCTTGATTTGGCCTGGCCCCTTGGCTTGATGAATGTCCCTGTCTCAGCCCCAACCCTCCTGCATTCTCAGCAGTCTGTGCACATAGTTCTGGGTGATGACTGAGGGATGGAGTGGAAACGGGAGCCCAGGGAAAGCAGAGACAAGGGCTCTGCCCTAAAGAGCTCAAACCGTAATGGTTCTACAGTGGAGACATGGCATATGTATTTTTGTCATCTGTGTCTTTGACTTTGGATGTGAAAGTCAAGAAAACTCAAGTTTTGCAACATGATCCATAAATCTGATAGATCAGAATGACACTGTTTTCTGACCAGGTACTGAGGGAATAAGACTTAACTGTATCTGAGCATAAGTTACCTGCTTGGAAGAAAACATTATTATTATTATTATTATTATTATTATTATTATTATTAGCTATGTGCCTTTGAGCAAGTGAACTAAGCTTTCTGGGTCTTAGTATTATCTATAAAATAAAAGGGTTACCAAAGAAAATGAAAACACTAACTCAAAAAGATAGATGTTCATGTCTCTGAACATGTTTATAGCAGCATTACTTACAATAGCCAAGATATGGGAGAAACCAAAGTGTCCATCGACAGATGAAGGGATAAAGAAGATGTAACACACACACACACACAGAGGAATATTACTCAGTCATAAAAAAAGAATGAAATCTTGCCATTTGCAACAACATGGATGGAGCTAGAGAGTATAATGCTAAGTGAAACAAACCAGACAAAGAAAGACAAATACCGTATCATTTCACTTACATGTGGAATCTGAAAAACAAAAACCAACAGACTCTTAAATAGAAAGAACCAACTGATGGTTGCCAGAGGGGAGGTCATTGGGGGGGATAAGCAAAAGAGGTGAAGGGGATTAAGAGGTACAAACTTCCAGCTATAAAATAAGTCACAGAGATGAAAAGCATAGCATAGGGAACATAGCTGATAATATTGTAACAATGTTGTACGGTGACAGATGGGAATGATGATTATCATGCTGAACACTGAGTAACACATAGAATCGTCAAATCATTACCTTGCACGTCAACTACACTTCAGTGATAATTTTTTTTAATAAAAATAAATAAATAAAATAAAAGGGCTAGATTATATGAGCTTTCCTATCTCATCCAGTCCAAAAGATTTGTGATCTTATGCATATGCAAACAAGATATCACAACACCTTCATCCTTACTGTCTCAGTCACTTCAAAAACACCTTTGTGGGGGGGCCTGGGTGGCTCAGTTAGTTGAGCGTCTGGCTTTTGATTTCAGCTCAGGTCATGATCTCACGGTTTGTATGATCGAACTCCATGTGGGCTCTATGCTGACAGCATGGAGCCTGCTTGGGATTCTCTCTCACCCTCTCTCTCTCTTTGCTCCTCCCCCCACTTCAAAATAAATAAATAAACTTTAAAAAAAACCCACTCATTGGGCCAGCCATTAAAATGAGCCAAACCCTATGCCTGACACTGGCATACAACTATGGAAAAACCTCTCTTCCAATAGATGAAGTCCTTAAGAAGGGAAGGAAAGAGGAGGGGAGGGAATAAGAATGAATACTCACAGCAGAGTTCTTTACTCAGGGCCACCTGCCTGCACAGAAATTTTCACATCTCTGTGCAATTTTCTGAAGAAAATATTAAAAAATGGATATGACCTCCAAGAAGCAGAGGGCTAGTGATTGATAGAAACTATGATAAGCAGGTACCATGCTAAACTCTTAGTACATGATGGGTGATCGAAGCGTTAGCACCCAAGGCAGTGCACGAAGTGTATGGGAAGGAACACATGAGGGATGCAATCTGGACCTTCCTTGGTGCAAAGCCTACCTCTTTCTCCATATCAGAGATGATCTCTTTGTGCATAAACTCTCTCCACTACTGTGCCTTCACATCCCTCACATCAAAAGATGATAAGCATTTAACAGGCCAAAATAGTATGCCACTTGTTTGACCTGGGATGACTGTACCAGCCCAACCAGGAATTGGAGGATAGAAGGAGATAACCTTGTATGAAATATTCATCAGTAGTCAGCACTCCAGAGGTACCAGCAGATACTCATTCATTAGGTATTTATTTAGGACCTACCCCATGCCAGGCCTTGGATTAGATGTCCTCATCACCTTTGTCATTTATCATGACTGTACTTATCTTCCCCCAACATGGCAGAATGCTGCACATAAATGCAGGTTGAATGACTAAATAATGATGATCCCTGTAGTGGATTAATTTATTCTTCAGCAAACTTTTATACTCTCTCCTGACCTCCATGGGTTGCTACTGTGACTTGTTCTGGCCAATGGAATAAGGGTGGAAGGGACAGAGTACCAATTCTGAGCCTAGTTTTTCAGGGACATCAAATATTTCTGTTTGCTCCTCTGGGAGCTTCTGACTTCCACCGGGGAAGAATATATGTGTGGATACTTAATGGACCCGTGTGAGGCAGACCGCCCCCATCAACCTGCACGCCTATAAGCATAAGAGCGAATGCTTGCTATTGTTTGCCACTGAGTTGGGGGTAGTTGTTAATTAGCAAAAACTGACTGAAGATGGTCTCCTTGACCCACATCCAGAGATTTCAGGCAGAGAGTGTTCTTGGCTTCTCTTCTCGTTAAGGAGGTATTTCAGCAATTGGATTATTTCATGGCTCTCTCTACCCCATTTTCTCTGGGCTGGTAGTGTCCCATTCAAAAAAAGACAGTAGGCACTACAAAGACCCATAGTGTGGGTATCTTGGCACCTGGCACAGAGACAGGCCCAAAGGAGGTTCTCAGGCACTGCCTGGTGAATGAAAAGGTGGGCAGACTATTCATTCTTGTGGGATGAGCACTGTGAACACCAGTAGCAGGCAGCAACCTGGGCCTCGGATGCTCAGAGACACCAAAGTGCAGGAAGTGGACCTGGGGCAGACACCATATCACTTCAGACCACATGCAGTAGACCTAGATGTGTTTACTATCATGTGTTTTAAGAAACACATTAGAGCACTGAGTGACTGCAGGACTATTCCTCTTTAGAATGAGCCGAAGTTAAAAAATAACAAATAACAACTGGACAATTTAAAGAGAAACAGTAAGTGAAAAATAATAGTACAAGTAGAATATGGAAATGAGAAAAATTTGACTGAAGTCTAGGAAACACTGACCCAGCTCAAGTCTCATTTTTCTACAGATCACAACTACGATCATAGCTAGCATTTTTGAGCACTGACAAGATGTACTGTTTTAAGGGTTTCACAGGTATTATTTTATAAACTCCTCATACTAACTGAGGCAGATACTGCCATGTATCCATTTTGCAGGTGAGGTGATTGAGGCTCAGAGAGGTAAAGAACTTGCCCAAGGTCAAGCGGCAGTGAGGGTTTGAACACAGATGGTTAATCTCCAGGATCCAGGTTCTTAAAGGAGATGTCTCCATTGGAGAACTTGGTACCCAGTGAGGTTCTTCATTACCCAAGGTTAACTGCAAAACCTAGACCTTGAACCCCAAACTCCCGACTCCCACCCAGCTCCTAATACTGCTCCATGAGAAGCAAGCGCTAATGACAAGAACACCTGGGGTTTCTGGCCGGGGCTGGGTGGGGTCTGCAAGAAACAAGGGAGACAGGTGGTAAACACCACAAGGAAGACTTGGAAGGGAAGGGCTGAAGACATAAACAAGGTTGCCAAACAGAGGCAGATGCTCAACAGATGCAGAGGAGCTAGAATATGGACAGAATTATTCAGAAAAAGAGGGCCGACAGAGCAAGGCTCGGCCCACAGGGGCTGCTTCCAGAGCTCTTCCCAAGAGACCCACCCACCCTGGTCAGCATCAGGAACTGGTTTCCCTAAGTGACATCCACATAGTCTATATTTAGGTCCTAAAGTCACCCATTGTTTCTGTCTTGGTGGACACTCGGGGTCACCACCCTGACCTTGCCCTCTCCGAGTCATACCTCTGAGTGTTCTATCAAGAGAGGCCTTTTTAGGATCTGGTTTGAATCAGCTTCCCCTTTCATGACTCCCCTTGGTGTTCTGCGCAAGCTGTAAAAACATGGCTGGAATCAGGGTTTTAAAATGAAGCACTGACTAGGGGTGCTTGGGTGGCTCAGTTGGTTAAGCATCCGACTCTGGATTTCGGCTCAGGTCACAATCTCATGGTTTGTGAGTTCAAGCCCCTTGGGATTCTCTGTCTCTGTCTCTGTCTCTCTTTCTCTCTCTGCCCATCCCCTGACTGTGCTCTCTCTCTCTCTCGGAATAAATAAACTTAAAAAACATGAAGTATTGACCTTCTGTGGAGTATGCTTCCTTTCCCCCACAAAATCAAACCAGGGTCATGTTCATCTCTGTAGGTAAGATGTTTCACAGCCCTGGTGTCGCTAAGCCTTTACACACTCAGGCTTCATGTCCCTAGTGGCCACCAACATTCTACGGTCAATAAGACCTGGGACATGGATCACATTTGCTGAGTGCTGGCTCTGTGCTAGGCACTGTCATGAGTCATTTCACTTATTCCTCATGACAATCCTATAAAGTAGGCACTATTTATTATCCCCATCTTACAGAACATAAAACAGATTCACATTTGGTAACATGCCTAGGATCACATGGCTAGTAAGAGGCAAAGTTGGGATGCAAACCTACATCTGTGTGGTCCCAGAACCCATGTCCTTAATCATTACACTCTACCATTTCCCCTCCATTGCAGAACTACTTTGGCCAAATCTCAGAAGATGGATTTATGAGATTTCTCCTCCATAATCTCCGTAATTGGATTATGGATTACGAGGTTTCTCCCGTCCCTTTCTCTACACCACATCCTCTTACCAATTGACCCTCCCACACCCAGCCCCAATTCCTCCAGACTCTTTCTCTGGGGACTGTCAGAACCAAGAAATAAAAATTTATTCAGTAATAGTTTCAAGAGCAAAATAAAGGTCAACAGTCACCCAGCCAGTTACATTTTAAATTCCTGTTGACGTCCTTGGGAAATGTATGTTCAAATGTACTCATTTAACTTCCAAATAGGAGAGATATGAGGATTCTTTTTTACTTTTTGTGGAAGATATTTGCATACCTTAGATTCATGTCAGAACTAAAATGAGTTTAGAGAAATTTCCATTTGACAGGTAGGGAAGCTGAGTCCAGAGAAGGTAGTGATTTGTCTAGTTGTCTCTTAGGTAGCCGCTAATTGGATCGTAGCAAACATCCACTAAAAGGGGCTGATTTGCCAAAGGATAAGAAAGCAAAGTGTTACTGAGATGCTGCAGGTGGATGTGGAAAGGGCCCCATAATGGAAATCCTCATGTAGCACCTACTGGCTATGAATGTCATTTTTGGATCCATTCTGCCTAAGCTTGAAGCCTGACCCACTGCTCACCAGCTAGGTGACCTTGAGAAAATTATTTGTCCTCTCTATATATCAGTTTTACCATGCTGAAAATAATAATAGCTGACTGTATAGTGTTGTAGGAATTTTGTGAACATGGGTAAGTGCTTACTAACGTGAAAAGTATCTAATAAATGCCAGCTAATATTGTATTATTTTTATTTATGTTGCATTAACTATCACTAAACTGTCCTAAGTCATTTTAAATGCTCTCAATTTCTGTATCTCAAAGACTCAAAAATGATTCTCTATCAGGTTAGCCAACAGCTGGATGAGTCAGATGGGAAAAGAGAAGAATGACAAAACCACCCAAATCACAAGAAAAGATTAAAAATGTATGCCTAGAATAATCATATATGAAAGTTGGAATTAGCACTACAAAAATCAGTCTCAGGATTCCGGTGAGAGAAACAGAAAAAGCAACAGACATTTTCTTTGGAAAACAGGGGTAGCTTATCCAAAGCTAAACACCTACCCACAAACAAAGAACAGGGACAGAGGGAGTAACCCATCAGGCCTCCTAACCTACTCTTTAGTCTATAAAATGTAACATTTCCAGACGTTCCTTTAGATATAACCAAACCAGGCACCAACACTCTTTAATGAGAACACCAGTGAGTCTGAATCTCCCCTGATAATATCTGACTTCATCTTCTCAATGATGAACACATTGAAAATACCGAGACTCACTTTAAGGAAACCTACAAAAAAGTTGTTCCAAACAGAATGAACTTCCAAAATTGACTTCAGCCATCTTTCAACCCAAAGGAGAAGAGAAGATCTTGGAAATACACTTTTAAAAACTCCCCAAACAAAAACACCACAGGCCAAATGCATCCTTTCCCCCCCCTTTTCCCCTCTTAACTGAAAACACATCTCTTATAAAAATTAAAATACTAGCATCCTGGAACAAAGAGCGAAAGTCACCCCACACCCTACACACACACTCTCCTCCAATCACAGATGCTAAAGGAAGCCCTAACAGCCAGGCACTCACTTAACTCACTATCTCCACCAAGCAACCATTTGTGGTCTTAAACACAACCACACAGCTCTTTCCTGATTCACACTAAAGTGACACAGAAGTCCCTCTCCATCATCCCAGGTGCTTTGAACAGCAGCTCCTTGCTCATTTTCTTGGGAGGTAAAAGGCATTTTCGCCCTCCCACACCTCAGTTCCTGGCACCACCCAGCCAGGCAGGCACGGGTGGGAGTCGGGAGCTGGTCCACCCCTGGCTGGCTCTGCCGCAGGGAGCTTACCTGAGCCCGGACAAAGAAGCAGCACCACACCATGGGGCGCTCCGACCTCATCCACGCAGAGTCCCCCGCCCCTAACTGCAACGGAGCCCAGCAGACGGGATTCTCTGAGCTGAGCAGAGCATGGTTTCCCTGAAGGAACTCCTCCCCGCCACTTGGGCTGCATGACAGGAAGTGACAGGGGGCCATCAGTTAAAAGTGTCAGAAGCTGAGACCACATCAGCCAAAGCTCCCCACCTCCAGCGGTTTCCTCGCCTGCTGCTGCTTTTTCAGAGCACTCTGCCTTCAGGCATTCAGAGGCACACCAGAAATTCAGCGTCTGGCTGGCAATCCCCAGAAACAATGCTCACTGGGCCCCCACCTAAAGCCATGCTGGGCACTCCCGGCAGCTCTAAAGAAAGAGTTCGCTGCTAGAATCTTGGGCCTTGAGTCTGGAGCTTTGCAGACCGAAACCCAAACATCAGTCTGAGATGGAGAGAGAAGGGACGCTGGGAGAACTCTGTCTTCAGAGCGGAATCAATAGTCCACTTGAACTTAACCCAAGAGGTAGCAGCCCAGCCCAGGACACAGAGCCCTCACTGAATCCCAATTTCATAGCAACTAATAAATGAGAGTGGTGATAAATACCACACCCATCCGTTTCTTTTTTCTTTCTTTTTTTTTTCCTGAGACAAATCTTCTCTTCAGAGTCCCCTTCAAAATAGCTGCCTCTGGAAACCTCCCTTTCCACTTTTGATGTGGATCACAAAAGGCCTTACTGCTTTTCTCAGAGTTATTATGGGAATAACTCATGGCTGAAAGTTCTCATTTTATGAAACGGGGTCTTTTCACAAGGATGAACACCTTGCCCGGGTCACCTGCTTTTTACAAAACCCAGACTCCTTGGGTGACACAGATTGTCTCACAGCGACCTGCAGTTTCAGGTGAAAACCCCTCTCCACAAACAATTCAACACCCTCACCCTCCTTACGTGGTACCAGTGGGTCTCAGATCCAAGGAGACATAATTCTGGTGCAGCTTTCCATGATTTGTTTTCAGTTTTCAGTTTTCTAGTGGAGTACTATTTGATCTGCAACTCTTAACTGCAAAGATTCAGGCAAAGGTTTCCCCGAGGCTGTCTTACAAATGCACAGACTTTTAAGAGCCTGCACTTGTCTCAGCCCTGAGCAAAGTGGGGGACCCAGCAAAGAGAGAACGAGCTTCAATCCAAGACTCAACTCTAGAGCGGACAAGAAAGCAGGCTCTCTCCATCCTCACGCTGCAGTGACCTGGTGCCTCACAGAGGGCCTCTGAAGAGTGCATTTGGCCCTGCAGACGTTACAGAAGAAGGCACTGGGCTCTGGAAGCACAAAGATGAACCACTGATGATCAGAGAGCGAATTAAAGGCTGCCAGGGTTTGCAAGAAAAAATACTGAGGGGGCCAAGAAATAGCTGAGCTGAGCAAATGTATTTTTTATGGGGACAAAGTCTGGGAAGGTGTCTCAGAGCAGGAGACACACGGGCAGAAATCTGAGGGGCTTTCTAGGTAGAAGAACTGGCAAGGGCAACAGCAGGAAAGTGCAGATCCACGGGGTGCTTTGCAAGAAAAGCAAATGCTTTGAAAGCACTGCTCTGACAGACTTGGGTCTTGCTTCAAGGAGCCTGAAGGTGTCCTATCTGTTTGGAGAAAGAAGGAAGTGAAATCACCGTGAAAAAGCTCAGCCCTTTCAGGCAACCACCTGGGTCACCTCAAAGCCCACATGTGGTGAGCCCACATGTGGCACTCAGGAAATACTTGGCGATGCATGTCAAAAAAACCCCCCAAAAACAGCAGTGCCCACAAAAGGTGGGCTTCAGCTCAGTCTTGGGATCCCCTATTTACAAAAGTCTGACTCTCCACAAAGCAAGCCTGGGGTAGGTGGTGGCTAGTCGGGGAGGGAGGGAAGGTGTTCCTAAAATGGCCTCTTACCCTAGCCTCCTGCATAGAAAGGGGTCTGAATTCTTACAGGCCTGTAAACAAGCTGAGATTAGCCAGCTCTGGAAACAGCTCAGCTAATGAAGAATGTCAATCTCCTGAGGACCCATGGAGATTCCCAGAAGCCCAGCCACTACTCTGCTGGAGGATTTTCAAACAAGCCACTTAATTGAGCCCCAGAAACCAGGGCCAGGATCACCCCAATGAGGATCCAAAGGAAATGTGAAACGACCACGGCACACTAGACTTTATTTCTTTTCTAGGGGAGGAGGGCACATTCACATCAACGGATCTGAGAATGATGAAGCCTGACTTCTGGCTGCTAACTATGAATAAGAAAGAAGAACCGAAACCCGTGGGCTGCAGCACTTCGTGGAAGAGGTGGAACTTGAGTGGGTCCCAGGGCAGGTAGCAGTGAAGGAGGCAGGAAGGGCAGGAGAGCCAGCAGGTGCCCTGGCAGAGGAAAAGGAAGGAAAGAACAGGGCACAGCCATTTCCTCTCACAGCCCTGCTTTGACTAGAAGCAAGAAATTGGTCCACGCAGAGGGCACCTTGGAGGAAACTTTCAATAATAAGATGCTCCTGCTGTTCAGAGCTCAAGTTCATTTTTAGCTTTATAATGGCAGCTTATAAAGGAACAGTAAATTGGGTTTTCTCTCCATGGCACCTATGATACTACCAAGCATTCAAACATGTTTTTCTACTGATTTTTAAATTTTAATTTTTTTTAAGTTTATCTATTTATTTTGAGAGAGAGAGCACAAGCAGGGGAGGGGCAGAGAGAGGGAGAGACAGAATCCCAAGCAGGCTCCACGCACTGTCAGCACGGAGCCTGACACGGGATTCAATCCCATGAACCGTGAGATCATGACCTGAGCCAAATTCAGTAGTTGGACGCTCCATTGACTGAGCTACCCAGGCACCCCTAATTTTTAAATTTTAAAAGTAACATGGCATCATTATAATACATTCAAACCATACATAAATATATAGCGTAAAAAAGTGAGTCTTCCCAAAGGACCTGATTTTTTCGTCCACCCCAATCCCACTTGCCAGAGGCAACCATGTCAAAGCCAGCTGTCAATAAAGGGGGATATAAACCCAAAAGCCTTCAGTGCCAAGGGTCAGGTACCTGAAAGGAAAGCCGGGGTGGGCCCTAGGGCACCACTGAGTGTATTGGCCCTCAGTCAGCTCCAGCTTACTGGGGGCCAGACATTCCAACTTTTCAAGAGAAGCTGGAAACTCCAGGTTAATACAAAATCTCACAATTTTTAAAATGCTGGCAACAAATTCTTTATTTTAAAAAGTGACAGAAGACCATGGGGGAGGGGATGGAAAAAAAAATGGTTAGAGAGGGAGGGAGCCAAAACATCAGAGACTCTTAAAAACTGAGAACAAACTGAGGGTTTATGGGGGGTGGGAGGGAGGAGTGGGTGGGTGATGGGTATTGAGGAGGGCACCTGTTGGGATGAGCACTGGGTGTTGTATAGAAAACAATTTGACAATAAATTTCATATAAATAAATAAATAAATAAATAAATAAATAAATAAAATAAAAAGTGCTATACAGGCCACGCAAAACACAGGTGCTGACTGGATTTGACCCAAGTGCCACCAATTTGGCAGTTCTTCCAGACATTTCCTTCTGTCTAAACACACACAAGTTGCTGTGTACACACTTTATTTTTTGTTTGTATTTTTCAAAAATGGAATGGTAACATTATCCTGCCATTTGCTTTTTTCACTTAACATCCAGAGCATCCTTCCACCTCATACACATTTTAGACCCATACTGCAGAGCACGCTGTGGTATGGAAGTACCTGAATTCATTAGCCCCTGGCCTGTGAACATTCTGCAAACATGAAAGATGCACTTGAAATGTCGCCTCTCAGTTACTTAGTCTTAGCTCCGTCAACACTGAGAACATAATTCATGATGAAAGTGCACCTGTGTGCAGATATTAAAACATCCTGAAGCCACAATTACTAAAACTATAAACGGTGACTGCAGATTTTTTATGTTTTCATAGGGGAACTTGCTCTGCCGTTTTTCACTTGACCTTCACAAGTGTCCTGAGAGAGGACTCACTGTTATCTCTACTGTACAGATTTTTAAAAACTGAGACTCAAACAGGTGGCAGGAGCCTGCCCAAGAGAGCCTAGAGGTGGCAGGGTCAGGAGTGGAGCCTGGGTGGGCTGACTTCCAAGCTCCTGTTATATGCATACAGCCTCTGGAGCAGACAGCCAGAAACCTGCCACAGGATATTCTGGAATTTGACATATAATAAATGTTGGACTGCAAACCACTGGAGGAGAAAAGGATCGCTAACAAATGGGATAATTCATTTCTTGGAAAGAAAGCCTCCTTTTAAAGCTCTACTTCACACTATCCAAAATAAATTCTACATAGATCAGATCAGAGTGAAATGCTAAAAAGAAAAAAAAAAACCTATGAAATTCTGGGGGCGTAGGTTCTCAGGGTATAATGTTTTTCTTTAAGTGTGTGGAGCTGAATCATTATATATTTATAATGGGGAAATACCCATTAGGGACCTATAATGCAAAAACTGGCCCCTGTTCTCCAACATCTGGTTAAATAACCATACTGCTGGCACCTTCGTATTGGACGTTAAAGAAACTAGTGCCAGAATGCAGACCTACCTAAGACACTACCACATGCTTCTTCATGATGCTGGAATTCAAAGTGATATGTTTCCCTGGGCTGTCATTCTATATAGCTCACAGCATTTTCTGTTGAGAAGTTTCAAGCAGTTTTCTCACCAAAAATGTTACAAGAAACATATTCATCAGGGTTGTGATCAGTTCATTTATACAAAATAAAATGGTGAACGTTCAGTAGAACTGACTTCATTAAAAGCTGGTGACTAATGGGGGTTTTCTCCATTTGAATTTTACTCTGGTTCTTCAATCCCTTTCTTATTTTGTACCCAAGAAGCCACAGGTTTCACAAAAGCTTGGTCTTGGCTAGGAATTTCAGGGTCTTTGACCATATTCCATTTGAAGCCTGACATTTTAAAATGATTCCACAAACTGAATGGAGAAATCGGTAGTGACCCAATCTCACAAAAATGGGATAGTAGCAGGAATCAGATTAAAATGGTGTATTGCACATTGATTTAACCAAGTCTCCAGTATCCTAAAATCATTATTTCACAGATCTTAGGCTTTGGAAGCTGTTATCGAATTCAAGTAAGACTAAGAAAAAGCAAAAATTTGTGTCATGATGGGCAGGGGAGGTAGGGTGATACTGGTTGGTGTTACTAGGTTGAGATGAAGGCAAAATGCATAGCAAGTCAGTGAGAAATAAACAGAACTTTCAAGTATTTAGAGCCTGGAAGTTACTTGTGGTCATGCACTCTTACTGAATGCCTTCATATTTACTCCTCAGTGTTGGCAATGTGGTTAATCCAAGCAAAACCTGAACAACTACTCTGGCCTCTTCACCATGAATCACTGACAAATGGGGGGTCCAGATCCCATTCTAAGCCAAAGCTGGCTGGATACAAGATGGTTTAACTCAAGAGACTTCTGACCATTTAAAAATGTTGATGCTGTTCTAGAGCCCTGCTTAATATCCCAGCTCAACAAGATTACAAAATGATGAGAAGAATGTGGGAGCAAACCTGGCTGCCCAAGGTCAAGAATGAATAAATAGAAAAGTCTTCATCTACGGTTTCAACACAAGCACTAAAAATAAATGAGGCTTGAACATGGAAGCCTCAACAGACTGCTAATCATGGCTAATCTTGGATGCTTATCTTGCTGGTTTGTTACGAGCAATAGCTGGAGCACTGTATTTTTTCTCTCAAAACAAATCTGAACTTTTATAATCAAATTCCTCACATTATTTTGGCAACCGGCACATCGACAGCTATTTTAAAAAAGCAAATGAGAAATACAGAGAGCTGCCTTCTGATGTGTGCTGTGAAGCGGCCACAGGTCTGGTCTCTAGGGCCCCACCTCCTTTATGAACACAAGCAAGGATAGCCTGAAGAACTTGCACATGCCACAGATGGGGCACTAGCAAATAAGCCCATTCAATTCATTGCTCAGAAACACGAACACCCTGAGTACAGCTTTTTCAAAGGACTGTCAACACCTCTTTGTTATACTGTCAGTTAAAAGTGAAACTCCAGTGGGTTGCTGACCTCTGCCCGATTCTTAGAAAAAAGAAAGGCTTAAAAACTGATTAGCTGATAGCTATCAGCCAAAGAGCTTCCTTACTTGGAAATGAGAGTTACTATTTGGCGTTATACTGTCAAGATTGATTAGAAGTGGAAAATCTGAATATGAGCAGTGGTATTCCTAACACCTGAATACTCAGGAGGATTTTAAAAAGGAATGTGCTCGTATCGAAAAACAAGTCTTGACAAACTTAATTTCTGAATTAAAAATATATAACAAAAGTAGAAATAACTTTTATAAAACAGTTTTTCATCATTATTTTCACTCCAGATTTCTCTGTAAGGATAATCTCTGGGAACAGCTTAGCTGGCTGCAACAATGAACAGCAAATTGGTGCAGAAGCTCTGTGATCTCTGGCTCTACCATTGACTAGTTGAATGACCCGGTAACTCCCTTCTTAGCTTCCTTGACCCTTAGTTTCCTCATCTGTGAAACAGGAATAATGATTCCATTATCCCTTGAGGGGTTGTAGAGAGGTCTGTAGGAATCTAACTGATACATGTGTTTAAAAGCAGAACAAAAGATGATGAGACCACTGGGGATCATTATACTATTCTTTCCATTTTTGCATGAGTTTAAATTTTTCATAATAAAATAGTTTTTCAAAGACCAAAGAAAAGGGGTGGGGGAGGGGCACCTGGATGGCTCAGTCAGTTAAGCATCCTACTTCAGCTCAGGTCATAATCTCGCAGTTTGTGGGTTCAAGCTCCGCACTGGGCTCTGTGCTGACAGCTCAGAGCCTGGAGCCTGCTTCAGATTCTGTGTCTCCCTTTCTCAACTGGTCCCCTGCTCATACTCCGTCTCCCTCTCTTTCTTTCAAAAATAAATAAACTTAAAAAAAATTTTTTTAAAGGCCAAAAAGAGCACAGTCGTAATTTCTGTACTTATTTTTTTTCAAGCAGACAAGGAGGTTTTTTGGTGTAATTATGGACATTGGTTCAAATTTTCCTCCTAGCAAGTTGAAAAGTTGGTACCAAATCTGAAATAATTTTATTTTTATCCTGATTTGAATGACAGCTGTCACAACTGGACACCTAAGAAGAAAAAGGCAATGGAAGTTTGCAATTTCCTGTTTCCCTTCTTCATTCCAATAGAAAAAAACAAAAATATGAAGGTGGTGAAAACTTAAGTCCTATTTACTTTTTCAATGTTATAATGCGGACTTCCTTGAAATCCCCGTGTCTCTCTCAAAACTTCAAGACTAATACAAAAACACCTCCCAAGAAAATATCAAGAGATTGAAAAAGTGTCTTCCCCTGTGATTCAGAGCATTCATTCTGCCTACAGCACAGTGAAAGTGGTTTTTTGTTTTATTTTGGTTGGTGTGTATCCATGTGTGCTTGAAGAGTAAATACTGCCATTTTTTTCCTTAAATCAGAATCAGAAAGGCATCACCCAAACCAGCAAACCAAGAGGGGAGTACTCAGAAAAGGCTTCCAGCTGTCACCCAAGGGAAGTTCAGTGCCTTCTCCCTGGTTAGTGCTCTGTCCTGGAAACTGTCCCTTTAAGTCAGACTTCCTGGTAAGGCTCAGAGATTTCCGCATGCAGCTTCCTGGAGACGGTGTAAGATAAACAATAAACTTTGCAGCAAAATCTTGGACAATAAGCCCCACGTGGCCATAACAAGAAGCAATTATAAGCTCTGACAATGGCTAGGACATTTCCAACAGGAATGCAAATCTGTGATAAACATGGGGGAAACATGTTACCCCACACACCTGCACAAATTAAACTAATTAAAAAAAAATAGTTCCTAGCCTCTCAACGGATTGAGAAATAGTTGCTTCCAAATTTGGCACTATTTTTCTTAAATCATTGTCTAAGAGAAAGGCAGTCTGGACTTTCTTAAAGTGCTACCACCTATTGATGAAAGCTGCTGAGGCCAAGGGACTCTCCATGAGTCACTTAGTCCATATGTCTCTGTGAGGGACATTTATCCCTCTGGACACTCTGCAGTTCAACGGTCTTCCTAGGTTTGGGAAAGCCCCAACCCACGAACGAGAGCTCTTGTTCTACCAAAAGAGATAAGGATGCCACACACTTTCTTTCCCAGCCTCCCTTGCAGCTAGGGAATGAGAGCAGGAGCTAAGCTCAGCCAATCAGATACCCGGACCCCAGACTTGGCATCAAAAGCTGTGCGAACAGCAGGGACACTGCAAACTCTATTCCTGTGGGGGTGGCAGCAGCTCACAGTGGCAGCAGTGAGTGCTGACTGAACAGCCACATTAGTTGGCACAACCCATGCTATCTACATCCACCCAGCAGTGGCAGCAATGGTGTGCTTGTAGGAAATGTTTGGTGGTGTAATTGGAGGTTGTTCCTGGTTTCCTAATACTTCCCCAATTTTCTGAGTGTCTTATATCCTGTAATAAATAATAAATTCCTTTTCTGCTTAAATCAATCAGAACTGGGTTTTGGGGCACCTGGGTGGCTTGGTCAGTGGAGCATCCTACTTTAGCTTAGGTCATGATCTCATAGCTAGTGAGTTCGAGCCCCACATTGGGCTCACTGCTGTCAGCACAGAGCCTGCTTTGGATCCTCTGTCCCCCTCTCCCTATGTCCCTCCCCTGCTGGTGCAATCTCTCAAAACAAAAACAAAGATAAACCTGGGTTTTATTGCTAGGGGTTAGTTCATATACACAGAAAACAAGATAGGTTAAAGCTGAAGTCATCCAAAATCTGATCCCACAGAATGATTCTGAGCATAAGCATTGAATCACTTCTTTCACATTTCAAATTCAATCCAAACACTGTCCCTTGGCCCAAAAGACCCTACATCAATTGGCCTCTGTCTCCTCCCTAGACCTTACCTCATTGTATTTTCCCTCCTTCTCCCAAGCTCTGGTCACACTTTCTGTTCCTCATCAAGGTATTTCCTGCCCCAGGGCCTTTGTACGTGTTCTCCAGAAAACTCTTTCCTCCAAATCTTCACAATGCAGCAGGATTCTTCTCATAGTTTGGTCCCAGCTTACAGGAAACCTTCCCTCCCAAGCTGCCTAATGGATCCCACTCCCCCGTCCCACCATCTTATCCTCTAAATGACACCCTGTTGATTCTCTTTCCAGCATATATCCTGTGATTGATTAATGTATTTAATTATTAATAACATTAACAACCACCACTGATTGGAAGCCTGCTATGCACCAGACATTAAACATTTCATTTTATGACCACTCTATGAGATAGGTACTTTTATTATCCTTAGCTTATATAGATGAGGAAGCAGGTTCAGAGGGGTTAAGGAAGTTGTCCAAGCTCAGCAGTGGTGGGATAGGGATTTGAATCTAGGTCTGTAACATGGCTCATTACCACAGCGTTCATTCAAGCAGTTGTCTGATAGCGACTAAACGAACATCAACCACAGTGTAGACTCTGCAGCAACAGGACAGACTCCGTTCTCATGGAGGCTACAGCCTGATGTTCCAGCTCTATCACCGGTTCTTCTATTATCCACAGACCCTGCTTAGGGAAGAAACGCAGCCAGGCGTGTGTAAAGAGGGCACAGGGGTCCTTCGTGCAACACAAAAGTGCCCAGCTCTGTACTCAAAGCGTTGGGCATACAAAAATAGCACAGGAGAACTCATGGGCCAGAAGGAATGCAGAACTGCAAACAATGCTTTGCTGCTCAATCTGTTGTGTTCCATGGCTTGGAATAGCAGGAACACTGAGGAAGCAGCCAGGGACAATTCTCAGGTTCCCCCCAGCAAAAGAGCTATTGGAGCAGTTCATTAGGGATGTGTAGGAGGTGCCAGGCTGAGGAGAGGGTAGCCAGAGCAAAGGAGAGAGGTGGGGAGATGTTTAAAGAGCTGTGGCAGGGATGGGGTATGAAGGCTGGGAGATGAGAAGGTTGGAGCCAAGGTAGAAATTCCAACTGTATCCTGTGGAAAATGGCGAACAAGAACAAGATTTTCAGCAAGAACAGACACACGACCAGATATGAATTCTATTTGTTAAGAACAGGGGCCATGACTATATGATACGGGTGATATGTCTTTGCCCCTTATTTCCCATTTTAAAGTACACATATATATCAGCTCAAAGCCAGGAATTTAACAACAACAACAAAATTCCATTTCTATGATTCCTAACTCCCTCTCCTTGCTGAATGAAAAGTGAGATAAATTTCCTCTCCCAACAGGAGTTAAGCACA
This sequence comes from Panthera pardus, assembly GCF_024362965.1. Taxonomy (NCBI): domain Eukaryota; kingdom Metazoa; phylum Chordata; class Mammalia; order Carnivora; family Felidae; genus Panthera; species Panthera pardus. Next base: position 25,153,956 of record NW_026527013.1, read on the forward strand.
GCCATTCTCTCCCAGAATGTGAAATTACACAGAGCTCTCACATCACTAATTTATGGAGAAAAGAAGGAATTCCCCGCCACTTGACTTTACAACTCCAATCACCTTTGCCCAGATTCTCCCAGTGTGATAACAGGAACCTCACCTCTGGGTTGTGTCATTATTAAAATGAAAGGCTGATTTTTATTTTTTTAAAAATGTACAAGGTTGAGGCACATATGGCCTCCTGTGTTGAATGAGCACCTGGGGCTTGTGAGAAGGGTCCTCAGAACCACCCTCTGAGGCTAGGTAAGGCCAAGCACATAGTAACAGGCCCTCGTTTGCGGCTGAGGAGGTCTGGGAACCCCAAGGCCAGCCAAGGTGGCGGGGGCATAGCATCTGGGAAGTAGACTGGAAATCAATGAAAGCAGCTTAGCACCGAGGTTAGGAATAGACATTCTGAGTCAAACAACCCAAATTCAAACCCCAGTGCTATGCTTACTCTGTAACTTCTGATGATTTATTTAACTTCTCTGTACCTCCATTTTATCATCTGTCAAATGGGGGTAATAAGAGAATCCACCACACAAGGCAATATAAATTTATATTTTAATATAAATGTAAATTTCCATTTAATTAAATGTTAAATTTATATTTAACATAGAAATATGTTATATTATACATAACATTATGTAATATAGTAAATAATAATGTTATTATCACCTACTCTAACCCAATTTGAGAAAGAATTTGTCAGGAGGCCTGGGTGGCTCAATTGGTTGAGCGTCTCACTCTTGATTTTGGCTCAGGTCCTGATTCTAGGGTTATGGGATCGAGCCCCACATCGGGCTCTATGCTCAGCATGGAGCCTGCTTAAGATTCTGTCTCTCTCTCCCTCTACCCCTCACCCCTCTCTCTGTCTCTCAAAAATTAAATAAATAAATAAATAAATAAATAAATAAATAAATAAATAAAAGAATTTGTCAACAAAAATGAGAGGTCTGAGGGGTAGAGCCCTGGGAGCAGATGCTGGCAATACTCATGCGGTGATTTCTGAACACCTTTAGGCCAGTGACACTGACGCTAATGTGAAACCTATAGGCAGTTTGCTGAGCCAGAGTCTAGGTTCCACCACACATGAGCCACAGACTTGGGGGAGTCACTTAGTCCTTAAAACCTTGATTTCCTCATCTGTGCAAAGGGGACAGCAATAGTACCTCCATCACACATTAAGTCAAGTACTGGCATTCAACTCTACATGCATTTTTCGCAGATAATCTCCCCCCACAACACAGTAAATCATACACAATTATGATGTCTATTTTACAAGCAAGAAATCCCATGGCTCAGAGATGTTAATCAAACTGCCAAAGGGTACACAGCTAGACTCACCTGCAGGAGGTCTGACCCAAAACCAGTACTCTAAGCCTCTGTCAATTCTGCACACCTGTGAAGCATGAGAAGGAGGCACCATAGTCCCTCTGCAGGATGAAGGGGTAACTGATGTGTGTGTGGGAATTGCCATTTAAGAAGGGTGTGACAGATCCCTGCCCTTATGGCACCTGCTAGGCCATGAAACTCCCACTTGTTCAGCACCTCCCAGGTGTCAGGCACCATGATGAATGCTCATCACATCATCACCATCTCATCACCATGGCAACCTTCCGAAGGCAAAGACTGGAGGACACTGAGGCTCAGAGAGGTTGAATTCCTGGCCCATGGGTCACAGAGTTTGTCAGCGGTTGGCATCCCAACACACATCTGGATCTGTCCTACACCTACTCAGACTTGTGGATGGGCTCTGAAACACCCTTAATGTCTCTCAAGTGCCCCTCTCCCCCTCATTACCTCCCACTCTGAAAGCACGAAGCTGTTTATTCTGCACCAGGATAATGACCACGGGGGCCGAGCAGGGCCATGGCACAAGCTATAATTACTGCAGACAACAATTTGCATTCCAAATCTGAAATGTGTTCAGGGCCTCACTTGAGCCCTGTAATCAGCTTAGCCTCTGCCCAAATCTCTCTCTTTATGAAGACATACTTGACGACCTGAGCCACAGCGGAGTTTGGAAAATCTGCCTCTGCCCCCAGCGAACTGCCATCTGAGGAAAAACCATACTGAGAAATAGCAGGGTTGAGTGAGATTTAAACCCTGGAGAGGTCAAATTCCATTGCCGAACAAGGCAAATAGTAGCTAGGACAGGGGACAGGCAGGGCAAGACTGGTAAATAATTAAAGTCAGGAAATGCATTACATAACACACGGGCCTCAGTGCCCAGAGGTGGAATGGACCGCTCCCCCCGACCTCTTTTATCACATAGTGCTGTCTTGCCTATGAGTCACATGTCAGGGCGTGGTGGTCCAGCTGCCCAGGACAACCCAGGACACCTACTAGATCAGTGAAAGGCGCATTATGAGAAAAAAAAATACATCATCTGCATCAGAGGGAGAGTTCCAGGAGGACCTTTCCATGGACAAAGAATGCTATGATTTGGGTACTCCCAGGAGTGGAAGGATGGTACAGTGAGGAGAGTGGGGTTACAGAATTTTCAACCCTGCATCTGGCCACTTTTATTATATCTGAATCACAGAAGGATTTGTACTAAGTGGCTGGAGTCCTGAGTACTGGTTAACTGGAATTCACCAGGGCTCTACTTTCTTTTAGTAGAGAAAGAGGACAAACCACATGTCAATTTCCATAACCCCCCAATCCTGACCGAAGACTTTCACATGAAACCTCTGTTGCGCTGACAGTATCTGTAAGCCAAATGTAGACTGCCCTAAGAATCACAGTGCTTCTTGGGGCGCCTGGGTGGCTCAGTCGGTTGAGCGACTGACTTCAGCTGAGGTCATGATCTCGCAGTTCGTGAGTTAGAGCCCCACATCAGGGTCTGTGCTGATGGCTCAGAGCCTGGAGCCTGCTTTGGATTCTGTGTCTCCCTCTCTTTGCCCCTTCCCCAGTCATGCTCTGTCTCTCAAAAATGAATAAACGTTAAAAAAAAAAAATAATCACAGTGTTTCTCAAATCTTCCTGTGCCACACATCAGCTGAGGAGCCTGAGGAGCCTGTTAAAATGCTCATTCTGATTCAGGTCTGGGGTACAGCCTGAGATTCTACTCCTTTTTTTTTTTTTTTAAAGTAGGCTTCATACTCAGCGCAGAACCAAATGTGCGGCTTGAATTCACGACCCTGAGAACATGACCTGAGCTGAGATCAAGAGTCAGATGCCTAACCAACTGAGCCACCCAGGTGCTCCAAGAGTCTGCATTTCTAATGAGCTCCCAGGTGCTATTTCTGCTACTGCCCCATGGACCACACTTTGAGAATCTTTGCTGGGAGACATGCTAGTGGCTTAGGCTGAAAAAATTCATATTTTCTATGCTTCTATGGTCATGGAGTCAAGCAGTGACTTCACTTTAAGAGCAAAGAAGTAAACGCAAGCACTAGGTATCTTTAAGGTTCCTGTTTCAAGTTATCTCATTGGTGGTTAACAGGATGACTGTTCCTCAAGGAAAACGTTGTTAAATGCTGTTAACTAAGGAAAACCCAGAAGATCTTCCATTGGCTGAAGTTTCTGGAATAGCCCTGGATCCTCTAAGGTTCAAAGGACCTGAGGCATCAAAGGACAACATAGCTGGGGATCTTGCCTTTGCCAATGTTCTCATTCACTGATGCTTGTCTCCCATTCAGCAGGGTGGCCAGACCACTGCCGGTATGGTATGTTCTAGAAGCTGAGTAACCTGTTAACCCAGTCTATCAGTTGTGGCTGAGGGTCTCTTAGGGACTCGAGCACTTCGTCATCAGTTACAGATTGCAACTTCCTAACCAGACAGGCACCTTAATAAAATCATTCAACTAATCCGATGCATTTTTAAAAAAACTGGCTGAAGCAGGCTTCCAGTCCCGTTACACAAACAGTACACAATGAATTGCTGATAGCATCTCCTTACCATTGCCAACATAAACTCTGCCAGGCCGGCAGAAATAAGCCCAGTGACTGTAAGCAACAATAGTTGCATGAGTTTGTTTAAATAAACATAACTAACAGGTAAAAATGTTTTTATCTCCTCCCATTGCCAAGCCAGAGATTTTGAGACTGAATTCTTGTAGAAATAAAACCAGTGTTAAGTGTAAGAAACAGAAGGCAGCTAAGGAGAGAACACCCAGAAAGCCAACTTTGTGTTTCTTCCAGAAACACACATGGAGATACCAATTTTTGGAAGTTAACTAGAACAAATAAAACCAAATTAATTCACTTACTTGCATTGTCTATTTACTATTTCACAGTAAGGATTTTGTTTCTTTCCTGTTCTTGTCCACTTGTCCATTTTTATGCACTTTTTTGACATTTGCCCTTTGAGTTGGCTAGTGGAAATACTTCGTAATATATTAAAGAAGTTTGATACCACTAAATAACATAAAATAACACACAAGAGATGTAATAGGCAATATTAGTCTTTAAGCCAAAACTCTAAAATAGAAAAAAAAAAATGCAAGTGGACAAGGAAGGGAAATGAGCATTTATTAGAGGGATGATATTCAAGTAGGAGGCACGATCGATGAGGGAGTTTGGTGTACCACGTCAGAATGACTCATGAAACAAGATGGAGAAGTCACTTCCTAAGCAATGGATATCAGAACAAAAGGAAAAGCGAATCGAGGACAAGTATTTTAGTGGCACATACGCAGAGCCTCTTAGTCACTCTGGATAATGAGATGAGTATATTTTAAAAAGAAGGAAAAAAGATATGACATCAAGACCATAAGAATAGGCAGCAGGTTTTATTACATTTCAAGAACAGTCAATCTTGCCCATTTGCACCAATAATGCAGACTTGAAAGCATTATTCTGGTCTAAAACTCAAGCTTTTTCTTTCCTTGAGAAGTTTTAGAATTTGGCGACAAACATACATGCCTGGCAAAGGTATGGCCCAAGAAAAACATGTTTGATTTTAATTACTCGTAAAACAAATAATTTAACTCTTGTAAGACAACAAAAATACTTTGCAGGGGGAAGGGTATTTTTAAAAAGCCAGTATCTTTTTGACCCCCAAATTACTAAGCCAACCTTGCAATCTGTAGTCCTCTGAGTTTCAATAATAAACTAAACCAAAGAGAAAGAATACACAGGTTGCCATATTAAACATTTTTCTCTAATTTTCCCAAAGTGATATTCCAAAGTAGTGTCCCAAGCTATCATCCAGAACCCATCAACATAATAGACCCCAACTTAGTAAGAAGCAATTGAGTTACCTATTAATTCTTTGGAATATTAACTCTTTGGGAGATGATTTCTTTCTTGGCTGAGTACATAGTATTCATTCTTATTAAGATGCTTTCCTCCCCTCTCAAACATCCAAGTAAGATTTATGGATTCGTTGTTATTAGAAAAGGAAGACAAAATTCCTCCAAGTTCACCTTCGCCCAGTTCTCACATTTGAAACTCCTCCATAAACAGATGCCTTATTTTAAAATTCCATCTTAAGTAACCACAGGATTTAGGCAAATTCATTGAATTTCTGACTTCGATTTATTCCTGTGGCCTACTGGGATGATTTTTCTTCTTAAACCTTTAAACCTAAAACTCCACTCCAAAATTACAGTTCACATATCTGTCTCCTCACCTCAATTTTTCTTCTTGATTATGAAAATTACATATGTACACACCCTGTAGAAACTTGGAAAAAAACAAAACAAAGAAAACAATGTCCCCTCAAACTCACTTACTGGGAGGAAATCATTATTAATATTTTGGCATGTTTAATTTTTTTATAGCAGAATCATTACTCTATATACAATTTTATTTCCTGCTTTTAAAAACATGCTAAACATTTTTCATTGAATAACACTCTTCCTCAACAACCCCTTATGGCTCCATAATACATGCTCATAAGGATAAGACACAACTCACCAACTGCCCCGCATTATAAGACATTTAGACTTTTCCCACTTCTTTCTATCATTATAATGATTGCTGCACTAAACACTTCTGTGCATAAATCTTAATCCACATGTCTGGTGGCTTCTGCAGGATAGATTCCCAGGAGTGGAATTATTGGGGCCAATGGCCATAAATACGTTTATGGTTCTTTTTTTTTTTTTTAATGTTTATTTATTTTTGAGACAGAGAGAGACAGAGCATGAACGGGGGAAGGGCAGAGAGAGAGGGAGACACAGAATCGGAAGCAGGCTCCAGGCTCTGAGCCATCAGCCCAGAGCCTGATGCGGGGCTCGAACCCACGGACTGCGAGATCGTGACCTGAGCTGAAGTCGGACGCTTAACCGACTGAGCCACCCAGGCGCCCCAATACGTTTATGGTTCTTGACACAAACAGCTTTCCAGAAAGATGATCAAATAATAATGCCACTAAACACCTGCGAGAGAATCCATCCTGCAATACCCTCACTAGCGTTTCAAATTACCACTTGTTGAGAGGTGGGGCGGGGAGTGGATCTGAACCAGGCTCCATGCCCAGCACAGAGCCTGATGCGGGGCTTGATCTCATGAAACCTGGGATCATGACCCGGGCCAAAATAAAGCATCCAATGCTCAACCACTGAGCCACCCAGGCACTCCCCAAATTACCACTTTTTAAAAGGCTGATTAAATCTGTAGGTGAAAAACAACACCTTGAAAAATTTCCAATCTTTAGACTGACCTGCTGAGGTCAATGATTTCAAATGTTTCCTCAATATCAAAATAATATTTTATCCTTCAAAACATGATGCTAATTTTTCCCAGTTATAAAAATGCAATCAAAACCACAAACATGAGAAGAATGTCAACATTTGTTAGATATTTTCTTTGGGCAACTAAGGTGACATAGTTAAGAAGCCAAGAACAGCCAGTTCGATGTACCAGTCTGTGACAATACAGAGAGACACCCCTCACAGAGAGATGCTAGCAAAATAAATTAAGAACTAAACCCCCTGCCAAACTTCACAAGATACATAAGATCTGAATTACTGTAGAATAATTACTATAATTACTATGTATTCCTTCTCACAGGTATTGTATTGACTTTAGTCAATACCTGTCAGAAGGAATACATTAGAATGTTCAAGAATATATGAAGACTACATTTGAAATTCATTCATTAGTTTTCTTATGTAAGAAATTTTCTTTCCTCCTCTAAATCAGTGCATATTCCCATATACATCAAGTATATCGGGGTTTTTTGTTTGTTTGCTTAATGGCACATACATGCAAAAAACAAATGTTCCAGACTCTGTCTACCACAAGCCAGGGCCTGAAATGATCACTCTATAACATGGAAAAATCGTAGATAAATGGAAAGTTTTTCTACTATCCTGGAAATGTTTTGGTGTTACCTTCCTCACATTCTCTTTCCAGGGAATCTGCCCCACTGTCCCCAGCATTGCCCACAGTTCCTGCTGAGTGAACATAAAAGTCGTAGTAGCAGAGGAGAAAAAAGTGTTTATTGAGCACTTACTATCTCATAGACCCGGTGCTAAATGCTTGATATGAATTATTTCACTCAATCCTCATCAGAACCCAATGAGCTAGACACATTTTCAGGTGAGGACTCTGAATCTCAGTGAAGTTAGTCACTTACCAACACTGGTGAATGGCAGATCCATTTGATCCTGACCCCCTGGCCACACACGACTGGACCAAGGGAGAGGGAAGTCCTTCTAAGAGCTGGCCAGCAGCCTGCCCATCACCTGTGAGGTCCAGTCCAAGAAAGACAACCTGATGTGATCAGAATTTTCTTAGGAAGTTGGGGATGGGGCACCTGAGACTCCCCAGTGAGTTGTGGGGGAGAGATCATGTCAGGTTTGGTCAGACCACCCCAAAGTGCCACATGCATGGAGAAGACACTGGGAGCAGGACCTACACATCAGAAGGGGAAGGCAGAGAAAGGAAAAATGAAACCAACCACAGAGATAAATCCTGGGTTCCTGCAACTGTATATTCTCTAATTAAAGAGCACTTCTCTGGAGGGAGTGGAACAAGTGTCTGTTTTGTTTGTTTTTTGTTTTTTTGTTTTTTTTCCAAAAGTTCTGCCTAAAACATCCACCATGGACAAACTAATGCTTCTCAGAGGGCAGGTGGGAGGGGGGAGGGGTAGGTTCAGGGGATTAAGAGTACATTTATTGTGCTGAGCACTGAGTGATGTACAGAATGGTTGAATATTGTACACCTGAAACTAACATAACACTGGATGTTAACTATACTGGAATTAAATTTTTTTAAAAAATACAGAAAGGAGGATTGACATTAACTAATTAATTAATTAACAATATCCACCAAGGAATCTACAGTGGAATCACTCCCCAGAGACTAGGCCCCAGCATCTATCCTGTCTGGCAAGTTAGCACCGTTTATAACAAACATCCCATCGCTGTGTGCCTCTTAACGCGCCAAGTAGCTGGCAACCCTTAGCATGTTTTCCTGCCCAAAACTAGGTCTTTAGACTTATCACTTTATAAATATAAAGGACAGAGGAATAAGTTAAATGACATCATAAGGAAGCAACCAGATAAATTCAAATGTGAGACACATTCCATAAGCAACTGGACTGGTCTTTTCAAAAGGTCAACATCATTTTAAAGAGGGGAAAGGTGATGAGGGGAGTATTTAAGAATAAAAAAGACTAAAAAACATAGTAACAAAATAAAATCGTAGTCCTCAATTAGGTTTAAAAAAATCCAACCAGATGTCATGCATGACTTTTGAATGGTTTTGAGGGGAGTACCAACTATATAAGACTATTGCAGAAATTTGAATGTGGAATGAATCTTAGGAAATGTTAGAGAATTATTAATAACTTTCTTAGGTGTGATATTGATGTTATGGTAATAAAACCTCCTTATTCTTAGGACATATATATTGAAGTATTTAGAGGTGAAGGGTAATGGAATCTGCAATTGAATGGCTTATTAAAATAAATCCAAACTGTACAAACATCTATAGACAGCTAGATAGAGCAAAAAATTAGTGATTGTTGATTTCAGATGGTGGGCCTTCATTGCAGTTATATTTCAACTTCCCATATGTTTGAAATTTTTCATAACAAAAAGTTGAAAAAAATAACACACAGAGGAAAAATAATAATCATGGAAACCCCTTAAAAAGGTACCAGGTAAAGCCTGACATCCCTTCTCTCAATAAACACACTCAATGGTTCCTACTCCACTGCTAGAACGAATGTTGTACATACATCTTCAGTTTAGCCCCTGGTAAGTGTGGCTTGTTTTCAGGGAGCATGCTACCCAAAAAGCCCACAACAAGGTCTGGAATCGCCATCTCGTCACCGGGACTGACAAGGAGGACAGCAGGTTCACCATCCCATCTAATAATGAGCCATAAGTTCTCTCCCCAGCCCCTTTTCAATGAACAGGTTTAGTTGAACCAGTGTTAATGAAATGCATATCTGTAACCACGCCATCGCACCTTCCTCAAATCAGAGCTGTGATTTTAAATAAATCTTCATCTGTCCCTAAAAAAAAGTTATCAGCCACATTTCTCTTTTTTTTTTTTTCTAAATGAGATGTTAGGTCAAATCAGCCCTAAGGATACAAAAACACATCGTGTATTGGAAGCGTTCTGCACAGAACATTTCCTCCTTCCTGAATGTGCATTTAACCAGGTCAGGGCACTGGTGGTCCACGTTGCTACTGCAGCATCAAACCCAGCTGGTTTTACTGCCAGCACCTTGTGGAAGTCAGCAATAATAGTCACGCACAAAAAGGCTGGCCCGGGAGTTGTGTTCGTTGAGATTTCCAGAGCTGAATGGCAGGAGAGAGCCTAAGTAGGGGAACAAATGTGGGAGGCCTGAAAACCAAGTAAAAGAAGAATTTTCATCATTAGGCTTATGTAGGGCAGCACATCTAAAAATGGGTCTTATGTAATCAAGTTGTAAGAAGCAATGCTTTTAGAAAATATTTATTTCAATTACTGAAGAGAAGTAAGTTTGTAAGACTTATCTTCAATAATAGAAATATTTCAGTTTGTTTTAAATATAAATAAGTGGTTAGGAGGTAGAACATGTGTATGGCAAACAGATAGGAAAGGGTGGAGGGAACAAAAGAACCTGACATTCATGAAGCACGTGGTTACTAAATGTTTGTTATGCGCTAAGTATGCCTGAGACTGGTGAGGTACTAAATATACAGAGGCACTAAATACATATGAGCACTTAACATACATAAGACTTTAATCTGACTACCCCATTAGAGATACCTATTCTGGCTCCGTGTGTTCTCTTCCCCAAAAAACTGGTATCCTTGGCCAGGTATACTTGTCCCTGAGTCTTTTGATAAAGAAGTCTGTCTCCTTGGCCCAGGGCACCTTCAGTCTGTGGGCCTCTTGCTTGAACTTCAACTCTGCATCATCATCATCAACCACATCATCAGTAGGGAAGGCCAATGCAGTAGAGAAAGAGAAAGGATATATTGGCATTGTGGACGCCTGGATTCAGGTGAGATCCTTCCATCCTGCCTACATCCTCTCTGCAGTGTGTTCATTTACTCCATCTTTTACCCTTTGCTTCTCATTGTGCGTTTCAATTGTTTTAATGGACAGTGTGATTTGAGCACTTGAAAGGCCAGGTGGGAGGGACGTGTTGTTTAGAGTCACAATGAACTAAACCAAGTTCAATCCATTAAACAGGCCATTGACTCTGAAGAGGAAGAAGTCAACAGGAGAGAAGAAAAGTCAGTGACCAGACCTTTACCAACACCCATGCAAAAGGTTTTAATTCCCATCCCCAGTTTCTCATGTGGGCAGGAAACATAAAATAAAATCTAACAGGGAGGGGGAAAGGAAAACTGAGTGGGAGGGCTCAGCTTCAGGAAAGGGATTTTCCAAATAGGTGTATCCCCTTGGCTCTCAACATTACCATCACCTCCCACATCTGCAAATAGCATCAGGACATTTTGAAGGTGACAAGATCACTGCCCTGATACTATTTGTGTAAGAAAGGTTAAATTTGATTATAATGAAAGATAAAAAGCTCCATGAAAAGTCATAACTTTGACAAACTACAAAGCAATATGGAGGCTGATATTTGGGCTATTTTCTATTTAAAGCCCAACACTAAGCTCCAACACTTTCCAATATTATAGAAACAGCCATAAGCCATTTCAGAACACAATTTTCCAGAATCTGCTATTATTTCAATGAATCCAGAAAACTTACATTTTATGTCTTATGAGTAGTCTATTCTTGCTCCCAGATCAGATTGTCATGGTTGAAACAAAACAAAACAAAACAAAACAAAACAAAACAAAACAACAAGGGGCACCTGGGTGGTTCAGTCAATTGAGGGTGTGACTCTTGATTTTGGCTCAGGTCATGATCTCATTGTTCATGAAATTGGGCCCTGGGTCAGGCTCTGCACTGGTCGTGTGGAGCCTGCTTGGGATTCCCTCTTTCCCTCTTTCTCTGCCTCTACCCTGCTCCCTCTCTCTCTCGAAATAAATAAATAAACAGTAAACAAACAAAAACCAAAATAACTACAAGGACGGCTTCCTCCTACCCAATATTAAAGAAAAGGAGTTAGTTTTGTCCACCTGAGGGCCAGACCCTGGGAATCAGGATGACTATCCTCTACCATAGGAGGAGAGGGAGACTTTTGCAGATAAGAATGGTTAGTATCCGCCTAGTGCCTCCCACCTTCTTCCAGAAGCTGCCCCCTTCTTCCCTACATCACTATAGTTAGCATAGGAGCCAACACAGTGGTACAGCAGGACCCCACTCCATGGCCACTGCTGATTGGTCCAGGAGTATCCACCTGACCCAAGCTGGGCCAATCAAAACCCCTCCCTAGCAATTTTGGTTCTGAGCCAAGAAGAGGCTGGTCTCTGCAGATGGTTGCATTTCCACAGCACAGAAAAATGGAAGAAGTCAGTCTGCAGAGAAAATGCAGCAAAAACAGAGGAGCTGGAAACCCTCCCAGGCTCCTGGTGCCTGGTTCCAGTGGCTTCTAAGGCCTTGCTGTATTCCACAAGATACTCCCCAGACCTCTGTAATTAAAAAACAACAACAACAACAACAACAACAACTCTCCTTATTGAAGCTAATTTGAGTTGAGTTTCCGTTACCTGCATCTAAGATTTCTTAACCCAGAAAACCAAGTCAATCAAAATTATCTTTTACCCTGCACCATGCTGGAACACAAAAAGGGAATAACTGAACTGATAACTACATAAAATAAGCAAAGGCATCTATAAATTCTGCCTCCAAAGTTCAGAATTTGTGCTACTGTCAGAGAAGCCCCTATGTCCCACAGACCTCACATGTGAGCAAAAAAAGAAACTACTTGCGAATCTAAAACTGAGCTTCAGTCTGCCTGGCATATTGTCGTCAGCAGACTGAAGACGACGGGGACTTTTCCTCACAGGTGTCAGCAGCTGCTCTCGAGCTGGCTTCTCCACTGCCTGAAGGGAAACGAGGCAAGAGGGCTAAGCGGAAACCAGACACAGTCAGTTTTTCCTTTTGAGGGGGCACCGCACACAGAAAAGGCATTTCTTAAACACACATATTTAGGAAAGTCATTTCAGGTGTAAGAGAACTCTGATTACAAGGAGCCAATATTTTCTGCACACTTAACTACACGGAGGCATTATTATTCAGATCGCTTTACACCCATTATAACCAAGTCTCAAGGTTTGAGAAGATGGCATTATTGTCCCCATTCTGCCGATAAGGACCTGACACTATGGAATGTGTCTTGTCTGAAGTTTCCGATCAGCATTGCACCCTCAAAGCCTGTGCCTTTTCACCACTTAGGCTTTTGTTATGACTGCCAAGGACTGTCCACCAAACTCAAGAGTTTGGCTGTCCAGAGGCCAGAGGCGGTGGGCAGTAAAACTTCTCACCCTGAGAGGCAGCCTCTAGACTGACCACTGGGGGTGGGGAGGTGAGGACGGTGAGGCAGGGTGGGGGCAAATGTCTTGCAGCCCAGCTCAGCAGGTGCCTGCCTCTTCTGTGTGCCCAGATTTGATCAGCCCCTAGATGTTTTGCCACAACACATGTTCAGTGATGCACTCTGATGTTCTCTAAGCCCCAGAAGCTTTTGTATATTTTTTTAAGTTTACTTGTTTGAGACAGAGAGAGAGCACAAGCAGGGGAAGGGCAGAGAAAAAGGGAGCCCAAGCAGACTCCATGCTTTCAGCACAGGGCCCAATGTGGGGCTTGAACCCACGAACTGGATAATCACAACCTGAGCTGAAATCAAGAGGGAGATGCTTAACTGACTGAGCCACCCTGGCGCCCCAGCCCCAGGAGGTTTTAAAATAAGCCTCCTCTTGCTTACGGAAGGTTTCGTTGTGGAGGGTGTTTGATTTTAATTGATATAAGTGTTAGTGTTTTTGCTAATTATAAAAGCAATATGTGTTCTCTCTCTCCCCCGGAAATTCAGACATTACCAAAAACATGTAACTACCACAGCAACAGGTTGTCAGTCAATGGTGATATTCCTTCAGACATTTTTCTGTGTATATAAGAATATATTCTCTTCCTATAAAGGGGGTTTCATTTTTGTTATTTTTTTTTTTTTTGCTTTAATCCTGGTTTAATCCTAAACATGGAGTTTTACATTATATACTTCTGCACCATCTGTACTTTGAACAATTAAGTGGCTGAGAGCACAGGCTGTCCGGGTTCCAAAGCAGAATCTACCACTTTATTGCTATGAGACCTTGGAGTTGTGTAATTAAAATCCTGGGTCTCAGTTTGCCCATCAGGAAAATGGGCATAATAATAGTCCATCTGTCTGATGGAGTTGTTGGGGGTGTGATGACATGCAAAGGACTAAGAACAGTAGCTAACATATTATAAGAGCTAAATAAATGTGACACATTATGTCAGTGTCCTTTTTTTATTTCTTTTGTCATTTAAAAATATGTTTAAAGTATGAGTTAGAATGAACAACTTGACTTTGTTTACTTGTAATATGTGTTTTCTCTTCTGTGCTATTTACTCATATCCTTCAACTATTTTCCTGTTGAGTTTTCAAACTTGTGTTATTGCTTTGCAAGAGTCCCTTGTATATGAGGGAAGTTAGTAACTTAGTACTGAAGAGAAGTTCCCAAAAGGTACTGGCAAAGAACATGGGCTTTGGAATGAGGTGAGCTGAGGTTAGAATCCCACCTCCACCACTTACCTGTCATGTGACCCTGAGCAACCTGCTCCACTTTTTAAGTTTATTTATTTATTTTGAGAGAGAGAGAGAGAGAGAGAGAGAGAGAGAGAGAGAGTGGGGGCACCAGAAGGCCAGCAGGGGAGGGGCAGAGAGAGGAGGGAGAGACAGAGAATCCCAAGCATGCTCCACACTGTCCACGTGAAGTCCGATGCGGGGCTTGAACTCACAAACCATGAGATCATGACCTGAACCAAAATCAAGAGTTGGAGGTTTAACCGACTAAGCCACCAGACACCCCTCCACTTTTAAACCTCTCTTCAGTGGGCAGAATTATAGCAAGGCTCCTCAAGCCCCCAGACCCTACTGGGCACACCTTGTATAATCAATCCCCTCCCCTGAGTGCAGGCAGAATCTGAGAATGTGATGAAGTATCACCCCATGGCTACGTTACTAATTATTGACTTTTAGATCATGTAAAGGAAGATGATCTGGGTGGTGATCTAATCCGGTGAGCTCTTAAAAGGAACTGGGTTCTTCCTCAAGTCAGAGAGATGTGAAGCATACGAGGCATTTGATGTGAGGGAGATTCTCTCGTGCTGGCTTCAGAGATGGAAGACAACACATGGAAGGACTGAGAAGGGGCTCTAGGAGTTAAGAGCCACCCCCAGCTGACAACCTGCAAAGAACCGGGGACATTCATCCTACAACCACAAGGAACTGAATTCCCCCAATAAGCTGAATAAGCTTGCAAGAGGCCTCTGTGTCTCAGATGGGACCCCACTGTGGCCGATACCTTGATTCCAGTCTGGTGAGACCCTAAGCAGAGAACCCAGCACATCACTCCCAGACTTCTGACCTGTGGAGCTGTGACCTAGTGAAGGGTTGTGGTTACAAGCTGTTAAATTTGCAGTAATTTGTTATGCAGTGATAGAAAACTGTTTACTCTAGAGTATGTTTACTCTACTTCCTCATCTGTAAAATGAGGGTGAGGCTCAAACAACATCTATCTTGGGATTTTTCTGGGAAGTAATATCAGCATAAAGCACTCAACACAGTGCCTGGTATAACCTAAGTGAATGCTACGGGCTAATTCCCTAGGATTAAGGGAACTGTTACAATTGTACTCATCATTACAAAGGCAAAGTATATTTTTCATAAATATAGCAGCGAAGGTTAAACCTTTAAAAAATAAAGTCCGGGGTGCCTGGGTGGCTTAGTTGGTTAAGGGTCCAGCTCTTAATTTCGAGCTCAGGTTTTAATCTCACAGTTTGTGAGTTCAAGTCCCAAGTCGTGCTCTATACTGGCAGCATGAGCCCGCTTGAGATTCTCTCCCTCTCTCTTCAAAATAAATAAATAAACTTCAAAAAATTAAGCCCAAAGGAGGAGAAGGGAACTTAAAGGGATTCTGGGCAGTAAAAGGTTTATCGTAGAATACTCAACTTGTTTCTAGCATTTGAAAAAAAAAATCTTCATGTCTAATTTCCTTTGAAGAAAAAGTATGTGTCATCAGCCTTGTTTTAAAGAGGCAATATGCTCTAATGGCTTGGGGACAGACAGTGTCGGGTTCAAATCCTGGCTCTGTCACTTACCACAGCTGAGATTTTAGGCAAGCTAGCACATGGTGAGGCTCAGTTTCCTCAACCTTGAAATGGGAATAAATATATCTACCATGCAGGGCTGCCATAGCCTGGCCTGGAGCTGATGATCAATAAATGGAAGTAAATGTACAAACTGAGGCTGCAAGAAAAGAGAAAGCTGTGCTGCCTTCTTCTGCAGGGTAGACACAGTAAGGTCACATTAAACACTGGCCTGGCCAGATATGTTTTGACCATCCCTCTACTGAGTTGTGAATTTTGGAACATTTCAGCCTGGCTTTCAAGAAACATTCAACTACACTGAGTTTTGTGCACTTCCTTCCAAGCACAGGACCTGGGATGTGTCAAGGCAGCATGGAGCAGGCATAGGACCCTCTGCCTGGAAATACGGTTCTAATTCTGATCCCTCTACTTCGAGTGACCCTAGGAGCGGTCCCCATTATTTCCTGTCTGTGTAGAAACCAGACCCCTTTTTGTAACAGTAGCAAACTTGGCCTTGGAGAAAATGACCCTTCTCTACCTCAAGTGGCTTCTCTACCCCTAGGTGGCCAGTAACAAAACCCTGGCCACCTAGCTCCCTCAGGAGGAACAGGTGACCAAGGCCTGTCTGATCTTCTTGACTACCATGACTGGCCAAGGTATAACTATTTGCCAAGCCAGGGCAATCAGAGTCCTACGCTGGGATTTCATACATAGACTCTGGAATCAAAAGCATCTTTCTTTTCTCTGGAAAGGAGTAGTTGTTTGTGGTCATCCTCTCTTCCCAAAGCAGTTCACATGGAGTATGTAAGATAAGATCCATACCCCAGGAATAACAAAGCTGGGAGAGAGCACCCCTGGATACCACTGGATACCCTGAAGCCCACCCATTCAGTTTCCCTCAGTCACATGAGGCAAACAATCTCCCCTTCCACTTGAGCCAGTTTTAATGGAGCTTCTATCACTTGTAACCAAAAGAGTCCCCACTAATACACGAGGCCTTGTTTCCCACAACTGAAAATTAAAAGGTCAGCTACAATGTCCAAAGTTTCTTCCAAAGCCTCAGAGTCTAGAAATTTCTTCCCAAATAGCCTAGGCAGGAGTAAAGAACAGGCACTTAGAGAAAGAGACAAGATAAGCACAGCCATGGAATCTGGCTGATATTTAATTGAAATCTCAGTTGTGACACCTAAACAATGCATTGTACGTAATAGTAAGTCTTGCTAAGTATTTCCAAGGGCAGGAGTTGTGCTCTTGATATTTTCACACTCCTAGGGAGAGTTTCCTTCCTGTATCTCTCTCTCTCTCTCTCTCCCTCCCTCCCTCCCTCCCTCCCTCCCTCCCTCCCTCTCTCAGCTAACTGGAGGAGTTGTAGCAAATATTTGCATAAGGAAGGTGGAAATTCTGAGCTCAGCACTGTCCCAATCAGATGGGGACCAGATGTGCAGTGAGCACCTGATGGAAGCACTTAGTAACAGTACTCCAGGGTCCCACCTCTCAGGGTCCCATCTTCTTATTCTCATCATTCTGTTCTGGTTTTACTCATAATGTTCCCTCTAGAACTGCCCCCACCCAAACCATCCTCTTGGCTTCTCTCCATGAGTGTATGTGCAGCACCCATGGGTCTGGTGAGAGACAGACACGGCATCACCCCTTGCCCAGGAAGATGGGGGAATCAGGAAGGTTGGTAACACCAAGGGCCTCTGTCTCCTTAGATGAGCGTGGGAACCAAGAAACCCAGCCTGCACTTAATAACGACGATTTCTAAAAGGGCTAAATCACTTGGTAGGTAGGAAGAGTGTCATCCAAGGGCCACCAGCTCTTCCTGAACCTCTCCTCAGCCAAAAATCCCAAACCCCCCAAAAGGAAAACCATAAACCCTACTCCCAATGCCTTGAGGAGTAATGTAGATCTGGAGTGAATGTTTCCAGGGAAGACAAGGAGGGGGTTACAATACAATTCATTCAGTGAGATTTTCCTTAAAATTATTTTGAAACATCTCATCTTTTTCCAGACTCCTTATTAAGATGCCAACCACTCCCTCTCTTCCCTCGGGCCCTGTCCCCGGCTCCCTCCTTAGCCCTCACATGTCTCCCACTTGGCTTCTCATCCAGAGTGATGTGGTTCCTTTTCCCCTTGCCTTTTACCATCCATCTCTCCCCAACACTTCTCCCTACCCCACCCCCAAAATCTACAAATGCCCAGGGCATAAGCAAACTGACACAGGATCTTTATTCTTTATAAGCCAAACAGGAATGGAATTACAAATGCTTACAATAGTTTCCTCTGCCATGCATATAAATATGGGAAATTCACGAGCACACAGATTCTAAAAACTTCCTTTCTTAATAAAGAAGAAAATAAAGCATTCACAAAAAACATGCCCTGCCCTAGGACAGCATGCATAGCTCAGTCTAACAAGCCTGGGAGTTACATTTCATTATAGAAAATGTATCAGCTAGATAATGCCTCAAATGTCTTCATTCTGGCATTCTGGGTGCTTCTCGTTCTTCATTTCCAATTACCATAACGACGGTTACAACGCATAGCCTGGCTGGGAGTAAGGGTGTTTCCACTTGGTGGGGTTCCCTCCTAACCCTTCGATGTCACGGATGATTATGTTCCAAGAGGGAGACAGATCAATCTGGCCAATCTGGCAATTATCAGGCCCCAGACCATCTCCCTCTGGCATATCTTGATGTCAGCTTGTCTAACTTTACCAATAAGCCCCATGGGCCAGGAAAAATCAGAGCAAGGACACGGGACCAAAATAAACACCACAGCTGGGCACCTGGGTGGCTGTCAGTTAAGTGTCTGACTATTGACTTTGGCTCAGGTCATGATCTCATGGTTCATAGGTTCAAGCCCGGCATCAGGCTCCGTGCTGACAGCTCAGAGCCTGGAGTCTGCTTTGGATTCTGTGTCTCCCTCTCTCTCTGCCCCTCCCCTGCTTGCACTCTGTCTCTCAAAAATGAATAAATGTTAAAAAAAAAGATTCTGTCATCTATTTGGTTGCAGTTAGCCAGGGACAGTTTGTTTGTTCTTCTGCAGTGATTCCCTAATTTTAAATACTACCATGCAGGGGTGAGAGTATCAAAGGGTCACTTAAACCAAGTGTGTATCTAACAGGCTCCTCTGAGCAGCAATTTCTGTAAAACAGAGTTGCGCTCAAAAACTTACAAAGCATTTTTCAAGGGAAGACATTTGAAGAGGTCTTATGGCCACAGGTAAGGTAATCAATTGTCCCAGTTTACCTGGGACTTCCAGTGCTAAACCCAGGGCAATCGCAGGCAAACTTGAGTGGTTGGTCACCCTAGATGTACCCCAGTACTTGACTAGTGACCACTGCTGAAACAGAAGGAAGGCTAGGGTGTGCTGAAGGGACACCAGAGAGGGAGGGAAAATAAATGCCTTCAAATAGGCCAACTTGCTCATAGAAGGTCCAATTTCTCTATAGCTCAAAAGTGACAATAAATGTCAACTATTCCCAAGTGTGTACAAACTGCCTTGTCAACAAAGGATTTATTGGCAATGGGGAAATGCCACCAACTCCATCAACTCTCTTTAATGTAGTCTCTAAGCACGGCAACACATCAAAGGCTCTGAGAAGTCTCACAGTGGTGAACATATTTAATTAGGTGCTCTCAGTGTGCCCCAAGGTTATTTGACCACACAGGTTTTTTTTCCACCTAATGGTTATGATCATCCAAGTGAACACACTTGGAGAAATGGGGACCTTATTCACAAAACCATAAACAACTTAGGAGACACACAGTTTACGTTCAGTAAGACATGCACATCTCCTTAAGAGGTCAACGCATTTCTCTTTGTACTTGGTGAAAAGCATATTGTACCCTTAGTTAAAATACTGCCATGATCTATATTTATTTTCAGTAAGACACTTGGGGAAAATGGCTGAGATCTATGTAAGATACTAAAGGTGAATTGAACTAGTAAAAACAGTGCTGAAAAGACCAAAGACATGACCTCGAAACACAACCTGAAGTCGATTTTGTGTCTGATGGATGTGAAAGATCTGTTTATACATTCAACAAATTAATTAAGCATGTATGTGCTAGGCCCAGAGAGACAGCAGTGAACAAGAGAGAAATACAAGGTTTCTCCTCCACACCTGATGCTTAGAGCTTCCAATCTTAACGTTTTAGTAAGCACTAACTAACAATCTCATCCTATCAATGAGAAGAGAGTGCAGGGGTCTACGGGAGCCTCAGCTCTTGTCTTCCCACAGGAGGTGATATCAAGACTTAGACCCAAGGGAAGAAGCCGGTGGGGCAGCTTCAGTGTGTGTAGGAGTGCAGGGCTGGACAGCACAGGAAGTGCTCTAGGCAGAAGGAATGACACATGCAAACGCCAGGTCGTGAAACAGAGCTCTGAGCATTCTTTACACAGGCCAGGGTCTTCTTCCTGAGGCCAGAGCTAGAATTCATTTTAGCACACAGCAGGCTTCCATGTACTTTATTATTATTATTATTATTATTTATTATTATTATTATTATTATTATTATTATTATTATTATGTTAAGGTAGAGAACTTTGCATCAAGAGGAGGTTATATCTGACCCTTTCTACACTTCTAAGGGTCTGTAGCTTTATGATTGGGAGATTTTTATGATTCCCCTTAAAATCTGTTCAGAGCTTACAGGCTTCTCTTCTGGAAAACAAAGCTCCCCATGAAGTCGTAAATCTACATATTAACAGACTGTACATTTCCGATTTCTTTTTTCTTCATTATGCACTGGGCCCCTGCAGGTTCCCAAGAAAATGGGCACAATGTCCCCCTCTGCCCATCAACCCTGACTTGGCTTCTTCATCAGGTGCTTTCCCGAGACCTTCCAGGGCAAACAGACACTGGCGGGCGCTTACTGGGCCACTCACGTTTTTTAATTGAGCCACAGCTGCTGATACGACCGACCGTGATTCCTCCAAATGCTAAAACCCAGCTTTCTTGGCGAAGATGGGTTAGTAAAGCCACCCCCAACAGCATCCTCTCTGGAGCAGCCAGAATGGGGTATAGAGCAGCAGGGAGCACTCCCGGGAAACACTTACCCCTCTGAAATTCCAGGCTCTAGGGGAGGGGAACATAGGGAAGCTGTTTTGCAGAATCCGCCTAGGCCTAGAAGAGGAGAAAAGACAAGACAATGTGTTTCATTACTCATGGGTTAGAGACTCAGAGGAAATCACCCACTTCCGATGTAGCTTTATCAGAAACAGAGAGAGAGAGATGCTTGGAGAAATGGCCCAGGCAGACGCAGCAGCCAGGCTTTTTACAGCTCGGCCATCCATAGCAGCCAAACACACTCCAAACCCCTTCCTAGTCCCCCAAGAGGAAAGCTCCAGAGTCCCTTAGAAATAGTCAAGCCCTCACCCTTAAAAAAATAAAATCTAATCTAAAAGTCAACCTGGATGCAATAAAAAAGCCAGACCAAGCTCCCTATCTTGATCTTCATTTCTCACACACAAACAATTCCCAAACAGATGCCATCAGGTGGTGTTTACAGCTCCAGCCGAGCCTGGAATTCTCCCTGGTGCAGGCCACACGGGAGCTCCAGACTTTCAGGGGGACGGTACATGGACCGTCCACAGGACATGTAGCTGCTGCCTAACCAGTCGGAACTGGTTTCCTCACCTATTAATCCCTCCACGTGAAGCAATCTCCTTAGATGTGACAGAGGTGGGCTCCAGTGGGGTCAGCACAGGAGGTGGGGACACAGTACAGGGATGGAAAGAAGCAGCGGTGTGGCTGGGCAGCTTTAGGCACACCAGGAACACCTCACTTCTGTCCTGAAGAGTGAATCCAATGTTGTAGCTGCCAACACGCCCACAGGGACACCTTTTACAATGTGTTTGTGGAGTAATAAGTTACTCCTCCCAAAAAAGCTGTGTCTGTCAACATGGAAATTCAAATTTCATGTTTGCATGAGGTACCACCTCACTGAAAAGCATCCCTGAGAAACGTCCATCTTGGACTTTCCCTGGAGTTTTAGTCAGTGATGTACCAAAGAGGTGGTGTTGGTTTTTCACGTGACAGTCACACTTTACTTCGACCTCTGTGCCATAGTCAGCAGTAACACAAGCAGAAGTGACCACTGCACCCTGCAGCGTATCAGGCTTGAGGAAAAGTCTTGATAGGCTCTACCATAGGAAAGAGATAGATAAGCAATATGCAAGGTAATTATAATAACAGCAGCAGCTAATGTCTATGGAGTACTTAAAACAGCACATGCTAATACTTCATAGAGTTAATCTCATTGACTCTCACACTGCAAGCTAGGGTTCTCATTGTACCCATTTAATAGGTAAGAAAACAGAGACCTAGGGATATTAAGTGATGCATGCAGGTAAAATCAGGATTCTAATCTCATTTGTCTAATCTCAGATCCCATGGTGTTTTACTAGCTGTGTGACCCTAAGCACGAGGTTTCATATTCTTATGTGCAAAACAGAAGAAATAATACCCAGAACATGGTCAAGATGAGATGAGGGTTCTAAATCCAGTTCTATCACTGCTAAGTTCTAAAAGGTGTCAGCACAGATCCCCTCCCGTTCCTCCCAAATTCTGGCTCAAAGAAAAGCTTTCGACCAGGGGCACAGGACTGACACAGAAAAGCTGGGACAACTCACCGAAACAGATGGGAACTCCCACCTGCTGTATCTTTATATCCAGCCCCACTCCTGCCTCACCCTCCTCCTCACCCACACGTACAACAATAAAAACCCAGGCTAATAACATCTCAAGACAAACAGAGCATGTGGGTGGTTATTTAGATTTAATACTCTTCTCTATTAAGTAACATGTTGGTCTAAGTTCTTCTAAAAAAGCATTTCTCCTTTGGGAAGAAAAAAACTTAGAATTTAACAAAACATCTCCCTGGATACTGCTCCCTCCTCTCTCCGGTTATAATTGGGTTTTGCTCTCCTAATGATTTGATGAGCTTCACTGCTTCCAAAGCAACAACATATACTAGAACATTGCAAGTGAATGTTCCCCTGTTTTATATGGTGTGGTTTACAGAAAATTATGATCACAACAATCAGCAGTGATTATTATGCCAGGGATGTGCCAGGGTCTGTGCCAGGCACTTTGCCTACATAATCTAAGTCTCGCAATAAGACAGGTTATTATGTTATGTTACAGTACTCTGCTAATACATGACATACAAATAGTGTTATAATGGTGCCATGTGTTACAATATTATATATATATAAATATATAAAACATTATAATGGCATTAGATACTTATTTTAAAAATATTTTTTTATTTACTTAAAGTAAGCTCTACACCCAAAGTGGGGCTTGCCCCAAGATCAAGAGTCACATGCTCTACTGACTGAGCCAGTCAGGCACCCCAGCATTATATACTTTTAAATAAAATATATAACTCTGGGGGCACCTGGGTGGTTCAGTCAGTTAAACGTCCAAGTCTTGGCTTTGGTTCAGGTCATGATCTCATGGTTTGTGGGATCAAGCCCTGCATCAGGCTTTGTGCTGACAACACAGAGCGTGCTTGGGATTCTCTCTCTGCCCCTCCCCTGCGGGCATTCTCTCTCTCAAAATAAATAAATAAACTTTAAAAAATAATGTAACTTTGTATCATAAAATATTGTCATATGGGGCGCCTGGGTGGCTCAGTCGGTTGGGCGGCCGACTTCGGCTCAGGTCATGATCTCGCTGTCCGTGAGTTCGAGCCCCGCATCAGGCTCTGTGCTGACCGCGCAGAGCCTGGAGCCTGTTTCGGATTCTGTGTCTCCCTCTCTCTCTCTGACCCTCCCCCGTTCATGCTCTGTCTCTCTCTGTCTCAAAAATAAATAAACGTTAAAAAAAATTTTTTTTAAAATATTGTCATATAATATTATGGTATAATGGGGGATATTATTATTACCCCATTTTACAGATGAGATAAAACCTCATCTGTTTAACCTCTGCAGAGAGGTTAAACCACATGTGAGAAGTCACACAGCCAAGTTGGGATTCATAACCAGATGTGTCTGACTCTAGATTCAGAGGATGTAGCCCCTCGCATATAGAGAGAAGCCCCGCTAAACAGGGAAGAACATGCTTCTGGGAGAATGTAGCCTGGGGGTTTCTTGTGGGAGGGACCAGCTTAGTAGGATCTCAAATTTAGAAGCCTCATAGGCAAAGAAAAAGGATCAGAGTGAATCTGTCAATCCAGGGCATTCTTTTTTTTTTGTTTTAATTTTTATTTTAATGTTTATTTATTTTTGAGAGACAGAGTGCAAGCAGCAGAGGGGCAGAGAGAAAGAGAGACATAGAATCCGAAGCAGGTTCCAGGCTCCAGGCTCTGAGCTATCAACACAGAGCACAACACGGGACTCGAACTCACAAACTGTGAGATCGTGACCTGAGCTGAAGTCAGACACTTAACTGACTGAGCCATCCAGGTGTCCCATTTCTTGTGTTCAGAAGCAGGTTCTTGGGGAGCCTGGGTGGCTCATTGGTTGAGCGTCTGACTCTTGATTTTGGCTCAGGTCATGAGCTCACGGTTCGTGGGTTCGAGCCCCACATCAGCTCTGTGCTTGACAGTGTGGAGCCTGGTTGGGATTCCCTCTCTCTCCCTGTCTGTTCTTCCCTGACTTGTGCGCTCTCTCTCAAAACAAATAAACTTAAGAAATTATTAAAGAAAAAAAAAAAGGAATCAAGTTCTTTGCACTGTCAGCAAAAGTCCAAGTAAGAAACACGTACTTGGTTCTACAGATCTCCAAGACACGAAGGTACACAGTTGGGCTTCCTAACAGGGCTGGGAGGAGTTATCTATAGTGTGTTCAGTCCTTGGACCCCTGATGTGAGCCAGGTCTGTGCACAGTGTGTGCACGCGTGGTTAAGAAGCACAGCCCATCCTGCAGATGCCAGGGGAACGACCTTGACCAACAACCATCCACCTCTGTGGAGGGACCAATGGGAAGCCAGGGGTGGGTGTGAAGCAGGAGAGAAACCATTGACACAGGAGGGACAGCTTCTTGGCTGGAAGGAGGTTACAACTGAAGGAAAGATTGGGAAGAAAAGTTAGAAACACTGTCCACATGGAGAAATGCCCACAGGAGGAGCAACAAGTCAGGATTCAAGATGCATTTAGGGAATGATCTCAAATTTCAGAAGTGTATGTGTGGCTGGAATCAAACAGAATAAGCTCAGGAGCTTATAACCTCAGGGTCAGCAGCAGAATGTATTT
Organism: Panthera pardus; assembly: GCF_024362965.1. NCBI lineage: Eukaryota > Metazoa > Chordata > Mammalia > Carnivora > Felidae > Panthera > Panthera pardus. The sequence continues at coordinate 25,178,828 of NW_026527013.1, forward strand.
CCCACCACATGGAAATGAATACAACTTTTTTCTACCACCCTGAGAAGAGGATTAGTGACCATTTCCAGAGCAACTCCTAAGAGTATGGGTTTCAGAAGTGAATATGTAGACTGCTTTGCTGCCCATGCACTCACTATGTGGGGCCAAGAGCCTAGTGTCTGAGGTATGACCAACTTGGGGCTCCAAGAGTGGCTCCCTCTCCTTCTTGCTGGGGGACTTCGACCAGGCTACCTACTCTCTACTGTCTCTGAGCCTCCATTTTCTCATCTGTAAAATGGGGATAATAATCTCTTCTCACAAAATTGAAGCATTAAATTAATGTACTACATAAAATGTTTGGCAGAGAATCTGGCACTTATTAAATACTCTAATTAGCTATTACAGTAGCGCCTCCTTATGTATAAAGGATATGTTTCAAGGAGTGTCTGGCTAGCTCAGTCGGTGCAACACATGACTCTTGATCTTGGGGTGATGAGTTTGAGCCTCACATTGGGTATAGAGCTTACTTTAAAAGGGGGTACATTTGGGGGCACCTGGGTGGCTCATGAACCATGAGATCATGACCTGAGCCAAGATCAAGAGTTGGATGCTTAACCAACTGAGCCATCCAGGTGCCCCAAATATTTTAATGTCTTACTTCTCAACCCAGGGCATCTTGCTAACAACACTTTCCTTTTATTTCTTTTGTTTTGTTTTACTTCGCTCTACCTATGAAGACAACTGTAGCAATACGAGGAAAGCCAAAGGGCTACATTTTATAGAGAAATTAGTGCAGACTATGGTATTTTATCCTGGTTGGACCACTCAAGACAGTGATGGTCTTTCAGGTAAATGTCTTCTTAATTCTGGTTGTGGTACGTAATTGAGGATGGACTGGCAGGTGTTTAGCCAGGTGAAGGAAGACCCAGTTCTCTGTGGAGAAGCTCACTGTGAAGAGGTCGTTTGCCCATTGGAAAGCTCATCACCTAGGCCTGCCTCTTAAACAAAGGCACAATGGCACCACCCATAACTTGTTTCCATAGTTCATAGGCCACACTCAGCTTCATTCCACTTACACCATGGCTGCAACTCCAACTCTTTATTTCCTGATAAAATATGGGGAAACAGGATCACAGAACCTCAAAAATAGTCAACTGGTACAATCACTTGGCACGGGTTGGATCTTCTCCAACAGTCCTGTTGAGAATGCACCCTGAAAGACAGTCTTCCCTCTTTAGAGAAGGGGTCTGTATCCAGTCATAAGGGCTCACATATTAATTTCTCTCCAACACGTAAAGAACACCTTCCATAGGGCAGGCACAGGACCAGACATTAGAGATACAGCAGTGAACAGCACAGATACAGTGTCTGCTTTCATGAAGCTTACAAAAGGATAATGGGAGTGAGAGAGGGTGGGAGAGAGAGAGAGAGAACAACATAGTAAGTCTTAAAGAAAAATAAAACAGTGGTAATGGGGAGAGCCAGAGGGGCTCAATCAACATTTGAGGAGCTAGACAGACCTCCCAGAGGAAACGAGACCTCCCTGTGACCTGACAGAGGTGAGGGACTCAACCAGGTAATAAGACAGGGAGCAGCAGGCCAGGCGACAGGAAGAGCAAGCTAAAAATGCAGGAGGTCGAACTTTGCAAAGATTACCTAAATAGACAAAACTGGCAGAACTAATTGCTGAAGTTAAGAGTCAAGAGTTAAGATGTAGAAGCAAGGTGGCATATTTGAAAAACTGGAAGCTAAGTATGACCACTTAAACATCTCTCAATAAATAAAGGGATTATTAAATGAAGCTATATTCATTCTTTACAATGGAAGACCATGTAGGACTATATATTAATGAAAAATCTCAAAAAAAAATAAAGAAAGAAAATCCAAGTTGCAGGAGGTATGCATATGATAGGATATGTGATACTATGTAGAATCTCACAAAATAACACTCTCTTGTTTTGGCCACATATGTATGTAGTAAAAATGTAAGACTACATATGAAAAGGTTTTTTTTTTAAGTGTATTTATTTGAGAGAGAGAGAGAGAGAGTGAGAGAGAATGCTTGTACATGCACCCATGAGAGGGGGAGGGGCAGAAAGAAAGGGAGACAGAATCCCAAGCAGGACCCATGGTGTCAGTGCAGAGCCCGATGTGGGGCTTGAACACACAAACCGTGAGATCATGACCTGAGCTAAAACCAAGAGTCAGACACTTAACTGGCTGACCCAGGAGCCCCTGAAAAGGTTTTATCAACTGCAAATAAATGGTCCCCTCTGGGGACTGAAAGGGAAAGGGACTCAGGTGGGGCCCATGTGAAGCTTCATCACTACCTGTAATGTTTCATTTATTCACATAAAAATTCTGAAGCTAACAGGGCAAAAAGATTTTTATTAAATCTAAATGGTAGGTATAGATATGAATGTTATAATAGCCTATATTTTGCTACGCAGGTGAAATAGATTATAATTAATAACAATAACAAATGAATAAATTCTAGCATAGCCATGTAATACAATACTAAGGCATCCATTAAAAATAATGAGGAGTGCCTGGGTGGCTCAGTCAGTTAAGCATTTGACTCTTGATTTTGGCTCAGGTTGTGGTCTCACGGTTCATGAGTTCGAGCTCCACATCAGGCTCTATGCTCAGAGCACGGAGCGTGCTTAGGATCCTGTCTCCCTCTCTCTCTGCCCCTCCCCCCCTTCAAAAATAAATAAATGTTTAAAACAATTTTTTTATAATAATGAGGTGTACTTGTGCCATCACCAGCAAAGACCATAAAATACAGTATGTGAAGTAAGAGGCAGGGCAACATGTAAATCCATTTACTTTTACACACACACGCACGTGCAGAATCAGCTCCAAGTATGCTGAGGGTCCTGGCAGGGCACATGCCCAACTGTTGACATTGATTGATCATGTATACAGCTTGGGTCAGGGGTGGGAAGCATAAATGTGGACATCAGCTTTTACATATGTATTTTTAAATCTTTACTATAGAAACGTATTATGTAATGAAAATCATAATAATGTTTACTAAAAGGCCTTAATAGGTAGGGAAGGAGGCAGAGAGGCATGAAATGAGGCTGAACAGGAGGCCAGGGCTGGACAGGGCAGAGACTTAAAGGCTAAGGTTGGGGGGCTGGTCAGGGGGTGATGGGGTTCCACTGAAGCTATATGGTGAGGAATGACATGGGATTTGCCTTTAGAAAGATCCCTCTGGCTAGAGGGAAGAGAAGACAGCCAAGGGGTCCAGAATGAAGGCAGAGACCAGCAGGGAGGGTACCGCAGGCATCCAGATCCACTATAGCCTCTCTCATCTCTTTCAAGATTCTGAAGGCACAGAAGTCATAAGTGTCCGTTCAGACTGCTTTTTCCCATTTTCTCTCCCTTCCCCAGCTGTTTTCTAGAACAGCACTGTCCAGTAGAAATATCATGCGAGCCACACATGTAATTTTAAATTCTCTATTAGTCACATTAAAATGGTAAACAGAAATAGGCAAGTTTAGTTTTAATAATATAGTTTATTTAACTCAATATATCCAGATACTATTATCAGTTCAACATGTAATAGAAAAAAAAATATTAGAGATATTTTACATTTTTTCATGTCTTCCAAATCCAATGAGTATCTTACTCTTAGATCAATCCTCTTTTTAATGTTTATTTATTTTTCAGAGAGAGAGAGACAGCGCACAAGCGGGGGTAAGGGCAGAGAAAGAGGGAGACAGAGGATCCAAAGCAGGCCCCTTGCTGACAGCAGAGAGCCTGATGTGGCGCTCGAACTCATGAACTGTGAGATCATGACCTGAGCCAAAGTTGGACACTTAACTGACTGAGCCACCCAGATACCCCTACTCTTACCTCAGTTTTAATTGGCACTAGCCATGTTTCAAGTGCTCAGTAGCAGTATGTGGCATGTGTCTATCATACTGGACACCACAAGTATAGAAAAATAACACATGTAATTTCAAAGAGCCTCTTTGAAAAGCCAGACTTTGAAAAGCTACAGCTCTGTGTCTCAGCAGTTAGTGACTAACCACAATATATAAATTGAGACCCTTTTGAAAAATGAGACACTCTCCAAAATGATTTTAGTATCCATCTGAATTCAGAAAAATTCCGAACAAAAAAAATATTTTCTCAAAAGCTTTAGAGATATAGTCTCTGGAATAATTACAGGAAATTATCTTCAGGTCACATCCTTACCTGAATAGATCAACATACGAAATTTTTCCCAAATGGAGATTATCCCAAACAAAAGTCTATGATCTGGTCCTAAATAATGTAGAAGTAGTCTAATCAAACGAATTCCAGAATGAACTAAAAGGAAGACATTGAAATGATTTTTTTAAACCCATAAAATGATTATATTTCTATTTCCCCTTTTGTGAAATGTTTGTTCAGGTCATTTACCCATTTATATACAGGGATGTTCTTTTTTTGTTATTGATATGTAAGGGCTCTTTCTAGATTCGGACAAGAGTGTGTAACAAGTGGCTAGCACATGCCTGGTACTCTAGTAACCATATTAAAAAGGCATATATTAAATTCCATCAACTGGTGAATGAAAATGGATAAACAAAGGTGTATGTGCCTGCAATGGGATGTGATTCAAAAGAATGAAGTACCAACACCTGCTAGGACATGGAGCAACCTTGAATGCCTTATGCAAAGTGAAAGAAGCCAGACACAAAAGGCCACATCATGTATGATTCCATTTATGTGAAATACCCAGAATAGGCAAATTCATAGAGTCAGAAAGCAAACTAGTGGTGGCCAGGGGCTGGGGGAAAGAGAGCAAGTAGGAAGTGACTGCTTAATGGGTGCACAATTTCCTTTTGGGGTGATGAAAATGTTCTGAAATTAGGTTGTGGTGACGGACGCACAACCCTGTATATGTACTTAATACCACTGAATTATTATACACCTAAAATGGCTAAGATGGTAAACATGTATTTTACCACAGTAGTTGTAGGCAATTTGGATTTATTGATTTATTGATTGGTTGATTTTAATAATGAGGGTATTGGATTTATTTATTTATTTATTTATTTTAATAATGAGGGTATCCTTTGGGTAAATACCTAGTAGTGTAATTGCTGAATCATAGGGTAGTTATATTTTTACGTTTGAAACCTCCACACTGTTTTCCAGAGTGGCTGCACCAGTTGGCATTCCCACCAACAGTGCAAGAGGGTTCCCTTTTCTCCACATTCTCACCAACACTTGTTGTTTCTTGTGTTGTTGATTTTAGCCATTCTGACAGGTGTGAGGTGATATTTCATTGTAGTTTTGATTTGTATTTCCCTGGTGATCAGTGATGTTGAGCATGTTTTCATGTATATCTGCTCAAAGAATACAAAAATACTAATTCAAAGGGATACATGCGCCCCAATGTTTACAGCAGCATTATCTAAATAGCCAAATTATGGAAGCAGCCCAAGTGTCCAGTGACTGATGAATGGATAAAGAAGATGTGGTATATATATACAATGGAATATTAATCAGCCATAAAAAAGAATGAAATCTTGCCATTTGCAATGGCATGGATGGAGCTAGAGAGTACTCTAATAAGTTAGTCAGAGAAAGACAAATACATTTGATTTCACTCATATGTAGAATTTAAGAAATTCTTAAATAAATGCGCAAAGAAGGAAAAAAAGAGAGAAAGAGGCAAACCAAGAAACAGACTCTTAACTACAGAAAACAACTTGCTGGTTACCAGAGGGGAGGTGGGGAGGGGGATGGGTGGAAAAGGTGATGGGGATTAAGGAGTACACCTGTCACGATGAGCACGGGCTGTTACATGGAAGTGTTGAATTGCTGTATTGTAAACCTGAAACTAATATTATACTGTGTTAACAGAAATTTAAATTAAAACTTCTTTTTTAAAAAAAGGAAAAAAGCTGTAAGTTTCACTGTTTAAAAAATAAAGAAAAAATAAAAATAGTGAGGGTAAAATCAAGATAATTTTCAGGCAAAATAAAAGATACATATCTAATGGAAAAAATCCTCATAAAATAATAATGCAAACTAAAATACTGTTAACCATTCCAGAAGCGGGAATTACGTAAATAAAAGCCAGGAGGGTAAACATTCTGCGCAGCCTGGGAATTGACAAAAATGGCTTAGATGTGAAGTTTTATCAGTACTTGTGAGAAATCCGCCCTACAAGTCCCTGTCTCAGAGACACATATTTATGTCAGTCCTTCAACCATGATAAAAATTCCCACACTCTGGCTTTCTCCACTTCCTCTCATTCTCCACTCTGGGCCCCGACTCTCTGTGCTCAGAGATTCTGCAGCAACACCCGTTCCATCCTCTGCTCCCACCTCATGAGGCTCATGCTGCATTTCTCTTTCACCCCTGAGCTTCCTACAAAGCTTTTATCTTCAGAAAAGCCATTCACGAGTGCAGTACTCCAGAAAAAGAACTTTCAAAGGTAAATGTCAGTGACTCCCAAGTGGTGCCGTGAAGCAGAGGTTTGGTTGCAGCGGTTAAAAGTGCATCTGCTTGGAACCAGCTCTGCCATTCACGAGCTGTGTGACATGAGACAAGTGACTTACCCACTCTGTTCCCTACTTCCCCCATCTGTAAAATGGAGGTAATAACAGGATTCCCTTACAGAGTTGTTGTGAGGATTAAATGAGTTAATATATGTAAAGCGCTTGGCACATGGTGCACAGAAGGTCTACTTTAAGAGTTAGCCCGCTTCTGGGCGATGAGCTCTGGAAGGCCAGGGACCGTGCTATTTGGGTTCACTGCTGTCTCTGCATTCCCTGCACTTTGTAGGACCTTGATCGGCAGCTGGAGGATGAATGCATGGTGCTTGCCCTCAGTAAGTCTGTGGTCAGCAGTATCACAGAGTAGCCCTATAGACACAGTGACAGAACGTGAATACGACCACATGCACTTGAGAGAGAGAACAGGTGTCTATCGTTAAGGCCATCTAGTGTAGCCCTCAAGCACTGGGCTTGGACCCCGAGGCAAGCCTGACGCGGGGCTGTGGATCTGCACCATCTCCACCTTCTCTCTTCCCAGGCCTCTCCAGACTGTGCTCGGTCCCAGAGAGGCACTTTCTGAACAAAAGCTCCTCAAATTCAAGTCAGCTCCTCGGTTAGAAACTGTTGAAATGAACAGCACCAGAGGAAGGGGACTCTGGTCACAAGGGCATGACAGGCTCCAACATGGGACCTTCCCAAGGGCATTTAAGTGCATTTTGGATTATATATGATTCTCATCTTACCAACCGCACTATAGTTCCCATGCTGTCTCATCCAGAAGAAAGTACCTACAAAATGCAGTAGCTGCCCCAGGAAACTTAAACCCAAACACCCTGAGAGACACCATCCCATCATGACACCAGTGCTCCTGTCCATTCACGTATTTCAAGTCCAGGGTGGGCCACAGGTTGCCCATTCACATTTCCATGTGTTGGGCAGCCACTGTAAATCTTTCTAGAACAAAGTAAATCCACTGAAGAGAGACAGCAGACACGCAGGGTGGTCATAGCATGGGATGTGCAGTCTCCAAGAATCTGGTTTAAGCCCAAGTTTACCAGGTGATCTTGGGCAACTTTTAAGGAACTTCCTTGAGCCTCACTTTCTGACTTGAAACCAAATCCAAGTCACAAACCAATGAGTCCAGGTCAAACAGTCAAATAGCAGCTATTCCTACCATCCCTTATCCCTTACTCTGCCTTGTTTTTCTCCATAGAGTTGATCACCTCCTAAAGTAAGCTCTGAGAGAACAGAACTATGTTTTACTCTGCAGCATCCTTTATGCCTACAATGATGCCCGGCACTCAGCAGACACTCAGCAAATACTTAGAGCTAATATTTATTAAGCTGTCCGTGTGAGCCAGCTAGTACGCAAAGCACTGTAAAGAAACTGTTAATGTACTCCTCATAACAACCCTATGAAGTCTGTCTCACCAGGTCCATTTTCCAGTTAGAAACTGAGGCTCGGGGAAGTTTAAGAGCAGAAATCAGGTAAGGGTCTTACAGACTACTGCAAGTTTTCCAGATTTTAGTCTGAGTGATATGGGAGGCCACGGGAAGATTTTGAGCAGAGAAGAAACACGATCTATGTATTAAAAGGACTGTCCTCAATGCTGTGTAGAGAGGACAGCTGTAGGGGCAAGACAGAGAGGAGGGAGATGGTGAGGAAGTGCCTTTGGTAGTGGGAGGAGGGAGAAGACCTTTGGGAGGAGCAGATTGGGAAACAAAAGTCAAGGGCAGACAGATCATCTGAATTGGTATGGATCTCCAAATGGAGATTGTAGTGAGCGGTTGGATATAAGAAACTGGAGAGTATATTCGAGAAGCATCAGCCTTTAGACTGAGAAGAAGCCCCACCTTGGTGAGGGAAGAGAGAGAGGAGTATTCAAGAAGCCAGGGAAGAAAGAGTTTCAGGGAGGCAGTGCTCAACTACATCACCAAGTAGGGGAGAGAGAAATGCCCACTGAATTCGGCAAAGCAGGTGTCCCTGGTGACTTGACACGATGAAGTGAGTGGAGTTGGGGACAGAGCTGAAAGGGGCTTGTCTAAAGATTACCTAAGAGCAATGTCTGTAGAAAAACTAAGTTGACAAGGATCTTAGGGATTGGCCAGTCTACTGAAGTCATTAGAATATGAGCTCCCCAAGGACAGGAACTTCATCTGTCTTTTTACTGTTTTATTCCTCCCTTTGGGCACCTGGCACATGACAGATGCTCAATAAATATTTGCAAGACTTTTTTGAACTTTCTTGACATCTCTAGCCAAACAGTACAGGTCAACAGGAACTTTGCATGCCTAACAGGATGGTATGGAAGACATTGAGGAAATGCACACACAAATTATCCCAAGATGCAATGTTCACCTTCCCTTCCCTTGCTAAAGAAACTAGAATTCATGCTACTTGGTATTTATTCAGCATGAGAATAATGTGTTTTCCAGTCACTCTTCTCATTGACATTCATATCTGTATCGTCAGTGGATTGAATGGCTTCTCACTGGCAGCACCAAATTTCAACATTCAAGCTAATTGTAAGCTGGTGTAATTAGCAGAAATTACAGAATATTTTTAAAGGGATGTTTTGTAACAGAGGTCTTTTGGAAATCCAATTTAGGAAAATTATTTTTTTCATGTTCTCAAAGTGCTGACCTGCAGATGATGTTTCAAAAGCATTTAGGGGTCACTTTGAAAAGCAAGGGGATCATTCTCCCTCTCCCCACCTGCATCCATCTGAATTATGGCACATTTTCAATGGGAAAGGCCTCATTACATCCTAAGGAAATCCACATCCTGCACCTCCAGGTCACAGTCCAGCAGAGAGCAGCCTCATGTCCCTCCGGAAAGGATAATTAGTTTTCTACCCTTTAATCAAGGAGCAGCAGATTGTTGTTTTTCTAAAGTTTTGCCTGGGGAGAGCCTGTTCTTTCCCGAATGTGTGTTTTTCTAAACAGGACTCCCTGTACGTACCCAACCTTCCCATGAGCCACCACTGACAGGCACTCCCCCAGCCTTATCTGAAACAAAAAACTGAAGCTCTCCACTGATGACAGCCTCTGGCCCCTCAACTCCACAGATGTGGGATTAGGTCATGGCCCTCACAATTTACCAGCACCAATGAGCTTTTACTTATCGACCAAGAGAATCCTCAATCTCTCTGTCATGGAGGTCATGTTTTTAAGGGTTTACTTAAAAAAAGTAATAAATGCTTATCATGTGCCAGACACTATTCTGAGTGCTTAATAAATATTAACTCATTTAACCCTCAGAACAATTTTATAAGTAAGTACTTTTATTATTCCCACTTTACAGATGAGGAAACTGAAGCTCAGAGAGGTTAAGTGACTTACCCAAAACCACACAGCTAATAGGTGGCAGAGCCAGGATTCAAACCCAGGTGGTCTGGCTCCAGAGAACAGAGAGACAGATGTTAAAACCATTGCAGAAGGAGTAACAACCAAGAAAAGAAGATGGAAATTGAATTGCTTACTATGCACTAGGCCCAGAGCCAGTGTTACTGGTTAGTTTCTCTTTACATAAAGTGCAACTGGACCTTAAAATCATCATCATCATCATCATCATCATCCTCATCATCCTCATCATCAAAGATTATTATGTGTATTATGTGTTGGTCTTCTACATCTACAAATAAAAATCCATGTAGATTCATTGGTATGTTTTTACCGTGTGCATGTTACTTTGATAAAAGTATGAATTTAGTTAAAAAATTTTAATGGCTGAGTTTTCTGTTTTTAAAGTGATTTGAATCAAATAAACAGCCCTTAGAAGGCATTTTTTTAAAAGCCACCCTGAACTCCCTTTCCAATTTTTGTCTTAAAAAGAAAGTAAGAAGTCTTTGGTATTGTTCTATCAAACTGTATGCCAATCAGACACAAAGAGGAAGCAGATAAACTCATGTTTTTCAAATCCTGAAAAGCTCTAACTCAAAAATTATATTTACAGACACCCTCACAGATTTTTTTTTTTTGCTCAGGGTGGGGCAGAAGACAGTCTTCACACTTTATTCAATAATACATTGATCGGAAGCTAATAAATCAGTATGTAGGTGGCCCAACACCTCCACAACGAAAATCGCAATCCTAAAACTCAGGATTCAGAAATGGGATCTCTAAAAACTGATTCTAACTCAGTTAAAAACACCAAAAATTCTTAAATTAGCCAGCATTGCTTAAAGCAGTTTATTGACTTTCTGATACAGGACCTACCACAGTCTCCAAGGTAATTAGAAGCACCATAAATGCTGTTTTTGGCAGTGACTGGGGCCACACATAAAAACATGTTTATTCCCAAACCGTCAGTGAAATATGGTGGTGGGGGTGGGACCACGTCAGGCTTGTAGCATATGTGGAGAAAAAGGAAAGGTAATGCCAAGGGCACCATTCAAACTGAGATTATTTCATCACTATGACAAACAGCAAGCCACCCCCCAAATTCTAGGTAAGAGAGTAATTCTGAGCAAGACAATTACTCAGAGTAAGAGAAATTCTGAGTAAGACAGGGTAATATTATTATTTTAACAATAATGAAAATAATACTATTAGTGCTGTGCTTATTATGTGGATTAATTCATTTAATTTTCATGGGGGCCCTGAAAATAAGGGCCATAACGGAAGAAGGTTCTGAGAGGGTAGACTTGGAAATGCTCCATGGCTACTGAAAGTCAGAGCCAGAGACAGCCCAATTCCAAGATGCCTGCTCTTGGTCCCTGAGTCCTGCTAAATTGTCTACGGGATTTTCTGGCCACCTAATCCACAAAAGTCATAAATTGGAGACAGGAAAAATGAACCGTGTGGGTCAGTTATGTGCTATTTATCAAATATTTCTATCAAACGTGGTCCCATTGCATAGGACAGAACAAGCCCCCAACCATCCTCCTGGGCAGCTGGGCTCCCAGCTCGCCAGCTGGGCTCCAGTGGGAACAGGGCCCGTACTTGCATCAGCGTTGCCATAGCTGTCACCATGGCAACTGCCCACTGTCGCCCAGGCAGAGATGCTCTCCCCACTCTCGGGAGCCCTGATGCAGGGATGCAGTCCAGTAGAAACTCATCCTTTTACTTCCTCCCCAACTTGCTCAAGTCTTTATAAGACTGAGAACCAGTCGGGGGTTCCCCAGGTCCCTGCTTGCATTCGGACCAGACAATACATATAACGGCCAAGAGGGAGACGGGGTTCATGAAGAGGCTGTCCAGAACTGAAGCGTGGGTAGTTAACCTCTCCAGGGGCCTCCACACCTGGCAGGGCTGAGTCTGAGTTCTGGCTCTGGCACTGGCTACCTAGGGATGCTAAGCAAATGGTTTGGCCTCTAGGAACCCAAGTTTTAGAATATGAAAAGCCAGGATAATGTTAGCTTTTACATTTTATAGAATAGTTGTGAGATATAAGTAAACCCAAGTATATAAAGGATATACAGAGTAAATGCTGGCTATTATTAACTATTATCCCCAATTCAGTGGTGCTGGTGCTGGAAAACATTAGGGGCCCTCAACCTCTCGCTACTGCCTTTACACCACAGCAGCCTGATATTCCAAACAAAAAGCACTCCTGTCCACAGCACAGAGGCGCTGACTCAAGGCCGAATAAGGCCAGCAGACAGCGTAGTCCACACTCACACTGCTGAACAGTAGGAGACATGATGGTGGTCGGTGGGGTCCCTAAATCCAGTAATCTTCCCTCTGGGCAACACAGCTTCTCTGAAAAGATTAATTTATCAAAATAAGCCTACTAACTGTATTCAACAAAATTGCCAAGGAGAAAAACACCTTTTAAGATACTGAATCCATGTATGAACCTTCAGAAATCTTTAAGGCCAAAGGATGGCACTCAAATTTTCTAGAAAATTCTGAATAATGTCAACCCTGTTGGCAGTGGTGATTTCTCAGGGTTAGGACTGATCCAAGGAACGTGCACTTACTATGTGACACATTTATACACTGTCTGAACTTTTATGGTATGCATACATTAATTTTATAATAAAAAAAGAATAGCTTTAAAAAAAAAGCTGAAATGCTTTGTAACAACACAGTTAGCTTACAAAAGAAGAAACCCAGTCAATAAAGAAATGAAAAGTGTTCACCCTCCTTAGTAACTAGCAAAATGGAAATTTAAATAAGAGTATGTTTGCCTTTCAAACTGGTGATTTTTCTAGGATAACACCCCATTGTGGGCAAGAATGTGGAGAAACAGACATTTTGCTTCACAACTGTGAATGTATAAATTGATATGTTTCCACAGGTTAAGTTGGCAGCATTTTCCAAGAATATTAAAATGACCCAGAACTTCACCTTTACAAAAATTAATTTGACAAAATAAACTGCGAACATAGTGACGAGGATATAGCTTTCAGTGTTATTTCAGAGGGAGGAACGAGGCTCAGCTCAAACAGCCAATACTAGGGACTAGCTACTGGAAAAGTGCCTTGCAAAGTTCTACATGTTCATTATGCAAAACACAGGCAAAGAAGACTTGCTTATTCCACATTGTGAAAATATGGAATTTTCTGGATTTGGTGCTTTTAACGGTATGCTTCCATCCCACACTCACTCCATTTTGCAGCTAAGCAAACCAAGACCCAGACCTAGGAGGCAGTTTGCCCCCAAGTGGCTGGGACAGGTTCACAGTCTCTTTGCCTTTGCCTTCTGGAGGGAGGGGGCAGAATTGTCACCTTCAAGGCCAGACACAGGAACCATGGTGGGGCCAAACTATGCCCTAGTGCCTAGCTTGGGGTACAGAGGACCTAGCTGGGGGTAGAGACATCTCTTCAAAGGCCTCTCCCTCCAAGAAGCCACATCCTTCAAAGAACTCTTGGCTCTATTTCAGCCACCGGGAGCGCTCAAGACAAGGAGTAGAGCTGGGGTCTGGAAGCAAGGCCCTCTCACTAACAGTTAAACAGCCACTCTCCAGAGAAGGTCTGTTCCATGCCAGATCTGCATGCAGTGCTGGTCATCAGTCACCCGTTCCCCACGGCAACCCTAAGGCTCAGCGAGGTCAGCTTCCCTGTCTTAAATCACCCAGCTAATCAGGATGTGAACTGCTCTTTATGGGTGCTTTGACTTCCTCGTCTATAAAATGGGGAGAAAAATAGCAACCACTCAGAGGTTTGGTTGGGAGGGTTAAATGAGCCAATTTATAGAAAGTGCTTAAAACAATTCCTGACCTACAGGAAACTCTGTGTAGCTCTTATTATTTTAGTGAGACTGTAAAGCATTGTGGTCAGAACAAGGACTCGAGAGCCAGTTGCCTGGGTTCAAATCCCACATCCACCCCTCACTGGCTGTGTGACTTTGGGCAAGTTACTTAACTCTTTGTGTTTCAGTTCCCTCATCAGTAAAGTGGCAACGACAATGACAGTACCCACCTGAGTTAACATATATGATCACATTACCTAGCTGAGTTAACGTACTTAGAAGAGTTTAGAAAAGTGTCTGTCACATAGCATAATGGGCCTGTCATGTAATAACCACATGTGTTAGCCATTATAACTATGATACCCCTCTGTCTCCTGTTGTCTATGACTGCACGGGAATGACACCTGCACCACCAACATCAGTTATTCTGGCTGACAAGAGCCTGACACATGTTCTCCTATTTAATCATGACAAGACTCTAGGAGTAGGTGCTATTATTGTCCAGCTTTACAGATGGGGGAACAGAGGCACAGAGAGCTCGAGTAACTTGCCCCAGGTCACACAGCCAGGAAGCAGCAATGCTGCTGGGCTTTGAACCAAATCAGTTGGGGCCTAGGGCTCTTATCCCCCACACTGTATTGCCCAGCCCAACACTCGCATATCCAATACTTCCTATGGAAGGGTGGTACATGGCTCCTAGCTTCGAGATGAGTAATGGCCACATCCCCCACCATGCAGCACAGACACTGACCCTGCAGACGTCTCATGAACATAAAGGGTAAGTAACACTAGCACAGTCACCAAGAAGCAATCCCTGTCATCTCTCCTTATCTTCCCAGGGAAATACACTGGTATTTGTCTACTGTAGAGATGAGACACAACCATTAAGACAGAATTCTGGACCGAGACATCTAATCGGTGTCTTGGAAACTCACGCTGACATCCCCACAGCTGGTTTTCCCCACAGCTGTTGATAGTCGTGTGTTGTTTAAAGCATGGCCTGCTCACAAGTTCATGCTGGGAGGTGAAGCCAGGGTAAATCTTCCATAATGTGCCATTCTGGCCTTTGGAGCATGAAATTTTGTGGCAAAGAGTTCATTTCCCATCACCAGACTAAAAAGTTTACAAAGCTTCCTTGCATACAGATGGCCAAAGCTGTAGGTGGCTGCAACTAGGAAATGGCACAAATCAAGCGGGGGTGAGTCTTATGTCCCCCACCCCCAGCTTTCTCAGCAATTCATCAAAAGAGCTGTTGTGGGGGGAAAAACTATCCATGTGTTTCACCAGGAACCATAATCCTGTATTGTTTCAAACTCAGTAATTTAATGAAATAGTGTCTGCTATCCACTAATGTGCCTAAAACTCAAACAGATTGAAGGATCTGGAAGGATCCTCAGAGAACCAGCTAGTCTACCACCCTCATTTAGACACTAGAAAACTAAGAGCTGGCTCAAGGTTGCATGGTCTATTGGTGATAGACTGGGACCCTTGACAGTATCCCTGTTTGCAGGCTCTTTTCAGCCCTGGCAAGTGTTACCGGGATGGATGTTTGCTATATCTTACTGCCCAGCATTTAGTCTCTCTTCTTTTGCCAATGGCACCCTGATCTTCTGTTGAGGGACCCCCTCCCCAGCTGTTAAGCCCTGTGATTCAGGAAGGGCCAACCCTCCCAATATGGGCATGGGACCTGGCCTGGAAGAATGAGACTTTTGCTGGAGTTAAAGAAAAAGAGATGTAGTCCTCTAGTGCAATATTTGAGCCGATGGGGTGGAAACTTGGAATTGTGCAGAGCATCTTGGTCAGAGAGCCCATCTGAGAAGTACGCTAATTTGGAGAAAGAGCAAGAGATAGTGAGTGATGGACTCCTGGTGACATAGATTAGCCACCTGGATCTAGCCATGCCAAAAGGCAGAACTATCACTGAATTCACCGAATAAGTGAGCCCCCCCCCTTTTTTTTAAATTTAAGCATGTGTACACTGTATTTCCATGACATGCAACCAAAAAACTAAGTTTGTTTCTAAGTTTGTAAAAGGAAGTAAGTAAATGACAAAATGGGAATGTTCCCAGGAGACCCTCCACAGTGCCCAACACAGTTCCTTGACATAGTCAGCGAGCAATACATGTATAATGGGGTAAAACACCTCCTTCAGGTCTCTTCTCAGCAGGACTCTCCCAGACCACCCTATTGGAAACTGCAGCCCTCCCCAGCTTGGCTCTCCCTACTCCTACCTGTTTCCTATGGTGTTTATCACCACCAGACCTACCTGTTATCATTTCTTGTTGGTTTCCCTCACTCAAATCCTACAAGGGTGGGGATTTTTGCCCACTTTGTTCACTGCTGTACCCTGGGGGTAGAATAGTGCTCAACACCTGCAGGTGCTCAGTATATATCTAGTGAATGAATGAATGACAAGAAATGGAAGATGGAATGAGTGTATACGGTACACAGAGGATGGTGCCCTGCATATAAAGGCACGCAGGCTCCCACCTGCTACCTCAGTCAACAGCCTCTGGGACCTCTTAGATATGGGTCTTCTTTCCTCCTCTCTGAGCCCATGCTCCAACAGCCATCCCCACAATCTAGACAACCAGATCGTCCCCCACCTGTCCAGATAACATAAACAACAATTCAAAGGTAAGTAGCCCTTTGAGTTATAAAGATGTTTTCCTTTTTTCCCCCTGCTTACAATAATATTGTACACTCATTATAAAAGCACACAAAATAAAAATGTAACAAGTAAACAATAAAAATCATAATTTAACCTCAAAGTTAAATTTTGGGTGCAAGTCATAAGCAGGCAGACTGCTAATATATTTTGTACAACCCACAGGATGACCCCCCTCCCCTTTTTAAGGTAACTTCCAACATTTAAAAAGCTAGAGGAATTCATTTGGAAATCAGGTATCTAGCTTCAGCTGAATGTCATGGAAGGCCCACGTTCTCACATATGACAATGATCAGCGGGGGTTGGGTGACAGATGCCCCTTTCAGGTGGGTGTGGGCTCTTGGGGTCCCTGCCTCTCCCTACTCTGACCCTTGCACTGCCCTGGCCACTGGATTTAGGTTCCTGCTTGGTCCCTGTCACATGTAGAGTTGGTCACCCCTGGTTTGACGTATACCCTTTCAGACTTTGCTGTGGTCATAAGGCTTCTAGGAAACCCCTCTGAAAATCTCCCTCTGCCTCCAATAGTGGCCTGGGATGCCACATATAAGCCCCTAATTTCCAGCATCAGAGAACACTGCAACTGCAGCACTGTCCCATCTGCATCGCAGTGAGCCAGGTCAGGTTCAACATCTCCTTCTCAGACTGACTATCCCAATTCAACAACTGACCTATACACACGTGAACCCCATACAGAAGGGCCCCACAGTCCTGAGCACCGGCTGGATGCCTTTTCCATAGGGAAACTCTAAATCCAGCGTTCAAACCACCGCTCCAATGTGGAGAGGCTCCATCAGTGCAGGACAGCCCCAGAGACTCGGCCACCACTGCACAGGCAGTCTGCAGCCCCACATGTATTCCCCACGGGACCCATGATTGGCTATGTTCCTCTGGGTTGATTATGCTCCAGTCCTACTATATAATAATACCTCCCTCTGAGCAGGGATCCTGCCAGCCTCACTGATTACTGCTTACTAGAACCTAACCCTGTTCCTCACAGAGGAGGCCCTCAATCCACAAGGGATGGACGGTCAGCGAGGGAACAGACACATGAGAGGCAGGTGGGTGGGTATGTTACAGGGCAGGGATGGAGGAGATGAGCCCCTTAGCTGTGATTTCTAATTTGCCAATGTCATAAGGAAATGATCAGATCAAAATAGTACATTGTAAAATATGGTATAAAGTTACACAGTGAATAAACTCAGATGATAAAAAAATAAGGAAAGCACTATAATATTAATAGTGGTAGAACTTTTTTTTACAATCCTTTTGTGTATTTTCCATTTTCTGTTTTATGAAGTTCACTTTTAACTACCAACATTGAACTATAACCAAACGAATGATCTTCCCCTAGACTTGTATAGAATTCAAAACACCAAGCGGCCACAGAGGAAAGGATAATATTTTGGATTAGTAAGAAGAGAAAACACAGAAGGTGAGTTTGGTCTTCCACATGGAAACCGATCCTTCAAGACTCCTTGGTGGCCCCGTAGTGACCCATTACTCCCCCTTCACCTGCTATCAGCAAAAGCAACATTAGTTCACCCTTCTAATCCTGGAAATCCAAAATGTTATGGGAGATTATATTTCTTTTGGAGCAAAGGATGGTAATTTTTTCAGCTCTGGCCTATGAATGCTCCCAAAGAAAAACAAAGAAACATAAGGAAATCTTCTAATACAAATACCTGAATTTAAATTTAAATACACATGCGCCCAGAAAAGTACCATTGTTCTGGTACGTCCTTGATTGTGGGACAGCCAAAACAGCATGTGCCTCACAGCAGGATACTGTCCTCTGATGATGTGATGTAGCCACTGCTCCTGGGAGCCCTGGACCAGGTCTCTGCACCTCAACTAGCCCCCAGACATACAGGATGGGCAGCAAGAGCTCAGGACCAGCTACTTTGTAAAGGCAGACAGGGAAACCGAGGTCCTAAGAGGAGGAGTATGTACAGGGGATGACACAGAGCTGAGAACAACTGCTTTCCTCCAGCCTGGTGCCTCCCCTTGTTCATGTGACAAACATCACCTGAGTGTCCTGAGGTACCAGATACTGGTTGACACCTTGCTATCAAGCAGGGGGGGAAGAGTGGGGACCCTTAACAATTAAGTGAATGACCAGGTAACCCCAGATGGCGATACAGGCCAGCAAACGGGAAATAAAGGCAAGGGGTAGAAAGTTATTTCTGATTTCCCAAGGAGCATCAGCCATTGAGTACTGTGCAGTTACAAATGCCCCTGGGGTTCCGCCAGACACAATTTATTAACAGATTGCATTTGGGCGCTGGAGTCTGTGAGCGATGCATGAATCACCAGCAGAGTGGATTAAATGTAAAAGACACCCACAAACTAGAGGCATCCTCCCCCCCCCCAACTCTAAGGTTCCCACAGCAAGGCAGGAAGTGCAGGGTGTGGAGTAGGCTTGCTCTTTGGAGACGGCTAATCTGGGATCAGCCCTGCTTCAAACTGCAAAGACCTCCCAGTGCCCTCAGAATGAATTCTCCTTTGCTTACTGCCAACCACTGGCCACAGCTCACCGCCCCCCCCCCACCCCCCCACCCCCCCGTCAAGACATCTCTGTGCCAGGCCTCACCTCGGCTCAACGTCACTTCCTCAAGGCCTTCTTCCCTGACACTGCTCTGGCCCCACAGGACCCTGACCCTTCCTCCCACACCACTCTTAGACTTACTTATTCTAGAAAGTGAGTTCTGTAGGGGTGGACTGATCCTCAGCTCCCAGAGCAGCACCCAGCGCACGAGGGGCTGAGGCAGAGAGACAGAAGGGAAGAGAAAGAAGTCTCTCCACCATTTCTCAGGGTCCTGAGCCTCAGTTTCCACATCTGTAAAATCGGGGCAAGACCAACCGGCTGCAGAGTGATGACAGTGTATTCTGTGTTTCTGCCTGGCAGCCTGGATTTTGTTTTATTAACTCATTTTCTAAAAAACATTTTTACATACAAATTCACTTTTTGATGTGCAGATGTGGATTCTGACACTCGTTGGTGTATGACCACAATGAAAACACAGAGCTCTTCTACCACCAGGAAAAAGTCCCCTCGTGTTGCTCCTTGGTAGTCATACCCTCCTCCCCGCCCCAGCTCCTAGCAACCATTGATCTGTTTTCTGTTCCTATATTTTGCCTTTTCCAAAATGTCATGTAAGTGGGATCATACGGTAAGTAGGCTTTTACATCTTTTTCACTTGGCATAGTGCCTTGAGATTCATCTGTGGTGCTGCGTGTATCAGTGTTTTGTTCCTTTTTATTGTCCTTTCCCTGAGGGAAATCTCTTCTCTCAGGAACAGGGTCACAGAAAATAACAGTGGACCTATCCCCTTCTACCTCCCCTGATAATTTAGCCACCAACTTTCTAGAATCCCCTAAAGCTTGGGGAGCAACCAGGAAGTCAAAGGTCCCCCTTTCTGGCTGTGTCTATAACCCGAATTCTGAGACCTGTGCAAACCCCTTCCCACCAGGCAGCCTCTCTCTGAGGTCGCTCATTTGCAAGAATGGCCAACAAGACCCAAGCTTCCTCTGGGGTGTTGACTCAGAAAGTGGAGGTCCATTCGGGAACCAGGAGGCAGGACTGGCTGTCTGGGGATGGCTGACCACCTGGGGTGGCTGTTTGGGGGCAGTAGTGGGGGTGGCAGTCAGCTGGCCAAGTCTGGGGAGAAGTGAGTGGACAAGAAAGAAGTAGAGGCAGAAGTGCCCCGGGATGGTGAATTCTTACTCGGGGCCGGGCAATGTTTATACGGGTGTGCCGTCATCTCGTATAATCCACACAACAGCTTGATGGGCAGATTCTGTTAACATCCCATCCATAGATGAGGACCCTGGGCACAAGGAGAGCACCCAGTGTGCTAGCAGGTCTGGGAGCTGAGCTCTGACTCCAAGGCTTGTTCTCTTGGCAACACAGAAGCTTAGAGCAGGAGCCAGGGAAGGAAGTGTGCGGCACAGCAGGGAGGCGGGAGGGAAGAAGCCGGTGGAAGATGAAGGGACCCAGGGGACGTGAGTGGATACTGCTCCAGGCATGCCCTTAGCTGCGAGCCATGACACTGAAGGTTTGCTTTGTTCTTTTCAGCTGCAGAACCCATGTGTCAAACCTGATCATACTCAAAACCCGAGACATAAAGCTGGTGGAAATAGAGTTGCTCAAACTGAAGGGAAAGAGGAAATGGAGCCAGACCCACTGAACTGCCCCAATCCCTATGACCTCCCTCCTGGTGGCCTCTAAGGAAGGGACCTTCCAAGGAACGCAGGACCCCTTGGACCTTCACTTTCTGATATATACTCCCTGAGGGCTGGCCTCTTTCTTTCCTTCTCACTTTCTTTCTTTCAGGTTTCAAATGATCAAAAAACACATTCAAAACTAAAATTAGCCAGAGAGGCATTGTATCTTGTGTCTGCACCACACTGTCCAGCATGTAATTAGGACTCAACAAATGGATGATGGGCAGGTCTGGGCAACACCTGTGCAGGATCAAATCCGGATCCTCCCTCAGCAGCTAAGCGACCCTCAGCAAGTGTCTGACCCTCACAAAGCCTCAGAAGCCCCAGAACTTCCCTTGCCTCTTAATATTTGGAGAGGGCTCAATAAGCAGATGCTCGTAAGAGCACTTACCACAGTGCCCAGCAAACAGTAAGAACACGGTGTTACCTAGCATTATTATTAATAGCATCCGCGAGACTAAAAGTATATTGGAGGAAAACAAAGAATCCACTGGAAGGAATTAAAATGTCCCCATGGGAAGCACAGTGCCCTGCATGTCCCAGTGTGGTTCGCTCCTAGGACTGGCCAGTGAATGCTCCAGTTTTCTTTCAGTCGTCTCTTTCATTTTTGTACCAATGGGAGGAAGGCCTGGACTGCAGAGGTCTGAAGATCACGAGTCTGACATGCAGGGCTCATCTGGAGCCAAGTAGTTATTAATTGGTGTTTATGTAACACTCTGTGCCCCTCCGGCCTGTTTCTGTCTGAACACGTGCTCTAAGAACCTTGGAGAATGCATCTCTCTCTTCTGACTTTTGGATGCTCAGAGAACAGCAGATGGTGCTGCGCAAATAACGGCACCGACACTGCAGCTCTAAAGGGAAAAGTCCACGCCTTGAGGACTCAGAGTTAAATTAGAAATAGCTGGAAGTGGATATCTTCCAGGACTGACCTTTCCAGGAGAGAGCTGGATTCCAGCCTCCATAGGAACACTGCCAAGGAGAAAGAGAGCACCGAATGTGAGTGAAGGGTGTCCTCTGCTGGCCAGCATTAGAAATCCTCAGCAGCGCCCCGTCCTCCACCTCTCTGGGAGGGCTCCGCTTCCTCTGCCTCCAGGCAAGTCTCAAATACCTTCTGTGGCTGTTTTTTTGAAAACATGAATTTGAACTGCCAACAAAAAGGATTTCTTTCCTAAAAGGAGAAGAGCTGAGAGAAAGGTCATAGAGCATTTTATTCCCTCCTCACTTAGGTTTTTCCTGCTGGAGCAAGAAAATGCTCACCTAATGAATGTCACCTAAAAAATGGTCCTGTGAGGGGCACCTGGGTGGCTGTGTTGGTTAAGTGTCCGACTCTTGATTTGGGCTCGGGTCATGATCTCACAGTTCATGAGTTTGAGGGCTGTACTGTGCTCTGTGCTGACACAGCAGGGCCTGCTTGGGATTTTCTCTCTCCCTCTCTCTCTCTGCCCTTCCCCTGCTGGTACACACTCTCATTCTCTCTCTCCCTCCCCACCCCACTCAAAATTTAAATACATCAACATTAAAAATGATGGCCCTCTGAATGCTCCGTGTGAGTTCTGCATCAGAGAATCCAAGCAACTTGGGGAACTTGACCAAGTGTGTGCACGTGGCCCACAGCACCACCCAATTTCCATTCCAAAAGGCTACCCTCTTGACCAGACTCCAAACTTCACAGAGAGACACCCCGAGTCAAAGTTGTCTGCCTCCTCCCAGAAAATCCCTATGGGTCTGCACACAGGGACAGCAAGATCTCGGTGGCCAAGAAGACAGGCCGATCCTGGATCAAACCCAGCCATTTCTGATGTCCCGCTCCGGAATCTTGGAAACTCGGGACCAGACCCTCACACACCACTTAACACCAGAACACGGCTTGTCTGGCTTCCTGCCAGAGTGCTCCCGACAGCTGGGGCCCTTCTGACCTCTGGCTCCAGCTCTCGCACCATCCCCGCCCCATTCCCGAGGAATAACCCTGACCTCCTGGGTGAGTTCTAACTCACCTGGCATGGTGCTCACTCTGACAGAGCCAACGTGGCTGAGCTGCAACCCCCGCTCATCACTTCACAGCTGTGTGAGCATCTCCAATGAGCCTCCTTTTCTGCAACAATGCCAGGAGCTGCCATTTCCTCAAGGTCCACTACCTGCCAGAAATTTGACATATACTACTTCTAATTAGTCCTCATGACCACACTATAAGGTGCTCTTCTTTCTGGATCCAGGTCAAGAACTCTTTAAAAGCTGAGGCTACCCACCCTCTTGTCCACTGGCTAAGGAAGGACTTGGCTCCATCTGCCATTTTCTTCCCTTCATTATGCAAAGTGAGTCCTCAGAGGGCAGAGAAGCAGAGATACGGACAAAAAAGGGAATGCCAGGGGGTGGGAGAGCAGGGAAAAGTCTTCTGGAGCAGAGGAGAGGGTTTAGGGTGCCTGCAAGGCAAGGGTGACCTGGAGACAGAAAGGGATGAGGAGGAGAGACAGCAGTCCCTAAAAAGGGCTGCTCTTGAGTGTGAAATGGATCCCCCTTGGACCTTCTTTGAGAGACAGAAGTAAAGAGTGGAACTATTTTAATTGTTGACTAATGGACTTCGAACTTCTGAATGCAACAAAACCTAAAGTCTGGAGTATCAAAGGCTTTGGTATTTGCTCAGATTGCATTCCAATGCTATAGGTAAGGACACTGAGACTGAGAGGGTCGGTAACTTGCTAAGGGCTACACGACTCATGAGCAGCAGAGCCTGAATATAAACCCAAGTGCACCTGACTCCACAGCTGTTTGTGTGACACTCTGGCCTTAGCTGGAAAGGAATAATAATGCCACCTAGCAGGCCAGGTGAGGGGTAAACTTGGGACAGACTATGTGGACTAAGGCCTTCCCGCAATGAATCGCATATTGTAGGTAATGCCAGAAGTACCAGTTCCTTTATTTCCCTCCTTTGTCCTGATCTCTGGGCTCTCCTTGATTCTTAAGACCCTATTCTCACTGCTGGATTTCTAACATGTCCTTTTATTGCCCCAAATCCTATTTGGGTAACCGCCCTACTACCCTAGCCTCCCCCAGGTCTGCGCAGAAGCTGGCATTCTGGCCCCAAACTCCTCCAGTGAGAAGGTAGAGGCTCAACCCCTAACGGATGGCAGGCCGCGTGTGTGCCTGAACAGCCAACCTTGTCCCCGTGTGTCGATTCATCCAACATATAGTCACTGGTTTCTCCTCTGTGTCAGCACTGTGCTAGCCACCCAAGATAAAACGCCATTTTAAAAAGACTATCCAAGACTAGGAAAAAAAGCATGTCTTTTCAAAGTCTTCCACAGCCTGAGCCTACCTACAGGGAAGGTAATTTTGTTTGACTTACTGTTCTTTTTTTATTACGGACCAGACTCTGTAAAGTCAGGATGTTAACTTGTAAAAGACTAGTAAGTTGCAAATAATTTCTGTCACAAATAAAAGATAATTCCAAAGGTTACAGTGTTATTTACCTATAGGATCTTAACCAGTTTTATATCTAAGTTTGCAGTCTTATCCCAACATTCTTTTCTCCACATTTTGCCATGACTATACACACGCACACATAAACACACACGCATTCATGTATGTATATGTGTGTACACGTGCATATAGACACATATACAAGTACACGCATGTCTATATATATACCCACATGTATATATACACACATATCAGAGAGTACATATGTCTACACACACACATATATCTTCCTGCATACTTCTTTTTTTTTTTTTAAAGATTTTATTTTTAAGTAACCTCTTCACCCAACGTGGGACTCAAACTCACAACCCCGAGATCGAGGGTTGCATGCTTCACCAACTGAGTCAGCCAGGTGCCCCACTCCTAAATATTTCTTAAAACCAGTCTTCTCTTCCTCATCCTTTTTGTTTTCTCATGTGTGAGTTACATAGATATTTTACTCAGACTAAGCATATATTTGTACAACAGTTAAGGTGTTAAGAGAAAAGCAGACCTTTGTATGAGATCTGTGAGATCTGATAGGGGCAAAGGCATCCCAGGCAAGGGGAACAGCATGTGCAGAGGCTCTGTGGTAGGGAGTATGGCACACTGGAGAAACCGAAGTGTGTATGACCTCCAGCATCTGTGACTAGAACCTTTCGGCTAACACCTGCTCTATCAATATCATGACATGACTGTCAAGTCCCTCCTGTCTGTCTCAGACACATGCAATGGACTAAGAACACAGAATTGGCCTCATACGGTAGGAGAAGAAAAACGGTGTTGCACCTCTGTGGCATCCTTCTCCAGTCATTAGAGAGGAGCCAGGTAAAAGACAGTTGGCAAAGTCACAGTTCTCGAGGGGGAGAAGACACCGGCCTCATCATGCAGCACAGGTAGCATTAACAGCTCAGTGCCAGGCGCTCTGTCAAGCTCAGTGTCTTCTGTGGCCTGGTCCACCTCCACCGTCTGCTCAGTCACCAAGTCAATGTGGTGATAACACCTGCTCACAGAAGCCTATATGGTAGGAGGATCATAATCTCTGCACATTTTCACCAAAAACATCACTCTACACTCAAGTTTTACATCAGCCTCCTGAGAACAGAAGTTTTTGTCTCTCATAGTACAAACATCACCAGCAATGGGGGCAAAAGACCCTGGCCAGAGGCTGGTAATTAACTATGTGACGTTGGACAAGTTGCTTCACCTGCTGGAGCCTCAGGGTCTTTCTTCATCTGGATATGATAATACTCATATCTCATTAAAAGGCTGGGTGATCACGGATAAGAGCACATAATAGATTATAAAACACATTATAAACATACGTTATTTTCATAGTTATTGTGATTATCAGACACTATTTTTAAAAATACCACAAGGCTTTACGGAGTAAACAGTGCAATGCTACATGAAGCTCAGGCAAAATTTCTACGTGAAAATGTAAAACCAAAAACAACAACCAGACAAAAACATGGCAAGGAGGCAAAGTACAGCTATACAAACTCTAGTAATGAAGGCTGGCAGGCACATTTTCTGGAGTGATGTTGTGTCAGGCACTGGGCTGGGCACTGACCAGCTTTACCTCAGGCATTCAAATAACTTACACAAAATTTAAGTTCATTCATAAACATGTTTGGTTTTTCCAAAGAGCCTACTTTGCGGGAAATGTGAATATTTCTCTAAAATTATTTGCCAGGAAGCGAAAAGGGCTTCAACAGCCTCATTAATTTCACCCCCTCACCCTCGGAGGAGTTCATATTTTCCCAGCATTATGTATGTTACTTGTCTCAAGATACTACTGCTAATATTCCTGGGTAATCTTTTAACATTTTTCCCATTAGGCCTGTAATAACACACAGCATGCTTCCCACATTCTTCTGAACCCAGGATAATAAAATAAAATAAGATGTGTAGCAAGAAATATGGCTGGTGCACACAGCATCAGTTCTCAAGCCCCCGGTTTGCAATAGCTCAGGATATGCACTGTATCAAAGAGAAGTGTGAAAAGCTAAAAAATAAAATCTTCCAGACATAATTATGTTTTCACTTACTTCATATGCCTTGCTGATCTTTTAGGGACAGACAGAATGGCCGTCCTAAGATGAGACAATGAAGATCTTTGAGGCTTCTAGTACGTAAGGGACACACAATAATTATTTTTTGAATCCAGCGCTCCCAGAGTGGTTAGAATTGAAAAGAGGCATTCAAGAGTTTGCCACTAGAGGGCACAAGAGTAAAATTTCTTAGCATAGAATTTTCTTGTTTCAACCTGGTCTCAATTTGAGACTATACTAGAGGGAAGCCTAAAAAAATATCAGTTGAAGCTAAAATTGGACATTTGAAGTTTTTCTGATTAAATTATAATGAAGCTTTCAGGGCTGACCTAAGAGCTCTGAGGACCTCTTTAGTTCAGGAATTGAGGATCTGTTTAAAATGGAAATAGGTTACCAGGGCCGGGTAACATATTAATACCTACCAATCATTAACTCCCACACATGACTAGAAGTAATTCATCAGCTGACCTAGCAATGGGCAAGAACTGGGTGAGTGTTGAATGAGAGGACACGGGCACCGGTACCTCTAGGAACAGATCTGTGGGAGCATCTTTTGTCTTTGTCATTGTTTCTAACCCCCATTCTGTGTATCTAGGAACTGCGGCTCCCCAGCTAAGGAAGAGACTCTTGATGAATGGTATCACCACCTTCCCCACACCCACCCTGACCCCAGGGAGTCGGCAGAGACCGCCACCACCATTTCTACACCCACTGTGCTCAGAGCCTTCCTCCCTGACCCATCCCCCTGTCTTAGCTCCCCCTGCACACTGTGACCACCAAGGAGCTGTTAAATCTCAAATACAGTCTTTCCCTCTTCATCCCTGCATCCCATTTCAAATCTTTGAAAGGCTCTCTATCTCTTAGAAAATAAAATCCAAGACAAAAAGTATAGCTAAATAGACTAAACACTACATTCGCCCCACCTGACCTACCCTTGGACCTATTTCCTGGGATCCCGACCCTAGAACCCCTATATCATGCATGCAGCCCTACAGAAGGATGCCCCCCAGCTACACCAACAACATCCAGGCCTGCAGTGCTTAGTTCTCTCTAACCAGCTGAGCCTCTGGAGACTCAGCCTCATGCCACCCTTTCTGAGAAGGCTTCCTGACACCCAGGACCTCCCTAAGGAAACACCACTCCTCCTTCGGCCCCCCCAACTCTCAGTTCAGTCCATCTACATGCCCTGTGGGGAGTTCCTTCAGGGCAGGGTCCACGTTTGGTCATTTCTGCCCTAGAAGGAACAGAAGAGAATTGGCCTCAGGGATGGGGCTGGGAGCACTGGCTTCTTGGAAGGGGCCGCTATCAAGAGGAAGAGCAGCTCATGGTGGGTGGGAAGAGACATCAAAAATAAATTCTGCCCCCCGACAGCTTAGCAGCGGGCTTGTCTGAGCAAGGAGGACTGGGCAAGAGTGGGGTCTGGCAGCCTCTCCATAAACAGGGCTGACTCTGCACAGAGCCTACCCAGGGCAGGTTGTCACAGGAACTCAGAGGAGCTGTTTGCAGGGGCTTTTTCCACATCCACATCCGCATTTGCCCTACTCAACAGAGAAGGACAGCCCAGTAGAAAAATGAGCAGCCCCAGCAAGAGATGGGGAAGAAGGGATAAATGATCCCAGTGTCCCCTCTGCACCCCTCACCGCCTTGCCCTGCCTTGTCGCTCCTCTTGCAATTATAAGGAAACCCAAAGGGTTTTATGTTTTCACTACTCCAGCGGCTCCATGCTCTAACTTAGAATTCCTGGAGGATGCTTGTACCTTGTAAAACATTTCAAAAAGTCATGCTCCTTACAACTTGTATGCAGTTGTGAGCAACGGTGCATGCAAGCTCTTCTGGCCTCTGTTTCCTCATTTGCAAAATGAGGAGGGCAAGACTTAATTACCTTCGATGTCCTGAGTCTACAATGTATGGTGTAGAGTGTGGTTTTTAGGGCTCTTGAGTTATTTATGCAAATGCCAAATCAGTAACATCACAAAATGCTGCTCTATTTCCAGTGCCAAATTTTTGCAGTCAGCCAAGGCTTCCTGCACACAGACAATTGAAAAACAACCTCCCCTTTATTCAACCCATAGAACCACACAAAAGAAAAGGGGCCAAACATTCTCTGCACAAAAAAAAAAAAAAAAAAAAAAAAAAAAACCCAAACCAGTAAAATCAAACAAGAGGCCCTCCATTCAATCATGTGGTAAGGCTGTTACTTGGTAACAGTACTACTCAATATTTACAAATATTTACAAACATTAATACCCATTAAATGTGACCAGGAAGGTGGCTTAGCTCCTTCTCTCCCTGTCATCCTGGCTTTTTTTCTTTCCCTCCCTGCAGCCAAAAGCAACACTGGCTGGACCCTGGTTCACTTCTCTGCTTTCCTTGCTGCGGGCTCCCTGGAGAAGAGACGCATCCAGGGCTCTGTGGGGCCATAAGCTCCTTCGTGGCCTTAGCTGTCCACTGGAGGAGCCACAGCCAAGCCCTCAGGCCACACCCTGAGGCCCAGAGATCTTACAGGCTTTCCTCAAGTTGTCTTTCCTGAATATCAGCAGAAAGCTGGGCAGCCACGCCTGTGGATTTTCTTGGTTTGGTTTTTAACTCACACTGTTTCAAGGAATGGCCGATTCAAACACAACTTGCCTTCATCTTTTTCTCTTCATTGTGGGAAGTGACCATTTGAGGATCCAGAGGAAGTTATGTCCATGTGTTTATGCCCACAAGAACAGAGTCCTATCCTTAGCAGACACCATGAAACAGACCCATGGATACAGTTACGCATGTTGGTCAGGGGCCTCATGATTACTTGATGTACATCCATATGGGGGGGGGGGGGATTCTCATCGAGCTTTATTATTAGGAAATCCTTAGGACTGACTTCTTGATTTTCTACAACTAGTGCTTTGCATTAGCTCAGCCAACATTAAGTACAAAGATTTCGAAGAGCTTTTTTAAAATCAAAGTCCTTTTTCTTTTAAAGAGAACCGCTCTTTAAAAAAAAAAAGTTCATTTATTTTGAGAGAGAGAGGATCTCAAACAGGCTCTGCCCTGTCAGTGTAGAGTACAATGACACGGGGCTCAAACCTCAAACTCACTAACCATGACATCGTGACCTGAGCCAAAATCAAGAGTCGGACGCTTAACTGACTGAGCCACCCAGGTGCCCCTAATCAAGTCTTTTAACCAAAGACATTTAACTTATCACAAATCATGCTTGCCTACTCATCAAATCAATTACTTTGAGAAATACTACTAAATAACACACTAATTCCAAAAATAACCTCCATGCAATAGGAAGGAATATTTTCAGATCATACTGCTTTTCCTCCACTTAATTAAAAAGAACAAGTCTTTATTGAAGGAAACAACATACACGTAAACAACAAGGAAGAGATCACTACGTGTGGTATATTTCATCCATAGTGAACAAGTCCTGTTCTGCTCCATGAGCTTGAACCCCAACTCTGCCACGCACTAGCTGTGTGGCCTTGGGCAAATGACTTAACTGCTCTGAGTCTTTGCTTTCTTGGCCACAAAAGGAGATTAATAAGTGGCATCTGTATCATAAACTGGTTGTGAGGTGTCAGTGAAAAATCCCTGCCAAATGTTTAGCCCAGTGCCTGGTCTATGGTAAGGGTTTGAAAAAGGTTAGCTCTTGTGGTTGTGAATGCTATTATTACCCATCTACACAGAGCTTCCCATATAACTTTAGGAATGACTTCTCGGTATATCACATACACTCCTGCAAAGGCCAGTTTGAGGCAGATTTACAGTAAAGTCAAAGGGGGTCTCTTAAAGGGGACCCTGTCACACACAATTATATATGCAGCAGGCCCCACAAAACCTGGACCTTTCCCTGATCACAGGTAACAACTGATGCTCACTGTACATGCCTCCCTGGAAACATCCCTCCCTACTTTCTCCCTTTTGAATATGATGCTGATCACTCCTGATCAGTATTTTTTCCTTACTAGGTAACTGTAAGCAAGAGTGTTTCTGCGTGTAAACTTTATAGTAGTGGAATCATACTATGTTCTATTTTACCTTCTGCAATTTTCTATTTGATATTTTATATGTTTGAGATTCATCCATGTTGACACATGCAGGTCATAACTGCTTTATATACTTAATTGGATAGATATAAGAGCAGTGTATTTGTGCATTTTCCCACTGATGGATATCTAGGGTGTTCACACCTTGTTGCCATTACAAACTATGTTGTAATAAACACACAGCCATTTTTGTTTAGATCTCCTTGGGGAACTGCACCGGCCAGAGTTTCTCTAGGGAATCACGACAGATGGCTGATGCATCCTTTTGTCCTTACTAACAGAATCCAACATGTTGCAGTTAAACATTCTCACCTTCCGAGACCTCCCTGAAGCTATGGAAGGACACATGCCTCAGTTCTGGTCAAAGATGTAGACAGAAACCCACTGAGGATTCCCGAAAACCTTCACTTCCCTGCTTTAGTGCTGGCCCATCCTTCTCCATCCTCCCCTGCTGGAACATGGGCAAGAGGGCAGGAGATGAGCAGTCATGGTGGGAACATAAGGACAAAAGCCCCACCAAGGGAATAGCAAAGTGAAAAAAGACTTGAACTGTAGCCAATTGGATTATTTAGGTGCTACGTTAACCTCTTCCTACCCTCAGCATTACTTATGTATCATTCTACAAAGGAATAGAAAATTATTTCCTCACAAAAGATGCATTAGTCTTATAGACTTATCTTGTGTCTTAAAACTCAAAGTGAGATTCTTAAATGAAAATATATATATATATATATATATTTTTAATATAATGTATATATTTAGTTGAATATAATGACAAGACTTTTCGGTCTTAAGCGTCAATAGTCAGAACAGCCAAACTGGAAAATGGAACATGTATCCAAACACTTTCTGAGTGCTAACTAAGAATAAGAGACTAACAGTGATAACTGCAAATACTCAAAATGTACTTACTATGTGCCACACACTCTTCTAAGCCTTCACGTCTATCATTCAAAGTCTCAGAAGGAGAAATACTATTATCAGATGAGAAGATGTGAGAAATGCTAACTAGCTTGCCAACATCACAAAGCTGGTGAGTGTAGAGCTGAGGCTTGTGAGTCTAGCATTACAGGGAATGTGTCTGTGTGGGAGGCTAAAAAAATGGCCCCCCAAAGATGCTCATATCCTAATTCCCAGAACCTGTGAATGTGTTACCTTGCATGGCAAAAGGAACTTTGCAGATGTGATGAAGTTAAGGATCCTTGAGGCAGGGAGATTAGCTTGGACTATCCAGGTGGGCCTGACATAATCACCGGGGGCCCCTAAGAGGGAGACTGGAGGGTCAGGGAGACTGGAGGGTCGTAACAGAAGTAGGAAATCTGAGGGTAGAGACACAGGGAAGGGACTATAATCCAAGGAAAGTAGGAAGCCTCTAGAAACTAGAAAAGGCAAAGAAACAGATTCTCCCCCAGAGCCTCCAGAAGGAGCCAGTCTTACTGAAACCTTGACGTTAGCCCATTGAGGCTGATTTTAGACTTTGGACCTCTAGAACTGTAAAACAATAAATGTGTGTTGTTTGAAACCACTAAGTCTGCAGTCATGTGTTATAGCAGACACGGGAAACAAACACAGCTGATGACTCTGACCCACACATGCACACACACACACACACACCCCTAGCTAGTCCTTACCCTCAAGAAGTTCATCCATCCACAGAGGGAGACAGACAAGCCACCACCTGCTCTTAAGACTAGATGGAATAAGAGTCACAGAACCCTGACCCTGACCAAAGTGCTATGGGAACTGGGGGCAAGTGTTTGGTTCACACCTGCGGGCCCCTGACCATCCCAGAAAAATGTCCTTGTCATCTACAACTGGTTACAAAACCCAGGGAGATAATGACAGTCTGGAGCTGCTTACTAACGGACTTGTCAGAGGACTCATTTTCTCATGGATCCACCCTGATAATGTTTCCACATTCGTAAGAGATGAAAACTTGGCAAGGGAAAGGCAACACCCTCCAAGCTTCCTTCCTGGAACCCTCCAGTTGCTTGTCTGGATCTACCACAGGGTCTTCCTTCCACTCCCTTCAGTTGGGCTCCTGGTGCTGTCAGACGGCTGATGCCTGACATTTCCTCTTTCTCTGGCCAAGGTCAAGCACATACACCAACTACTCTCATGTGAGAGGCAGCATCATCTCCGATCCACAGATCCCCTTTCAAGTAACTGCCTCCTGCGTGCACCAACTCTCCACAACATCCTCCCCGACCCAGTCCAAGCACCTGTGGGTTCACCATGCACCTAAGGTAATAGTGCGATCCACGCAATCCCTGAGATAAATGGGGGTGCAAAGAAGGAAGGGGTCACCATCTTTATAAGATGTCTTCTTAAAATCCACAAAGGAGTCCAGCCCTTCCTAAAATGCAGACCATAGAAAGCCAAAATTTTAAGCTATAATGTTGGGGAAAAGAGAGTCCACTTCTGCTGAGTGTCTTCGGAACTCGGGAGATGGGAAAATGCAGGAGTAACTAAAGAGCAATGACAGTGCGTATCTATTAAGCACTTCATCTTGATTACTGTAACAATCCTACATCGTGGGTAGTAATATCAACTCCATTTGACAGATGAGGGAATTGAGGCATGACCACAGAGAGGAAGCAGCAGAGAAGAATGAGGGTCCAGGGAAGCAAACACCACCTTAAACAGTGAAAGTACCTGCCACCTGAGTGCCACCTGAGTGCCACCTGAGTGCTACCTGTCCCCACCTTCATAACAGTCAAATGAGATGACAAGGGCAGAAGGAGCATTCCCAATGAGAACTGTGTTTATTGTACAACAGAAAAGCCTCAGCATGAATCAGAGTCACAGGAAAGCCCCCTAATCAATGCAACATTCCAATAGCTGGAGAGTCTGTCCCTCCTGTCCCATCAGCTCTGTCTACAGACCTTATTCATCCATGTCTAGCAGCTAAGTGTAAAGATTTGGAGCTGCAAATCCTTAAAGGAATGAGGGCATCACTCCACAAGGCTCCGCTCCCTAATATGTAAAAGGCAGAGAATAATGTTAGTACTGTGCCCAGCACAAGGCCTGCTTCTCATAGCGTAACTTGGCACATAAACAGAAGACTGTGGAATAAAAATAACCTCTTGGACTTACTTGCCAAACATTTTCTAGTGTGCAAAATGCTTTACATGTATCATCTCATTTGGGATAAATTTCTGGTTAGGACATCACAACACACACCAGGAGAGACAAATGCACAACATATAGCCTTGATATACAATCAATAATTAGCTTACCTGTAGCACTGTATGTCGATAAAGGCCAAGGACCCCAATAACTGTAAATAAGGTCATCCCTAGCACCAGGTGCACAGCTGGCACTTAATAAATGCTGAATGAATCCCGAATAAATAGGTACCACTTTTAATAAGATCCACCACTTTCCTTGCTGCCTTGAGCCACACAAAGCAAGTGTATATATAGAAACCACCCCAGGCACACAGTCAAGTAACGTGAGAGCAAATCACTGAGAAGCCCAGCTATGTCCACACCTGCCGGGGGAACTCCCAGCTGTTGGTGTCAAGGACCAGTGTGAAGCGCCACACGGACAAGACAGATTTCACTTGTTTTTAAACACACCATCAAAGTGGCTAATGGCTTCCCACAAAGAAACCCCACACCTTCAGCCAAGAGACAAGGAACTCATTAGGCAGACTTGCATCCTCCAGTCCCCATTGTCAACAGGCACCATCCAGGCCATCAGAAAACAGCTCCCAGGAGCCCACATGCTGACAGGCGGCATCCGGGGACGATCAGATTTCTATCAGTAATGACACATGGCGTTTCTCTCTGGCTCCAATTCAGGATGCCACTCCACCCCCACCAGGCAGCTCTCAGCCTTTAATACTTCCTGAACAATCATGCCTTTAAGAAAACGGTCATATATCGGTGGCACACAACATCGCCAACTCAATCACAAAATCAGTGTACTATCTGCCCTGGACAGCCCCCAAATGTGGTCACGATTTCTCATGCTCCCTTGCTCTCAAGGAGATGCCCACAAACGCATCTCAGCACCAGCCAACATCTACCCCATACCATGAACACCACCACGAGAATCTTCCTTCTGACATTCAGAGAATAATCCTCCCTGGCTGAGTTTTCCCTTAGCTTCATGGCACCACCCTGCTTAGGACACTCTAAGTTCAAAACCACTGACCCAAATCCTGGTGATTCCGTTGACACAAAGTCATAAGCCAGGATAATGGTCCACCCCTCCCCCACCCCATGGCCAGAACCACAGGAAAGGATTCTGGGGAATCGGTCATGCTGTGTTTCCTGATCTCAACACAAAGTTGTGTTCTGTGTGTGAAAACCCAGACGGTGGTATGGTTATTTACAACCTCTTCTCATGTATGTTATTCATCTATAAAAAGTTAATAAATAAACTGTTGATTCACATGAATTCTGTTTGTTCTGGAACTTTAGAGATTGGAGGTGGGGGGTCAATTACGCCATACTTCAGCCACATAAATCACAGACTTTCTTTCTCAATAGCCTGAAAAACCAGTTGTTCCTGCTGTTGAGAGTCACAGATCACACTGGTTTCAGAAACCCTTCTAATAGCCCCAAAGGAACAGCGGCCACAAAATAGCTGCCACTGCACATGCCTCCTGCTGAGCCTGAGTTAGAACCAGTTTTGTTTATTCCAAGGTTGGGCTTGGGAAGTGACCACTTGGTCTTCCAGATGAAAACAGGCAGCCAGCACTGCCTGCAGAAACTCCTCTATTTTTAAAACAGCCTGGTTGGTCACAGGGGATGGATGCTTTGACTGTAACACACATTGTTTTTGAAATCAGAGGCCAGGCCAGCAGCGCCCACCCAGCCCTCCACGTTTACCTCCTCGCTTAGCCTCTTCCTCGCTGGCCAGGGACGGGTGTGTTCCAGGAACGTTGCTGCTCATGAGTCACCCTCCTGGGCCCTGACAGCTGCTCCTGGATTCTGATCAATTTTCTTCAAGAGACTGGCTGTGGTGTTTGGGGTTCACGCTGCAGTAACTTGCAAAAATAAAACTCCTCTCCTTTTTACGAGCCGACTGAACAGAACACGAGTACATGAGTCTCTGGCAATGTGTCCCCCTCCCCCTGGCCTCCTGCATAACAGGAAACGTTCAGTTCTGAGCCCCTTGGTCAGATAGTCATTTGGCCACGCCAACCAGCTAACAAATGCAAATTTCTCATCACCTTATCCCAGCAGGGCTGCTCTTCTGGGCAGCTGAGGTTTGAGGTCACAGTCCAGGGGCAGCCTGGTCTTTCCTAGCCAAAGGACAAGGCTGACTTGGCCTGACATCATGGGGATTATCCTAGCCTGCTTTGTGCAAGCTAAGATTTCCAAAATATTTTCAACTGTATAGATTCTTGGGCAGAAAGTTCTGTTGAACCACACTGGATGTACTTTCCTAGAACAGATCAAACTTCAGCAAAATTAAATCCATGCACTTCTCAGTATGATGAATCTGAGGAGGTGGCCCTGCCAAGAACAGCCTCTTCCGGATACGTGCAAGCATCTCGGAGTCAACTGAGAATGGAGACCAGGTTCATGCTTCCTGGGGCCCCTTTCTCCTGCCTCCACAGCAGAGTTTGGATGACCCTGACACCTGCAATAAAACTCCATCCAACGGCCCTCCTGGAAGCCAAAAAGAAACACACTGGGTAAAACTGAGTTGCGGGGAGAAGGCCTGTGATAGGAGCCCCAGAGACCTGGATTCAAATCCAGCTTTGGAGTCATAGATAAGCCACTTCTCTCTGGACCTCAGTTTCCTCATCTGCAAACCCCAAAGGCACAAGTACAGCATTTCTCAACTCCCTTGCAAGCTGGTGGCTTTTCAATTCCAGCCCAGAGATGTGGTTTAAAGTGTTGTTTTTGTTTTGTTTTGTTTTGTTTTTACCAATCAGTTGCAAACATTTCAAAGTCTGGAGTATTTTCATGAGAATTTGGAGATTTTACATTAAGATCCCGATTTCTGGATTCTCTTGGGAAATCAGCAGATCTGGTCACAGTGGGCCCGCATTCCCAGTAGGAGGCAAGAACTGGAAGGAGGAAAAAGTGCCCCAGACTGGGAACAAACCACCCACACTGCTGCTTTCACTGTCATCACTGGCCATCCTGTGAAGTTTGGGACTGCTGTCATAAGTCTGGCTTATTTTCTTTCCCATTAACATATTGCTTAACTTTTTCACTTTTCATTTCAGCTGGAATACTCATGAATAAATTCTGAAGTCAAAATATTTCACAAATAATCAGTGCAGATAATCTGTTACGTGGAAATCCACAAAGCTGGAGGCCTGTGCCCCAGCCTGCCAGCAATTCTGACATGATCATCCAGGGACCCAGAATTGGTTTAAGTCCACCCCAGGGGCACCTGGGTGGCTCAGTCAGTTAAGCGTCCAACTTCGGCTCAGGTCATGATCTCGCGGTCTGTGAGTTCAAGCCCTGTGTCAGGCTCTGTGCTGACAGCTCAAGGCCTGGAGCCTGTTTCAGATTCTGTGTCTCCCTCTCTCTGACCCTCCCCCATTCATGCTCTGTCTCTCTGTGTCTCAAAAATAAATAAACGTTAAAAAAAATATTAAAAGTCCGTCCCAGACCCTCTGACCTTTGTGGACAGTCTCAACCAAACCCCTACCCCTCATCCAGGTCCCTCAGCCCCTCAGCCAGGGACACGTTTGGGAGCCGGGACAGTGAGGTCAGAGGCAGGCGGGTTTCTGAGGAGGTCAGAACCACATCTGCATTTTGTCATCCTTCTGGACAGGCCAGCATGTGCAGGGCTGCCTGTGAGCCTGCCAAGTCGCTGGAGGAGACGAAACAACAAGCAAGCCACGTTGCAGCAAGAAGGGAGTAAGCGAGTGCACGGAGAAGAGTCTCAGCCAGCGCAGGCGTGTCCCCATGATGCAGGGCAGGTAGCGGGGATGGACCTTTGTGCCACATCTCTTCAAAGGCAACACCTGAGCCAAGAGGTGCAGGAATGGAAACTGTTCTCAAACCAGTCTCGTCTCATTGGTAACAATGACAACGTAATGACAGTGCCAGTGACAATAGCAGCAGCATACCAGCTAAAACTTAGTGAGCTCTGACTCTGTGCCAGGTGTTGGTGTTGTTATGATCATCATTCCTACTTTAGAGGAGAGGAAACTGAGGCCCGCAGAGGCTACAAACTGGAATAAGGTCTCCAGGCAGCACGTGGTAGCATGGAGACCAGATCCCAGGCAGCTGCCTCCTGAACCCAGCTTCTGCTCACAGGGCTCTCTACTGCCTCATCCAATGTGCAGGCATCACAGCACAGGGCCCTCGTGTTCAGGACTCAGTGACACATGCTCCTTTCCATACTGTCTTACATTAAAAATCACAGCGGAAGGGCTCCTGGGTAACTCAGTCTGTTAAGCGTCCAACTCTTGATTTTGGATTTTGACTCAGGTCATGATCTCACAGTTCATGGGGTCAAACGCTGTATTGGGCTCTGCGCTGACAGTGCAGAGCCTGCTTGGGATTCTCTCTCTCCCTCTCTCTCTGCCACTCCCCTGCTCACATTTTCTCTCTCTCTCTTTATCTCAAAATAAATAAACATTAAGGAAACCACAGTGGAATTTATCTGCATGTGCCCTCCTTGCTCTGTAATAACTATGTACATTGATTTCGAAATACACAGGTCACTGTGCAGGACTATACACACAAAACCATGCATGCTGGGGCGCCTGGGTGGCTCAGTCGGTTAAGCGTCCGACTTCGGCTCAGGTCATGATCTCACGGTCCGTGGGTTCGAGCCCCGCGTCGGGCTCTGTGCTGACAGCTCAGGGCCTGGAGCCTGTTTCAGATTCTGTGTCTCCCTCTTTCTCTGACCCTCCCCTGTTCATGCTCTCTCTCTCTCTCTCTCTCTCTCTGTCTCAAAAATAAATAAATGTTAAAAAAAAATTTAAAAAAAAAAACCATGCATGCTATTCTTTATGCGTGGTTTGGAGAATTTTTAAGATTAATTTTGGCCATTTGCAACCTATACCTTACTCCCCAGCTTTAGGTGTGCAAAGTACCCCATTTGCCTTTGGCCCCACTCATAGTAAAGTGTCTGTTCCCTCAGAGCCCTGACTCCCAAGAACCACAACAATCCGTTAGGAGCAAAGGACTCCAGCGTTTGTGAAAAGGACTAAGGGAAGGGTTCTCTTAAAGAACAGATATGGGTTATTTTACAAAATAGACCTTAATTCCAAGGAAGAGATGTTTGGGCCCTCGCTCACTACTCTTAATTTACACAAACTCCACTAAACTCAGGAAGAAAAGATTAGAGGCAGCAAAATTGGAGCAAAAGAGGAGGGTACTAACAGGTGACGCTGGATCTCCAGGAAGGTGACCAAAAGGAAATTTCAAAGCAGGATTTAGCACCAGGGATGAGGTTTCTGTTCCCGTCCCTGGTCACGGGGCACATCACTACAAGCAGGTGCCATCATAAACTTGCAAGCTGGCAACACAGAAAGTCGAGGAGGAAAAGCAAAACTGGGGTCAGTGTGCCCTATTTAATAAAGCAGGGAGGCATGCGGCCTAATGAAGAAATAGAAGCACAGCTGAACAAATGGCCTTTAGGCATCAGGAGGTAGTTAAACCACCTATAACTTACATGGACATACTGGTTCTGAGCACAAGCTCTCAAACAAGAAGCTCACTTTTCCTGCCCTGAAAGGGAACTCCCTGAAGACCCCCCATCTGGACACACTAACGACAGCAGTTCACATCTGATACTGAGGCGCTCTCAACCCCACCCACCCGCAGGCAATAGTGCCTCCTCTGTTGCCCCCAGGCAACATTCAGCAGTGTGTGGAGACATTTTTGGATGTCACAAGTTGGGGGAAGGTGTATTGGTGGCATCTAGGGGGTACAGGCTAAAAATGCCACTAAACACCCTACAATGCACAGACCAGCCCCCACAACAAAGAATTACTGTCCTGCCCACAAAGATAGTCATGTCAAGGCTGAGAAATCTAGATCTAAACCAAAGCAAAGTGGGCAGTGAGGGTTTGACCTCAAAATGAAACGTCTCCCAACACCATCGTGAATTTACCTTGTGTGACCTTGGACTTTGGTTTCCTCACCTGTACAATGGAATGATCCTGAGAGGGCTCTGCTGGTCTCAATGAGACCTGGTTTTGGCAAGTGCTTTGTCAGTCATAGGTCTTGCTCTGTCATTGTCACCACTCAAGGTTTGCAAAAGACTCTGATTGGCACTGAGGCTAAAGGAGATGGGGTGGAAAGAAGTGGGGTCTGGCTAGGTGGAGGGGGGTGATGTCTCAGAGTGGCTGGTGAGCACAGATTGCCCCTGGGTCCTGCATGGACCCACTGAGGATGCGACTCCCTTGTGGAGTGTGTTGTCCCTTGTGACACAATGTCCCTTGTGACAGTGTGTTCTAAGGGAACTCAATGGGCTTGGGACATCACTGCTCTCATCAAGCTATGCCAGGATAGATGGGATTGATGATGGTCACAGAGCAACAGCTCCATGACCTGCCTCACAACCCAGAACTGCTACAATTCCTACAACAACACAACCACAACCATAATAATAACAACCATAATAATAACAATAACAACGACAACAATAATGTCAAACATCTATTGAGCACTTAACCTGTGCCTGGCCAAGAATGAGGCCCTCTTTGTGGGTGATCTTAACCACAACAGCACTCTCTTCCAAAATTATACCACTTCCATCACCACCTGGACCTCCATATTCTAGAAAAAAAACAGAAACCAAGCTGATAAACAGTATAATTTTAATTAAAATAATCAGTGTGTATGCATATGCTTACGAATGCAAGAAAGAAATTTCCTGCAATATTCACTGATTAACAGTATTTAGTGGTGAGTGGTAGAATTACACGTGATTATTTTACTTCCTTTTTATATTTTTCTAAACTTCTCAAAGTTTTTACAATCAACACAAATTAATAGTTAATAATATAACAAAAATTAACCTTATAAAAGCAAAAATTTATAAAATTGGTCTTTTTAACTTATTACTTTTTAGCAAAAAATCTACCAAACAGTCTTAAATTATTAATTATCTAGACCAGAAGTTGACAAACTATGGCCTGCCTGTTTATGTAAATAAAGTTTTGTTGAAACACAGCCACATACGTTCGTAAATGATGGACCCTGCTTTTTGCTACACCTGTAGAGTTGAATAGCTGCGAGTAGGCACATGGAAGCACTATACCCCTTTTCTAACCTGCCCTAAGATGGACCTTTTACTTCTTCACTTCAATTTCTCCTCACAACGTGTCTCTGCTTGTTTTGCCACACAGCCCAAACTGGATATAGCAGGAAGCTAATGAAGCTGAAGCCCCTCCTTAGAACGGTACCCATATGGTCTTGTGTTTTTATAAAATTTGGAAAAGGATATTTTTAAATTCTTTTTCTTGAAGAGGCCCCCAGATTCTATGTTTCAGACTCCTCAAATGTGGATCCACCCCTACCCAAAGCCCCAGACATTTTACCACCCTTAGTCCATTTTTAAGACCATAGTGTGTTTGGTGGTTAGAAAGGTCTTGTCCACCAACCCCCAAGGAGCTTTAGGCATGGTGAGCTCTTTTGATTTCCAATCCCCAGATAGCCAGCTCTCACAGACCAAGGCAGCTACCCATCACTATACAGCTCCAGAGACCACAGGGAAGGGGGCCCACCTGGGCCGGTCCTCAGGATCCACCAGAAAGCTCAGAGCAGACCATCTAGATGGAGGACCCCTGATGGCACCACACCCATAAAAGGAAGAGAAGAACACACTGGTTCACACATACTGTCTCTTAGCCATTCGTTACCTCCATTGAAATCCTACCAGCCAATTTATGTATTTCATGATACAGAGCTTCTGTAATCATAATAGCATTTTCAAATGATAAGAGGCAGACAGATGCTGTAAAACTGCTTTCTAAAAAGTCAAGTTGATCTCAAGAACAAGAAAAAAAGGGATAAAATCACATAAGTGTGCACAAATATCTTGTTGTTTATTTAAAAAACTTCTTCCAATTCAAACCATTATGGTGGGGCATTTATATCAATCCAGAGCCTACAGAGCCCAGCTGTCCAATCAAATGTCCATCCGCGCCTTAACTGTAGGTGGATACTGTCCTTCATTCTCTGGCTCTTGGTCCCTTCCTGGTCTATTCTTACCTTGTCTTTCCCCAGTGTGGGGGAGGGGGCATCTTTGTGGACGGCAGCTGGCGGTTTTGATAAGCAGGTGTCAGGAGTATGAAAATGACCTTGCATCAGCTGGTGGGAACCCAGCAGACAAGGGAGTCACTGTATCACTGTCTACTAGGTCCCAGCCCCCCAAAACAAGGCACTGTGAGGCCCAGGAGGAGGGAGAGAGGGAAGCTTTCTCACACACACACACACACACACACACACACACACACACACACTAGAGGGGGTGGGGGCTGACCAGACGAAAGAAAATCTGCATAATTTCACCCAGGAGAGGAAAAGCTTCCACTGAAGAGGAAAATTAAAACCTAGCAATGAGGATGCGTCGAGGTGTTTCCCAAACAGCAGAGATAGACAAAGAAAAACAAAGGAGATTGATCTTTAGGAAAATCAAAGGGAAAGTCTACATTCTCTGCAGCTCTGGCAAATGCAATTAGGAGAGAGTTGGCGGATGTGGAAGGAGAGGGATGTATATTCACCCAGCTGATTCCAGCATCCAGACAGCCAGGGCTGTGTCAATGGCCGTTACTGTACCAGCCACTGGAAGGGGTCCAACACACAGGACATGCTCTGGGGGGGGAGAGAATGTCCCCTAACCCAGTTTCCAATTAAATGTGGGTTAACTGGCACTGTTCCTTACAGCTCAAGGGGCCAATTCAGAGCTGAAAGGAGCGTTTTTCAAAATAAAAAAGGCTGAGCCCGCCAAACTAGCACCTTTTATTTTCTCACATCCTTTCGGTTGCTCAGCCTGACCCACTGCTAGCTGAGTTGACTCCCTGGTCCTCAGAGAAATGAGCCCTCCCCAGCACCACCAGCTCCCAACCCAGACACCCTCCCAGCACATGTGGGGTTGAACTCCATTCCACTTTTCCCATGGAGTGGTCACTGCTGCCCAAGTATGAGTCGCCTGTGAAAGCCACACATTGTCCCCAACAGACAAAACGCTCAACCCAGGAGAGTGGTCCATTCACTCTTCTCTAAGAGCCGACCTCCTCCTGTAACTTCTAGAGGATGCTGCTGCCCAAACGGTCACTCTTCTCTTCCTGAAGCCCATCACTGACTCAAACGTGAGTAAAGAGCTTTCAGTGACACACCAGCACAAAGAAAGTGCAAACTGGAAACCAAGGCAAACTTTCAGCAAGGGTTTTAAAGACCAAAGCGAAGTGTGGATATCAATTTATTGGCAGTTATAATAAGTCACATTTATTACACACCAACTGAGGTACTAGGCTAAGGAAGTGTATTTTACTCGTTATCTCATTTAGTCCTCAGAGCTACCCTATAAGGTAGGTCCTATTATTAGCCTCACTTTACATTCAAGGAAACTGTAGCCCAGAGAGGTTAAGTAATATACCCAAGGTTACACCACACAACAATCAGGATTTGAACTAAGGCAGTCCATCTCCAGAGCCTGTGTTCTTAAATACCATGCTATCATTATTACTAAACCGATTCAAAACTGTAAAATTATAGTCATGCTAACGTGTTCTTATTTGGGGGGGGTTGTGATTTTTCAGCTTACTTTTAGGTCACTTCTCACCCTCCCCCCAAGAGATGCTATAAACTGACTTTTCAAATATAAAAATCACATGTGCCAAACAATGTGATGAGTATGTGATACCTGTCATCTCATTTAAACCTCATGACCACCCTACAAGGTTGGTATTAATACGATCTCATCTATAGATAAAGACACTGAGGTTCAGGAAGATTAACAGCCTTACCCAAGGTCATAAAACAGAGCAGGGATTTGAACCCAAGAATGCCTGTTACCAGCATGTACATTCTTTCTACTATATATATCATCTTTCACAGAGTTTCAAGATTTTCCAGGAAAAAAAAAAATCAAGAGTATCATGAAATGAGGGTGAGACCACAGTGGATGGCTGGACTATAGCCGTGGACCATCTGGCCTTGAACCTGCAGCAGCCCATGACCTTTGGCAAATCCCACCTCTCTTGAGGCCTCGGTTTCCTTGTCTGAGAAGGAGGAGCAAGAGAGCAAGGGGGCCTTCTAATACTCTAACTGGACAATGTGCATTCATGACCATGTAGAGCATGGGGGGGCTCTGTGTTTGTCCTCCATGGACAGTAACTTCCCTCTTCTCTCCCGACACAACTCCTCAGGACCAGGTTCCTAACTCTGTCCTTGAATGCAAGCCAGTATAGCCAGGAGAGAGTTTTTAGGCACAGCCTGAGACCAGACAGTGGTGAGGAAGGGACAGGTCTTCTGGGAGGAGGCAGGGACTGGGGCAAAGCAGGGCGTCTGGGAAGAAGCTAGTAAAGAGTGTTTGAACAAGTATTGACCCTTGATCTGAGGGGTAGGAACACAGGTAGAAACTCACTGAGCTTTGCCTTTAATTTGATACACACCGTACATAAAATAAAGCTTAAAAAACAACAACAACAAAAAATATTTGAAGAGATGACAAATCAGACCAGGCAAGATTCTGCCAAATTAAAACTTTGTTACTATACACACTCCACATAAAATACTTAACATCCCATCAAAGACACCCCTTTAAAATTGTCTACCTTCTAAGTTCGTCATAGAGAGGGGACGAAAATCACCAAGATGAATTATTATGTTCAGTGAGTGGGCCAGGGGTGAGAGCAGGCCCAGGGAAATCCTTCATTTAACAATCAAATCTCAAAGTGCCCAGCTAACACTTTTAACTCTACTCCTGTTTCTATGTGTAATTCAGTAGAACAAGTAAGGCCTAGAATTTCAGGTAGGGACTTAGAATCCTGGCTCTGTCACTGACTTGCTGGGCCCTAGGGTTGGGTAAGGAATCACAGCCCCTTGTAGCCATCCCTCCTACCTGTGAAAAAGGACAGCAAAGACCACAAAAGAAAGGGGATCACTGGCCCCGATGGCACAAACATTGGGGGTTTCTGCCACTGTGCCTCTGATTGCCTGTCTGTGGGTAACTGCACTTGGCTTTCCCATTGGGGGAACCACCTTTTCCCCCTCTCAGTCCATGGGTCCAGGTGAGGCTGATCTTATCCCCCCACCCTTGAGTTCCAGAGATAGCATGTGTCCCAAGTGGAACAAATATGAGTCTACTTGGGAAGTCCTATTGGAACAAGTGGGAATGATAAACTCTCCACAGCTGTGGGACAATATCAGCCTGTAGCTTCTGGGAGGTATCCTGTG
Source organism: Panthera pardus (assembly GCF_024362965.1). Lineage (NCBI taxonomy): Eukaryota > Metazoa > Chordata > Mammalia > Carnivora > Felidae > Panthera > Panthera pardus. The sequence continues at coordinate 25,223,228 of NW_026527013.1, forward strand.
AAGGAACCTTCCGGGGAATGAAGCCAATACAGAAGAAAGTGGAGCCAAGGGAAGTAAAGAGTGAAACCAAAACCTAATAACTCTGAGCCCCTGGATCCGGCCATGCCTGAAGCTACCTACTGTTGGGCCACCCATTCATAGGAACCCCATATTCCCTTAATCCAGACTGAATTTTGTTTCTGTCACTTGCAACAATAACAAATCCTGACTGAATGGAACCACTGCATACAATCACAAGAACTCCTAGTTATAAGGGACACTGAAGGCCATCCATCCAGCAGTGCACATATTAACATTCAGTAATGGTATATTGGCCTAATGAACTAATGATTTGTTCATGACTCTAGTTTCTGATGTCTCAAACTGAAGTAAAGCTATTCTGTTGGTGTTACTCTAAACCACGGGAGAAACCACTGCATCTCCAAGGGGCAATAATGCAAATTATGGCAAGTAGCTCAAAATACTTTTTTTAAAGTTTGTTTATATATTTTGAGGGGGGTGGGGCAGAGAGAAAGGGAAAAGGAGAATCCCAAACAGGCTGCCATACTGTTGGTGCAAAGTCCCACATGGAACTCGATCCCACAAACTGTGCGATCATAACCTGAGCTGAAACCAAGAGTCAGACACTTAACCAACTGAACCACCCAGGTGCCCTTTGACATACTTTTTTAATTAAAAGAGAGACAGAGGGGCGCCTGGGTGGCTCAGTCGGTTAAGCGTCCGACTTCAGCTCAGGTCACAATCTCACGGTCCGTGAGTTCGAGCCCCACGTCAGGCTCTGGCCTGATGGCTCAGAGCCTGGAGCCTGCTTCCGATTCTGTGTCTCCCTCTCTCTCTGCTCCTCCCCCGTTCATGCTCTGTCTCTCTCTGTCTCAAAAATAAATAAATGTTAAAAAAAAATTTTTTTTTAAATAAAAGAGAGACAGAGCACAACCAGATGTGGCTCACTCCGGGAATGCAAGGATGGATCAATATTAGGAAATATATCAGTACAATTTACCTCATTAACAGGTCCAAAAGGAAAAACACATATGTCTTTTTAGATGTCAATCTTGTTAAATTTCAACATTTATTCCTGACTCTTTAACAAAATCTCTTAACAAAATAGGAACAGAGAGGAACTTTCTCAAGAAATATACAGCTCAAACTGAGAGCCAGCACTCCCACTGATGTCAGTATAAGGTAAAAAAATGACGTGAAATATAGTCATTGTTTAACATTATGCAGAAAGCATTCGCCAATCTAATTAGACCAATGAACAAACAAACAAAGCTTTACCAATTGGGAAGGAAGAAGAAGCAAAATACAATTAACTTGCAGAAGATGTGATTATGTGCCTGGAAAAATCCCTCCACACACACACAAAATAATAATAATAATAATAATAATAATAATAATATCTAAAAAAATATTAGAACCAATAGGACAATTTTACAATATTAGTCAACATTAATAAAATAAATTATTAACCAATAGCTTTCCTACATACAGAAAACAAAACAAAACAAAACAAGAAAAGTGATTTTTCTAAAACACATTCCTTCTTGTACTCCTGTTTCTGCTTCCTGTTTAGTTCCCAGCCCTTATAAAACCTAAACTAAACTACAAAACACCCCGGGGGTGGGGGCACCTGGGTGGCTCAATCGGTTAAGCAACCAACTTAGTCGTGATCTCACAGTCTGAGTTTGAGTCCCATGTCCGGCTCTGTGCTGACAGCTCAGAGCCTGAAGCCCGCTTCGGACTCTGGGTCTCCCTCTCTCTGCCCCTCCCCTGCTCGCTCTCTCTCTCTCTCTCTCTCTCTCTCTCAAAAATAAATAAACATTTAAAAAATTAAAAAAAAAAACACTCCAGGGAAGGGACCCTGTTAGATGTTATCCGGCTCCTGCCTGTCCTAGCCAGAGGTATATCCCTGAGTCCAGCACAGTGCCTGGCATTGAGCCTCCATCAATACCCATCCTTGAGGAAGACACTGGCTGCTGCTCGGGCTACACACGGCACACACAACACCACACACAGGTGGGACAAAGCCACATTCGGCTACAGTCCCAGCAGTAATCTTTGGGGAAGCCTTACCCCGAGTTCCCATGCTCTCCTCCCACCTACAGAACACAAGCCTCAAGACTCTCCCTATCCACACCCTAGCAGAACTCCCAAACAAAACCAGCACCTCATAAATGTATCTTGATAATTCTTGATAATTTCCATTAAGCCTACACACCACCATCCGTGGCCTCCCCAGCTCTCCAAACCCAATTCACCACCCTTGTTGTTGAAAAGGTTGATTCACCTCCAGGGAAAGTGCCAGGCTCTTGCCTGGAAGGAATTTTCTATGGATTCCCCAGAAGGGAGATTGCTGCACGTGGTCTCCACCCAGCAAAGGCTCAGCATCAGGACGGGTGCTGCTTTTCACCCAAGATCCATCCTTCCACAGAGTGGGGGCTGGTTCAGCTTCCTCTGCCAGATGAGTGGGGGCCACAGACCAAAACTCTCAAAGACTCTCTTTTCCTACCTGCTGTGTTCCATGAATTGCATTTCTTGGAACACCACGGAGTGCTTTGCCCATTCAAATGCCCTCCAGTTTGAGTGTTTTTAGAGATTTTCCAAGTACTCACTATATGTTAGATCTTGCTAGGCCCTTCTTCATGCCCTTCTTGTGTTCTATTATTTATCTCTCCTTCTTTACTGTAAGCAAGGTCCACATCTGACTATATCCCCCCAGAATGCCTGATGGAGTGCTGAGCACATGAAAGATACTCAAATAATCGCTGGCTGGTTTCTTTGAGAAATCAACATACGTTAGGGATAGTCACAGGAAAGCAACAACACAGAACTTAAGGTTCAGGAACCTGAGTCTTGTCTTGGCTCTTCCGTCCCTTGCTAGAGGACCACAGTCCAGCCCCTGACTTCTCAAAATCTCAGTTCCTCATCTATCAAATAACATCGTCTCCCTCAAGGGGTCTTCATGTGTCTCAAATAATATCACATGCACTCACTAAATTACTTTAGCAATAACCAAGTAAGCTGTCTGTGGGATTATGCCAATGAATGGAATAAGGGGCCTATTCTGCTTTCACATTTATTCAACAAATGTTTACATCCCAGGCACTGCCCGGAGAAGTCAGTGAGAAGAAGACACACAGACCCCATCTGCCCTCATGGGGCTTATAGTTGTTTTATTTTTTTTTTAATTTTTTTAATGTTTATTCATTTTTTGATATAGAGAGACAGAGCGTGAGCAGGGGAGGGGCAGAGAGAAAGGGAGATGCAAAATCTGAAGCAGCCTCCAGGCTCTGAACTGATAGCACAGAACCCGAAGCAGGGCTAGAACTCAGGGACCGTGAGATCATGACCTGAGCTGAAGTTGGATGCTTAACCAACTGAGCCACCCAGGGACCCCATGGGGCTGATAGTTGTTTTAAACAACATGCTGAAAATTTTAGGCTTGAAAGGAAACCCACCAACCAACCTCTTTCTTTTAAGCCAGAGAAGAATCTGAAAAGCAAAGAGACACCCCCAAGGTCACAGAGCCAGGAAGAGAGCAGTGCTTGCACAACATTTTTTTAACTTGCATCTAGGGCTCTTTGCATGGGAGGGAGAGTTTCTGCTTGAATGAAAACCTTTTTGAAGATGCCTGAGCCTCCTGCTTACCCTCAACTCACTCGCCAGGAGGCTTATAATAGGGGTTGGAAGATTTGTTCTACCTTTTGCCTACTATACTATTATAAAGTTCCTAACAGAGGGGAGGCTGGGTGGCTCAGTCGGTTCAGTGCCTGACTTGGTTCATGTCATGATCTCGCCGTTTGGTTCATGGGTTCGAGCCCTGCATCAGGCTCTCTGCTGTCAGCTTAGAGTCTGCTTCAGATCCTCTGTTCCCTCTCTCTGCCCCTCCCCCCCCCAGCCTGTGCACACACACCCTCTCTCTCTCTCTCTCGAAAACTAAACATTAAAAAAAAACAAAAACTAAAGTTCCTAATGGAAAAAAAAAAGTGCTATACCATTCAAAATCCAACATCTGTGTTCTTGGTTACTTTGCCTTTCTGTCCTATGCACATCGCTGAAGCTCTGGGAGGAAACTTCAAGATTTCCCAACCCAGCACATCCCCAGTGTGACCTATGCAACAGCAGATGAGGAAGGCTACACACTCTACCCTCTCCTGAGAGGCCCCTCCATGCACACTAGCTCTGTTGGGTCCTGCGAGAAAGGCCACATTTATCTGAGCTTAAGTCAGCAATACCCAAATAAAGTTTGGCAGCAAGCCCCATTGTTCCCTGCAAAGCCTGCTGATGCTTGGAAGAAATAATATTCTAATGAGGAGACTATAGGTAACTGAGGGGACCTCTAAGAAGACAACTTGGGGAGGTAAAGCACCTTGCCCAAGGTTACCGGGCTTCTGAGTCCAAGAGATAAGGCTAGAACCTCAGGTCAGGAGAAATTATACCCTCCCTTTTGCTGGGTTTCCAGCTTCTCAAGGTCAGCAGCTGAATTTCTAGAGGAAGTAGAGCAGGGCCCCACACAGCCCTGTGGGCAGTGGACAAAGAACTAATAAAAATCAGCCACCGAAACAGCTCCAGCCTAAGGACAAGATGCACGCTGATAAGGGATCAAGAGAACAACTAACAACAGGCAGCAGCACTAAGCTGTCTACAGGTGAGGGCTCTTGAGCATGCAACAAATCAGTCACTCTGAGCATGAAACAGAACACCACTCTGGGGCAAATCTCAGTGTTGGATTCAGCCCTTCATGTCTAAAAATTACTAATCACCATCTAAAAACTACTGTTTTCTATCCAGTTCAGTCAACTGAAGCCGCTCCCTGTGCACTGGACCCTGAGCCAGGTGTGGGTGTCCCTGCACCAGATGAGGCCAGCCTTCCAGGAGAGTAAAGTCTAGCAGAGCTGGCACAAAGGAGGTGCCTAAGACACTAAAATAAAGGAGTGAGCCAGAGAGGATCTTTATTTTCATAAAGAGACATGCATTTGTCTAATCTGAAAGTGAAAGGCCTTAATAATTCCTTATCTGAGCATTTTCCCATACAGCAACATCCCAAAGGGACGTTGACTGACTGAATAAATGAATTAATGAGTGAATGGATGAATAAGCAAATGAATGAACTTAAACCTCTCCATTTCTCCAGCATGGGTTAAGTGCTATCCACCCACCCATTTCCCCACAGGTCCATTTATAGGATGGATTTACAAGAAGAGTAAGGACTTCTCCCCTCAAAATTTTCCTCTTTGAACATCAGAAATTCCACCTGCCTAACTCCACTGCTGCACAGCTGAGGAAACTGAGGCACAGTCACTGATGGCAGCAGAAAACTGAACTCCCCAGGGGCTTAATCTTCTAGAATCCTGTGTTCTAGTGAGTTAGCAGCTAGAGCTAGACATAGTGACTCACCAGGGGCTTAATCTTCTAGAATCCTGTGTTCTAGTGAGTTAGCAGCTAGAGCTAGACATAGTGACTCACGGTTGCTCAGTCAATAAAGGCTGTGAGATGAGGTCTCCTCAAAAAAGTCACTAGACGAAAAAGACAGAATGGCCACAAAGCTCAGGAGCAAAAACTGTGTCCCCGCACAAGGAAGTGTGGTCTGTAAGCAGGGCCTGGAGCCACTGTCCTCGGAAAAGTGGGGGTGGCCCCAGGTGAGCTGAGGTCCTTCTCTCCGGCCACCTTTGTCACAGCACCTCACCTCAGGGACCCAGGGTCTACCCCTTGTCACTATTCCACCCCATAACTCATCAGTCCAGAAATACTAGTGGGCACCTACTGTGTGCCACACACTGGGTAAATGATAGGGGAGATTTGGCCCTATGGAATTCACAGTCCAATAGGTAAGGCAGACACTAAAAAGATGAACACATTTAGGATGAGAAATAGTGTCGACTGATTATCATTTCTAAAACACAAGTCTGACCCTATCAATCTCCTGATAAAAAAATCTTCCTAGGTTCCTCACCCTATATAGGAATAAAAATAAACAACAAAGCGGCACCTGGGTGGCTCAGTCAGTGCAGCATCTGACTTTGGCTCCAGTCATAATCTCATGGTTGGTGAGTTCAAGCCCACGTTGGGTTCTGAGCTGACAGCTCAGAGCCTGGGACCTGCTTCAGATTCTGTGTCTCCCTCTTTCTCTGCCCCTCCCCCGTGCGCTCACGTGCTCTCTCTCTCTCTCTCTCTCTCTCTCTCTCAGAACAATAAACATTAGAAAGAAATTAAAAAAAAATAAACAACAAAAATGAAATGAGTCACCTTTATTGGGTGCTTACTATATGTTAGGTGCTTTACTATAATTAACTCAGGACATGCCCCAACAAACCAGTGCAGGAGACACTATTATTATCCCCACTGACCAATGAAGAACCACTTTTCTACTTAACCATTGTTTATCATGTGTGTGACTACCTCCTGCCCGCCACCCCCCCCCCCCCCAAACTCCGAATTCTCTAACAACTCATCTTACCCATCTTTTTGTCTCAGGTACACAGGTAGTATTCACTAAATGCCCACTGAACGAATAATCGAATGATCAATGGGCAAGTTTCCTTCAAGGCATTATCTGCTAATAAGCTCAATTTTTGGAACAAGTGTGATCAGTGTTCTAATAATGACATGAGAGGTAGCTGTGATGTACAAAGAGCCAGAGCCAGAGCCAGACCCTATGACCTGAGACAGAGGCTTGTCTGTGTGAACTTGAACAATAACATCATCACCCTAGGCCTGATGGCTTAAAACTGTTGATGAAGAAGCAAGAAACGGTAATAAGGAGCCGAGGATCTTCCAGGTCTAAATTTGCTTGTCTCTGAAACATAATGGGAGGAGGGCCTCAGGAAGCCCTCTGGAATTGCATACTGCCTGCTTTTAGAATGAGATCTAAAGTTACAATTTTGTTTACGTATTTAGTTTTTAATGTTTTTAATGTTTATTTTTGAGAGAGAGAGAGAGAGAGAGAGAGAGAGTGAGAGTGTGTGTGTGTGTGTGTGTGTGTGTGAACAGGGGAGGAGCAGAAGAAAAGAGGGAAACACAGAACCCAAAGCAGGCTCCAGGCTCTGAGCTGTCAGCACAGAGCCCGATAAGGGGCTCCAATTCACAAACTGCAAGATCATGACCTGAGCCGAAGTTGGATGCTTAACCAACTGAGCCACCCAGGCGCCCCTAAGATTACAATTTTAGAGTAGGGTGACTGATCAGGTCTGTGGGGGTGAGTGGCACATCTCCCTCCATAGCTCAGTGGGTGTATTTATCCTAATAAAGCAGATTTACCCCCATGATAAGTATGCTCAACCTGCTGTTAAAACAAAAAAACAAAAAACAAGCCCAGGTGCCTGGCTGGCTCAGTCAGAGGAGTGTGCAACTCTTGATCTCTGGATCATGAGTTCAAGCCCCATGTTGGGGATAGAGAGGACTTAAATAAATAAATAAATAAACTTAATAATAATAATAATAATAATAATAATAATAATAATAAAAACAAGCCCAAATTGAAGTCATTTCCCCCCACACCAGCAAACCAAGACTTCATTAGAGTTTCAACCTATCCCAGGAATGTGACCTTTTTACAAGTCAACCTGAAAATTTTCTAAGCAGCATTAGTCAGGTTATCTGCAAGGTTAAAACCCTACTGTTCCCTCCCTGACCCTAAAAAGGTGTCTTGGCCTGAAACAATCTTTCTTTTGCTAATAATTCCTTGCCCCACCTTCCTTCCTATAAAAACTTTCCATTCTGTACACCTCGTCCAAGCTCCTTTCTACTTGGTATGTGAGATACTGCCCAGTTCATGAATCACATAATAAAAGCCAATTCGATCTTCAAATTTACTTGGTTGAATTCTGTTTTCTAACCCTAGAAAACCCCTTTCCAGAGAAGCATTTTGGACAAACTCAGGTGAGGCCGCCACCCCAACGATATCCCAGAGCAAAGGGGCTAGTTAGTGATCTGAAGGAGCCTGTGTTCACATACCAGCTGGAGACAAAACCCAAAACCAAACCCTCAGCTCCCACCTCCCCTCCAGGAAGACCATGGATGCAAAGTAGCAACCAAGGCAACTGCAAACATGGGCCTGATGGCCCCACAGCTACGTCCTCGAGGAGAAGTTAACATGGGTCTGTTTGCCATTGCAAGTGAGGGCAATGCTAGGAGCTGGGGCTCCTTGGCAAGGTAGTTTTTGTGGTTTGGGTTGGTTTTGAATGAATTTTTGTCTTAATGTTGCCTAGTGGCCACAATGAAGGTAATAACACAACTTCCTATCTTACGGGGCCATGTGAGAATTAAATGAGCTATGTCAGCCCAGTGATCCACACAGAGCCTGACACATACCATAAACTCAGATGGTTGCCAATGATGATGGTGGTGACAGTGGGCGGTGGAAGGAGCCACCTGAAGTAGGAAAATCCAACCAAAGTCTCTTCAAAACCAGGAGTCAAAAGAGAAGCAGGTAATCCTGATACACTCCCCTGGAGAAGCATGCTTAGATACTTTTCAGAAGGGAAAATGAAGTGGTGCCCTCTTCTGGATAGGATCAGGGCTGCCCAGATGTCCTGGGCCTCAAGAGAGGTCACTAGACCCCTGTGAGTACAGGCTCTCCATTTGCCATTGAGAGATGAAACCAGGTAACGGAGAGACCCAAGGAGATGAACTTCCCCAGAGATGGGAGAGGAAATGACAACTATGGAGAGATACCATTGTTCACTCAACATACCAGCAAAAACAAAGGAGCATGAAGATCTGAGGGGCAGTGGGAGGGCAGGCAAACAGGAAATCTGGCACCCTATTGACAAATGGTCTTTAGAGAATGACTTGGAAATCTTTAGTAAGATCTTAAATGTACACACAGGATGGCACGACAACTTCACTCCTCGGTAACCTCCTAAGAGAACTATCCACGCATTTGTGCAGGAAGCACACACCAGAAAGTGCCCCCCAACACTGATATAAGGGCAAACAATGGGACCCACCTACCCACCGCTCACGGGAACATGGCTCAATAAACAGTGGATTCTTATACCATGAATACACTATTCATTTTGTGATAGACTAAAACAAGGTAGGGGCACCTGGGTAGCTCAGTCAGTTGAGCATCCAACTCTTGATTTCAGCTCAGGCCATGATGTCACAGTGGTGGGATCAAGCCCCGTGTTGGGCTCTGTAGTGAGTGTGGAGCTCACTTGGGGTTCTCTCTCTCCTTTTCTTTCTGCCCTTCCCCTGCTTGTGCATGTGTGCGTACTCTCTCAAAAAACCAAAACCAAAAACAAAAAACAAAGTAGATTCTCATACACAGTCTTGAAAGCATTTTAAGGCATATTATTGGATTTTTAAAAAACGTTACAAAATAGACCAACATGCATAGCATGACAACCTGTATCAGGAAGGAAGGAAGGAAGGAAGGAAGGAAGGAAGGAAGGAAGGAAGGAAGGAAGGAAGGAAGGAAGAAAGAAAAGTTAGAAAGAAAAGAAAAAAGGAAGGAAGGAAAGAATGACTTTTTCTACATATATAAGCACCTAGAAAAAGTTCTGGAAGGAAATGTACAAAAGGAGGTCACAGTAGTTACTTCTGGGAAAGGCAGGTGTGGGATGGGGAGGCTGGCAATGAAACCAGGCAGGGTGTGTCACCTATTTTTAACTAAGAAAAAATGTATCTATGCATCTCTTGGGCATTAAAATAAAATTAAATGAATACATTTATTTTTTAAGGAGAAAAAGAGGAGGTAGAGAGAGAGAAAGACATAGCTGCCAAGAGCTAAGGGGCTGTCTGCCTCCCTCCAGGACTGGCCACCCACACATACAGACACAGCTCATCTGAGCAAGTGTCCATAGTTCTCAGAATCCAGTATTTAATTCTATACCTCATTAGTTCTATTTATACCAACTCTTCCTTCTAATTCTTAGAAAAATTCCCTCATACTTAACAAAGGTATCCTCCTCTGGTGTCAGAAATTGGAGATATGAAAAGGGGACACATGAAATTCTGCTATCTCCAATTCTTGATGGCCTCCACTGACTTATATAGACTTAGATGAAAGCCTACATTGCATTTAATTGGTGCCTGTGAGAATTTTTTAAATCTTAATTTTTAAAGATATTTTTACCTTTCTTTGTTTTCTTCCATCCCTCTGAAGACGCACTGATTCATTACTGTGGAACTGTCCATAGACACAGCATGGCCAGGCCAGGTCTTCTTTCTGAAAAAAACAAAACAACCCAATGTTTAGAACCTGGACATATTTCTGTTATAAATGCACAGAGAGTTGCATTAAATACATACAAGGGGGATATGTCAAAGGCTGCCCAGTATCCATTAAAATCCATTCTCCCTTTCTTCCATAGTTATTTGAGTTTTATCAGGGACTACATTTCCCAGCATCCTTGCAGGTAGGTGTGGCACTGAGTTCCCAATTCCATTGAGTTCCCAATGGAATCAAAGAGGAAAGGTGCCATTTCCCCATATAGGTCTTAAGACATGAGCATGCCTTATCCACCCTTCCCACTGGCTCCCACTGGCTAACTCAGCTCTGATTGTGCACATGATGACCATGCATTTGGAAATAATGGAGTGACAAGACAGAAGGCACCTAGGCCTATGATTGACTGCATGGAGCACAGTCAGCCTCTCACCTTCTAACTACTACATTAGTGAGAAATTTCTTTTTTTTTTTTTTTTTTTTTTTTTACATCATTGTTTTATTTGATTCTATTTTTATGGCTAGTTAATGCTCATCCCAGTTGGCACTGAGTAAATATTCCCTTTGGGGCCCTTCTGAGGGTGGGTTTGGTTATTTGGAGCTTACAACATGTTATGTCTATGGAGACAGGTGCTGCCAGACTATTTTGGTCACAATTTTGGTAAAACCACATGCAATTTAAGTAGTACTTAATCAGTATTAGATGGATGAAGAGATGTTAATGAGCATGTAATACCTTCTAGTGTGAAGTCTGTCAAGAGCAGAGCTTGTGGCCAGAATTAGGAACACTGGGATCCACAAGTGTGAGTTGTGAGCTTTGCTTCACAAAATGACGACTTGGAGTGGTAAAATATCCCAATGAACATGATAACCACATTTAAGGATTCAAGTCTATGTCCTTGGAAGCAACAGAAACTAAGAGAGACACAGGGATGAGACAGAGAGAGAACATTCTGTTGGGTGGAGGATTCCACCCACTCACTCTTCCACACCCTGAGCATGGCCCCAGGTGAGTCTGAGAGAGGACACTGAGGTTCCATCTCCAGCCTCAGGTACTGCATTCCTCGCCACGCAGGGGGAGTGGGTTTTGCATTAAGGCATATTCTCATTCTTCAGCATGGACCTGAACACAAACCTACTGCTTCATTTGGTGTCAGTCAAAGAAAGAAATGGTCATTAGTTCCAACACCAGAAGGACTCGCTGTGCACACCACATTGAAAGATGGTGTACCGGTCTCCAACCTTGTGCCTCCGAGGGTTCAAGGTAATTTGGACATCTGTGATCTTCTGTGATCTTCCATGCTGATGCATCAGCTGTTTTGACTCTTGAGCAACAAATCTGCTTGGCCAAATCTCCCACCCAGCCTCCTCCATCTGCCACACCATGAGTCTGGCCTTTTCCCAGATCAAAGCACCATTAGTGGGGAGCCTAGCTGGCTCAGTCGGTGGAACATGTAACTCTTGATCTCAGGGTTACAAGTGTGAGCCTCACACTGGGTGTAGAGATTACTTAAAAATAAAATCTTGAAGAAAAAAAAAAAAGCCCTATTAGGATAGAAACTCTCAGATCCAGGTGAGCAGGACCAGATACCTTGGACTCTGGCACCCCAAGGCATTGGAAAGAGTCAGTGTGGGGGGAAAGCCACAGTCTCCAATGCTGCTCTTTTATGTAACTTACAAAGAGCGCACCATGAGATATTTTTAGCATCTGGATCCCTGTCTGGGACCACTGCTCTGGCTTCCATCAGAGCTAACTTCATCAGCTAAGGCATGTGCATTACAGAGGGGCCCGGAATAAGGCAAGAGGGAAGATGTGGATCCTGGAATGAGGAGAGACGGAAGGGTAGTGAGACATAGGCTCAGAGACTCAGAGGGGCCCCCACATCCCCACGATCCCCACCATGAAGGGAGAGGGAAGAAAGTAAGAATGCCACACCAGGGTCGCCTCTGTCGCTGTGAACACCTCAGTCCACCTCAGTTCAGCCTGGAAGCCACGTCTACTCAGTGTACAAGCCATTCCACAGCCCAGTAAGTGCTGCAAGGGGGGGGTTAACACCTACATCCTCAAATTATGCCAACTCTCCTCAAAGCCACGTTTCCCAAGCAGCTGTGAGAGGTCAGAGCCTGCCTTCAAAGGGACCACGAGCTAGCTCTGGGTCAGAGTTTCAGGTTTTCCCTCCTGGTATTGGAGAAAGCATTCTGTAGACAACCACTGATAAACCATCACCCTTCTGCCTGTGGCTAAGGGCAGAGATTGGGAGCACCTGACTGTACCCTAGCACTGAGGGGTGCCCAAGGCCAGGCACTGTCTTGAATTATTTCATCAATCTCATATCAGCCCTAGGAGGCAGATACTGCCTCACTTAACAAATCAGAGACTGGGCACAAAGAAATTAAGATTTGGCCAAATGCCATACAAACAGCAAATAAAATTGAGACTTGAACCAAGCATTTGATCTGGGAGCCTGTGCCCCTAATCAGTGTATTGTAATGTGCATGATAAAACTCATTAATGGCTGAATGAATGAATGAGCAAATGATGAATGAATAGTTTCAAAAGCAGTTTCAAAAAGGTGGGGGGGGGGGCGGGTACTGTGGGAGACAGTGTCTCTATAAAGCCCTAGAAGGGTGGACCATGTGCCTGACACCCCCCATCCTGGATGCCAACCAAGTGTGTGATAGTCTCAGACCCCCATCCCCCCAAGACAGCCACTTAGTCCCGTGAACACTCTGAACCCAGGGTTGCCAACTTCTCTAAAAGAAATTTATACGCTTAATACCACCATCCCTAATAACCACAGCTACCTGTGATTCAGCACCTGTGTGTAGGCAGTAAACTCAGGGCTCAAACACAGAGTCTTCTCATCCATCTGTGGCCCCACAGGGTAGGTAGGACCATACCCATTTTATAGATGGCAGAACTGGAGCTCTGAGAGGTTGTGGCCTAAAGTCATAGGGCTTACAATGAAGGCAGTTTTCAAATCTGAGCAGTTGGCTGAACAGCACAGGCTTTCTGCCTGTACATGACACTCCCCACTCAGCTTGGTTAATCAAAAAGTTACAAAGATAAGTGGTGTCCTAACTCTTAAGCTAGAAAGCTCTGTATTTTTTAAAAAAGATATTAGTTTTAAGTAATCTCTACACCCAACATGGGGCTCAAACTCATGACCCCGAGATCAAGAGTCGCATGCTCTTCTGACTGAGCCAGCCTGGAAAGTTCTATATTCGCCTAAAGTTATTCAGTATTTCCCATCCAAGTCACTTCCATGGGAGATGAATTCTACTTCTTCCCAGCTAGAAACTCAGGCACTTGCCACTTCCTCATCCCTCTCCTCAGCTGTCTGGAGCAGCACTGACCAGCACCAACCTCCTGCAAGCCCAACTGTATCCCTGGGACACCGAGCCCTGCTAATTTTTCACTGAAAAACCTCTCTCCTCAGGAGGCACTAAGTGTTGGTGAGGATTGAATGCAACCAGAGCTCTCACTCTTGCTGTTGGTAGGAGCACAAATGGGTCCAACCACTTTTGAGGACTGCGGCAATCCTTGCATTTCCTCCTAGGTACATACGTGCACCAAGAGGTTTTCTAGAAAGTTCTCAGTAGCATTATGTATAACAACCCTCTATTAGTTTCCTATTGCTGTTGTAACAAATTACCACAAACTTAGTGGCATAGAGCAACACAGATTTATCATCTTATAGTTCTGGAGGTAAGAAAAATGGGTCTAAAGTGAGTCAGCAGGGCTGTACTCCTTCTGGAAGCTCTAGAGGACAATCCATTCCTTGCCTTTTCCAGCTTCTGGAAACCACCCGCATTCCTCAGCTCATGGCCCCTTCCTCCATTTCAGAGACAGCAATGTAGTATCTTCAAATCTCTTCTCTCACCTCTGCTTCCACTTTCATGTCTCATTCTCTGAAGTGGACTTTCCTGCTTCCCTCTTGTAAGGATCCTTGTTACAATGGTCCCACCCAAATAATTCAGGGTCATCCCTATGTCATGACCCTTGACTTACATTTGCTAAGTCCCTTTTGCCATGTAGGGTAACTCAGTCTCAGGTATTACCAGTGAACAGTACCTATGACCAGGGATTAGGTCATGGACATCTTTCAAGGGGCCTACCTCAAGCCCCAAACCAGAAGCGATGCCCATGCTCCTCATCAGTAGAATGAATGAAATAAATGGTGGGGGGTGCCTGGGTGGCTCAGTCGGTTAAGCATCCGACTTCAGCTCAGGTCACCATCTCGCGGTCCGCGAGTTCGAGCCCCGCGTCGGGCTCTGGGCTGATGGCTCAGAGCCTGGAGCCTGCTTCCGATTCTGTGTCTCCCTCTCTCTCTGCCCCTCCCCCGTTCATGCTCTGTCTCTCTCTGTCCCAAAAATAAATAAACGTTAAAAAAAAAAATTTTAGAAATAAATGGTGGTAATTCGCAGCAATGAGAATAGATGAGCTACAACTATTTGCAGCAACAAGGATGGCTCTTCACGAGAAGATTCTGAGCCAAAGACACCAAACACAAGAGTGTCTGCCATATGAGTCTGTCTGCAGAAATCCCAGAACCAGGTAAATCTATCCCATGCTGTCAGAAGTCAGGATGGAGGTTGTAGTGGGGGAGCAGTGGCTGGAAGAGTATGAGGAGGCTTTTGGGGTGCTGGCAAAGGCTGTTTCTTAATCTAGGTGCTGCTTACACAGGTGTGTTCAGTTTGTGAAAATCCATCAAGCTACAGTTATGATCTATGATCTATGCCCTTTTTTGCTGGCATGTTATGCTTTAATAACAAGTTTTGAGAATTTTATAACAACTAATTGTGCCTATTTAAAGTTTCCCCCCACCCCACCCAAGTTCTCAGTAAACCTCTCAACAAATAAGGTTGCTGCAAGTTTGGTTTTCTATCAATTAACATAGCGATGCACCCTACAATTTGCATCCTACAATTTCAGGTCAATAGTTATGAAAATACAATAAAGGCATTTATAACTAAGAAAGAGGAGGAGGAAAAGAAACTAGCTTCTCTGCCTCTCTCACCCCATTTCCACTCCACAGGGACATGTCAAATTTTATCTCTGGATGAAGCAGATCCCAGCTGGCCCCCTAAACACTCCCTACCCTGACAATTGCTGCCCACCAGACTGGCTGGAATGTTTCCCTGCCACCTGCCACATGCTCCTTCCTCTGTCTCTCCTCACTCCTTTACCCATGTGACATGACCACGGGGAGCCCCATCTCCTCCTAGGAGCTCCCCCCAGCTTCTGTAGGACTTGTAATACAAACCACACCATTTGGACTTAATTGCTATTGCCATAAACTAACTGTTAATAGGACCAAGTGTCTTAATCTGATCTCCCCCCAAAAGACTGCAAACTTAAGAGAAATCAGGTCTTGTCCATTCAATTTTTGTTGTATGTGAACTTCTTATGCTAACTAAGAACTACTACCAATATTAACAGCCTTTATTGAGCACCTACTTCACATCACGTTCAGTGCTCCTAATGCATCATTTCCTCTTCTCCCACCCAGGGAAGTGGGTGCTATCAGTATCCCTCTTTTGAATAAGAGGAAACTGAGGCACGGAAAGACTAGTTAACTTGCTAAAGGTCCCAAAGCTCATCACAGGAAGGATGGGATTTGAATCCATGCAATCTGATTCCAGAGCCCATGCTTTTGACCCAGACCCTACTCTGCTTCCCTAATGCCCAACCCAAAGCCAGGGTTAGGCATATTATTGGTGTTTAATAAACACCACTATGACATATTTGACCCCCCCCCACACACACACACATACACATTAAGGGGGAAAAAAACCCTCCTCAGGACACAAATAACAAATCAAGACTCTTCACCAAATAAGATCTTTTCAGCCTCAGATCTCAAAAGAAGGCACAGCCTCTGGAGAGATCTGCAAAAGTTCTGCATATTCCTTGCTCTATATCATGCCTGGCATTCAGGGGGCTTTATAAACATTTATCAGTAAACAATAGCCAGAGTTTGTCCTCCAGGCTTTTATCAGAATAGGGAGAGAGCTGGATACATTTATTTTTTTGCTTGCCAATCTCAGGGTCAAAGCCAACGTCAGAGCTGAAGGCTGACTGGACAACTCGGTCTGTGACCACAAGATCCCAAGCCACCTGCCCCAGATGACCTCATTTCCTCGACAGCCAAGAATTGTGACCCAGAGGCCTTGGCTGGTAACAAGGCCACCACCCCAGAGGGCTGCTGAAGCCACTAACCTGAACCAGAGATAATGACACCAGCAGCCCTGCTGTCCCTGGAATATGATGTGATGTGTGGCTCCAGCCCAAGTGCTCCCTCCCCTTGAGGCCCGCCCCATGGTCAGGTACCAAGCAGTGCTCTGTCCGGCGTGGACACAGCAGTGCACCGGTGCCAGCCACTCCCCCTTAGCTTCGCACAGATCAGTTCCAGCGTCCAGGTGGGTACAAGAGAAAGGGCCTGTGCCCAGGAGCGTGCTGACGACTGAGAAGACATTATTTTTAAATGGCTGCCTCTGAGGAGGAACAGGAGACTGGCTGGAAGTCAAGGCAGGCTTTAGTTACATCTGTACCACTAGCATTTTTACAGGAACAACAACAACAACAAAGTGTTTATGTATTTGGGGGCTTATTAAAACTGTCCCAAAGTTTCTTGAAAAAAAAAAAACTGAGGGGCTCCTCGGTGACTCAGTTGGGTAAGCATCCGACTTCAGCTCAGGTCATGATCTCACAGCTTGTGAGTTCGAGCCCCATGGTGGGCTGTGTGCTGATAGCTCAGAGCCTGGAGCCTGCTTCGGACTCTGTGTCTCCCTCTCTCTCCCCCTCCACCACTCACACTCTGTCTCTCTCTGTCTCAAAAATAAACATTAAAAAAATGTTTTAATAAAAAATAATAAAATAAAATAAAATAAAATAAAATAAAATAAAATAAAATAAAATAAAATAAAACACTGATGATTGCAGTACAACGTGACCATGCAGTAATGGAGAGACATATGGTTACAAGGGGATCAGCACCTACATCAGCCTGAGGGAATCCTGGAAGGCTTCTCAGAGGACGCACTGCTGGGGCTGAGTTTTGAAGGAGGAATAAAAGCTTGCCATGTCAACAATCCAGGGTTGCTCTGGATAAAGGGTACAGAGTACATAATGGCAAGGAGGAAACAGAGGCCACAAGAGTAAGAAGAGGGTAGAAGGAAGTAGGAGAAAGGCTAGAACACCACGGCATCTCAGGCATCTCATCTCGGAGCGTTATGCACTGACAGGTTCAATGACATAATCTATGCTGAGGGTTCAGCCAAGAAGAGGTACTCATGAGTGGTTGGCGTTATCTACCTTTGTTTGTATTCCTATTGCATCCTTCCTGGAAGCAGACTCTGTGGACATCATCAGGGGGTTGTTGGGGCAAGAATTTGGAAATGAGGTCCCCACAACCAATTTCTGAAAGACACTTTGTAAACTCAACCACTCATGTGCCCTCGGGTTTTCCTAGAGCCTCCTAGTGCCTCACCAGTGTTCCCTCCTCACTCCTCCCGCATCCAAAGCCCATCC
Source organism: Panthera pardus (assembly GCF_024362965.1). Lineage (NCBI taxonomy): Eukaryota > Metazoa > Chordata > Mammalia > Carnivora > Felidae > Panthera > Panthera pardus. The sequence goes on from NW_026527013.1 coordinate 25,240,933, forward strand.
ACATGTGTGCACATGTCTCCCCAACTGCACCGGGTTTTGTGACACCCCAACCATGAGCACAGTAGCAAGTACAATAGTTGTTGAACAAATTAACAAATTCAGCTAACTGCACTTCTCCATACTAGTGAAAGATGATGAGAACCCGACACAGAATCTGGACATCATGGATGCCATCACCACACAGCTGAAGAAATTATCTTGGGGTGTTGGCCACCCCAGAATCACAGAAAAATGAGGTTCCAAGAGGAAAAACCCCATAGTACCCACCCAAGCCCTTAAGTCACCCTGTTGAAGGAAGATATATCCTGGGGACCCAAGAATTCAGGTGCCATATCCCTAGATAGTCAAGGTGCCCCAGTGATGAAATGGATATAACAGGCTAATACCATTTTCATACTTGCTCCAACAAGTATTTTGGACTCCATTCTTGCTGTCTTGCCAGGCAGCCTTTGGGTTAGGCAACTGACTCTCCACGTGGCTTAATTACATGGAGAGGCAGAGCTGCGGGTGCCACAGAGGCAGATGATAGTTCCTGTCTAGGTCAAGGCTGCCAGTGTGGGCATGACAAGCTTGCTTGGGGAGGGACGGACAGAAGGTGAGGTCAGTCCTCTGGGCTTCATCACAAATCTCCAGTCTCCCCAGTGTGAGATCACATCCCAGGGTCTAGAACAAGGGTTCAGTGGGAATACTACCAGTGGTCAAGTCCTGTCCAGGCTGCCTGTCCTTAGACAAAAGGTGTTCTGATTTCAACCAAGACATCTCCTCTTCTATATGATTCTTTTTTTTTTTTTTTTTTTAAGAAAGAAATACTTTTTTTTTTTTTTTTTTGGGACAGAGAGAGACAGAGCATGAACGGGGAAGGGGCAGAGAGAGAGGGAGACACAGAATCGGAAACAGGCTCCAGGCTCCGAGCCGTCAGCCCAGAGCCTGACATGGGGCTCGAACTCTTCTATATGATTCTTATGTGGGGTAAGTTCTCATACCGTAAACAGTTCCAATGCAACAAAAGAAAGTTTTAAAAACTTCATACAAAACACCTGTTACCTGCCAGCCTCTCTCTAGGTCCCTCCAGTAATGTCTTTAGTGGACACTTGGTACATTTTTATTGATGGACAGAGAGCATACTTACCCATTCACATAGGACCCAAACGTAGAAGGGATAAGACATGGTAGTCAGAGCAGTTGGGGTCTCCCGTCTGTGCTGTCTGCTGTAAGATAGACACTGCCCAAGCAGAGCCCATCTGATGGAGGGCACACGGGCTACCCAGGGGTCACTGTGGTCCTCACTGTCCTCCTCCTCATCACCACAGGCAACAGTGGTCTCCCTACATGCCAGGTATCCCGTGGAGGGCTTCAAATGCTCTGATTCCACTTCACTCTCTCAGCAATGTTGTAAGGCAGGGGCTCTCATCCCCTTCTCACAGATGAGGAAACGGATGCACAGAGGGGCTTAAGTGACTTGTAGGCTCACAGAGCTAGTGAGTGGAAGGAAGAACCAGCACATAGGCACACTGTCCCTCCTCCCTCAGACAGAGCTCCAAAAAAGGAGATGACAGTCATATAAAATGGCCCCGGAGAAGGCCTCGTGGCAATTTTCCCAGTTGGGGATAAAACTGGATTCCTTGAGCAGTGAGAGATTTTCTGACCTGTTCCTTCGCCAACCAGGGCATTTGTGAAAATGAACTTCATAGAACTGACATACATCACACTCACTCACTCAGCTTGAGGATGGTAGTCTGGTTTGCCTTGTCATCACTCATTACCTGCAAGGACAAATGCTTAAGTACAGCACACCACATGGCCAAAGAGTGCTTTAAAACACCTGCAAAGTGGTACCTGGATGACTCAGTCAGTTAAGCATCCAACTTTGGCTCAGGTCATAATCTCGTGGTTCATGAGTTTGAGCCCCACATCGGGCTCTCTGCTGTCAGCGTGGAGCCCACTTCAGATCCTCTGCCTTCTTCTCTCTCTGCCCCTCCCAACTCATGCTCTTTCAAAAATAAATAAAGCTTTTTTTTAAAAAACACCTGCAAAAAAGGTGAGCTCTCTTTTTATTATTTATTTTAGAAGGAGAGAGGGTGAAGGCAGGGGAGAGGGGCAGAGGGGGAGAGAGAGAATCTCAGGCAGGTTCCAAGCTCAGCGTGGAGCCCAGTGTGGGCTCAATCCCACAACCATGGGATCATGACCTGAGCTGAGATCAAGAGTCAGACATTCAACTGACTGAGCCACCAAGGTGCTCCAAGGTGATAATGTTTCATAAAATTGCATGTAGCTATCCACTTGGAGACAATTTAAGATTCATGGGAGGGGCGCCTGGGTGGCTCAGTCAGTTAAGCGTCCGACTTCGGCTCAGGTCATGATCTCACAGTCCGTGAGTTCGAGCCCCGCGTTGGGCTCTGTGCTGACGGCTCAGAGCCTGGGGCCTGTTTCGGATTCTGTGTCTCCCTCTCTCTGACCCTCCCCTGCTCATGCTCTGTCTCTCTCTGTCTCAAAAATAAATAAACGTTAAAAAAAATTTTTTTTTTTAAAAAGATTCATGGGAATCTATGGGGCTTTAATATAGGGGAGGAAATGACAAAGACCTATCAAGGACCTACTCTATATCCACATTAAGTCACAAGAGATACCCATGAGATGCACACTGGTACCCATACTTTGCAAAGCAGGAAACAAACTCCAGCTTAAGCAGCTTGGGTCAAGCTCCAGCAGCTGGAACATGACAGCAGGGACTGAACAGCTGGGTCTGTCTGACTCCTGGTCCAGGTCTCCACACTTCCAATACCCCATAGGCTCTGGCACCTGAGTAAATACGCAGCCTGACTCCCCTATAAAATCAAACTCTCTGCCTAAATCTTAGCTCCATCTCTGTGCTCTGACCCCAAGTGTCAGCTGAGAAAGACCCCGCAAAGGAAAGGAGCTATTACAGCCTTCTGACCCTACAGGGGAAATTCTGAAGTTGGGGGAAAAATCTGGCAGAGTCTAAAATGTCCCTGGAAAGCCCCTCAGGAAGGTGCATATGGAGAGGGGCTCCAGCCAGCCGAGAGCTAGAGGTGGCAGCTGTGTGTTCAAATGCACTCCAGATAGAGTCTGTGGTCAGGACAGACTCGTACATGGGGCTGTCCCACACTAGCCTTCCACCCCACAGGAAGTGGGGCCAGCTTGGGGGACCCTCCAGAACATACACTCACCTCAGTGCAACAGCAGGATTAAACAGTTGTTGCTTTTTTCTAAGAGCTTCTAGTTTAGTTCACATAAGTTAAGCACAAGAGAGATATGATTCCATGGTACCATAATTCCACGATAACATGATCTTCCATTTATTTTTTTATTTAAAAAAAATTTTTTTTAATGTTTTATTTATTTTTGAGACAGAGAGAGACAGAGCATGAGCAGGGGAGGAGCAGAGAGAGAGGGAGACAGAATCCAAAGCAGTCTCTAGGCTCTGAGCTGTCAGCACAGAACCCGACGGAGGGCTCGAACTCACAAACTGCGAGATCACGACCTGAGGCAAAGTCGGACGCCCAACCGACTGAGCCACCCAGGCGCCCCTGATCTTCCATTTAGTACTGGAACATCTTACGTGGCAAATTATAAACACATTCACAACACAGATAACAACTGAGGCCTTGGGTTCTGAAGTTAAGACGATTGGGACTGTAATTTGACTTCTGCCACTTAGCAGCTCTGAGAGCTTGGAAAGGACTCCTGTGCCTCAGTTTCCCCAAGTAAAAGAGGGGTCATAACGGTATCTACCTCCTGAGGCTTCTGTAGGAATTCAATGAAACGGTGTAAGTGAAGAGCCCGGCACAGGGCTTCACAAAGGTTAGTGTGCCCTCCCACTTCACAAAAAAACAAAAAGACAAGACAGCAGAGGCTCAAGGAAAAGTTAACTTTTCAGAGGTCCCACGGTGAGTAAGCTCCAGAGTGCACGTCACAGTCAGTGCTGCGGGTCTTGGGAGGCTGGGTGTATGAGAGGAGACCTGGCTGGGATGAAGTGGCCCAGGCATCTAGGTTTAAGAGCCCAGGGAACAGAACCTGAAGCTTCAGGAAGATAGAATGAAGCAGGGGAGAGCCCTTCCACACAATATAAAAACACCTGGTGAAGAACCATTCCAGACCCACCTAGAAGGCAAGACTATACAGGCACAGAGATCTCAGGCAGCAGTAAACTGCCACCTCAGTCACAGTAATAAAGAAGATAGTGACTTGAGTGACAGTCACCCTAGATAAGCTTTGGAGCGTTCCCCCCTTCCTGCTAGCCCAGAGAGTCAGCCCACCCAGCTCCTTCCTCCCTGACCCCCAGGCTTTGCCAGATCCCCCTCTAGGATTCCAGATCCCTACCTCTCCAAGAGTTGCACACACCCACAACACGCACAAGAAATGACAGCAAGCAATGAGTAATCTGGAGCCATGTCAGCCAAGTCGCATGTCCAACACTGGCCTGGCTCTGCTGGCTGCTGAACATTCACTCACTGCCGAGAATGAGCCAGGGAGGCCCCTCTGACGCCACAGTGGGGCCTCTATTACATGCCAGCCTTGCACAGGTCAAGAGCAAGACTGCACCTTCCACAAAACCCAACCGGAGATTTGCAGACAGCAGGGTGACAGGAGTGAAGGAGGCCCCTTCCACTTGGTGATAATCATTCCCCTGTGTCCAGGGAGGAGTGGACAACGGAAAGGGGCAGATGCTTCCGGAGGCGAAGCCTGGCATTCGAGCCCTGTGAGTGACAACAGCTGTTCCCCATCACTCCCCTTCCAAGAGGCTGGCAGGGAGCATGAGACCACAACCCAAAGCAAATTTGGAGGCACCGGTCCCCAAGTTGTTGGGACATCAGCTGTAATAAAGACACTTGCCCTTGTGTAAGTTTTGGTGGCAGCAGAGGGACACTTGAGTTCAAAACAGCAGGACATTTTAATTCCTGCTAATGGTAGGAGGGGAGGAGCTGCTGCCACTCCCCAGAAACCCCACCTGGTGACCTGGCACCAACTTGATCCAGCAGGCAGGATGTGCCAGGGCATGTGGCTGAGGACAAGGACCTTGAGTTTCCATGAGAGAGTCACAAGATGTCAGAGCCAGGAGGACCCACAGCCCTCAGAACCCACAGGTGTCTTGATGCGGCAAAGCACAGAATCATCCATGTGTAGAGACATGCTTGGCCCAAGCTCAGCCCTTCTGAATCAATCACCAAGGCTGGGCCCGGGAATCTGCACTTTAAAGGCCCCTCTCAGGTGACTCTGAGGCAGCCAGCCCAGCCCAGGGCTGCTCTGGAAACAGAATCAGTCCCGCCTGCTGGTTTATCTGTGGGAGATCACAGCCATATCGTGGATGCTTCAGCCATTCATGCATTCGTGATTCTAGGACCATTTACCCACAGTTGCCCATGTGACCAGCTCTGAGAAGACACAGTTCCTGCTATTCATAAAGTAGCTGGGTTCACCTGGGGAAATTCTCAAAAATGCAGACATCCAGGCTCCACCACCTGTGATTTGGATTCTGAGGGCCTCACAATCCAGTGGGAAAACCAAAGCAAGGCCTGAAAGGGAGAGGAATCTGGAAACTGATGGCTAGGCAGGTAGTTCTGACCGAGGGGCTAGGCTGCGGGTGGCTTCAAGACACAAGGGAGGGAAGATGTTATCCAGCATCCAGTACACGCCAACGCCTTGACCACTGGCAATGTTCACCGCAGCCCTGCAAGAGGACTGTCTTAATCCTCATGGACCAGATGGCAGCACAGGGCTCAGAGCAGGTGAAATGGCCTGTCCGAAGTCCTGGTGCCAGCAAGCCTGGGATTTGAACCCCAATAGCCAGAGCACTTGCTCTTTTCACTACCATTCCCTCCTCCTCCCAAGTCCCAGCCTCAGGGAAGGACACGTCTGTCTACCCACACTGTGAATCCAGAGACCTGAGAGGTGTCCTTGACCCTTCTCTCTTGTTACTCCTTATGTACAATCAGGCCTGGCCCACTGTCCTCCACCTCCTTCTCTTGAATTCAACGTCTAGTACCACTAACCGAGTCCATGATGACCTGTGGTATTTAAAATACAAGCCCAGTCAGCCAGGTCACTCCTTGGCTTAATCCTCTGCAAGGCCTCCTCACAGGCCTGAAGTTACAAATCCTTCCCCCAGGTTTGCTGCAGGGCCTTCCAGAGTATCCTCTCCATTCCCCTCACTCTAGCTCCTTCAGCTCAGAGGCCTTTAGCAACCTCCCAGGAACACCAGATAGGTCCCGAGCTTCCTCCAGAAGGCAAGGCCACAGAGCAGGGGTAGCTCTGTCCATGGCTGAGCCCCTGGGGACACAGTAGGGGTGTGTGTGGTGGGGGTAGAGGGTGGTTGTTGACCGGCCACGGGACTTTGCAGCTGGTCTGAGGACCAGGTATGGTGGTGGCAGAGAAGCCATGGAGTCAGAGACTGGGCAGATAGGCCAGGGCCAGACTGGGACAGGAAGGCTGTGAACACCACAGAAAGGAGCTAGGACATAAGCCTGGGGGCAGCCGAAGAGGCTCTTGGAAGCAGGGGGGTAATATGACCAAATTCACGTGTACACACTATTGGTAGAATTACTTCCTCTCATCTCTTTGAAAGGCATTTTGCCAATAACCACCAAAATTTAAAATCTGCATGCCCTACTGATCCAGTAATTCCAAGTCTATCAAGGATACTCACCGTAGGATCCTTCTATATTGGCAAAAAAGAAACAGTGACCTAACCAGCGAACTGGAGAATAAACTGTAGCAGGCAAGTCCACAGTCCCTCTTCCCACCTTGGGAGCTGGATGTGCTTCAGAATTCATAATGTTTGCACATTAGAAAGGTAATACAAAGTGTATACACTATGTTCTGTAAGAAACCAGCAGGGTGAGGTGCGACATCCATAGTCAAATCCCTAAGTACATCTGCAGGTGTACATGTGACTATTCTGCCACATACTATAAATAGCCTCCTATTAACTCAGGTCAGCTTTGCTCATCAAATGAGTTTGCACTAAACTTTTTTAAAGGCATGCAGTTTTGCGGGGGGTGGGGGGGGGGGTGTTTTTTTGTTGTCATTTGTTTAAGTAGGCTTGAACTTACAACCCTGAGATGAAGACTTAAGCTGAGATCAAGAGTCGGACCTTAACTGACCGAGCCAGCCAGGTGTCCCAAAAGGCATGCAGTTTTTTGATGCTTATACTGTTCCAACCAGCCAGCCCGTGGAACTGGAAATGAAGCATGGCCTTCTCCTGTCAGAAGGACACCTGCAAGAGCACCCAATCCCAGAGCCAGAGACCCTCTGGAGCAGATACCATGCCCCAGGGGCACCGAGGGCCATTCACACACCATGCCCCAGGGGCACCGAGGGCCATTCACACACCATGCCCCTGGGGCACCGAAGGCCATTCACACACCATGCCCTGGGGCACTGAGGGCCATTCAGCTCAAAGATCTGTCACAGCAGGGCCAACCGGCTGCCACAGGCAATCTACAGAACAAGCTTTAATTTGTTGTTGAGGATCAGCCCAGGGTGTGTGTGCTGAGTGATGTGCCTGGGCAGACAAAGGCAGGTTCCACTTCCTCCGCTGGATCCTCTCTAACCTATCTGGTTAACACCAGCCACCACCATCGTTTAATCCTGGGCTTCAGGGAACACTAGCCAATAGGCAGGTTCCCTCCCTTTCCAGGCTGGGACATTACAGGGAGTCCGAGGAAAGCACCAGATAGATGCACTTCTCCTTTAAACAGCATCGGAGCGCCTGGGTGTCTCAGTCGGTTAAGCGTCTGACTTCAGCTCAGGTCACGATCTTGCGGTTGTCTAGTTCAAGTCCCGCATTGGGCTCTGTGCTGACAGCTCAGAGCCTGGAGCCTGTTTCAGATTCTGTGTCTCCCTCTCTCTCTGCCCCTCCCCTGTTCATGCTCTCTTTCTGTCTCAAAAATAAATAAACGTTAAAAAAAAAATTTAAAAAAAAACAGCACCACAATTAGGAAAGGCCACCCTCCCTCTCAAGAGCTGATCTTATCTGCCAGGTAAGGACCATGCCAGCAGCCAAGGTGGTTATTGCTCACACTGCAGAGTGTGAGGGGGGATGGGTGAGGACCAGGAGGAACACACAGGAGCAGCAGGTGCTGCCAGCACGGGGTGGGGGTTGGGGAGAAAGGGTTGGGGGCAGGGAGGAAGAGCTCTATCACAGGGAGAACTCAGGCCTCCCCTCCAGCCTGCCCTGGCCTCTGACACTGCTTCATTCCCTCCAGCCCTCCTCCAAGGACTCTAGAAAAAGACTACCAGGTATTTTTTTTTCCAATGTATACATCAATAAAATCGTTTGTGACACACATAAACTACACAAATCTTAAGTGTACAACTCAATAATGTTTTTACATATTTATACTTCCATGTACTCACCAACCAAATCAAAATATAAAACATTTCCAGCCCCCTAGAAGGTTTCACCATGCCCCTCCCAAAGGCTCTTTTACATTATTGCAGTGTATTCTGCTTGGATATGCAATTTGCTCATCCGTATGGCTGTTTATGGGCATTTAGGTTACTTCCATGTTTTGGTAATGACGAATAAAGCTACTATGATCATTCATGTCCAAGTCCTTGGGCGTTCATATGCACTCACTTCTCTTGGGTATACACGTAGGAGTAGAACTGCTGCAGCACAGGTAGGCATATGTTTAGCTTTGGTAGACACTGCCAAAATGACTTTCCAAAGTGGTTGTACCAATCCCTACCCCTACCAGCAGTATGTGAGGGTTCCAGCTGCTCCGTATCTTTAACAACACTTACTGTCCAGTCTTTTTCATCTAGCCATTCTGGGTGCATATACAGTATTATCTCATTGTGGTTAAAATTTTCTGATGACTCCTGAGGCTAAGCACCTTTCCATATGTTTATTGGTCATTTGGAATCCTCGTTGGTGACATGTTTGCTCAAGTCTTTTGTCTTTTTTATATTGGGTTGTCTGTTTCTTGTTGGTTCGGAGAAGTTCTTTATATATTCTAGATATGAATCTTTTGTTGGACATATGTATTTCAAATATCTTTTCCCAGGAGCACCTGGGTGGCTCAGTCGGTTAAGTGTCCGACTTCGGCTCAAGTCATGATCTCACGGTCCATGAATTCGAGCCCCGTGTCAGGCTCTGTGCTGACAGCTCTGAGCCTAGAGCCTGCTTCAGATTTTGTCTCTCTCTCTTTCTCTCTCTCTCTCTCTGCCCTTCCCCTGCTCATGCTCTATCTCTCTCTGTCTCAAAAATAAACATTTTAAAAAATTAAAAAAAAAATCTTCTCCAAGACTGCAGTTTGCTTCTTTACTCTCTTAATAGGGTCTTTTGATAAAGAGTTCTCAATTTTAATTTTAATGAAGTACAATTTATAAATTTTTTCCTTTATGATAGTGCTTTTCATGATCTTGTCTAAGAAATCTGTGTCTAGCCTAATTTTCATTCTTCTCTATTATCTTCTAGAAGCTCTACTGATTTGCCTTCCACATTTAGGTCCTCGACTCATCTCCAGTTATTTTTATATATGGTATGAGGTGGGGTGGCTGGCGTGTACTTTAAGTTCTTTAAGCGTGACCACAAACCAGACACACAAGAAGGACCAATCGCTGTCACCTCCAGAGGAAAATGTGCCTTCCCACACACCCCTAGCCTTTACAGGATTCTACAGAAGTATCTACAGCCCACAACCCACAGCCCAACAGAGTTCAGATGTACATGTCCCTATCATTTGAGAGAATTTCTGGACACAAACAATATACAAAGCACTCTCATCTCATGGGAAGCTTCCACAAATTCCCACAAGTCCACTTGACAATTGTGTATAGGTCAAAATCCTTTTAAAGTGCAAAATGGTTAAGTAGGAATATGCACAGAGACAACGTCAGACAGCACCTGGCTGTCAGGTCTGCTGGGTGCCCACTCTCTGCATCTACATGACCAGACATAGCCTCTGATATCACCATGCTCACAGCCTGGGGAAGGGACTACGAAAACAAAGGGAAGAGAAAGTGAACAGAGAGAAGAACTGAGAGGAATTCTCCCCTGTAACATTTGAGCCAAGACCTACATGTGGAAAGGAGCTGGCCCTGAGAAGAGAAGGGGTAAGAGCATTCTGGATGGAAGGAATGGCATACTCAAGGGCGGAGAAAGAACAGAGATTGGGATCTTGCTAGAAGGCATGACAGGGAGTGGCAGAGTGTGTAGCTGAAGGTAAGAAAAGGTTTGGCTTTTTTTCTAAGCAGAACTGGAATCCATTGGAGGATTATGCTCCATCTGAATTGTCTTGAATATGTATCACACAAGCTCTCTAAGAGGGTGAAGGGCATTCAGTCAACTGGTCTACTTTGAAATCCTTCTATCACACGACGGTTCAGGCAGGCAAAGACCCATGAAGACTGCTCTCAGCCTTGAATGTGCTGGTATACACATGCACACACACACACAGACACAGACACACACACACACACACACACACACACACACACACACACACACACTTTCCCCCGTGGTGATACCTCAAGCTGAGAACTCTAAATTCCTCCTCCAATCCTGGGTGGGATGGTGTTTACATTGCAGACTTGCATTTCTGCTCATGGTTTCTCAGCCCTTGTATCAGCTGTAGTTTTACTTGCAATCATGTGACGATTTGATTAATATCTGTTTCCTGAATGAGTCTGTCTGTTGACTCCAGAAGGGCAGTTTGAGCCTGTCTTGGCCACCAAGGCCTCCCCAGCACCCAGCATATAGCCTGGCCCAACATAAAAGCTCAACACTATATATTTTAACTTTTTTGAATGCCAAAGTTCAAATACATACAGAATTAGAAAGACGTGTGCCCATCATACAACTTCAATGGTCAACTCATTCCTAATCTTATTTCTTCTATACTCCTCCCAGTGAAGTAACCTCAACCATATATGGATGGATGAATGAATGCCTCCTAGGCAAAGATTGAGGAGGGGACATCTAAATGAGTCAATTTCACCACCAAATTAGCAACTCTGGTAACATTTCAGGAGACCATATTGAAACTATTGGCTAAAATGAATTTCCTTTTCCCGTATTTACAGGGCTTTAACTTTTCATGGCTGTCCCTTGCCACATCCCTCAAGAAGTGACTATAAAACAAGGAAGGCTACATACATATCTCCCATAATCTCTTTTACATAAAAATCTTAAAAAAAAAAACAAATTTATTTCCATTAGGGGCTCCTGGGTGGCTCAGCTGATTGAGCATCAGACTTCAGATTAGGACATGATCTCATGGTTTGTGAATTTGAGCCCTGCATCAGGCTAGCTACTGTCAGTGCAGAACCTGCTTTAGATCCCCTGTCCCCCCCCCCCCCCGCTTCCCCTTCTCTCTCTCTCTCTCTCTCTCTCAAAAAATAAAATAAAATAAACATTAAAAAAAAAAAAAAGAACCAAGGGGCGCCTGGGTGGCTCAGTCGGTTGGGCGTCCGACTTCGGCTCAGGTCATGATCTCGCGGTCCATGGGTTCGAGCCCCGCGTTGGGCTCTGTGCTGACAGCTCAGAGCCTGGAGCCTGCTTCGGATTCTGTGTCTCCCTCTCTCTCTGCCCCTGCCCTGCTCGCACTCTGTCTTTGTCTCTCTCAAAAATAAATAAACATCAAAAAAAAAAAATTTAAAAAAAAAAAGAACCAAGAAAAAAAATTATTTCCATAAAACAAGGCATGTCTTTTACACACAGAAAAGTAACATCTTGTTAATGAGTACTATAGTTTGCTCCCTCCTGGGGCAATCTCTATTACTCCCTATTTTATCTATTGTAACGTTTATGGTAACTTGTTCCCAATGACCCTGGTCTTTTTGAAATGCCAATGCAGTGTTACAAACTCTGGACAGAACTGTCATGACTCTGATACCCCTAATCTCGTACAGTGAGTGGCACTCAGTACTCAGTGAGTGCTTACTGTCATTCACTTTTCTAGGTCCCAAAGGGACTCATAACAATGACCTGAAATGCTAGAATGCAACCATATTTAATATGTTTTAATTGTAAAATATGTTATCTGTATTTTCTAACTTTTTTCCATAAGCATAAGGAAAAATTATGAAATTTCTCTCTAAACCTATGACCTAGAGATAGCTCACCTTTTGGAGTCCAACCTTCCATGAGCAGGTGTGTGTGTGTGCACAAGTGTGGGTGTATACATTGGCATGGTTACAAATCCAGGCTCCTGAATCTCTGCCCTTTGCAGCCTGGGGGCCTCAGGCAGTTGCTTCACCCCATTAGCCAATTTCCTCTTCTGTAAAGCGGGGCTAATAGGACTAGCTGATGGGATGAAGCAGAGGCGTGAAAGATACAAAGTATGCAGAGCCCTGAGCCAGGCGGGTCCACACCAAGTGCGCCACCGGTGTAGCTACTGCATAGTAGCTTTTGTTTTCCAAAGGAGCTGCAAAAGAACTCTGGGCAGCTTCTAGCTTCTGCTGGGGAGCCTTCCTAATGGCCTGCATGGCAAGTGGGTACATCTGGGTGCACCTCATAGGGGGAAGCCGAGTCAGTGAGTTGGAGAGGGCATGCACCTGGAGGAAGCTCAGGGCAGCAGTGGCCTCTGAGTCACAGCCCAGCCCCTCCCTGCCACATCCCTTTGTTCTCTGGGGTTGAGCTGTGACTCACAAGGGCTCCAGTCCTGGGCTGAGCCCATCTGACCCAACGATCCGACTGGCCTGCCCACAATCACTAAGAACACTCTGTCTGTGCACACTGGCAGGCTGACTCGTTCCTGCCACACCAGATCCCCCCGCCTGCAGCAGCAGATCTTAGAGGGACACTCCGGGCCCTTGTGAGTGGTTTTACCGGCCACCCCCGCCTCCCACCAGCACCTCTTTTTTGCTGTCTGCTCCATTTTGATTTAACTTTAACCTGTGAGGAAAAAGTCCAGGAGACTCGTGGTGACATTCACACCCATTTCACACCCTCTAACTCCTCTGACTCCTCTGACACTTTTTTGTTATTATAGGAAAATACACATAACATAAAATTTACCACTTTAACCGTTTTTAAGTGTATAATTCAGTGGCATTAAGTGTATTCACAGTGTTGCACAACCATCCCCACCATCTGCCTCCAAAACTTGTCCATCATCCCAAACAGAAGCTCTGTACCCAATAAATAATAAATAATTCCCCATTCTCCCCTCCCCTGACTCCTGGTAACTTTTAGTCTATTTTTTTGTCACTATGAACCTGCCATTCTAGGAAGAAGTGGAATCATACAGTATCTGTTCTTTTGTGTCTGGCTTATTTCACCCATCATGTTTTCAAGGGTCATCCATGTTGAAACAGGTGTGAGAATTTCCTCCCTTTCTATGGCCAGTAATACTCTATCGTACATAACTACACATTTTGTGTATCCATTCATCTACCAGCAGACACTTGGGTTGTTTCCACTTTTTAGCTTCTGTGAATAACGCTGCTATGAATATGGGTGTGCAAGTATCTGTTTGAGTCCGTGCTTTCAAAACAGTTTCCTGAGGTGGAGTGTGATTATTTTCATCCTCATTTTACAGACAAGGAAGCTGCGATTACCCCTGTCAGAGGGCGGTGCTATGCCTCTGAACCCAGGCAGATGACACTGTTACATTGTTTCTCCAGTGTGACAAAGAAATGGAGCTGTTTCTGCCCACATGCATTTGCTGCCCTGAACAATGCCTGACTTAGGTCTGTATCATCCTTCCTTGCTCTGACCTAGGAACAACCAAAAAAGGGTATGGGGGGATGGTCCCCTGGTTGGATTTATCTAGACTCACTCCTTGCAGTGAGAAATCCAACTCCATCTAGATTGGTGAAAAGGGGGATTTGTTGAAAGGATACTGGAACAGCTCAGTCAAGGGACTGGATCCAAAGAAGATGTGCCCCACCTTTTCCTCACACTGTCCCCACTGCAACCCTGGGAACCTGTCCTTACTGCCCTGGACCCGGTGCCTCTGAGCGTCTTCTCTGCCGCTTCTAAGAAAGTTAGGGTGAGCTGGGAGAAGCCCATGGCCTGGCTTGGCTGGACCTATATGGGGCCCTAAGCCAATCACCACAGCCAGGGGGTGGAGACCACTATGGGCCCAGCCTGGGCCACGGCCCCCACCCAGGCCCCCACCCAGGCTCGGGAGAATGGGGACTCCTTCCAGAGGAAAAGGAGGGAGGCATGGCAAACGTCCAACACAGACACTCATGGTGGTGTAATCTACAATAGCAACAAATTGGAAGCTGTCCAATAGTAATGAACAAAACAAGGTTAAATAAATCAAGTTGCTACATCCACACAGTGAAACATTATGTAGCTATTTAACAAGTAATAATCATGAAGATTGCCTAGCGACTTTAAAAAAAAAAGAGGTCTGTACAGGAATGCCTAGTGGGAAAAGACAGAAGACACAGGCACACATAACCTACCTATATGAACAATTCACAGGTAAGAAAAATGCAGGCAAGAGTTGTATCATAATGGTAGAATCATAAATGACTTTTTATCTCTATTTTCCCAACTATCATTTATTGTTTCAACAAATATTTACTGAGTGTCCTACCTGGTGGGAAGCAGGGTGCTAGGGATACATCAGGGAGGAAAACAGAAGAAAAAACCTTGTCCTTGTGGAATCTACATTCCAGTGTGGGAAGAAGACAAAACAAAACAAAACAAACAAACCCAAGATGAATAAGCAAAATATCCTCTACGTCAGATAGTGATAGGAGTAAGGAGACAAAATAAATCGAGGAAGAGAGAGAGGGGAATTGGGGAGAGTGGTAATAGTTTAGACATGACAGGGAAGGTGGTGTCTGAGTAAAGGCTGAAGGAAGTAAGGGACTAAATTATGCCAAAGTCAGGAGAAGAAAAATCCCAGCAGAGGGAACAGGGAACAGGAAGCACAAAGGTTCTGGGGTATTCAATTAGAGGAGAGCACTGAGGCTGATGTGACCAGGCTAGGACAATGAGGGGAAGAACAAACTAAGGAAGAAGATGCACACAGCCAGATCATGGGGGTCCTGTAGGCCACTGGGGGATGTTAGCTTCTGCTGTGGGAGAAGATGGGAGCCCTTCGAGGGTTTTAAGCAAAAGGGTGGCAATCTCCCCTCCACCCCCGGCTTTAGGAGGATCCCTCTGGCTGTGAATTGAGAACAAGCTGGAAGGAGGTAAGGTCAGAGGCTGGGAGACCAGCAAAGAGATCAACATATTCACTCAGGTGAGAGGGGAGAGTAGCTTGGACAATGGGTGAACAGTGGCCACATGCTGGCTATATTTTGAAAGTATGCACAGTGGGATTTTCTGATAAGTGCGGAGATAAAAGATATAAGGGTCAAAGATGACACCCCAAGCTTTGGGTCTGAACCATCAGAAGGATGGAGTCACTGTTAACTGACATGTGGGAAAGGACCAGGAGAGTAAGGTGCCCTGGAAGCCAGGTGAAGAAAGCGCTTCAAGAAAGAGACCATGACCACCAGTGTCCAACGCAGCTGGTCACCAGGCTGGGTGGGGCCAGAGAATAAGCGATGGGGATGAGCAACGTGGCAGTCAGCAGGAGATGTTCATGAGGGGAACCTAAGCCTGCTGGGTTTCATGGGTTCACAGAAGAATGGAATAGCAGCAGTATTCCAATAGCCAAAAGGTGGGAACAACCCAACTGTCCTTCAACGGATGCATGGAGAAACAAAGTGTGGTATATACATACCATGGAGTATTATTCAGCCTTAATGACACCTGCTGTAACATAAATGAACCTTGAAGACATTATGCTGAGTGAAATAAGCCAGTCACACATACAAAAGACAAACACTGCCTTATTTGTATTGATGCCATTTACATGAGGTATCTAGAGTCAGTAAATTCATAGAGACAGAAAGTGGAGTGGTAGTTACCCAGGGCTGGGGGGAGGGAGAAATGGAGAACTGATGGCAACAGAGTTTCCATTTAGTAAGATGAAAAAGTTCTGGAGATTGTTGGATAATAGTGTGAACATACTTCACATTACTGAACTGGACACTTAAAAATGGTCATGATGCTAAGTTTTATGTTATACATATTTTATCACAAGTTTTTTTTTAACAAGTGAGAGAGACAGGGAGACAAAAAATTAGAGCAAGCAAGTTCAAACAATTCTTTCAAAAAGTTTTGCTCTAAACTAAAGAGAAATAGGGTCATAACTGGAGGGAGAAGTAAGGTGACCAGAGTGTTTGGGTTGTGGGGGTTTTTCTTTAAGTTGGGACAAATAACAGCATGTTTGTTTGCTGATGGGACTGATCTGGCAGACAGTGTTCTCAAATGTTTAAATTACTTTCCAAAAAAAAAAAAAAAAGCTATATTCTGGGCTGATGAAAATGTTTTGGAATTAAATAGTTGTAATGGCTGCCCAATTTTGTGAATATACTAAAAACTACTAAGTCACACACTTTAAAAGAATCTATTTTATACCTTAATTATACCTTAATAAAAAATAAGAGAAAATGAAAAAGATAATAAATTTAATATTGTCTCGATAACCATGTTCTCATATACAGCCTGAGTTCCCACCCAAACAGCCCCAGGTAGTTCCTGTGGCCAGTGACCCATAGGTTACTTGGTAGCTTGAGGCATCCGAGAGGGGAGCAAAGTCTTCCAAGTTTAGGCTGAGATACAAATGCTACATCAGCACACACAGTCCCTACAGAAAAATCCACTGAACAAGCACCCGCTGGCTGGAGATAAATGGCTCTATTTACTTAGGGCCATGAACTCTCAGGTCTCTGGTCTAAAAAAGAAATGTCAGAAAAATCCATTCAAGTCAAAGCAAGAAAATCTGCACCTGCTACCCCCTCCCATCCGCCAACCCATGCTGTGCTCCCATAACTGCATGGGAACCAGGGACGGGCTTAATTGGCAATCAATCACGGGAGAGGGAGTTCTTTCTGAAATGCCCTCCTATTTGTAACAATATGACAGTCCCGCTTCCCACTGCATTTTTCCTTTCTTCTGAACAACTTCAAACAGTATCTTACTCCCTATTATGCTTAATTTTATGTGTCAACTTGTCTAGACCACAGTGCCCAGATATTGATCAAAAGTTATTCTAGGGGTGCCTGGTGGCTCAATTGGTTAAGTGTCTGTCTTCAGCTCAGGTCATGATTTCGTGGTTCATGGGTTCAAGCCCTGTGTTGGGCTTTGTGCTGACAGCTCGGAGCTTAGAACCTGCTTTGGATTCTGTGTCTCCCTCGCTGTCTGCCCCTCCCCCACTTGTGTTCTCTCTCTCTCTCTCTCTCTCTCTCCCCCCCCCCCTCTTTCTCTCTCAAAAATAAATAAAGATTAAAAATTATTCTAGAAGTTTCTGTGAAGGGTCAGGTATTTTTTTAGATGAAATTAACATTTAAATCAGTAGACTTTGAGTAAAACAAATTGTTCTTCATAATTTGGGTGGGCCTGATCCAATCAGTTGAAGGCCTTCATAGAACAAAGACTGACCTCCCCTAGCAAGAAGGAATTCTGACAACAGACTGCCTTTGAACTTGAATGGCCACTCTTCCCTGAGTCTCTAGCCTGCCAACCTACTCTGCAGATTTTAATGTTTATTTATTTTTGAGAGAGAGAACACAAATGGGTATAGGAAGAGGGAGAGGGAGAGAGAGAATCCCAATCAGGCTTCACACTGTCAGCGCAGAGCCTGACACAGGGCTCGAACCCATGAACCATGAGATCATGACCTCAGCTGAAGTCAGACGCTCAACTGACTGAGCCACCCAGGCGCCCCTACTCTGCAAATTTCAAACCTGTCAAGCCTCCACAATCACATAGAGGAATCACCACCTCCTTAAAATAAATATATCTCTTTCTCCCTCTCTCTCTCGCTCTGTATGAGATATATATCGACAGAGACAGAGAAGACATCCTGTTATATAACACATATTATACAACATATATCATTATAAATTATATACATACACATTATATATGTACACATTATATATCTTTATATAATATATACTTTTATATTATACATACTGTGGTATTATATATGTGTGTGTGTGTGTGTATATATATATATATATATATATATATATATATATATTTACGTATATAATTTATATGTAAGTATGTTGGTTTTGTTTCTCTGGAGATTCCTGACTTATATACCCCCCAAAACAACTGACTTTCCATCAGAAATTATCCCTTATTATCTGGACTTGCATGAAGTTCCAAGTCATCGGATGACTAAGAAAATAAAAATAAAAAATCCACAAAATACAGTAACTTAGGAAGGATAATATGTCTATGTATTGATCCAAGCCATCATAGTGGATACATGTGTTTTTAAATGCAACTTTAGGTCAAAAAGTGGTATTAATTTTATATCCATTTTGTGGCAACCTTCTCAATATGCAGCAACTCATTAGATATTAAATTATACCTTCTCCACTGATTGTTACAGGAGATAGATACCTGACCTGGGTTCACACCATGAACTTGTAACAGGACTTAGTCTTTTTGGGTGCAGGCCCAGCTCCACTACTCATTCACAGTGTGACCCTAGGAAAGTTATCTCTCTGTACCTTGGTTTCCCCATCAGAAAATGGAGATACTAATACCCTCTCCCTGAGGTTGTTAAATGAAATAGTACATGTAAGACACACAGCAAACTGTCTAGCACAGTGCTTTTCAAACAGTAAGTTCTGACCCATTTATGAAATAAATCTAGTGGTCTCTTAGCCATCATTTAAAAAAAAAAGCATAGGGGCGCCTGGATGGCTCAGTCAGTTAAGCGTCCAGCTCTTGACTTCAGCTCAGGTCATGACCTCATGGTTCATGAGTTCAAGCCCTGCATCAGGCTCCACACTGACCGTGTGAAGCCTGCTTGAGATTCTCTCTCTCTCCCTCTCCCTCTTCCCCTCCTTCCTTGTGCTCACTTTCTCTCTCAAAATAAATAAATAAACTTAAAAAAAAATTTTAAAGCACAAATTCACTAGTGTAGGAAAGAGTTATCAGAGGACACTAAACATACATAAGGTAAGTCTTGTCTCACCAAACTTTTGTTTCAGATATGCATGTGCATGCATTCGTGTGCATGCATGTGCGCGCACACACACACACACACACACACACACACACACACACCCCAGGTTATAGCCTAGATTTATCTCTTACAATGTGTCACAGTCAAACACAAGTGTGAAAGCCCAGACTCCACCATATAATAAGTGCTCCATAGAATTTGGTAGCATCATAATTATTATCTCACTTGAAAAGATAATACAACTTTCTCTACTAGTGTAATAAAAGAGGGTTGCTGACCCTGGTATCGGTTCTGCCACTCATTCACTGCAGTGCTGTTTAAGAATCACTCCACCTCCCTAGATTCACTTGCCAGCTCTCTCTCCTCGAAGACCTCGGCAGTCATTTAAATATTCTCTGACTCACAAGGCTGGCCAAGGACTAGTGAGGCCCTGCCCAGCCCAGAACGTACAAAATGTGAGTGACCTGTTAAGAAAACCACTTGAGTGCACAGGGCTTTTATAAAATTAAAGCCCTGCTGGAGAGAAACAGTTCCCCCCACCCCCTTGGGAGATGTGTCACAGAAAGAGGTTACTCAAGGTCGCCTAGGCTGCATCTTCTGAGACTGGAACTTCAGCTCTGACACATGCTTCCTTGTTTGGGGGTTGGGTTATATCATTGTGTTTTTCCCCTAACTTTCCATGTGCACAGGCGTGCACACACACCCCTCAGTAACGAATGCGAATGAAATCCCTATGAACTGCCTGTTCTAACAGGTTGGGTAAAGGGAACCTGCTAAACCCAAAGGAGCTTGGCATCTGAAGATCTCGAAATACTTTCTATTGGATATAACTTTTTCCCCTCCAGAAACAAACAAAAACTCTGCCCAAATTAATACTTTTTAAAATTGCTGTGACAAACAACTCCAACCTCTGACACACATTAGCACCATTTTGTCTCAAACGGAGCCCCTAGCCCCCGCTGCGGTGCACCGTGGGTTTGCATTGCCCATTGTAGTGCCCCGGGTTGTTCCTACAGTCTAGAAAACCAGACTCCTAGTGACACACACGTCGGTGCTTCACTTTTTCTTTCTTCTTCTGTAAGAATACAATTGTGGACTTGTGCCAAAGCATGACATCTGGAATGCATAAGTGCAGGTAGAGGTGTAAACTAATCTTCTAATAAGTGATAGTATTCCCTTCTTATTTTTATTCCATTCTTCAAAGCATGATGCCAGTTTGGGGAGAGGAGGCAAAATTGCTTTAGCAGCAGAACCTTTTCCTTCAATGAAATCCTACCTCTTTGCCCGCCAAATAAAAGAAGCTAAAATATGGCCTCACTCTAATACCCTCCACCGTTCCCTGGTGCCTCTGGGGCTGTGAGCATCCCCAGTTCTCACCACACTTGTCAAGCATGGAGGCAGGGCAATAAAGGAGGATCTCTATGGATCTCCATCACGCCCTCAGATACAAGGAAGCTGAGTCTGCCATATGCTTGGTCAGTGCCAGATCTACTCCCATTTCACACATTCAAGGCTTAAATGTTTTATCCAAGGTCTCCAGCCTTGGATTGGACACTACCCTGTACTTGTCACTTACCTCAATAAGAAAAAGAGATGCTGGTGTCCCTGGGTCTTTGTCTTTGCAGCTTCAAGGATGGGACCCTGAGTGTCAACCCATCAACAAGCGAGTGATGCATCAGGATCTGAACTTAATATGGATAAACTAGCAAAACTCCACACTGACATTCTGATTCAAATGACTCCCTATTAAATCTCAGCTGCCTTTTTTGCAAAAATTGACAAGCTGGTCCTAAAATTCATATGAGGACCCAGAATAGCCAAAACAATCATGACAAAGGACAAAGCGAGAAGACCCATACTTCTTGATCTCAAAAGTTACTACAAAGCTGCAGTAACTAAGACAGTGGTACTGGCATAAAGATTTACATACAGGTCAATGCAACAGAATTAAGGCAGAAACAAATACTTACATTGATGGCTAATTGATTTTCAACAAGGCTGCCCTTTCAACAAAGGGCTCTGGGACAACAGGATCTCCACATGCAAAACAGTGAGGCTGTACCTCTACTTCATACCACATATAAAAATTAACCCAAACTGGATCAAAGGCCTAAACCTAAGGACTAAAAACTATAAAACTCTTAGGAGAAAATTTCAGCATAAATCTTCATGCTTTATGCTTTTTGGTGTTATACTTAAGAAACATTTAGGGGTGCCTGGGTGGCTCAGTCGGCTAAGCGTCCGACTTCAGCTCAGGTCACGATCTCGCAGTTCGTGGGTTCGAGCCCTGTGTCGGGCTCTGTGCTGACAGCTCAGAGCCTGGAGCCTGTTTCAGATTCTGTGTCTCCCTCTCTCTCTGACCCTCCCCCATTCATGCTCTATCTCTTTCTGTCTCAAAAATAAATAAACGTTAAAAAAAATTTTTAAAAAAAGAGAAACATTTACACCAAAAGCATAAGCAACACAATAAAAATAGATAAATTGGACTTCATCACACTTAAAATCCTAGGCTTCAAGGAACACAACCAAGAAAATAAAAAGACAATCCACAGAATAGGAGAAAATATTTAAAAATCATATATCTGATAAGGGACCGAATTTAGAATATATAAAGAACCCTTACAAATCAATAATAAAAAGACAAACGAAGTTTTAAAAACTGGCAAAAGATCTGGAAAGACACTTCTCCAAAGTGAAAAGATATTCACCCAACACAATGTTAAAGAAGAACAAAGTTAGAAGACTGCAGTTTCCTGACTTCAACACTTATTACAAAGCTACAATAATCAAGACAGTGTGCTATTAGCAAAATAATAGACAAATAGACCAATGGAAAAAAATAGAGAGCCCATAAATATAGTCAGCTCATCTCTGACAAAGGAGCAAAGGCAAAACAATGGAGCAAAGATAATCTTTTCAACAAATGGTGCTGGAATAAGTGGATATCCACATGCAAAACAATGAATCTAAACACAGACCTTATGCCCTTTGCAAAAATTAACTCAAAATGGATCAGAGACCTAAATATAAAATGCAAAACTATAAAACTCCTAGAAGATAACATTGGATAAAACCTAGATGACCTTGGCTATGGTGATGCTTTTTCAGCTATAATGCCAAAAACACAATCCATGAAAGAAATAATTGATAAGCTGGACTTCACTAAAATTTAAAATTTCTGCTCTGCAACAGATAATCCCAGGAGAATTAGAAGACACACCACAGACTAGGAAAAAATATTTGTGATATATATTTGATAAAGGACTGTTATCCAAAACATGCAAAGAGCTCTTAAACTTCAACAATAAGAAAACAAACAATCTGAACTGAAAATGAGCCAAAGACCATAATAGCCACCTCACCAAAGAAGACATACAGATGACAAGTAAACATATGAAAAGATGCTCCTCCACATCATATGTCATCAGGGAAATGCAAATTAAAACAATGAGGATACCACCCCACACCTATTAGAAAGGCCCAAATCCAAAACACTGACCATACCAAACGCTGACAAAGGATGTAAAGTAACAGAAACTCTTTCATTCATTGTTGGTGGGGATGCAAAATGGTACAGCCACTTTGGAAGACAGTTTGGAGGGTTTCTTACAAAACTAAATATACTCTTACCATACAATCCAGTATTTACCCTAAGGGGTTGAAAACTTATGTCTACACAAAAACCTGCACATGAATATTTAAAGCAGCTTTATTCATAACTGCCCAAACTGAGAAGCAACCAAAATGTTCTTCAGTAGGTGAATGGATAGACTTGGTACATCCGGATGATGAAATACTAAGCAGCACTAAAAACAAATGAGCTATCAAGCCATGAAAAGACAGGGAGAAACTTCAAATGCATGTTACTAAGTGAAAGAAGCCAATTGCTACATTCTGTCTGATCCCATTATATGATATTTTAAAAAAGGGGAAACTGTGGAGACAATAAAAAGCTCAGTGGTTGTAGGGGGCAGGAGGGTAGAGATGAATAGGCAGAGCAGAGAGGATTCTTGGGGCAGTGAAAATACTCTGTATGATATTATCATTGTGTTTATAATTATCTTTATACATTGGTCCAAACCCACTGAAAGTACAGCACCACGAGTGAACACTTAGATAAACTATCGGCCTTAGATGACCATGATGTGTCAATGTAGGTTCATTCTTGGTACCAAAAGTACCATTCTGGCGAGTGATGTTCATAAATGGTAGAGGCTACGGATGTGTGGGAACAGGAAGTAGAAAGGAAATCTCTGTACTTTCCTTTCAATTTTATTATTAAGAAAACAAAACTAAACTAAAACTGCTCTAAAAAAATTAAAAAAAAAGATGTTCGGAGTACTTGGGTGGTCAGTTGGTTGAGCGACTGACTTCAGCTCAGGTCATGATCTCACAGTTTACGAGTTCGAGCCCCACGTTGGGCTCTCTGCTGTCAGTGCGGAGCCCGCTTCAGATCCTCTGTCCCCCTCTCTCTCTGCCTCTCCACTGCTCACATGCTCTCTCTCAAAAAAAAAAAAAAAAAAATTAAAAAAAAATTCAACACTACTAGCTATAGGGAAATGAAAATCAAAACCACAATGAGATATCACTTTATATGTACTAGGATGGCAGTAATAAAAAAAGATGGACAGTAACAAGTGTTGATGAGGATGTGGAGTAATCAGAACCCTCAAACACTGCTAGTGGGATTGCAAAATGGTGCTGCCATTTTGGAAAACAGTTTGGCAGTCCTCCAAAATGTAAACATAGAGTTACCATATGACCCGCAATCCCACTGGAGGTATATACTCAAGAGAACTGAAAACATATGTCCATACAAACTTGTACTCTCCTCTCTTGGTGAGGGGGTGTGAAAAGAGAGGAAATGCATATGAACAGAGAAAGTGCTCTTGGACATGTGGTCAAATGAGGTAAATCTCATTGGAGAACAATACATATAAAATGAGCCCATTATGTTGGTTTTTAAAGATATGCACAGGTACACACACCTGTACATCAAAACAAGAAAAATATACAGTCAGCTGACCATAAATGTTCTCTCTGGAAGCAAGCCAGGGATGGGGGAGGCACAATTTAATTTTTTACTCTACAATTTCTGATTTGTTTGCATTTGTATATGTAAAGAATATAACCAGCCTTTCTTGTACAAAAGAGCATTTCTTTTTCTAGTCAAAGGGGAAGGAAAGAGGGAAAAGGCCATTGGAGCTGGGCAGTGTGGGAGATTCTGAACGTGGATAAGAGTGAAAGAGCACTCCCAGTAGTAGGAACAGTGGATGCAAAGCTGTTAATGTTGAAAAGCCTCTAGGGTATTTGGGGGGCTGTTGGGTTCAGCTCCATTGGAGGGTCTAGCAGGTGACCTGGGGTGGGGTGTGATGACGATACACCAGAACAGTCCATTGAAGCAGCCAGGTTCTGAGGGTCATGGGTACATGGAAGCCACCACTGTAGGGGGAGGCCTGGGAGAGACCACAGGAGGGGAGGGTGCGCTCGATGGGCAGGGCATCTCATGGCATTTCACACCTGACCTCTGTCTCACAATAAATTTACCCTCAACTCCACTATCCGGATTTGGCTCCTAATATAATTGTCTCCAGAAAGGATAGCACCTGTCCCTGGTGAGGTCCCCAAATCTGAATGAAGAACTCTCTGTGTGTTTGAGCAAACCTTTCAGAGCACAAAGTAGTGACGGAGTGATGTGTGTCCGTTTTAGGTCACCAGATAATGACCACAGCCAGCCTTTCCTGCACAGAGGCTGTGATAGGAATATGCTCCCTGCACATATCTTCTCACTTAATCCCCACAGCAAACCCATAAGGTACAGCCAACCACTGTCCCCATTCACAGAGGAGGAAACCAAGGTTTGCAGAGGTTAGGCACCTTGCCTGAGGTCACTTTGCTACTAATGCAATGCTGGAGCTGAGACTGGAACACAGGACCCCGACCATCACCTCCACCACCTCCGGACATGTCAATTTGCCTTCAAGTCACCCACTGCCCTGCATGACCACCCCAGCTTCCAGGAAAATAGTAAGCTCAGAATTGAAGATGAATTCAGGGCTTGGGGTTCTATCAGCAGGAGCAGCAAACCCCAACCTATAAAGTTATCATATGCTGTGTGGAAGTAGAGGTGGCAGATTGGACAAAGAACTAAGTTGGACTGTTAAATAACTAATTTGATCTTTAGCTAGCTGAGCCACACAAGGCACCAAACTGCCTCCTTTGTCTTTCAGCTCCGGCCAAGGACCCCAGCCTCTCTTTCTGGAGCACTCAGCTTTGACTTGGGCCCCATGTCCAGCTCTGTCCTGACTTGTGGGTCCACTTTAGAAAAGTCAGGAGACTCCTGGGGAAATAAGGCAATGGCCTCCTCCAGTCTCATTGCTCCGTGGCCACCAGAGACCCTGGGGATCCACTTAACACCCCAACAAATCCTCACCATGCCAGAGACTGGGCGGTTGGCCGGGAGCAGCCTTTGCGATCCCAGAGCTGACATTCCACAGCGCTGTGCACCAAAGCAAGGCCTGTCAGTGATATTTAAAAGCATCTCTCTCTCTTGACATCACTGAATCAATCTTCTGGGAAGATCCCCCTCATCTCCACCTTCCCTGATACAACTGAACAGAGTTCCAGAAAGACACAGTTGGCAAGTTATTCCACTTCCCACCTTGCTTTCTTGGTCAGGAAGATGGGGATACTAAGAGGGCATGTGCCACAGGACAGTTTTAGATAATACATGAGGATGTCAGTGTAGAGCCCAATAGCACAAGGCACGGCCTTTCACATCAACTGGCATTTACTGAGCACTGGTACGTCAGTTCCTTTTCCACAGAATACTCCAACATATGTGCACACACGCTGCCATAACCAATGAGGATCTGGCATCATCTGAGAGCTGGTACCTCTTTATCTGGACCTTTGCACATGCTCTTCCCTCTTCCTTCCATCCCCCACCCCCCGCCACTCCCCAACAGAAGTGACTTGTAGCCATCCCTTTCTTTTCTTAGATATCACTTTTTCCAAGAACCCTCCTTGTCATACCTCCTTTATGCTTTGTTAAATAACATCAAATGACCAACCAATCAACCACTCAATGGGGAGAATGGGAAGCATACATCTCCTGGTCTATGATCCTATACATTTTCATCACTTTGTTTTTTTCCATCAAAGCTTTGCTAAGTAACTACTTTCCTTCTAGATGGTTCCCTGTAGGTGATGAGATGTTTGTAACCAAATGGCACAAAAGAGGAGGCAGTCCATGGCGAGGGCAGGTGAAATGAAGCAAGTCTTACTACGTGTAGGTTTGTACTTCTAGCAGTGCCCCCCAAGGCTTATACTCGTCGCCCAGGTGGCAGTTTCAGGAAACACCATTACTCCAGGTACCTCTGGAAAGGAAGGCACAAGCCTTCTGGTCAACCATGAGAGCACACAGTGTTGAGATCTTACTCCAGCCACCTGCTAGGATCTGGGGAGGAGGTGATGGAGGTTCTGCCCACAATGTCTCATTTCCCCTCCCCCCTTCCCCAGTGAGACAGACCATGTCCAGGGCTCAAGAGCTGACTGGCCAAGCCAGGAATTCAACCACAACCTTGGGGTCCACACGCATAGAACTGTCTTCCCCCAGATAGCCACACCCCACATTCATCTAGGTTTCTGTTTGAATTGCTTTCTCAGAGAAACCATCCCTGACCTAAACCAATGCTGCCTCCACCCCACTCACTCTGGGTGAGTGGATCCCATCCAGCTTCATCTTGTTTATTACACTGACCACACTCCCTGATATCATATTATAGACCTAGTTGTCGACTGTCCATCTCTGCCCACGGGATGTAACACCATAATGGAGGAACACTGCCAGTCTTGACTGCTCTGTGGCCAGTCTCCAAGCCCTCCCTCCATAAATGGTTCTTGAATAAATGGAGTGAATGAGCTGAGCTAAGGGGATAAGGCACATGTGCAGACAGGATTCCAAATAACTATAATCTTTGATCTTTTTTTTACAAAAACGTGTACCCATTTTCATAACTGAATGAACAGTTTTCACTACAGTGAAGGAGAAGGCAAAGCTTATCTCCAAACCTCTCCACAGAAGACCCCACTCCACCCACCACACCGGCGATCTCCCACGCAGGAATGTGCATTAATTAGAATCATATATACAAGTGTTTCATTGTCACTCAAGTTTCAACCTGTGCAAAGTGATATGAATCAGACAATATTTGTACACACCATTAAGATAATGCATCCAAGGATTAATTTTTTTAGTTAATTAAACCTGGCTGGCTTGGTCAGAAGAGCGTGTGACTCTTGATCTCTGTGTTGTGAGTTCGAGGCCCATGTTGGGCGTACAGCCTACTTAAGAAAAACAAAACAAAAAAAAGCTCTTACTCACCTCACTTCACTCAGGGGGTGCTCATTCATTCTGTCACTAAGGAACATTTATAAAGCATCTACTGTGTGTCAGGGGCCAGAGTTCAGTGGTAAAGAGGGCAATACCTCTACGCTCTTGGAGTCTGCATTCTCCTGTGTGGAGGCAGACAATAAACCCATAAATAGATACACGACTATGAACATTTCAGGTACGCTCCATGAATAAAATACAATGGGATAATGTGATAAATACTGATGGGGGAGGGGCTGCTTTGAACAGAGTGGTCAAGGAAACCACCTCTATAGAGAAGACATCCAAGCTAAAGGACAAGATACTGCCGGACATGAGAAGAGTGGTAGAAGAGTGTGCTCCGCAACAGGAAGAGCATGTGCAAAGGCCCTGAGGAGTCTCCTGACAACTTGAAATCAAATTTTATGAACTGCATCCCATCCTAACAGCCCCACGACAGGCCAACAATCTCTGCTCCCTCAGCTTGCCTTCTCCTTTCCCCAATTGACTTCTTTATCAGATTTTCTCAAGTCAAGGCAGAATTGAATTTTCCACTGGAAGGTGTGCCCTGAGTAAGGGCACGAAGGAACACGTGTACACTTCTACCTCTAGGAGACACAGGTAATGTTGACATCTTGACACCGTAAGAACTTGGGCCTGCTCCTGTACAAGAGGTAAGAATCTCCCCACCAGCAATTCAGGATCCCCTTTTGTGGGGTGCAGGCTTTTTGCAGAAAATGATGAAGAGAGAACTCTCTGGAAAAATACACACCTGTGCTCCAAGCATCTCATGTACGTGTCAGAAGATTCCTGGAGCCCCAGGCTCAGGACTCCCATCTGTGGTTACTACCACCAAAAGATGCTAAACTGGTGCAGGCTCCACTGGAGGGACAATCTGCTAGAGGTTAGTGAGTGGAGGGGAGGGGACAAGAGCAGGTCTTTGGGCCCCTAACTACACTCCCACACTCACAGAGATGAGACAGTATCAGCCTATCAGGGGGCCTGAGAACTGAAGAAATTCCCATGGAACCTTATTCACTCCCCCTCAGTGAGGCAAATATCCAGTCACACTCTAGAGCTTCCAGAGAAGGTCTGAGACCCCATTTCTCAGCAGTGTCCTTGACAAAGGTCATCTCTAATCTCGTATTCTGAGACACGTTTTGTAAAAGGCTGCTTAACCATAGGAAACATTACTGCAAAGCCCAAGGATTTTGCAGCCCAAAACAACTAAAGCGAGTAGAGCTTACCTGGATACAAGGCACAATTCTAAGAACTTTCACCTCACACAACACTTTAGCATTTGTACTATTATCCTCATTTTACAGATGAGAAAACTAAGGCACAGGTGGGTGAAGTAACTTGCCTGAGACTATACAGCTAAGACAGAGACACAGAAAAGCTTTCTGCTTCCACACCCCAACCAAGAAAAAACACAGTTATACCTTGTGTTGTGCCTGAAATGCTGTAAAATAAGTTTCTACGGGTGCATCCAGGACAACTACCGTTTGGCAGTTCTCACATCTTTGCCCAGGGCTGGAAGCAAGCCGGGTTCACGCATTAAAGGGGGAAAGAGTCCTCTAGGAACAAGTCGCTCTGTTTCAGCACTGTTCAAGCCCATGTTGAGGCTGACAGTGCAAAGCGCAGCTCTACCCCGTGGCAAAGCCCAAAGGCATCCAGTTCCACCGGGCTCGGCCAACTTCCACACTCAGAAAATGCTCACCGGCCTCTGGCTATGAGGCACCGAGATTCACCCTAACCCCTTGGGGTCCGCCTCCCTCGCCTCTACCTCACGGTCCTCTGGCCGCGCTATTTAAAAGATGCAGCCGCCAGCACACGGGCCGGGCGGTCCCGGAACCGCGGCCGCCGCCCTGCGCGTCCAGAGCCGCGTTCCTCGCGGCAAAGTGACCGGCAGCCCCGCGAGCCACTACCAGCAGCGCCCGACGCGACGCTGACCTGTGGGCGACCCACCAAGGCTGGGGAAGACACCAAGGAAAAGGACAGGTGGCGCCTCCCTCCCCGGAAGTGGCTCTGGGAACGTTCGCCTAAGAGCTCCCAGCACCAAAGTCAGGGTCTCCGGCGCGAGCGGCCGCCGGTCCGGAGTGGCGGTGGCGCTGCCTACCTGCGCCGCGCCCAGGCACCCGAGTGCACTCCGAGTGCGCCGGGACCGGACAGCGCGCCGAGTCCGCTTCGGGCACCGGGACGGGTGGGGGCGACCCGGAGGTGGGGGGTGGGGGTCCAGCTCGGGGTTGTGGGTTAAGGCAGGGGAGGAGCCAGCCCCGGAAAGTGCCCGCTCCCGGGCGCCTAGCAGGGGTGTCCAGCCAGGGAGGGTCTAGCGGAGGGGCGGGGTTCGCGGCCAGCCGCCCTCACTCACCTCGGTGCTCAGCGCTGGCTCGGCCCAGAGGAGCGGGAGAGCGCACCGCGGCGACCGCGGCGGTGGCGGCTGCTGCGGGGGCCGCTCCCCCGGGCGGGGCGGGGCCGGGGGCGGGGAGCCCGGGCCGGCCACGTGGGCGGGAGGCGGGCGGGGGACCCCCTCTGGCGCCGGAGCCGGGTGGCGCGGGACCCGGACGCAGTCACGCCTGGCTGCTGCTCGGCACTCCCCCTCCGCTAGCCCCGCCGGGGTCCCTGAGAAGACTGGGGAGGGATCTGGGCCCTGAGGCATTCCCCCCCGCCACCCAATCCAGACCCTGGCGGAGAGAATTTACAGCGTCGGGGAAGGGGTGTGCCTCCCGGCCCCAGCTCTTGCGGTGAAGGCGCTGCGGCCAGCCCAGGGTAGGCTCACGGGGTTAAGTATCGGAGCAGCAGGGGACTGTGGCGACTTAGGGGGCTGCCCTGACGGCGAGGGCCGGAGCCTGTGCGTGGAGCCCCCACCCCGCTGCTAGGCTGACCTGGGGCGCGTCGGGTCTTGTCCAAGCCTCCCTTTCCTGGACTGTGAGGGTCAGAATGAGGACGAGCCAGAGCTGCGCGAATCCCCACGCCACCAAGCCCTCAGGAATCGCGGGGTTTGTGGGCGGGTGCTGAGCCAGAAAGAGCAGCAGCCTGCAGTGGCCTGGGTCACCGTGCGGAAATAGACGTGGGAATCCAACTAAAACTATTTTCTGCATTCATTCATTCAGTAGATAACCGCCTGCGGCGCTCAGGATCCCATACAATCAGAAATATAAAGAATGGGGGCGCCTAGGTGTCGCAGCTGGTTAAGCGCCAGCTTCTTGGTTTGGGCTGAGGTCATGATCTCACGGTTTGTGAGTTCGAGCTCCGCTAGCTGTGCGGACAGCCCCTCCTCCTCCGCCCCCGCCCCCTCCCCGCGCATGCTCGTTTTCTCTCTCTCTGTCTCTTGTCTCTTTCTCAAAATAAATTGGGGGCGTGGGGGCGGGGAGAGATACAAAGACTGCCCTACAGGGATGCCTGGGTGGCTCATTTGGTTGAGTGTCCAGTCTTCATTTCATCTCAGGTCTGTGATCCCAGGGTCTTGGGATGGAGCCCTGTGTCCAGTTCCAAGCTGAGCGTGGAGCTTGCTTAAGGCTGGTTCGCTCTCTCTCCCTCTGCCCCTCTCCCCTACTTGTTCTCTCTCTCTTTCTCTCGTGAAAAAAAAATGCCATATACTGTATGGCTCTTATAAAAGTAAACCATCGTGATAAAAATCGAAAATTCATTAGTTGCTCTCATAATCCAGGTGTGCCTTTTAAGTGCTTGATCTATTTTAACATTCACAACAGCCTCGTGAGGTATAAGAGTTGTGTGGGCCCACTTCTCAGATGAAGAAACTGAAAAAGTGAAGCCAGCCCCCAGGTCAGAGAAAAGAGGGTCAGCCCAATAATTATGGCTCTTGCCAGACTGACCTTCCGTTAAATGACAAGAACAGCCTCTGAGTGGACCCCTTCGGTCTCTAACCACCACCCCCTCATTCACAGGAAGAGGGGGCTGGTGAAGGCTTGCTGGGAGGCACCTGTCCTGACAGCAGCCTCTGGGAAGCCAACCTCACAGCCCAGGCCCCCAGGCCCCATGGGAGGTGTTCAGAACTGCTCCAGCAAAGCTGAGACTCTTCACTGAAGCCCCTGTGTATTGTTGCAGGCACTCAGCCTCCTAGTGCTGGGTGGCCTCTTCCTGGCCGACAGCCTGCCTTTGGGGCCAGAAACTAAGCATCTTGAGCAAACTAACTTTCATTTCAACAGCTGCAACTTCATTCCACTACAACTTTAAAGGGACTCTTCGACCCCAAACCCAGTGCCTCATTACCCACCTGTTCCTTGTTCAAAGAACAGGTAGCCTATGCAGTACTCCATTTCCAAGGGCAAAACCTATATCCAGACTCCTAGTCCTCAACCTATTCCCCCAAACCTCTTTTGTTATTCTCTCCTTTACCCCTTCCACACTGAAGAAGATCCCTACTACAACCAGCCTGTTTATAAAGTAATAATAAACGGCTTCCACTCCCCCATTAACCCAGCAGGAACTTCAGATGCACAAGCCAACACGTGGGGCTCTACTCAGGCAGCCTTATCAGAAATAAAAGTTTTATTTCCATTAGATTCCACTTAACAATGATTTGAGTATCTGCTACATGCTACACACTGTGCTGGTCTCTGGGGAACAGTAGTGAATCTCAACAGGACAGAGTCCCTGACCCCATGGAGTTTGCAGGTGATGCAGGAACAGCCAGACCCTCACCAGGCAGATGGGGAGCAGGATGCAGGAAGAGACACACCTGAGGAAGAGCTGGCCCCGATTCAGGCATAGAAAGACTTCCTGCGGGAAGTGGGCCTCAGCTGACCCTTGACCAGGCAGGGAAACCAGCCGGGGAGGGCAGAACCAGAGATGCAGAAGCCCAGAGGTGGGAGAGCACAGGGCACACGTCTGTGAGGTCCGGGAAGAATGAGACTAGAGAGGCCTTGATGGCCAGGGTGAGACACCAGACCTTAACTGTTGAAAGGTGCAGGCATAAGTGATGAGGTCCCTCGGCTGCTGAGAAATGCTCCCATTGCTGCTGAATGTGACTTTCTCATGGGAAAGTCTCCTGTACACAGCAAAGGCAATGTGCATTGTTATTATTATTGCTAAAGGTAAACTCCTTGACTTCCTGTTTTATTATTCAGGGTCTCCAGAAGTCAGAACAGATCTGTAAGTAGGATATGTAGGCTAAAAGAAATCAATTTAGGGGTGCCTGCGTGGCTCAGTTGGTTAAGCGTCTGACTCTTGATCTCAACTCAGGTCTTGATCTCAGGGTTGTGAATTCAAGCCCTGTGCGGGGGCTCTGCTCTGGGCATGAAGCTACTTAAACACACACACACACACACACACACACACACACACACACACACATCAACTTAATCCTACAAGGGCTTATATTCAGCATGCCATCCCCTCCCACCCACACCATACTCGGCCCCATGGAGGGGGCAGGGGAAAGGAATTGGTTCCTAGACTCATGTTAGGACTCTTTGGAGGAAAAGATGATACACCCAAATGGAGTCCTTTGGTGTGGGGGTGGGGTGGGGGAGGGATGGCAAGAAATGTGGGTTTCTATCCACCAAGTTTTGAAACTGGCAGACAGGCCAGAAGACATTGATGATGAGCTGGTTTTTCTCCTTGAAACAGTTCAGGAGGGCCTGTTCTTGAATTCAGCCCCATCTCCTCCAACTCTCCAAGACAGGATGAAATGGGGCCAGGGCAGTCACCTTACTAACTCATCAACTGGGAAAGCCGGGTGTCTGCAGGAGGCCCCCACATGGCCTGCAGAAAGGGCAGATGATGCGGTGTCACTGATCCCAACTAACAAGCAATGGCAGGAAAAGGGCCAAGGTGAGGTGCCAGGTAGCACAGCTGAGGAAAGTGACCACATGTGAAGGCATCACCAAGGACAAGGGCAAGGATGACACATTTGAGACCACTCCCCCGTCCTCCTGGTGCCCACTCAGTACCACGGGGCATTGACTATTGTGTGCAACCTTACATTCAAAACCCTCTGATGAGGGGCTCCTGGGTGACTCAGTCGGTTGAGTATCCGACTTCGGCTCAGGTCATGATCTTATGGTTCATGGGTCCAAGCCCCTCATCAGGCTCTGTGCTGACAGCTCAGAGCCTGGAGCCTGCTTTTGATTCTGTTTCCCTCTCTCTCTGCCCCTCCCCTGCTCGTGCTCTGTCTCACTCTCTTTCTCTCTCTGTCAAAAAGAAATAAATATTTAAAAAAAAACCCTCTGATGATGTAACACCACTCATTGTAAAACAATGCAGAGGGACAGCCTGGCTGGCACAGTCAAAAAAGCATGTTTACAGAGTATTGAAAATAAATAAATAAATAAATAGATAAATTTTTAAATGTAGAAAATACTGACAGGTTTAAAGAATAAGATAAAACCCACACACAAGCACACCACCTAGTGATAACCACTGTTAATTTGTGCCCTTTATTTTCGCTTAACCTACTGTGAGTCTTTCCCTTTGTCATGAAATACTCTTCTGCAATATGATTGTTAAAAGCCACTTGTATGAATGTGCCCTCTTCTTAGAATCAGTCAGACCAGTATTTGGTGTGCTTCTCATTTCTCAGTATCTGGGATAAGTAATGCTTGCTAATGAAAACCCACACATAATAAATGTTGGCACACATATCTGGTTATTTCCTAAAGACAAACCTGTAAGTGGGGTCACAGGGAAAGACACTCAACTCTTCTGCAGGCAGCACTGTACAGACAGATGCCCTCTCCCTTTTGGTGGGGGAGGGGTGTTGTTGAAAGATGGGGAGCATCCAGTTGAAGTGACACTAATCTGGTACAGTCCCCATCCAGGGGATGGGGATACCTGTGGAAGGATTAAGGTATTGGTCTTACTGTTCAGGCCTCGGCAATGCTCTGCAAGTGGCCACACCATTTCTTTCAAAACAGACCCCTTCTGTTCTCATAATCTTGGTTAAAGGAAAACCTGTGAAGCAACCTTGAGCAGTGGAGTGGAAAGAGAGAGACGGGCTTTGGAGTAGAAAACGCCCAAGTTCAAATCCAACCTGGGTCCTACCCTGGGGTAGCACATCACCTAAGCTCCAAAGTTCCATTAGGAGGATGTGATGTAGTCAGGCAATGGCATAATGCTTGACACAGTAGCAGCCATCCGACTCACAGGGGTGATTCTAATATGTACCATGTCACTGACCAATCTCGTGTCTACAGGAATCTAAGTCCCACAGGGAGTGAAGCCCTGAGACAGTACAAGCCATTCAAGTGACTCTCAGCTCTGGGGATCATGGTAATGGTAAATGAATAGTGACCTCATTTCAATTTGCAAAGAAAGGAATAATTGTTGTTCCTCCAGGAAACCTTTTAAAATTTACTAGTAACTGTTACTGCTTACTCTTGATGACATCAGAGACAAATGTTAATGGTTTTGAGCACCTGCTATGTGCCAGGCACCATGCTACACCCTCTACCTGCTTTATCCTTACAACAACCCCATAAGTCAGATGCATTTTTACCCCCATCCAACAGATGAGGAAACTGAAGACCAGAGAGATGAGGTGTCTTGCCCAGTGACAATTGAATGGTAGGGCTGGGATCTCTAGCTGGTTCAAGAAATCGAATCTGAGCCCAACCCAGAAGGAAGGCCTACTGTAAATGACACAGCCCTCCCTCAAGGAGCAGCCATTCTTGTGGGCAAGAGGAACCATCACATAATCACACAAGCTGAGCTAAGTGCTCCTGAAGGCAAATGTCAGGACCTAGACCATAATGAACAGTGGTCAGGGAAGGTTTGACAGCAAAGGAGGGATGGAAACAGAGAGAGAGTGTTCCAGGCAGAAGATATGGCATACGCGAAGTTCCAAGGCAGGAACACATGAGTGAGGGATCTCAAAAAACCCTGGGATGGCCCTGAAGAAAAAATGAACACACAAAGAAGAGATTGGCAAGGGGCCAGATCAGAACATCAGAGGTCACTTCCAGGGCCACTGGCAGTTTCAAGCAGGAAGTGACCTCCTGATCAAGTAGCCATCTCTCATAGAGGTCATTGCCAGTCACTCTTGGAACTAAGACCTCCAAGAGATAGGAATTTACGTCAGTTTCTAGCCCATCAGCCACCCCAGCCAGGCTGAGGCAGACATTTAAGGGATCCCTCTTTATAGCCACACAGCCCTTAACCTGCCCCAGGGGACCACCTCCCCACAGGCAGAGGGGAACTCACAAACAGTGAGATCATGACCTGAGCCGAAGTTGGATGCTTAACCGACTGCCACCCAGGTGCCCCATTAAAGCTCCATTTTAATCACAAGGATTCTCATCGTAACAATGAGAATAGACACATACACATGTGCGTACCGTCTGTAAGTACATCTAACTTCAGTGCAAAAACCAAAGGCAGGACGTGCCTGTGTTTGCATTCTGCTGCCAGGCGTGCCGGCCTTTCTTTGCTGTGAGGTCTCCTTCTCTGTGGCCTGGCCTTGCCCACACTGGTGGGAAGTGTCTATGATTTGTCTGAAAGCTGACACCCGCCCACTTCTTGGAATGTCTCTGACCAGCCAGAGGGGGCACCACCAGGCAGGACCAATCATCCTGGAGGACCACTTCTTTGTCTCTGTCCCCTCCAACTTTGTAAAGCAGAGAATTCCCTAATCTTTTCCTCATAGTCAGAGAAACAATCCCAGGGGTGCCTGGGTGGCTCAGTCAGCTAAGTGTCAAGACTCTTGATCTCACAATTTGTGAGGTCAAGCCCCACGTCTGGCTCTGCACTGACAGAGCAGAACCTACTTGGGATTCTCTCCCTCTCTGTGTCTCTGTCTCTCTCACCGTCCCTCCCTGACTCACACGCACGCTCTCTCTCAAAATAAATAAATAAACTTAAAAAAAAAAAAAAGAGTTCTCCTCCTTTAAGCAAGACCATTATATAAAAAAATTATATTACCTAAAAGAAAAATCAATGTTATTTAAAAAGACAGAGGAAAGAAAAAAAAGAAAAATTCCCAGCTTTTGTTCACATCTAGAGTGGGGCGTGTCCATCTGCCTGGCACAGGGTCCTTGAAGCACCAAGTCCAGAAAAAAGTCTCTCTCTCAGGGCTGGCAGGTGACTAGGAAAAAAGGAGGCTGGTGAATGGAACATAAGCAGATCTGAGTTCACGGTCAGTTAGCACAGGCTACATACGTTCAATTATCAAGAAAACCAGCATTACTGTCCTAATTTAATTTTGCTAGGAACACATCCTTCCTCCCCAACTCCCATCCCTTCCTTCCTAGACCAGCATCAAAACAAACAGGCATGAACCCTGTCTCTTCTTTCGGGGAGTAAGATGCTGTAACTCAGCACCTGACGAAGTCCCTGGGCTGAAGCTCCTATCAGCAGGTAACTGTCTCCCTCCCATCCCCATCTGACCCCCACAGAACCCAAGTCTTGCTCTTCCACAGACTGACTGATAAACCACTACTTACCAAGTGCCAGGCACTTCCAAGCATGACCATGGGTGCTTCATAAACCCCATCTCATTTCATCCTCACAATAGCCCCTATGCAGTGGGTATTAGTCCCAGCTTGCAGATGAAAAAAACAGGCTCAGAGCAATTAGGTGATTTGCCCACAGTCCCATATATAGAAAGAGACGGACTCAGAAGGGAAGGGATCGTGTGTGCATCTTGCCCATTACTGTGTTGCCAGTACACACTTTAGACTCTCAGATGAATGTTGTAAGAGCATTGTATCATCGGTAAATGTGACAGCTGGTGCAACATCCTCTCCAGAAAGAGCCCCGGGAGCCGAGCTCACTGATCTTGCATTACTTTCCCTTAATCCCAAAGACCCTATTTGAATTTTGTCTCATTGCAAAAGGTCTCACCTCAGGTTTGTGTCCTTCCCTCCTTCATTGCATCCTCTACCTTATCGTATTCTTGGACCACTTCTGATTTTGTTCCTGTGAACAGGGAGGGCAGGGTATGCTGGGGCTAGGGGTGGGAAACAGACATTTATTGAAGGCCCACTATACCCAGGACAGCAAAGATATATTTTTATGTTTCCTTCCACCATCTGCTTAGCTGCTAGTAGTCTCTTATTCAATTAAAGCAGATGAAATTCTAATTAAAGCCTGCAAGGGAAGCTGGTCTTTGCTACCTTTAAAGTTTGCATTTCTAAAACAAAGTAAAGCCAGTGTTGAGGCCCCACAGATGCTGGCGATTATAAGAACCCCAAACAGGAGCACCTGGCTGGCCCAGTCAGTAGAGCATGTTACTCTTGAGCTTGGGGCTATGAGTTTGAGCCCCAAATTGGGTGCAAAGATTACTTTAAAACTAAAAAAAGGAAAAAGAAAAAAAAAAAACCCTGAGCAGCTGTAAAAACAGGCTCTATTTTCTAACACTGTGGTAAAAATTAGGGTTTCTCTGCTGTCCAAAGAGGATTTTCCTCCTAATAGGTAAGAATTCACTTACTGCACCAACTGCCCAGTAAGATTCTTCCAATCAAGTCCCTTTAGATCTATTTGCTTAACCTGTGAAAGAAATCTACTCTCAATATTTGGATAAGGGAACCAAGCCACTATAACTTGGCACTCCAGGTCCTTCCTTCAGCCTATCGGCTATACAGAGGGACAGTTCAGCCTACTGGTTAGGGATGAGGATGCTTCAACTCGATCTACAAATCTCTGAGCTGCCAATCCCTTGTCTGTGCTCTTGGCAAAGCTAACGGATTTCCTGACTTCAGCATCTCAAAAATGAGAGTGCTAATAGTACCTTGTATATTGGGTTGTGGTGAGGAAAGACACAAAGAGCACTCAGAGTGGGAACTAACATCCTGTGGTTGTCTGTCCTCACTTGCTGTCCCCACTAACGTTATGGGAAAGCACTCTACTGCCTTTGGCCACACGTACACTTGCAAGTCCTCCCCCACCTACCTGGGCGGCCAGACCTTTACCAAGGGGACCTGTGAGCAGCCTCGGCAGGGTTTGCTGCAGCTCATATCCCAGCTCTGCTACTAGCTAGCTGTGAGATCAAGAGTAAGGGACAGCCTCTCCAAGCCTCTGTAAAATGGGGACAGTACGATTACCCACGTAGCAGAGTATCTGTGAAACTAAATGAGATGATGGCGTGTAAAGCATGTGGCGCTCAAAGGTTGGCTCTTAGAAATGTGCGGAAATGGCAGGGAGCATGGGAAAGAGGAAATGAATGAGGAAAAACATGCAGTCTCCTGGGTGAATATGAACAGGAAAACTGAAGGCTATGCCAAGCATCAGAGGCAAGAACATGGTTGAATTTCCTCCTCAGCAGTGCTTCACTCAGAGCGGTTTTTTGTTTTGTTTTTTAACAGTCCTGCGGGGAAGGGTAGGGGGAAGAACCAGCGGACAAGGAAAACCCAATGTTCCCAAGACCCAACTCGTCCACCATATTCT
Organism: Panthera pardus; assembly: GCF_024362965.1. Classification (NCBI taxonomy): domain Eukaryota; kingdom Metazoa; phylum Chordata; class Mammalia; order Carnivora; family Felidae; genus Panthera; species Panthera pardus. The sequence goes on from NW_026527013.1 coordinate 25,279,618, forward strand.
TTTCAGACAATGGCCAGGAGGCTTGTATCCTGTGTCCCTGCTGTTTCTTACCACTTGTTGTCCTGTCCTGGATACCTGTCATTTCTGAGCACTATGTGCCAGTAAGCACTTCACATTCACCACCCTGTGAGGGAGGGTCTTTGGCCCATTCTAGAGATGAGAAACTGAGGCCCAGAAGTGCAGCCACAGGGTCACAGTGGCAGAAACAGAGCTGGGAACTCACCCCAAAGTTGATGGGCACCAAGAAGTTAACTCACAGAGTGCTGGCACACAGGAGGTGGGATAATGTCTATAGGAAGAAATAAAAAGGCACTTCTTTGTCTTATTGGATGGCAGGAAGTTTGTGGCTCCCACATTTCAGTGGCTCTTTTCAAATTTCTGAAAAGAAAGCCCATTTGTTCTGACAGTCAAATTTCTCCTTGATAGGAGCATCCCTGCTCCTGACTCCACACAGGCAACACATCACTGCCCACCGGAGGGCAAGGCAAACAGCCACGGCAGCAGGCTTCACGTGCAAGAAAGACATACTGGCTACCCTCACCTCCTCACCCTGGATATTCTTCCTCCTTCCCAGAGGCAGAGCCCTTGGAAAGCTGTGCTAGGAACCCAGCTACTCGGGAAACAGGAAAGAGGATCTAGAATCATGAACCACTGCAATCTTAAAACATTTTATTTGATGCAGAAATCCTAAGGTACAAAAACATTTTGCAAATGTCAGCTGTGACCTACTGTCACCTATTTACAGTTATGTACAAATCAGATAAGACATTGTTTTCAATGTAAAAATATAGCACACTGCTACAGTCCTGCTATTCCACCAAACCCCACAAAGGACAAACTTAAAGATGAAACAAAGACAATGGCAACAACCACCATGTTCCAATGTTCCACAGGCTTTCCCCCCCTAGATCGTAGTCACAGGGAGCTTCTGAAGTGAAAAAAAAAAATAGTAAAAATAGAAGTTACCTACTCTCTAAATGAACATGTGGTTTTTACAAAAGTTTTTGCTTTGTCCAGACTCACCATGGTTTTTCTTGAGAGAAAAAACACAAGTTTTACATAACAATTACACATCAGTGTAATAACCCAAAGGAATTTTTTTGTCTAACAGATGGAGCAGCCAACTTTGTCTACAGCATGTACAAATAGAAGAATGCTTCTTTGAATATTCTCCACTGACATTTTACTTGATACAAATGTCAGAGATGCAGTCATAATGGTTTGCTTTTCTCAGACTTCTGATTGTGCAAAACACAGTGCTAGGTCATTTCAGAGCCATAGCCCCAGCCCTTCAGAACACAGGAAAGCTCCTGGAAGAGTCTGTGGTCCCAGCTGAACTTCGGGCAGGAAACAAAGAGCAGGAGGGGGGACAATTGGCCAAAATTCCCAAGAGGTTGTCCCTCACCTTCCTTAAAAATTAGCCCTTAGCAGCTGCTATCTTGCCGGTGATTAAGCTGAAGTCTGAACCATCTAATAATATTGAGTCATGAATTAAAGGCAAGGTCTAGAGGTATGTAAAATAGAATCCAAAATTGGGAGGGAGAGGTAGCTACCACTCAGAAGGTAAGAGTTGGTCTTGAAGAGAATTTTGGAGCTCAGGAATGACATCAGACACATCAGGAATAAGCACCAAGTGTCTGACCAGAAGAGGGGAAAAGAAAACACAATAGAAGACGATTGTTGGGGAGGAATGGATGGGGCGACCAAATAATCCTCAAAATGAATGCAGGTGATATACCATTTTTAAAAAGTGCCATTGTATTTGTAAGTAGTAAGAGAAGCTGGGCACACGAGAATTTCCCTGTAATCCCCATCCTGAGCTTGGCCGTCACAAGGCACCAATGCGAAGAAGGCACCACATTCTGTTTCGGCAACCAAACAGAGTGTGAAGCTGGGAAACAGAAGAGCAGTGAAAATTATTAAGCCCTTGGAAAACAAGAGCTATGAAGAATGGTTTAAGTAGGTGGGATTATTTATCACTGAAATAAAAACACCAGGGGGATGACTTCACTGTGGTTTTCAAATACACGGAAGGTAACCAGCTGTTCTTTTTCCACTACATGCAGAACAAAAGAAGGCTGGTTTGAATTTCTGTAAGATGTACAAAGAACTATCTGATCAGCAGGGCAGGTTACAGAATTTCCCTCACTGAAAATCCAGAATCCCATCCATAGCCATATGTCTGAAATAATTCAGGCTCAGCCCTGGCTGACACCGGGAGGGGGGACATCCTAGATAATCCAAACTTTCTCCCAGCTCCAAAACTCTGAAATTGGAATCCAAGCTATTAGCTTACAGTCAGACTTCCTTTTGTTTATTTTCACCCTGAGCCTGGAAAGGAGGGGACACAGAAAGGATGACCCAACACCCCAGGAGGACTCCTAACTGATCTCTCGGTATCAGGAAAAGCTTTTGTCTGGATACTGTTTCACATCTCCAAAACACAGTCACTTCACAGATCATTTAAAACAGAAGACAATGCAAATACCTGGCTCTAGTGGACACTCGGGGATTCCCTGCCCCACTCCCCACAATGCCTGCTGTTCTCATTAAGTCTTGGCCTAAGCTCAGAATTGCACATCATTTAAAAAATTATGAAGCCAAGAACTAAAACTATAAATAAGGCCCTTTAGGTTGTGGAGTTTAAATGAAAATTGTTCCAAGTGTTATGCTTTTTAAATTGGGGAACATAAATCTGATTTTGAAATTAGTAACTGGCCTGCCTTTCTCTTAAGGCACCATGAAACATAAAGAAGCCCTCAAACATTTCAAATACATTCACAATCGTATCAAACTACCTTGGGGGAGGCAAGGTGGGGAAGAAGCAATCCAGACACCAGCTGCATCTAGCAAGAGCATTTTCTGGTGGTACCAGACATCTGTAATTACCATGAACACTTTTCATTTCAAATCTTACAAGGCAGAGGTAGCAAACTGGCATCTAGTGGGCCAAATCAGGCCCACTCATGTGTTCTGTTGAATCTGAATTGAAAAAAAAAATCTCTTTTAATTTAGCTGCCAATACTTTAGAAAATTAGAAACTTTCCTATAAAATTCCAGATTCTCAGCTTCTCTTGAAAAATGGGAAGATCAGGAGACACCACATGGCCACAAATGGCTGGAGTAGCTGCCCTCCTATGGGTGGGACACGGAGCACTTCAGTTTGCCACACTCCCCACCATGCCCTATGGTCTCTCTGACACTGAGAAGGTAGGTCATTGCCATTTATCACCACACTTCATTGATCTGTCGTCCTGGCCCGCTGCACTGGCACCTCCTGAAGGCACAGCATCCGCTAAATAAAAGCGGCAGTCTTCACCAACGATATGAAACAAGAAAGGCTAACAACCTTCATGCTGTTATTGTCCACATCTCTCCAATAAAGACACAAGGAAGGATTCCTCTCCCCTAAGAACCAAATTAGCATTGAGGTTATTGGGGACCATGGGGTTTTCTTTCTTAAGAGGAAGGTTGTGTCGTTTCTTCTCTAGGAGTAAAATAGCTTTTTCTTCATTTGTTTCTTTTAAAAGATGCTCAACTCTGAAAAAAGGAAAAGTTCTGAAAATCATGTAACTCCACATTTTTGGAGGAACAGTCTTCCTGTTTATTTGTGCTTAAGTCAGGGAACCTGAGACTAGGGCTTGGCTAGAAAAAAAAACACCCCACATTTGCAGCTATGAAGTCGCAAGACTGAACTTTAACATACAAACACACACGACCTCAAATTATGACCCATTGATTCTGATGATGTCATAGTTGCTAAAGACATTTTTGAACTTCTGCTCTGGGACTGTCTTCAGTTATTACTAATGTGTTAACCAAAAATGGTCTCATGACTTTAAGGCCCCATCTCATTTTTGGTTCAAAATGCTATTACCCAACCTGAGGGCCTGGGCCTGTGTCTTCTGATTCTCTCTGGAGATCAATGTGCCTCAAAGGCCCAGGATTTGGCCCTCTGGAGGATCCCCTGCAAGACACTCTGTCCACTGTGTGGCTGGACTGGGTCTGTCCAGGTGGTTCTTGTTGCTTGTGGCCAACCTCTGGGAGAAAAACACACCTTTACCTGGGCTTCCACTTCCCCAATCCATCCCTGGACAAAGCTGACTACGTCAGATGCTAAGTCCTTTCTGTAGGGCACTAGGGAGTTAAGATGAACACCTAGCTCCCTACCTTCAACTACCTTCAAGATTTGCTTACCTGGGTCCTTGGACCTACTCCAGGTGTCCTGCCCAGAGAACACCAGCTAACTTAGCCACACAAGCCTCTTATTCTCAGGACCAAGGCTTTTTATTGAGATCATCCTTATATTCTAATTCTTGTTTCCCCAATTTCAAGAAGCCTGTGATTCAGTAGAACCTTTATCTGAATTCCGTGTTATCATTTCCATTGACTGGAACAATGTATCAGTCAAAAACTGCAGGTCTGCTTAAAACAGATGTTTTGCCTTAATCTACAGGGCAACTGTTCTTATTCCCAGCACAAGATGGGGAGGTTTAAAAAAAAAAAAAAAGTGAAACTAGTAAGGCAAAACCACGAAGTTGGGACATCTCAACACTGTGGTTTTGCTACTTGGTATGTTAGAGTCTGCTTGTGTTGAACATAAGAAACATTAGTATTTCAAAATAAGTATCCAAACCATAAATCCAAATGAAAAGTTTACCTGATTTTTGGTCTAGCACATTTTTTCCCTTGCATTTTCACAAGAAGGAAGTTCATTTAGCAAGCTCTCTGCCCACATGCATGGAGCTCAGTTGATGCTCCCCACCCCCTGCCAGTCCTCCGTGCTGTTCCTGGGGTCGCTTTCTCAGAGATGCATCATTTTCTGTGCAAAGCTGAATATCTAACCTAAAAGTAGCTCCTCGGGGTTCCTTTGGAGCACGTACCATTTCTTGGCTTCAATCTCTCTTGATACTGTTCCAGAGTGAATTTTCACGTTAGCAAGTTTGGACTGACCAATCTCCCTTGCAGAACGTATCCTGACAGTGGAAGGGCAGGGCAGGCATATGTGGGCAGGAGCTCTGCACTTGTCCCAGACTCTCCAGTATCATGGAACATCTCTTCTCCAACCGGATGCCTGGTTCTGTGGGGGAGGTGGTTGTGAGGCTCACTTGTCTCCCCTGCAGAGCAGCTGCAGGAAACTCGATGCCAGAGAACAGACAAACACGTTCTTCCCCCAAGAAGCCCGTCAGCTGCCTTTACAGAGCATGGAGTGTGGCATTTGCATCAAAAATACACACAAACCTCTTCTTTGCAGCAAGGCGGCAAACCTTCCCTTCCCACCTGCTAAGCATGTGCTTGGATGGAAAGTCCTGCCTCATTCTACCTCCCAACCCCTCCTTGAGACATTTCTCAGTGTCTCCCTTAATATTGGTCCTACCTGCTAAAGGAGTAAAACCCAGGGTCCCCTGTGTAGTGCTGATAAAAGCAGGGTGCCCGAAGCCAACAGCACCCACGGAAAGGGTGGAGAAAGATGCTCACAACCCCTCAAGGACACAGGGAGAAGGGATTCCACAAAGACATCATCACACACATGCTAATAGACAAGCAGGATTTGAACAACTGTTTTCCCTTCGGAAGGAGAAATTCTGTAGAAATGTCATTCATTAAAAACAGAACATTTACTTTTCCTTTTTTAAAGCAAATTCTTTCCTCCTAAACTCTAAATACCTATTTTTGGTAGGAAAACAAGAGACCAATCTTTCACTGGGTAAATACAACAGAAACACACAGCGAAACATGATTCACAGGCTGAGTTGTGGGGGGAGTACTTTGAGATTCAAGAATTGAATGACTTCAGGTCTCATGTCTTCTTCAGATATTACAAGAGCAAACTCATCTTTGTGACAGTCTCCCCTCCACCTTCTTAAAATGAGATTTATCATTAGTCAAAACCAGTTCAGCAGATTAAGTGGCTGCCACCTGCACATCGCCATATTTCAATGGATTCTGATCCCTGATATTCTGGACACAGCTTTAGATCAGAAGTCAAATGAAGCACGGACTCCGGCTTCCAATAATCCAGCCCAGTTAGGTATTAGTCTTTTAAAAATAAACTTCCAGGCAGCAACATCTAAGATACTGCACAGTAAATGTAACCCCGGGAAACTTGGTGGGCAGATCCCGCCCCCACACAAAGCCTACTCAAACCAAGAGGCGGTCCTGTGTCCTGAGTTTTGCTGCTTTCTGGACATTGACCAACCTATGTCAGAAAGAATTGTCTAGATGGTCAGCCTGACCCTGCAGCCCCCACCTCAGTGTGCCATGGCACCCACGAACACATAAAGACTCGTATTATGAAAGGTGATACGATATACAGTCACCCCCTCGACCTTTGACTCAGAGCTTTTTTAACAGCCAAGCCATTGTAAATTCTACACCCAAAACAGACAAGAACATCATCTGTAGGAACATGGATTCCAGATAGACTGGCACTTGATTTCTGTGGCTGTAATGGTACTAAAAGTGCTTCTCCACAAAGCATTTCCAATCAAAGTAGCCAACAGCGAATGGGCAAAGTCGGAAGAGATAAATAAAATCTGAATGAGCAGTGCAGGTATTTTCCTGTTTCTCTGTGCATGTTTCCTCCCGACCTCCCAGAGTTGGCTCTAATCCAAGGTCTGACCTAATGTGACCAGCTGCCGTCAGACCTTGTGGACATGCCTTCCAGAGATCCATATGGTTTTAGAAAATTGGAGACTTTGCCAAGATATCAGGTAGAGGGATGGGGCAAGGAGAGCAAGTACTGGCCCGAATTTCACTCCAAATATCCTTGTAGGAGACCTCAGCTCCAAGCAGACTGCTCAACCAGAGAGAAGAGCTGGGGGACCAGAGAGAGGCAGCAGCTAAAGTGGCAATGCGTAGACTCTTCTGTTTTGTTACAAAGGGGCGACTGCGTGGAGTTCACCAGTGTAGCTGCAGCAACCAGGCTCTGCTTGGCACGCCCCAGAGGTAAGGAGCTTGGAAGGGAAGGCGGGAGGATCCTCCTCACCTAAGGAAAGAAGACAGGGCAGAGACACATCATTGCACTTCACTGGGCTGGGGGCTAAGGCCAGAGTGTGGCTGCATCTGGGCTGGGACTATGGGCTTTACAAGCAAGGCAGGCATACCAACCGGCTCAAGACAGGGCACTCTCATCCTGGTGGCAGGCTCCCTTAGCCCAGGGTCAAGGGTTTGCATGCATGACTCCCGCTGGCCACAGGGACCGTAAGGAGCAGTCCCAGATGGCATCCTGCTGGTGCTCCCTTGGGAGGTAGGACTCTTCTACAGAGCCCTCCTACCTGGCCCTGTGCTGAGATATGATGGAGAGAATATCGTGTCCATCAACCCCTGGATCACAAGATGTGGCTTTCAAAGCACTGGCATTGGTGAGGGGTGGTGAACACCTCAAATCCCAACAAAGATACAGGTCCACAGCCCCTCATCCGGTACCCCTGAGGCAAACTGTCTTGGTAGTCAGATGTCTGTGGAGGTCAGGAAGGTGATATAATGCACACACTGCATGTTACATAACACCACTTGTGGGGCCTGGGCAAGCTCACTGTAACTTAGCATCAGTATTTCTGCAGTTCCCGTGAACACTCCCAGTGCCTGGAATAAATCGGGACTACCAATGGAGTTGGGTTACTTCCCATGAGGTTTCATTGCCAATAACTCCACCCGAAAATTAGGAAAACCCTTGCATGGATTTGGGAATTAGGGACAAAGGCTGTGGCCTGCATCAGGAACCCAACCCAAAGACACTCTGGGCTCTCCTGCACCTTACCCAGGCCAGAGGAGGAGGACACGCTCTCCGTCAGTGAAGATGTTTCTGTTTGATCCGCTGAGAGTCCTTCCATTAGGGGCAGAGACAGCTCCGAGGAGGGCACGGATGAGTCGTAGATGCCCGAGTCCCGGGGCATGTCCGAGGGGCTGGCGGCCTTCACCACGTGCAGCAGGGGGCGCAGGACCGAGCCGCTGCCGGGCCCAGGCCCCGCCTCCACGTCTGGGTCCAGGCCCAAGGGCTGGCCCTCCAAGGGCAAGTCGGCCTGCACCCCGGGGACTGCCTCGGCCTTGAGGCAGAAATCGCTGTCAGGGCCTGGTTTGCACATGACATCATTTAACACTAAGCCCGAGTCAAACTTCTCCAGCACTGGCTCCCGGTAGTGAAGTGGGGTAGGGCGTAGGGGAATGAATTGCTTCTCAAACCAGTCGGGCTCCTCATCGATAAATTGGTGCATGTTGCAAATGGCGACGTAAAGGGACCGACCTGATTTGCTGCGAAAGTAGTTCCTTCTGCTCACCTGTCCGGGGTACTGCCCGGGCTCCGGGAGACCGTGGTCTCGGGAGTGCAGGTGGGAACAGAGCTGGGGAAGGTTGTCCATGAGTTTGTACTTGGTGCTCAGGTCCAGGATGCTGGGAACATCTCCCTCGCAGGAATAGTCGAAGTAAACGGTGATGAACTTGCTGAGCTGGGCTGAGGAGCTCTGTTTGGCCTGGCGGAGCTTTTCAGCGATGGCGGACACAGCCACCAGGAAGAGCTCGCCCTTCCCGGAGCCCCGGCCGCTGCCTTTGTGCTTGTAGTTCTTCTTGTCCACAAAGTACTTCATGCCTTTGGAACACACCACGATGATGAACTGGGACTCATGGATCTTCTGGATGACCCATTCTCTCTGTCCTTCTCGGCAAAGACTGAAGTCTTCCCACAAGTCCAGAGCCACCTGGAAATAGATCACAGACTTCACTCACCCCAACCGCCTGGGGAGGGGGGGGGATCAGGTCAGGTAACAAAAACAAGAGTGTTACAGGAAGGTCACATCATACGTCCCTTGAGTATTATCAGCACTGCCGTGTGCAGGCTCAGAGCTGCTGGGCTTTGAGAACAGCTCACATTCTGTGGGTGATGGTCACGTGCCAGGCCCTCTGCATCGTGCCCCTGTTTTAGCCTAACGTGGGGCCATTAACACACTCACCCTATGAGGGAAGATCCTGAAGAGAAATCTGGAAGGTGATGACGGAAGGATCTGGGTGAAGGACTCCGAAGCAGGCAGCAAATGGGGCTCACATCTAGATGCCAGAGCTGCCCACCATGCTGACTGACTCACATCTAGAGAGCGTGACTGACAAAGTAGACCTCCTTGGCCCCAAGGTCAGCCACGCTGTTTACCAGTCAGTCAATGGCCAGAGAGGAGAGGGTGGTGGACTGTAGTAACACAGCCACTCTCCTTAATGCACTTAGTGAATGACTGGCACCTCCCCCCATGACTTCATGGCAATCTATGGGGTCATCTCCCTAGAAGGCCTTTAACCCCAAGGAGCCTCTGGGAGGGCATTTGGGGGGAGGGGCACTGACAAAGGAAGGAAAACCAGGCACGCATGTCCTCTTCAGAGGGCTTCACCTTCTCTGACCATTTTCATGTGATTCTGCTGAAAACGTCTCTTGGCAGTTGTATTAACCTTTCTTTCTGTGGCTCAGAAACTAATTCCTGGGGGTGCCTGGGTGGCTCAGTCAGTTAAGTCTTCAGCTCAGATCATCATCTCATGGTTGATGAATTCGAGTCCTGCATTGGGCTCTGCACTTACAGTGTGAAGCCTGCCTGGGATATTTTCTCTCTCCCTCTCTCTTGCCCCTCCTCCATTTGTGCACGTGCTTGCTTGCTCTCTCTCTCTCTCTCTCAAAAATAAACAAATAAACTTAAAAAAAAAAAAGGGAAACTAATTCCCAGGGGCTATGCCTGAGTGCAGGAGCCACTGTCTCTTATGAGGAAGGGTGTTCTGAAATGATTTTCTTCCTTTTTGGCTCTAAGGTGTTATCAAAGGGAAGAAGGTCCCCAGCATTCACTCACTTGCTGAAAATAATCCTAAATCATCTTATGTTTCCTTAATTCTCACTAGCATTATACATTCTAAAAGCTAACTAGAAATATATACCAAGCATTTTAAAAATTTTCCCATCTTTGACCCAGCAATTCCACTTCCTGGCTTCTATCTCTGGAAAATCATTAGAAAGGAGGCAAAATTGAACTACTGAAGCTGTTTAACAATATGAAATAACTCAATTATAGTAAATTGATATTATGGATCATGTGGCTAAAGTTGCATGGTGCAGTCATGCTGGAAAACAGTATGGAGGTTCCCCAAAAAGTCAAAAATAGAATTGCTCTATGATCCAGCAATTGTACTATTATGTATTTCCCCACAGAATACAAAAATGCTAATGTATCCTGATGTTTATAGCAGCATTATCAACAAAAGGCAAATTATGGAAAGGCTCAAATGTCCATCGATAAAGAAGATGTGGTTTATATACACAATGGAATACTACTTGGTGATGAAAAAGAATGAAATCTTGCCATTTGCAACAATGTGGATGGAATAGGAGGGTAATATGCTAAACGAAATAAGTCAGTCAGAGAAAGACAGATATCATGTGATGTCACTCATATGTGGGATTTGAGAAACTCAACAGATGAGTTGAGGGGAAGGAAAGGAAAAATAAGATACAACAGAAAGGGAGGCAAACCATAAGAGACTCTTTAAACACGGAATGAACTGAGAGTTGATGGGGGTGGGGGATTGGGAGGGTGGGGAAGATGGGTGATGGGCATGGAGAAGGGCACTTGTTGGGATGAGCACTGGGCATTGTATGTAAGTGATGAATCATGAAAATCTACTCCTGAAGCCAAGACTACACTGTATGTTAGCTAACTTGACAATGAAAAAAAAAAAAAGATGTGGCATGTATATATTATATATTATACATTAGATGTTATATATATTTTATTATTACATTATATTATATATATGTCCCGCATGATGGGACATTACTCAGCCATAGAAAAGAATGAAATCTTGCCATTTTCAATGACATGGATGGAGCTAGAGAAGATTATACTAACCAAAATAAGTCAGAGAAAGACAAATACCATATGATTTCACTCATATGTGGAATTTAAGAAACAAAACAAATGATCATTGGGAAAAAAGGGAGAGAGAAAGCAAACCAAGAAACAGACTCTTAACTATAGAGAACAAACTGATGGTTACCAGAGGGGAGGTGGGTGGGGGATGGGTGAAATAGGTGATGGGGATTAAGGAGGGCACTTGTCCTGATGAGCACCAAGTGTTGTATGGAAGTGTTGAATCACTACTGTCTATACTGGAAAATAATATTACCCTGTATGTTTTACTAACAGGAATTTAAATACAAACTTAAAAAGTAATGAAATAAAATGATAGTTTACATAGAACTTTCAATAGTGTAAAAAGTTATTAAATGAAGAGACAGGAAAAAATCATTCCAATCACCCCAAAATGGAAAACTGTATGCATGACTTCATCTATGTAGAAAGGAACTGGAAGGAAATACACCAAGTATTAACTGTGGGTCCTCTTTTCTCCAGGTTGAGATTACAGGCCATTTTTTGTTTTTGTCATCCTTTAGTATTTGCAAATTTTCTACAGTAAGCATTACCCTCGTAATTGGAAGACTTTTTCCACCTGAGGCTAGTTAGTTACAAAGTAGAGCAAATGGGTTGTCTGTGTCTAAAGACTGTGTGGCACCCGCTGGAGCTTGTAATTGGTTTTTCAGTACACAGGCCAATCGGCCCATCTCTGTAGCTTCATGTGTCAGCCTTGTAAATAGGTGTTCCTGACACTAGGGGGCAGCCTCGCTACATGAAAAGACTAAAACCTACCAGGAGGCAGAGTATCAAAGCACAAACAACTTCAATTACACAATTACTGTACAATTCTTGCATTGGCAAGAAACAGAGTGTGCCTTCCATGAGAGCTTCAAACTTCACTCTAAAATTAGCACTATGACATTATAGAAAAGCTACATATTTAGAGCTTAATTCAAAAGAATAGGCAAGAAACCTGAGTGGACTATTTGAGTACTTCACAAATTATTGTTCTCCTTTCTTAGCAAAACTTCTCCAAAGAGCTGTCTAAACCCAATGCTTTATTTTTCATGTTCTCTTAGACCTTTCAAGGCTCACCAGGATATTTTGAGTGACCACCCCCCAACACTCCTGTTGCATGTTTCCAGGGCACATGCTGCTTCCCTCCATGCAACTGCATGGTCTTTTTGATGTTTATAAAACTTCCTGCCAGGTAGGTACCACTAAAGGCTTTTGAGCAGGAGTGTTTCAGGGTTAGGACTAAGCATTAGGAAACATTTAGTGCTGGCGATGGGTAGGACAGACTGAAGAAGTGTGAGGCTGACCCCGATTTGGAAGCCAGCCCCTGGTGGAAGGCAAGAGTCACCAAAGGAGGCAGGGAGGTGGTGAGGAGCATGGGAGCATGTGTCCTGCCCAGGGGAACAGAAGAGACTTCAGACTCCTCACCTCACAGCCGCAGAAGTCCTGGAGGAAGTAGGCAAAACACCGGACAACGTTCATGTGATTCTGGCCATCTTTACTGGAATAGCAGAGGAAAACCTTCGGCCGAGGCCAGAGCCTCTCTCTGGGGAGTGCCGTGGTGTACGAGGAGGACTCAGAACTCTCTTCATCTAAATGTGAATATATATTTTCTAAATTGGAAAAGAAGATAAGGTTGATGCCTATGAGCAATGCTTTGTCCTGTTCCCTGAGACTCAGGACCTAATGCCATCTTCAAGAAACAACAGTTGACATGTCTGCCTGAGCATGTGCCCAGTGCGCCCCACCCCCCCAGCCCCTGGGGACACCACCGGGAATGGGACAGCTGATTTCTCCAGCGGAGCAACAAATGGCCAAGATTTGTTGTTCGCCTGACACTGACCTCAAGTAGGCTGGGAAAACTGCAGGGACCACCCTGGCCAGCAGAGAGCACCCAGAAGCAGCTGGTGCTCCAGGTGTTAACTACCAGACCAATTAAGCACTGACAGCTGAGCTTCTTAAACAAAAGGGGTGGGCGGGAGAAAAGAAAACCCTTTTACTGAGGTATAACTTACAAAGTATATAACTCTTAAGAGTACATCTCAACAAACTTTTATCTAAATATATACCTGTGCAACCACCACTCAGATCAAGGTATGAAACATTTCCAAGCTCCCCCAGGAAGTTCCTTTCCAACACCTGACTTTTATAAGTGATCACGCCCTACCTCTGCCCTTACACCTTTAAACTTCCTTTATGTTCTTGAATTTACTACCTTAAATTTGAGAACAGAATTACAGCTTCGTGTTCATGGCTCCTGAGGTTAAAAATCAAGCATTTTAATGCCAGGAACTACAGGAGCTATGTGGCTTCCCAGATGCCCACTCTGGGTGGGACCAAGGGCTCCCAGGCTCCCTCTGTTGGCCGTGGTCCTGCCAACCTGGGGGGAACACACCACACAGAGAGATACCTTGTTGCTTCTTGCGGCACATCACGGTGAAGAGGGTGGCAAATGCGGAGATGACAACCAGAGGCACAGTGATGGCAACAGCCCTAATGGGCCCGGCCCACGGGGAATGTGCTGGGAAATTTCAAAGACAAGAGGCTTGAAACTTAAGCAGCACAAGGTCAAAGGGAAATCTCCCCCCCTTACCTTTTTAAACACAAGCTGCATAACAGATTCTAGAACCTCTTGACCACATTTCTCTAGTACTGGTCTGGTGATTATAAAAGGATTCCTTTTAAAGGGTTATAGGATACAATACCACAGTTAGAGTTGCTGGAACAGTAAATACCTATGAGTGGGAATTCTGCCCAAGGAAACCTCACCTCCCACCACTTTTCTTCCAAGGACAAGTGACTATTTAGTCCCAGCTACACACAAATACACACCAACCACACTGGCGTCAGTTTTCCAGGCACTGACGTTAGGATGGAAGGAAAGTCAGCTTTGATGGGATAGCTTTTCTTTTTATTGTTTTTAAGTTTATTCTGAGAGTGTGCATACACATGTGAGAGGGGGAGGGACAGACAGAGAGAATCCCAAGCAGGCTTTGCACTGTCAGTGCAGTCTGACTCGGGGGGATGTGGGGCTCAATCTCACAAACTGTGAGATCATGACCTGAGCCAGGTGAGCCAAGATCATGACCGGAGCTGAAATCAAGAGTCAGATGCTTAACCGACTGAGACACCCAGGCACCTCTGATGGAACATCTTTTTAAAAGACAGGAGCTCAAATGCTGTGTTTTGATTTTGTAAAACATGAAGTATAGAATGTTATCAAATAGCATGGTCTGCTGTAGTCCTGTGCCAACATTTCCCACAGAAAATTAAAAAAAAAAAATCATACCTGGCTTTAAGGCATAATGCATCACTTTTCTTGTTGTATTAGTGTCATCCACCAGCTACAAAACAGAGGATGATGTATCATTATTTTATAAAAGTGATAACATCTCAACAGATTCCGTCCATGTTTCCCTATGTAGACAGTGGGGGGTAGGAGGAAGGAGAGCTGCTGTCTATGATCACAAATGAGCCAGGACTAGACATTACATCAGATCCATCTCTGCTTTACCAACTCAAAACCCTCAACCTCATCACCTTTCCTTTCATGAATCAAACGTGGTTCATTCATTGATGAATCAGCTGGTGAGTTCCACATTCTAACAATCTTCAATTACAACAGCATCCTACCACTAATTTTACGAGGCCCCCATTAATGCTTTAAGAGGGTTTAAAACCCTCTTAAAACCACATACTGCTACCAAGTCATACAACCAGTGTTTCTCCTAAAATGTTGAAACATGTTGGTTTCTCTGAATAGTGGGGCTATGGGCAAATTTTTAATTTCATTTCCTATTTTTCTTTTTTTCTATTTTTGTTTGACTCCTATTTTTTGTAGTATGTTTGATACTAAAAAAGTAATCTAAAATAAAGAAGAAAAATATATATCCCTTGCATGCTTTTTTCCGTGGTATTTAGAACTTCATATATATTAATACAGAAAATGTCAGCAGAAACCTAGAGAGGGATAGGCAGATATAATGGACAGCACTTTTGCTGTTTTATTACTAAAAGTTTTTATTTTTTTATTTTTATTTGAGAGAAAGAGCAAGCGTGTGAGTGGGGGAGGGGCAGAGAGAGAGAGAGAGAGAGAGAGAGAGAGAGAGAGAGAATCCCAAGCAGGCTCCACACACTATCAGTGCAGAGCTCGATGCCAGCACTGTGACATCATGCTCTGAGCCAAAACCAAGAGTCAGACGCTCAACCAAATGAGTCACCCAGGCGTCCCACTAAATAATTTTTAAATCTAAATTTTTAAAAACATATTTTTGTAGTATGAAGATGTAGGGGCCCAGGGCAGGTTGTCCCTGTAGGTATCACAATGGCCTATTGATAAATACTTTGAAATGAAGTTACTTGGCGAACAAGCAAGGACACTCAGACCCTCCCTTCTGTCCCCCTGAAAGCAGGAAACAGATCTCCCATATAACAAATACTCTCACTATACGAACAAGTAAAAACGACATCCTTCTGGTCTGAGATAGGGACTTGAAAGTCGAGAAAGCTGTAGAAACAAACCTTGTTATTTTTTTCTAATTTATTACCTCAGCCTAAATTCCACTTAGAATTCCTTATTAAGTAAAGCTCCCAAACATCTATTTTCTTTATCCTGTCAACTCCTCACTAATTTAGTATCTCTTTGTTTAAAAAGTATAAAAACTACACCTGCCTTTGTCATTTCTTTGGGTCTCAATTTCATTATTGGGCCTCTGTGCCCATTCAGTAAGACTCTGGTTTTTTTCTCCCCATAATCTGTCTCATGTCAATTTAATTCCTAAAACAGCTAGAAGAACCCAGGGAGGAAAGAAGGAGGCTTCTTCCTCCCCTACAAAGGAATACTGTCTAAAAATTCTAAATCATGGACTATATGGTTTCATTAAAATATTTATATGAAATATTTGAAATAATGAATGAGAAAAATCAAAGATTGATTACATATAAACTTTTTAAAAAGCATGTTAAGGACCATGTAAAAATATAATTGTACACACCCTCGATGGCTTGAAATTTTAGTGTTTTAAACAGTGGGAATTCTACATGAACTAGATTCATTCTGTAGAATTAATAATAGGGCTTTCTTGAGTTATACGTACCTCAATTATATAATCCCCAGGAGAAACATTTTGAAGGAGGCAGCTGGTTGTCTCTGTATTTTGCTCCTGCAAAGAAACAAAACACTTTAAAACTCACTTCTTGGATAAAGGTCATCTGGACTGCTCTTTTCCCCCTAGAGCTGAAGGAGACTTGCCACCAGTCTTAATCATGTTCAGAACACTTTGATTAGGGCAGAAAGCAACCATGTGTATCTGCTACATGTTATCTGAGTTTCACTTTGATAAAAAGGCCCAGGAGAGCCCAGGACCAACCCCCCAACCCCCATAGTCTAAACTTAGCTGGTGATGCCTTCAGCAGGCATATGTCATCTGAAGACAAAGAAACTAGCTAGAATACCCTTGACTTATTGAAAGGGTGAGGAAAGAAATTACCCGCCCATGTTTGTGCATGTTTTATGTGCTGTAATTTTAACTTGAGCAGAAGGTCAAGGAAGATCAATGACACAGATGAGAGCCCACAGGAAAACAAAACTCAACAATATAGGAGCATCCAGGAAGGCACTAAGTTCTGCTACCCTGACCCAAACCCTCTCCTGGTGCTCGCTAGAGGCGATCTAGCAGTTCTGTGCACTTGCACCAGACATCTTCCCCTCTTGCTGGCCACCCTCAGTTTAAGAACTTGGCTGCTGAGCTTCTACTTGACTTTGGCCTATGTGTAAAATCAGTAGGCCCCTAAAATCCTAGTGGTTTGGCTCCTAGATGTGGCATTTCCACTGACTAGCTGTGTGACCTTGAGCAAGCTAGGTGACCACCTGAGCCTCAGGTTGCCCATCTGTAAAGTGGGGTGACAGCAGCCTCTGTTGCATAGAGTTGTAATGATTCAGTGAGCATAAAGCACGGTGACCGGCACACAGTGAGCGCCCAATTAATGTTTAAAATGTAGCAGAAGGAACTAGAAATACTTCATTCTTTTGGCTCCTTGGTAATATCTTTCCCAGGCTACATCACCATGGGGATAGCTGGGGTGTAGGTAACTGGGGAGTGAGGATATCCCTAAGACTATGCTGGAATATCTACCAACTGCTGAGAGTCAAAGCCTAATGTTCATGTTGAACCACCCAGATTCCAGGGGCCCAGGGGTCACTTTAAAACATGTACTATTCCAGAGGCACCTGGGTGGCTCAGTCGGTTAAGTGTCTGACTTCGGCTCGGGTCATGATCTCACGGTTCGTGAGTTCGAGCCCTGTGTCAGGCTCTGTGCTGACAGCTCAGAGCCTGGAACCTGCTTCAGATTCTGCATCTCTCTCTCTCTTTCTGCCCCTCCCCCACTCATGCTCTGTTTCTCTCTCAAAAATAAACATTAAAAAACATTTAAAACATGTAGTATTCCTTAATGTACACATAGCAGCTCACCTGTTTACAGGTCTTTCGCTTGAAGGGCCCTTCATGCTTGAGCTTATAATGAAGATAGAAGAAACGGAAGCCAAAGGTGTGTGGTGCGTGGTCAAAGGACACCTGCATGTCCAAACCGTGCTGGGTGATGTTCAGGTTCCGAGGCTTCCAGACTGGGAGGAGGAAGGACTTGGATGAACACCCAGAGGCCACCCCGACACCACTGTGCTGGAAAGACTTGACGGATAGGAACGGCTATACTCACAGGGTTTACAGGCCAGGTTGTCCGGCTGTAGCAGTAGGTCGCAGGCTATTAAGAAAGATGTGTATTTTTAGTTATAGTACAGTCTGACATTTTCCTCATGCAATAATTCAATAAAATGTAAATATATGGCGCTGGGTACTGCTGGTCAAAGGATAAAATAGATCAATTGAGCAATGATTTCCGGTACAGTGCAGTTATATCTCATGAAAATTTAAATTGTACAATATAAAAATATTAATGCAGTTCATTTTGTGCCAAATAAATGGAAACAGTCACCCAACCTTTTAAAGCTTGTCAAGCATTACATAGTTTCAAGGCCAGTGGGACTGTGTTCAGCCCACGGCCACATGGAGGCTCTGTTTCAGCTGTAAACAGAAGTGACGCCAGCCTGCTCCACTGCACAGGTGCTTAGGCGCAAGAGAACTTTGGAGTGATCCTAGTAACTGCCTTGGGTTGTTTTCACATTTGCCAGCATTCTATTTTAAAATCCTTTTGGGGGTGTCTGGGTGGCTCAGTCAGTTAAATGTCCGATTTCAGCTCAGGTCATGATCTCAGGGTTCGTGAGTTCGAGCCCCAAGTCAGGCTCTGTGCTGACAGCGTGGAGCTTGCTTCAGATTCTGTATCTCTCTCTCTCTCTCTCTCTCTCTCTCTCTCTCTCTCTCTCTCTCTCTCTCTCCCCCCCCCGCCCCTCCCCCACTCATGCACATGCACACTCTCTCTCTCTCTCTCTCTCAAAAATAAATATATAAATAAATAAACATTTTAAAATCCTTTTGATGGAGTCTAAAAATGGCATGCAGGCATCTACTAAATAGTGGCACCAGCACTGAAAACTAGGCTGTAGAGTTTTGAAACAGGACTTAAATGTGATAAAAACACAAGAGAGGGGCCAAACAGCTAGTCCAATATGCCATGTTGCTAACCCAGGGAGAACCTTCTGGAAAATGTCCACATACTGCCAAGAAAATCAAAGGCAGCATCACGATCACAGGGCACGGAAATGGTGATAAACACATCTCCCGCCTCTGCCTCACCCCCAGATAGACACAATGATTCTGATGGGAAGACTTTATCTTAAATTATGCTAGTTCTGATTAAGGCAAGCTTTTCTTAAACATATTTGAATCCTCTAACTGGTTCTGTGTAAGGCACTGAGATGTAAAATGCATATAGTCTTTGCCCTATGGAATCATATTTTAATTAAGAAAATGAGACCAAACTGTTATAAAATAATTGTGCTGCACAGGAAACACAGTTTAAAAAAAGAAAAGAAAGGCAAAAAGAAAACAACCAGAGTGTGAATGCTGCAGCTGAGAACAAAAACATCACAGAGGAGGAGGACGGCAACTGGGCCACATAGGAAGGGCTGTTGAGTTGGCCTGACAGCTGACCATCAGGGGTCTGGTATGCCGGACAGAAAGACTGGACGGGAAGGCAAGAGGGAATGGCTGCAGGTTTCAGGATGCCTCGGCACCAAATCTGAAAGCAGCGATTCAGGTTGAAGAAAGACACACCACACCGTGCACAGAACAGACGGGAAAGGGTTGGCTGGTCAGCATGGTTGGCTGGAGAGTGTGGACTCCAGAGTCAGACTTCTGGGTTCAAATCCCAGCTCCCACCAGGCTCTTTAATCTCTGGGTGTATCACTGCACATGTAATAAGTGGACATGAGAGGATTAAATTCTTGAAGGGTTGGAATGGGGGTAAACTGAGTCAGTGTTTAGAAAGCATTTAGGGGTGCCCTGTGTGGCTCAGTTGGTTAAGTATCCAACTTCAACTCAGGTCATGATCTCATGAGGTTTATGAGTTCAAGCGCCGCGTCGGGCTCTGTGCTGACAGCTCAAAACCTGGAGCCTGCTTTGGATTCTGTGTCTCCCTCTCTCTCTGCCCCTCCCCTGCTCATGCTCTGTTTCTCTCTCTCTCTTTCAAAAATAAACAAACATTAAAAAAAAAAAAAAAAAAAAAAAAAAGCACAGGACCTGACACGTGAAGGTTAAAAAAACAAACTTTCTAGAAAAAGGCAATCTCAGGGTTGTTGCTTAATTTTCTTAATGTAATCCTGAAAACAGGCAATCACTCACAGAAGCCACCTTCCTGATGACAGGTAAAAGATGGATTATTTCACGCTCTCCCCTTCACCCCAAAAAATCAACTTCTACTGTTTATTCCTGCTCTTCTTTTTTCCTAAATGGTTTTAATATATGGCTGTCTGACAGCACTTTAAAAAAAAAAGAAAAAAAAAGAAATCAAGCATCAACATCTACTCTTGAACAAGCGTGAAATGGGTGTCGTAGGCAGTATTGGGTGAATACTGCCTAGGCCAAATCCTAATTCTAAGAATTGCTTTTCTGGGTACTTTTCCTGGATGCTTTTCTCCTCACGATGCTGGTGTCATACCAGTATTTGGTATATTTCTCCAAAAAGTCATTAGAATCAGGAGCAATCTCATCATGGGAACCAGGCAAGAAAGGCCATACTCACCGCGGGTTCTGAAGAAGAAAGGGTGGTAATTGCTTTCATTTTTAATGGAAGGAAAAGGGACGATCTTCACAAAGTAATCCGTTTCAAATTTCATATTCAGGAAAGGTTGAGATTCCATTCCCTAAAAGGGAATAAAAACAGACATGATATCATGAAGAAATTACCCACCCCTCCACCTACACACAGGACCTTCAGTCCTCTCTGATAGTCACCCAGACACCGCTCCAGAGCTAGGGGCTATTTTCTGGACCAAGTTTAGGTTTGGATCCCTAACCGAAATAAAGACTGACAATGCTGCCTGTGCTCTGGCAAAGAAGCCCTAGGTGGTGAACGCGGAACCTCAAAGCTGGTGGGGAGGAGTCCGCGTGCTCTTGAGTGCACAAAGCCACCTTCCAGGACATGTAACCTGAGAGGTGTGTTTACCAGCGAGAGGTGCTGGAGGGTTTCTCTGGGTGTGGAGCAGGCTCAGGGTGTTGCCGAGCTGTTTCTCGCCCACCTTGGCAGGAGGGGTGGACCCCACAGCCCCTCCTTCTCCAGTTTCACAGACATTCAATAGACCATTCAGACGCCCAGAACAATGGCGTGTCTCCAGGGGCACATTCCCCGCGTGTGACTTACAGTTCTTTTGAAGCTACTGTTGAGCTGCTTTGGGTCCTTTAGAATCAGTTGTTGGCACCGTCTTCCCTCTGACTTCAGCTCCTCCAGTATTACTCGAAATCCTTTTAGGAATTCGATGCCTAAGCAGAGCAGAATGCTTTTATTAAAAGCCGACCTAATTACTTTTGAACACACTTTCCTTCCTCCAAGATTACCATCCTTTCCACCTACACAACGGAGGTAAAGGAATTCTTACTTTGGCTAGCACATCTGAGTCTTACAGAAAGGAAAACCACATACCCCGCATTCCTCTGGTACAGGCCAGGTGATTTTCTCCATCCCATCATTACTAATTAATTAGCTCTAATCCAGCCAGCTACTTCACAAATGCCCATTGCCTCTGTGACATTAGGGTTCAAATATATAGACTCAAGTCACAAGTGATCCTAAAAGTCTACAGTGGAATACACAATTTCTAGGTCCTGACACAGAGTGTATTCAGCTGATGGTAATTCCCAATGCTGACTAGGGACTCCCGTAAACCATGTTTCTGCTTTAAGTTTTCGTCCTATATTTTGCTGGCATGGTTCATCCAAGTAATGCACAAAATTCCCAACAAAGTGTGTGCCTACACCCAAGGGGTTTCTAGACTTGGGATTAAATAGCTCAGAACGCCCATGTGATTGACAAAGTTCTTGCTCTAATCATGCCTGAAAGGCAGACACCCAAGGGCTGCCCAGTGTGCGCTCTTCATACAGCCCTCAGAGGCCCCGAGACGCCCACAGTGCCACTGAAAGACGCCCGGCCCAGCCTCCCGCCACCTGAGGATTAAGCTCCGCTGATCACAAGAGCCAGTACCAGTGCTCTTCGTCATTTGGAGACTGGAGCGGTCCGACTGCAGCTGGAGATCCCCAAAGCCGGCCTCAATTGGCACGGTATCGATTTCGCATTCTTTCTGAACACTAGACAAGGAGACAATTTCAACCCTTCCCCTCCCGGGGCAGAAGTAATGACATAGGATGCAATTAACCAGGTGGAAAAAGTACCGATGGCAAAGGACAGGAAAATCTTTTTCGAAAAGGTTCTTTTATCCTATAATTATTTGATGAAGAACACGTATTTTATGGTGAGTAGGGCAAAGGAGTTACAATTAGAGCTTCACATTTTCAGGGGTCACGGGGTACAGTGTGCAGGCACTGACTCTGCTGTACTGTATTTCAAGTTTAAAGCTTCCTGTGGGGGTGAGAGCCACCTGACCCACAGCCCAAGATTCAGATACAACAGGAGCCACAGTCTCTGACCAGCAACTAAGATTTAATTCATGTCATGTCCCTAGAACTCCTGTTTAACAAAAGCTGGATGATTCATATAATTAAAGACTGCGCACCTCACAGTTTCATAAAATTCATCAGCTGAGGTAGGAGTAGGTGGTTCTAGTCCTTATTTTTATTTATTTTTTAAATGTTTTTTCAAGTTTATTTATTTAGAGGGAGAACACAAGTTGGGGCAGAGAGAGAGAGAGAGACAGAGAATCCCAAGCAGGCTCCATGTTGTCAGCACAGAGCCCGACGCGAGGCTCGATCCCACAAACTGTGAGATCATGATCTGAGCCAAAATCAAGAGTCAAATGCTTGGGACACCGGGGTGGCTCAGTCAGTTAAGGTCCGACTTCGGCCTGGGTCATGATCTCACAGCTTGGGAGTTTGAGCCTTACGTCGGGCTCTGTGCTGACAACTCAGAGACTGAAGCTTGCTTCCAATTCTGTGTCTCCCTCTCTCTCTGCCCCTCCCCCGTTCTCTCTCTCTCTCTCTCTCTCTCTCTCTCTCTCTCCCCCCCCCCCAAAATAAATAAATGTTAAAAATTTTTTTTTTAAAAAAGGGTCAGATGCTTAACCAACTGAGCCACCCAGGAGCCCCTAGTTCTTATTTTTAAGAGGTTAGCGTGAAAAACCACTATGCCAAGTCTGGCAGGTGGGGGTAAAAGCAGCAAATGTAAACCTTAACGCCTTTATCACAACACTCTGAATTCCTTTTAGTTACACGTTTAACAACTTTACAGAGCAACTTCCCATGAAGGGACGTATTTACTCCTTCTCATCATTTAAAACTCATTAATCCTTCTGGCATCCATGGGAGGAAGGTATTGTCCTCATTTTACAAATGAGGACATAGGTACAGAGACAATGACTTATCCGGGATCACACAGGAATTAAATGGCAGATGTGGGATTCAAACCCAGGAGTGTCTGGCTCTAAGCTAGTACACTTTTTTTTTTTTTAACGTTTGTTTATTTTTGAGAGACAGAGACAGAGCGCGAACAGGGGACAGGCAGAGAGAGAGGGAGACACAGAATCCGAAGCAGGCTCCAGGCTCTGAGCTGTCAGCACAGCACCCGATGTGGGGCTCAAACCCACGAACCGTGAGATCATGACCTCAGTTGAAGTTGGACACCCTTCTAAGCTGGTGCTCTTAACCCATATGCTTTTCTGTCACCCAAGGAGTTTTTTTTTTTAATGTATATTTATTTTTAAGAGAGAACACAAGTGGTGGAGGGGCAGGGAGAGAGGGAGACAGAGGATCTGAAGCAGGCTCCGCACTGACAGTTTGAGCCCAACGCGGGGCTCAAACTCACGAACCAAGAGATCATGACCTGAGCCGAAGTTGGACACTCAACCCACTAAATCACCCAGGCTCCCCAGGACTTTCCTTGATAGAACCTGATAGAAACAGAACCTGTCCACCCACAAATCGTCATTCAGGAAAAGCACCACATTCTGCCCTCACTGCTCCACCTGTTAGTTTTCCAACCACCTAGCTTCCATCCCTTACTTGCATTCTAAAGGAGACTGCAATTTGTCAGGCCAACCCCTCAACCGTATAGCCTTACATGGAATGACCACTTCCTGTTGATCCACAGAGAATGTTTTTATCTTTAAATGTTAAGATAATGTTATTTTTGGAAAACCCACTGGGTTCAGACCCAGCAGTATTTACACGGATAAATGAGTCAGGCCCATGGATCTAATCCTTCGTCCCTCACTCTGCACTCACCTCTCCTGCAGTCTGGTTTTTCTGAGAATTATCCTGTTCAGATTAAGAAATCCAGACTTTATGTTACTTTTCCCTTATCCAGATTTCTTTTTCTTTTTTTTAATTCTAAGATTCAGTGGCAATGTCAAAGAAACAGGTTTGAGGACCAGGTTTTGATGATGATAACAGTAGCCATTTTTTTTTCTTCTTAAAGATTTTATTATTATGCTTTTTTTATTTGAGAGAGAGGGAGGGAGCACAGCAGAGGAGAGGGGCAGAAGGAGAGAAAGAATCTCAAGCAGGCTCCAGACTCAGTGCAGAGCCCAATGCAGGGCTGGATCCCACCACCCTGGGATCATGACCTGAGCCAAAATCAAGAATCGGACACTCAATCAGCTGAACCACCCAGGTGCCCCTAAAGATTTTAAGTAATCTCTACATCCAACATGGGACTTGAACTCACAACTGAGATCAAGAGTTGCATGCTCTACCAACTGAGCCAGCCATGTGTCCCAATAGCCACTGTTTTAAATTTTAAGAGCTCTTTCTAGAGATGGCTCGCTGACACAGTTGGATGACTCTTGATCTCAGTGGTCGTGAGTTTGAGCTCCACACTGGGTACCCAGATTATTTAATAAAAACTTAAAAAATAAAAGAACTCTCTAGAAATACTGCGTGCATGCGCGTGTGTGTGGAAATCGTACAAAAACCAGGAGGCCGTCAGTCATCTTCACATCACAGATGGGGAAGCCAGGGCTCAGCAAGGCTTAGCAGCCTCTTGTGGCAGGTAGAATCTGGGTTCACACCCAGGCCCATCTGAACAAATGAGCCCTGACCATGTCCCCCACCCAGCTGTCCCATCCTCTCTTATATCATCAACTCATTAAAGAGGACAAGCAAACTCTGCCCTAATCTGAATCTGACCAGATAATGCGGGTTTGCTTTTTTTCTGTTACTTCATTTTGAATTTTTTTCAGCCCACACAGTTCACATAAATTCAGTTAGTTGCCAAGATTTAAAAACTATTGACTTTAGAGTCACTTGGGTGGCTCAGTCAGTTGAGCATCCGACTTCGGCTCAGGTCATGATCTCATGGTTAGGGACTTCAAGCCACGTATCGGGCTTGCTGCTGTCAGCATGGAGCCCATCTTAGATTCTCTGTTCCCTCTCTCTTTGCCCTTCCCCTGTTTGCTCTCTCAAAAAAAAAAAAACATTTTTCTTAAATTATTGATTTTATGGATTCTTACGAGCACTGAGATATTCCTGTAAACTCACAACACGTGCCAGTGCTGTGCCCGGATATCCATGTGGGCATACAGATGGCCAATGCTGGATGCTAAAGCCATTATGCCCTTGGACAGGTCACCTGTCCCCTGGCTACTGCTTAGACCCAAAGGCTAAGGCTTCAGCACGATTTATTGCCATACACTATTATTCTTCAAACCCACATCTCTCTCAGTAACAGCCAAGGGAACAAAAGATGAGCCATGGGGTACAGTATTAAGCTCTGTACATGCCCAGGAAGTACATGCAATAAAGCAGGAAGCATATCTGTGCCCAAGCACACCTAAGCTACACGTATGTCAAGACCTGCCTGGCCCCTGCAGGTTGTCACACTGGGACCCTTGCACTGGTCACCACCCACACAGGCCACATGCTGGGCTCCATTTTGACCACTTACCAAGGGCCCCTGGGGACCAAAGAATGGTGACTGCCACTTGCTCATGGCAAGCATACTGACTGATGGTGATGTTCTGGGCATCAGCAATCACGTGCTTCCCCACTGGATTCAAGTAAGTGGTGCAGTCTAGACAGTTGCGAGAACAAAAACAGTTAGATTAAAACTTTAAATTTTACAATTTTTTATTCCCAGGTTCATCTTCTCAAATTACAAAGAGCCATCTGGAGGCAGCCAAAGCCATTCTGTTTAAAGACGTGTGCCTCAAAAGCCCAAATATGACAGTAAAGTGTGACTACTTGGGAAACTGTAAGATGCAGTCGTGGAATTTATTTATAGCACCACCACCATCCCACCACCACCCCCCACAAGTTAACTTCTAGGACAGCATTAGGGGAGGATCATATACAGTCTGGAGTTGGACTATGTATCTGGCATTAACTTTTTTTTTTTTTTACTGTTATGACATCTTACCTAAATCAAGAATTATTTACATTACTTCCATCAGTTTTCAGCATTAGAGAGTGATCTGAAGCAAAACCAATGGCTAAATACTGGGGCTTGTTTTTAGAAGAAACCTGGAGGCAAAGTGAGCAGGGAAAGGAAGTAATAGGGTAAGACTCATGGGGGAGGGGCGCACAGCAAGACAGTTAAAACAATCCAATTAGTACCTGCAAAAGGTACTAACTGACTTCCTGATGAGTGAAGCACCTCCAGTGTTAACTGGCATCGCAAAGGGAAAACACCATGTGTTAATCAAAGACATCCACAATGCCCACCAAACCCAAAGAGTTCCACATTACTCAGCCAATGAAGACCCGATTCTCTGATTTTGCCTGAGGACATTACTTGCAGCCAGGTGTCAATGTGGCCACTACCACGTGAGCAACTGTGACACCTGGTATTGCTAAACACATCTTCAAAGTCTACAGAATCCTAAAAAGCTGCCAGAAGCTTCCAGCCAGACTCAGCATGGGACTCCAGAGAATGGCCGTGGGCTGTTCTGGCCACTGACGCAGGGGAGAACCATCGGCCCTCCTCGGCAATTTTTTTAAGGTTTTTATTTATTTACGTTGAGAGAGAGAGAGCGCGCGTGCGCGCGCGCGCGAGTGAGTGAGCAGGGGAGGGGCAGAGACAGAGGAAGAGAGAGATTCCCAAGCAGGCTCCACACCATCAGCACAAAGCCCAATGCATGGTTTGAACTCACAAACTGTGAGATCATGACCTGAGCCCAAACCAAGAGTCAGATACTTAACAACTCCCAGGTACCCCCAACTCACAATTTTTATGCTGCTTCATCTCCATTTCTTTCTCAATGGTTAAACTTGAAAACTCTCTTTGGTATCTGCTGCAAAAGGTCCTCAGTTCCATCTAATGTCCAAAACTACTCATTACCCCTCCAAAGTCGGGGTGTTTTTCTTTGAGGTGAAGCAGTAAGGGGTTATTTTCTAGGCTCAGTGAGTCTGCTGCACTCCCAGTGCCCCTGCTGTGCACCGTAGCACACATTTCCCATTTTTATGACTAAAAACCTTCCCTCAATACTTGAAAATTATAAAAGAACATAAGAAAACTATAGAAGTCATCCATACCCTCCCACCACGGAGATAACTACTATCAACTTCTAAAGGACATGCTTCCAAGCCTTTTAATGTGCATATAACATAAGTCCTTTTAAAATTTCTTACTAAAATTCAAAACACATGCACCACAATGCACCCCCCCCCCCCACTCGGGTAACTCCCATCCCTCACAGAGCTTTGTGCCCTGCTTTCTTGCCTAACTGCACCCCCTTCCGGAAACTCCATCTGCTTAAAAAGCAGCCACCTCTACATTTCAATATTACTTCTTTTGAAAAGATGTTAATAATTAATAAAACCAAATTCTACTTCTAATGAAAATTGACTCTTGAAGCATACAACATATGTTCTCTGGGTGCAGAAGAGAATTTTAGAATAGAAAAAAATGTTTCTTTAAACATCTGGTTTAACACCCACATTGTACAAATGAGGAAACGTTTTGCAGTTAAGAGGCCAGCTGGGTGGCTTAGGATTCCGCTGCTGACCAGCCCTGGGTCTGGACAGAAAGCAGCCTGGCTCATGAAGGGCTCTTGCCATTCTAGCCTCAGCACAGAGATTACGACTATAGTAAATTCTGAATCAGAAGTGGTTAGCCTGAAAAAATCCCTGGCTGAAACAAGCTTCCCAATATTAAAAAAAACAAAAACAAAAACAAAAAACCATCAGATTTGTCAATTTCAAGCATTTTTCATTTTTCGAAACCTCTGACTTAAACAGCTGTTAGGAAAATATGCACGAAAACAAGAGCAAATCATGGTTTGTTTTTTTTTTTCCTTTGTTCATTCCTAATGCCAAAATTAGCACTCTCCAGGTTTCTATAAATATAATTATGCAAATATAAAGTCAAAGAATTAAGAAAATGTATTACAACCTACTCAGGCATTACCACTCAGAGCCCAAAGAAGAAACGAGAAATGCAAAATGAAAGGAGGCGTAGAGACCTAGGAGATTCGGTTTTGACTTAATGGCAAGACATTACCTTTCTTTGTAACATCAAATGGCAAAAGAGCAGAAATATAAGATTTTGTAGTTTAACCCTTTTGGCGAAAACCTGATCATTGGCTCTCAGCTCTTCCAAACAGAATGAGTAACCAGTCAACTGAGCAAGAATAGAAACTTCCTTGTGGAAGAGAGAAAGAAATATCTTTTCAATGGAAAACAATGAATAAATTTTTTACACAAACCTGGATCCAATTATTAGCAACTCTAACATTTTGGATTCTGGTTACCAAAAAACTATGCCCAAATGACATTTTGCCAAAATGCAACCGAGCTTCAGATGTCTCAGGAGTCAATTCAAGTTGCGAATTAAATTCTAATTAAATGCTGAAGAGTAAGAAAGAAAGAAATGACTAAGAGACGGGCATCAGGCACATGGGCCAAATGTTTAGTCCCATGAAGAAAACAATAGATACTTTTAAGTTTTACAGGTACAGATCCTCTTTCACAAAACCCCGTATTAAATTAGAGCTGCAAATACTTGTTTGCAGCTGACCGGAAAATTTTGAACTCTTGAATGTGATACAAGATCTGCCAGGACCAAGAGCATATATTAGAAATTAACTTTGTAGCTCAAAGAGAGCTCTCTTACACATGTCTTTACTTAGCTGAATTAAGTGTCCTGGACTTGCAAATCTTTCATTAGCATTACAGCATTTACCCAGAACAGGCACCCACCACTAACTTGAAATGTCTGTTTCAAATGTAAGTCCTCATTGGTTAACTTAAAATACTCACGTCAGCAACTGCGGGCATAAATTTGACACACATATTTGTATCTTAAAATTGTTAGATTGTATACATGACCTCAAAAATCTTGCTCTAGCAGTGATCATTTCAAAGGCCTCACTGTGACCTACACCCATTATTTACATGGATTCACAACCCTCTCCAAGAGATGAATCAAAGGTCAGGAGTCACTTAAATAGGAGTCAAGCTCCCTCTTGTTAACGTTTTTACATGTAAATTATGGCTCATAAGGCTAAAATGCTCACAATTCCATATAATTACCTTCTCAGGCATGGAAGCATTTGCTGAGGGGAGATTCTATATGCCTAATCAGAAAAAGCACCCCACCCTGCCCTTAGGAAACAATTCAGACAGATTAAGTCACACTTCCTTGAGAGAAAGGGCCAAAAAGATGCTGTATTCCAATTCTGGTTGGCATGACTTCTAATATTAACAGATATCAATTACTGAGTGCACATCTTAGGCCAGCCACTGAGTTAAGCAGGTAAAAGCATTACCTCATTTAACCCTCAAAATGATGCCGAGGAAGAACCTAATCTTTATTTTATATGATGTGAAAGCTGAGGCTTGAAGTCAAATCACCTGCCACAGCTCACAGCTGACAGGTAGGGAACCAGAGCTGGAATCCAGGCGAAGTCAGAGATGGCCAACTGGAGACCCTTGGGCAAATCTGGGGCAACGTTCGCTTGGCCCACTCTATGTGTGTGAAAAATTTTAAATAGATGACAGTATTAAAAAATGGTTAGACAAAAAATGCAAATTTCTTACTCTTCTTCAAAATCACATCTGGCCACACTCAGGGAATTTCAAGGCCACCATGAGCTGGAATGGAGAGAAGCCAGTGCCCCCTTCAGACCAGACAGTCCCTGCTACTCCCTAGCATCTTGCACTTGAGTAGCTTTGTCCCATGCTGGGCCCTACAGGCATCTGCCTTAGTTCTTAAGGACATGACTATGTCCTGAAGAAATCAGGGGAGGTCTCCCTCCATCCAAAATTTCTCCCAACACTATGGAGGGCACTTGACCTATCCAGGCTCCCAAATACTTGAGTGACTTAATGGAGACTCAGCCAGCTGCTTTAGCTCTATTGATAAACCTGGGCAGGTTCAGAAAATTCCTCAACCCTAGGACCTCAAGTGTCCTTGATTGAGCATGACTGTGTGAGCTTTAGATCACTGAACGGGCCCCATTCTTCAGCGGTGAAGCCAGTTACTTACTGTCATATCTGAAGGTGATGTTGTGCAGCCCACTGTTTCTGCTGGCCGGCCCCACTCCCTGTGGGAAAACAAGAGAACATGATGAGGAGAAAAGCCAATTTGCTTTTCCAGCACAGATCCCTTGGAGTCAAAATGTACACAAGATAACAAAGACCCAGGGTCATGCCAGTCGCTGAGCAGTATCTACCACTCCTCCCGCCCACTCTGTGCCTCTTCTCCCCCCACTGACTGCCAACCTCCCTCCAGCCCAGGAGATTCCTACTGCCAGGCCGACGGCATCATGAGAACGTACTTCCCTAAGACAAGAGGAGCATGCTGTTCTGTGTTTGGGGGTTAAATAATAATTCATTAACAGTAAAATTGGGAGAGAGATCATGAGCTGCCAGCTGGAGCCCTTCCAGTTGGATCTGCTTTGAGCACTGATTGGTTATAAAATTCGCCTACCAGACACTCTCGTCCAAAAGCTCTATTAAGCCACGACAGATAGGCAATTCCTCAAGTCTAAGGAAACAGGTTTCTCATTCCAAGACCGGGAATGAGTGTGGGAATAAGCCATTACTTTTAATGAGAAAATTCTTCACTGTATCCATACCTATGCTTGGAATATATAGGGTGGGTCATAAAAGAAAAAGAAAAAAGACTTTAAAAGGGCTAACTCTAACTCTTGGTGATGTGGCCGTTAGCCATCTGCACTCTTAATAGCAGGGATAACAACTCCACCAGACTCCCCACTTTAATTACAGCATCCACAGAGGGAGCACCGGATTCCTCCCGTTGCCCAGCCTTTTCCTAACCCACCACTTATCCATCATGGGAAAGAGCAGCTACAGACCTGCCGACTCTGGTTTAACTATTTCTGTAATAATCTGCAAATGTGCCATTCAGCATTAATTGCAGAAGTCTCCAAAAACAGTTAATTCTGAAATGCTAAATGATGGGAAAATATTCTAACCACACAGCTAAAGTTTCCACTTAACAAAGGGGATGTTGGGGAAAACCATATGCTGGCAGCCCGGTATTTAATGGGCAATTGTCACACTGAGACACGATGTGCAGAATACTTCTGATGCAGCCCAGGGTCTCAGGCCACAACCCCATCATATCCATATGCTGTAGACATGTTCACGCTTTTTATCCTGAAGCCAGGCATGCCCACTGAAACTGTATCCTTGAGCTCAGATAAACATGGACCTTAGGAAAGCACAGCTGTGCAGAAAGGGACACACACACACACACACACACACACACACACACACACACTCTTCTAATTCAAGTGAGAAATAAGCAGTAACAAAATCTAAATCAACATGGTACACTAGCCCATGATCTATGGAGGCTCCCTTTCTTCCTGATTCACCTTCCTCCTCCTGTTTCCTTTCCTGTTTCCATCCTCCTTTTCCCACATACACAAGATTCCAGAATTCCTCCCCTGAGCTAAAACACTTTGGAAAGGGTTGTTTTCTTATTAAAATCCTAAATGCCTCCGTAAATCCTTAGGGACAAGGCCTCTAATGTGCCACAAGAGTCTGCCCAACTTCCAGATGGTCAAGCCCAGACAGACACAACCAGGCAGGAGAAAATGCAATCTCTCCAAAACCCTTAGGAAATGCCCCAAACCACACCTTTCTCCCTTAAAAACCCCCGAGATATAAAATCACTTACCATTAATTACTATTATGAGCTAGACATCATGCTAGGTATAGTGGTGAGGAAAACAGCCACTGGTCCTGTCCTCAGGAGCACAGTAGTTCATTCCTTCAAAGGAGACTAGTTGGGTATGTGGATCACATGCCAGGTATATAGACAAATTTCAAACCACGCCTTGACTCTCCAGGAACCCTCAGCGTGGCATACAAGGAGGGTGCAACTGGGTGAAAAGCCGGCCATAAATAAACATACAGCTTATGAAATGCCATAAGGTAGCACCTCACAAAGGATGATTCAAGGGTGAGGACAGCACACACCAGAAGCTTGAAAGAAGGAAGGGTAACCGAACTACAAGGGAGAGGAAAAGGGAGCATCACGGAAGGCAAACATCTACAGGCCAAGGTGGGTATCTTAATCCTTCCATCCTCCTGCTGGTGACCAAGGGCAAACCTCTTCACTCCACCGGGTTGGAGTGCCCTCAACTATTTTCCTAAAAAGATAATTTGCATGAGTTTCCCCTGGGACAGGAGTTTGAGGAGGACCACGTGAAGCCATGTAGAGGAAGCACTTTCCAAAAAGCAAATGCATTTCACTTAATAGCATGCTTTGAGGTCTGTAGGACTCTAGTGACCAGTGACTAGTCACCTTACTTGTAGGACTAGCAGCTTTTCACTTTGTTCTTGTTCTCCTCATATTTCCATCGCAGCACGTTTTTTTTTTCTTTTTTTAAAGATTTTATTTTAAAGTAATCTCTACATCCAATGTGGGGCTCCTACTTACAACCCTGAGATCAAGAGCCACATGCTCTACTGACTGAACTGGCCAGGGGCTCCTGCTGCAGCATGTTTTTAACAGGTATGTACTGGGCACTTGCGATGAGCTTGCATTGTGGAAAGAAGCCCAATATCGTGAGATGTGTTATATCTTGCAGACAAGAACCTAAATCCTTCCAAATAAGGTCTGTGCTGTATGCAGAGCTGTTCAGAAGAGGGCCCAGTGAGCGTGGCCTCAAAGGACAGTGAGGCTTGCATACAGTGTCGATTCACTACCCACAGGGCATTCCACCTTGACCCCACCCCTGCAGGGCTGGGCACTTTTGGTCATCGACCAGAACTGGGTCCTAATCTCAGGGGCTTTGGCCACCAAAGTGATCTCCTAATGTGCAATTCTGCCTTCATTCCTCTGCTCCAAGCCCACCACTAGCTCCCTGTCCCTCCTAGAACATTCCCGATGTGGCTCCTGCCTGTCTTCTCAGCTGCTCCCCTCCCCACCTGCCAAACTCCTCCAGTCACTGCATTACTGCTCAGCACAAGTTCAGGAGCGCTTCTGTATCCCAGAATGCCCTTCCTACCAGCCAAGACCTGCTCCTCCCATGGGCTTCTGCCTTAGTCCGTCTAGCTCCATCACACGGTGTTCCTGACACACAGATGTGCCTGCATATTCACCCGATGAGAGTACAGTAACCCACCCTCACAACCTGACTGGCCTGGCACTTCTGTTAATGCACATGCAAAACGGTCATTCTAATTCCACACAAAAATCAGAGACCAAAAGACCCTGTGACTAAGTCTCATCCTTGAGTTCAGAGGCAATAGAGCACAGAGCTCAACTCCATCAGAAGTACCAGTTCCTGTGTGCACTGGGAGACCTGTCACTCTTGGCAGTCATCCAGGGCATGGCTTCTGAGCACATGCCATCAGACAGATGCTCCAACAGGCTGTCCTCGCTTCGCACCCAAATGCTCCCGCTGCTCCAGAGCCCTCAGAAACCACAGGAGAAACGGTGTGCCCAGACTAGCCCACAGAGCACTACTGTTTTCTTTATGCTTTGTGGTAGACAGAATACCAGCCCCACAAAACAACAGGTCCCCAGGACCCATGCGGTTACTGCACACAGCAAAAAGGACTGTGAAGATGCAATTAAGTTTAAGGAACCTGAGATGGAGAAAGTATGTTGATGAGCCCAATGTTATCACACAAGTCCTTGTAAGTGGGATACAGGAAGATCAGAGAAGGAGATATGGCCACAGAAGCAGAAGGCAGTGAGGCAGACATTGATTTAAAGATGCTACACTACTGGTTTTGAAGATGGGGATAGAAGGGGCTCATAAGCCAAGGAACATAGGCACCTCTAGATGCTAGAAAAGGCAGAAAAGGGTTCTCCCTAGAGCCTCCAGAAGGAGCCAGTCCTATCAACACCTTGATTTTCAACCCCACATAAGACTCATCTTGGAACTCTGACTCCAACAACTATAAGATAATGAATTCGTGCTGTTTTAAGTCACTAAATCGTGACAGTTTGTTACAGCAGTAATTGAAAGCTAATACATACATATACTTTAGCTGCAATATGGATGAGACGGATCTCAGTGTCACACATGTGCTGCGTGTTGTCATTTTCCCCTTCCCACACCCAGGGCAGACTGATCGATCACTTGTCACAGCCCTCTATCCCACCCCGGCTGCAGGCAGACATGAAACACTGCCCCATCAAGCTGTGGCTTCAGATTCTGCCATCCTAGATGCACGCTTTTGAGGGCTAGCCTGGGGCATATCTGGAGTGGAGGAGTGGTTAACAGGACGGGCTTTGGAGTTGTACAGATGTGTGTTCAAACCTCCCCCTTTCAGGCTGTATGACCTTAGACAAGCTTCCAAACTTTCCTGAGCCTCGTTTTCGTGAGCTATTAAAGTGTTTGAATAAAACTTCTTGGAAAAGTTCGGTGTGGAACTGTATGAGAAGACATGTTATCAAGTATTCTGCACAGCACATGACACATTGAAATAGTTATGTTACCATTCCTGGGAAGATTCCTGCCCTAATAAGCAAAGAGCTGTGCAGCGTGGGAGTACGTGAGGCAGACAGGGGAACGCTCACAGGAAGGGGCATCTCCAGATATGACCAGTCTTAGCATCCAAACCTGGGGGGTCTGGCAGATGGGTGGAAAGGTCAGGGCAAGGTGACAGAGGCACTAACCACCAGACTAAGGAATGGTCTTGGTGGGAACTGGGCAACCCAGTGACCCCCATCACTGGTAAGTGCTCAGGCTGGATCAGATGGGAAGAGACTGGAGGCAAAGTGACCAGGGCGACCCCCTACTCCCTCATCCTTCTCCAAGCTTGCACCACAGTCCGGCCCTGGCCCATAAGTCAGCCCTTGATATATATTAGTTTTCTGCCTGAATGAATGAATACATGATGAAACTAGGGAATGCAGATCAAGAACCCAAGAGGACCTAGCCTTGCGTGACAGGGTGAGTTATGGGCTTAGAATCAGGACTCCCACTAAAAGAACATGGTGAGCAACTTACAAAGCTGGTGAATGGTTTTGCAAGCTGTTTTTCAGTAAACAATCCAAAGCTTTTAGCTACTATACCTGGTTTGATGTTTAATGAGCTTACAATTAAGAATACTTGTTTGTGGCCTGTTACTTAAAAACTATAAAATGCCAATGCTGTGGCCTTAGGGTGTCACATTCTTAGTTAATTTACCACCCCCATTTGCTGCACTTGGGGGCAGCTTTTAATTTGTTCCAATGCTAGGGGAGAAGCCAGCCCCAGGTGCCTGGGGCTCTGCTATGAACACTCTATGGTGAGCAGGGACGGAAGCAGCAAATGGGAACATAATGGAGAAAACATCTTTTACTCAGGAAAGGGGGAGGGGAGGATAACCCATAAGTGCTCTAAAGGAATAAAATTCAAAACCCACACTATGCTCCACCCATATGGCAAAGAAGCAAAGGCCTGGACACAAAGACAGCCACAGGGAGGGATCCCACACAGAGCAGCTAGCGCGGGCCATGAGGGCCATGAGGGGCCATCCGAAGGCCCATTTCCTGAGGGGCCCTTGGGGATTCTAAGTCCATTGAAGACACCAACTTCCCAGAGCAACATTTCCAATCCAGCTCCAAAATAGCTTAACTGCCATTTTGGAAAGATGCATTTTGAAAAGGACTGTGCTAATTATAGTAGCCCCTTTCCAGTGGAAGGCATGGCCAAACTACAAGGCCTAAACAAGACTGCTTTCAAATCAGTTAAGGGCCTCTCAGAAAGCTAGCAATGTTTTAGTGACCCGAGTTTGGATGAACATTTAAATAAGAGCATCCATCATAAGGAACTGAATGGGTTTTTTTGGTTTTTTTTTTTGTTTTTTTTTAAAGATAACTGAACAACTACTTAAAAAACCAAGGCCAGCTTATACTTTCTATTTTCCCTTTTCCTCCACCTTGGGTTTCCAGCGTGTCAAGGAGATTTAAAAGATAGCAGACAATTCTGTGAGGCTTCAAATGCACTACAGGACTGACATTTTTGCCTGTGACCAGTGGACGTGGTAAAGGCAAGAGGCAGAACATGGGGTCAATTTACTCTGCACAAGTTCGGTTCAGATGGTTTCATAGATGAATTCAGATCCCACTTAACTTCAGTTCAAACCTTTAGCTAAAAAAAGGCGGGGGGGGGGGGGGGCGGGGAGAAGTCAGAAAAAAGGAGAGAAGCCCCAGGTGATGTAAGCTGAGGAGAATGCCGGCAAACCCAAAACACAAGGAAAATAAATCACAAAGCCAGCCTGGGTCTGGATCTATTCAAGATATTCTTCTCTACATTCCCGAGAGCTGTTCTCTCCCACTTTCCAAGTAGATACAACCAACTTCAGAAACGAAGGGTGCCAGCTGTCTGATTTGGGGAGGTAAGGCTTTGGATGTCTAGTGGGGAACACACAAGCTCTGGGGGAGTGCCAGTGTGTTCCCACCAGCAATTACCACGTCGGCCCAAAAAGACCCAGAGATCTTAAGCTAATTAGAGAGATTTGCTCGAGGAGGTAGGAAATCACTACTCCAAAGCATCGCCTGTGTACCAGACCAAAGCCGTAATCATGATTCATCTCTGACATGTTGCTAATCAGCACACACATGTTCCTAATTTCACGCTCCCCAAAGGAAAGCTGAAGGGACAATTGTTTCTGAGCTCGAACATGGAGCCAACCTATGCCAAGTTACAATGTGTTTTGCTTATCAAACTGAGAGCTCTCGTTTCCAACTAAGCTGCCTTTCACTATTTTACCCCTCCTCTACACCCCCACCCTCACCTCAGACCCAAGGAAATCCATTCACTAAAGATAAAGATGTGTTAAGGTATTTATAGGAGTTGTCTCTCAGATAGTAACTTTTTTTTTAATTGAAATAGAATTGACATACAATATATAAGTTTAAGGTATACAATGTATTGACTTGATATATTTATTTATTGCAATAGCAACTTTTCTAACTGGCCATTACCTAAATGGAATTTAGTATGTTTTTAAATGTCTTTCCCTGCTCCAGATTTTGACTTTCTTATTGCTTTGCCACTGGAATATACACGTGCAGTTAATGCCCAGAGATATCAACACACACACACACACACACACACACACACACACACACACACACACTCTGACTTTTCTCCTGTGTTTAGAAACAAAACAAAACAAAGCTCTCCAGTCTCCTTGGTTTTCACAAAGCAAAAGCCCAAATACTTTTTTCCAATTAGTCTGTTAAGGATCTGGGCTGTGTGTTCTCCCGTGGCTGATACTCACAAATAGACAGGATTGTTCCATTTCTCCAGTTCTCAAAACGTTAAAAGCAAGCTATAAAACATGCCTCCGGATAGCGAGCCAGACCCTCTCCCTTGGCTGCACACAGCACTCCCATCCACTCAAATGAGAACGGCATGTTAAAGAGCTGGCATCTGTAAGGTAACTATCAGCCCATCTGCAGTTTAAAACGCACACACAGACAACTTCGCAGACACAGATTAACTGGTGTTCTGTAAACACTGGGTACGAAGAGGAAGCAAGCAACCAGCCACCCAAACACCCACCCAGCAAACCAGCTACCGGCTTGCTCTCACTTAGCTGTTAAAGGTAGTTACAAAGACTTCACTCCAGAAGCTCAAGAAAGTATCTCCCTGCAAGGGCAAAACAGTGATTAGACAATAGAGGAAAACTTCAAGCTACACACATGCCTGTTATGCCTAAGCTCAGAGGAAATGTTCGGATCAAAACAAAACTACTAATAAAAAGCCTTAGGACCACACAGAGAGCGTGCACTGAATTGTACCGCTTCAAATACTGTTTCCGAGGCCCCGGGACAGAGTCTCCAAATACTGTATCACATCTGGAATTCTGCTTTTACAGCACAAATGCCTGCAGAAATAGGGGATTGTGATGTTGCCATGGGGACCAAGCCTCCTCCAGTCAGGCAGGTCCCCAGTGTGTCCCACACATGTGCTTCCTTCAAGGTGGATTTCACATATTTGGAAATTATGGAAGACCGCCCTTTTAGGTTTTAGTGCAAATCGAAACATCACAGGCTACACTAGAAAGCAAGGGACCTTCTGTCAGCCTATTATTTCTGTCCACATGGTGGTCTCAGAGAGAAAACCTCCTTAAAATAACAGTGGGAAGCAGCAAGTCAACATTAGACCCTTTTTCAAAAGTTATTTGTGGCTTTTCCCCCTTCCTCCAGGAGGGAGACAGGCTGCAAGCACCCCTTTTAAGCTCTCTTGTTCTCTGGCTGCAAAAATCCAAGTGAGTCCACCTATGTGCACAGCTGCCTCCCACTGCTGGTCTACGGGAGGGACCCCAGGCTCGGGCTCTGTCACTTGCCATCACAAGAAGTGAGCCACTAATGCCTTCCCAGCAGGGCTACTGGCCAAGGTAGGGGGTCTTCATTTTTAATTGTTGTTAAGGCAAAAAGGTTTCTAGAACCCATAGGAGAATCCTGTGAGAAACATTCCTTACCCAACTTCCCCCCAAAACATTCTTTTTTTTTTTTTGAACATTTTATTTATTTTTGAGACAGGGAGAGACAGAGCATGAACAGGGGAGGGGCAGAGAGAGGGAGACACAGAATATGAAGCAGGCTCCAGGCTCTGAGCTGTCAGCACAGAGCCCGACGCGGGGCTCGAACTCACGGACCGCGAGATCATGACCTGAGCCGAAGTCGGCCGCTTAACCGACTGAGCCACCCAGGCGCCCCCCCCCCCCCAAAAAAACATTCTTACACAATTTGGGGGCATTCCCAAAACTCCCAGAGGCCACCGAGGGCTTCACAGAACCCAGGTCGAAAGCCATATATAGACACAAA
This sequence comes from Panthera pardus, assembly GCF_024362965.1. Classification (NCBI taxonomy): domain Eukaryota; kingdom Metazoa; phylum Chordata; class Mammalia; order Carnivora; family Felidae; genus Panthera; species Panthera pardus. The sequence continues at coordinate 25,318,320 of NW_026527013.1, forward strand.
GAATCTGGAGCCCCCACTTAGAAATACCTTAGGAGGTACGTCTGGGCTTCTCCACTTCTCTGGGAGGCAGCCTGTCCAACCAACCCCCCCCCCCCCCCAGGTATGGATTCATACATACAGGAAAGCAACCCTCATTGGGTGCTGGCAGGTGCCCACGACCACTCCTCAACCTGCCATTCATCCTACATCCCTAGGACCCCAGCTGGCTTAAAACAATGGTCAAGACCCTCATCTGTCTTTCCCCTGGGAGCATTCTCCCATCAGTTCTAACTAGAATGTCTCAAGCCAAAGCAACAGTGACTCCTCTAATACGTATCTGCTTCTCCGCAAGGTCTGGCCTTTCCCAGATTTCCTGGGGGGAAGGGAGGGAATCAGCCAGCCCAGAGGTGAAGCAGCAATCACCAAGTCCCATGGGCAGATCGAGGGGGCTCAGGGGGAACTTGTTCTCGGCCCTGCCCCAGCTCAGTGTGACCTCCAGATTGAACCATTTCCATCTAGTCTCTTAGATATCACATCCCAAAATGTCCCCCTGAGATGCAGCCAAAGTTCGTGAATGTGTGTGTCTGTATGTGTGCATACCCAGCCACACAGAAGAAGGAGGAAAAAAAAAAAGCACCAGGAAGTCAGCAGCTCGGCTCCAGGTGTTAACACTTAGCGCATCCTGCCCAGCCCCCTCCAGCTTGAGGCCGGCCGCCTGGGAGCCGGACACAGCAATTAGGCCCTTCCCGGGCTGGGCGCCTTTGTCCCCTCACTAACATCATTAGTGTCTGACTTCCTGTGCACAACAGGGCCTCCCGGGGGGCAATCGCCGGCTGACCGGGGCAGGGCATTAGACTTCCTTTGTCAAAGACCCTCAAATGTTAACAAGCATGTGAACAAGCTTCTCCTCCCCCACAACACCCCCCCCCCACCTCCGCCACTCCTCCGACCCACCACTCAATTCTCTGAGGCCTTGGTTCTCCCCGACTTGTGGGAATCTGAGTTACTTGAGAGCAATATCAAGTCTCTGGGTTGAGTGAGCATAGCTTCCTTTCCTGCAGAAGAGGTGGACAAATGTGATTTCCTACAGCAGGTCCCCTACAAACATGCTACTTGCATTTACCCAGCGCCTGCCAGATACCAGGTCTGTATCACTTGTCTGACATTAACTGGGGAAAAAATGAACAAAGGTGAAGGTGCTCGGACAACATGAGTCCCAGGCTGTGTAACACCCAGCCCAGCATCTCTGTAGGCACAGGTGTCCCATTCATGTGTGCTCATGGGTTCAAGTGCAAGACGGTCTCAAGATGCAAGGATGTGCCGAAGGTTTGCGTGATACTCCCAGGGTTTGAAACACTGATCACATCTGAAACTGGGGGAAGTGTAGGTTGCTACACAGCTACAACCCTACTGTCACCTTCCCTTTTCTCAGCAATACTAACACCATCAGGACCAACATCACTAAAATCCTCTCGTTTATTCCTCCAGCCCTCTCAACAGAGGGTCTCAGCTTCTTACGTGGGGACACAGATGTCTTTGAGAATTTGGTGAGAGCTGTGGCACACGTACAAACACATAAAGCTGCACACAGTATGTCAGGAAGCTTCTGGCTGGACCCATGCAATCCATTCAGGGGCCCCCACCTGCCTGCCCTAACCATAGATCAATAGCTTAACACCAGGTCTGTAGAAGGACACCATGAGTGGTTCAGTGATCCAAGGGAAACTTTGGTGGTTAAAAGCTAAATTCAAAGGGCAGAGGAAGATGGTTGGTAATAAGATCTCAATTTTAAATATAACTCTGGATTGATTCCTCAGTTATAATCCTTTATAGGCAATATTTGTTACAATTCAATAATTAAACACTAGGTTCAGGATGTTGGGACTCACAAACTTTACAAAGTAGCAATACAAAAGGCAAGTATTTCTACTGTTATGCAAAGGAGCCCATTATGAGATGTGCCTAGCACCTTTCAGACAAGTGACAATAGTCATGTCTGCAGTCAAGTCAGTTTCACTGAATCAAGTTAAAAAATAAACAATGTGGCTACTTCTCACCCCCATCCGCCATAGTTAAACAGTGGAGGAACATATTATGGTATCCAGAAGATGGAGAACTGATTGCTCCTGCTCAAGTGCCTTTGCAGCCTGTGGTGTCTGTGGTCAACACACAAAACTGGGTTAGGTTTTGGATGCATTTTAAAATATTCGCCCAAGAGCCACAGTGGGGGATAATATAAAACTCCCCCCCTTTTTTTAATGAAGAATAATCTATGGTTTTGACTTCTACTCCAGACATACCAAAACACCTTCAAAGCTTCAAAAAGATGTTGGTAGACAGCAGAGAAAGGACACCAGCACATCTATGATACCAAGTCCCCCACAAGTTTATTTTGATGAACTTTACAGGTTTCAAAGGGTAAAGTATTTCATCATTGGTTCTGATTTTTACCTTCTGCCAAGCTAATTTCAAAATAGTAGGCAATCGGAAGAATATACTCAGACATTAATGGTCTTTGCAACCTTACGTCTCCCCGCTTTTTGGATGGAAGCCAGCAGTCTGCCCTTAAACTATAAGCAATAAATCTACAAGACTCTCCTAATTTCCCAATGATACCACATGCAATTCCCATTAAAGCACACACGTACACAGTGACATACCAGTTAAATCATTGTGTGATTTAGGCCAGGAAATAATTGTGTTCGCCAAGAAATATTCAGCTTTGTTTTAAATTCCTTGAACAGTTAAAATGTCATTCTGAGAAGGAGGGCAAAGAATGATGTAAAAATGGAGAATCACTGTCTTGGTTGATTTCAGACTTCGATAAACCTTCCCATGGGTGGAGGAGGCAGTACAGACTTCCCAGGAATGAAGGCCTCCCCAAACTACCTCTCCAAGGACTCCTGGCATGGATTGATAGAGAGGGGGAAATCAGATTCATGTGAGACAGATGAGGCAGTGGAACCACACACTTCCTCCCTGAGAAAGTGGCCCTGGTACTGGGCTCCAGCTCCTCTCTGATGGGGCTGAGACCAGCAAAATGGCACACACCACTTTATTGGCCAGGCAATAGGAAGAAATCAATGCATCTTGTCCCCTTCATTAGGTTTCCCGTGAGAGATGTTTACAAAATCAAAGCAATATGGGGGAAGTAAATTAGAAGCTTGTTATATTTTGTCATGAGGTGAAACAGAGACTTCCCAGAAAAAAAATTAAAGCAGTGACTAAGTATTTAAAAACTAAAATAAAGGGGCGCCTGGGTGGCTCAGTCGGTTAAGCATCTGACTTCGGCTCAGGTCATGATCTCGCGGTCCGTGAGTTCAAGCCCCGCATCGGGCTCTGGGCTAATGGCTCAGAGCCTGGAGCCTGCTTCCGATTCTCTGTCTCCCTCTCTCTCTGGCCCTCCCCCGTTCATGCTCTGTCTCTCTCTGTCTCAAAAATAAATAAACGTTAAAAAAAAAAAACCTAAAATTTAGTTAAAAACTAAAATTAAAAAGGGAGGTCAAAGTTCCTGGCTAAAATGATTACAATCTAAGAATGAGGAGCTGAGTCAATACAAGGCCATCCTTCAGGTAAGTAGCACTGTTTTGTGGACACAGAGCCAGTGAATTCACAGGAGGGCTGAGAAGGAAAAGCCCCAGACAGGCACAGCTGTCCAGGACAAGGTGGGCAGGAAGGTGGGATGGGTACCATGTTGCACCTGCCACTTCCCCATCTGCCCGTGAGGGGTGCGATATTCCCTGGTTCTCAAATAGAGCACCTGAGGACTGGGTTTTCAAGTTTCTAGGAAAAGTGTAGGCTTTTCTTTTGATGAGGGCTTTATTATTTTTTGTAAATATAACAAATTCAAAGCAAAAGGAATTTAAGTACTGAGAATATGAAAATCCTCCCTAGTCAACCTCAACAAAACTGTACTTTATAGTTCCAAATTGCTAAGGGACCAGATCTTAAACATTCTCACCACAAAAAAGAAATGATAATTATGTGACTTGGTAGAGGTGTTGGCTAAAGCTTCGATGGTAATCCTATTGATACATGTAAGGTAACCAAATCAACTTATCATATACCTCAAAATTACACACTATCATATCTCAATTATACCTACATTAAAAACAAAGAGAAAACCCTCCCAAACATCCTCCCTGCCCCAGCATTTTGAAGACTCTTCTGGACTGTCTCTATTTCATGCATCACATGGACTATGGCTTGACCTAAGTTAGATCCTAACATACAGAACACTTGTTCTGATAAATCTCCATTAGCAAATAATGAATACAGTTCCTTTTGGGAGAAGCATGTGGGACGAATGAGAAAAACAACAAAAGATCCTAATGAGGTAAGAATTAGGACCACTGGGCCAAATGGTTTCTTAAGGTCCTGCCAGCTTTCATTATCCATCCATTTTTCACAAAGAGAAAGCACCACTATTCAAAAGCAGTAAGACAGGCCCTTTCACCTGTTCCACAGCTGGTTGTGTACATGGAAAAGGCAACAGGACACACATATCAAGAAGGTTTCCCGGTGAAGTGCCCAACACATGTAGGCGACCTGCTGATGTGGGTATCCTGAGTGCTGTTCTGTTGGGTAACCCAATTACTATAACTCATCCTGAAAGTTTTAAAAAATTACACAACATTAGGGGATTTTATGATTCGTTGGCTAGTCTCATGTAAATAACAGAATTGGGTAAAATGAAAAGGGAAACTCTGACAAACCCAAGAAGAGGGCTGACAACATCCTCTAGCCCACACAGTAAATAAAAATCTAGGAGCACCACTCTTCAGAGTAAGGCAGCTGGAAGAGTGCCAGGGTGGGGAGATTCTACAGACCAAGTGGTGGAGAGGAAGTAATTTGCTTGTTAAAACTAAATTCTCGGCTAAGCGATCGACTCTTGATTTCGGCTCATGTCACATCACCGTTCGTGAGTTCAAGCCCCACATTGGGCTCTGCACTGACAGAGTGGAGGCTACTTGGGATTCTATCCCACTCTGTGCCCCTCCCCCAGTCATGCTGTCTCACTCTCTCTCAAAATAAACACATAAACTTAAAAAAAAAAAAAAAAACTGTAAGTGCCATTTGTGATTAAAATCACAACACATGCGTTAGCCTGGTTATCGAAGAAGAATGATCTCTGCCTAGAAAACTTTGCCTGATCTATAAGCAGTATTTAACTGTACCCCAAGGTTCTCTCTTCTCATTTATTCATGAATAACCTCAGATAATGTCCCAGAATTTATTAACCGATATTTTAAAGGTTAGAAATGTACTTTACACTGGCAAGGCCATTTTGCATGCTTGAGAATAACTTTCCTCCAAAAGTTTATAGTTCATTTTTGAAAACAAAGCTAAAAGGCATGAAATTAGAGATAATAATGTTATACCTTACAGAATGAATGCACGTAGTTATTATGCAGTTGAGCTCCAAGTGTAAGGGAATTTCAGAGAAGGGGGTGTTGAACAGAAGAAGGCTCCCCCAGAGAAGTGTCTTCACCAGGTAGACAGGTCCCTAACTGGATCCTAGGGCACTGGGAGCTTTGAGGTAGGTAGTGAAGAGACCATTTCAAGCAAATGTGTATACAAAAGGCACATGTAACCAACTACACCACCCCCATGGTAAGCATTCAGTAAATGGCCTCTACACCTCAAGGTAGACGTGGAACCTTCCTCATCAGCCAGAACAAATTGCTCTAGAAGCCCTGGAGTAAGCGACAAACACAGTAATGCTTCTGTCTGAAACACCCCAACCAGCCTGAAAGAATGGGCACCAGAGGGGCTGGGAGGCACAAAGGAGCTCATTTTGGCATGTGGCACATCTTGCCATCAGGCGAGACTGGAACACCGTGGTCCTTACAGAGGTGAGCACAAGCCTGATTTGGCAGGCAGGAGTTCAGGGAAGGGTCCCTGATCCAAGCCAAGGTGGCAATGGGCTAGGATCCAGGTAGTGAAGATAGAAGAAAGAGGCAATAAAACAGCAGCTTCAAAGGATAAACCAAAAGGACCAGAAAGTTGAATCAAAGGAATGAGTCAAACCCCAGGGCCTGCAGACAAGAGGTGCCAGTGACAAAACAGAGAAGACTAAAGCTGGGGTCTTGTTACACACATCCCCTTATTTCCAGAATGGGCCTGATTCTCTGCCCATGATACAGATGAAAGGCACTCAGGAAGGAAGAAGCGGAGTCCTGGTCACCATCCACTTCCCTCCATGACCACAAACATCACTGGGGCATCTGGGTGGCTCAGTCTATTAAGCTTCTGACTCCAGCTCAGGTCATGATCTCATGGTTTCTGAGTTTGAGCCCCGCGTTAGGCTCTGCTGAAAGCTCAGAGCCTGGAGCCTGTTTCAGATTCTGTGTCTCCCTTTCTCTTTGCCCCTCCCCTGCTCACACTCTGTCTCTCTGTCTCTGTCTCTGTCTCTCTCTCAAAAATAAACATTTAAAAGATTTTTTAAAAATTACTAACTTTTGGTGTTGGTGAGTGGAAGCATCAGGACCCCTCCCATCTTCCCCAGTCCCTCCCACACATCCTGACTCCCGTCTACAGCTGGAGTAAACCAGTGCCATGCTCCCAGGTAGAGTTCATTGAGGAAGGGAAGGAGGGATGGGGGGCAGGGGGAAGAGGGAGGCAAGGAGGGAAGGAGGGAGGGAGGGAGGGAGGGAGAGAGAGAGAGAGAGAGGAAAAAGACCCTGAAATAAAGGCCCTTTGTTAGCTTTTACCAACTCTTCAACAAAATTTCTGAAGACCAGAATCACTAAATACAATAGGTAGGATATTGGAAGGTACCTGGGTGGCTTAGTTAAGTATCCAACTCTTGATTTCAGCTCAGGTTATGATCTCACGGTTTGTGGGATTGAGCCCCACGTCAGGCTCTGCACTGACAGTGTGGAGCCTGCTTGAGATTCTCTCTCCCCCTCGCTCTCTGCCCCTCCCCGACTGTAAATAGATAGATAGATAGATAGATAGATAGATAGATAGATAGATAGATAGATAAATGGGGCGCCTGGCTGGCTCAGTTGGTTAAGCATCCAACTTCAGCTCGGGTCATGATCTCATGGTTCGGGAGTTCGAGCTCCATGTTGGGCTCTGTGCTGACAGCTCACCGCCTGGAGCCCGCTTTGGATTCTGTGTCTCCCTGTCTCTCTCTGCCCCTCTCCCACTCATGCTCTGTCTCTCTCTCTCTCTCAAAGATAAACATTACAAAAAAACCTTTAATTTTTTTTAATGTTTATCTTTGAGAGAGAGAGACAGATAGAGCATGAGTGGGGGAGGGGCAGAAAGAGAGGGAGACACAGAATCTGAAGCAGGCTCCAGGCTGAGCTGTCAGCACAGAGCCCGACCCAGGGCTCAAACTCATGAACCATGAGATCATGACTTGAGCCGAAGTTGGACGCTCAACTGACTGAGCCACCCAGGCGCCCCTACAAAAAAATTTTTTTAATAAAAATAAACAAAATAATCTGGTATTGGCACAAAAGGACAGATACTGTATGATTCCCTCTGATCTGAGGTTCCTAGAGTGGTCACATTCACAGAAACATAAAATAGAATCAGGAGGCTGCGGAGGGGTGAGGGGCTCAGGGCGGAGTAACTCTTTAATGGGCACAGAGTTGCAGTTTAGGAAAATCAAATTCTGGAGATGGATGGTGGTGATGGTTGCCTAACTATGTATATGTACTTAACGCCACTGAATTAATACTTAAAAATGGTTAAAATGGTACATTTTATGTTGTGTCTATTTCGCCATATTTTTTAGCAGGATTCTGAGCAGGAAAGTAACACAAATACAATAATGCTGTAGCACATCTGCAGGAAAAACTAGGAGAGTGGTCAGTTGGAGCTGAGGTGGGTAGGCTTGTGAGGCAGCCGCTGCAGACGTCCAGACGTGAGGTGGGTACAGCCAGCAATGGTGGGAAGATGACAGAGGACACGCTTGAGGGGCATTTTTAAGAAAAAATGGTGAGACTTTGGGACAAATGGGATACAGAGGTGATGATGAAATATTCCAAGGTACCTTGAGGTACCTATTTTGGGAACTTGGGAGAGTAGTGGTTTTTGCAGCAAGAAAGAAAATACCCCAAAAGAGAACTTTTCTTTTTTTAAGGAGGATGTAGAGAAGAACTTAACGGAGGTGACTAGACAGTATCTTCTAATACCATATTTTGTTTTTTGGAAATGTGGGATTCAGAGACAGGAAGTCATGCATGTAGTCATGTCACAGAAACTTAAGGACACGTGGGCTAATTAATAGGAGGAATAAAGAAAAGCAAAGGATCAGGAATTGGGCTTTGTGGGACTACCCAGTTAGGGCACATGAAGAGGAAAAGAAGATAGAAAAAGTGAAGTTGGCCAAGTAGAAGAGCCAGGAAAAGCTATCAGGCAGTGAAAAATGAAACAGAATTAAAGAATATCAAATAGGTTACATGTAAAAGAATGTCAAGATGGATATTTTCAACATGAAAACCACCTTGCTGATGATACAAATCCCTGAGAAAATCATCATATTGATGGATCATTTAGAATCACTCCTCCATATCAATTCCCAGGTCTTTGGCTGCTATTCAGACTCATCCCCTGGTTTCCTATAAAAGAAAGCATATTTTAAAATACCATCTAAATAAGATCTTTTTATATGTTTGAAAACTTAGAAGAAAACAAGTGATGACAGCAGTGGGAAAAGGTACTGAAAGACCGTCACTGTCAGGCTTTTGTGTGCAGGTAAAAATTACTATGCAGGCAAAGCTACCTTCAGACTCAAGATCCTGCCAGGACAAGCCTCCAAACTCTCATGTTAGGGAGAAGAACACAGGACACCAAGTCACCATGCCTCCCAAGATCTGCTCAGTGCTTTATAGTCTGAACCACTGTTAAATGTATAAAACATTTTTGCAGGTTTTGAAACAATGCTATCTGAAAAATTTAGAGGCAACCAATACTGAATTTACCACTCATTCTAAATCAGATCATTTTCCTTAACCAAATACTCCCAACTGGTTTAATAGCTAGCATTCTGACTCACTGACAATTTCCTAGAACCCAAAGGAAAAAAAAAAGATGGAAAGATAAGTTAGAACATTATCAGTATGACTCAAAATTACCAATTTCAGTTGAGTTGATGAAAATGGTAAATTTCTGCACAAAGGCACCAATACAAATATTAATTTTCAGACTATTCTGTTTTGGACATTACTCAACACTTGTGGCCATCTGACATGTGCACATCCAACAGCAACGACAGGTTTCGTAGATCAATTTTGGCTTCTGAGGCTAACAACCTTCTTCCCCAAAAGTAAAGAAATAAAGCCAAAGTGTGGTCATCACTGAAATTTAATTCATCTCTGAGAAGAGGATTATACTGTTCCAGACACTCAGGACAGGCCAAGAGAAAATCATATTCTAAGAAGCAGTAGCTACCACACTGGTTAATGCTTATCACTAATGAACATTTTTTGGGCAGTAACAAAGCCCTAATCCTCATAACTTAACCATACTACACTCCTAGGTTTCTGAAGGTACAACTTCATTTCCTAACATGACTTTTATTTTTTTTTTATTTTTATTTTTTTTTAACCTTTATTTATTTTTGAGACAGAGAGAGACAGAGCATGAACGGGGGAGGGTCAGAGAGAGAGGGAGACACAGAATCTGAAACAGGCTCCAGGCTCTGAGCTGTCAGCACAGAGCCTGACGCGGGGCTCGAACTCACGGACCGCGAGATCATGACCTGAGCCGAAGTCGGACGCTCAACCGACTGAGCCACCCAGGCGCCCCTGATTTTTAAAGGCATAACAAAGAACTCCTGCAATCACCAGTTTGAAAAGAGTGACATCATCTTACACGTTCCTCAACATGGCAAACGCCTCTTATATCTTGTGTTTAAGTCTGACATACATTTAAGCTCTTTTGAAATTCTCCTGACACTAGAAAAACCCCATGCCAACAGCTAGTAGACTAATATTAATGAAAGATTAGCCTTATTTCTCAGCAGCAATAAGCTTCTAGAAGATTTCCTTCTTTTAGAAGAAAACAAATACTATCTGATAAAGGGAAGATAGATTCCATTGCAAGACCTCTGGGCTCTTAGATCTGGAACATTACAAGCTGATTGTATCTATATGGTGTTCATCATAAGGGCAACGCATGGGTAGAGAGGGCAGAACAGAAGGACCAAGGCTATGAACACCTCTGCCTTCTGGCCCCAAAAACGCTACAGGAAGGAGAAAAAGTATTATCAAAAGGGACATATGGATCCCCTACACCTCCCTTCCCCACTCCCACCAAAAATAAACTCCCCCCAAACCATAAACTTTTAGCACCTCTCAAAGACTTCAAGAGAAGCATAAAGGAGATTGTGTTGGCCTAGCTAAGGACCCTCAAACCAGTGCAATTTCTTTCTTTACAGTTTTATTAAAATATGCAAGCACAGTACTTATAAACAAAGGAGTCATTTCAGTTTTTGCTTAGAAAAATGGGAGCCAATACATTCCTTCTGGGAATTCAGGGTAAGAGCTTTACAAAAAGTGTCCAGATGTGCCTAAAAAGTTAGTCTGTTCTTTCAGGGAAGAGTGAAGGGAGAAACAAAGGGTGGGAGAGACATTTTATTAAAAATTGAAAGGGCTATTAGTTTTTCTTGGCTCGTACCCTAACCTGCCCCCACCCCCGCCCATGGACAAACCAGACGGGAGCACCTAAGGACCACTGTGGTCTCCTGCAAAGTTGCAGGCAGGCAGGGACTGGCTGGTGGCAGCATGAGCCTCTGGACCTGCGCAAACCTCCAGAATGCCCTGAGTGGCAAACAGTTCCACCAGGTGATGAAATGGGACAGAGACTCTGAAAGCCAAGGATCCTCAAATGAGAATCAAGTACGTTTGTATTAAAACATAAAACAATAACCCTTGGGACAAAGTTTCACCAAAACAAAAAAAAAACAACAACAACAAAAAAAACCAACAACAACAAAAACTTTCTTAACTGAAATGTTTTGTCAACATCACATCCCAGTTTTAACCTGGAAGCTCTGCTGAGATTTGAAACTTCCTCAGCCCAGTGATTCATTCCCAGAGTCCTTTGTAACCACAGAGAGTTCTAAGTCTGTTAAGTGCTGCTTCGTTCTCACAGCCGTTGATGCTGGCTCTAGGTCCTGAAGGTAAAGGAGTGTTTCAAAAAGAGCATAAATAAGGGAGACAGAGAGTCAGGCACATATTGTGAATAAAAAGATAATCCTAATAATAGTTTACATTATCACGAACCAAAGTTTATATGAGCAGCTAAGCCCCCTTTCAAAGTAGAGGGCAGCTGCTGGTACGGGCGGAGGAAAATGGTATGTCAGAAATGTGACCTACCTTCAAGTTTGTTTAACTCAGCTGTCAGCCACCGCTTCCTTCCGCCACCTTTCACTGGGCCAGGGGCGGAGGCGGCATCCTTTTTGAAGTGTTCTGTTTGCAAAGGCATGGAACTGTCTCAGTACCAAGTACCTGATCTCCACTGTTCCTCGGCACTCCTGACAAAGGCCAAGTCACCCTCATCAGTCCCCTCAGGGTGACAGTGGTGACCCCACCAAAGAGGCAGCCCTGGGGGTGCCCTCCTACTGTCCCCCCCAGGAGTCAGAAGAACACGTTCCGGGTGAACAGTCTTCATCCCTGAGGCTGCCGGGAACCCTACATGAAGGAGGCTGGGGACTCAAGGCTGCGCTTACGTGGGGACCTGCCAGGTCATGACGACCCTCCAGGCCTCACGCATTCCCCAAAATGCTGCCCCCACGTAAACCCCTTTAGCCAAAAGCCTTAACGTGTGTAAGCTGAATATCTGCACTCAGTAGCATAATCTAGCCCTTATTCATACATCACCTGTATGAAGGTGAAGGGGCGCCTTTCAGAAGTAGCCAGCATCACCTTTCCAAATTAGAACAGGGTTACATCCCCAGACACTTATTTGGAGTTAAATATTTCTGTACGTACAGAGGCGGGAGGTACACCAGAACAGGAGAAACAGTCTATGTCATTTAACTCCTTTTCAATCGGGACATGAAGCCCATTTCAAGATGCTTTCACCCAGCCACAAGCTCTCTGCAAAGGTTGCAGCTTCGACCAGCCCAAGGCAGCACAAGGGGAAGAGCCCCACAAAAAGCGAACCCCAAGGAGGCCACCTCCTCCCTCGCCCCATCAGCCTCACCTCAGCAGTCTGGCCCCAGCCACAGGAGCACACAAATACACTCAGTGAATGACCAGCTGGTGACACTGGGGAGACCCTCAAATGATCTCGCAAGCATAAGGGAATAGCCACTGTGCCCACCGTTCTGGTGGAGCACCAAAGGCCTCAGGAAAGGGACCACCATTCACGGGGTGTTGGCAAAGGTTCAGGGGAGATGTTCACGATCACGCTGCCTTTGGGTGAGAACACCTGGAGGTACAAGCTGCAGGGACGGTGCGATCTCAGGCCTTCCCACAGGGGATTAAGACACTATTTGCTCTGCAACCTGCTGCACGTGGAGCCTCTGGTTTAAAACCGCCCTGTAGTCCAGTCCCTACTACCTATTTTCTTCAAGCACATCTCTGCTTTTATCTTCTCTCTCTCTACCCACCCATGAATTGTAAGTCCGGGTCCCCTGCTTGGTCTGTTGAGGGTGGCCCAGACTCGCCTTTGTGGAAAGGAAGGGGTTGCTTTTACATTAGCTCTTCCAGAAATGCTCTTAGTGTATCCAAGGACCATCACCTGGGACCCACTAGAGCAACACCACCTCAACCTGGGTAGGTGGTGATCACTCAGGATGACAGCTCCCGGGCCCCAAAGGAATCCCAGGGGACAGCAATCCCTGGGTGAGGAGCTAGGGTGTCTGTGTGTCACAATTCCTAACCTCTTTGGGGTGCCTGAGTGGCTCAGTCGGTTAAGTATCTGACTTTGGCTCAGGTCATGATCTCACAGCTCATGAGTTCGAGCCCCGAGTCGGGCTCTGTCCTGACAGGATTCTGTGTCTCCCTCTCTCTCTCTCTCTCTGCCTCTCCCCGATTCATGCTCTGTCTCTCAAAAATGAATAAAAGTTAAACAAATTTTTTTTTTAAATTCCGAACCTCTTTAGTGTTCTTAGTAAGACAGCCTGGTACAAATGGGGGTGCAAGAGAAACAAAAAATGAAGTTAATCTCTCAGCTCTGCAATTACTCACATGCAGATTATCTGCCAAACAATTTCTTTTCTCTGATCAATTTTATCTGTGGCTGCCTTTGCCCTGCCCCCGCTACCACCCAGCACATACCCTGGATCCTCTCCTCCCCTGACAGTTGCTGACAGAGTGGTCCAGGCCTCTGGTTCTGTCAACACCCCAATGTAATTCGGAGCTCATGGGGAATCTGAGGCAGTGCCCTTGTTTATGGATTCAGTGATTGATTAGGCCCTAAAAGCTCCTGGCCCAGAAGACTAAATGGGCTGAAATCAATCATTAACAGTAGTGCAATGTTAAAAAAACGAGTGATGCAAAGGGGCCTCTGGCCATGTGAACAAACTGGAAAGTGCACAGGAAATGCTAAAGATGAAGCAGAGGGATACCCTGGGCACCTCCCGGTAAACAACACAGGCACACCAACAATGCCCACTGCAGCTGACGGGGCACACACTGTAAAAAATAAAGTCTTCTGCGTAAGAATTTTTTTTTTTTTTTGGTCTCTATTTCTTTTCTGTTTAAATTCCAGTTAGTTGGGGTGCCTGGGTGGCTCAGTCGGTTAAGTGTCCAATTCTTGATTTCAGCTCAGGTCATGATCTCAGCTTATGGGATCTAGCCCCACATCAGGCTCTGTACTGACTGTGTGGAGCCTGCTTGTGATTCTCTCTCTCTGTCTCTCTCTCTGCCCCTCCCCCACTTGTGCAGACTCTCTCTCGCTCAAGATAAATAAACTTTAAATACACACACACACGTACATATAGATACACACACAGGTAGGGGTGCCTGGGTGGCTCAGTCGGTTAAGTGTCAACTTCAGCTCAGGTCATGATATCACAGTTTGTGAGTTTGAGCCCCACATCGGGCTCTCTTCTGTCAGCATAGAGCCAGCTTCGGATCCCCTGTCCCCATCTCTCTCTGCTCCTCCCCCACTTGCTGTCTCCTTCTCTTTCTCAAAATAAATAAACTTAAAAAAAAAACAACCCTCATGTTCACCTAAACATCTTCCCTTAATATTCTCTACTAAGCAACATCTCATCCACACCTCACTTTAAAACTACCAGACTTAGGGGCACCTTGGTGGCTCAGTCAACTAAGCATCTGGTTTCAGCTCAGATCATGATCTCATGGTTTATGAGTTCAAACCCTACATCGGGGTCTCTGCTGTCAGCCCAGAACCTGCTTCAGATTCTCTATCCCCCTCTCTCTCTGCCCCTCCCCCACTCACACTATGTCTCTCTAAAATAAACATTTTTTTAGAAATCTTAAAACTACCAGACTTGGGGAGCCTGGGTGGCTCAGTCGGTTGAGCGTCCGACTTCGGCTCAGGTCACGATCTCGCGGTCTGTGAGTTCGAGCCCCGCGTCGGGCTCTGGGCTGATGGCTCAGAGCCTGGAGCCTGCTTCCGATTCTGTGTCTCCGTCTCTCTCTGACCCTCCCCCGTTCATGCTCTGTCTCTCTCTGTCTCAAAAATAAATAAACTTAAAAAAAAAAAATTAAAAAAAAAAAACAACAAACTACCAGACTTAAAAGCAACAAAACTTACTCAGAAGGTAAATCATCAGGTGGAAAGATTTAGGCCTTCTCTAATAAATGCAGAATAAAACAAGTATAAGGTACACCCAAAATAACAATGAGTAAATGAGGATTATAAATGTCCATATTTTCCAGGATGTGAAAAATGAGCACACTTATTCCTCTGATAACAGACTGCCAACCAATGACCAAGCACTTGCTATGGGGCTCGGTGCAAAGTGAAATGTTTTAAAGACAGTATCTTATTAAGCCTCAAAACAATGTGGATAAACTGTTAACCCATTCTACAAATGAAGAAAATTGCCCAAGGTCATAAATGACAGCAAATGGCAGAGATGGGATTTGAAAACCAAATCTTCCCTCTTCCCCAAACACAATTCTTTGTCATTATACGGGACAAGCTGGCAAACAAGCATGCAGTAAGACCTACAAAACTTTTGCCGTGGGGGACATATGCCAAGCGAACTAACCAAAATGGCAAAGAGGGCAGGCAGGAAACCAGACTGCATGACCATGTTCAAGCAGCTTGATAATGGCAAAATTTTGGAAATGGCACAAATGCTTCATCAATGGGGCTAAAGGGCCAGCAAAGGGCCAGCACACAACATGAAAGTATTATATGGCCAGTGGCAGTGACATGTCTGCAAACTATATCAATACATGGAAATGTCTTCAAAAAACAAATTTACCTAACTTGAAGGGATACATGCACCCTGATGTTTATGGCCGCATTATCAACAATAGCCAAATTATGGAAACAGCCCAAGTGTCCATCAACTGATGAATGGATAAAGAAGATGAATGTATGTGTGTGTATATATATAATGGCATACTACTCAGCCATAAAAAGGAATGAAACCTTGCCATTTACAGCAAAGTAGATGGAGTTAGTGGAGGGTATTATGCTAAGCAAAATAAGTCATCTGAGAAAGACAAATACCATATGATTTCACTCACATGTGGAATTTAAGAAACAAAACAAATGATCATTGGGAAAAAAGGGAGAGAGAAAGCAAACCAAGAAACAGACTCTTAACTATAGAGAACAAACTGACGGTTACCAGAGGGGAGATGGGTGGGGGATGGGTGAAAGAGGTGATAGGGATTAAGGAGGGCACTTGTGATGAGCACCGGGTGTTGTATGAAGTGTTGAATCACTAAATTTTACACCTGAAACTAAAAGCAAAAACAAAGTTAAAAAAAAACAAATTTAAGTAAATTTAAGTCAAAAATAACCATAAAAAATAAATTCAGTTCTTATAACCCTGCAGCAAGATGCATTTGTGTGTTCAAGAGTGGAAGAACCACATTTAATGTTCATTAAGCCCTGGTTTTTTTTTTTTCCCCCCACTAAATTGAAGTTACTGATTTGTAAAGGTAACACAAGGAAACCCTGCCTCAAGATCCTATGATTCAGAATGTCCTTCTCTTCTGGATCCAAAGAAGTAAAGTTTTTATATAAAAATAAAGGAATAGGGGCGCCTAGGTGGCTCAGTCGGTTAAGCGTCCGACTTCGGCTCAGGTCACGATCTCGCGGTCCGTGAGTTCGAGCCCCGTGTCGGGCTCTGGGCTGATGGCTCAGAGCCTGGAGCCTGCTTCCGATTCTGTGTCTCCCTCTCTCTCTGCCCCTCCCCCGTTCATGCTCTGTCTCTCTCTGTCTCAAAAATAAACAAAATGTTTAAAAAAATAAATAAATAAATAAAATTAAAATAAATAAATAAGTAAAGGAATAGATCCACTAATTTTAAACCTCTCCCTCGTTTAGGCATTTATTTTCTTTTTTTATTTGAGAGAGAGAGAGAGAGAGAGAGAGAGAGAGAGAGAGAAAGTACAAGCAGGGGAGAGGAACAGAGGGAGAGAATCTTAATCAGGCTCTATGCCTAGTGCTGAGCCCAATATCGGGCTCGATCCCACAATCATGAGATCATGACCTGGGCCAAAATCAAGAGTCAGATACTTAACTGACCGAGCCACCAAGGTGCCCCTATTTTTACTTTCTTATTGAAGTATAGTTGACATACTAGGCATTCTTATTTTTAAATCAGATTAACCAAACCTCCTAAGCCCAGACCTCATGAAATTTTTGTTAGCCATTTAGTAAATTTATTTAAGACCAAATATGTTTACAAATGGAACATTATTTGTTACCATTTGGTTTGTACTCATCAGAGGCCCACTCTCAGAATCTTACTTTTTTATAACACATTTGAAAATTTAACACTATTTAAGATAACATAACTCCATGGGGGCTGGAAGAGAGAAGTTTAAGAGTGTCTGAATGGGGACACATGGGTGGCTTAGCCACTTGAGTATCCGGCTTTGAGATAGGTCATGATCTCACAATTTGTGAGTTCAAGCCCCACATCAGGTTCTCTGCTGTCAGTGCAGAGCCTGCTTCAGATCCTCTGTCCCCCTCTCTGCCCCTCCCCTTCTCATGCTCTCTCTCAAAAATAAACATTTTTTTAAAAAAAAGTGTCTGAACATAAGCCAATATGGAGGTTTATGCCCCAAATGCAATTTTTATAGGATCTCATTCCCCGAAGAGGAGCAGGATAGGCCCACATGGTTCTTCATTACACTCTCTTCATTAAACTCTCTAGTTTGCCAGGTGGGCCCAGCACATCCCCAGCCAGGCCACAGACATTCCCTGACGCTGTCTGCACATCACTCCTTTGGACCCTCCAATGGCTTCCTGTATAACCGATCACCTCAGGCGAACAGCAGCACAATTAAAGAGCATCCAAACTAACTGCTGCATCTTTTAAGATGGACAAGAAACTGGGCCAAAGTCCATGCTATCTGATCTGCACTAGGGAAAGAAAATCATTTTCCTCTGCTCAGCAAGCATGTCCTCTGCCTGGGCAGATCCCGCATCCGTCTTCATTCCAAGGTTCCTTTTTCCCTGTCCTTATCAACCGACACATCCTGTCCATGTTCCTGTCTCGCTCTCTACTTAGAATGACGTAACTATTGTCCCTCAAACATACAGAATCACTGGGCTCCATGTGCACCTGGCCCCAAGCCAAAGCTCCCCGACCCCCAGTATGGCAACGTCCGCCTCCAAGGGCAAGCTGTCCAACATGGTAGCCTCTAGCCATGTGTAGCTATTTAAATGTAATTTGAGTAAAATTTAAAATTCAGTTCCTCAGTTACACTAGCCACATTTCAAGTGCTCAATAGCCACAAGTGGTTAATAGTTACTGAACTGCATAGTGCAGAGAAAAAAACATGCCCATCACCACAGAAAGTTCTACTAGACAGCACTGGGCTAAGAGGTTTCAGCACTCACCCACCTGCCTCTGCAGTTCCAGGTGTCATTCTCTCACAGGTGGACAACTTTTCCTAGCTGTCACCAGGCACCATCTGTCACCTCATCTGACACCAAGGTGACAGCTCAGTTTCACCTAGGCAGGTTTTTGGGGGTTTTTTTAGCGTTTATTTAGAGACAGAGAGAGAAAAAGAGCAAGAGCAGGTTCCGTGCTGTCAGTGCAGAGCCCGATGCCCAATCTCACCAACCGTGAGATCATGACCTGAGCTGAGATCAAGAGTCAGACAACTGACTGAGCCACCCAGGCACCGCCATTTTTTAAAGCATATTTATTTATTTATTTTGAGAAAGAGAGAGAGAGAATGCACGTGTGGGCAGGGGAGGGGCAGAGAGAGGGAGAGAGAGAATTCCAAGCAGGTTCCATGCCGTTAGCACAGAGCTGGATGCAGGGCTCAATGCCACGAACCACAAGATCATGACCTGAGCAGAACTCAAGAGTATAGCAGGCTTAACCAACTGAGCCACCCAGGCACCCCTGGGCAGTTTTTTGTTGTTTTTTTAGACCTAGTAAGATGAACATTTCCATGAGTTTACACATTTATCAATGTTTACATTTGTGTATCCACCACCACACTCAGCATACCAAACAGTTCCATCATACCCCCCAAAATTCCCTTGGACAGCCCCTTTGTAGTCAAATCCTGCATCCACCCCAAAAACCCTGGCAACCACTGATCTGGCAGCTTCCTAAAAAAAAAAACTCAGATTCCTGGCCTTCTCCTGGAAATCTCACTTAAGCAGGTCTGGGATTTCCCCCCCTCCTCCCCTCCCAAAATGTTCCTTAGGTGATTCTGATATTCAGCCAGGTTTGGGAACTTCTGGGGTAAACTCCGAATCCTAGTTTAATTTAATTATCTGCAGAGAGCTCTCTGGTATCTAGACTTGCTCTCTTCCCACCCCCATTAGCTGCTCTGCTGCACATGGCAGACATCCATCGCAGGCTGGGTGATCGGAAGGCAGGGTGAGCTAGGCTGCTGGGGGCACGGGCAGGGTAAGAACCCTGTGACTCTGGTTTCTGGCAGAGAGAGGCCTTTCTGAGTCACGTGGCCTGCCATCCTAATCCCTTCCTGGCTCTTTGTGCCATGGAATCCTCATCTGGAAAAAAAAAAAGGAACCACATCAGAAATAACTGCCTACCTCCAAGGTTCTCTGGGAAGCGATGATTCAGATAATATGTTCAAAGGCACTGAGCAGCCATGACAAAAGGTACCCTGTCCTGGATACATCATCACCACACAGGGCTACCTTTGGATGGAACTGTCCTTACTTTGACTATTTATCTGATGGATGTGGGGGATCAGGATGCAAATTACAATAAAATTGCCGCCATAGAAAATTTAAAAAAAAAAAGTCAAACTGCTTTCTCCTCCTAAATTCATGATCCCAAGGGCTAGGTGCCAAATCCCATTTTTAAAGGGGAATTCGGAAGAGTCAACATCATCCCAGAAAACGTCCTCTGCTCAGAAAGTAAACAATTATTACAAAGAGGGTCAACACTTGAGTGTAGCCACTCTGTCCAGCTTGCCTCAGCTCTGCTGAGGATTCCTGGAAAACACTTTGAAAAGTTTAAGATGATCAAAGGAAAAGCATGGCCAACACAAGAAATGCTATCACTTAACATCGCATGTTTATTTAGCCCCACCAAGCCAAAGAGAGAAGACTGTTTGAAAGGGAGAGAATGCCTGCTTAATCAACTAAAAATGCATTCATTACTATGCTATTCACCGTGGCTTTCCTGAAATCAGACACTTTTGCCCCTAGACCATAAGATTGAAGCGATTTGAAATGAAAATATTTCCTGTCCACTGCTTGCCAGTTTCTAGCCCCAGAGTGATATAACAGATGACATCCAGTACAATAAATGCTTTTATTAACCATAAATTTGAGACTGCTTTAGGGATTTGAAGTGTTGGGTTTCATGCTGAAAAAATGTAATGTTATCCACAGACCATCAGTGAGTAACAAAAACAGAGGCACAGGTTATGCTACTTTGATCAAATTATGGCAAAAAAAAAAAAATCGTCTTTTGCATTTAAAATAGTAGTTGCATTCAGGGCATATCTTTCCAGGAGCACCACAATAGTTAAATCATATGTCTTGGAGAGTTTAATAGAAATTCATCCTGAATGCAGATTTATAGAACCAGCAGCTTCTGTTAAATAGAAAGGAAGTTGAAAAGTGTTATAAGGCTAAGTGAGCTGAGAAATTCAAATGCTAAAATGGGACCCCTAAATCAGGGTCTGTCAACCTCAGCACTACTGACACCTTGGGCTGGGTAAGTTTTTACTGGGGAGGGCCGGCCTGTGCATTTCAGGGTGTTTGGCCAGCATCCCTGGCCCCTACCCACAAAAAGCCAGTAGCAAAACCTCTTCCCCATTGTGACAACCAAAATGTCTCCAGGGATTCTCCAAATCACCCCCAATTGAGAACTATTGCTCTAAATCAAATTCTAGGCCTGCTTATTAGCAAATGCTGCCTGATTTCTCTTTATCCAAAGTACGGGTCTGAGCCCTAGGAGTCTCGCGGCCTCAGCTCTCTGCCCCAGTGCCTCCCTCTGCACAGAAATGGTGAGCCCCGAGTGATTTCTGAAAATCAGAAGCACTCTGCACCCCCTCTCCCACCGAAACCAGAGGCAGCACAGCCATGGAAACAAGAACACTCTCCCCTGTGACCACAGCCCACTAGCCTCAGCAAAGGCAAACCGCCACCCCCTCCTGAGGCACACCCTGGCCGGGCCTTTGTGTCCAGCGCATTCCAGCACAGGAGCCGGCCCTGGGCTGGGCTGGGCTGCACCGCATCCCTGCCAGCCTCCAGACTGCTGCTTTCTGGCCTTTTACTGTCAGGCCAAGGAGGGGACTAGGGACCTGGTGCCAGAAAAGAAAATGAAAAGCAAAGTTGAACCTCTGCGGCCCATTCTCTGCATGCTGAATGTCCCACTATTACAACTCGGCATGACATTTCACGGCCAGCAGGGGAGGAGGCCCGGTCCTGAAAGCTGAACAAACGCCGGGCACACAGGCCCGCCTGCGCCCTCCCCGTCTCCCCGGACTTATGAATAAAAGATGGAGGGTTTGTCTCTGCCGCTTTCCTGGTACCCTGTAAGAATAACAACTGGTCACTTTCTGACGTTTTAACTTACTTTGAAAAATAATCAATATTAACTTTACACGTCTTTTACTTTACACGCCCTGACATCTGGGGTAAGGACAAAGGAAAGAAAGAAAAGCCGTGTAATTAGGGAGAAGATAGTAATTCACATTAAACTGATGTAACGGTCTGTGAGGGACTCTAATAAAATAATTTAGACACTAGGCAATCACAGAACCAAAGGGCTGGAAACTGACTTTGAGGACATGTTTTGAGTGAAGTGACCTTTACTGGAAATAAAGTTCAATGTTTTCTTAGCACAAAGGAAAGTAATGGCTGAATTTTGGTGTGAGGATGCATTCAACCGTAAACCTGGCTGAGCCAAATAGAGGTTTTAATAGGAACTCAGTTCCCAGTCGCTGAGGGCGATATCTACAACTGTTTGCAACAAGCCTGTGTGAATAGCAAAAGCCTTAAACATTCCCCAGACACCACACTCCTGAGAGCACAGTTGATTTCAAATAGTCTTTAAGCAAAGAGATTACATGACACCCTGCATTTTGGACTCTCAGCAAAGTAAAAGGGAAGCGTTAATGTAAAGCACCAGCTTTTTATTGTTTTTTAAATTTTTTTTAAGTTTATTCATCTTTTTTGAGAAACAGAGAACGAGCCAGTGGGGGAGGGGCAGAGAGAGAGAGAAACACACACACACACAGAATTTGAAGCAGGCTCCAGGCTCTGAGCTGTCAGCATAGAGCCCAATGCGGGGCTGGAACTCAGGAACCGGGAAATCATGACCTGAGTTGAAGTCAGCCGCTTCACCGACTGAGCCACCCAGGTGCCCCGGCATCGCTTTTTTAAAAAAGACAATACAAGACTGAACTGCGTTAAACCATTGGAAAGGTCTCTGTGGGCAACAATTTCACGTAGAAAAACCAAAGTTTGCTCATCGCTGCAACTCCACCCATATTTGTAACCTATTGATATGTAACATATCAACGTCCCCATATCACCTTTACAGGGATCTTGCCAAAATATTTAACTTGACCCTAATCATGAGGAAACAATCAGAAATCTAACTGGGACTGTCTACACCACAAGTAACCCTGACCCTTCAGAATGTGTGTGTTACAAAGGACCAAAGAAATAGGTGAAAGGACTGTCCTCAATTAAAGGAGACAGGATGTCTGTGTCTATGTAAAAGCAATGAATGATCCTTGTCTGAATCTTGAACGTGATTCAGAAAGAAATCACGAAGGACTCTATGTAAGACCACTGAGGGACGTGTGGCAAGGAACTAGTGAGTCTAGGCAAAGGGGAAATAGGTGTTCATTTTACCATGCTTTCAACCTTTCTATAGGCTTGAAAATTTTCAGAATTCAAAATACAGGAGGGAAAGTAAAGAGAAGCCCAGGCACCAGTGACTGGCCCACCTACACAGCAACAATTTAATCTTCCTGTTTAGTTTCAGAAAATATATGCCCAAAATATTACTAATGTTTTTTATAGGAAAATTACATAAAGGCGTCACACAGCATAGATCCAGAATAAAGATAAAAATTTAAAAACATCATAACATGACTTATTAGTCACTTCACTGGGCAAGGGGGGTGGAGATGTGCACACAGCAGACATTTAAGACATTCAAGACGTTCATGTTTCTACTTTTAAAAAAGTCATAGGTCCTTCAAAATCTGTTTTATGCCTTTCCCTAAAACTCTCCTGCAATTTATCATTCTCTTTCTGCTCATGTCAGAAAGCCTACTAATTTAAAAACTTCTTAGAACAGCTCTTTAAAACCCCCCACTTTCCTTCCAAAGTCTCTCCCATTATCCACCCTCATCTTTCTTTAATGAGATAAAAGCAATAATTACACTCGTCTTGACCAACTCCAAAACTATGCACTTAAAAAAAAAAAAAAAAGTGTGACCCTTTAAGTAAAAAAGAAGAAAGCTCAGTAAATGGGAAATGTGCTCAAGTGAAAAGATGTGGGGGTAGAATTTCTGTCTGCTAAGGACTTCAAAACCCAGGCAGAACAATGAGAGAGGCAGCCTTATGAGGGACCTGGGTGACTGTCACCTTGGGCGAGTCAGACACTGGGAACCAAAGCACGGCTCCCTCCCGCCGCCCCGAAGCAGCCTTGGGGCAGCACAACCAGATGTTACATTTTCTCTGCTTAATTTCAGTAAAACTCCATGACCTCTTTCTCAAATTAAAAAGGCAATGCTATTTTTTTAAGCCACAGGAGCTATCTTTAGTGAAGCCTTCTAAGGATTTCATTAATTCATAGCCAGCCAACCAGGACCTTTCCCACAGTCTCCCACAAAAAAGCCCGGGAAGTCACTGACTGCTTGGCTGGATCTGAATATGAGCAGAGGTAAGATCAGAAATATCTAGTTCCTCCCACAGGGAGGCAAGCCATGAAAATCAAAGCAGAGCAAAAACTCATTACCACAGCTGGCCGGCAAACCCACAGCCCTGGAAAGAAGGCAAAGAGCATCTTTGATTCTGGATGGACCGTCTGGTGACTTCAGAAAATGAAACGTGTTCACAACCAGAGGGGATGAAACAGAAAGAGACCTGTACCTCTGTTAAAAAGACAGGGTTTTCATACCAGCTGGGGGCTGCTGCCTGGGAGTGAGAAACATTTCATTCCCGTCATTTCATAAAGTCCAAAACCAGGATGTGTCGTTAGCACTGGGTGGTAACTTTTTACTTTTTTTTTTTTTTTTTAATCCACAGTGCAGTGTAAACTGTGCAGTCCAAACATCCTCTCTGGAGGCAACCAACACTTTACAAAGTGGGATCCCCGTCCAATACCGGCCCGATCGCCACCTCAGTCATCCGGCAGCCCAGCAATTGGCCAGGATGGGCACATGGTGCCAATAATCCACGATGTGAATAAGTGGAGC
Source organism: Panthera pardus (assembly GCF_024362965.1). Classification (NCBI taxonomy): domain Eukaryota; kingdom Metazoa; phylum Chordata; class Mammalia; order Carnivora; family Felidae; genus Panthera; species Panthera pardus. The sequence continues at coordinate 25,342,307 of NW_026527013.1, forward strand.
ATATTTTATGCTAACTCTCAGCACCTAATGCCACATGATGCACTAATGTTGAGGAAAAGAAACTACAGAACTTCCGAGGAAATCTGTATGACAATTGCTCGCCTTCTGTGCCACCTGGTCAGAGAGACCGCCTGAGATCATCCGCTTGTGCCACCATCACTCTCCTGGCTGATTTTAATTTCCTGAAGAGCACTTGGTCATTCAAGGAACAAGCAGGAGGAACCTGCGATGTGCCGGCCACTGATCTCCTGCTGCAGCACGGAACAAAACAGATCCGGGCCCAGCCCTCACGCAGCTGACCCCGAGGTGGGGGAGACAGACAGAAAACACCATGTGTGTCTCACTGTGAAAAGTTCTGTGGAGAAAAGCAAAGTAAGGAAAAGAGGGCAGGTTGCTATTTTAAACAGGATGGTCAGGTTGGTATTGTTGTTCTACTTGTCTCTATGCTCCAGAAACCAGTTGCAGTTCATAGAAAACACCAAATACTCACTGAATAAAGAAATGGTCACTGAGGGTCACTCTTATCAAACCACTCATCTGCTGGAGAAACCTGCCAAGCCTCATCATTCTTGACAGGTGCACACAGGCAAAATTCAAGGCACCACATAATCCTGTCCCCACCCCATCCCCCAGCTTTGCCACTTCTTTCTTTCAGCCACACTTTCCTTTCAAAGGATCCCCCCACCTCCTGGATGCACTCACAGACAGGGCCTGCCTCCTTCGGCCATCCAATCCCTTCTTCTAAGCCTCCTCTGAACCATCCAAATGAAGTTTCTTCTTCATAAACAAATCAAGTTTCCACTTTTTCTTCAATGCATCACTGCAAAAGGCTGGATGCATTCTTACTAAATCTGGAGGCATGATGGGGTGGGTCTGACTTTACTAAATGCATGCTTTCTGGCACAGGTGATGTTCACATGGGGAGGCTGAAGGAGGAAAACACAGTGTGGCGAAGCCTCAGAAAGGTGAGCCTCTTCCAAAGCAGGGGAAACTGAGGCAGAGCAAGAGACCAGAGTTACACGGGCTAAAAAGCCAGATTTCCAAAGGTGGGTGCCAAGCAGTGCCTCGGGCACTGGCACATCATTACCCAGCTTCTCACACTGGCAACTGCATAAGCTGGAATGTTCTAGGATGAGAAGCAGCAGAAACTGTGGTTCATGTTTCTCTGGGAGGAGTGGGGAGGTGCAGAGAGTTCCCTGTACCCTGGAATCCTTCCTGCACCTCCCCGTCTCTAGGCCCCAATGCCTTTTTCTTGCAGCCTCAGCTGGGTGGGGAGCCACTGCAGACACGGGGACCTGACCTGGTCCTACCATCTTTGTCCTTGCCCTGGAAAACATAAGTAACTACAGAACCACACTGAGACTTGACACAGAGTAGCTACTCAAAAAAACCCTGTCTTGCCTCCTCACTCCATGTAAGTCTTCTTGAACTTCAGATATTGAGCAGTTACAATAACTCCTAACCATGTGAATGCTTGTGTCCTAGCCAGAGCGACCTTGAGAGGAAGGCAGAGATAAACTGTCACTTAGCAGGGACCACACTTGCTAGGGCTGAACGCTCCTGCATTGGTCTGGATTGCATTGCATTTTCCTCTGATGAAAGGCGGGGGGATTGGGGGGGCATTTCAGGAGAGGAAAAACCAGAAATCACCTGGACAGAATAAAATCACAGAGAAAGGGTTTTTAAACCATATGGCCTGTCTCAGGAAAATGTACTTCGTTCCAAGGAAACCTTCCCTCTATCCCCATCTCAGAACAGAAGTCTGGGGCCACAGCCAGCATTTTTTAAAGGGTGACCATTCACTGGGGGGCGGGGGCGGGGGGGAATCTACAAAACTGAGAAATGAAAAAAAAAACTGACAAATGAGAACACTTGGAAAAACTCCTAGTTTTTAAGGGAATGAAGTACTTTTTAAATCTAAAAAAGGTTATATTTAAAGCCTAATCCCTTGCGATTGCAAAAGGATTCATTTGAAGTATTCATTTAATGTGTGAAATGTAAATATCCACTCAAACATTTAATTAATGCTATCAATTTCCATTCCCTTTCAAAGTTGCTGCTTCAGTTTTGTAGGACATCTCTGATAAGTTCAAGCAAGCTTTCCTACAATGTAGTAATTTTAATTAAAAAAGCCTCATGATTAATGTCTATTAGTTCAGGTTTGGAATGAAGGAACATACAGTAAAATTACAATTTATAAAATTTCCGATACTTGCAGTCTACTGCCCTTTCAACTCTTAAGGTACCAGCCTTATGCAAATAAGACATTTTACCGTTAGGTTTACTATAAAATAAATGCTTCTTAAAAGCACACAGTAGTTTTTTAATGGAGTTAGTTTCCATTCATGCTATTAAATCAGACAATTTATAGGCCAACTTCCGTTTTAGAAGAGAATTACATGTGTGTTCACATCACATCTTTATTTTGTCATCCACCCAGTGATTTGTTGAGGACAGCTGGTACCTATTAAGTCCCCCCTTTAAATGTTGTAGCCTTAATTAGCTACATCCACCTTCCCCCAACATTTCCAAACAAGGAACCAAAGAAAAGAGAAGCCGTTTTTATCACAGATGCTTTGAACAATGGAGTTGCAAATGTTAAAATAATAGTCTCCATTAGAAACTAGCTAGTTATTCCTTAGTTAGGCCCCTCACAAAGACAGGGTATAGACAGGGTTTAAATCTTCTGTCTTTGTTACTTAGGTAATTTTTAGTTTCACGCCTGGTGTTATTAAACTTTCTCAAGAAACTGCTTGGGAAAGGTTGAGGGACAGTCTCTCCAGAGGCTTTTTTGGTATTATTCAGCTACAAACTTCTTACTTTGACTTCTGAGCACATGAAACCAGCAGACAGAATCTGCAAGTAGAGAATAAGCCTGGCATGGTTTTCTATGAAGACATCATGCTCTTCCCAGATAATGAAGAGTTTCCAACTCACACAACGAGAAATCCACTTGACTGTATGCCTGTAACCTGCCACACTAGATAAAAACTCTTTGATTTGGTTACAATTTTGGCTTCCCTTCTTAAAAACAAACAAACAAACCAAAAAGTACCCTATTCTGTACTCAGAACTTGAAGTGCGAATTGTGTCAACAAGCTACATTTCCAGCAAGATAAGGAGCTTCTCTAGCATTTCCCCCTTAGGTTTGGTTTCTTCTTAGAGATGTGCCCCGGCTTTAATCTGCAGTAAGACTATCTGTTTCAATAGGATGTGCTCACTCCTGGGTTTGTGTCTTTTCAATCAGCCGGTGGCCCTGCCGGGTTTAGAGTGGCAGAGAGGAAGTGGCCTGTGGTTAAACAGAGGAAATACCAAGGCATTTTAATAGAGCAAATAGTCTCTTTACTTCCCACAGGGAAGAGCTTCAAAGGCCCCGGGGCCCTGGAGGAGACAATGTGTTGTGGGGCCATCAGTCACCTAATCGTGTGTCAGGACCATTCAGAATGTCCCAGCAGCCAAGACAAACACTGCCCAGGAGGACATTGCCTCCCACAGGACGAGCAAGTCAGGCTGCTGGGAGATGGGGCCCGTGGCACCAGCACAGACAGGCCCCCTGAGCCTGCTGAGGGGCAGGGGAACCTCCAAATCTGGGGGAGATGTGAAACAGAAAAGGTCTCAGCTACCAGGGTAGGGTGCAGGACAGAGGTCTCCTGCGAGGGCACTGTCCTCCACCCGAGCCTGTCAAGCTTCTAGGGGTACCTGAGCCCTTGCCTCTCCGCCCATACTCTTATAAACTGAGGAGTTGGGGGGGGGGGGGGGTGAGCTTCCTGAAGCCTAAAAACTCATCCATCAGAGGTAAAGGCAGTAAGAAACGAAAAGGTACAATTAATTGCTGATGGGGTGGCCCCAGCAGCAGCAGACATCTGCTGGGCATGGTGTGTGAAAAGCTCAGGGACCAATAAGGGGAAAAGAGGGTCTAAAAGCTTAAACACACACACACACACACACACATTTTAGGCCAAATGAAGCATGAAAAATACTCAACTTAAAATAAAGACTTAGGAAAGCATTAGCAGTTCTTTCCTTTGTAGGGACGCTGTAAGGTTTGAACTGCAGAGAATACGATTTGGATCCTACCCTACTCTTTCCTAAGATTGTTTTCCAGACAAGCCCAGCTGTTCTGGGGAGGAACCCATGGAAGTCAGGGTCCCCTTCACTCGTGACCTCCCCTTCAACCCCAGGCTAAAGGCACCCACCCAAACCAGGGTGACCTGCCCAGCTGCCTCCCCAGGATCCCCTTAGCCAGCCTGACTCTTCTCACTGGTCGGGGGCTCTGACAGTCTCCACTTCCTCTCTAAGTCCAAAGAAGTACTTTAAAGTCAAACTGATTTTAAATGTTTAGAATGTGGCTTCTCTCTCCCTCATCTGGCCTGGGGAAGCCTGGTCTTCTGAAAGCAATGGCTCTCATCATTGAGAGTGCATCAGAAGAACTGAACCCCCATCCCACTCCCATTCTGGAGGCATTATCTTTGAATCTGCCTTTTAACAAGCTCCCAAGGCAATCCTGATAGTGGAAGCTCCCGGACTTCACTTTGAGAAATTGTGTTCAGCGGGAAAGGGTCCACAGCCGGTACTTACTTGCTGTTCTCATCCACCCAGCTGTATCCCCTTGTTAATAACTAGCACAATGCCCCAGGCACTGCAGGGGCTCTGGGGGTCGGAGGGATGGATGGGGGAGGGGAGACAAGGGAGGGCGGTTCAAGAAAGGTGGACTTGGGCTGACAGAATTCCCAATTAACACGGCAAGACAAGCCAGAGGGAAGCATTGCAGTTCTTATAAAAACGTCTCTCTGAAAAATGTGTCAACCAGGGCTGAGTCATTTTTAACGAAGAATTCTGTAAGAGACACAAGAGCATGTACAACATGGAAGACATGGCCGCAAGACAGGCCGACCAGATGCAGGCTGGGGAGCCATGAGCTGCAAGTGAATGAAAACGCATCCAATTCAGAATCAAATAAACATGCCTGGGCCCACAGCCAAGGAGAGTTCTTGGATTGGACTTTTATCAGGACCTAAATTTTAACCAGCTGGAACTTCTTTTCCAAGTACCACCCTATTCCTTCCTACCTTTCGAAATGAAGTTATTTGCCTTAAATGGGAAACTTGCACTTCATCGTAAAGACGATGCCAGCATTCTGGCTTCCTGAATTCCTGAAGGAGCAGGCTTTTTGCAGGCTAGACATTTGTTTCAGAGATAAAAGACCAGAGAAGATGTACCTCACCTAGCCAGGAAGGCATTCTTGTTCCCTCCTTCTCCACTGCAGAAAATGCCACTAAATAAAAACCTGTGGAAGCTGATGCCTAATTCTTTGTTCCATAAATGCTTTTCAAACAACCAGCAAGACAGGGGAGGGGGGGGGGACCTCAAAGCAACTGATTGACATAAAGTTACCCATCACAAACACAATCATTCCACTATCAAGAAACAAGAGTTAAGGTCCAGTGTAAATGAGGATGCTAGCCCCTCAGGAAGTTTTAGAAATTGTTACTTCTTTGGGAAAACTATTTATTACTCCAATAGTTTACCTGGCAAGGGCCCTAAGAGATTTTTTTTTTTTTTTAAGCAGTTGAGGAAGTGTGCCCACAACTCATTTCTAAAACACTGAGCTGTGTTCAAGATGGTATCAGCCCCTTAATTGTCCCACTAATAATGGGGAGGTTGTGAAATCTGACCACTTAAACCAGGCCGGCTCCTCAGAGAGGTGTGTTAGCAGAGCTCCTGTGGGTCAGCTGGCTGCGGTCTACCTTGCAAGTCCTGGGAAAATACACATTCCTGCAGGGGCAAGAGTTCGTGGAACAAATGCTCCATGGAGATCAAGGGGGTCATTTGCTCAGTTCCTCGGCAGCACCCAGATCCTGCCCCTCCTTCAGGGCTCATTTTTCCACCCTGGTGTCCCCTTCTCAGGTTCCATGTGACCTAGACCCACAGGAAACTGTCTCCTGTTTGCCTCACACACAATCGACCCTTCTTGTATGTCTGCATGGCCCCAACTAGACTGTAAGCAACCTCATAACTGAGACCAACATCTATGGGCTAAACACCACTATCTGGTAGGGGACTCAGACATGAATCAAATGCCCAAGTCACTGTTCACCAGTATTCACTGGCCAGCCCCTGACAGAGCAACTTCTGGAAGAACTGATGCAGGGAGGTGGGGGCAGGGAAGGCTTCCTGCAGGAAGTGCTGCTCGAGCAGAGAAGGGACGCTGAGGGGTAAAGAAAAGGAACACAGACAGGAACAGCATGTGCAAAAGCGTGCTGAGGAGAGGACACTGGGGCTCAGTGCTCTCATCTCTCCAATCCACTTCCTAAAATATATCACTTAATACAGGATTTAACAGGAAGGCTGCAGAGTCTAATTGGGCTCAGCCAAGATTTACAGGGCTCCAGGCTTTGAGGCCACTAAGATGAAGTATCTAGTTAAGGAAAACCATCCTAAGACACAGATGTGAACAAATATTGAGATGGTAGTCTGGTGGGAACCAAAGTGCAAGGACCTGCATGAGAAAGCAAACCAAGGGGAATGGCATTTAGGGAGGACTTCCCAGCGGTGGCATCACCTGAGCTGAGTCTTTGGCCAGGGGGAAGGCATCCTAGGAGCAGAGAAAGTATGCTTCAGCAGCTTTACGCTGGCACAAAAGTTAGGGAGCAGGCTGGAAAGGTGGGCTTGCAAGACAGGTAGGCAAGAGGGGTTGGGGAGAGCTGGTGGCTCCATCAGGTGTACCAAAAGGCAAGTCCAGGAGGGAAGCAGCCATGTATCAGGTTGGAAAGAGTGTAGAATCTGAGAGATGATCCAGAGATTTCCATGCTCATTCAAGAAGGAATGAAAATGACCCAAGGAGAGGATTAGTGGGACCAAAGTAAAAGCTGTTGGGAAGGTCACTCCCAACTAGGAATTGTGGTGGGAGAAAAGAGGCCAGCCTGAGTGTAAGCCTGCTGGACCAGGGGCCACTATTAACTTGTGGAAGAATGCTCAGTTAGGAGACAAACACATTCCCACAGGCAGAGAGAACAAAACCGCCAGCCTGGCTCTTTTAAGTCACTATTATACCCAAGGCATTAAGACTTCACAAGCTTTGTGCACTGACACATAAAGCCACCTAGACAATGCAGAAACACAGCAATTAGGACTGATCCACCTGTGCTGTCATAGGAAAACTCAGAATAAAATGCATGTGATGCTCCTACAGTTCTTCAAAAGCCAAAATACCTGTTTAGTCCCAAAAAGTTTAGCAGGATCTTGGGCACCTGGGGGCTCAGTCAGATAAGCATCCGACTCTTGATTTTGGCTCAGGTCATGATCTCATAGTTGAGTTCGAGCCCGGCATCAGGCTCTGCACTGTGTCCTTGTGGAGCCTGCTGGGAAATCTCTCTCCCTCTCTCTCTGCCCTTACCCCATTCACACACTCTCTCTCAAAATAAATAAATAAACTTAAAAAAAATTTTTTTAAGTTTATCAGGATCAGTAAGTCAATATGAGACAGCCTTAAGGAAAACTTTTTTATCTACATACTGGGGAAAACTCGGTATCTTAAAATATAATAATAGTGATATTTTACTAAAGTGGGACAGAGTACAAAAAGGTGATGTTTTACCCAAAAAGGAAGGCTATATTCACTATGATGTGGTGGAAGGGTGTATTATACCTGTCTATAGTGAAGCTATTGGGTTTGAAGATATCCCATCTGCTGCCTCATACTTGGTTTTCTGCACTGCATTTCTCTGAATGTGGGGCAAAAGAGCTCAAAGCAATAGCCTAAGATCCTAAAAGGGTGCCAGGTGCTAGGCCTGGACTGCTCTGAGGCCATTCAGAACATCCCAGAAGAGGTAGCACAACGTTGTTCTAAGTAAATGACCCATCTCTCAGAGAAACAGTGCTGGGATAACTAGGAAGTCTCCATCTATTCCCATTTTCCAAGTGAAGAAACTGGAGCCCCGAAGCACAGACAAGGTCATGTTCGTGGCTGTCTATGTCCTCTCCACATGTCTGAAGGCCTTGAGTGCCCTGACGCCGGGCTGCCCTGGCTTCAGTGGGAGGTGAGGGGCAGACAGATGCACTCTCCCTGTTCTGGCGCCGCCCAAACCCAGAAAACCTGGTGGGGACATGGGAACTCAGCATCCCCGCGCACACAGCCTACCACCCCACGCCCGCCACCGGGACAGCATCAAAGTGGTCGGTTACTGGGGGAAGTCTCCAAGCACAAGACGAAATCTGTGCACCTCTCCAGTCTCCTCTGGGGCTCCTGACCGAGGTGATAAACTCATGCCTCCCTCTGGTCTAGAAAAATATCCGCAGGTCAAGCTGGGGACGGGGAGAGGGGGTGTAGGTCATCCGTGAGACCATTCTCTAGACGAAGGACGACGAGCAAAATTTCCCAGCAAGTCAGGAGTCGGGGCTGGGGTGAAAGTGGGGTAAGACTGCACAGCCTAGAGGGAACAATGCGGCCACGAGAGGGGGCGCATCCCTCCCCTGCGCTCTGGGTCCCTTCTCTGGCAGTCCTGGGCCTTTGCAGAGTTGTGAACCGGAGGTCCGCGGGAAGACCCCCACTCCGGGTCCAAAGCGCCCCCAGTTCGGACAGCTCGGAGAATCCCAGACCCGGGGCGAAGGAGGTACCGGTCCGGGAACAAAGGGTGGGGCGCCCTTCTCCCGCCCGCCGCGGGACGCCCTTCTCACCCGCCCTCTGGGAGCCGGACCCCAGCCAGTGACCGCGCCTCATTAGCAACACAAAGCCGGGGGTCGGGCGGCCCCTTTCATCCGGGCCGGGGCTGGCGGACGTGCACCCCGGGAGGGAAAGAAGGGCGGGAGCAGCGGGGATCCCAGCCCTGCCGCTGACTCTGCGAATGGCAGGCACGTCTGCGCCGGCTCAGCTGCCCGCGAGCACCTGTGCGCACCGCGCCCGCCGCGCTTTTGGGGACGGCGAGAAGTTTCTCCTTACCCTCCAGCCGCAGGTGTCGGCGCCCCGCGCTCTGCTGGAGCCGCCCGCAGCCACGGCCAGCTGCGAGCCGTTAAGGCAAGCGTTGACCGTGAAGAAGACGGAGCAGAGCTGCAGCCACGGGGCCATGGCCGTGCGCTTGTCCAGCCCTACCTACTCTGCACCCCGGCTGCCTGCCTCTGGCCAGCCCCAAGTGGGCGGTGGCGCCGGCGGCGGCGGCGGAGCTGGCCGCATCAACGAGCATGCGCCGCCCTCCCGAATCCTGCCCCTTCCCTCAGGGCCCCGCCCCCAGCCTCCACTTTCGCGTCCTGGCCCCGCCCCTCTAGCCCAGCCCTCCCTTTGGCCCCACCCACTCTGTAGTCCACGCCCCCTACGGCCACACCCCGAGCCTCCACCCAGAAGCCCGCAGCTGCAGTTTTTTTCCCTTCACCTGACAGGTCTGTTTTTTAATCCAAAGGATTTGTCCAAGTGACGCCTGCGCCCAGCAAAACCTCGGAAAAATACAAAGAATGTAATAATAATGGTTCTAGTAATAATTTAACCAGCGCCTATTTGCCAGGCCTCTTTTTTGTTTTTAATGTTTATTTATTTTTGAGAGACAGAGAGAGAATCCAAAATAGGCTCCACACAGTCAGCACAGATGCCAGGCTTCTTCTTGAATCCTTCCAACCACACTGGTAAGTGTCAGTATTGTTATCTCACTTTGGGGGGGCACAGTAAAGTTAGGGCAATGTGATGGTTAGAAAAATCCTGGCTGGGACCTCCAACAAATGACTCGCTCTCTCCATGCTACTGTTCCTGCAAACTGAAATAACAAAAGTATGCTAATCTGGGGAGGATTGTACTGGTTAGCACATAGCAAGGGCTCAATAAATGCTACAATATATCATTAACTGACTGGCAGAAGGACACCCAGCTAGTACCCACCTGAGATTCAAATCCAAATCTGACAAAAGCAATACTCTTAGTCACTACGTTTGTCAAACTTACATTGTGAAATAGGTGGTGTCTCTGTTTGGAAGAGGAAGCTGAGGCTCAGAGAAGTGGAGAAGCCAAGGTCATATGACTTCACCACAAGCCCCTTCCCACTTTCACTTGTGTCTGTGCACCTGAATCCCACCACTTCACTCTCCTCCACTGCCCTGCCCCTCATCTAGGCCCCCACCTCCTCCTCCACAATTGCTTCCTAAGGGCTAAATTGCCTGCTTCCACTTTTGTCTCAGTATATAATGCATCTCTCTACCTGAAATCAGATCACTGACATCTGATTAAAAATCCTCCAGGGTGGCATTTATTCAATGGCCATTTACCATTAAATCCATACTGACCTCCTCTTCCCCTACATTATCTCTTCCCACTCTGCCTTCACCACCTGGCTCCAGCAGTGTGGCTCTGCTCACTCAACTGCATCTTGGGCTTCTTGTCCCAGCAAACTCTCACCTCTGTCTTTCCAACAAGGCATCCTTCTCTACTTGACTTTCTCCTTCTAGGGCCCATAATCCCCTTCTTCTCCTTGTCTGTCTGGCCTAAATGTGGTGACAGCTCAGTTGCTGCTAACACTGGGTTCCTGCAGTTTCCCTCATGGCTCCACACACCCTGCCCATACCTTGTATTTAAACTCCCTGTGGAGACAGAGGCGGCCCCAGCTTTGCATGCTACCCCTGTGGAGAAGGAAGACTCTTCTCAGTACAGCTAGCAGAAGTCCTGGGCACTGGCTCTGACAAGACCACTTTGGAACCAGGGAGCAGAGCTAGCTTCATCTGAACCCCAGAGGCTGGAAGTGAAAAACAACGGTTGTGCAAAGAAAAACTGGCATTGTTGCCAGAGAAAGCGAGGATGGGTAGCGTGTTCACCAAACAACAGCGTCCACCACAAGCCCCAGGTGCTGAGACTTCCTGTCCATGTGCACCACTGGACAGAAATGTTTTCTTTTTTATCTCGCTGCCAGGATATTCAGGAATTCAGCCAGACCCAGAGAGGGTAAGAACCGCAACTTCTTTGGTCAACCAGAAGAACCCGCATCTGCAGAAGGTTGCCTACAAAGTAGCCTTCTCTGAATAGACCTCACACAGCATGTTGCTTCTCTGGGGGGAACTGTTGGTTCAGTGCTCTGCTCCCTTCCAGGCTTCTGCCCACCTCCCTGACATTCTTGGTACTTGTCTCTGGGTCGTTCCCAACTCCTATAGCAGGGGATCTTAGAGGTCTGGCCATGAATATCATGAGCACCAGGGGCTGAGACAAGGCCAGGACCACATGGGTATCAATGAAACACCATGGAAACCATGAGGCTGCCTGCTCCTTAAGCTCCTTAATGTGTATGACATTCCAGCCTAGATAAGCTTCATAATTTATTAACCAATCACCTGCTGAGGGACTTGTCTTATAATCAGTGATTCAAAAATATCCTCACACATTTAACTCGATACATCCATTCACCTATTTTCTTAAGATACATTCCTAGAATCAGAATTGCTGGATTATACACATTTAAAATTGCCAAACTGCTCAATATCTACTGCAAGCTTAACTGCTTTTCTGATTCATAGTGAGGCCATGTTCCCAAGTATTTAGTGGCCCTTTGCATTTCTTCTTTGTTCCAGGGTTGGACTCTAGGAAAGGCAGCAGTACTTGGAGTTTATGACCAAGGGAGAGACTTTAGGAGGGCGCTGGGGAGAGGAAAGTGTTTCTTCTTGGGCTTTACTCACATCACCATATGATTGAGTAAACAGGGAAGGCAGAGCAATACTCTCGCTCCCTTTCCAGTCTACACACACACACACACACACACACACACACACACACACACCACCTCCCAGCTCACTGCCCAGCCTGGCAACTGACAGCCTCTGAAAACATGTTGCAGAGTGCAGAGTGCTCCAACTTTTCTAAAGGAGTACAGAGGACACAAGAAAGAAAAGGCGTAAGTGTCCATTCCAAAACTTGTTAGAATGGCATCCCTCAGGACCAAGGATTGAGAGGCCCTCCTATTTACCTTCTAGGGAGGCCATACGCCAGTTGGGGGTAGGGGGTGGGTGGTAGGGGAGGAGAGAACCACATACATCAAAGGGTCAAATTTGGTCAGGAAATAAAGGTAGTAAATTGTCATTTGGCAACATCCTCCACATTCTGGTCTTTTCCATTGATTCCTTGCCTCTCATTCCCCCCCCCCCCTTTTTTTAAAGAACATTTTATTTTTTATTTTTTTAATTTTTTAAAGTTTATTTATTTAAAGAGAGAGAGAACAGGAGAGGGGCACAGAGACAGGGAGAGAGAGAGAATCTCAAGCAGGCTCCCACTGGAGCTGTCAGTGCTGAGCCCAATGCAGGGCTCCAACCGGTGAACTGTGAGATCATGACCTGAGCAGAAATCAAGAGTTGGACGCTCAACCGACTGAGCCACCCAGACGCCCCCTTCATTCCCTCTTTTTACCCAGGACCCTTCAGAATATTTGTGAGACTGTAAGAAGTGAATCTCTGTACTGAGAGCTGAGATAAAATGAGGGGGCTAGGCCTCTACATGGCCTCCATGGACCATACAGTCCTCCAGACTATAGTGGAGCCCAGCTGTGTACGTAGGTGACCAGAGGATGAAGCCCTCCTCAAATACAATATATGGGCTCATGTACCACAGCCAAGATTGCCTGTGGCCCAGTCACAATTTCAGCCATCCCTCACCACCCCTGACTGACCCACCTCTCCTGCCTCCACTGCCTGGCCCTCTGCCTGGTCCACATTAGTGGGCAAGAAACTGTTGCTGCCTCCATTCCAGTTTGGAATGAAGCTGGAGATTAAACAGATTAAATCATCTTTAAGCTGTTGGTGAAATGTAAATATATTTCCCCAATTTACCTAAAACCTAACCAGATAAGAAAAACCCTTAATATAAAGACTGGATTTTGTTAGGAGTCAAATTATCCCCTGAAACATAAGAAAGGGTAAAGTGATGATAGAAATAATTTGAATCCTGGAATCATTTTTAGCAGAGAAAAACTAAAGACAGTTTTAATAAGCAGTGGTTAGAAGCACTGAGCCAAGCTTCAAATTTATTTTCGGTATTATGCTCAAGTAGTATGTTTTATATACTAATCAAGACATTAAAGGTAAAGGGTGTTCCCAGCCAGGCTCCCAGCAGGCTTGGGTGCAACTTTCCCAAGGCTTTAGGGGAGCAGTATGCAGAGAACTGGCAGGGTCCTGAGAGCCCCAGCCTCTGTCCTAGCCTTCTAAGGCTGCCGGGATGCTAGCCCGGCCACAGGCAGTCCTGGATCCCAGGAGGTAGATGTCCACTTCACGGATGGGGAAGCAGAGATTCAGTGAGGAGGTCCTAAACTCATCTGACTCCCTCGTCGCCTTCCTCCTCCCTCCTTCCCTCACATTGCTTCTGGCGCCCCGCAGTCTTTCCAAACTGGTCTTGGCTCCGCCAAGAGTGCCCAGAGGCCCGGAACGGGGACTGGAGGTAGTCCTGGGGCAGACGACCGAACCCCGCGCCCGGAAATCCGCGGACCCGCAACCCCAAAGTGCCGGAGGCGGTACGTGCTGCGGCCACTAAACAGAATTCACGGTTCCACCGCCACTTCCCATTTTTTCCCCCCAGGAGGAAAAGAGGACCGAGGCGCCCAGTGTCCACGGTAACCCCTAGGGGGCGCGCGTGGTCCAGATCGGAGACGCCAGAACAATCCTGGACGGAGCCGCTGCGAGCGCACCTCATTCTAGGGCAAAAGCTCCAGCTCAGGTGCAAATACTGGCTGTTAGAGGACCCGGTGCTAACTTTGGGGGTAAGTAGAGTTCAGGAAGTGGTAACAAAAAAGGGTTAAATATGGGCTTTCAGTAAAAAATATGGGCTTTTAGTAACTGTATGGCTTTGAGCAATTAATTCACTGAGCCACTCTTTGAGTGTCAATTTTCTCAGTGGCCACACAGGAATGAATGATGTGGATGAAGTCCTCAGTGGGTTTTTGAAATAAGCAAATGGCTATGAGGAGTGCTACTATTGCAAGCAGTAGACCAGGAGTTGATGCAGACAGGCCCAGGGGCAGCTGGCACCCAGACAGTAGCTTAGGGAAATGGGCACTTTTACCTCCTTCAGGAGCTAGTGCCCTGGTTTGGATCTGCACTAGACTGGAAGGCTATGGGCCATATCCTGTTTACCATTCATTCATTCATTCAACAAGTACCATGGAATTCCTGCACTACATCAGGCATTATGCCAGAAGCTGGGAACCAGTTGAACAATCAGATACTGTACACAACAGACACGGTCCCAGCTGTCATAGAACCAACAAACAAATGTTCCATGGGGAACGCTGGCATTACTCAACTACATGCCCGGGGGATAATTAAAATTAGATGGATTGCCTCTAAGGAAGTGGTGCCTGAGATGAGGTGCCTGGACAAAGGAGAGGGGAGCAAGGACAGGAAGAATGTTCTAGTCAGAGGGAGCAGCATATGCAAAGGCCCTGGGGGATTGAGAGCATGGCATCTTCAAGGAACCAAAAGAGGCCAGTGTGATTGGAGAGCAGTGAGATATGGAAGAATGGTACAAGGTGAGCTGTACCCTGGTTTGAACCTTAGAGTACCCAGCGGCTTCTGAGAGGTTTAAGGGCAATGGAAGGACTGTATTTTGAAAAGGTCCCTGCATCCCAAGTGCCAGGCACAGGGTACTACCCTGTGTGTAGTAGGCATTTGATACATACTTGTTAACTGAATAAGTTACTAGGATCATTATTGAAATTCTGGGATTGAATGTCCTGAATGCAAAAATCATTAAAAAGCCTGGAAAAGCATCCAACCCTACTAAAGTTCTAAATAATGCAAATAAAATAAAATAAAATGCATAAAGTTTTCTTGTCTTTTAAGGTTATTTATACTATAAAGCCCTTTATTATCTTTAATAGACTATTTTTTAAGAGCAATTTTAGATTTACAGAAAAATCGAGAAGATAATACAGAGAGTACCCATATACCCTGTCCCTAGTTTTCTTTATTATTAACATATTACATTAGTATAGTACAGTTATTATAATTAATAAACCAATATTGATACGTTATCATTACCGAAGTCCAAATTTTATTCAGACTTCCTTAGTTTTTACCTCATGTCTTTTTTCTGTTCCAGCATCCCATCCAGGACACCACATAACTTGTAGTTGCCATGTCTCAGGGTCCTTTTGACTATGACAGTTTCCCAGACTGCCCTTGTATTTGAAGAACATTGGTTAGGTACTTTGTAGGATGCCCCTCTATTGGGATTTGTCTGATGTTTCTCTCATGATATTACTGGATATTACTATGTTTTTACTTTAATCAAAGTTATACATAAAAAGTTTTGAAAGTCTCATTAGTTCTAATAGATGGAAAATGAAAAACAGTAACCTCTGACCTGTCCCTTGTGACCCTCACTCCCCAGAGCATCTTGGTTCAACTCTTCTTGCTATTTTCTGGCATTTGGTGCCATGTTTCTAAATCATAGGCTGATCTTGCTTTTCCTGACCGACTAGTTTAGATGCTGGCTCCTAACTTCCTGCTCTTTGTGCCATATGAAAACTGTGCTCTCTTTGTGTTCTTTTCCTCTATCCACGCACTGAGGTTTGTCCTGGATGTCTCCCTCTGCCCTTCCAGAGCCATTCTAACCTGTACAGACCTCATCAATGGACTTTCTTGCCCTCAGTCTTCAGGGTGGGTTGGGTCAATGTGGGGCACAGGCAGGCAGTTGGGGGAGGGAGAGAGCCAAAGTGTTTCTGCCCTCAGTTACCTCTCTGTCTGGGTGCTGTGGGGGCTGCATGTCTGGCACTGGTGTCAGACAGGCTCTCCAGTTCCTGACAACTGCTCCCACCCCCTTGCCACCTCAGGTCTCTGTGTGTGCGGGGTGGGTAATAGCCCCCCATACTGGTACTGCACCTTCCTTTTTGGTTTCTTTTCATCCTGCCCACAAAGCCTCTTTCATGAAGTTCTCCTCAAATTACCCCACTTGAGAGTTGTTTCGTTTTGGAATCCTGACTAATAAATTACAATATTTTGATTAAATCAACATTCAGCATTTATATCATTGTGATAATAATTATGACACACCATTTACTTTACAGGCAAGTAGTGTTTTATGATAATATTTCCTTTCTTGGGGCATCTGGGTGGCTCACTCGGTTGAGTACCCAACTCTTGGTTTCAGCTCAGGTCACGATCTCAGGGTCATGAGATCGAGCCCTGCATCAGGCTCCACACTGACAGTGCAGAGCCTGTTTGGGATTCCCTCTCTCTCTCTCTCTCTCTCTCTCTCTCTCTCTCTCTCTCTCACACACACACACACACACACACAATAAATAAACTTAAAAAAATATTTCCTTTCTTGTTACAACTTTTTTTGGTGTGTGTGTGTGTGTGTATTAAATATTTACCTTTTTAATATAACCCTTGTTAAATTTTCCCATACAACTTTCCACATGGTCAGAGGCATTAGCTTTTCCCCTCAGGCTTTTATTTCAGGAGAATTCCCCCTGGAGTGCTCATGCTTCTGCCCAGGGTTGGAGTCAGGGTTGGAGGTTCTTCAGGTCTCCAGCCCAGCTGTCCTTTCCTTTCCTTCCCTTCTCTCTGGTGCTAAAATCCTATTTTCTGTCTCTTTAAAACTTTTTTTTTTATTAATTTTGTAATGTTTATTATTTATTTTTGAGTTGCGGGGGAGGGCAGAGAGAGACGGAGACACAATCTGAAGCAGGCTCCAGGCTCTGAGCTGTCAGCACAGAGCCCGACACAGGGCTCGAACCCACGAACTGTGAGATCATGACCTGAGCAGAAGTCAGAGGTTTAACCAACTGAGCCACCCAGGGACCCCTCTCTTTTATGAAAATCCTCAGTTAGCTGATAGATATGCCAAGTTTATCCTTCAATTTTCTTATTATCAGCTATTTTCCATCTCCTACTCACTTCGTTCCATACCTTAGAACATTTCTCCAACTAGATCTTCAAAATCTGATGAATTTTTATTTTATTATATTTCCTAATATCCAAGAGCAGCTCTTTCTTATGTGGTGATTGTCCCTTTTGCAGAACATCCTATTCTTGCTTAAAGGAAGTAATTCCTTCTCTTATCTCTCTGAGAAGTAGTTTCATTCAAGTTTCCTCTATTTTCCCAAATGCCTTTTTTAGTTTGTGAACTTTTACAAATGGAATTGGATTTTTCTGGATTCTCTAGAATTATTCTTAAGGAAATGGACATGCTATGTCAGCAGGTTAGGATTCACACTGGGTAATCAATTTCCAGAAACAAAGATCCCAGACAGGTCACATATGTCAAGAGGAAAGAGGCCCCACTGAGCCACTCAGATGAGACACGGTCAATAAACAGCCTGGAGCAACCATGCAACTCAGCCATTGTATTTCTCAAATTGTCTCACCTATAATTTTTAATTCTCCATTTACCTTCTACCACCAGATTTGTTTATTCTCTCCAGTACCATCTTGAACCTAAATGATATGGCTTGTGACATATACAAGTGCAGAATCATAATGACTAGTGTTTTATTTTTATTTATTAAAAAAATTTTTTTAATGTTTTATTTATTTTTGAGAGAGATAGAGATAGTGTTTTTATATTCAACTGTTTATTTAGCAAACATTTATTGAGTGCCTACTGTATGCCAGGCACTGGCCAGGCACTGTGCAAGGCTTTGGAATAGAACATGCACAAAGTCATGAGGTCCCTGCCCTCCAGGAACTCACTTTCCAGGACAGTACCTCACACTTAGCAGAACCTCCTGAGCTTTGGAGGCAGCCACTGAGAGCTCTACTTAACAGATGAAGGATCTGAGGCTCACAAAGGTTTCCTGGTTTGCCTGAATGACACACAGCTATTTAGAGACTATGCTGCATCATGAACCCCAATCCTCTTTTCAAAGGGTGTAAAGAGGAGCTGTAGATAATGGACCATGGAAAGAGGGTTCACAGTAACAGGAAGAAAGCTAAAAGGAAATGGTCTTAGGGTTCTCCAGAGAAACAGAACCAACAGAATATGTAGAGATATATATAAGAAGAGAGTACCAGTGTCTGAGGGCAAGAGAAGATGGATGTCTCAGCTCAAGCAGAGAAAGAGAGAGAATTTGCCCTTCCTCTGCCTTTTTGTTCTACTGGGGCTTCAACCAGTTGGAAAATGCCTACCTGCATTGGGGAGGGCCATCTGCTTTAGTCAATTCACCAATTAAAATGTTAATTTTTTTTCTGGAAACACACATCCAGACACAATCCAGAAATAATTTTTCACCAGCTATCTGGGCATCCCTTAACCCAGTTAAGTTGACACATAAAATTAACCATCACAGAAGCCAAGGGGAAAAAGTGTTTCAGAGTATTTGCTCAGGCCCTAGCTGCCCCAGTTTACATTTAAGCAGGAGTCAGTTCAGGGCAAATGGCCGGGAACAAGGGCTCCCAATGCACTTGGGGGAAACAGGACGGAAAGGAAGGAAGGAACACACGATGCTCATTTTACAATTGCGGGGTGCATCTTCTCTGCTCCTCTGGAGTTAATGCCAGTGGGGGAAGAGCCTCACAGTTGAATAACTTGCACGGTTGAATAGAAGCAGCAGGTGGCAACCCCAGTGTCAGAGCCTTCGAGGGTGTGCCCTCACTGTGGAGATAGGGCCAACCAGTCCCTCTCAGTTGTGAGCAAAAAAAACCAAAAAACAAAAAAACCCCACAGCACTCCCTGACTCTAGTCTCCCAACCTAAGGCCCTCAAGCAGGAAATTCTAGAGCTAAATTTCACTAGAGATGGAGCAAGGGAGTGACAGATTACAAAAACAGACACAGAACAAGGCATTGAGCCAAGTTCACGAGCAAGAGAAATCAGCCTCGCACCAGCAACAAAAACGTACAGAGAACCCTGAGGGGCCTGCAAGCACCCACCAGGCCAGGCCTCTTCCTCCTCCCAGGGAACAGCTCTGAGGATTCAGGTGAGATGGCAGCTCCATAGCCCTGCCCCACAGGCGGAACCCCCACTCCTTGGAGGGGAGATTAGCATAGGCTGGGGGTGTGGGGACAGGAGTGGCTCCTGTCAGGGACAATGGTTCACCCTCCCCTCTCTGGAGAGGTCAGACGATGACTTCCACTGGCCTTCCCTGGTGCACATAAATATATATACTTAAACTGGAGACCTAAAATAAATTCTTCCATCGCTGCTGGCTGCCATTATGTAATGTCTCACAGTGTTTCCCTGGGACTCTCCAGGCGGTCTCATTTATTGCCTTGGTTGTGCTTCCAGCTTTGTTCATGACTTCCAAACTGCTTTCCATAAAATTGAGCCATATGTACATTGGCTACTCTCGACATAGTTTGTACCGTTAAAAGTATGCATATATTGTTGCGAGGCCAATGTTGAGAGTGGTGTGCAAGACCATAGATTGGATTCCTTTTTTAAAAACTGGCAACATTTCAAGCTCGTTTAAAAAAAAAATGTTTTTGAAATATTTTTAAATTTACAGAAAAGTTGCAAAAATAGTTCAAAGAGTACCTGTATATTCTCCACTCAGCTTCCCCTAACCTCTTATATAACCTCTTGTGTAACCGTAGCCCAATTATAGAAACCAGAAACAACATTAATATGATATTACTGCATAATCTACAGATGTTATTGGGATTTTACCATTCTCCCTACTTGTAATGTCCTCTTTTTAAAAATAATTTTTTTAATTTTAGAATTGTTTTTTTTATTTAATTTTTTATTTTTTAAAATTTATATCCAAATTAGTTAGCATATAGTGCAACAATGATTTCAGGAGTAGATTCCTTAGTGCCCCTTACCCATTTAGCCCATCCCCCCTCCCACAACTTCTCCCCTTAACCCTCCATTTATTCTCCATATTTATGAGTCTCTTCTGTTTTGTCCCCCTCCCTGTTTTTATATTATTTTTGTTTCCCTTCCCTTATGTTCATCTGTTTTGTCTCTTAAAGTCCTCATATGAGTGAAGTCATGTGATTTTTGTTTTTCTCTGACTGACTAATTTCACTTAGCATAATACCCTCTAGTTCCATCCACGTAGTTGCAAATGGCAAGATTTCATTCTTTTTGATTGCCGGGTAATACTCCATTGTATATGTATACCACATCTTCTTTGTCCATTCATTGATCGATGGACATTTGGGCTCTTTCCATACTTTGGCTATTGTTGATAGTGCTGCTATAAACATGGGGGTGCATGTGTCCCTTCGAAACAGCACACATGTATCCCATGGATAAATGCCTAGTAGTGCCATTGCTGGGTCATAGGGTAGTTCTGTTTTTAGTTTTTTGAGGAACCTCCATACTGTTTTCCAGAGTGGCTGCACTAGCTTGCATTCCCATAGAATTGTTTTTAAAATCACAGAAAAATTGAGAAGAGAGTACTGAGTTCCCATGTACTCATACCCAGTTTCCCCTTCCATTAACATTTTATGTTAGTATACTATATTTGCCACAATAAATGAATCAATATTAATACGTAATTATTAACTACAGCCCATACGTTATTCAGATTTCTTTCTTTTTTCTGTAATGCCACTTTTATGTGCCAGGATCCCATCTGAAATACCACATGATATTTAGTTGTTATCCTGCTTAGGTGCCTCTGGGCTGTGACAGTTTCTCAGACTTTTCTTGTTTTTGATGACTTTGACAGTTTTGAGTACTGATCAGGTATTTTGTAGGCTGCCCCTCAACTGTAATCTGCCTGGTGTTTTTCTCATGAACAGATGGGGATATGGGTTTCTGAGAGAAAGACCACAGAATTGAAGTGTCATTCTTGTCACGTTGTACCGATGGTCCACTAACGTCCTATTTCTGGTCCAGGCTCCATCTGGAATCCTGCAATGCATTTAGTTTGTCATGTCTCCTTAGTCCCCAGTCTCTGAAAGTTCCTCAGTCTTTGTGCTTCATGACCTTGACACTTTTGAAGAGTATTCAAAAATGTTCCTTAATTTGGAATTGTCTGATGTTTTTTCATGACTGGATTCAAGTTATGAAATTTTGGTAAGAATGCCAGAAAAATGATGTTGTGTATCATATCATGGGGTACATGGTGTCACTATGTATTATTTCACTTTTTTAAAAGTTTTTATTTATTTAATTAATTATTTATTTATTTAGAGAAAGCATAAGTAGGGGAGGGGCAGAGAGAAAGGGGGACAGCGGATCTGAAGCAGGCTTTGCACCGACAGCAGAGAGCCCAATGAGGGGCTCGAACTCTCAAACCATGAGATCATGACCTGAAGTCAGACACTTAACCAACTGAGTCACCCAGGTGCCCCTTATTTTCTTTTTTTCCTCATATTTATTTATTTTTGAGAGAGAGAGAGACAGACAGACAGACAGAGCATGAGCCGGGGAGGAGCAGAGAGAAAGGGAGACACAGAATCCAAAGCAGGCTCCAGGCTCTGAGCTGTCAGCACAGAGCCCAACGCAGGGCTCAAACCCATGAACCTCAAGATCATGACCTGAGTCAAAGTGGGAAGCTTAACCAACTGAGCCACCCAGGCGCCCCTTTACTTTTTTTAAGTAAGTGCTACAACCGAATGTGGGGACTGAACTCATATCTCCAAGATCAAGAGTTGCATGCTCTACTGATTGAACCAGCCCGGCACCCTTCTTATTTTACTTCTTTTTTCTTTTTAAATATTTTATTTATTTAAGTAGTCTCCACACCCAATGTGGGGCTTGAACTTACAACCCCAAGATCAAGAGTCTCATGCTCTTCCAACTGAGTCAGCCAGGCTCCCCCTCTTGTTTTACTTTTGATCACTTGGTTAAGATGGTGTCTTCCAGATGTCTCCACTGTAACATTACTATCTTGTCTTTGTACTTAATTTCTTGGTGGTGATACTTTTAGATGACACAAATATCCTGTTATCCTCAACTTCTGCTAGCTAATTGTAGCATCCATGAGTGGATCTTGCATCCAACAATCATTTTTGGGATGTTCTAATGCTGATTTTTCTATTTCCCTTATTCCTTCTACATTTGTTAATTGAAATTCTCCTATAAGGAGATGCCCCTTCCTCCCATTAATTTATTTATTCAGTTAATTATTTATCTAAGCATGGACTAATGAATGTTTTGTGGGTTTTGTTCTAATACCTCTTTCTTTCTTTCTTTCTTTCTTTCTTTCTTTCTTTCTTTCTCAAATTGTTCCAGCTTTGGCCACTAAGAGCCCCTTCAAGATGGGTCCTGTATTCTTTCAACATGCCCCCATAATTTTTTGAGCATGTCCTACTTCCTGGCACACAAAATGCCCTGGGATCACCTTGTATTTTCCCTGTTCCAGTGCTAGCTAGATCCAATAATTTCTTTGAAAATTTCTGGCTCTTTTTATCAGAGAATCACCTTTTGAAACCAGTATCTGGACACTAAATGTGCTCATTGCTCCTGGGATGTCTTTGCTTGTAGGCTGTGTCATCAAACACAGCTAGGAAATATATCCACGTGCACTAGCATACACATATATATACCTATATTTGTTTCTTTATCCATGTATATTCAGGGGTTCTCCAGGGTATTAGGACTTTCATGTCTAATAGTAAAGGTTAATGGAAAACCAAAACAACCAAGAAAAGCAGGTACAATTAAGTACCTAGAGTCTTTGAGAATTAAGGTTTGGGTCACCCCAACCAGCTGAGGTTCTGCCTGAGGGTGAGGGAAATAGTGAGTGGTAGTAAAGAAGAAAGTCATAGATACCAGTTATAGCCTTATGACCAATTATAGAAACCACATTTTATTTGCTTGTCATACATATATGTTTATTTGTATATGCTAACCACTTTCTTCTTTCTTCTTCTTCCCATTTTATTTTATGTACAGATTGCTGAAGCTAACTTTACAGTTTAGATTTTAGGTAACAGAATATTCCATGAGACTGTGGTTGAATTTAAGGGTTAATTAACATAGTCAATGATGGATACAATAACTATTGGGACTGTTTCCTCATTAGGGGGAGAGGATGAAAATTTCTTCATTTCTTTTTTTTTTTTTTTAATGTTTTATTTATTCTTGAAAGAGAGTGTGTGAGCAGGGAAAGGGCGGGGGCGGGGTGGGGGACAGCAGCAAGCCCAATGTGGGTATTCAACTCATCAACCGTGAGATCATGACCTGAGCCTAAGTTGGACGCCCAACTGACTGAGCCACCTAAGCACCCTAAAAATCTTCATTTCTCACATAAAAAGGTGTATCTTGTTAGGTGGAATTATAGAGAGGTTTTGTTACATGAGAGTTCAAATGTGTGTAAAAGGTAGCATATGAAACATGAGTTGACAAAAGCGTGAACTCAGCCAGTTATCAATTTATTGTATCTCAAATTCAAATTCATCCTTCATTATCTGATATGCAAAAATGGAGCTGGTTCATTTAAATATGGCACCATGTTGAATTTTGTCAGGAGAGGGCGATGGAGAGACATTGCAGGAAAAAGGAGGAAGGCATGGTCTGGTATGTTCCTTCTGGTAGGCTCCCGCAGTATGGGCTGCTCCTCCAGCATCTGCAGTGTAGGCAGCTTCTCCAATGTCCAGTTCCTGCTGTGTAGACAACTTCTCCAATACCAGATTCTAGCTGCTGGCTCCTGCAGTATGCAGCATCCAGAAACACTAGTGCCTGGCAGCTTCCCCCTGGCGCCCTTTTTGGACGGTTTCATAGTTGAGTGCCTCCAGTGAGACACCTTCCCATGAACAGTTTTCCTGGCACCATAGCGAGTGGGTTTCTGGCAAGTTCTGATAGCATGGGACCACAGTGACTTCTCTGCCATTTACTGAGCCACGGCTGTCCCCTCTCCAACTGGGTCTGAGTCTCTGCCCTGGAGGAAGGAGACTTTTCCTTGGGTTGTCTCTCTAAGCCCAGGGAAGTAGCTGCTCCTTAGATATGCTATTCCTATATTCTCTAGAGTTCTCTCTGCTTCTTACTAGCCAATCACTCATTTCTCCAATCCCTTGCTATAGTTAATAATTCTTTTTATTAAATTTTCCCTGTTCAAATTACTGTGGTTTCTGTCTCCTAATTGGACCCAGACTAGTCTGCACATAAAACAGTTTCAGAATTGCTAACTCATTCCCCTGTGAGACCCATAGAGAGGAACAAATTTACCGACTAAACTACAATCTCTGTGTACAGTCCTTCCACCTTTTGTCTTATAGTATCGAAATATCATTTTTCAGTTACTTCCATTAGGTGTTCTCTTCCCCATCTCCTCCAGTGTGGTTATATTATTTGCTTGTAATACACTTAGATTTCTTATTGTTGGTGTTCCTTGTTGGGTTTTCTTCTCATCCTGGTTGATTTGAATGGTTTATTTATTCTGGGAATATGTAAACTGGTTCTAAGAATCACAACTACATAAAAGGGCTTAGATATACTCAGAATGAGTGTGGCCACCTCATTCCCACTACTTGTTCCCATTCCCTCCTTCTTTATGTCCCATCTCTGTATACCCACCTTCAACTAATCTTTTTTTTAATCTAATATTTAGCATGTGGTTTAGCCTTCCTTTTGCCAGTTGATATATGAGGGTTCATAGATGAGTCATAAGCCTTCTTAGAAGCCAAAGACTCAGTTCATAGTCCTCCTGTCCCTGTTTTGTTTGGAGCCCAGGGTGAGCCCATTCTGAAGCTTAATAAAAAGAAATATTGGGGCACCTGGGTGGCTCAATGGGTTAAGTGCCTGACTTCAGTTCAGGTCATGATCTCACAGTTTGTGAGTTCAAGTCCCACATTGGGCTCTGTGTTGTCAGCACGGATCCCACTTGAGATTCTCTGTCCCCCCCTCTCTCTGCCCCTTTCCCTCTCTCAAAACTAAGTAAGCATTAAATATATATATATATATATATATATATATATATATATATATATTTTTTTTTTTTTTTTTTTTCTTTCTGGAGTTGACCACTAAAAGTAATGTTGTGGGGAAAACTGGCCATTTCTATTAAAACAAAACATATGTAGAATTTCTCATTTCTTCTGCAAGGCCATTCTGCTTTATGAATATTTAACCTTGGGGAAAAAAGTCATATTCGCATATTGGTAGGTATATACAAACTTGCTTTCTGTCATGTTTTTAATGGTGAAAAGAAAAAAGTAGTCAGAAACAACCTTAATGTCTATGAATAGAGAAATAGCTAAAAACATGCATGGAATAGCCAACTTGGCACACTATACAATTCATCAGGGTTGTTCATTTTAATAAGGTGGAGTTATGGAGAACTTAGAAAAAAAAGCTCTAAGACATGTTGATGGGGTGGGGGGGAGAGAAAGCTAGTTATAGAATGATAAATATGGATTAATAACATTTATGAAAAATCAACAAATAAAACAATACATATATTGGAGATAACAATACCGCATATATTGGATACCACATATATATGTGCATATATATATGAAAGCTTGGAAGCATGTATATCAAATCAAAAAAGTGATTTAATTTGGCAGGGGCTGGAAAGAGAAGACTGGAGATTTGGGGTGGAGAGAGGGTTTCAGAAGGAAATTTAATCTGCAATGTGTTCAGTTTTTCAGTGTTAATGTATTCATGTGTTATTTATATAATATTCTTTAAAATTAAGACAAACAAAGGGCGCCTGGGTGGTTCAGTCGGTTAAGCAGCAGACTTCAGCTCAGGTCATGATCTTATGTGGTCGGTGAATTTGAGCCCCGCATTGGGCTCTGTGCTGACAGCTCAGAGCCTGGAGCCTGCTTCAGATTCTATGTCTCCCTCTCTCTCTGCCCCTCCCCCCGCTCACACTCTGTCTCTGTCTCTCAAAAATAAAATAAACATTAAAAAAAATTAAACAAATAAACAAAGCATTGACTACATTAACTAAATCTCAAAATCCTCAGAAAGAGACTACAACCTATTGTGGAAACAGGTGACACACTCAAATACTCAGTATCTGCCCTTCCTAGAAAAAATTCCAGAAATGACTGAGAGTTTCTACCTCTCCCTCTCCCATTAAATGTAAGAATCCTTTTCTGAAAGTTGTCTGCCACTAAGGCTTGCTGTCAGCTAATGAAAGCAAGTAATATAAGTAACACAATAACTTAGAATCTGGATTTACAGTGAACACCATATACCTATTACCTGTATTCTATAGTTAATATTCAGCTAATTCAGCTCTATCGCATTAGATCACTGAATGAAAACCCTAATATGCACGGTCTACTTTGATTTTTTTTTCTTTGCTGAGCTGTAGGATGGATATTCAACCTGAGGAAAGCAACTAATGGCTAAGGACAGGGTCCAGGTATCCCGAGGCCTTTGCTTTCTGTTTAAACCATTTGATGATGAAGGTGGAAAAAACCAACATTCCCACATCAAGGTTGTTAAATGCATTACCAGAGATAAAGAGTATATAAAATACCTTCAAGTTTGTATTTAAATTATTTTCCTCTGGGGGGGAAATAAAAAATAAAACTAGAGCCTTAACCTTATTACTTTAATAGTAATTTTTAAAAAAGGTTAAAATGATAATGAGCAAAAAAGCTGACTAAGCCACTAATCAAAGACACAGACACAAATACAATTAGTGTTTTGGGCGAGTTGCTCTGAGGATTCTTGGCTAATCCTGAGATATCCAGAGGCTTCACTTGGGGAGCCCCATCCCTGCCCGGACACAAAAAGGCACTTCCTGCCATTGCTCTCTGGTTTTTTGTGTAGCTTGAGTTAAGACCATGCAAAATAAACAACGGAATTTTGTCCAGGCGTCACATTCCCTTCTGGGAGGAAATTACTACACTCGTTTTGTAGCTCCTCTGTTTGGAGTATATTTTCTGGTTTTTAATTTTTAAACCCCCTAGGCCCTCTCCCGCTTTTTAGGAAAATTACTTGTGTTTTCTAACTTTATAGACTCAAAGTTATACCTTTTGAAAACCTCTCTTTGAGGAAATTTGCACAAACAGCAAAGAAACCTGGTTGAGTGAGATTCAACTTCCCCTCATCAAATGCACATCATCTATGCACCTGGAATCATACTTCATCCAGTAAGAAAAACACATTATAAAGTAGCATGTGTGGTATGATTCTACTTGGGCAAAATGCATGTGTACTCATGTAGAGAATGTCTGGAGGGATGGTAACATCTCATGGCGGTGAGATTGCCGATGATTAATTTCTTTTTTTTACTTGTCTGTATTGTTTGCATTTTAAATATTGAGAATATATTGTTTTCATAATAAAAATAACATTTTCAGGGTGCCTGGGTGGCTCGGTCAGTTGTGTGTCTGACTCTTGGTTTCGGCTCAGATCATGATCTTAGGGTTTGTGAGTTTGAGCTCCGTGATGGCAGCGAGGGGCCTGCTTGGGATTCTATCCTTCTCCTTTTCTTTCTGCCCCTCCCCACCTTTTGCAAACACGTGCGCTCTCTCTTGCTCACTCTCTCTCTCTCAAAATAAATAAATAAACTTAAAAAAAAAAAAAGAACACTCTCATCTTGAAGTAGTAGGGGTGAGTAGGGGATAAAATAAGTGAAACAGAAAGGGATGCAAGCAGAAACAAAAGAATGCACCAGGACTGAGGTTAGTACTCAGAATCCTCACATCTCACCCTCCAGAAGACTCCTGTCTTGTCCCTCTGCCTACCTTCTTGCTTTACAATCATCCATTCTGTACACAGCAGCCAGAGTGATTTTCTTTTTTTTTTCTTTTTTTTTTTTAATTTTTTTTTCAACGTTTTTTATTTATTTTTGGGACAGAGAGAGACAGAGCATGAACGGGGGAGGGGCAGAGAGAGAGGGAGACACAGAATCGGAAACAGGCTCCAGGCTCCGAGCCATCAGCCCAGAGCCCGACGCGGGGCTCGAACTCACGGACCGCGAGATCGTGACCTGGCTGAAGTCAGACGCTTAACCGACTGCGCCACCCAGGCGCCCCCAGAGTGATTTTCTTAAAGTGACAATCTGATTTGGAGTTCTACCCACTTAAAACCTTCAGTGGCTCCTAGCTGTGCTTAGATAAAAACCCAATCTCCTTATCCCAGCCTCAAGGCCCTGCCTGTTGTGGTCCTTGCTTCTTCATCTCCTGCCTCTCAGTCTTTTTCTCACTTTATTGCTAGTTCCTGGAACACTCTTTCCTGCCTCAGGGCCTTTGCACTTGTTCCTTGTGCTCAGATAGCTCTTCCCTCGGCTCCTCATCAGCCTCTGTTCCTCGGAGCCTCCAGCGGTAGGGTCCAAGGAATCTGCATTTTAAATATGTACTTGAGATTCTCATGTACACTCATGTTGGAGAGTCCCTATTCCAAAGCACTGGCTTTTGATGAATAATTCAGGGGGCAGAGAGTTCAGGATAAACTTCTGGAAGATACCTGGAGTTATTCTCTCTCAGCCCCCTGTGAGGCTACCTAAATCCTCTGGGCTTCAAAAAGGACATAGGTGTGGCAGCTCACAGAAGGATGGGATGTTAGGGTCTCAAAGTTCCTCTACCAAAGGTAACAATGGCTGAAATTTCAGCTAGGAAGATTTTTTAGTGATGACTATTACTTATTCATCTATTGGTAAATTAAACATAAAATACCTACAGCAAGTTAGACCATCCTCTGAGCTTGGGTTTGGAAACTGACCTGGGAAGAGTTCCGAGGCAGGTACGTTCAGGTTTCTGTCTTGGGCATTCACTGCCTGAGAACTGGTGCATTCTGGAGGGCCCTGTCGGACAGACAGATGATGGGGGCAGGAGGGTGCGGAAGGTACTGTAAACATGAAACAAACAAACGCTCTCTGAGCTTGTGCTGAGGGCAAGCCCCCATGCTAGGCACAGGTATGTGGGGGAGGACCCCAAAAGACACACCCAGGTCTGCCCAGCCTGCCCACGAGGGCTCATGGTGAGCCGTCAGAGAATCTTGTCATGGGCAAAGTGGTTACAGTAGTTTTATTTTTTATTGTTGTTGAGGAATTTACCTACTCCCACCTGGTGGGCATAAACAGAAGTCAGAACTTTACTAGGAGGCTGTGGCAGGAAAAGCAATAGAGAGTCATTAATTTTGTTGGCCTCTCCTATGATTCCTTTCAGGAACCCCTCCCTCACTCCCCGTGGTTTTGGGGCTCACCAGTCAAGGTGGCCCCATCTCTCTCACCCCACGAGCTGGACCAATCACAGTCCTTCCTGGATCTTCTTGACAGAATCTAGGAGGCAGGCTTTCTTTCTGCTGGGCTTGCTAAACTGGCCAGAGATGACCCTTGTGCTGTCCAGTTCCATCACACCCACCCAGCAGAGAAAGCCCGAGTGACAAAGAGAGAGAGCCGCAATGATATCATTCAAGCCCCTAGATCCAGACGGACCTGAAGCTAGACCCACTCCTAATCTGTCCACGGTAGGTACTAATAAACCCCCTTAGTGCTTCGATTAGTTCGAGCTCAGTTTCTTCTCTTGCAACAGAAAGAGGCCTGACTAATGCATAGGACTTAGACTGTTTCTTCCATTATTATTCCAAGTCTCCAAATAAAAAATGTGCTATTGGCAGAAAGTCATCTTTGTAATGTAATAGTGAGGCCAATCTCATAATGTAGATGGGCAATGTTACAATCCTACAGGGTGTGGGGCTTCTATAAATAATGGGCCAGGCACAGCCCTACCATTTATGGTTCTCAGAAGCTGTTCTTGGGTCTGGGAGTGTCACAGTCTCTTACCACCAAATGCTCTGCTCTCATACACCATGAATCCCCACTATTACTTCCAATTCTAGTCCAACACCACGGGGTTCATTCCAGCTTTCCTCCTTTCCATATTTGTAACTCCCTTTCCCACCAGTGACAAACTGGCTCCCACTGTAATCAACATACTTATTGACTTGCTCAGACCTACAATGCATAGAGAATAGCTTCAGAATGGCTAATCCATACCACTACAAAAGCAAGCCTACTAACTAGAGCTCAATATTTGTTTACAGTTTTTTGTCATTAGTCTGAGGGGATATGGCCAAAACACAGTGTGCAACAGTTGTCCCTGCCCTATTTCGCTATGTTTATGTTTTTCATTTGAAATAACACTAAGTTCATTGTTTCCGCTTCTATTTAAATTTAAGGGATTTTTTTTCTTCCATCCTTGTTGATATTAATTTTTGAGTATGCGAAGCATGAATACAGTCCTGAGAGAAAACTATGTGTAATATATATTCAGACAAGTGTAACCCCTATTCCCACCTCTTCCACCCTGTTCCTCTGCTTCTGTCCTCTCCACCCATCCCTACCCCCCAAAGGGGTCTCATTTCCTGGTTTATCCTTCCTGTGTTTCTCTGTTTAAAAATAAGCAGATATATCTATGTGTTATTACTGTTCCTTCTTTTCACACTATGGACACTCTTTAGCACTACTCTTTGTTCACTTAATAATATGTATCCTGCATATAGCTTCTTATTGGTTCATAGAGATGTTAAATCTTTTTTACAGCCATGTCATGTTCCATTGTGTGCATGTACTATGGTTTACGAAACTATTCTTCTATGTATGAGCATTTTGGTTGTTTCCAATAGTTTGCAATGACAAATAGTGCTTCAGGGCATATTATGCATAAGGATTTTTGTGTTATTGGAAATTTTCGTTTTCTTTTTTTTTTAAGTAAACTGTGTTCTGAATGTGGGGCTCAAACTCATGACCCTGAGATCAAGAGTCACATGCCCTACCAACTGAGCCAGTACCCCTGAAAATGTTTCTTTAAAGTAAATCCCTAGGAGTTGGATTGCTGAGTCAAAAGTAAAACACATGTCATTTTAATTTTTTTTTAATATTTATTTATTTAGAGACAGAGAGAGAGTGTGTGCATTTGTGCAAGCAGGAGAGGGGCAGAAAGAGAAGGACAGAGAGAATCCCAAGAAGGCTCTGCACTGTCAGCATGGAGCCTGACATGGGGCTCAATCCCACGAACCATGAAATCATGACCTGAGCCAAAATCAAGAGTCAGACACTTAACCAACTAAGCCACCCAGGCACCCCGTATGTCATTCTTTACACATTGTCAGATCTCTCCTTAAATGAGTTATAGTAATTTGCATACCTACCACCAGTGAAAGTGCTTATTTCTCCACAGTCTTGCCAGCAGAATGCTTTGTCAAACTTTCAAGTTATTGCTTCTCTAATAGGAAAGAAACAGTATCTCAGTGTGGTTTTTTTCATATTTATTTATTTAAGTAATGTCTACACCCAGTGTGGGGCTTGAGCTCATGACCCCAAGGTGAGGAGTCACATGAGCCAGCCAGAGCCAGCCAGGTGCCCCACCAAAAAATTTCTACGTGATAAAAACATTTTGGTATGCAGTTCTATCACTTTTAACATATGTATAGATTCTTTTTTTTTTAATGTTTATTTTTGAGACAGAGAGAGACAGAGTATGAATGGGGGAGGGTCAGAGAGAGAGACACACACAGAATCTGAAACAGGCTCCAGGCTCTGAGCTGTCAGCACAGAGCCTGATGCGGGGCTTGAACTCACAGGCTGCGAGATCATGACCTGAGCCGAAGTCGGACACTTAACCAACTGAGCCACCCAGGCGCCCCTAGATTCTTGTGACCACAGTGAAGACATGGAACTCCCAATCCATTCCATGACTCCCCCAAATTTACTCATGGGACCCCTTTTTAGTCAGACACTCTCTTCACCTATAAACCCTAGTCACCACTGATCTGTTCTCCATTCCTCATGTGACTTGTCCAGTGTCATATGAATGGAATTATATAGTATGTAACCTTTTGAGACTTACTTTTTTCATCTAGCATAGTATCTATGAGAGTCACCCACACTGCTCTGTGCATCAATAGTTCACTTCTTGGTACTGCCCATCAGTGTCCCTCTGTACCGATGTACCTCTGTGTGCTTATCCATTCACCTAATGAAAGACATTTGGATTGTTTGCAGTTTTTTCTGATTATAAGCAAAACTTCTATAAATATCTGTGTACAGTTTTAGAGATAAATGCCTAGAAGTGGGATTGCTAAGTTATTTGGTAAACATATGTTTAACTTTATAAGAAACTGAAACCATCGAACTCCTAGAAGAAAATATAGGTGGTAAGCTCCTTGACATCGGTCTTGGTGATGATTTTTTGGACTTGACACCAAAAAAGGCAAGAAAAACAAAAAATGAACAAGTGGAACACTACATCACACCAAAAGCTTCTGCACCAGCAAAAGGAAACCACCAACAAAATGTAAAGGCAATTTATTGAATGGGAGAAAATATTTGCAAATTATATATTTAAAGAGGGTTAATACCCAAAATACATAAAGAACTTATACAACTCAGTAACAAAAAACAAACAGTCTGATTAAAAAATGAGCAGAGGTGGGCACCTGGCTGGCTCAAGTCTGTGAAGCATCTGACTCTTGATCTTGGGGTTGTAAATTCAAGTCCCACCAGATTACTTAAAAGAATAAATAAATAAAATCTTTAAATAAATGGGCAGAGGAACTAAATAGACATTTTTTCAAAGACATACAGATGGCCAGCAGGTACATGAACAGGTACTCACCATCACAACCCATCAGGAAAATGCAAATCAAAAGCATAATGAGGTATCACCTCACACATGGTAGAATGGCTAATATCAAAAAGATAAAAAATAAAAAGTGTTGGCAAGAATGTGGAAAAAAGGAAACCCTTGTCCACTGTTGGTGGGAATGTAAATTCGTGTAGCCACTAGGGAAAACAGTATGGGGATTCCTCAAAAATTAAAAATAAGGGCGCCTGGTTGGCTCAGCCAGTTAAGTGTCCAAGTCTTGATTTGGACTCGGGTCATGATCTCATGAGTTCGAGCCCTGTGTTGGGCTCCACACTGGGTATGGAGCCTCCTTGAAATTCTCTCTCTCCCTCTCCCTCTGCCCCTCCTCCACTCTCTCTCTTTTTCAAAATAAAAATAAATATAGAACTATCATATGATCCAGCAATTCTCCTTCTGAGTATTTGACCAAAGGAAATGATAGCACTAACTCTAAAAGATACACGCACTCTTATGTTCATTGTAACATTATTTATAATAGCCAAAACATGGAAGCAACTTAAGCGTCTGTCAATGGATAAATGGACAAAGAAAATGTAGAATATATATACAATGGAATATTATTCAGTCATAAAAAGATGGAAATCTTGCCATTTGCAACAACATGGAATGCCCTTGAAGGCATTATGCAAGTGAAATAAGAGAAAGACAAATACCAAATGGTCTCACTTATATGTGGACTCTTTAAGGAAAAAAAAAACTGAACTCAGAAACAGAAAACAGATTGGTGGTTGCCAGAGGCAGGGAGTAGGAAGTGGGCAAAATGGGTGAAGATGGTGAAAAGGTGCAAACTTCCAGTTGTAAAATAAATATGTCTTGGTATTACCAAGTAATGTACAGCATGATGACTATAGTTAATAAAACTTTGTTGTATATCTGAAAGTTGCTAAGAGAGTAAATATTAAGTTATTATCATCAGAAAAAAATAATTTGTAGCCATATATGGTAATGGATATTAACTAGACTTACTGTGGTGATCATTTCACAAATATACAACTATTGAATCATTATGTTGTGTACCTGAAACAAATGTACTGTTATATATTAATTATATCTCAATCTTTTTAAAAAGGGGGAAAAAGTTTTTTCAGATATTTCCAGTATTTGAGTCATCTTGGGGATGGTATCTTTTTCTTTTCCCATGATAATATGTCAGACTTTTGTGTTTCTTTGTATGTCAAGTAATTTTGGATTGCATCCTGGCCATTTGTATATTATGTTATGATACTCTAAGTCTTTTTTAAAAATTTTTTTAATGTTTGTTTATTATTGAGAGACAGAGAGAGACAAAGCATGAGTATGGGAGGGGCAGAGAGAGGTGGAGACACAGAATCCAAAGCAGGCTCCAGGCTCTGAGCTGTCAGCACAGAGCCTGACGCGGGGCTGGAACTCACAAACTGCGAGACCATGGCCTGAGCTGAAGTTGGACGCCCAACCAACTGAGCCACCCAGGAACCCCTGATACTCTAAGTCTTGTTTCATCCCTATGGACAATTTTTTAAAGTTTATGTATTTGTTTTAAGAGAGACAGAGATAGCGTGAGTGGGGGAGGGGCAGAGAGACAAAGGGAAAGAGAGCATATGCCATACAGGCTCCGCACTGCCAGTGCAGAACCCGATTCAGGGCTGAACTCACGACACAGCGAGATTATGACTTGAGCAGAACCCAGGAGTCAGACGCTTAACCGACTGAGCCATCTAGGTGTCCTGATAATTTTTTTTAAGCAGGCAATTGACATGGTTAGGTACGGATTGCAAGTTCTGATCTGCCTTCTTCTTAATATTATTATTTTTCTTAATGTTTATTTTTGAGAGAGAGAGAGACAGAAAGTGTGAGTGTGCCAGCAGGGGAGGGGTAGAGAGATAGGGAGACAGAATTCGAAGCAGGCTTTGCACTGAGAGCAGAGAGCCCAATGTGGGGATGGAACTCACAAACCCTGAGATCATGACCTGAGTTAAGTTGGGTGCTTAACTGACTGAGCCACCCGGGCACCCCCGATCTGTGTTCTGTGGGCTGCATTTCCAATGTCACTTTAATTTTCATTGCCTTTGTGGTGCCCTTAGATCTATCCTGCATGTGTGCCACCCACAGTCCAGCTGATACGTTGACAGTTACCTATCCTGTTTAGTTCTCAAAGATTTTGATGCGTGCTCAGCACAGGAGAAGTCCAGGAATTTGTTCATAACTTTATAAGATTACCTTCTGAAGCCTTGTCTCTGTGATCACTCCTCTCCTCTAGTTCACAGGGGTTCCCCTTTCTAGTCCTCTGGCCAGCCAGGGCTTTAGTCTCCCCTTTGCTATGCATTTCCTATGACTATAACTGCTTCTGCAGCCAAGTGGTGGGAAGATCGGGAGATTTAAATAAAAGAAATGGATGAGGTGCCTGGGTGGCTCAGTCAGTTAAGCTTCCAACTTTAATCTCAGCTCAGGTCTTGATCTCAGGGTTGTGAATTCAGACAAGAAAGAAAGAAAGAAAGAAAGAAAGAAAGAAAGAAAGAAAGAAAGAAAGAAAGAAAGAAAGAAAGAAAGGAAGAAAGGAAAAGAAAAGAAAAGAAAGGGAGGGGGGAGGAAAGAAAAGGAAATGGAGATTCCCTCTATGCTCTTTGAACTATGGTTCAAACTGTGGTTCCTCTGGTCAGAGTGAAGGATTATCTTTGCTCTGAGAGTGAAGACAGAATAGAATGTGTTTAACCCATCTTAATTGGAACTGAAGGGTTCTTGGTGTGATTTTAATTTGCATTTCTCTTATAATAAGTGAATTTGACATTTTTTGGTATCTTTAAACAAAGTCCATATTAAAATATCTTTAATTTCTTGTTCATATCTTTTGCTCATTTTTCTACTGGATTTTTGGTCTCCTTTATCTTCAAATATTTAAGGGTTATTAGCTATTTACCTGTTATATATGCAGAAAATATTTTCTCCTAGTTTTTCATCTTTTACTTTGCTTGTATTTTTAACCATGAAAAAAGTTTTTATTTTTCTATAATTAGATTTATCAGTCTTTTCCTTTATTAAATCTGGTTTTTGGATCAGTTAGAAAACTTTTCTTTCCTTATGTACAGATTATAAAGAAATTCACTGCTGTCATTTTTAATTTTATTTTTTATTTTTTTAAATTTACATCCAAATTAGTTAGCATATAGTGCAACAATGATTTCAGGAGTAGATTCCTTAGTGCCCCTTACCCATTTAGCCCATCCCCCCTCCCACAACCCCTCCCCTTAACCCTCCATTTGTTCTCCATATTTATGAGTCTCTTCTGTTTTGTCCCCCTCCCTGTTTTTATATTATTTTTGTTTCCCTTCCCTTATGTTCATCTGTTTTGTCTCTTAAAGTCCTCATATGAGTGAAGTCATGTGATTTTTGTCTTTCTCTGACTGCCTAATTTCACTTAGCATAATACCCTCTAGTTCCATCCACGTAGTTGCAAATGGCAAGATTTCATTCTTTTTGATTGCCGGGTAATACTCCATTGTATATGTATACCACATCTTCTTTGTCCATTCATTGATCGATGGACATTTGGGCTCTTTCCATACTTTGGCTATTGTTGATAGTGCTGCTATAAACATGGGGGTGCATGTGTCCCTTTGAAACAGCACACCTGTATCCCACGGACAAATGCCTAGGTGTCCTGATAATTTTTTATCAGGTCGTAGGGTAGTTCTATTTTTAGTTTTTTGAGGAAACTCCATACTGTTTTCCAGAGTGGCTGCACCAACTTGCATTGCCACCAACAATGCAAAAGAGATCCTCTTTCTCTGCATCCTTGCCAGCATCTGTTTTTGCCTGAGTTGTTAATGTTAGCCATTCTGACAGGTGTGAGGTGGTATCTCATTGTGGTTTTGATTTGTATTTCCCTGATGATGAGTGATGTTGAGCATTTTTTCATGGGTCAGTTGGCCATCTGAATGTCTTCCTTGGAGAAGTGTCTATTCATGTCTTTCACCCATTTCTTCACTGGATTATTTGTTTTTTGGATGTTGAGTTTGACAAATTCTTTATAGATTTTGGATACTAACCTTTTATCTGATATGTCATTTGCAAATATCTTCTCCCATTCTGTTGGTTGCCTTTTAGTTTTGCTGATTGTTTCCTTCACTGTGTTGAAGGTTTTTATTTTGATGAGATCCCAGTAGTTCATTTTTGCTTTTGTTTCCCTTGCCTCTGGAGACGTGTTGAGTAAGAAGTTGCTATGGGCAAGATCAAAGAGGTTTTTGCCTCCTTTCTCCTCAAGGATTTTGATGGCTTCTTGTCTTACATTGAGGTCTTTCATCCATTTTGAGTTTATTTTTGTATGGTGTAAGAAAGTGGTCGAAGTTCATTCTTCTGCATGTCACTGTCCAGTTTTCCCAGCACCACTTGCTGAAGAGACTGTCTTTATTCCATTGGATATTCTTTCTTGCTTTGTCAGAGATTAGTTGGCCATACGTTTGTGTGTCCATTTCTGGGTTCTCTATTCTGTTCCATTGATCTGAGTGTCTGTTCTTGTGCCAGTACCATATTGTCTTGATGATTACAGTTTTGTAGTATAGCTTGAAGTCTGGAATTGTGATGCCTCCTGCTTTGGTTTGCTTTTTCAAGATCGCTTTGGCTATTTGGGGTCTTTTCTGGTTCCATACAAATTTTAGGATTATTTGTTCTAGCTCTGTGAAGAATGCTGGTGTTACTTTGATAGGGATTGCATTGAATATGTAGATTGTTTTAGGTAGTATCGACATTTTAACAATATTTGTTCTTCCTATCCAGGAGCATGGAATATTTTTCCATTTTTTTGTGTCTTCTTCAATTTCTTTCATAAGCTTTCTATAGTTTTCAGTGTATAGATTTTTCACCTCTTTGGTTAGATTTATTCCTAGGTATTTTATAGTTTTTGGTGCAACTGTAAATGGGATCGATTCCTTAATTTTTCTTTCTGTCGCTTCATTGTTGGTGTATAGGAATGCAACCAATTTCTGTGCATTGATTTCATATCCTGCAACTTTGCTGAATTTATGAATCAGTTCTATCAGTTTTTTGGTGGAATCTTTTGGGTTTTCCATATAGACTGTCATGTTGGTGTTTTCTTCTAATATTTGTATGGTCTCCTATTTAAGGTTTAACTTTCTAATCCTTTTGTGTAAGGTATGAGACATAAATCTAATTTAATTTTTTTCTAAATGGCTATCCTGTTTTCCCAGGACTATTTATTTGAAAGTCCAACTTTACCCCCATGATTTTACTTACTAAATTTCTATATGTCTTTGGGTCTGTATCTGAATTTTCTATCCTGTTCGACAAATCTATTTATTCACGTGCTAGTATGATACTTTATATTTTTATTTTTTAAAGATTTTATTTTTAAGTAATCTCTGTACCCAGTGTGGGGCTCAAACTCATAACCCCAAGATGAAGAGCCACACACTCCACCAACTGAGCCAGCTAGGTGCCCCATATGCTTTTTAACTTAGTTTTTGTAGAATGTCTTAAGGTCTGATTGAGCTGTTGTAGATTTTTCTCTTTTGGTGTTTCCCTTGCTATTGTTCATTTTTATTTTTCCCTATGAACTTTGGCATTAACTTTCTAGCTCCATAAATAAATCTGCTGAAGGAGTGCCTGGGTGGCTCAGTCAGTTAAGTGTCTGACTCTTGATTTTGGCTCAGATCATGATCTTATGGTTTGTAAGATAGAAGCCCACATTGAGCTCTGTGCTGACAGCATGGAGTCTGCTTGGAATTCTCTCTCTTTCTGTCCTTCTCTCTCTGCCCCTACCGTGTGTGCATGCTCTCTCTCTCTCTCTCTCTCTCTCTCTCTCTCAGGATGGATAAATAAGCATTAAAAAAAAAAAAGAACTTTGTATTTTTGATAGTGCAGATAGAGATACCCTTGCTTTGTTCCTTATCTTTATGGAAATGTCCCTAGTGTTTCCCAGAGAAATAAAATATGTTAAGAAACTATCCATTAAAAAAAAGAAGAAAAAGATGAAAAGAAAAAGAAAATATCCATCAATTTCCATTTTCTTGCATTTTTTTAATAGATGTCAAATTTTGACAAAGGCTTCTTTAGGATCTATGGAGGTAATCATATGATTTTTCTTTCAAGATCTATTAATATGATATTTTATTAGATGTCCTAAGATTGAACCAATCTGCATTCCTGGAATGAAATCCTACTTGGTCATGATATGTTATTTTTCTTAATGTTTACTTATTTTTGAGAGAGAGAGAGAGAAAGAGAGGGGCAGAGAAAGGGAGACAGAGGATCCAAAGCAGGCTCTGTACTGACAGCAGACAGCCCAATGCAGGGCTGGGACTCATAAACCGTGAGATCATGACCTGAGCCATAGTCGGATGCTTAACTGACTGAGCCACCCAGGTGCCAATGGTATATTATTCTCTTAACATGGTGTTGTATCCTGTTTGCTAATGTTTTATTCAATATTTTTGTATCAATAGTCATAAGCAATCATAGTTTGTGATTTTCTTTCCTTTTCTTTTTTTATTATCTTTTAAAAGTCAACTTCATTTGATTTGGGTATCAATGTTGTACATTTGCTACATTCTACAATAATTTATGTAGCATTGGGACTATGTGGTGTTTGAAGGTTTAGTAGAATTCCCCTGTGAAACTATCTGGGGCTGGTTCTCTTGTGGAATAATGTTCTATTTCTTCCACAGAAATTGGTATATTTAAGATTTCTATCTTTAAAGGAATCAAATTTGGTAAACTCTGATTTTTTGTTTTATGTTTGTTGGTTTTTTCAAAAGGTTTTATTTTTAAGTAATCTCTACACCCAACGTGGGGTTTGAACTCACAGCCCCAAGATCAAGAGTCGAGTGTTCTACCCATGAAGTCAGCCAGGTGCCCCTGTTTTTTGTTTTTTGGGGTTCTTTTGTTTTTAATTCACCATTTTGTCTAGTTTTTTTTTTTTTAAGTTTATATATTTATTTTGAGAGACAGAGAGAGAGTGAGAGAGCAGGGGAGGGGCAGAAAGAGAGAGAGAGAGAGAGAGAGAGAGAGAGAATCCCAAGCAGGCTCCACTCTGTCAGCACAGAGCCTGATGCAGGGCTCGAACCCACGAACTGTGAGATCATGACCTGGGCTGAACCAACAGCCAGACGCTTAACTGACTGAGCCACCCAGGTGCCCCTGTCTAGGTTTTTAAAATG
Source organism: Panthera pardus (assembly GCF_024362965.1). Taxonomy (NCBI): domain Eukaryota; kingdom Metazoa; phylum Chordata; class Mammalia; order Carnivora; family Felidae; genus Panthera; species Panthera pardus. Next base: position 25,381,854 of record NW_026527013.1, read on the forward strand.
TATTTGCTTAAAGGTCTACCAAATAGTCTCTTATGATTTAAAATTTTTCTTCTATTTAAATTACTCTTACTATTTCCCCTTGTCATTTCTTATTTTGCATATTTGTGTTTTCCTTCTTTTGCCTGCTTAAGTTAGCAAGTGGCTTATCTATTTTGTTAACTTTTTCCAAAAACAAATCACGATTTTGACTTGTTCATTTCTGTACTTTGTTGTTGTTTGTTTATTCTGTAATTATTTTCTGATGTCTTGAGCTTGGAATCTTTTTACCGCTCTCTCATTTTTAATGATATATATGGTTAGGGGTATGGATTTTCTTCTCATCCCTACTTTATATATACATTTATTTAATTGACTCTGTTATACAGTTTCATTATCAGTCTTCAGAGATTCAATAATTTTGGTTTGTCTCCCCCTCTGTACCCAAGAGTTAATAGGTTTAAAATTTTCCAGGTTGAAGATTCTTTTCATATTTAAACAATATGAAACTTACAAAAGTTGCAAGTATAGTACAAAAAATATTTTTCCCTGAATCATTTGAGAGTAAGTTACCAACTTCTAGCCCTAATCACCTCAAACACTTAGTATTTCCTTCAGACAGGTATGTTTCCTATATAACCACAATACAGGTACAGAAATGAGTAAATTAACATAATTAACATAGATGTTCTTGCTTTTCTTTTGTCCTGCAGAATCCCTAGGTTTCTCCCTTCTGCTCCTTTCCCGCTTTTACTGTACAGTCTCCTCTCTCTTCCTTTTTACTCTTTTCTCCCCCAAAAGCATTGCCTTTCCAAAGTCTGCTCATGCACACATTTTAGTCCCTTCCCTGTAATCAGTACTTTGGTGTACCAAGACTCTTCACATTTAAGGTGGACTTTCCCTATTGAAAAAAAATTTTGAGATGTAATTCACATACCATAAAATCAATTTTTTTAAAGTGTACAATTCAGGGAGTCTGGGTGGCTCAGTTGGTTAAGCATCTGACTCTTGATTTCAGCTCAGGTCATGATCTCATGGGTTTGTGAGATGAAGCCCCAAATTGGGCTCTACATTGACAGCATGGAGCCCTCTTGGGATTCTCTCCCTCCCTCCCTCTCTCTGCTCTTCCCCCACTTATGCGCACACATGCATGCTGTCTCTCTTTCAAAATAAATAAATGAATGGGTTTTTTTTAAGTATACAGGCGTATACCTGGGTGGTTCAGTTGGCTGAGCGTCCAACTTCGGCTCAGGTCATGATCTCACGGTTTGTGAGTTGGAGCCCCGCGTCAGGCTCTGTGCTGACAGCTCAGAGCCTAGAGCCTGCTTCAGATTCTGTGTGTGTGTGTGTGTGTGTGTGTGTGTGTGTGTCTGCCCCTCCCCTGCTCATGCTCTATCTCTCTCAAAAATAAACATTTAAAAAAAACGAATAAAGGGGCACCTGGGTGGCTCAGTCGGTTAAGTGGCCGACTTCAGCTCAGGTCATGATCTCACGGTCCGTGAGTTCGAGCCCCACGTCGGGCTCTGTGCTGACAGCTCAGAGCCTGGAGCCTGTTTCGGATTCTGTGTCTCCCTCTCTCTGACCCTCCCCCTTTCATGCTCTGTCTCTCTCTGCCTCAAAAATAAATAAACATTAAAAAAAATTTTTTTAAAACAAATAAAAAGTATACAATTCAGTGGTTTTTAGTACATTCACAAGATTGTGAAACCAATACCATATCTAATTCCAGAACATTTTTATCACCCCCTAAAAACCCCATTATCATTAGCATCATTGTCCAACCCTGCTCCCAGCCCCTAGTAACCACTAATCTTTCTTTCTCTATGGTTTTGCTTATTGTGGACATTTCATAGAGTTGGAATCATATAAAAAGAGGCTTTTGTATTTGGCTTCTTTCACTTATCATGCTCTTTTCAAAGTCTATCCATTGTAGAATATATCGTAGCATATATCAATACTTCATTCTTTTTTATGGCTGAATAATAGTCCCTTATATGGCTATACCGCATTTTCTTCAATTCATTAGTTTATGTTAATTGAGGTGTTTCCAGCTTTGCGCTCTTATGAATAATGTTGCTGTAAATATTCACGTACAATTTTTTGTATGGACATGTTTTCGGTTTGAGTGTATACCTAAGAGTAGAATTTCTGAGTAATATGGTAATTTTATGTTTAATTTTTTGAAGATCTGACAAATGCTATCCAATGTGATTGCACCATTTTATATTTCCACAGCAATGTTTGAGGGTTTCCATTTCTCTACATCCTTGTCAATATTTGCTACTATCTGTCTTTTTAAAACATTATATCTATCCTAGTGGTCGTGTGGTGGTATTTCATTGTGGTTTTGATTTGCATTTTCTGGGCTTTCTCTTTCCTGTGATTTTCACCCAGTCTGCCTTTACAGCCCCTACTCTTTTTTTTTTTTTTTAATGTTTATTTATTTGAGAGAGACAGAGAGTAGGGGAGGGACAGAGATAGAGGGAGAATTGCAAGCACGGCCCCGCACAGTCAGCGTAGAACTGGATGTCACATTCATGACATCATGACCCCAGGCGAAATCAAGTCAGATGCCTAACCGACTGAGCCACCCAGGCAGCCCAGAGTCCCTACTCTTAACCTCTCTTCTATACCAGATACCACATAAAGAGTAAAAAGTAAAAATCCCCTTTGGACTACCTCTTAATGCCACAGTAACCACTTGTTACAGCTTCAACAGTTTATAATAAATTTATTATATATCCTTATAGACCTTGTCCCTGCATATAAGCACTCTTAGGGTCATTTTAGTTTACTTTTGTTTTTTACATAAATGATGCTGTAATATGCATATTCTGTAATTTGCTTCTTTTTACTCAACATGCTATTATTTTTAAAAGTCTATAAGCATGTATTATGTAAATAAGAATTATTGTAAGTGGAATAATGGCATCTTCTAGATGAGTGAGTACATCTGGATTTCTTCTATAAATTTCTGATTGCTATTTTAGGGTAACAGACTTAAATCTAGTGATTTTGTTAAATCTTAATTGTAAGTTTTAATATTTATATAAACAAGAATGTACATATCTCTAGCCAAAATACCACTTATATTTAGAGAATATGTTATTTCTAAGGAATTCTGGGAACTTAATAGATGCTGATTACTTTAACTATCAAACACTCAGCCCCCCTACCTCCCCTACCTCCAAAAAAAGAAAAGAAAAAAACAAAACTTCAGTGTACTTCTTTTTAACTTAAAAATTTTTTTTAATGTTTATTTTTGAGAGAGAGAGAGACAGAGACACAGAGAGAGAGAGACAGAGCATGAGTAGGGAAGGGGCAGAGAGAGAGGGAGACACAGAATCAAAAGCAGGCTGCAGTCTTTGAGCTGTCAGCACAGAACCTGCCGGGGGGCGTGAACCCGCGAAGCGTGAGATCATGACCTGAGCTGAAGTCTGACTCTCAACCAAATGAGCCACCCAGGCACCCCCAGTGTACTTTTTAATATATTGCCATTAGAGCTGTTAGCTATGTCTTCTGGAAGGTTTAGTGGGAAGAGGCAACTGTAGAGTTGGGCAGAACTTAGTCTGAATCATACCTAAGCCACTTCCTAGCTGTGTGGCCCTGATCAAATTATTTAGTCTTTCTGTATCCCACAATTTACTCATCTATAAAGTGGGGATAATAAGTCATCATAATAAAAATATCTGAGGTTAGGTTTCCTTATCTTTAAAGTGGGTTGGCTATATCCAACCTGCAGAGCTGTTGTGAAAATTAAATCAATAATTTATGTGAAGTACCATATTGCGTAGCTCGTGGTAGGCAGCTAATAAATGGTGATATTAATTATTGTTTTTATTAATAGTATCATCTTTTATCTTTATGACTTTGGTGAGGAGGCTCATTCAATTCATTGTTTGTTATGCAAAAGGATACTGATAGGCTGAAAAATGTCATAAAGATCTGTAGATCATAGAAACAACCTATTAAGACACTAGAAACATAATGGGTAATCACAGGAATGGGAAGGTGTCAGATAAAGCAGAGGGAAATAACAGTAAAGGATAAGACTGAGATTTGTCTAAAATTATTTCAATTTAGGGGCACCCAGATAGCTCAGTCCGTTAAGTGTCCAGCTTCAGCTTAGGCATGGTCTCACGGCTCATGAGTGCAAGCCCTGCATCAGACTCTCTGCTATCAGCACAGAGCCTGCTTTGGATCCTCTGCCTCCCTCCTCTGCTCTCTCTCTCAAAAATAAACATTGAAAAAATAAAAATATTTCAAATCATGTGTGTAAAAATCATAAGATTAAAAGGTAAATGTTAAGAAATTATGAGTCAAACTATGGTAATCAAATGTTTACTGTATAAGGAACTGACACAAATCAGTAAGAAAAACTGTAAGACTATATTGCTTACAACAGTGCTGGTTTTTTTTTTTTTAACGTTTTATTTATTTTTGAGACAGAGAGAGACAGAGCATGAATGGGGCAGGGGCAGAGAGAGAGGGAGACACAGAATCAGAAGCAGGCTCCAGGCTCTGAGCCATCAGCCCAGAGCCCGACGCGGGGCTCGAACTCACGGACCGCGAGATCGTGACCTGAGCCGAAGTCGGACACTCAAACTGACTGAGCCACCCAGGCGCCCCCAGTGCTGTTTTTATAACCCCTCAAACTCAGTGGTTGGAAACTCTCTCACAGGCCTGGGATTTGGAAGAATATAGGCAGGTTTGGCTGGGCTTGCCTTGGCTGCAGGCTGCAGGTTAGGTTGAGGTCTGCTTCATGTTTCTCAATTTGGAGGCTAACCTAAAGGGGCAGTAGGTACTCAGAGTGTGTGCTTCTCCCGGCAATAGCAGAAGAGCAAGTAGACAAGGGGAATGTCTCTTGAGGCCTCCTCCTGGAACTGGTACTGCATCACTTCTGTCCACATTCTATTGGCTAAAGGAGATCACATGACCAAACCCAACAGCAGCGGAGATGGCAGATGTACTCTGCCCTCAATAATGGGTGGTGCTGCAAAGCCACAGGCCAAAGGGCATGGATGTATGATTTTAAAATACGGAGGGCATGGGGCACCTGGGTGGCTCACTCAGTTGAGCATCCGACTTCGGCTCAGGTCATGATCTCATGGTTCATGAGTTTGAGCCCAGCATCGGTCTCCCTGCTGTCAGAGCAGAGCCCGCTTCAGATCCTCTGTCTGCCCTTTCTTGCACTCTCTCTCCCTTTCAAAAAAAAAATGCAGAGGGCATGAAAAACTGAACAGTGACTCAACATACCACAGACTGCCAAGAAAGTAATAGGTGAAGTAAGATTGACCAAATGAGAAGATAAAGTTATCAGGTAACATGCCAAAAGTTGAATCTCAAAAAATCAAGTTGAAGTAACAATGAGAAATCACTTTTCATCTGCAAAATTAGCAAAAGTATTTCTAAAAATGATTAAACTCAGTCAGGATGAGGTAAAACAAGCAAATAAGTAAAAGATTTTCATTTTTATAGTAATAGTGCAAAGAAACAATGACATCTTTGAAGGTACTTAAAAGCTTGTTATTTATTTTCCCGAGCATGGTTTGAATTCTTGAGAGAATACATCAAAAAGGTAAAATTTGTCCTAAATTTCAATTTCTATGCCTAATACAGCTAACACACACACATGCAAATAATTGTTTTGGATCCCATTTAATTTTTTTAGGAATTCTCTGCCTTTTTAACATAGTTCTAACACTTTTCTCTAATGTACTTCTCCTAGTAATAGTGATTTTCAAATGTTTTAAAGCTTTGGGACCCTATTTGAAGTCTAGAACAAAGTGGGAAAACCATGTGGCAATCAAAGTAGAGATCATCGGAAAATTCTGTTAGCATGGTTACTGTTATTACTCATAAGGATGATCATTACTTGTAAAATTATTATTTGCAGGGATTCACTTGCAAATTGCTAAGAAAACCTTTTCTCATGACAGTATCAGAAGTAAAAGAAATAGAAGTAGGTAAGTAAAGTCCCCTACCTCCTGAGTGTGTAAGTTACAGGGCCAAACATGATCCAGTTCTTGCATATTTAGTAATTTTCAAATGTCCCAAAGCTTGCAGTGCTTTAAATTCACTGCCTTCTCCTTTTCCCACATAGTAGCTAAAGCCTCCCAAATTTCCCTTCTCTCTCTATAATCTCCACCTTTCCATCTCCACCACCCCTACCTTTACCCAGGTAAGGTAAAGGTCAACAACTTCAAAAATACGTATTGCAACTATAGGTAGGTGGGTCCCCTCAATCCGGCCTTTAACTTCACCCCGCATCCTGTTTCTGTCTTCCTAAACCATGGTGCAACCCTAGTTTAGTAAACAAACATGGTTCACCATTTCCCACCACATCGTTTTACTTCCTTGGCCTTTTTCAAAGGTTCTCCATAACCTGTATCCACCCCTAATGGGCAGGTCTGGCTGCATAATTTGGGGGTTCAGTGCAAATTAAAATTGTAGGACTATTGGGCCAAAAATTATTAAGATTTTCAAAATGGCAGCAGCAGAGCATCAAACCAAGTATGGGGCCATTCTGAACACAGGGTCCTGTGTAACTACAGGGGGTGCATTGTGCCCACAAAGTTGGCCATGCCAACAGTCACCCATCACTGTAGAGAGGCCACCATTCTTGCTGTCCAGCTTCCGAGTCTTCTTACATGTTGTTTCCTCACCTGGAACACCGTCCTCCCAACACCCAGCTCCTGCCCACATTAAGCTTTAGTCTTTTCACAGACCTATTCATGTAGAGGCAACGAGTTGAGAGTTGGTCTTTACATATGTCTGATCCATCCCCTCCTATAGCTTATAGTAGTCCTGACCATCTACAAATCTACAAACGTTAATTTAGACCTTAATTATATGCTTCCATGTGTTATTGTCTTACTGCTTCATTCATTCATTCATTCATTCATTCACCAGATATTGTATGCCAAATATTTGCCATGACTTTGCTAGGCACTGGGTATAGTAAGTCCCAAAACAGCAGAAACCTTGTTTTACTTGTTCACCATTCCATCCCCATAGTCTCACATAGTGATGGGCTCGTGGCAGATACTGAACAAATTGTTGTTGAATAACTGTTAACCAGTATTTTCTCTCCATCATATAGTGAGCTCCTAGAGACCAAGAACTGTTTTTATTTGTTCCAAGACTGCTGATTGAGAACCCGCTATGTGCCACATATTGTTCCAGACACAACACTGTTCTAGACAACTTTCTTTACTTCTTCTATATTTCCTAGCACATTATTATAAGTGAACATTTCCTGATCATTTTGTATTTGCCAGGAATTAGTCTAAGCTTTATCCATTATCTCATTTAATTCCCCCAATGATTCTATGAAATAGGTCCCATTTTATCCCCATTTTATAGATGACAAAATCGAGGCTCAAAGAGATTAAAGAACTGACCCAAAGTCAAAGACCTATTGGGGTTTGAACCCGGGTGACCAGACTCTACATTGCTAGGCTGCCTCCAATGAGTACTTTTTGATTGACTGACTTGACTGAAATAGAGAGCTCAAGGAAGAGTAGTATTGGTGGCTCAATACACCATCAAATAGGGGCTGTGTCCTGTAAAACCACTGTTAGGCAATTTCTTGACCAACACCAGATACAATAGGTGTATGGTTTTTTGCAAGCTTGTAATGTGGTAAATAGGACATAAACTGTGGCATCGTTTACTTCATCATATGAACTTCCAGTCATAAAATGCTAAATAAAAGAGATGCCCACTAGGCTATCCAAGGATGCCTGGAAGAAGAGACCAGACATGAAGCTCCTAAATGTTAACTCTTTACTAGACAGAAGGTAAGCAATAAACTTTTTGGGCTGGGGTTCGGTTGTGGGACTCAGTAATTCCTGTTGACACCAACAAGCTTCCTAAGGCATTAGCAGGGGAAAAGGAGAAGGGTGGGAATAAGAAGACAAGAGAGAGGAAAATGGGAAGGCGTGAGTCTAATGAGATGTGGACTGGTCAGAGCCATCAAGAGCTGCCTTGGCTGCTTGGCCACTGTGGGCTGCTGCCCCAGCAGGAGACAGAACACTTCAAATGAGCTTTAGGGACGCCTGGGTGGCTCAGTCAGTTAAGCATCTATTGACTCTTGATTTTGCCTCAGGTCGTGATCTTGCAATTTGTGAGTTCGAGCCCTGTGTTGGGCTCTGCGCTAACAGTGCTGACAGTTTGGAGCTTGCTTGGGATTTTCTCTCTCTCCCTCTCTCTGCTCCTCCCCAGCTCATGCTCTCTCTTTCTCTCACAATAAATAAAGTTAAAAATAAATAAACAAACAAATAAAATGAGCTTTACATGCAGCCAAAGGCACACGGAAGGGCTTTTAGTCCCATGGGGCTCAGCGAGATAGAGAGGGCAGGTCACCATGTCATACTTTGATTTCTGTTCCTCATCAAGTAAATGGACTCAGCTCCCTGCCTTTGAAAGAAGTAAAAACAAGGCCCAGGTTGATGCTGTGTGCTGGGTTTGGTAATGGGGGATTCATGCGATTCGTGTGATGTGTGATAAGATGCAGGGAGTGAAAGCAGCTATTAACACTGATTAACTCAAAAGTTGACCACTGGCACACACAGCCATTGTTTCCAACAGCACTCTCTAGCGATGGGCTTTGTCTGGCTGGCTTCACAAGAGACAAATGCCATTACAGGAGACCAAATAACCTTATTTAGGCAGCCGTCAGATAATAGAGACGCTCTAGGTATTAGCCTGACTGCATTAGTTTGATTTGTTACTACTGTTCACCTTGTCCTGGGTATTAATGGAGACAAAGGCTTGGAATTACCAGGAGCAGAGATAAGCTGTGGATTAGAGCCTGTGTGTTTTGAGGGAAAGACAATTCTATCTCGGGTTTTCATTTCCATTTCCACCTTGCTTGATTTTTCCTCAAAGTTAAAGTCCAGCTTTTTCCCTGAATATCATTATATTCACTCCAAAGTACTGGCAGTTATAATTGCTTTAAAAAAAAAAAGTTACTAACTCATTATTTCCTCTAACAAGATCAATCAGTCTTTATCTTTGGAAATGATTTTGGGGGAAATTCACTTATAATCTTGTATATTATTTTGCTTCTTTGAATATTTTAATATATTACAGACTCACTTCAAAACATTTAATGATATTATGTTATTAGTATCTGAAAATATGTGAAATATCTGAAAGAACATGCATATTATATTCATAGTTACTTCTTTAATATTACAAATTCTAGTATTATTTAAATTTTTTCTGACTTCCAAATGTTATTTTTTATAGATGCATCGTTTCTATTATAAATGATTTCAGTTATAAGTATGTACCTTCAGTTGTAAGCACAACTTATCTCAATGATAGATAAAATTGAATTTTAGACGCACGTAAATAGGTTATATTATGGTCACTAGAGAATTCTGAGATAATGATATTCTAGAGTTATTGTTTCTTTCCTCACCAGACTTTTTATAGGTATGACCAGGTTTTATAACTAAAAAATAAATTTAAGTGCATTATTAGTTATTAATCAATGTTTGTGATATTGTTTCATTTTTTTCAAAGTCTAACACTTTATATAGAAATTTCCCACTCTTCACAGGTTTAATTTCAGGTAAATTCTAGATAAACTATGATTACTCTCTGAAATATCAATTTGTGAAAAGTACTACTTTAAAAATACTTAAGTGTTAATATTGTAAAATAGCTTATAATATGCAGGGCTGAAATCCTCTTCTAAACTAAGCAAACATTAGGAAAGGGATAGAGCTAGATGTCTGACATGGCAAGATGACAGAAAGATGCACAGAATGTTAAGTGTGATGACATTTAAAAAAATAATAAATAGAGGGGCACCTGGGTGGCTCAGTTGGTTAAGCAACCAACTTCAGGTCATGATCTCATAATTCGTGGGTTTGAGCCCACATCCCACACCCGGCTCTTTGCGGACAGGGTGGAGTCTGGTTGGATCCGGTCTTCCTCTCTCTCTGCCCCTCGCCGGCTTGTGCACACACACTATCTCTCTCCCTCTCTCGCAAGAATAAACATTTTTTAAAAAAACTTTTAAAAAAGTAACAAATAGAAATGCATGTGTATATATATGTATACATATGTACCTGCCTTCGTGCAGAAAAAGAGACATAACAATGTTTAATGATGATTATCTGGGAAGGATGAGGCTTGAGAGAGATTTTCTTCTATTTCTACATTACTTGAATTGTTTACAATATGTAAATATGATGTTTGGGATAAAAATAAAAGACTGTTTGAGAAGCCTACCCATCACGTGACACTTTCCTCTCCAACGCACTCCAGTTGACTTCCAGTCCTCAACTTAATATAACTTCACAGAAACCTAATGAAGAGCAAAGAAAGCTCCCAGTGGATGAATTCTTACTGATATATTTCATAAATAGTGCTTCACATTTTGTATTAGTGAAAGCAGCTCCTTATATTGGGGAAAATGGCCCAATCTGACAGTAGACTTCCTTGGAAAACATGTAATGCCTCTGGTTTTCCAGTGGCTGCCCTTCTGTTCTTCCTCCCTCTCCATCTCAGCAATAGTGGAACAGAATAAGACCATCTATTGCTGACTAGTTGTTGGGACACAGAGCTCTCTATCCCAAATGTGCTCTCCCTAAATGATCTTTTAAAAGCTCTAAAATCTGAGTCACACTCCTTTTCCTCAGTGATAATATGCACACTCCTTTTCACCTTTCTCATGCAATTAAACAAACAAAAATGTATATAGTAGGTATAGATTCAATAATTCAACAAGAATCTTCTACTGTGGTCGTTGCTAGGAAAGAAGAGAACAGAGGAGCAGGAAAGAAAAGGGAAGGGAGAATTCAACTCAATGAGGACAGCTGAAATATAGTTTCCAGGAGACCAAGTCAAAGTCCTCAAGCAAACATTTCAAAGAGCATACCCACTCTGGCCTTCCACTAATTAACTAGAAAACAAACACCCAGACTTCCAGTGGTAGGACTTCTTTTTTGTGATGCATCTTACCTATTCCTTCCCATCTTTAGTTGATAGGTACAATGGCAAGTGCAAGGAAAATACATAGTTTTTGTCCCAAAAAAGTGCCCTGATTTTTTCTAGCGACTATGTCGCAGCACATACAAAAGGCAGATCAGTTACCTCATCAGTCAACGTATTACTTGTAACAACAAAATATACAGTTGTTTGGAAACCACTAAACTAGAAATAGATATTAGCCTGATGATCATTATTCCTTTAATGAATGAAAGTAAAACACAACATTAAATAGCTAGGAAAATATTTTAAAATTTGCATGTATTTGCAGCTCAATCCTTTTTGCAATATAATACCAAGGGTATGAATATGACAACTGATGTCTTTCTATCTCTACTTTGGCATAATGATTTTGCTTAAAAAAAAAAACAGCTTGAAACTGGCATGCTAGAAGGATTTGTATTGATACGTGGTGAGAAAGTTTCACTGCTTTATGTCAGAAATTAAGAGGAGCTAATAATCATGTTTCAAAATGCACTTGAAGAAAACTAATTGAAACAGAGCATATCTTTGTGCCATTCTCCAGATTATTTCACTTGAATTATTCTGTAAATAGAATCCAGCTTGTGGAGTCACTTAGTCATGAGCTTGCTGATTTTAGCGAACTAGTTTCTTAGATTAAATTTGCTCACTTAAAAAATAGCTGGCTTTTTCTGAAAATGTTTATTAAAATATATAGGAAAGGCCTTTATTGTAACTAAAAGTGCCCATGTATAATAGGTACCATGTTTTAATAGTGAATATTTACAATATATTTTCGGGAGAAAAATGACAACACTCAGATTAAATGCAGAAAAGATCACATTTTTAAAATTTGATATCTCCATTGATTCCTCGGGTTCTGCAATTGTAAAATAATCTCACGTGGTCAGTTTTCCGTCTACTCCAGGAGATTCGTGTTGAAATTTTTTTTCGCCATTAGAAACTGTGATTCTCTATGGGACCTTTTCAGCTTTGCACGCCGATTTTGGAACCAGATCTAAAATTAAGGAAAAATAAAGTAGATCTCAGGAACATTATTTTACTATTCTTAACATTTCCATCATCACAGGTAACAGCTAAGTTTGAAAATTACCTGGATTCTGTCTTCCTCTAGATTCAGTTTTCGAGCTAAGTCTTCTCTGATATCAATGCCAGGATAGCAGTTTACTCTAAAGACATTTTCCAACACTTCAATCTATGAATAAGGTAATAGTTACATAAAATGTTGATATTTCGTATGTCATTATAAAATGGGCTTTAATTCGTATAGCAAAATAATTGTATTTACATCTTGGGCAATTAATCTATATATGCCTTTTACATTTTTTAAATGACTATCCAGAAACTGTCAAAAAACAAAAAACAAAAAAAACACCTCCATAGAGTCTATTGTTTCGTTAACAAGGCTTCTAAACTGAGATCCCAAAGTGATTGGGCTTTTGCCCAACAGGGTGTTAGTTAAAACCTTTGTATTATCATTACTGCTTGAAAAAACTTCCCACCTGGTTTTGAGTAAAAGCGGTTCTTGGTCTTCGTCCTCTATACCAACTCAGTTCTCTTTTCAAAGACAGTCTTTCTGAGGGTGAAAAGTAATTTTCACATTTCAAAAATCTTTCTTCTGGCACTGGACGATCCACAGTATAAGGGAATGAGATCCCGTTAGGAAGGCTCGGGATATGTACACATAGGTTAATATCTTTCCCTAAAAGCAGAAAAATAAACTCCATCTTAGATGTCCAAACCTGTATTCCACAAAGTTCTATAAGAAGGAATTTCAGGAAGTTGTCTTTAATTTTCCTGGGGAAATTCCTCTGGGTTTCACAAGAGAACTGACCTCTCATCAACCAAAAACCAAAAAGCAAACAAAGATGGAGATCCTGCCTTGCTGCTAGAGAACATTTTGATCTCTGAATGTCATGTATTTTTTCAGTGAAAAAATAGAATATCTGATGTGTCAAATACAAGAGACCTTCTGAAATAAATGCAGGTTCTTGGCATTTCCTGTGAACGAACTTTATACTCCCTTGGATCTAAGGCCAATTCTCTTTTCATTTCCTATAGAACTCAGCTGGAGGCACTGAAAGTCCTAGATACTTCAGTTATGTAATTGGATGAAACTGCAGTTTTTCTCTAACTCTACGTAATATGAAATAAAGGCCAAAATAAACACTGCAGACGAAATAACAAAGAATTTAAAAAATTAACTTGTGGTGTACCTGAGGAGCCGCAGGTGTCTGCCCAGGGCCTGTGGGGTTTCATTGATGGAACACAGTCTTTCTTCTGGTCCAATCCCAAAATGCTCTCAATTGAAAAGGAGCAGGGCGAGGGTTTGCTTTCCCCGTGCCGAGCCCCTTCCTGTAGGCTGGGAGACATCCTCGAGTGGGCTGCACAGAACAGCGGCTCTGGCCTCTCCTTGCTTCTTGGCTGGCTCTGCCCCATGTGTACAGGGCTGGGATCTTCCTGTGGTTCACCTCCTGGCTCCGCTGACAAGGGGGCTGGATTTAGAACGTCACTAATTAAAATCCTGTCTTAGAAAGTTTTAGCATGTCAATGAACACTCTCCCAGCCAGCAGCTTGAGGAGTTAATTGTTTATTTGTTTGCAAGTAATTAGCAACTAATGGCTACACCAGGGGGGCCACCTACAGGGACAAAAAGTGTTATCTCTCCTAAGCAGAACACAGACTTAACTTTCTCGAAAGAAGTGATGCACAAACTAGCACTCCTCTTTTATTTGAAATCATTAATGTATAAAATCATGCCTTTTATTCTGAAGTTTATACCTTCATGGACTCCAGTTACCTAAACACACAGGCAAGATAGGAGAGCAGTCAAGTAATAAATAATCTAATTTAAGTGAATTTTCTTCCAAGGAAATTGGAAAAAATAATAATCTCTTAATGCTATTACGGTAATTCCAATGAAAATGCCTGTTTTTCATATGCATATGTAATAGTGAATGTTGTCAATGAAAACACAATAGTATTTGGAGTGCAGCATACCGGAAAAGGTTGGCAATGTTATTAACACTGAGTGTAATTGTCTTCCAAGTGCCTGGATTAATTCATAAGGAACAGTTGCACCAAGTATTTTAAATAATTAATGAGCTAATTCCATTCTTTCATCTTTTCTTTTAAATGAGACAGATACAAGTTTATGTGAAGATCATATGTAACCACCTGCAAGTAACTTAAAAGCATGACTGTTCAAACTAAAAGGAAGAATTTCTCTTCCCAGCAGGGTTGTTTCAAAGAACAGAGCATGATTCACTGTATTTTCTTAAAGAAGAATTTCCCTGTGTTGATTTTTTGAGGGGCTGGGAAGTCTTCACGAAGACAATAAGATTTGTGAAAAATAACCAAGAACAGAATATTTTCATTTCATCCTCCTAAGAAAACTTGAAATTAAAAGAGAAATGCAGCTGCTAATTGGGAAGACTGTGAAGTAAGCACACCCTCAGATAGTGCAATATTTTTAGTCCTTGTACTCTGTGGCTCCTCTTTTTCCAGTACCTTCTTGAGGATAAATTTAAGAGTTCAACTTTATCCAGGATTTAAACAACTATGAGACAATTCTTCAGGGAAGAGGAAAAGTAGTCTCCACTCATAGAGGAAATGGACTCTACAGGATGGAGCTCAGCTTCATCTGATTTTATCCTATCATGAGGTACAAATATTGAACTAAATTCCTCTTTAAGCAACTTCTAGAATGAACAAAGGATTCACATACAAAACATCAACAGGCACACAGAAGGATGGGTTTATAAATACAGGTGTAAAGCCATTGTAAGAATGAACAAACTAGTAAACATTTAATGCCTCATGGAGGTTTTGCCTCTAGCGTCTTGGAATGTAGACTGTGTGAAGGAGGGTGACCTTACCCTGAGGAAGACTTGGAGGAAGAGAGAGAATTCAAGACCTTCACAGATTCCTTTCTCTTGAGACATTCATCCATCCACCTGTTCATTCCACTATTGGTTGAGCATCTACTCAGTACCAGAAAGAACAGGATCCTTGCCCTCATGAAGCTCACAGTGGTATCGGGTGGGGTAGGGGTGGGGAGCAAACAATATTTGTAACAGTAATTATAAGTCAGTAAATTACCTCATATGTTAACTGGTGATGAAAATGGAAAAAGGAAGCAGTGAGCCAGGTAAGCCAGCTCATCAGTGCAGGAGGTGGAGATCCTGAAATCCTAACCCCACAGATTAGTGCCCTAGTGCACAAATTGCAATGCTCCTACAGCATACACTGAAGCAACTCTAATCCCCAATTTCTTCTTTATCAACAAGGACATTCCAATATCTTTACTGTTTGAGTTGACTTTATCTGGACTTACATAATACCATTTTATATATGGATGGTAGATGAAAATAAAAGGCAGGAAAGAATTTCTCTAAAAATATCAGGGAAACATTTTCTTATATATTTATTCAACAAATTTTATAGAGCACTTACTATGTGCTAGACACCATTCTAGGTGCTAGATATCAGTGATGAACAAGGTAATTTCAGAGAGGGATAAACTCACTGAGAGGAAGAAACAAAATGTCAACCTCTCCCATTTACTACCTTTTGCCTTATTACGTTTTATATCTGTTTATTATGTTTGTTTTCTATTATCTGTTTCCTATCGCTAGAATTTTTGTCTTTTTGTTCATTCCCTAGCATCCAAAAACAGTGCTTGGCTCATACTAGATGAAAGAATCTCATTGTTTCTTTTTGCATTCCTTCAAGTAAAGTTGGGCATTTATTTCTTCATGTTTTTCAGCCAATACGTGCTCTTTCTATTGTGAAATGATGGCTTATGTCTGTCTTAGTCTGTTCAGGCTGGTCTAACAAAATACCACAGACTGGGTAGCTGATAAACAACAGAAAGTTATTCCTCACAGTTCTGGAGGCTGGAAGTCTGAGATCAGGGTACTGGCATGGTTGGGTGAGGGCTCTCTTCCAGGTGGCAGATTTCTGCTTATCTTCACATGGCAGAAGGGGCTAGGGAACTCTCCAGGACCTTTTATAAGAAACTAATCCCATTCATGAGGGCTCCGCCCTCATGACCTAATCACCTCCTAAGGGCTCCCACCTCCTAATACCATCACAAGGGGTATTAGGATTGCAACATATGAATTTTGGTGGGACACACACATTCAGACCATAACATGTCCTTAGACCATTTTGTTTTAAACTAGGGTATTTTTTTGGTTGTTGTTTCTTAATGATAAGAGTTTTTCATATATTAAAAGATGATAACTCTTTGGTATGTGTAATAAATATTTCCCCCATTTTGCCCTTGATATTTTGACTTTATTGATGCTTTTTTTTCTCGTATGAAGCTTCATATAGTAAAATGTGTTGATATTACCCTTTATGATTTCTACCTTTAAAAAGGGCCTTTCTGGCTCCATTGATGGTAGTAATGAAGTAGCTTCTATTGTACCTACCCTCCCACAGATACAAATTATAAACTCTGGACGAAATGTTTTTTAAAACTACCCCAAAGTACTGAAAAGTAGTCCCAAACAGGGAAAATACATTTAGAAGAGATAAATAGCACTGGGTGAGCTTTCCATTTTTATGGCTTTTTGTCTGAAAGCAGGCACCAGTCAACACTATGTGGGAGGATGTACAATCTTATTGGCTTAAGGAACCAAAGGAGAGAGGTCAAGTCAACCACAGCAGCTAGGAAGTGACAGAGAATCCTAGGAAGGAAAGAGATACAGGGAAAGGCCCCAAATTCTGCATATAAATTCTGCCCAAATCCCCGGATGACTTCTGAATTTGGCATGCACATGGAAAACACCAAACATCTCAGCTAATCCTAAAATGATTGAACAAAAATTTCAACCGATGACGACCACAAGGGAAACAGAGCTTAGATACAGTTTGAGCACAGACTGATAAAACAAAACAAACAAACAAACAAACAAATGCAAATCAACATTCTTCAGACAGATAAAATAGAATCTGGAGACTATAAATATCATTTACAGAGTCCAGGATACAACACAACATTATTAGCCATATGAAGAAACTGGAAAATGTGTCCCATATTGACAAGAAAATGCAATCAATGGAGACAGATCCAGGGGTGATACAGATGTTGGAATTAGCTGACAAGTTTTGAGAGCAGTAGATGTAAAGATGCTTAAGGACATAAATGAAAATGTGCTCATAATGAATGTACAGACAGTATCCATCATCAGAGAAATAATAACTACAAAAAAATCAAATGTAACTTCTATTACTGAAAAATAAAATATGAGAGATAAGAAATTCACTGGGTAGGCTTAACAGTATATAGGAGATGCCAGAAGAGTCAGTGAACTTGAAGATATATTAATGAATATGATCTGATCTGAAGAATACACAGGAAAAAACATTAAAAATAACATCAGCAGAGTCTGAGTAACCTGTAAGACAATAAAACAATATCTAGCATATGTGTAATTGGAATTACAGAGGGAGAAATAGAGAAGATATGGTAGAAAAAATATTTGAAGAAATAATGGCTGAAGTTTTCCAAAATTTGGTGAAAGACATAAATTTATAGTTTCAAGAAGCTCAAAGAACCTCAGTAGGATAAACACAAGCAAAACTACATCTAGGTATATCATAGTCAAACGGATAAAACCAAAGATAAAGAGAAAAATTTGAAAGGATTCAGAGAAAAATGGTATATTATATACATAAGAATAACAATATGATTTGACTGAGTTCTCATCAGAAACAATGGAGGCCAGAAGACAATGAAACATCTTTAAAGTGCTAAAAGGAAAAATAAGCTTTTCAACCCAGAATTCTATATCCAACAAAAATATCTCAGAAAATGAAAGCAAAAGAAAGACATCTCAAGATACATAAAAACAAAGAGATTTATCACCACCAGACCTGTACTACAACAAAGTGACCAGTGTGACCTCCACTGTTAGGTGTTATGGGGCACTGTGGGTTCTGCTTTGATCTTTTGGATAGCTCTCTCCAGGGGAAGCCAGCCACCATGCCCTGAGGACACTTAAGTAAACCTGTGGAAAGCCCACATGGAGAGGAATTGAAGTTTTTGCCAACAGTCAACACCAAGTTGCCAGGTATGTGAGTGAGTCACTTGGGAAGTGAATCCTCCAGTCCTAGTAAATCCTTCAGATGAATGAAGCCCCAGCTGACATCTGACCACAATCTTAATGGATACTCTCAGACAGGACTGGATATCCAAATCACTCCTGAATTTCTGACACAAAGAAACTGTGAGAGGTATTAAATAAACACTGCTGTTTTAAACCACTTTTAGTTGATTTGTTATACAGCACTAGATAATTTACATAAGCCTCCATCATAAGAAACTGGGTTGGGGTGGGAGGACAAAATAATATCATAGTTAGAAGAAGAGAAAAAATATAAGAGCAGAAATGAATAAAATCTAAAACAAACAAAGTTGGTCTTCTGAAATAATCAACAAAATTGATAAAACTATAGGCAGACTAATCAAGAATAAAAGAAGGGTGCCTAGCTGGCTCAGTTGGTAGAACATGCAACTCTAGATCTTGGGGTTGTGAGTTGGAGCCCTGTGTTGGATGTATAGATTACTTAAAAACAAAATCTTTAAAAAAAAAAAAAACAAAAGAGAGAACACAGAACACAAATTACTAATATCAGGAATAAAGAGGTGATATTACTATAGAGACTACAGATCATTAAAAAGATAAAAGAATATTATTAACAACTTTATACCAACAAATTCAACAACTTACACGAAATAGATAAAAATCTTGAAACAATATGATTACCAAAATTGAGACAAGATGAACTAGAATATATGACTGCTTGGATATCTATTAAAGAAATTATTTCACACACAAAAAACTCCAGGCCCAGATAACTTCATTGGTGAAATTTATCAGATATTTAAAGAACAGTCTTATACAAATACCATCTTACACAAACTCCTTCATAAAATGGAAAGGGACCCTCCTAAATTCATTGCATGAGTCCTGAATAACACTGATAACAAAACATTTCCAGAAAAATTATAGACAAATATCCCTTAGGAACACAGACACAAAATCTTTAAGACATTAGCAAATAGAATATAGAAACACAAAAAAGATAATAAATTATGACCGAGGCTTTTCTCAGAAAGGAAAGGATGGTTTAACATTCAAAAATCAATGTAATTAACCATTAATAGAAAAAAAGATAATCATGTGATCGTTTTATCAGATGCAAAAAAATACTCATTTGTGACTGTAAAAAATCAGCAAATTAGGTTTAGAAGTAACTTCCTCAATATGACAGAGGGCATCTATAGAAATTGTCAACTAACATTTATTTGTTTGTTTACTTATTTATAAAGCTTATTTATTTAAATAATCTCTACACCCAAAATGGGGCTCTAACTCACAACCCCAAGATCAAGAGCTATGCACTCCTCTGAATGAGTCCACTGGGTGCTTGTTCTAAACATCAGATTTAATGGTGAAATATTGGGGTGTCTGGGTGGCTCAGTCAGTTAAGTATCTGACTCTTGATTTTGGCTCAGGTCATGGTCTCACGGTTTGTGAGTTTGAGCCCTGCACTGGGTTCTGCATTGACAGTGCAGAGCTTGTTTGGGATTCTCTCTCTGCCCCTCCCCCACTCACACATGTACTCTTGTGCTCTCTCTCTCAAATAAACTGGTGAAATATTGAATGCTTTCTCTCTAAGAATAGAAACAAGCCAAGGATGTTCACTTTCAGTATTTCTATCCAACACTATATTGGATCTAAGCCAGTGTAATAAGACAAGAAAAAGAAAGAAAACTCATATAGATCAGAAAGGAAGAATTAGGGGTGCCTGGGTGGCTCAGTCGGTTGAGCGTCTGACTTCAGCTCAGGTCATGATTTCGTGTTGATGAGTCCAAGCCCCGTGTCAGGCTCTGTGCTGACAGCTCAAAGCCTGGAGCCTGCTTCGGATTCCATGTCTCCCTCTCTGTCTGCCCCTCCCCCGCTCATGCTCTTTCTCTCTCTGTCTCAAAAATAAATAAACATTAAAAAAAATTTAAAAACAAAGAAAGGAAGAATTAAACTTCTCTATTCACAGATGACATAATTGTTTACATTGAAAAATCTTAAGAATCTACAAAATAGATACTAAAACTAATATGTAAATTTAGCAAAATCATAAATCAAAGGTAAATACACAAAAATCAATTTAATTCTATATGTTAGCAGCCAACAACAAAACATATACCTGCTATGATCCAGCAATTCCATTTCTAGAAAAATAAAAACATATGTCCACAAAAAGCTTGCATGAGAGGGGTGCCTGGGTGGCTCAGTTGGTTGAGTGTCCGACTCTTGATTTTGGCACAGGTCATGATTCCAGGGTCATGGAATCAAGCTCTGTGTTGAGCTCTGAACTGAGTGTAGAACCTGCTTAAGCTTCTCTCTCCCCCCTGCTCATGCTCTCTTTTTCTCAAAAAATAAAAATGAAAAAACTTGCGCAAGAATATTCACAGAAGCTCTATTCATAATAGTCAAAACTGGCAGGTAGGTATCTATCAACAGGAAAGTGGCTAAATAAACTACAGTATAGTTATACAAATTGAATACAATTCAGCAATATAAAGGTATATACTACCAATGTATGTGACAACATTGATGAATGTCAAAAACATTATGCTAAGTCAAAGGAGCCTTATACAAAAGAATATCTATGGTATGATTTCATTTATATGATGTTCAAGAACAGACAAAATTAGTTCGTATTGAAAAAAATCAGAAAGGGGTGCCTCGGTGGTTCAGTTGGTTGAGCGACCGACTTTAGCTCAGGTCGTGATCTCACGGTTTGTGAGTTCAAGCCCCGCGTCGGGCTCTGTGCTGACAGCTTGGAGCCTGGAGCCTGCTTCAGATTCTGTGTCTCCCTCTCTCTCTGCCCTTCCCCCACTCATGCTCTGTCTCTCTCTGTCTCAGAAATAAATAAACATTAAAAAAAAGTTAAAAATAACAACAACAAAAAAGAAAAAAATCAGAAAGTGGAGGTAAAGGTGGGGACTAAATGGGAAGCAGAATCAGGAAACTTGGAGGGTGATGGCAATGTTCTAGGGTTTGTATTACATAGATGCAAGCATTTGTCAATATTTATTGATTGGTACTCTTTAAGATTTGTTCACTTCACTGTATATAAAATTTCATCCATTAAAGCATAAACAAGTATTGAACTAGATGGTGAATGATATGCATTTGAAGAATTTAGGGGAGAAATACACACACACACACACACACACACACACGCACATACATACATATACATATCTGCAACTTGCTTTAAAATGCATTTACTAATAAAATTAAATAAATTGATGGATGGACATGTGATTATTAAACATTATAATTATAGATCAAAGGACTTCTAATCCAGTAGAATTTTCTAAGCTGATGTAAATGTTCTATATCTGCATTACCCAATACGGTTGCTACTAGACACATGTGGCTAGTGAGCACTTGAAATGTAACTAGTGCAACTGAGGAAATGAATTTCAAATTTAATTTTATTGTAAATTATTTAAATTTAGATAGCAGATGTGGCCACTGGCTACCATTTTGGACAGCACAGACAGAACATTTCCATCACTGCAGAAAGTTCTGTCAGACAATGTTGGTCTAGAAGCACAGAACAATATTGAAAATAGTGATGATGACAACAGACCTCCTTGTTTTGATTCTGACAGGAGAACAGTGTTCCACCATTAATATGATGTCTACTATGGGTTTCTAATAAATGGTACTTATCTAGAGTAATGTTATAATGAATACAAACAAAATATCTATAGTGCTTTATAGCTTCTAAAGCATTTAAAAAATATTTGTATTTAATCCTTTCACAAATCCTCTACTCTTGTGGTTGAGAAAACAGAAACTGAGAGTTCAATTGTATATTACCACCAACTAGCAAGTGGTAGAGACTTGACTCAGATTTCTGTCTCCAAATTCCCTTTTCTACTGACTTTATCAATTAATGTCCACAGTAACATAGTCATCAATGATCTCATGATATAAACAGCAAAAGGTATGATAAGAAAAGGTTGTGAAAAGTTGGATATGACATATCCTCAATACCTTTTAACACTTATTTTGATATAAGAAAAGCCTGACACATTGACATTGAAAATTATAGGAATCATAAAATTGGGCAGTCTACCTTTTAAACATCTATATGTACAAAGTGAAGTAAAAATTGAAAGGTTTATGTTTTATTTTAGTAACTTGTATATCTACCCAGGTTTTGCTAACAATTTATTTTCTAATTGTTTATTTCAAGTAACTCCCATATCACTAACATCAGAAAAATGTTCAATGTCTTAGATGTTTTAGCAGAGTTTTACAAATCAGCTATACAGTTATTATGCTCATGGTCTGTGAACATAAGAGAGAAACACAATAAGCAAATCTTTAATGACTCTTGCCTCTTACTTTTGCATAGGAATTACACTGTTCTATTTGGGACTATTTTTAATTGCTAAAATGTTTTCTAAAGCAATGTAATTTTTTGCTGTTATACCTTCAGTATCTCCTAGAACAGTGGCAAAGTACACATTCAATAAATATTTGTGTATGAGTGCATAAATGGATGGATGGATGCGTAGAACTAGGAAGAGGTGACATTTGTAAACTGAACAGGCAATGTAAATGCTGTGGGTTTACGACTGTTGTCGTTCAATGTGTTCAGGTACTCCCAGTTTTCTATGAACTATTGATGTATCACTCCAGTGTAATCCACAAATTAGAAGACATTTTGGCATTCTGTAACTAAAATTTAATAAGAAGGAAGATGGGGGATTTGTTTTAAAAATCGGAGCGTATGTGCACTGATACAATATTGTGTACCGACTATACTTACATAAGAAAAATTAAAAATCTAAATTTAGAACCAAAAAATCCCGAGTCATATTGAACAAACAGTTCACAGCCTTGGCACTCAGTCATTCCTAAGGCCCTCATCTGCCATTATTGCTACCGGAAATGCACAGTATCTTTCCCAGTGATTCAGGAGAGTTGGGAAGGTTTCATACACATTTTTCTCCCCCCTAGCACTATCACAGTGCCCATCACACAAGAGATATTAAATAAAGGTTTGTTGAATGAGTTCATTTTCTTTATAATATTAGAACAATGTTCAACCTTTGTTCTTCTGAAATCTCAAAAGAGTAGTTTCATAGTTTTACATTATGAAATCCGTCAAAATTCTTTTCAGTATAGTGTCTTGTACATACCATGCCCTTAAAATCATCTGAAACACAAATGCATTTTTATTTTTAAAAGATTCATTCAGGGCGCCTGGCTAGCTCAGTAGGCTAAGAATCTGACCCTTGATTTAGGCTCAGATCATGATCCCACAGTTTCGTGGGTTTGAGCCCTGCATCAGGCTCTGCACTGCTTGGGATTCTCCCTCTCTCTACCCTTCCCCGCTTGCACTTTCTGTTTCTCTCTCTCCCCAAAAAATAACAAAAACAAAAACAAACAACACCCCCAAAACTTTAAAAAATGATTCAATCTCACAGTACATAGAATAAGATATGATCATCTCCTTCAATTCTACCCCATTCTTATTCCCCAACCTACTATTGGCTACCACTACTAACAGTTTATGCTTCTCTTTCCTGCCTTTTTAAATTTATTATTATTTTTTTAATATTTTATTTTTATTTTTGAAAGAGAGAGAGAGAAAGAGAGACAGCGCAAGCAGGGGAGGGGCAGAGAGAAGGAGACACAGAATCCAAAGCAGGCTCCAGGCTCTGAACTATCAGCGCAGAGCCTGACGCTGGGTTTGAACTCAAAACTGGCTTAATCTACTGAGCCACTCAGGTGCCCCATTCCTGCCTTTTTAAAGTGCTTTGGTATAATAGGTGGGTGCACACACATATTTTTATCGACATGGAGGCAGACATATGAATTGTTCTGCAGTGGGCTTCCCCAACATTGACATGACACTATGTCAGCACATACAGTTCTGTCTCACTCTTCAACAGCTGCTTGGCACTTACATCAGGTGGATGAACAGTAATTTATTGAATTATATCTCTGATAACGGGCACTTAGGGTTGTCTCCAACTTTTTAAACTATTATAAACATTATAGCATTGAATACCTTATACATACATTTTAGCATACATGCGTGAGTATTTCCATGAAAAATTTCTTTGAAGAGTATATTATTTTTTTTTGGTGGATGCTGTCATGTTTCCTTTTAAGAAATATTTCCCAATGAACACTCCCACTCCGTCTAGTCCTTGCCCTTCTGTTCTCGGCAGATTAACAGTAGGAACAAGAAAACTCAGGGCTGGGCTAAATTAGACTTAGGTTTTCCCTAGACACAATATTCAAAGATGAAACAGTTTTGGATTTAGGGCTTTGAGGGGTTCAGGCCTACACTTTAGTGCCGTTTAATCTAATCATTGCAGATTAAATGAGAGTTATCAGTCAACCTTAAGACCGGTTTGTTACTTATAACATTGTTTCTGGGACAAGAATGTTATGGTTCTTATGTAAAAAACAAAAAACAAAAAACAAAAAACAAAAAACAAAAAACAAAAAAAAAAACCCTTTTAAATCACAACAAACATTTATTAAACTTTAGCATATATATATATCAAGGGTGCACTAGGTAGCCAGGAGATGAAATTGTTTCTGTCCTCAAGAAACTGGTGATCAAGGTGATAGTAATTAACTTTGTTATAGGTGTGAGAATGTGATTACAGTTCTGTTAAAAAAAAAAAAAAGCTCTTGTAAAAAAGATTCTACTTTAGTATTTATAGATAGAATTTCAAGATGTCTGGGTTTTGCTTTAAAATATTTCAGGAAAACAAGGGGCGCCTGGATGGCTCAGTCAGCTAAGCGTCCAACTTCAGCTCAGGTCATGATCTCATGGCCCATGAGTTCGAGCCCCGCATCGGGCTCCGTGCTGACAGCTCAGAGCCTGGAGCCTGCTTCGGATTCTGTCTCCCTCTCTCTCTCTGCCCCTCCCCCACTCACACTCTGTATCTCAAAAAAACAAACAAACAAACAAACAAAAAACCAGGAAAACAAGAAAACACGGAGAGAATTAAAACAAGTGTTGCAAATGTTAAGTGTTGAATCGAAGTGATGGGTGGATGTGGATTTATTATGTCTTATTATGTGTAATGACTAGAGATATAATAATGTAAATTCATTATTTTACCTTAAAAAAAGATTTTATTTTTAATTAATCTCTCTACCCAACCAACATGGGGCTTGAACTCATAACCCTGAGATCAAGAGTCCTATGCTCCACCAACTGAGCCAGCCAGGCACCCCTCTCTCTACCTTTGCAAATATAAATAATATTCTCATTCTTCTAGAAACACCAATATATAAATACAAAATTTCAATATAATAAAATAATAAAGATATATGCACAAGAGGTTATGAAAGCAGAAAAGGACCCAAATCTGTTTAGGTGGGACTGAGCAGGACTGAGAGTATAAGAGCCCAACTCCTGTATCAAACTATCTGGGTCCAAATTCCAGTACCTCCTCTTTTTAGTTGTGTGATATTGGCACGTAACTTGGCCACTCTGTGCTCAGTTTCCTGTATAATAAAATGGGGATAATTATGGTACCTAATTGAGGATCAAATGAGATAGCTTGCAAAGTCCTGAAACAGTGCCCAATACATAGTAAACATGAAAGTGTGTTTTATAATTTATTACCATTGTCAATGTTACTATGAAGGCTTTTCAGAGATGTCTTGAGGCAGAGATTTTTTTTTTAACGTTTATTTATTTTTGAGACAGAGAGACAGAGCATGGACGGGGGAGGGTCAGAGAGAGGGAGACACAGAATCCGAAACAGGCTCCAGGCTCTGAGCTGTCAGCACAGAGCCCAACACGGGGCTCAAACTCACGGACTGAGAAATCATGACCTGAGCTGAAGTCTGCCGCTTAACCGACTGAGCCACCCAGGTGCCCCAGAGGCAGAGATGTTTTAAGAAAAGCAACATAGGGGCGCCTGGGTGGCTCAGTCGGTTGAGCTTCTGACTTCGGCTCAGGTCATGATCTCACCGTCTGTGAGTTTGAGCCCCGCGTCAGGCTCTGTGCTGACAGCTCAGAGCCTGGAGCCTGCTTTGGATTCTGTGTCTCCCTCTCTCTCTAACCCTCCCCCGCTCATGCTCTCTCTCTGTCTCAAAAATAAAATAAAACATTAAAAAAAATTTTTTTTTTAAAAAAAGAAAAGCAACATAACTTAAGGCCAATCAGATGTAGGTGTGTGTGTGTGTGTGTGTGTGTGTGTATGTGTGTGTATGCGTGTGTGGAGAGAGGAAGTTAACGTGATCCCATATTTCTAGCTTAGGTGACCAGATGGATGATTACATCATTAACTAAGAAGAGAATATAGATGAAAGAGAGTTTGTCACTTTCAAATTGTATTTTTAATCATATAAACAAATGAGCAAGTATACAACAAACTGAATTACCTTAGAATTAAAATACAGTTCTGAGAATGAGAAGGTAAAGTACTAATGAAAATTGGCAACATTAAACGTAAAATGGTAAAGATTCTAAAAATACTTTAAGGGCTAACTTTATCTAGAATAGTAAACATTATTGTTATATACCTCATACACATAACCTAAATAAGTGAGGTCATTTGGGTGCTAGAAGATACCTGGAAATAACATTATTCCAGAAATCCAACAACTCAGATATTAATGGAATTGCCTTAAAAATATATATTTCTCAAAGGTTATAATCAGATAAGGTAGCTGTCATGGTTACTGATGACTCCTTCCACATAAGTACTACTTGGGAATTCTCAGCAGTGTCTGGGTCCCCATTAAAGCAGACACTGTTTAGGGGACAGGGGCAGAAAAGAGCAGAAATGATCTCTGGAATATCTTACTTCGAGTGCCCCAAAGTCTTGTCCCTTACCCACAGTTTCTTCTATTAGCCATGATACCTATTTACTTAATCATCTCTCTTTAGAATTTGAAAAAATTTAAGGAAAAAATAAGCAATTTAGTAATGTATCATGCCACTGGCCTATTCATGATTATAACTATTACCAGTTTTCATTTTAATTTTTAATGTTTTCTACTTAATTTTGAAACAATCTCAGATCTCCAGAAAAGTTGCAAGTACAGTACAAAATTTCTCTCCAGTCATTTGAGAGTAGTTGCTGATATGATGCTTCATCACCCCTGTATACTTCAGAGTGTTTTCCTGCAAGCAAGGATATTCTCCTACATAATCACAGGAAAAGCATCAAAGTCAGGAAGTTAACACTGACATATCACTATCATTTAACCATCAAACTCCATTCAAGTTTCACCATTGTCCCAAATGACATCCTTTACAGCAAAAGGATACAGTTCAGAATCACACATTGCTTTCAGGTCTGTCTCTTTAGTCTCCTTCAATTAGCAACAGATGCTCAGTATTTCCTTGATTTTTTTTTTTTTAATTTTTTTTTTAATGTTTATTTATTTTTGAGGGAGAGACAGTGTGAGCAGGGGAGGGGCACAGAGAGGGAGACACAGAATTTGAAGCAGGCTCCAGTCTCTGAGCTGTCAGCACAGAGCCTGACGTGGGGCTTGAACCCATGGACCGGGAGGTCATGACCTGAGCCACAGTCAGCCACTTAACCGACTGAGCCACCCAGGTGCCCCAGTATTTCCTTGATTTTTCATGACCCGGACACTTTGAAGATTACAGTCCGTTACTTTGTGGAACATCCTTCATTTAAGGTTTGTTTGATGTTTCCTTATAATGAAATTCAGGTTAAGTATCGTTGGCAGGATGTCCACAGAAAACATGCTACGTTCTTTTCATTGTTTGCTATCAGATAGCACATGACTTTTATTTAGCCCATTACTAGTGATGTTTAACATTGAGCATTTGATTAAGATGCTTCCTCACTATGAAGTTATTCTTTTCCCCTTTATAACACAGTATTGGCGGGGAGGTACTATAAAGTAGTATGAATATTCTGTAATAATATTCTTTACAAACTTTCTATTTATTCATTTGCTTATATCAGGATGGACTCATTTTATTCAATGAGTTATAATTTCATTATTTTTTGTGATGTTGAAAGTTTTCCTGATTTTCCCTGTTGATGGCTGCTAACTGATCAGGGTGGTAGCTGCTGAAGGTTTGTGGCTGTGGCAGTGGCTTAAATAAGACAATGAAGTTTGCCGCATCAGTTGACTCTTTCACTTGAGCACTTAGAGGCCATGGTAGGGATATTAACTGACCTAATTTCAGTATTGTTGTGTGTCAAGGGATAGGAGAGGGATAGTGGGGAGCGGTTGGCGGAACAATTAGAACACAGACAGCATTTATGGATGAAGTTTGCTGTCTTATATGAGCATGAATCCTGGCACCCCAAAACAATTAAAATAATAACATCGAAGATCACTGATCACAGATCACCATAATGAATATAATAATAAAGAGAACATGTAAAATAATGTCACAGTTACCAAAATGCAACACAGAGACACAAAGTAAGCAACTGCTTTTGGAAAAATGGCACTGAGACTTGACACAGCATTGCCACAAACCTTCAATTTATAAAAAACACAATATCTAGGGTGCCTGGGTGGCTCAGTTGGTTAAGCGTCCGACTTCGGCTCGGGTCATGATCTTGCGGTTTGTGAGTTCAAGCCCAGCGTCGGGCTCTGTGCTGACAGCTCAGAGCCTGGAGCCTGTTTCAGATTCTGTGTCTCCCTCTCTCTCTCTGACCCTCCCCCGTTCATGCTCTGTCTCTCTCTGTCTCAAAAACAAATAAACGTTAAAAAAATTTTTTTTAAAACACAACATCTGAGAAGCACGATAAAACAAAGAGCGAAAAACAAGGGATGCATGTAATTCCAAACTAGCACCATAAGGGTCATTCTAACTTTGTCCCTTTCCATACTTGTAATTCCCTTCTCTGACAGTGGGAAACCTGGTTTCCATTATCCTCAATATATTTACTTATTTGATGTATCCCCTTATGTAACCAAACTTCCATTGCTATCACCCTCTCTCTGCAGAGATGCCCTACTCCCCCATCTTGTGCTAGGCTCCCCTCCTACGTGGAAGGGTTTCTAACTCTACTAGAGCACCCATAATCTGTCCTAGGTACTTCCTCATGCACAAAATCCCTTCTTTCTCTGTTTGGGTTCTGACCCCCTGCTCGTAACCACTCTCTATGTGGGTGTTCTCTTCACCCTCCTCAGGCTCTGAGACCCTGCACTAAGCTGCCTTCCTTCATGGATATTCCTCTCACTCCTTGCATTCTGAAATCCTGCACTAGGCTCCCAACCTGCATAAAAGCCCTCCTCATCATACCTGGACTCCAAAACTGCCCTCTCATTCAGATGCTCCTCACCCCACTCTTCTTCTTCACACCTCTCTCTTAGCTGCCTTTCCACCGAAATAGCCTCTTTATCCCTCCCATGTTCTGACACCCACCAATGCAGACATCCTCCTCACCTTGAGCAGGTTCTGACACCCCACACAAGGATGCCCCTTTTTGGGAATGCCCTCCTCATCCTTGTACTCCAACACCCTATTCTCGGCCCCTGTGGTTCACCCACCTTGCACAGACTTCTACTTCATTTGGCCCCACCTAATGGCTTTAGGACTGAATTATTCAAGAAGGGAAGAGGAAAAACCATACAGCTGTTTTTACATGAAGTCATTGTCTTTTGTTATTAAAACATTGCTTTTGGGGCGCCTGGGTGGCTCAGTCTGTTAAGCGCCCGACTTCGGCTTAGGTCATGATCTCGTGGGTTGTGAGTTCAAGCCCCACATTGGGCTCAGTGCTGACGGCTGGAGCCTGTTTCAGATTCTGTGTCTCCCTCTCTTTCTGCCCCTCTCCTGCTCCTGCTCTGTCTCTCAAAAATAAATAAATGTTAAACAAACAAAAACCATTGCTTTTGACCCTGTATACAAAATGTGATTTAGAGGCACCTGGGTGGCTCAGTCAGTTAAGCGTCCGAATTCAGCTCAGGTCATGATCTCACAGTTCATGGGTCCAAGCCCCATGTCGGACTTTGTGCTGACAGCTCACAGCCTAGAGCCTGCTTCAGATACAGTCTCCCTCTCTCTCTCTGCCCCTCCCCCTTCCCCCTTCTCTCTCTCTCTTTCTCTCTCTATCTCTCTCAAAAAGAAACATTAAAAAATGTGATTTAGCTAAACCACTGAAGTAATTTTTCCATTAAATCACTCTATCTCATAAACTATGGAGTTTACTTAGGACAACGTTAATTTGTCCATAATTTATGACATCTCCTATCACTAATTCATTCAGTTTCTCCAGCATTTGTTTCAAATCAGAACCTCTATTAAAGGTGTTTGTATCCAAAATGAGGGTAAAACTCAAAATCCTCACATAGGCCAGAAGGCTTCATGTGATCTGTCCTCCTCTTCCTCACGTCTCCCCCTCAACTCTTTCCCCAGGCGGCTCCTTTCCTGTCACCCTGGTCTCTATGAAATTATTTTTTTCATTTGTATTAAGTATAGTTGGCATACAATATTAAATTAGTTGCAAGTTCCTGATTTGTCAATTCTATACATTATGCAATGTTCACCACAACAGGTATAGTTACCATCCGTCACCATACAAAGTGATTACAATATTACTGACTATATTCCTCATGCTGTACTTTTCATCCCCATGACTTATTTGTTTTATAACTGGAAATCTGAATCTCTTAGTCCTCTTCACCTATTTCTCCCATTTCCCAACCCCTCTCTCTTCTGGCAACTTCCAGTTTGTTCTCTGTATTTAGGAGTCTGTTTCTGGGTTTTGTTTTTTGGGTTTCTTTGCTCATTTGTTTTTTTTTAGATTCCACATATAAGTGAAAGCATATGGTATTTGTCTTTCTCTGAGTTATTTCACTTAGCATAATACCTTTTGTGTCCATAATACCTTTGTGTTGTCGCAAATGGCAAGATCTCACTCTTTTTTATGGCTCATTCTTTTTTATTCATTTTCATTAATTCATTATTTATTTATACTTTACACACACACGCACACACACACACACCCCATATCTTTTTTTTTTTATGTTTATTTTAAGAGAGAGGGTGGGGGAGAGAGGTGGTGGGCAGAGAGAGAGGGAGAGGGAGAGGGAGAGAGAGAGAGAGAGAGAGAGAGAGAGAATCCCAAGCAGGCTCCATGCTGAGCATGGAGCCCCACGTGGGGCTCAATCTCATGACTGTGAGATCATGACCTGAGCCACAATCAAGAGTCAGACACTTAACCAACTGGGAGCCACCCAGACACTCCTGTACCATATCTTCTTGATCTCTTCATCTATCTATGGACACTTAGGTTGCTTCCATATCTTAGCTATTGTAAATAATGCTGCATTGAACATAGGGGTGCAAATATCTTTTTGAAATAGTGTTTTATTTTCTTTGGGTAGATACCCAATAGTGTAATTACTGGATCATATGATATTTCTATTTTTCGTTTTTTGAGGAACCCCATACTATTTTGCATAATGGTTCCACCAATTTACATACTCACCAATGGTGCATGAGCGTTCTCTTTTCTCCACATCCTCACCAACACTTGTTATTTCTTTTCTTTTTGATACTAGTCATTCTGGCTGGTATGCAGTAATATCTCATTGTGGTATTGGTTTGCATTTCCTTGAGGATTAGTGATGTTGAGTATCTTTTCATGTATCTGTTGGCTGTGTGTCTTCTACACCAATATAAAAAGATTTGCACAGCAAAGGAAACCATCAACAAAACAAAAAGGCAACCTACTGTATGGGAGAAAATATGTGCAAATGATTTATCTGCTAAGGGGTTAATATCCGAAATATATAAAGAACTTATACAACCCAACATCCCCCAAAAAACAAATAGCCAATTAAAAAATGGGCAGAGGAAGTGAATAGATATTTTTCTAAAGGAAACATAAAGATGGCCAACAGATACACAAAAAGATGCTTTATGCAATTCTTAAAACAGAATGGCTGGGCCATTTTTGCCTTAGGGCTTAGGGCCTCTGCCCTGGTTCCTCTTCCTGAAATACTTTCTCCCCAGATGTCCCCATTACTCATTCCAGTGACTCCTTCATGTTTTTGTTTAGATCTCACCTTCTCAATGAAGCCCACTCTAATGAGCCTGTTTAAAATCGGAACTGCCTCCAACCCTGATTTCCCTGCCACTTACCGCTTTCTAATATATTATACTCCTAATACTACTTATTATGTTTATTTTTCATTTGCTGCCTTTCTTCCCACCATCCCCACTAAACTGTAGCTCCATAAGGGCAGGGATTTTTAATATTTTGTTCATTACCTAACAAATATTTGTTGAATGCAGACAGCAGTTTCCTGAAGCAGATTGAATCCCAAAACTAAATTCAGAGCACCATCTAGTGTTCTTGGAAGGATGTGCTTGCTACTTAACCCTGAGAGTCATTTGCATTAGCCATGGGATAAACAGTACTGGTGTAATCAATTCTCACTTTATTTTTTAGTGCCCTCTGTGGTTCTGTGAAAATTAAAATGTTTTCCATGATTTAACATTCATGGGACATATTGACTTCTCTAAGAGTAATCTCTTCTCCAAGGACTTGCCTATTGCTCCCCAGAATTCCTTGGGGCTACAAGTGTAATGAAGGGGGCCCCTGGGTGCCTCAGTCTTGGTTTCAGTTTGGGTCATGATCTCACAGTTTGTGGGTTCCAGCTCTGTGGCAGGCTGGCAGGGTGGAGCCTGCTTGGGATTCTCTCTCTCCCTCTCTCTCTCTCTTTCTCTCTGCCTCTGCTCGCACGCATACTCTCAAAATAAATAAATAAACAAACATTTTTTAAAAAGTGTGGAGGCGCCTGGGTGGTTCAGTTGGTTAAGCATCTGACTCTTGGTTTTGGCTCAGGCCATGATCTCATGGTTTTGTGCATTTGAGGCTTGCATCAGGCTCCGTGCTGACAGCTCTGACTCTACTTGGGATTCTCTGTCTCCCTCTCTCTCTGCCCCTCCCCATTCCCACTGTCTCTGTCTCTCTCAAAATAAATAATAAACTAAAAAAAAAGTGTCATGAAGGTCTCATGTCTTTAAGCCTTAGGGCATCTGTCTTTCCCCACTTGCAAAAAACCCCCTAAATACAAACACAAGGTAATAACCTTTTCTTTTTTGGTACCTACACTATTTCTCCAGAATATAATAAATTATATTTGTTGATTTAAAAATTTTTGTTTTGGCCACAAAAGTCCCTAAATGAAAGTGATAGAATGCTAGCAAGGGTAATGGTAATAATGTTTAAAATAGTATCAGGATTCTCTAAGATAATGAGCACAGACTTCTGATTTAGAAAATATTGGTTTCTTTAGATACCATAAACAGGAAAAATGCTTTAAAAGCATTAAAACATTTAATATTTGGGGCATCTGGCTGGCTCAGTCGGAAAAGCATGACTCTTGTTCTCGGGGTCATGAGTTTGAGTTTCACTTTGGGTGAGATTACTTAAGTAAATAAACTTTCAGGAAAAACATTTAATATTTAACAGTAAGTAATGAAAAGCATAATTATCTCATTTTGACTGAATGCTTATTGTGCCCAGCACTATTCGGAAAGTTCATTACCATCTTTACAACCCTAACATGTAGATTCTCTACATTAAGTCCCATATTTCAGATGATGGAATGGAAACACAGAGAAGTTAAGTAACTTGACTGAAGTCACAGAACTAGTAAAGAGTAGAGCCTGGATTCAAAGCCAGCTAGGCTGGCTCCACAGGCCATGTCCATGAGCTTATGCCCATGCTTTTATTCACCTCCCCAAAGAAATGAATGATGCTGCTTTGTTTCAAAGTTCTTGGCTTGGTCAAAGAAATTAATTTATTAATGTCCTCATCTTCCAAAAAGGAATCCAGGCAACCATAAACAAAATAAAGGCATATACAATTATCCTAAAAGTTAAATTTTTTTTCTTTTCACAGTTAAGAAGGTAGAAGTTATAGAATTTGCCTTTCTAAGGATTTATGTTTTGGCCACGAATTTACATTCAAAGGATGCTGTGGCAAACATCATAAGCAACATGAACATCAAGATCAAAGGGTGGTATGCAGAGGCATGGTGAAGAATCAGTTGGTCCTTGCTGCCCATCTAACTCAGAACTTTTGATGCTACCTTTTCAATTGCCCAAAGCTTCCCCCAACTCTACCACTAGTTCTAATGTTTCAAAGTAGATAGAAGTGACTTAAATTCCCAAAATATCAATTAATATACTCCTTTCTTGAATTTGACTTGTCTCAGCTGGATGTTAGAAAACAAGTGAATTCTTGGGAATGCAAGCTGGTGCAGCCACTCTGGAAAACAGTATGGAGGTTCCTCAAAAAACTAAAAGTAGAACTACCCTATGACCCAGCAATTGCACTACTAGGTATTTATCCAAGGGATACAGCTGTTTCAAAGGGACACATGCACCCCCACGTTTATAGCAGCACTATCAACAATAGCCAAAGTGTGGAAACAGCCCAAATGTCCCTCAATGGATGAATGGATAAAGGAGATGTGGTGTGCATATATATATATATATATATATACTCGGCAATCAAAAAGAATGAAACCTTGCCATTTGCAACTACATGGATGGAACTAGAGGGCTAGAGGGTATTATGCTAAGTGAAATTAGTCAGAGAAAGACAAAAATCATATGACTTCACTCATATGAGGACTTTAAGATACAAAACAGATTAACATAAGGGAAGGGAAGCAAAAATAATATAAAAACAGGGAGGGGGACAAAGCATAAGAGACTCAAATATGGAGAACAAACAGAGGGTTACTGGAGGGGGTGTGGGAAGGGGGATGGGCTAAATGGGTAAGGGGCATTAAGAATCTACTCCTGAAATCATTGTTGTACTAAATGCTAACTAATTTGGATATAAACTAAAAAAATAAAATTAAAAAAAATTAATTAATTAATTTTTAAAAAGACTAAAAAAAAGAAAACAAGTGAATTGTGTATTAAAGTGAGTCACATTAAGGAGTGATTTATTAGGTAACATCCAGAATTATTTGCATTATGTGTCACACTCTTAAAAGGAATATGAAGTCCTTAATTTCAGATTGACGGAGTGTCTAAGGGGATATTTGTAGGAAGGAGGATTCCCAACCTCTCTTAGGTGATTCTGGAAATGGTGCCCCTCTCACCATCCTCATCTGGAACCAAAAACTCCTTTCCTAAATGTTTATATAACTCTTTAAATTTCCTAAAATACAAGCTTATTTGGGAAAGGGAAATGATTATTCTCCATTAAAAAATATTTTATTTTTAAGTAATCTACACCCAACGTGGGGCTTGAACTCATAACCCAGAGATTAAGAGTCACATGCTTCAACTGAGCCAGCCAGATGCCCCTGGTTATTCTCCATTTTGGATAGAGATTTTCAACATGTAGTTTGAAGATTATGTTTGAACTCATCAGGGATTCCCAGCCCCACCTCTGACCTACCACATTAGAATCTTCCAGCTGGGCTGAGGAATCTGTATCCTAACCACCTTCCTGAGATAACTTGTGTGTATGCACGAGTCTGGTAACCAGTAACCTACGGGGATAATGTTGAAGAGTAAAGCACCAGCATCGTTTGGATTGTTGGATTCTTTCCTATTATAGACCACAGACTAGAACTTCAAAAAGTATCATGTAAAAACCTAATTATAAGAAGATCAAATATAATTTTAGGAGGCTAATAATTAACAAATCTATTTACAAGATTATATGTCCTTTTGTTGTAAATTATATGGAAACATCTCAATGAATTATATGTGTGAAACATCTCAAAGAATTCTTTAGTGGGTGTTGTTTAATCCTGCCTTGCCTTCCATAAAATTAACCAGCTGGCCAAAGTTTTTACTATCCTACCCACAGGAGTCTACAGTAACCCCCAAGGCATTCTCTGAACAATCCTTATTTCCTGTATAAAAGGAACTGAGTTTCGTCAACTGTACAGAACTTCAGCTGATTACACTGAAAGTGTTTACCAAAGGAGACTGAATTCTGGAGTTCTAGAAATGTTTTAAAATAGTAAATACAATCATTTTTTTGGATGAGCAGAATAGCCTAAAGGTAGAGGATCCAAAAAGAAGGCCTAGTAAGATTCTTTCTAGTTTTGTAATTTGACTAAACTGCCTCTCCATCCAATTGAATGTCAACTTATTTTTGTTTTCATTTTTTTAAGTCTGCCCCTCCACCCCCCGTTTCATTTTTTAATTGGCTAAACCTGGCAAGAATTCCTTGCCACTCCCTGAATAACCTCTTGAGAATCCTTTACAAATACAGTTTAGACGAGCATAAATACAAAAAAGGAAACCACTTAACTGGATGATAATACACCACCCAGATAACTCAGATACCTAACAGAATTTTTCACCGAGTTGTTTGGTTTGGCCAAGTTAACTGACCAAATCCCTTCAGTTACAACATATAATTACTCTTCTTTCTCACACTTGTTTTTACTTGTCACTTACTCTTGATTCTTATCAATTGCTACAACTTTTCTTCTCCTTCATTTATAAGCTAAGTCACTGTTCAACCAAGAAGGTCACTTACCTTGAAAGTCTTTCTTCTTTAGAATGAGGTTGCATGCCACTGTGCTGACAGAGTAGAAAGCAAATATCAAAGGAAAGAGTTGAGTTGGGTTGCTGGAATCTGTACAATGCTGAATACATTGAAGCAGCTGGGAACCAGGAACACTCAGTAATAACTGATTCCAAACCACCTTTCAAAATCTAAAAATCTCTTCTGGAGGGGGAGTAGTGGATAATCAATTTAAGGGGAGAACTCTTTTTTTTTTTTTAAGTTTATTTATTTATTTTGAGAGCGCTCACACAGCATTAGCAGAGGAGGGGCAGAGAGGGAGAAAGAGAATAAGGGGAGAAGGCTTTATTTTTTTTAAGTTTATTTATTTTTGAGAGACAAAGCACAAGTGGGGGAGGGGCAGGGGGGTGTGGGGAAGACGCGGAATCCGAAGCAGGCTCCAGGCTCTGAGCTGTCAGCACAGAGCCCAAAACAGAGCTCTAACTCTTGAATGGTGAGATCATGACCTGAGCCAAAATCAGATGCTCAACTGACTGAGCCACCCAGGTGCCCCTGAGGAGAACACTTATTTAAAGCTTATAACACTAAGGATAATTCGGTGAAGTTATAGTGCACTCTACTTGGTAAAACTTTTTAAAACAATGTTTATTTATTCATGTTTGAGAGAGAGAAGGAGACAGATAATCCCAAGCAGGATCCGCGCTGTGAGAGCAAAGCTCCACTTGGGGCTGGAACTCGCAACCCTGAGATCATGATCTGAGCTGAGTCAGATGCTTAACCAACCAAGCCACCCAGGCGTCCCTACTTGGTAAAATTTTTTGAATCAGATTTTATCTTTCCTTCAAGAGATCATGGGAAACTCTAGCATTTTAGTTTAAATTATGCAGCTTCTGTTCCCGTTCTCGTATTTGTTCTACTGTATCTGGATTTGAAAAATTCAGTAAAACTTTTAAAACCAGATTTAATCTTTCCTTCAAGAGATCAGGGAAACTCTAGCATTTTAGTTTAAAAAATGTAACTTCCATTCTTGTTCCTGTATTTGGATTTGTTCTACTCTGTCTGGATTTGTTCCAGTGTATCTGTGGAACCAGGCAACTAAGAATCTTTACTCAGCATTTCTTATATTTCTTGAATGCAAATGGAATGGATTGGTGGGATTAATGGCTAGAGTGTTAGAGGACACTTATGATTTTGCCATTTTCTTTGTATACTGATGAAAGCTTCTTAAATAGCTCTACAGAGAAACGAGACAGTGTGAGGTTGGGTAAGTTGGACAAAGAAGCAGTTCTAATCCAGACCAGGTTCTGGAATTAGAGTATCACTTTATTGTACAATTAGAGGCTGAAGAAGCTATTTAAATCTTCCAAAACTTTTTGACCCAAAAGAAATGCTAATCAGTTACCGACATAATTAACCAGTGTATCCTGATCTTTAAAAGGTGTTTTCATCTGTGATTTAAAGGAAATACAGAAGTCTGAGTTGAGGCATGATAGCCCTTCAAGGCCAGGGAAGAATTGATGAATTGACAACAAAGTCACATGTTTTTAACCGGATATACTGATATCCAAGTGCCCAGAAAAACAATTGAGAGGCTACTACTGTCCATGAATTTACTGGAAAGCACTGTTAATGGCACAACTAGGGATCTCACAGATCTTTGAATTAGCCAGCACCATTTTGTGGGAGAGTGGGGGGTGGGGGGGTAGCCTGGACGCTTCGGGCAGGGTTGGGAAGATGATAGTTTGATGCAGCTAAAGAAAGGGCCCCCGCAACAGGGTCTCTTCCATGGTCTCCGACGAAAAATGTTGGGGGAGAAGTAAAATCGCCCCAGACTCCCACTGTGGTCCTCCTCACTCAATGTTCTGGTTTCCGGAGACTTTCGTTGGCGGCGGTGGGGGGCGGGGGGTTGACGGTCCCCTACAATTTACATGAAAATGCGCGCGCACGGTGTAGATGGCCGCTGTGAGCGGGCAGCGCCACCCCCCAAGCCGCTGCTCACCCGCAGAGCCCAGCGCGGAGGAGGAAGCTCCGGACCAGCCCCGCCGCGCTGATGGGCGTCGCCACGAGCCAATGGGTGCGCAGAGAGGCGGGGCAGGGTGGCCGAGGGGGCGGGATTTCCCGCGCGGCCGCTAGGCGCCTGGCGAGAGCTGCGCGGGCGGCGACTGCGGCCGCGCCTGCGAGAGAGGGCGGGTCGGGGTCAGCTGCTGCAGGCGGGCGGGCGGGAGCGGGGAGCTGTGGGCGGCCGCCGTGTCTCCTGCCACCGCCCTCCCTCCGCCACGATGCCGGGAATCGACAAGCTGCCCATCGAGGAGACGCTGGAGGACAGCCCGCAGGTGAGGCGCGGGCGGCGGCGGGCGGCGAGGGAAAGAGCAGGGCGCGCCGACCCCAGGCCCGGCGCCGCCGCGGCCGCAGGTGCCCGCCCCGGACCAGGTGGGCGCCGCCGCCCAGTGTCCCCGCCCGTCGCGGGCCGCGCCCCGAGCTGCCGCGGCCCGGCCGCCGGCCTGAGGCCCGCGTGGGCCTGCGCGGCTGGGCCGAGAGCCGCGCGCGGGGTCCGGACGTCGGAGGGAGGCGACCGAGCCTCCGCCGCCTTCGCTCGTGGGCCCTGCGGTCACGTACGCGCGCGGGGCTCCCTTGTATTTGGTGAAAGGTGCATTTTTATCGCTGTAACGTGAGGCGATAAATCTCAGTCCTGGGATTTTCTCCCCGAAGGTCTCTTCGGAGGAAATGCAGGAGAAAAAACCCTGTAGACTTATTACATGGTTTCTGAGCAAGCTAGGGAAGGAAATGGATAGTTTTTCTTCGGGAGATGCTGGCAGGCTGCTGATTTGCCCGCGTGGAGAGTCATCGGCGAAGCCCGTCACGTGCCCGGGAGCCTCCCCGAGGAGTGTGTCCAGTGTCGTGGCCACGACGGTAGCCGCTGTCACCCGAGCGGTGCACGGCTTGTGATGGACCGCGCCTTCGCGGCTGCAAGACTGCTGCTCGAAATGGTGCAGACTTGGCCCTAATAAACTCATCAAAATAAAAGCCCCGTGTTTCGTGTGTTTGGGGGCAAGGCTAGCGTGGTTGCTTTAGCTTAAAACAGTCTAGAGAAACGTGTTCAATACCGAAGAATGAAATGAGTTCTGTTAAAAAACATGTTGGTAGGCGCTGTAACTTGCGTTGAGAAACATCATCCCTAAACCTGTCTTTCACGGAATAATTTAAGCGATTTAAGATGATGTTGCTGGTTGTCTACCCCTCAGAACGAAGAAAATTTCCTGAAATGGTGTTCATTCAGAACAACAGTGGCACATATTTCATGTGTCTTCATAGTTTAATATAGCCCCAAAAGATCAGGAAGAGGGGGCTAGATCCCCTGGCCTGTGTGACACGTCTGCCATGACTTTGTGCCAGTAATAATCGCCAAGTTGAAGTTGGGCTCTGATCGTGGAATTGATTTTTTTTTTTTCCTATGTGGAAAGTTACCTTCACAAGCCAGTTGTTCGCTGGTAATGTATTCTTATCAGCCTAAACTGACAGAAACCCACGTCTTCGCTTATCTGGACCGCCCCAATAACTATTTCAAATTCTTAATGATTTCTGTAGTATAAAGTTAGAAATTATGTTTGTTTCAGATGTTTTGCAAAAATTTTGTGGCATGTATTGGTCAGGTGCACTCTGTCATTTTACTTTTATTATATAAGACTCAACAGGTTGCCTTACCTTTCTTTCCTTGCCTGGTTTTTATGGCCCATAAAGATTATACAAAACCCCGGAATGGGTAGCACAGTGCTCTCGCCATGACTTGTGAAGAGGATGTAATCTGACTCATCTAATTTCTTGAACTTTTCACACAATTAGTTTACAACTTGAGCATTCGTGTTTGTTTGTTTTTTTTATAAGGGTGCGCCATATCGGTATCAGTTTTATGGTAATTTTTAATGAAATAGCCACATTGCTATTCTTTGAGTTTTTAGAAGTGGTAAATTTGAACTAGGTAATATTGACTTGGGAAAATTAGTTGGGACAAATGGGATTTAGAAAGGAAAGATATTGGAAGTAGTCCTTAGGGAGAACTTGTGGTAGGATGGAAAGCCCTAAATCTGGGACTAAGGGTATAAGGGTTTTTAGTCCTTCGCTGACACTTCACTTGCTTTAGAGCAAGTCACTCAACGTCTCCGCATCTCAGTGTTACAGTGAAAGTTTTTATTTTTGTACCTGATTATGAAAATCATAGTTAGGTGCTTCAGAAAAACTGAAAGGGACAGAAAACAGTTACCTGTCCTTTCCGAGGCAGCAAACCCTATTAACAGTTTTACTTGTTCCTAGCTTTCTCTTACATACTTTAATGTATTTGAAGTTATGTTGTGCATAACAAGTTTTATTTGGCTTTAACTTAACATTACAGGGTAAGTGTTCACATATCCTCCATTCTGAATAAAGAAAATTAAAGGCTGCATGTTTCCTTAACTGATTTAACAGTTGTCCTATTGTTGGACTTAGAGATTTTTCCCAAGTTTTGTTTTTATGTATAGGACTTCGGTTAATGCTTTGGGACATGAATTTTTGTTCTCATTTGGACTACTGATACAGGATAGAGTCCAAGACGTCGAATAACAAAGAGTATGCAAACTTTTAAAGCTCCTGCTATAGATAAGTTCTTTTTTATTTTCAAATTTTTATTTAAATTCTAGTTAACATACAGTGCAATATTGGTTTTAGGAGTAGAATTCAGTGATTCATCACTTATGTACAATACTCAGTACTCATCATAACAAGTGCCCTCCTTAATACCCATCACCTGTCTAGCCCTTTCCCCACCCACTTCCCTCCATCAACCCTCAGTTTGTTCTGTCTTTAAGAGACTCTCATGGTTTGTTTCCTGCTCTTTTCTCTTTCCCCCCTCCTGTATGTTCATCTGTTTTGTTTCTTAAATTCCATATATGAGTGAGATCATATGGCATTTCTCTGTCTCTTATTTCATTTAGCATAGTACACTCTAGCTCAACCCACATGGCTGCAAATGGCAGGATTTCATTCTTTTTGATGGCTGAGTAATATTCCATGCACACACACATGCATACATATATACATACCACATCTTCTTTATCCATCTTCAGTTGATGGATATTTGGGCTCTCTCCATAGTTTGGCTATTATTGATGATGTTGCTATAAACATCAGGGTGCACGTACCCCTTCGAATCTGTATTTTTGTGTCCTTTGGGTAAATGTCGAGTAGTGCAATTGCTGGATGGAAGGGTGGTTCTGTTTTTAGTTTTTTGAGGAACCTCTAACTGTTCTCCAGAGTGGCTGCACCAGTTTGCATTCCCACCAACAGTGTAAGAGGGTTCCCCTTTCTCTGCATCCTCATCAACACCTGTTGTTTCCTGTGTTGTTAATTTTAGCCATTCTGACAGATGTGAGGTGGTATCTCATCATGGTTTTGATTTGTATTTCCTTGATGATGAGTGATGTTGAGCATCTTTTCATGTGTCTGTTAGCTATGTTTGGCTTCTTTGGAAGAATGTCTATTCATGTCTTCTGCCCATTTCTTAACTGGATTTTTTTTTTTTTTATGTTATTATATTTTTGAGAGAAAGAGCATGCATGAGCAGGGGAAGGACAGAGAAGGAGAGAGAGATCCCAAGCAGGCTCCACACTGTCAGTCCAGAGCCCGAAGTGGGACTCAAACTTATGAACCATGAGATCATGACCTGAGCCGAAATCAAGAGTCAAATGCTTAACTGACTGAGCTATCCAGGCACCCCTGGATTGTTTGTTTTTTGGGTGTTTGATAAGTTCTTTTTAGATTTTGAATACCAGCCCTTTATCAGATATGTTGTTTGCCGATATCTTCCCCCTTTCTGTAGGCTGCCTTTTAGTTTTGTTGATTGTTTCCTTTGTATAGACAAGGTTTTCTTTGTTTTGTTTTTAATTTTTTTGAAGTTTATTCATATTTGAGAGAGACAGACAGACAGAATGAGCGGGAAAGGGGCAGAGAGAGAGGGAGACACAGAATCTGAAGCGGGCTCCAGGCTCTGAGCTGTTAGCACAGAGCCCAACATGGGGCTCGAACTCACGAACTGTGAGATCATGACCTGAGCCGGAAGTCAGATGCTTAACTGACTATGCTGCCCAGGCACCCCTCTAGATAAGTGTTTATTTAAATCATTTGATCCTAATCAAAAGTGGCTTGTCAGTTGCTATGTAAAAAGGTTAGAGCCTTGGAGTCATGAAAGGCTATCCTGAATTACAGTTATCTTTTTTTAGTTTTGATTTATAGTAACTATTAAAATAGAGAGGAATTTGCAAGTTCAAATCCAGCTGTTTGGATATAAACATCTTTAGAATTATCTTGTACAATCTCCTGTTCTGCAAATGATCATATTATTTGTTGAGAAAGGAAATCTTTAAGGCTATACTATACTAGCTGCCTTGTCCATACTTATATATTGTTTTGAAAATCAGGAGCAAAATGAAACTTGCTAGTTATTAAGAACAGATATGAACCTTTAAAAATAATTGTATAGATAAATACCAGTGACTCTTTAGTGCTGGAACTATGAAGATAAAACTCCAGTCCCAACTGGCATAATATGGAATACTCATTTCTTTCTTTGGCATAACATGGAATACTTATAGATTATAAGACATACCTTTTTTTCTTTTCCCACATTTTAACATGTCTGATATTGAGATAAATGCCCCTTACAGTTGATAATGTTTTATGTGTAATTGGTTGCAAATGTACACACATGGTTGTTTCTCCTAGTGGCATGACTGGTCAAGTGCAACCTCTCAGTGTTCAGGCAATTTGAAGGATTATCAGTCCTCCTTATTGTCTGAAAATATTCCTTTGACTCCTGCTAGAATGAACCAAGTACTGCCATCAAAGTTTGCTGAATCGGTATCAATGGTTTGGAAGAAAGTACTGGCGGCAGAAGTGAGCACTTGTAAGAAATACTTGTCACATCCCCATGGCACAGAATAATGTTGGATGGGAAAACATAGATATTGATGATTCTTCTGTCAAAAACTGACTCAAAAGAGTTGAACTCTGAAGAAGTGTTAGGATTATATTAAATTCATGCTGTTTGTGTTTTGCTTTTATGTTTATATTAATTATATATGATATATATATGATTATATATAAAAATGTTTAAAGGTCTATTTTCACAAATATAAAGTAAAAATTACAAGACAGAAGAATACCTCAAATCATAGCTTAATTGCTGGCATTGTTTTGTTGTAGTAGTATTTAAAAAGAGTGCAGCTCACAGTGGATGCCATCATAGATTCAATGAAATGGTACCACATTGATGTACTTTTTATAAGGTGCTAGCTAGATATAACTAGCTTTAAGTAGGGAACCCATTTTAACACTGGGCTAAGGAGATATTTTTAATTTAAGTCCACTACAGGTTTTTGCATAAATGTGTAATTCCTTGAATTAGAATAATTTTGGGGAAACAACGAAATGGCAGATTTTTCTTTGGAATGGCACTGAGTCAAACAAGATTTCTTAATGCTTTCTTTTTTACATCCTAAAATAGCACTGTGGGGAATAGGGGTGGGGCACAGAGCTAAAAAAGTAAAAAGATTCTCTGTCAGATCTAAATATCTGGGGCATGGGGGAGTAGAGGACTGACGACATGGACTTCATATATTGGCATAATGATTTTGTCCCCCCGCCCCTCCTTTTCAAAACTGTGTTGACTTAGCTTTCTTTTCTGAAAATAGGAAACTAAGGAATAAGTTGATTTTTAAAAACCACTTTCTAAGGCTGAGACGTAAATGAACTATTTGTAGAATAAAAATACAAGGTCATCTTTTAGATTTTAAGCTGCAGTTATCGCAATAGTTGTTAATATTTTCATTCTTTCTCTGCCTTTGGGATATGAAAAGGTGAGTATACCTTGCCTTGATATGCTGAGTTTCTTTATCTCTATCCTTCTTATTGACAGTCTTAACATTTACTTAAAAAAATTCCCCTTAATACGAAGGGGAAATTCTTAGTGCGTTAAAAAAAAAAGAAGCCTAACAATATAGACAAGTGTAAAGAAGAAGAAAACAATAAACCCTCAAATTCTGTACTC
Organism: Panthera pardus; assembly: GCF_024362965.1. Classification (NCBI taxonomy): domain Eukaryota; kingdom Metazoa; phylum Chordata; class Mammalia; order Carnivora; family Felidae; genus Panthera; species Panthera pardus. The sequence goes on from NW_026527013.1 coordinate 25,426,433, forward strand.
TTTATAAGTTAGTATTTAATTGGCCATGTTATGGGGCGCCTGGGTGTCTCGGTCAGTTGGTTGGGCATTTGACTTCGGCTCAGGTCATGATCTCGCGGTCCATGGGTTCGAGCCCCACATCGGGCTCTGTGCTGACAGCTCAGAGCCTGGAGCCTGTTTCGGATTCTGTGTCTCCCTTTCTCTTTGCCCCTTCTCTGCTCATCCTGTCTCTCTCTTTCTCTCTCTCTCAAAAATAAATAAACATTAAAAAAAATTTTTTTTTAATTGGTTCTGTTAGGGTTGGGTACTATGTTATTTTGAATTAGGACGGCGAGGGTTTTGGCTACTCCAAGAGAACATGGAAAAAGAGAAATAATCATAAGTTATCTGAATAATAAGAAATAAGCTATCCTGAAATAAGACATTTAAAATATTTATACATGGAATACTGTTAATTAGCCTTGAATGTTTTTGTTGATTTGTTCTTAGTTTGATCACAGGCTTTTTTTAATTCATAAAAATACACCTTTGTTCCTTCTAAAGTTTGTGTGCTGTAGTTGGAAAATCCCTGCGTTTTGGTGAAGTGAAATTGAGAACAAAGAACCCCAACATCTTGGCATTACTATCAAAAGAGAGAAAATAGATTAAAACTCAGAATTATTAGAGCTCCAGTGTCCTAGGATTTTTCCTTCCTCTAGAAAAAAAATTTTCTATTTGATTTATATAATGGTGACCTAAACTTACTGCTTTTATTTTATACAGACAAGGTCTTTACTGGGTGTATTTGAAGAAGATGCTACAGCTATTTCCAACTATATGAACCAGTTGTACCAAGCTATGCATCGGATTTATGATGCACAGGTAAAAAGCTAAGGGCTGATTCAATGCTTTTTTTAAAAATGACTTTAAGCCCATGAGGACAGAGGGATAGAGTCTGTCTTGTTTACTGGTGCCTGAATGCATGAAGGAACTTTTAAGTATTTTGTATTACTGAGCTCACATTCCAAGTACTAGTGAGTGTATAGTTTGTAGCACTACAGAAGACATGAAGATTTAAGCATTTTCCTCTTTCTACCTAAACACAGTAAGAGCTTTCTTACTGACACTCACTGATCATGATCTTTGCCTAAGATTTAACTGAAAGTCCCATACTGTCACCAGTATTTTCCCTAATCATGCTTTTAATCTCAAGAAACACTTCCCCCTTTTTGAGTAAAGGATTTGAAGGTAGTTTATCTTTAGTGAGAAGAACATAATAAAATTAGATATAACTCTGGGTGCTGGGAGATTAATTCAAGAAGGAGAGGAGTAGATTTTTTTTTTTTTGTCGAGCAGGCTTAAGATTCAAGGCTGTTTATGTAACTCAGTTATAAACCTTAACAGCGACTTGGGTGCTGTGTTAAACTTTCTTTGGGATTAATTAAGTACACAAGTTTCTTTTTCTCCTTCTCATTTTATCTCCTTTCTGGACTCACATTTTCTTTATGTACTAAAAAGTTGCTGTGATAGTTTTTTTTTTTTTCCCCTTGTGATAGGTCTTTCAAGATTTGATTCCTGACCACAGAGATTAATTACAATGTAAAAGAAATGCTATATTTGTCATTATGTTCATCATGGAAAAAAAACTTCAAAAAGTATTTCCCTCATCTGGCTGTCTTGCTGTATTATGTGACTAGGCTAACCACATTTTGGTTGTATGTTATTAAATGCATTGGTCTAGTATCAGCACCTAGAGAGAGGAATAATTAGTCATTAATGTAGAATCTCTCAAGATTTTGCTAAGATTATATACAGTTTACTTCTAACTTGAAAGCTTTAACAGCATTTAATACTTAGTTTTTATTAGCTAAAAAAAAGTATACACCTAGAACACTGCTGAATTCCTTGATGGTGTCCATTTATTTCATGGTTTGAGTTTCCTTTAAAAATGCTTTAATGGTAGTTCCCTTTCCAGTGATTTAATGAGGGGTTTATAGAGCATGTTATATAGCATTTATGTTAAGTGGTAAAAGTGGTTTAGGTATCTTCAACTAAAACTTTCTTGATCAGTAATATTGTGTTAATTTGAATGCTGTGTTTTTCCTACAGAATGAATTAAGTGCAGCAACACACCTGACTTCAAAACTTTTAAAAGAATATGAAAAACAGGTATAGTATATGAAAATTTTTAAAGCGTAATTTAAAATATGCAGTGAGGGGCACCTGGGTGGCTCAGCTGGTTAACCGTCCTACTTGGTTTCAGCTCAGGTCATGATCTCACAGTTCGTGGGTTGGAGCCCCGCGCCAGGCTCTGCACTTTTAGTGCAGAGTCTGCTTGGGATTCTCTCTCTCTCTCTCTCTCTCTCTCTCTCTCCCCTCCCTCCCTCCCTCCCTCCCTCCCTCCCTCTCTCTGCACCTTCCCTGCTTGCTTTCTCTAAATAAATAAATAAATAAATAAGTAAACATTAAAAAAATATTCAGTGATACAGTATCTGTATAGATAAACAGAATCTCTCACCAAGAATCCTAAGCTTTTTTGAATTTGCAGAAGGTAATTTGGGCATGCTGTTGAAATTCCACTATAGCACTTATATCTGATTTTAATTACTTATTGTTACATATTATTTAATTGACCTCTCTTTACAAATGAAGAAACTGAGGCTTGCTCAAGATTTTACGGTTGGTGATTGGAGGAATTGGAGCTAAACACCAAATCTTAAACTCCTTGTATGGTGTGCCTTCCTGTATACACATGTTAATTAGTTGCTTAGCAAACATTTTAATTAATGTTTACTAATTGTATGAATTATGCTGTTTTATTAAGTGACATTTTTAAAGTTTATTCAAAATTTTAGAAGTTTTTTGAAGTTTCAGTTGACCCTTCAACAACATGGATTTGAACTGCACAGGTCCACTTATTCATGGATTTTTTTGGTAAATACAGTACAGTAAATATATTTTTTCTTACGGTTTTCTGAACATTTTCTTTTTCCTAAAAGATTGTGGAAATACAGTACATAGTACATGTAATACACAAAATACATGTTAATCAACTGTTTATGTTACTGATAAGGCTTCTAGTCAGCAGTAGGCTGTTAGTAGTTAAATTTAGAGGGAGTTAAAAGTTATATGTGGAGGTTGGCACTTCTAACTCCCACGTTGTTTGAGGGTCAGCTGTGTTTTTTTATGTTTGTTTATTTATTTTGAGACAGAGTGTGAGTGGAGAAGGGGCAGATAGAGGGAGAGAGAGAATCCTAAGCATGGAGCCCAATGTGGGGCTCCATCTCATGCAGGCAAGATCATGACCTGAGTTGAAATCAAGAGTCGGATGCTTAACCAACGTAGCCAGTCAGGTACCCTGGGTCAGCTGTTTTTAAAAATGTAAATTATAGGGGTGTGTGGGTGGCTCAGTTGGTTGAGCGTGGGACTCTTGATTTCGGCTCAGGTCATTATCTCATGGTTTGCGGGTTCGAGCCCCACATCGGGCTCTGCACTAACGGTGCAGAGCCTCCTTGGGAGTCTCTCTCTCCCTGTCTCTCTACCCGCTCTCTCTCTCTTTCTCTCAAAATAAAAAATGAACTTGAACAAAAATAAAAATGTAAATTATAACATCATTCACAAAAGATATACAGCACTGGGCCTTTACCTCATCTGTGTTTCTCACTTTTCAGCGCTTTCCACTGGGGGGTGATGATGAAGTTATGAGTTCAACTTTGCAACAGTTTTCAAAAGTTATAGATGAGGTAAGTGCTTATTATAATTATATCTTGCTTGAATATATGGTCTTATAATTAAGTTACTCAAGTTGTTTAGCTTTTATTGGGAACTTGTATTATTATGATAGGAGCAAATCTCTATAATAAAAGTTTACTATTTAAAGAAGGACCTTATTTCCATCTTAGTGGCTGTCTCCTGTCTTAGTGGCTTCCTCATAAAAATAGTACTTTCTTTTTCTGATTAAAACAAATTGTTTTCAAGGGATAAGCATATAGATGTGCTCTCTCTCCTCCCAGTCCATGTCACGTTCATCCTTTCAGTGTGTTATTTGATGTAGGCAGGGAGAGAATTAAATTATGAGCTATAGGTGGGTTCTGGGACTTTTTTAATGATTAGTTCTGCTGACTGGTTAGAGAAATTAAGGGCTGATGTTGGCTGTCTGGGATGGAAGGATTAATAAACTGAATGGCAAAATATTGCTAGGTGGAAGAAGTGTGGTGAGAGCTGTCTAGGGAGTCCATAACTGTTCTCAACTAGTGCACTGATGAAAGATCTTTTCACGTGAAACACTAGATAGTTCTGTCTTTTCTAGTCTATCTGAAAAAGTAATTTTTTGAAATATTTTATTTTAAAAAATTTTTAATGTTTATTATTTTTGAGAGAGAGAGAGACCAAGCATGAGCAGGGGAGGGGCAGAGAGAGAGGGAGACACAGAATCAGAAGTAGGCTCCAGGCTCTGAGCTGTCAGCACAGAGTCCGACACAGGGTTCAAACTCCAGAGCCGTGAAATCATGACCTGAGCTGAAGTTGGATGCTCAACCGACTGAGCCACCTGGGCGCCCCTGAAATATTTTAATAACTCATTGTAGCCAAGTATTGTCACAGGAGAGCAATATAAAGAAATGTTTGTAGAAAATGGAGTATTTTTATTGTGGTAAAATATACATAACATAAAATTTACTCCTGGTTATATTATGCATTCACAGTGTTGTGTAACCATCACCACCGATGTTCCAGAACATTTTCATCATCATCCCAAAGGAAACCCTGTGCCCATTAAGCAGTCATTCCCTACTCCCTCTCCCTTCAGCTCCTGGCAACCACAAATCTACTTTCTATCTGAATGGATTTGCCTGTTTTGGATATTTCCTATATAATTTGTGGGGTTTTGTGTCTGCTTTCACTTGGCATCATGTTTTTAAGGTTTATCTGTGTTGCGGCATGTATCAGAGTTTCATTCCTTTTTTAGGTGAATAAAATTCCATTGTATGAATATACCACATTTTATTTATTCCTTCATGGTTGATGGACATTTGAGTTGTTTTCTACCTTTTGGCTGCTGGAAGTAGTGCTGCAGTGAGCGTTTGTATACAGGTTTTATTTTTGTTTTTTTTTGGTTTTTGTTTTTTGAACACCACTTTTTCAGTTCTTTTGGGTATATAATCAGGAGTGGGGTTGCTGGATTATATGGTAATTTTATGTTTAGCTTTTTGAGGAACTGCCAGACTTTTTTCCACAGCTTCTGCGCACTTTTACATTCCCACCAGTAGTGGAGGGTTCCAGTTTCTACACATCCTCACCAGCACTTTTCATTTATATTTTTATTATAACCATCTAAGCGGGTATGAAGTGCTGTATCGTTGTAGTTTTTATGTGCATTTTTCTGATGGCTAATGACATTGAGCACTTTTTTCTATGCTTATTGGTCATTTGTATACCTTTGAAGAAATGTCTCTGGTAGCCCCTGCCCCCAATCCACAGGGGATACATTCCAAGACCCGCCCCCCAGCGGATCCCCGAAACCCTGGATAGTATTGAATCCTGTATGTTTTACTGTATATACATAAATGTGATAAAGATTTATTTACAAATTAGGTGCCGTAAGATTCACAGAATGAGAGAATAATTAACAATAAAGTAGAATTATGACATAATAAAATTTGTGTGAATGTGGTGTCTCTCTCTCTCAAAATACTGTGCTGTATGCACCCTTCTTATTATAGTGTGAAATGATAAAATGCCTACACGATGAGGTGAAGTGAGGTGGATAGTGTAGGCATTGTGATCTAGTGTTAGGCTACTGTGGCCTTCTGACACTGTCAGGAGGAGGAGGATCATCTGCTTCAAGACTGCAGTTGACCTTGGGTACCTGAAATAGCAGAAGGCAACCCTGGGTAAGGCGGTGGCACTACGATATTCAGACCTTTGCCCTTTTTATAATTGGGTGGTTTATCTTTTGTTACTGAGTTTAAGACTTACTTGTTCTAGACGCAAGTTCTTTATCAGGTATACGATTGGCAAATATTTTCTCCCTTTCTGTGGGTTGTGATTTTATCTTCTTGATAGTATCCTTTGCATAAAAATTTTTAATTTCAGTGAAGTCCAACTTATATTTTCTTTTGTTGCTTTTGCTTTTGGTGTCATATCTAAGAAACCACTGCCAAATCCTAGGTTATCCTGTATTTTTTCCTAAGAGTTTTAAATGGAATTTTTTAATGTATAATATTTTGTAGTATATCATATAATTTTGAGTGTTCTCTTATATAAAATGGATCAGCATCTGTTTACTAGATTTTATTTAATTTACATAACACTGGCTAAATGTCTCTGTATAGTTATTTATTTGGCCTTTTTGTCTTTCTTTTACTAGCTTAGCTCTTGTCATGCAGTACTTTCAACGCAGCTTGCTGATGCCATGATGTTCCCCATTACCCAGTTTAAAGAAAGAGATTTGAAAGGTACTGAAGTCAAGTTTATGTTTACTTTCATTAGCTGTCAGAAGATTAATACTTGCAAAGTGCGTATTACTCTATACCTTAACCATTTCTGACTACAGTTTATACCACTTTGTCACTGGTTATTTGTGGGAGATCCTGCTAGATGTTAAACTAGTTACTGGAAAGTACTGATATGGATAGTGTCACTTTCCTTGAGAAAGCCTAGAGAAGGAGATGGGTGAAGCAGATAATTATGATACTCTGTCTCTTATAATTAGGGAATGAGCAAGGTACTGTGGGGCCTCAGAGGAGGGTGTCAGGAAGGCATCACCAAGAATGGGACCTCAGCATTGAACAGTGAAGAGGCATTTGCCAGGAGAAGAGAGTCACTGTTCTATTAGGGGGACTAGAAAGCATAAAGGTATGGGTTGGAGAAATACATGGCTTGTTTTGTGGATGACGAGAACTCAGTATGGCAGCAATGTTGGATATGTTGGGGTATGACAGGAGACAGATCTAGAAATAGATCATGCTAAAGATGTTGGACTTGAGTTTATAAGCAAGGAGAAGCCAGTGGAGGCCTTTAAGAAGTAGACCCAATTCCTTTAGTTTTTAAGGATGGAATAGAGTGTATTTGATGTTGAGGAAAATGGATTAGGAAGTTGAGAGCTCAAGGAGGTGACAGTGGCATAGGAGGTGTGTTTATGGGCTGCAGTAGTGGGAGGTAGGGGTACTGGCACATCTAGCAACCCATGACTTAGTAGTTTATGGTGGTTTTGTTTCTCCCCACTTAGGATTAGTAGGTGATAACATGTGAGTTTTACAGAATTGGCTCTGTTTTCTCATAATTCACAGTCTCAGACAGTCATATAGACTTATTTATTGAAAATATAGATAGAATTAAAACTGAACTAATGTATCAGTGGATGGCAAACTGTTTAAATTATGCATGAAATAAAGACAGATGTATTTTAGAGATGGAGTTAATATTTATGGTGGTGATCCTTAAGAATGGTTATTTCCAAGGTCAATATAAATAAGTTCTTTTCTTAGTCTGAATGTCATAACCGTATTAATTATTCTTTGTTCCTCATTCAGCATTTTTACTTATTAGAGTCAATACCAGTAAATGAATGAAGGGGGTGCTTGGGTGGCTCAGTTGGTTGAGTGACCAGCTCTTGATTTTGGCTCAGGTCATGATCCCAGGGTCATGGGATGGAGGCCTGCGTTGGGCTTCACGCTGAGTGTGGAGCCTGCTTAAGATATTCTCTCCCCCTGCCCCTCTCCTTTGCTTGTGTGCTTTTTCTCTTGCTCTCTCTCTCTCTCTTTTTAAACATAAATAAATAAATAAAAGAATATGTTGCATGCTGGTACTAAGACTAATCTGCATATCTTAGAATTTGCAATGATTTTAAAATTTGTTTTTGTGTCATATTACTAATTTGTGGCAAGTCGATTTTCTGTTGGTGTAACTGTTGTTAATAATAGTGAATGTTCCATAGGCTACTTGAAACACAGAATAACTTTTTCACTTTGTTGAATTATGAAATGTTATTTGGAGTTTTAATTGTAGCTTAAATGGCAGTTACTGTTTTCTAAACAAAATTCAAGAAATTTCATAAATATGCTAAATTGAAACTATTCTTGAACTTTTCCAGAAATATTGACATTAAAGGAAGTGTTTCAGATTGCTAGTAATGGTAAGTTTTGAATACTTTACAGTTGGTTCTCGCAGTGATCTATTTCTTTATCAACACAAATCTGTGTTCTATGTATTAGAAAAAAATGAACCTAATTAAAAGTTTCAGTGAATATTATGTAAATCAGTGCTCTTATTTAAGTTGCACTATTTGTGCTACAAGAAAAATTTAAAAGGAAACTAAATCAAATTTTTCAGTTTGTTGTCTTAATAATACCCGAGGAATTGGCGTAATATTTACTCTTCCTTGTTTTCCTGTATATTCCAAAGTTGTCTTTAGTGAGCATTTGCCATTTTTATACTGAAAAATACTTTAAAAAACTTAGTGGAGTACAGTCTACTTGGAATTAAATAGTTTGCCAATTAAATAAGTAGAAACATAATGGGAACATTTAAGTGGATTGCTCATATGGTAGAGAATTCTTGCTTTAGTACCTTTGTTGAAAGATGCACATGTGAAAACCATTTAAAGTTTTTTTGGTTTATAAGTTTTATAAGTTTATAAGTTTTGTCAGGTAAGTTTTAAGTTTTGTAAGGTACTATTGTATTGTTGTTAATAGTTATTTCTTTTCCAGATCATGATGCTGCAATTAACAGATATAGCCGATTGTCAAAAAAAAGAGAAAATGATAAGGTGTGATACATACTTACTCCTTTGGTATCACAATTAGCAATTGTTTCATTAGATGGTCTGGTTTTTCCTGTTTAAACATAGTAGCTAGCAGTTACTTTGTATGTTTTTCTGTATTGCCCTTGATTCTTTCCTTCTATTTGTTTCAAAGCCTTTCTGATAATTATTGGACAATAATTATCTCTTTGAACAAACTATTTTTCTGCTGACAAAATTTTCTAAGTAAACAGAACTATTCCAAAAATGCAATTGATGCACAGTATATAACATTGCTCCTTTTGCTTTGTGTTTTGATAACATTGCATGTGTCCTATTTTTATTTGACTATGTATGTATTCAGAAGTGTCTTCTGAGATACAGTGGTTAAACAGTTGAATTGTTGCATACATAATTGAATGAATTTCTGTTATGAGGACCTTCTCATTTACATGGAATATATATAGTTTTTGATACTTGTTCCACAAGTGAAATCCAGAAATATTTCACTCTATTTCAGGAGATATGCATGTGAGTAAAAAACAAAGAAATTATTAACAAGTTCATCTGGATGCTCCTTAAGATCATTTCTCTCTCAGTGTCTGATCCAAGGCTTGCTGAGTAGGGCTTCACTAGATGTTTTTGAGTGAGGTGATCTCTGGTCCTCAGAGTTGGTTTCTGCAGCCTTGGCTGTGGCTGCTGGTAGAGACACAGTGATCGCTTGTGGGAATCCACGACTGGGTACAGTTTATTGTGCAACAGCTACTGTGACGCAGTAAAGGGAATGCGTCTCATAAAGTTCAGTACAAAGAACTTTCAGTTTCTAATTTTAGTTCACTGATTATTTGGCGGTGCAAATATTGATAAAATATATACATTTTGAATTCTACATTACGAAATAGTTTAAAGGTCTAGGTTAGAATTTTGGTGTATTTTTTATGTTGCTTCTGGCTGTTCCAGGTTTGTTGTTGTTATTCCAGGTAGTTTTAAAAACATTCTTTTACCATTTTTGTTTTATTTGAAAAATTTTTGACCATCTGCTATATGTTGGGTACCATGAGGCAAGAGTGTCAATAGGCTCCACTCCCATCCTCAGGGAGTGGACAATATGCACTTAAGGAAGGCATATTCCTACGTGAAGGCATACAGCTGGATTGGGTGCCAGAGTATGAGGATGAAGAGAACCCATGAATTAACATTGAGTTAAGTACTTAACAAATAGAAGTCTTAAAATGCTACAAGAGCATACAGAGAGCCTCAGTTAACTTTGGTGATTTGGTGAAAGGCTTTACTTTTAGGAGGTGCTATTTGGATTGAAGATGAGTGAAAGTCACTGGTTTGGGACCGGGGACAGAGGGCGTTCCTGGAAGAAAAACAGCCTTTGCAGATGCACATGGTAGAGTCTAGAGAATGTAAAGGTTAGGAGTACTCACTGGCTCTAAGTCAGACTGCATGAGAACAAATCTCAGCTTTGCTGCTTGTTTGTCTGATGTCATTTTCAAGCCTTTATTTCTCTTGTCAAAAACACTCAGTAGTTTTGACGATGAAATGGGATAATGCATGCAGGGTACCTGGCTTGTAGCAAGTTTTCATTAAATTCTAGCAATAATTATTATGATAATGGTGTGTATCTGGAGCATAGGATGTATTTGGGGAGGTGTGGCAGAGAGGACAAGAAAGAAGGAGTTTGGGGCTATTTCAGTGACTTTGAAATTTGAGTTAGAGAAAGTGGGCAGCCTCCTTAAAGGAATCCTACTTAAAGGATTTTAAGTGGGTAACACCATGCAGTTGTGTTACAGAATAAAAATACTACTGGAAATGTGAAGGGGACAGGACTAGTGGGAACTCATTGAAAAAGTACCAAAATAGTTTGCAGAGCCTCAGCTAAGGTTGTTATGGAAAGTGGAGAGGAAGAAATACTTCTAGAAAATATTTTGTGAGTGGAACTGACAAGACTTATGGTAGGAGGAGGAATTGAAAATGAGTCCTATAATTCTTTTTGTTTTGTTTTAAATTTTTAAAAAACATTTATTATTGAGAGACAGACACAGAGCATGAGCAGGGGAGGGGTAGAGAGAGGGGGAGACACAGAATCTGAAGTAGGCTCCAGCCTCTGAGCTGTCAGCACAGAGCCCGACGCGGGGCTCGAACTCACAAACTGCGAGATCATGACCTGAGCCGAAGTCGGTTGCTTAACCAACTGAGCCACCCAGGTGCCTCAGAGTCCTATAATTCTTGGATGATGGGGTGGATCTTGGGATAATTAAGAGAGCTAAGAAACGGAGGAACAGGTTTGTGGGGAAGATACTATACTTAGTTTTGTACATTTCCAGCACATTTACATACACATGTGGACACACACACACATAAAGAGCCTAGCTGGAGATGTGCTTCTTCTGACACTTAGGAGAGTGAAGGGCAAGAGATACAAATTTGAGAGTCATTGGTGTATTGGGATATGTAATCCCAATACTTGGTATTGGGTACTTGATTAGGCATTCTAAGGAAAGCAAGAAGCGAGAGGAGCCTAATGCACATTACGTAATAGGTGCTCAATAAATGCTTGTTGTCTGAATGCAAGAACTTAAAGGAGCACACATATTTTAAGTGTGGGTAAAGAAAAACAAGTACAAGAGAGGAAGAGCAGCAGGGGGAGAACCAGAAGAAGGGTATGCTGTGAACTGACCAAGATCAAAGACTGATGGCTAAGCTAATACCAAACCACTGTCTGACTTTCCTCTGTGTGGTAGACTTTTTCTGCCACACTTTAGTTCAGTTACTGTATCATACTTAGTTATGTGCAGAATTTGCTTTACATGTGCATTTTAAGATGGAGTAGTTGGTAGTAAGACAGGAAAATTAGCTAATATTTTATAGGATTTCTCGTATCTTAGAAAATAAAGATGCACAATTGCTGGTAATACACCTGTTTCCTTGGGTAGGCTCTTTCCTATAGCCACTACTAAAGGTAATTAAACATAAGTACACAATTAGATATATAATAGTATTTTTAATGTTTTTATTTGAAGGTAAAGTATGAAGTCACAGAAGATGTCTACACCTCCAGAAAAAAACAACACCAGACCATGATGCATTATTTTTGTGCATTAAATACTCTTCAGTACAAAAAGAAAATAGCATTGTTAGAACCTCTACTCGGGTACATGCAAGCTCAGGTGAATACTGACTGTACTGTCTTTTGGATTATAACTGTTCTAAAAACTTGATGTTGAGTTTGATATTCATGTTAAGCATTAGGGTATTACAGACTACGGTCACAATATTCTGTTTGGGTATGTATTTTCAAAAGTAATTTAAAATGTCATCAGAATGCTATTTTAAAGAAGCTAGAATGGTTTTCCTTGCAAATGAAAATTTCACATTTTTTCAGGTAAATGAAATTACTTACCTTATATTTAGTCCTTGTCCATCACAGGTTGGGGACAAGGGACAGAAAGTAAATGAATTCTGCAGTTGCTTCTGCTGGAACTTCCTTTCACCCTTGCTTCAGAGCAGATTTGAAAGAGAATGGGCAAGTTTGAGTTTGTCTCATGTTCCCTGCATACCTCCTGAGTTAAAAATAATAGATTGAAACCCCAAAGTGTCCCAGGAGGTGTGCATCAGGGAGGAGGCTAGAAAATTAAATTTGGTCAATATGAGATGGCACGTCCCTAAAAATTAAGAGTTTAAGGAAATTCAGATATTTCTTCAAATATGAGCACTTACTATTCCTCAGCATAAAACTTATCTTTGTAGTAAACATAGGTTTATCCATATGACTTAAAGTTTTCCAGTTTTTGTTTACCATATGCATATATTAATATATAAAAAGATGTATGGTGAAATTGAAGTCTGGTTTTTACAGTTGCTCTAAGCCCAGTAGAAGTCATTGTAAACTAGTACACAAATGGGAATACTCCCTTGTTCATTACCTTACCTTGTATCTGGGTGACTGTATGAGTCATTTTAAGTATGTTTTGTATTGTGTGTGTTTCTGTTGCTCATCTCCCCACATGCACACCCTCTTGCCTTAGATAAGTTTCTTTAAGATGGGTTCTGAAAATCTCAGTGAACAGCTGGAAGAATTCCTGACTAATATTGGAACAAGTGTACAGAAGTAAGTATTTTCTTCCTTAAAATTGAAAATGAAGTTACAAGAATAACTTAACAGCTAAATGCCATAATCTACAAATATTTAGCATTTAGTTTCCTGAGGGCTATTTTCCCTGCCATGGGAGTGTGTCTCACATGCTTCTTGGTGTTTTCACCATCTTTTCCACACAATTTGAACTCTGAATTTTATAACTGTGTCAAGGCTTATGGTATTTTATTGATTCTAAACGAGGGTTTATGTCTAAACATAACAAACACATAATAGTAATTAACCACAAGTTAATTACCTTCACAGTTATCTGAATTGTGGGGGATGGGTGGGAATTGCTATGTACATCTTGCTTTTCAAGCCATGAAAGCTTAACGAAAGAAAGTCATTCTAATCAGGTTCAAAAATCTGAGCAGTGATGTGGTCAATCTGAGATCTGCAGGGAGACGAAAATGATTGTTTTAAAGGCACAGGACAGAGCAGTTTGAAAATTCCTCCAAAGTTAGGTATTTAGTGTGGTAGTTTTTTAATTTAGTATTGTTGCCATAATATCTAAGTTTCACTTAAAACATAAAGCTGTTTCATAATGTGTTCGTTTTATTTTAACTACCCACACCACTACTACTCTAAGAAAATATATACAAAACAAATGTTTAGGTAGACATGATTGGTAAACAGTTCTTTGTTGTGGTTTGTTTTCCGTGTTAGTGTTCGCAGGGAAATGGACAATGATGTAGAGACCATGCAGCAGACAATAGAGGATTTGGAAGTAGCCAGTGACCCCTTATATGTACCTGACCCAGATCCCACGAAATTTCCTGTTAATCGAAACTTAACCCGGAAAGCTGGATACCTTAATGCTAGGAAGTAAGAGAACTACAGTTATTTTCATATATTGTATATCATCTAGGGTAATATCAAGTGAACATAATATATAATTGATATCTGCTAAATTATTTTGATTTTACTAAAGGTTGAATCTTTTTAGTTAGTGGTATTAGTGTTTTTGTCAGTTTTTTGACGGGGGTACGTGAATAATTTTCAGAAGTAAAATTTTATTTAGGTATTTATTGAATAATTTAGAATTATTTTTATTTTTTTTTAATTTTTTTTTTTTTTTTTACATTTATTTATTTTTGAGAGACAGAGACAGAGCACAAGTGGGGAAGGGCAGAGAGGGAAGGAGACAGAATCTGAAGCAGGCTCCTGGTTCTGAGCTGCCAGCACAGAGCCTGTCGCAGGGCTCGAACTCACAAACCGTGAGATCATGACCTGAGCCGAAGTTGGACGCTCAACCAACTGAGCCACTCAGGGTCCCCCAGAGTTATTTTAAAAGCAAAACCAGTTTGAGTTTAAATCTAGGATTACATGAAATATCATTAAATATCACTTTTATCATACTTTATATGTAATTATACCATCAGGTCAAATTTCAGTTTTTACCTAAAGGTAGGATAAAGCCAGTTAACCTTAGGAACAAAATGAATTCTTTTCTTTTGATTTTTTTTCTCTTGAAAGTTGAACTGTAGTTTATGGAACATCGTTATAACAGTTGCAATTTGATAATTTCTAGCCTTGTTTTGGAAATACACGCACACACGCAAAAGTGGGTTGGCATACATGAATTTATTTTAGAGACTGAAAAACTGCTGTTTGTATTTTCTAGGCACCTTGGTGCCTTTTTGCAAGCTGATTCTTTGTGATGTTTTATCTTGTGTCTGGCTTATGATGAGATTTCAGGTGTGTTGATACTGAAGAGTGAATGTACTTTCTTCATTTAGTAAAACAGGCTTGGTGTCATCTACCTGGGACAGACAGTTTTACTTCACGCAGGGTGGAAACTTAATGAGTCAGGCACGTGGGGATGTAGCAGGAGGCCTCGCCATGGACATAGACAACTGTTCGGTAATGGCTGTTGACTGTGAAGACAGGCGGTACTGTTTTCAGATCACTTCCTTTGATGGAAAAAAGTTAGTATTTTTTCCTACTATTAATAAAATCTGTAATCTTTTGAACTACTGAAATGCATGATAATTCCTTGCCATTCAGACATTTTATAGCTATTTTAGGCTTATTACATATTAAGATCATTTTCTTTTTAATCATGTAGAAATGATTTGAATTTTCCTTTCTGACTAGGTTAAATGACCTTGTCAAAACAAGGTCATATGGTAAAAACCTGTGATTTCATGTTAAGATACTGTTCACTGAAAATTCTGCATGGTATGGGGAAGGCAGCACAAGTTAGTGGAAAGAGCCCTAACCTTGGGGTCAGAAAGTTCAAATTTGAAATCTGCTACTTACCATGTGGTCTTAGACAAGTTATATAGCCTTTCTGAGCTCCATTTTTTTTTTTTTTTTTTTTTACATGTGAAATGAGGGTGGGGTGGTCATAATCCCTACTTTGTAAATTGCTATGAAGAATAGAAATCTAACATAATGTAATGTGCCTAATGTGTAGTAAGTGCAAATACCAATGTCATTTTACTTATTTTTTATTAAAAAAAAATTTTTATGTTTATTTATTTTTGAGAGAGAGACAGAGTATGAGTGGGGGAAGGGCAGAGAAAGAGGGAGACACAGAATCTGAAGCAGGCTCCAGGCTCTGAGTTGTCAGCACAGAGCCCTACGCGGGGCTCAGACTCAGAAATCATGAGATAATGACCTGAGCCAAAGTTAGATGCTTAACCAACTGAGCTACCCAGGCGCCCCACTAATGTCATTGTTAAATGTTATGTATTTCTGATTAAGTTAATGATTTAGTCCATTAATGTTTATGTGCAATTTTTAAAACTTCTGTTACCTTTGCAATGAGAACCCATAGACTAGCTTTTAGAATAAATTTTTGAAAAACAGAAAAATATAACAAAAGGAATATTGAAAAAAGCTATAATCTCACTAACTAGAAACAAGAATTAACTTTTTGGTCTGTTGCCTTACAGTTTTTACTCTAACTACATTTGTTTATAAGTTTATTTATTTTGAGAGGGGGGAGGGGCAGAGAGAGAGAAACCCAGTCTCTGCGCTGAGAGTGCAGAGCCATAAACCATGAGATCGTGACCTGAGCCAAAGTCAAAGGAGTCAGACACTTAACCGATTGAGCCACCCAGGCGCCCCTCTAATACATTTTTAAAAAAACACTTGAGGAAATACTGTGTGTGTGTGTGTGTGTGTGTGTGTGTGTGTATACACACACACACTTTGGATCTACAGCTGCTTATTAAAAACATTTCACAATGGCTGCATTATAATCTATCTAAGGATGTAAACCATAATCTAAAATTTTTCCTAATGATGTTTAAATTATCTGTAGCTTTTTTCTACTTAATTAAAATACTGTTTTTTGATGTTTCTTACTAT
Organism: Panthera pardus; assembly: GCF_024362965.1. NCBI lineage: Eukaryota > Metazoa > Chordata > Mammalia > Carnivora > Felidae > Panthera > Panthera pardus. The sequence goes on from NW_026527013.1 coordinate 25,442,593, forward strand.
TCAGATGCAGCTTCTGAATTTTCAGTCATTTTTTCTCTATGTTAAGATGCTATGGTTCACTGTCTTTTATCAAATGGTGGTTTAATTTCATATTCCTTCTTTAAACATGTAATGAATGTCAGTTACTGTGTCATTTATCATGCTGGATGTTGGGAGTCCCTGTGTTCATTTGTCAGAATTACCAAATTGTTAGTATGTTACTACAAGTACTTACTTTTTTGTTTTTTCATTTTATTGCTAATAATGCTTTACATGATTTCCCATTTCACATTCCTAGTGTGATTCAAAATTAGTAATTATTTTTTTCTCTAACTTAGTAACATTTATAGAAAAGCTAAACATCCCAATGTTAGTGATTAATATATTGAAAATTTTACTTAACTATATTTATGGAGAAATAATAACTAAGTATAATTGGTGTTTTCTATTAGGATTACTGATTTATATTTGAAATATATAGGATATGTCAGAAAGTTGAAGTGCATCGTCTTATTTGCAGTGTTCTTTTGTTATAGGTTGTCTTCTGAAAAACAGCACCTGTTTCTTTTTTGGTTATGTTTTGGCACAGACAGCCAAAGTCAAAGTTGTTAAAATATGAGTACAGATGCCCCTGGTGGTCTCCTTTTCCTAAGATATTGATTGGTTGTGTGTTTTGGGTTTTTAAAGTTTTGATACTGTTTGGTTTTATATGTACTTTGAAAGATAAAACATTTTCTCAGATCAATTTTTTTTAAGTTAAGGGTCAAACTTCTTTCTTTTTTTTACAGATCTTCAATTTTGCAAGCAGAAAGTAAAAAAGACCACGAAGAGGTAAAATTTTATCTAGTTAATTTCTTCAGCAACGTCTCAAGATATCTCAGCAACTAAATATTAAGATAGAAGTTTGGAAAATCCTAGTTAATTAAAAAATTTTTTAAAATAAAATCTGTTGTCCCCAAGCAACATTCTTAAGTTTCACACACAATTTTAAAGCTAGACCTATAAGGGGAGACGTTAGAAATCGTTGCTGTCTGTCTTTTTAAAGGCACGACTTCAGAAATGACCTTGTGACTATTGCTTTCTGGCAAGTTAGTAGTATCATGAGGTGACAGTTTAATTTATTCTCTTCTCTCACCAACTTTCTGAGACCGTATTTGCTGCATTAAGAACATAGTGGCAACAGATGTAGCATGGCAGGAAGCAAGTAAAGCTTAAAATGAAAGACAGAAAAACAAAAATTTGGGAGTGTCTGTTCTTCCTCACGAGTCTTTTATTTTTGGCTCCGTTTTTACTTCTAGTGCACCAAATATGGAAGGTAAGTTACCACCAAGAACTGACACTTCAAAAACTTTGTCTTGAGAAATACTCTTCGATGAAAGTATACTATACTTGATTTTGAGCCATTTTATCTGGTATTATAACTGTATTGGTAGAAGACAAGGTTAGAAATTACATAGAGATCTATTTTTATTTACCTCTTATGCAAAAGAGTAGGTATTAAAACTTGCTTTTGGTTTGTGAGGAACACAGACCTGTGTCTGCTCTCTGCAGGGTTTACCACACAGAATATTAGTTTAATGAGGCTCATCATGGACTGAAATCCTCGAGAGTGAAGTGGAAAATATGGAAGAGAGAGCATTTTCTATGTTAATTAGTTATAAATCTGAAGAAGGGAAGTATGTAAAATGCATTCGCTGGGAATATATTTAGCTCTTTACTTTTTTGCATTAGTGTTAATCATGATATCTGAATCCAGACTCTCTTATTTGGTGGAAGTTATGAAGGGAAGTGATATAAAAAGACAAATACAGGCTACTAAATTATAACTTAACATTATTGCTATATTTTTATTCCCTTGTATGAAGTTAATTTGGGCTTTAAAAATAATAAATCTATTCACTGTTCTGTTACACACAGACTATACTTGTATACACTATGTATATACTATGTATATAGGAAAATACTGTTTTTGTGAGAAAGATTATGTGTTACATCTTATGAAACTTCAATGAGATATTGAACATTCTCGTTTAGAAGAGAAGCATTGTAGGAAAAAAGTCTTATTTTTCTTTTTCTTTTTCTCTTGCAGTGGATCTGTACAATAAATAACATATCCAAACAAATATATTTAAGTGAAAATCCAGAGGTAATGTTTTTATTTATGATATCCAGATCTGGCAAAATTGAATACTTCTGTGGCTTACATGGCTTTTATTAATTATGTCTTAATCTCTCAAATTCTGTAATCTTGATTTGCCCTTGAATGGGTAGCTTTAACGTATCCATATGTGAGCATCTGGTCTTCTTAGATAAATTATTTCAAATGTAATGGAAATCTGTCAGCTAACAAATATTTACTGGGTATCAATGCTGGATTTAGCCTTGGGCTGAGCACCATGGATAAGGATACAGATGAATAAGAATAAGCTAGGTCTCTGCCCTCCAGGGGCCTCTGTGTATGGGAATACAAACATAACATTTAAGTAACATTTCATATAAAATAGTATATAATTGAAAGTATAGTAATGACTAGAAGCTTAAGATTTGAAAATGTTAAGATCAAATATGGACTTTAATTTTAGAGAAAACTGTGGAGATGATAGACTCCTGAGCTGGCCAAGATTTGTCCATATTTTGAGGATAAGAGAAGAAATTGCAGACGTGAGAATAAAAACAAAAGCACAAAGGCAGAAACGGTGTGTTTCTGAAACCAGTAGTATAATTGGAGTTCAAGTTTCTTGTTGGAGAATAATTGAAAGCTGAAATGTGCATACAAATCACCTGGGGATCTTGTTAAAATACATATTATATCTAGGGTTCGGGTATTCAGCCTGAACTCTGTTTTGCCACATACACTCTGAGTAGCAAGGGTATCAAGCCAGATGAACTTCCATGTAGGTGCAATCCAGATATACAGGCAGAACCCAGAGAACTGTGGAAGGAAACAAGTGGGTCCATACTACAGTGTAGTTGGGAAAAGACTTGGTTTAGGACAGGAGCTGTGTGTCCTCTGCCAGTCTTGGTGGGCCCAGTTGTGCTGTGAACCTGGCTGCCTCCAGGACACCGCAAGGCTATGCAGTACTGATAATTTGAGTTGAGGCAGAACAGGGCTGATTTCTTTAGGAAGCCCTCACTTTTTTAAGTCTTAAACTGTTGTTGGATAATAGTTGACTAGACAGGGGTGTCTGGGAACATGTAGGAGACCATTACAATAATTAAGGGATGAGCTCAGGGTCTGGACACCCTGGTAACTAAGAGAAGAGAGAAGAAATGATACATTGTAGAAACAGGTAAAAAGACATTGACTAGAGTAGTTACTAACTGACCAATATAAAGGATGAAGGAGATGAATTAAAGATGATTTGCAGGTTTTAAGCTCAAGTGAATGGAAGAACAATTTGAAGAGTTCTGTTTTTATCATAATGGCTTTGAAATGCCACCCAAGACACCTAGGACTTAGATTCCTGGGAACAAGTTTTGAATAAAGAAACAATATCTCATGATCTCCAAAATATTAGTAACTTCTATTAGTTGTATAATAATTTTATGAGCCTAATCTGAGAAAATTAGTGCTAATTGTAGAGAAGCCTTTTGCTTGTAGTAATTAGATCTGTTGCCAGTCTAGCTTTTCCTTTCTGTTATGCTACTTGGGAGCAACAAAAAATTAAAATGGAAGTTGGATGATCTGTTAATACCTAGGGAATACGTGGTGAATACAGTGTTTGCATTTGAATAATTCAGGGTTATCTTACTTTCCCACAAGTTATCAGAACTCTAAATTTTAAGTAGTATTTTCCAGATTATCCAGAATTACTTTATCTGTGTTTAATGAGAGGAGAAATTCTGATCAACTTGTAGCATTGTCGTGATATTTTTGCTAACTATAAGACACAGAAATGCAAAAATGTTAAGTGACGATGGGGTTCCTGGGTGGCTGGGTCGGTTAAGCATTTGCCTTCCACTCGGATCATGATCTCACGGTTCGTGGGTTCGAGCCCCACGTCGGGCTCTCTGTTGTCAGTGCAGAGTCTGCTTTGGATCCTCTGTCCCCCTCTTTCTGCCTGAATAAGTAAACTTAAAAAATTTTTTTAAATGTTACATGATATTTTTTCTAATGCAAATACTATTTTATGTAGCCAGTGTTTGAAATATGAAGTTTAAAAATATTTCTTATAGGAAGCTTTCTTTCACATTTTGGTCCAAAAATGATAACTTCATCAGTTAATAAATATGTAGATGTTTCTGAGCGTAAATATATTTTGGAAGATCATGAAAACACTCAGCTGTATAGTTATGAAAAATTTTAATAGTTTTGATATTTTGTGCTTGTTTCCTACTCTTAAATTTATTTATTTAGCAAATGTGTTGAGTACCCATATACTAGATGCTGTATTAGGTCTAACAATACAAACCTTAGTCTAGAAAATCTGGTAGTTAAATATTTAAAGACCTAGGTCTGTAAGAAGTAAGAGGAAGCTTATTATGTTATAAAGTTAATTATGTGTCTTAATATTAAGATGGAATGTGGAACTACTTTAGTAACTCCAATTTGCATTTTAAGTGTTACTCAAGAGCATTCTGACAATTCAGAGTTCTGTTCAAACTTTTGGTTTTCTTGCTTTACTAATTCTAGTCCTTTTTAAAAAACAAAATAGGAAATTGCTGCACGAGTAAATCAGTCAGCTTTGGAAGCGGTCACTCCTTCCCCATCTTTCCAGCAGAGGCATGAAAGTCTGCGCCCGGCAGGGTGAGTTACCAGACTTTTGGTTATTTAAAACTGTATGGGCTATTGGGGTGCCTGGGTGGCTCGGTCAGTTAGGTGTCCAACTCTTGGTTGGCTCAGATCATGATCTCACAGTTCATGAGATGAAGCCCTACACTGTGCTCTGTACTGACAGTGTGCAGCCTGCTTGCTATTCTCTCTCTCCCTCTTTCTCTCTCTCTCTCCTCCCCTGCTCACCCGCTCGTTCTCTCTCAAAAATAAGTAGATAAACTTCAAAAAAAAAGTCTTAAAACTATATGGGCTATTGAAAGTGTTAGCAAAACACTTTGATTTTAGTAGTGCTACTTACGTTAGTACGAAATATCCCCCCCAGACATAGAAAGTGTATTTTCAAATTGGTAAATTTACCAGCAAGAATGCTAAATAAAAAAGATTCCAAATTTTCCTAGTGTTTATCTCTAGAGTGAGGTCATTTATGTTTTTGAATTTAGTCATTGGAAAGAAAGAAGTCTGTTATTAAATAAGTAGCTGTGATTGTATTTATTGAAATTTGTTCTGTTCCTCTTACTGACATAAAATTGTATTTTCTGGGCACCTGGGTGGCTCAGTCAGTTAAGTGTCTGACTTTTGATCTCAGCTTGGGTTTTGATCCCAGAGTTGTGAGTTCGGGCCCCATGTTGGGCTCTGTTGGGTATGAAGCCTACTTAAAAAAAAAAAAGTTTCTCATAGTTTGTATTTAATTTCCAAAAAAGAAAACTAAATGCAATGCCTTCTGGTTTTCTTCTGTGCTTAGACAATCTCGGCCACCGACAGCTCGAACCAGCAGCTCAGGATCCTTGGGATCTGAGTCCACAAATTTGGCTGCCCTCTCTCTAGATTCTCTTGTTGCCCCAGACACTCCAATACAGTTTGACATCATTTCTCCTGTGTGTGAAGATCAGCCTGGCCAGGCAAAAGCCTTTGGCCAGGGAGGCAGGTGGGTGATGGCATCACAGTGATACGGTTCTATGGTCTATAAGGTTTATGATTCCATTTTTACACAGTGTGTCTCACATATATATATCAGCTGTGTTGTACTTTCTAATTTTGGTAGTTGAGAAAGAATCATGTAGGTTTTTCTCTTTGTTTTCTGCCTCAAATAAGTGAAGGCAATTCAGTTTAAGAGAATTTTGTATTTTTTTTGAGATTACTTAATTTTGAATTATTTATCTGCTTCTGGTATTTGCTCTTAAAATTGCAGAAGAAAGCTAACAGTCCATTCTTTAGGTCACGACAATATTTCAGAAATTCTTGAGGGGCGCCTGGGTGGGCTCAATCGATTAAGTGCCCGACTTCAGCTAAGGTCATAGTCTTGTGGTTTGGGTCCCACGTTGGTCTCTCTGCTGTGAGCACAGAGCTTGCTTCGGATCCTCTGTCTCCCTCTCCCTCTGTGCCTCCCCCAACTCTCTCTCTTTCTCTCTCAAAAAATAAAAATAAACATTAAAAAAAAAAAGGAAAAATATCATCTTGAGTCAGAGTAAGAAATCTCCTGGGGCACCTGGGTGGCTCAGTTGGTTAAGTGTCCGACTTCGGCTCAGGTCATGATCTCACAGTCCATGAGTTCGAGCCCTATGTTGGGCTCTGTGCTGACAGCTCAGAGCCTGGAGCCTGTTTCAGATTCTGTGTCTCCCTCTCTCTCTGCCCCTCCCCCACTCATGCTCTGTCTCTCTCTCAAAAATAAAAATAAACATTAAAAAAAAAATCTCCAGGAAGGCACTAAATTCATGTTATGAATCATTAATAAATCATCTTTTGTTTATATAATGAGAAATATCAAATCTGTTAAAAAAATTTGTTTTTGGCTCTGGGATGAAGGAAATGTGACTTAAGGCAAATTTATTTAAGTAGGTTGGACACCTCATACATTGATTTGGATATACATGGCTATGACCAAGAAAAAATTTTTGTTTGATCATAGAAATCTACTTAGGATTTGGTAGAATAGGTCAGACATGTATTATGGAGATCAATTTCATGTTATCTTAATGCCAATGTTATTTAAAACAACTTAGCTCTCTGTTTGTTTATAAAACCTATTTTCAGTTGTACTTTTCTTCCTTCATTGTGGGTGTGCCAAGAACCAAGCACCCTTAGGGGAAGTAGCTTCATCCCTACTTAGCTTTTCTTCTTGCATTCCATTACATATGCCTTCAGAAATACAGGTTTAAAATTTAAAAATGTTCAAGTTAGCATAGTTAACTTGCAACATGTAATAAAGGACCTAAAAAGAGGTTTTTAAAATCCCAGGAAATCCTTGGCATTTTTCTTAGGTAGCTAAAATTGAAGCTAAATCGGCTGTTCCTTTCCCCCTTTATTTGAATTCAAGGTTTTCGCAACATGGTTTATTAGGATGTTGGGGGGTGTGTGTGTCTGTCTATAGTTCATCCACATCTTCTAGAATGCAGCAGCTTTGAGTTCACCCTGCTAAGTGTGAAGGTAGAGGCCTTTGTCAGAGGAAGGTGGTCATCAGTAGTGTACCTTGACAGGATCGGGCATTTTAGAGCTTTATAAAAAAATGTGTGTACAAGTTTTTGTGACTCTTAGTTTTTAACTCCAGTTTCAATGATTGAGGTTTCTTCCATATGGCTCATGGTAACTGACCATTGGTTCATAAATTTTTTAAAAACTTTTCAGGCGCACAAATCCATTTGGAGAATCTGGAGGAGGTACAAAATCTGAAACTGAAGGTAAAACAGATGTGCAGTATTCTTATATCTTAAAAATTCTCTGGTAAACTGTGTGAAGGATTTGTTTTTATTTATTCTGATGTATGCTGTTTTAATGGTACATTTACTTCATAGCTTTCTTTTTGCTCATAGTACACTCAAAGCAACAGAACTTAATCAGGCTTAAAGATTTCATTAAAATTCTAGAATATCATACTTTTGACCTCGTAGTCAAATTCTCAATGCAGAAGCTGTCCTTTAAGTTTTTCCTAGCAGTTCATGTTTTCTTCTGCTAACTGGAGCATGACTTTTTTTTCTTTTTGCAGTAACTATTTATTTTGATACATTTCAAGCTTACAGCAAAGGTATAAGAATAGTACAAGAACCACCTATTGTTGAAGCAGAACCTTTTGCTGTTTGAATTTGAGACCTTAATTTTCTTATAACATGAACACTGTAGTTAGGAGTAATTTGTAAATACTTCTACTAGGTTGTATTTTTTACTACAAAATCTAAAAGGTGACAGTGTGTTTTATTCTTAGGAAGAGATATGTGGAATTTAGAAATATATAATGTATCTTGTTCTTTTGTAGATTCTATTCTTCATCAGTTATTTATTGTCCGATTCCTTGGTTCCATGGAGGTGAAATCAGATGACAATCCAGATGTTGTTTATGAAACAATGCGGCAAATTTTAGCTGCCCGGGCCATCCATAACATCTTTCGTATGACAGAGTCACATTTATTAGTCACTTGTGATTGTTTAAAGTAAGTAATGACCTTCCCCTTAAAAAACTGTGCAAAAAATGGGGCGCCTGGGTGGCTCAGTCGGTTAAGCATCCGACTTCAGCTCAGGTCATGATCTCGCTGTTTGTGAGTTTGAGTTCTGCGTCGGGCTCTGTGCTGACAGCTCGGAGTCTGGAACCTGCTTTGGGTTCTGTGTCTCCCTCTTTCTCTGCCCCTCCCCTACTTGTGCTCTGTCTCTCTCTGTCTCTCAAAAATGAATAAGTGTAAAAAAAACAAACCTGTACGAAAAGTTTAATTTCAGCCTAATTAAAATGTTTTCCAAAATTTTAATTATAGGTTAATTGATCCACAGACACAAGTTACAAGGCTCACGGTGAGTTCGGCATGTTTAAAGCTTTATTGGAAATCCTTCTGTGCACGTACACATGTGTATCTTTATAATAATTCTGAACCTATATATTGAAATATGGTAGTAATTATGATTGGCTAAGTTATAATTAAGCTGATGGTGGACATCTTCCCCTATAAAGTTATAATTGAACATTCCATGCGACTTAAAGAATTGTGCAATCTGCTGTGATACTTAGGTTTTCTTAGGGTATGATATATGCTGCCTGGTTAAGGGATAAACACAGGAGGAATTAAAAGGTGAACATGATTGAGTTTATAGTTATCTAGGTTGAAATAGTTGCAAGTATATGCTCTTATTTAATCATTTAATAATATAGAGCATTTTTTTAATTCTATTTGTTATTGTAAAATGTGTAAATGACTAATAAATTCAGCATTCAACAACCTCTTATTCTGCCTGGTAATCCAAACCAAATATGACATTTTTGTTCTTGGATTGCCACGTTGTTAAAAAAAAAAAATTGGCTCTAATGTTCTGTTTATGATATAACTTAGTAATTGAGTTTGTTATATATAAGAGTGCAGTTGTAAGTGTTTGAAAAATCTCATGTTTGCTTCTGATGTTTTCTTTGGCAGTTTCCATTACCCAGTGTAGTTTTGTATGCTACACACCAGGAAAATAAAAGGCTTTTTGGATTTGTTCTTCGGACATCAGGGGGCAGAAGTGAAAGTAATCTGTCATCAGTCTGCTACATATTTGAATCAAACAATGAGGGGGAAAAGGTATACATGGCCTTTCAAAATGTGTTTAGGTTGTGAAATATATATCATAGTCAAAGTTCTTAGTAAGATTTCTGGAAAAAAACTCCCAAAGTTGGCCTGCTTCAGCACAGTTGTTTGACCAAAGCCTGTTGCTCTGAAGGTATCTGAGCCGATATGTTGGGCCTTCTGACTTACAGACCTGTGTCTTCCCTGGCCATTGAGGGCTAGTGCAGTCTTCTGGCCTCATTCCCTTACTCGGGGACTGCAGTATATTCCCGCAATCAGCTTTTTCCAGATGTCTTCGGCTTAGAACAGCATCTGCATCTGCTTAGTTCTCTGCAAACCTTAGCATCTCAGTAATGAATTTGAGATAACCGGAAGGTGGGTGTGTGAAAGAGGCGAGACGCAGCAGTGGAAACTCAGACTCTGAAGAAAATACACAGGTGCTTCGTTTGGGGACTGAAACATTCTTAAATCAGGTTTTGTCTGAAGCAGTGTGTTATAATGAGTTGTAAATCTAGTTGCACCAGCCATTTGGATACTTGAAATTATTACTTTGAATGAGAACTGGCTGAGTTTTTCCTGTTTTTTCCCCTTTTAGATTTGTGATTCTGTTGGACTGGCAAAACAGATAGCTTTGCATGCAGAACTGGTAAGAATCTAAGATACTTATTAATTATCCAAGAATGTTATCTAAAGTAATATAAGATCTTTCATATTAGCAAGTAAATAAAATGATTTTGCTGTGTAAGGTTATCAGTGGATACTACTGCTGATGCAGTATTTAGAATTTGGATAAATGACTAAGAATGTATATTTTTAGTGTGCTTTCATGTAAATATAAAAATATGAAAAGGTTACAAAGGCCATATGAATTGAAAAGTCTAAAATTTAAAGTTGTTTCATATTTAATTCATTAGTTGTACTTATCTGTGTTTTAGGATCGTAGGGCATCAGAAAAACAAAAGGAAATAGAGAGGGTAAAAGAGAAACAACAGAAAGAACTCAGTAAACAAAAACAAATCGAAAAGGTATGTAGTCCTAGTATCTAGATCTTTTTTGATGTAATGTTTATGAAGTTTCCTTAATTCAGCACGGTGACTTCCAGGTTGGAATTTCCAAATGAAATTCTGTTTCTGCTTCCTCAGCCACTTCATAATCAGATGATTCATAGCGCAGCAGAAAAGGAAGACATCTGTTTTCTGATAGGATGTTTACGTTATAGTTACCGATGTGTCGTCGACTTGCTGTTTAGCAAACGTACCAGAACTTATATTTCCATATTCCAGCGAAGTTTGTTGCTATCAAAGCAGGTCTTTTGAGAGGCTGTGTGTATATAGACTTAACTGCCATTGCTGGAAGCTGTATTGGCCTCCAGGAATGAACATATATTTATGTAAATATTTAATGTTACCAGCAGTGTCAAATCATTGTCCATCCAACAGGATAATTTTAAGTTAGACAAGTTTCAGAGCAAAATCTGGAGAATGCATTAGATGGTGATACATGAGATTGTCAGACCCAGATATGGGTGGTGGCAGTAGCAACAGAAAAGAGAAATTTGCGGGATACTTAATGAGCACAGATCAGCAGGAATTGGGAATTGATTGGACTTATGGACAAAGGAGAGGGACGTGACGATGACACTGAAGTTGAGGCTTCCTTGCTAGGTTAGGCTGAGGAGGGCAACGGCTGATTTAGCAAGGTAAGTTGGACAGAGAGGTGGAAGGGAAGGGCTGTGGAGTGATCCATTGTGAGCCTTTTCGTGTGGTATGTAGTGAAAGATAACGATGGTCTGAATGTTGTTAGCCATAGAAATGGAGAAGAGGGAAATGTTGGCTTTTACAGGATTTCTAAAATGGTGCCAAATTTCACTTTGGTGTTGCACTGGTTGTGTGTAGTCTTTGTTTTCAGTAAGTTGCCAGAATTATGCATACATGTTCATGACAGAAAGATTGAGCAGCTCTCAAGTACATATTTTAAATGCATAGTTTTGCATTTGATTGCAAACAAACTTAGTTTCTTTTCTGTCTTTTCTACTAGGACTTAGAAGAACAAAGTCGGTTGATAGCTGCTTCCAGTAGACCAAACCAAGCCAGTAGTGAGGGGCAGTTTGTTGTCCTTAGCAGTAGCCAGTCAGAAGAGAGTGATTTGGGAGAAGAAGGAAAGAAAAGAGAGTCAGAAGCATGAACTTATCCTTGCTTTTTGGTTGGTATTACCCCCCTTGGAATTTATTGACAGTTTCTGTGGTGAAATGGCACAAGGTAACAACTTTGTCGATATACCAAGGAGACTAAAGTTTATATTTACCTGTTTTAACTTCATTTTTTAAAATAAGATTGACCTTGACCACTTAGGTATGCACTGTTTTGTTTTTTTTTTCCTTAAAAACGATATACTATGCAGTAACATCAAATTCCACATGTCTAAAAGAAACCTGTTCATCTCCTTGAAGTAGATTGCTGAGGAATTAACACTTGTTCAAGCCTTTTTTCCTTCAAATTTTGAACTTCTTGCGTTGTAATTGGCTGTGACCATAAGAAACCATTATTCTTCAGCTTCAGATATTCATGGATATGCTTCCTCTTCTCGTTAGGAACATTTTTGCTGGCAGTGAGGAAGCTTTCAACTGAATCGGTTCAAAACCTTTATACAGAGAATTCTACAAGTTTGCAAATATTTTAACTATTAAATGTGCAATAGAACTTTTATAAAGTAATTAGAAAAAAGATTTTAGGCTTAAGGTTTCAAATTGTGGCAGGTGGTACTGTGATTTCAGGGCACTTTCTGGGATTGCTCACATTTCTCTGATGTATGACACCTGATGCCAGTGGGAAAGAAGCTTAAGTGTCTTCAGTTCAGGATTGATACAGCCCTTGGCATTTAATTATCTTATTCTTAGTTCTCAGGTTGGAACTTGAATTATTGCTGCAGAGCAGTAATGGTTAAAATAAGATTTTGGAATTTATTAAAAGGGATTTTTTTTGTTCAAGTACATTTTAGATTAGGACTTAAAATGTAAAGATATTGTTACAGGATAATACATCATATTTTCTGCATTGCGTGAAATAATTTTTATTGAAAATCAAGTGACATTTCAAAAGAAATTCTATAACGGTTGTTGCCTGCTTAAAGTAAAAATGCCTAGAGTTTAGTTTAGAAAATGTAATCTTTTAAATTTCAGACTGATATGCACAGTATTTTCATAATTCCATGTTTTGATAAAATACTGATCACCACTTTATATCCACAAAGGCAAATAACTAATATATGAGAATAGAATAATTTGCACTAGTTATTGTACATACTTCTACTCTTCAAATGTGTAAAAGGTCTAATTCTATGAAATATTGAAAGGAAATTGAATGTTCGGTATAAGAGAGTTGACCAAGGAAGGATTTTAGCCTAGTGCCAAGGTTAAATGATACTTCCCTGCTGCCTCCCTCTATGTCAAAACTTGATTTTTTTTCTTTACTCAGATTTTTAACATTGCTGATAGAAATTATGTTCCTTTGTTTCACGTGTAAAACTATATAGAGACAGGTTAATTATATTGAGTAAAATAGTCACATAACTAAAATTTTCAAGAGATTTGCCAGCCACTAAGACTAATTTTACAAGGGGAAAAGCCCTTTGTTCTTTGATATAGTCGTGTTAGTCCTGAATTTAGAAGCAGCATCTGTTTTAGCTCTCACAATATAGTGTGGCTGTTTCACATGGTGTGCACCCTGTTTTCTGTGGAATGGAATAATTATACATAGGATCATGATATTCTTTTTATCCATGTGCCAAATGGGAATAATGATTACTTGATAATCATTATTTTGAAGCCTTATGTTACCAAAACAGATAGTAAAAAAGTAGAATTTTACAGAATACTTTCTGAAGACAGTTGATTTTGTGCTTGCTAAATGGGAATGCTTTCTTGATAGTTTGTGTGTCATTCCTTTGGTAGAAGTCAAAATTTCTGTTGTCAGCACTTGATTTAGCCATGGTAGGTCTGGCTTTTAACCCTTCTGAGAATTAGTAAACTCTCTGTTTCATTAAGTCTTTTGTTTATAGTATTCAGTTGTTGCCTCGCTTGGTTCAGATGAAACTTGTCACCCTACAAGGAAGGTGGTTAGCATTAGGGGCAGTTTTACGAGGCTGGCGCTTTGCACGGTAACTAAGTGCTGCCCTTTGTTAGTACTCTGGGTCAAAGTGAAGGCTAAAGTTAAAGGCACTGTCAGACTTAGGTAGTTCCTTTTAAGTCATGTTTTGATAGGAATTTCCTTAATAATACACCTATGTCCACAGATCAGACCAAAGAGCATTCCAACACCAAATCGAAGTTATTATGTGGGATTAACAATTTTAGATACTTCAACTTTTGTTCCATTGCTCTAGAACTATGTGAACTATTCCATACTACAGATATTTAAGCATCAATTTTAAGAAACTTTCCTTTTTGTTTGATGAAGGCTGCCCATGGGTTTCTGCATAATGTTAAAGCTGATCTTGGTCTGTTACCCTTTGAAATCCCTTCTGGCTCTTGGATGCTTTGGTGGTGATTGAATTAGAATTTGGGATAGCTTTCTCAGATTCATACTTATGTTTGATGGTTTTTAGAAATTAACAAAACTGATTCTTTAAAAGAAAAGAAACTAAGTCTACCTAATTCAGCTATGCATTCTGCTACCTATACAAACAGTACTTTTATAACTATGGTAATGAAATCAGTAGACAGGAAACTAAGTAAAACTTGCTAACAAGGGACTGGACAAAGTTCCCAAGGCCAGTCTTGTTTTTGCTATTTCTACAATGACTAGTATGTGTTTAATTTCAAAAGAATTCTCAGGCTCTAGGGGTGGTAAAATGACGTTACCTTTATGCTTGGGAAAAGGGGAGTAGGGTATGCGTAACACATTACATAACATATAATCCTGTGTGGTAAAGGCATCTGACGTTAATTTTGAGTTACATGTAGGAGCTACAAATATTTAAGATTTGAATCTTATTATAAATGCTGATAGACCCCAAGATCCCATGTATTGCAAAACCTTCTGCTACCTGAATTAATTAATAAAATGAAAATACTAACATTGGTTTTGACAACGACCTCCTAGCATTCAAACTGTACTTAAAATGTTCAAACACACTGATTGTAGCAAGCAAGGCTTTCATTTTATTTTTTAGCAAGTTTGACTTTTCTTTCATGAGATTTTGTTCTACGTTAATGACACACATTGAAACTGGAACTATACGACACTTTTAAACTAGTCTCTTGTGGCTTGTACTCATGTAATTTACTTCAGTTAATATGAGAACTGGGGATTAAGTTATAACTAATGTGCAAAACTGCTTTGTATATTTGGTGATTTTGTAATGTTAAGTGAATTGGTTAATTCTTATCTCACTGATACTATTAATCATGCATATATACAATTAAAAATCATGCTACATTTCCTTTTAGAATTGAATTTGAAGAACTCAATTTTTATGTAATGGTGGTATACGTGTGGGGTGGAGAGCTTATTTTTTGTCAAAGTAGGTATTCTCTGACAAGGCTTCAGGAACTATGCTGTTAGAAGATTTTTAAAGTATAATAAAGTCCATGATTTTTGTATAGTCTTTTTTGTATGAGGTATTTGATATATACTCAATTTTATTTCTCTAACTCCAAATGATGCTTATGAAACAAATGGACTTTTTCTTAATATGTTATGACACTACAGTTACACATCTAGGCCCATTGCAATTCCATAATAGCTAAAACGAAAAAAAGCGGTCACTTACTGGGACATAACACTAATTCATCACTAGTGACTTCTTTCCTTTAGAAAAATAGATGTTTCAGGAATTACCCCTAGACATGTTACAGACAACATATACCTGCTATATTCAAAGAAACAATTTAAAGGCACAGGATACTGTGTACACCAGGTTAAGTGAGCTTGATGTGTAATTTTAATACTAATGCATATTCATCCCATGTGCTCTTTATACTTTCCTATAGCACTTACCAAGTTCTTTTCTTCCATTGGGAGTATCTGTTTTAATTCGTTTTGAGTTATATAAAATGTATATACTTTTAGAAGGTCCAGGAAGTAGATAAAACTAACTTTAGAATTATGTATCTATGTGCATGTATATCGTAAATATATTTGTATATTGACATATCTATAATCCGCTACTCACTTAAAACAGACACCACAATTTGATTAAAAAAATAAAAATTATTCATGCCAGCTAATTTTGCAAGTTTGAATGTGAAAATCATATCATTAAAAGTAACTTTAAGTCTGTGCTTACTGAATGTATAGCCATGAATCTCCACATCAGAAAGAAATTCTCTAACTTCAGTTTCCCTGAGATGACTATATTATGCAAAAAAAAAAGTATACTAACACTAAACATACAAATAACAAGGCTATAGTTGACTGGGCCTGTGGTGAAAGTGAACATCATCCTACCCATCACTCTGTTCTTGTTGATGTGCTATCGAAATGCTACACAGGTGTGGCTGAATGCATGTCTCTTCACTTTCCTCACTTTCCAAGTACAGAAACCTGTACTTACCTTCACAGAATATACAGAAATAAAAATTTAACCTACATTCTATAACTGCTTTTATCACGTTTCTAAGAAGGAGGTTTACAGCAGTATAGGTCTACGTCAAGAAGCAAGAAAAATCTCAAAACAGCCTAACCTTACACCTAAAGGAGTTAAAGAACAAAACAAAGCAGAAGGAAGGAAATAATAAAGATTAGACCAGAAATAAATGAATTGGAACAAAAACTAGATCACTGAAACCAGGAGCTGGTTCTTCTTTGAAAAGATCAACAAAATTGATAAACCTCTAGCCAGACTCATTAAAAAAAATAATTAAAATAAAATCAAAGAGAAGAAATAACCAATACCACAGAAATACAATTGTAAGAATATTATAAAAAATTATATGCTGATAAATTATAAAACCTAGGAGAAATAAATTCCTAGAAACATAATTTTACATAAAGCAGGAAGAAATAGAAAATTTGAACAGACCAATTACCAGCAAAGAAATTGCATTAGTAATAACAACTTCCAACAAACAAAAGTCCAGGACCAGATGGCTCCACAGGTGAATTCTACCAAACGTTTGAGAGTTAATATCTACTCTAATCAAACTATTCCAAAAAATAGAAGAGAAAGGAAAACTTGCCAATTCATTCTATGAGGTCAGTATCACACTGATACCAAAACCAGATAAAAGACACCACCAAAAAAGTGAACTATGGGCCAGTATCTCTGATGAACATAGATGCAGAAATCCTCAACAAAATACTAGCATACAGAACCCAACAATACATTAAAAAAATCGTCATAATCAAGTGGGATTTATTCCTAGGATGCAAGCGTGGTTCAATATTCACAAATCAATCAACATGATACATCGGTAAGAAAGGATAAAAGTCATATCATCTCAATAGATGCAGAAAAAGCATTTGACAAAGTATGACATCCATTCATGATTAAAAAAAAAACCCTCTACAAAGTAGGTCTAGAGGAAACATACCTCAACATAATAAAGGCCAAATATGAAAAATCCACAGTGAACTTCACATTCAGTGGGGAAAAACCAAGAGCTTTTCCCCAAGGTCAGGAACAAGACAATGATGTACAGTGTCCCCACTTCTATTCAACATAGTACTAAAGTCCTAGCCACAGCACTTAGACGACAAAAAGAAATAAAAGGCATCCAAATTGGTAAAGAAGAAGTAAAACGTTCACTATTTGCAGATATATATAGAAAACCCAAAGACTCCAGCAAAAGACTACTAGAACTGATAAATGAATTTAGTAAAGTCGCAGGAAGCAAAATCAACGTACAGAAATCTGTTGCATTCCTATGTGCTAATAATGAAGCAACAGTAAGTGAAATTAAAAGAAAAAGAGGCAAAGAAACATACTCTTAACTATAGACAACAAACTGATGGTTACCAGAGGGGATTTGGGTGCAGGGATGGGTTAAATAGGTGATGGGGATTAAGGAGTGCACTTGTGATGAGCATTGGGTTTGGCAGTGTTGAATCACTAAATCCTACATGTAAAACTAATATTACACTATATGTTAACTAACTGGAATTTTAATAAAAGCTTTTTAAAAATCCTCCCATTTGTAATTGCACCAAAAATAACAAACTATTTAGATACAAACTTAACCAAAGAGACGAAAGACCTGTACTCTGAAAACTATAAAACACTGATGAGAGAAATTGAGGATGACACAAAGAAATGGAAAGACATACCATGCTCATGGATTGGAAGAACAAATATTGTTAAAATCTCTATACTACCTAAAGCAATCTACAGATTTAATGCAACTGCTATCACAATACTAACAGCATATTTCACGGAACTAGAACAAACCTAAAATTTGTATGGAATCACAGAAGACCTTGAATAGTCAAAGCTGTCTTGAAAAAACTGGAGGAATCACAGCTTCAGGCTTCAAGTTGCCTTATAAAGCTATAGTAATCAAAACAGTATGGTACTGGCATAAAAATAGACACATAGCTCCATGGAACAGAATAGAAAACCCAGAAATAAACCTACAATTTTATGGCCAATTAATCTTTGTTTTTTAATCTCTGACAAAGGAGGCAAGAATATACAATGGGGAAAAAATCTCTTCAACAAATGGTATTGGGAAAACTGGACCACGTTCTTACACCATACACAAATAAAATGGATTAAGGACCTAAATGTGAGACCTGAAACTATAAAAATCCCAGAAGAGAGCACAGGTAGTAAGTAATGTCTCTGACATCATCCATAGCTACATTTTTCTAGATATGTCCCTGGAGGCAAGGGAAATCAAAGCAAAAAGATACTATTAGGGTTACATCAAAATAAAAGTCTTCTGCACAGCGAAGGAAACAAACTGTCAAAACAAAAAGGCATCCAACCTACTGAATGAATGGGAGAAGATATTTGCAAATGACATATCTGATAAAGGGTTGTTCTCAAAATATATAAAGAACTGATACAACTCAACACCCAGGAAACAATCCAATTAAACAATGGGCAGAAGATATGAATAGACATTTCTCCAAAGAAGACCTGCAGATGGCCAATAAACATGAAAAGATGCTCAACATCATCATCAGGGAGATGTAACTCGAAACTACAATGTGATAATCTCACACCTGTCAGAATGGCTATATTGAAAAAACACAAGAAACAAGTGTTGGCAAAGATATGGAAAGAAAGGAATCCTCGTACAGTGTTGGTGGGAATGCAAACTGATGTAGTCACTTTGGAAAACAGTATGGAGTTTCCTCAAAAAGTTAAAAATAGAACTACCATATGATCCAGTAATCACACTACTGGGTATTACCCCCAAAATACAAGAACACTAATTCAAAATGATACATGCACCCCTGTTTATTGCAGCATTATTTACAATAGCCAAATTATGGAAGCAGCCCAAGTGTCCACTAATAGAAGAATGGATAAAGAAGTGGTATTCATACACAATGGAATATTATTTAGCCATAAAAAAGAAATGAAATCTTGCCATTTGCAATAACATGGATGGATCTAGAGAGTATAATGCTAAGCGAAGTAAGTCAGAGAAATACCATATGATTTCACTCATGTGGAATTTATGAAAAAAACAAATGAACATAGGGAAAGAGAGGTGAATCAAGAAACAGACTCTGAACTGTAGAGAACAAACTGATGGTTACCAGAGGGGATGTCAGTGAGGAGATGAATGAAACAGGTGATAAGGATTAAGGAGTGCACTTTTGATGAACACTGAGTGATGAATGTATAGAGTTGTTCAATCTCTGTATTGTACACCTGAAACGAATTTAACACTGTATGTTAAATACTAGAATTAAAAATTTTAAAATAATTTAAAAAGGGGCTCCTGGGTGGCTCAGTTGGTTAAGCGTCTGACTCTTGGTTTTGGCTCAGGTCATGATCTCATGGTTCATGAGTTCAAGCCCTACAATGAGCTCTGCGCTGACAGTGCAGAGCCTGCTTGTGATTCTCTTTCTCCCTCTCTCTGCTCCTCCCCTGCTCATGCTGTCTGTCTCTATCAAAAATAAATAAACTTAAAAAAATAATTGAATAAATACAGCTGCTATCAGTGAGCCCCTCTTGTGTGTCAAGTACTGGTCAGTACAGAAAAACATAAGCCATCTGAAAACCCGTTTAATTTCTATTCCAGTGATAACATTAACCAGTAAATGGGAACCCTTAGCCAGGGTTTTATGGAAAGAAGGACTGCATGTTTCCCATTAATGATGACGTTGCAATTGAAAGTTCTGTTTCAGTTAACCAAATTACTCCACTTCAGTGCGGGACTCTACAAGTAAACAGACATTAAGCTGGCCTTGGGACTTTTGCATAAGAACAGCTAACTTGTAGGTCAAGTACTGGGGTCAGTATTTTATTCAATGTAATTACTAAGACATTTTATGTATGTACTTCTCTCTAAAAAGGATTACTGTTAAGAATCCTTTTAAATTATTAAAGGTGACATTTACTGTTTTGAGCATGTAGAAATGTAGATTCTTACATTTAATACAAAATCAGTACAGAGTGAGAACTGATACATTTCTGTTAATTGAAATTTTACAGTTTGGTTTTTTTTTTTTTTTTAACTGCCTTTCAGAATGCTCTTGATAAGCAATATTAAGAATATTAAGAAATAGGGGGCGCCTTGGTGGCTCAGTCGGTTAAGCCTCTGACTTTGGCTCAGGTCATGATCTCACAGCTTGTGAGTTTGAGCCCCACGTCGGGCTCTGGAGCCTGCCTCGGATTCTGTGTCTCCCTCTCTCTCTCTCTCTGACCCTCCCCTACTCATGCTCATGCTCATGCTCTGTCTCTTTCTCAAGAATAAATAAACATTAAAATTAAAAAAAAAAAGAATATTAAGAAATAGTATTAACATGTAGATTTGCATTGAGATTTTAGTTGTTAGGTAAAGTGAGAAATAATGAATCCTATGTAACAAGTCAAATTTTAAGAAATGCAACTCAAAGAAATATACCTTTTCATCCAGTTTGATTACCAGGTTCCTGTGAAAATTCCTTGTCCGTAAAGATCATATTCTTTGTAAAGGATATACGCTTTTAGACGGTTTGGTAATGGAAGAAATGACATGAAGACAGGGCAGCGCAAATGTAACTTCCCCATACACTTCCGGATCTTTAGGCGGCACAAATGTTTGAGGGATCGAGGGTTTGCTGAAATGAGAGAAACACATGTTATCCAAATGGAAAAGAGCTGTTCCTTCTTTTAGTGATCTTAGGGTTTAGTCAGCAAATGTATGTTATACTTAAGCCACCAAAATTTTCATTTGCTGTGTTGAAATGGAAAAGTTAAAAGCGAAACAGCTTTTCCCTTCTCTTTGCAACCCTTCCTGTAGATACGATTACAGAACCATGTCAAGTTAAGAATCCAAAGACTGGCATCAGTTGTGGCTCTGGCCTGTGAGACCTGAAATCCTTAAATCTTTGTGTTCTAACCACTCCCTTGCCCTGTCCTATCCCTCTGGATCAGGCTGAGAACTAAAAGATCACCACCCAGGGGGAAATTAGATGAAAGAAACTCTTAATTTGACTTATGTTCTACTGTGAAAGAATGTGGTTTGGAGCATCCTTTGATATTCTCTGCGGGCTTAGATCTTCACTTTTTCTCATCCCTGTTTTTGTTGCCATTTCATAGCTTTTATTAATTCCTGTATGTACAGTGTTCCATGGGATTAGGAGAAAGGCATTACCTACCATATAATATGTAATTACCTAACAGATTTTATCTACTGGGAAATGATAAGAAGTACAAAGTAAGTAATAAATAGTAACTTTTTTTTTAGAGAGGAATAGTATTTTCCTTTGTTTCTTTAGATAAAGCTTTTAACCAGAAGAGAATGTTTTATGAAGCAAATAAGAATACCTTTTATTTTTGGTAAAAATCTTTTAGAAGAAAGGAGGATACTCACTTAAGATAAAATGGATTTCTGACCAGAGCCCTTGTTTTTGGAGCACAGCTTTCAACTTTGAACAGATTCGAACTTGATCAACATAATCAAGCATCACTCGAACAACCTTCCCAGAGAGATGTTGCAGCCATGACAAAGTTATTACTTCACAGAACTAAGGAAGAAAATTGGAACTATGAAAGCAAATGAAAAACTGGAGTAACTATGGGGGGGTTTAGAACACAAAACTCAAAGTTAGGAACCAAGGTCTCAAGCCCCTCATTTATAAACCAGGCATTGAACAAGGAAATGATTTCTTAGCTCTGACATTTGGAAAAATACTTAACTGCTGTATCTTCAGAACTATGTAAGGTGTAATCAGGGTGTGAAAGAGACAGTTGTCTAATATCCATTGTTCCCTTTGGTTGGCCACACGGCTCTCTGGAATAAAGATTACCTCTCCAGCTTCCTTGCACCTAGACGTGGCCACTTAAGTTCTAGCCAGTGAGATGTGAGTGGAAGTGTGAGCAACCCCCAGAATGCACTTAAAAGAACACGGTGTGTGCTGCTTCAGCCTGCCTGCCTCCTTGCTGGCTGGAATGTGGATGCAAGTTTCTCCTGTGTCAGGAGCTGTCCAGTTAGAAGGCTGTTTACCTGTGGCCTTTATATGAAGGGAACGAGCCACCTTATTAAAGTCACTTTCATTTTGGGTTTTCTGTCATTCACAACCTACTCCTATCCTCATGCCTGACGGATATGATCGTTTCTGCCGGTAGGTAATTTACATGCTCCTAGACAAGATGCCCATGTAAGAAGTCAAGTACTACTACATAATAAGTCAGGAAATAATACAAGATGATATACACCTAAATGCCAGCTCCTACATTAATCATAACCTAAAACTAATAATACAATATTAATATGTTGCCTTCACTTTCCAGAATTGATTCAAAGTGCTTTCTCCGTTCACTATTTAATTTTTGATTTTAATAAGAACTCAGGTATTTATAGTGCATCTGTGTGCAGAGCACAGATCTCTAAGCTGAGGAAAGTGGTGAACAAGAGCTTACTTACACTGATGTATTTGTGGAGGAGACATGTAATCAGTAAATGTTAAAAAGATAATTTCAGAAAGTGGTAAGTGCTATAAAAGAAATAGCATTATCAGAAGATTAGGGAAGACAACTACCTTAGATAACGGTGGATGGGTAAGGAAGGGTCTTTTTGAGAAAGTAACGTGTGAAACTTGAAGAGTGGCAGCTTTTTGAAAAGTTGGGGATGAGCTCAAGTTGGGGAAAATAGAAATGACCGGTTAGGGGGGAAATAGACTGGTGTGATGCAGACATCACAAGAGGAACACATCTCAAGAAGAAGAGGGTACTCAACTGCATTTTTTGTGTTTCTTTCTCATTAAAAAGGTGGCCAAAGAAACCTATTTAATCAAATTTTAGACCTAAAAGAGATAGCTAAGAACTAAGGGATACAGGTATCAGGACCCTAGAAACATTTTAGCTCGATGACTCAGCACTTCAGAGAAAAAACATAACTAGTTTGTAAGACTACATTCATTCTTTAAAACCTTACTCAGATGCTAGTTCATTTGTGAAACTCCCTAAGTAAAGTTAAATCACTTCCCTCTGAACTGTTCCTGTACCTTTTACATCTACCATCATGTTTATTTTACCACGTATTTATCACATTAAAATCTTTTCAGGGTTCCTGGGGAGCTCAGTTGAGCTAGGTAGCTGGGTAGCTCATGAGATTGAGCCCCACGTTGGGCTCTGTGCTGACAGCATGATGCCTGCGTGGGATTCTCTCTCCCTCTCTCTCTGCCCTCCTCTGCTCTCTCTTGCTCACCCTCTTTCAAAATAAATAAACTTAAAAATCTTTTGAACTATGATCTTCTGGAGAGAATGGATGGAGTCTTATCTCTTGGTGTAGTCCAGGGCCACTAATAATGATTGTATAAGTTGATACAGACAATACTGTGCACTTACCATAGTGTCTTTGATAACTGTAGATGTCCAGCCTTCAAAAGTATAGCAAGGATGAACTTTGTCTCCATGGGGACAATCAAAGCATCGCTCTGTGTCATACCCATAATTCAAGAGCATCCTGAGCATGACTTCATCTTTCAATGTGTATTGCAGTGCTGATGGGAAATGTAAAGGGTTGACTCTGCAGAAGTAATTGACGTTGGCCCCATGCCGTAGCAGCAGACTTATCAGCTCATAGTTGCCCATCCTTAGGGCTATCTGGAGGCAGTTAACTGGGTCTTGATTGGGCAGAGCTCCAGCACTCAGAAGCAGCTTAACTGAAGAGAGGTCACCATTTGATACAGCAAAATACAAAGCTGACTTCCTATGGTCATCATAGTGTTTGCGAATTCTCTGATCCAGCATGAAATTTACATCAAATCCAGCCTGGATGAGGAATTCCAGGCATTGGGGGTGTGCTCCTGCTGCTGCACAGTGGACCGGACTGATGCCACTCTGCTTAATGGCAGCAAAATCCGTAACTGGAACCAAAATCTTCAGGGCTCTGAGAAAGAGTTTCAGGGGGTATTTAAAAAATTGTTTTTGTTAAGATGTAGTATTAACCTGTTTACGATTATTATATGCTAGTACAGGTGGTATTAGTATCAGGTGGCATTTAGAACCCCCTAACCCCCAAAAAGTATAATTCCTGCATGTAAATGCTCAGCTACTTAGTGAAGTTAAATAAAACTGTCTAGATATAAAACTCAGAATTAGTCCAATTAGTGAGACCGGGAGCTCCCCTTATTGCCTAAAGACCCGATAATAAAATAGTTTTATGTCTCTTCTGTGGTTACAGAGGATGCCTGACTTCACTGTCTTACTGGTTGAGTTTATCTTTAAAAGGGTGTTAGAATTATATGATCAGAGAAGAAGAATATAAAGTTCCCAGAAGCTGCTCCAAAGAAACCCCACAGCTTTTGCTAGTTCTATTATTTGTGGTGATGTCATTGAACTTACAACAAGTGGCCTCTGTCAGCTGCAACATGAATGGGAAGGTGGCCTGAATTCTTAGGGATGTTGGCATCAGCTCCATGCTCTAGCAAGAGAGTCACAGAATCTGGATTTCCTCCACTGGCGGCTTCAAGTAAGATGGAAGAAGAGTCAGAGGCCTGACCAAGAGCATTAGCTCCTAAGAGGAGAAAAAGTCTTGTTATGCAAAAATCTTTTCCACTCTACTACTTATGCATTCTTAATATAGAAGCACTACCAAAAAGCAGTTATTAAGCAGCCACTTGAGCAAAGCACTACAAAGTCAAAGAAATAAGAAAGGTGCCTCCTGCTCTCAGCCAGTTTATAATGTAGTTGGGGAAGGAAGAAATGGTGCAAGCAGTCTCTCAGTTAAAATTAGGTTGGCTTTCAGAGTAACTTTATAAGTTAATTGTTTGGAACTTGCAAATTCCAGGAGAAGTCCTTTTAAAGGAGATTTTATTTCCAGACTAGCCTATAAAAGTCCACTTACCCCACCCTTATATATAGCATGGTACCAACAATCCTGTTGGACTGTAACACCATGCCATCTGTTGATGTTATGGTGAAAAATGGGTGTTTGTTCTGTTTTTTCACATGTTCTTAGGTAGCTGTTCACAGTAAGACATACTGTGGTTGTTTGTTGTTGAAGTTGGGGACTTATAGTTAAAAGGATAAATTGTAGTACTCAATATGCTGTCATGTGATGGTGTGGGTAATAAGAGTACAATTGTAGGCAAAATGTCCTCTAAAAGATCTCAGTTCTGGATTTTGAGGGGAACTGGATGGTGAAGGAAGGAGAAAGGAGTTTTGGGTCAGTTGCAGAAGGCCTCTCAGTAAAATGGGTTTTGAAGAAAGAGTCACCTTTGAAAATGGACAAAGAGAAAGGAGATCATTCGGGGCCTATTCACAGCTCCTATAAAAAAGATGTAGTGGCTTTAAATTAGTAAATAGTAAATTAGTAAATAGACTCCATAGTCATCAGAATACAGTGATTAAGAACCCCCCCCCTCCTGGAATGCATGAAGAAATGTCTAATAAGCCTCCATGGGATGAGTGCTCACTATGTGCAGGTTCCTGTGTGCATACTTTCTAAACAACAACAGCCCTAACAAGCAGGTGCTAGTATCTTCTTTTTATTTTTTTTAAAATTTTTTTTTTTTTCAACGTTTTTTATTTATTTTTGGGACAGAGAGAGACAGAGCATGAACGGGGGAGGGGCAGAGAGAGAGGGAGACACAGAATCAGAAACAGGCTCCAGGCTCCGAGCCATCAGCCCAGAGCCTGACGCGGGGCTCGAACTCACAGACCGCGAGATCGTGACCTGGCTGAAGTCGGACGCTTAACCGACTGCGCCACCCAGGCGCCCCAAGTATCTTCTTTTTAAAGAGAAAAAAAACCATAGCTCATTGAGGTTAAGTGACTTCCCCAGAGACGCACAGCTGGTAAGCAAGGCAGTTCGGGATTCACATACAGGTACACCAGACCCAGGGCCTATTTCTATGAAGCAGTGTTTCCACTCTAATAATGCAGGGCAGTAAAGTAACATGATTTGGAATGAGACAGATGTGGTTTCAAATCTTGGCTCTGCCATTTACTAGTTATATCACTTTGTGCAAATTACATCATAAGGGAGTTACCTCGGAAAGTATTCACTGAGGTCAACCGATGTGGTTTCTTTAGAGTTAAGGATTTAAAATCTGGTGCCTCTCTTTATATTTTAATCAGTGATCTACACAAAAGGTTACTCTTGTTATGTAGATGAAGGGTCTAGTGTTTATTTTTGTTACTCTAGCTATTGACTTTAGACATCTCTGCTGTTGCTCATTTAAAACATCTTACTTAAAATGTCTTATGGCCACTGATTGGGAACTACAACAGCCTCTCCTGTATGATAGTAAAGTTTCAGGTAAGTCTAAAAAGCAGAAAGTTGTTCTTAAATATAGGAATCTCTGTAGTCTAGAATATTGGAGACCAGGACCATGTATTGTTAAAGAAAGAAAGAAGGCTTCTGGACACAGACAGGAAGGAGAATACAAAAGGTAATTCTAATATTGGGACTTTATTAAATATTGGTAAAGATTTGCTTTGAAAAAAAGCTTTAGATACTACATTGCTTCACTTAACAGGGTCATCAATGGGGGTTCTCCTCAAAGCCAATAAATTGCAGAGTTCTCTGAGCCAAGGACTCTGCCAGTTAAACCAGATCTCAAATTGGTGGCAGGAGAGGGCACGTTTAAAAGGAAGTCCTGCAACTGGTACCATCCCTGACCCTCTTTCCTTAAGTATAAAATGACGATAATGCCTACTTCCTAGGGTTTTAGAAGATCACGTGAGGCAGCGGTAGCTTATTGCCTGGTGCTTAGAAAGTACTCAATAAATGTAAATTGCCTACCTTCTCTCAGGGTTTTGGTTATTACTAAAGGAAGAACTGGGACCCAAAGAGGAGCAATCAGGAAAAACTTCCCAACACCAGAAGCATCTGATAACACATTGGACTGCCTCATGACTTAGCAGAGACAACATGTAGGGGGTAATATGAGGACTTTTGTTCTGTGACTCTAGAAAAGGACAACAGGCAAAACATTTAAAAACTGACCATCCTCAGCATGGTCGGGGAACATTATGCTAGAGTAAGGTGCATCCTAGTAATTTTAGGGAAATTGCTCCACATCAAATGAGAACTGTTCAATCTCTAGGCTTTTTAGTAGCCAGTATTAACACATACTTTCATCAGACATTTGTTAGGCTTAAATAAAATGTTAATTTCTATCATCTTGAAGCTCTTCACAAAAAGGAGGATGCTTGCGTCACGTTATCCCTTGGGGGTGTGCTGACCGTATAGAAAATCTTGCCTTTCTGCAGTAACATTTCCATGATTTCAGTGTATCCACTTTGGGCAGCAAGAGCAAGAGGAGTGAATCCATAGGAGCTCCGTGGATCAGGGTGAGCCCCAGAAACCAGCAGCAACTTTACTATGTCGTGCCTGCCCAGTTTGGCTGCTTCATGGAGAGCGGTCCTCTCGTTGGTACACCGCAGATTGACATCTGCCCCATGGCTGATCAGCAAGGAGGCCATGTCATAGGAGTCACGTAGAACAGCTGGGAAATTGGAAGTGAAATGTCACCAGGAAATTATGGCCAGAGTATCTTATTAGCCAGTGTCCCTCAAGCTTCTTAATGAGCTCTTCCTAGCTACCCCCCTGTGCCAACATTTTGTGTTTAGGAAACACACTGTTAAATGAGGCATATATCAAATAATACCAATAGTGTTTTACATCAATACCCTATTGTCTTTTCTGTAAGCCATGAACAGTTACTGTCTATTGGCTGCTTATGTGTCTGAAAAACAAAACATATAAAATTTTCATTTATCATTTTTGTGTTCCTCCCTCAAGAAAATGGGAACTTAAGTACCCAGTACAGTCCTAGAAATGCTCCTGGGTACTTTAAACAAAGAAAAACAAAAACAGCAGTAATTATGAAATTATTCGTAACCTCGTGTTTTGTTAAAATTTTCTAATTGGTTTTTCTGCATTTATGCTGTTATCATTCGCATTTGGATGATAACCTTTAAGTCCTTCAAGATTCTAAAACAATTTACTGTATCCATCTCCCTATCCATTTGTTAATTATTGGCACCCCTGTGTATGAGGAATCTTGCTAGGAGCCAGATGTTGAATCAGTGTGAATTCTGTCTATAACGGTTTATAATGTGCCATAGAAAGTGCTGTAGGACTGGAAATACCAAGTGCCAAGGGTGTTGGGTCTTTTTTTGGCTCATTGAGCTGGCACTTAGTGTGCCCTTTGATTCTGGAAACACATGTCCTTTGTTTTAGGAAATCATTTTCTTGACTTATTTCATGATGGTATACCACCTCCATCTTGTCTCTTCTCTTTCTAGCGTTTCTGAGATTCATGTGTTGCTCCTCTTAGATTGTCCTCGTTTTTTTCTTTTTCTTTCCTATTTCCCATTTCTTATCTTCTGGAAACTTCCCGAAACTTTATCTCCCAGCACTTGTTTTGAGTTTTATATTTCTACTATCATATTTTTAATTTTCAAGAGTGTTTTTGGTTCTGTTTTGTTCAGTTTTTTGGTAATATCCTATTATTTCATTAGTTTTCACTAATTGCTCTAAATGAATTCTAATTTCCCCCTACATTTTATTTTGCCTAAATAGTCTGTCTCCTCCAAGTTTCTTATCTCTGTTGAAGACTTTTCTCAGATAGTCCTTGACTGTCTGCTCATGATTAAGAGTCGGGGACTAAAAAGCTGACTGGGAATCCTAAATGTTGGGAGGGGCTCTTGGAGTGTGGTCATAGCTATATGTTGCTATGTCTGGGCCATTTGTTGGGGAACCCCCAATTTCACTCCCTTCAGTTCTTTCTTTTTGGGTATATCATATTCCCCAGAGAAGCCTCTTCTTGGAGGGTAAAGTTCTGGTTGCCATCTTTCTAGAATCCTGGTGGAAGAGGAGGGCTGGGAGGTCTTGGCTTATGCTTAATTCCTCCAGTATTTTCAATCTAGTACTCCCACCCTTGTCTAATACCCACCATCCAGAGAGCCTCTGTTTAAATTTCCCAGATGATAAATGTCCAGAACTCGGGTGGTTTGGGAGAAGGGACCACTCTGGCTACTCATTCCTTAATAGGGTTCAACCAATCCTCCCGTTAGCTGCCTGTCCTTCACCCACGTTCCATGAGGTAACTGCCGCCAACAACTTCCAAGCCTTTGATGTAATTGTGCTGCTTTCCCCACTACCAAGTTGAGTTGGCTTTCTTGTCACTGAGTATTCATCCACCTGCTCTCCAGGTTTTAAAAAACTGTGTTGTTGTTGTCTCCTCTCCTGTTCTCCTCATTCTTTTGTATTTTACCTCATTAAGACAATTTCTTGACTATAATTTTAGTGAAGACTCAGGAGGGAGGAAAATTAGCCATTCGTATTCAATCTGCCGTCTTTACCCCACCATTGGTTGCCTCTCCCTACTCTGCTCACCTTTTATCGTTCTTACACCTAAATTAATTGGTTAAGACACCATGCAATGCAAAATGATCAGCCAGTTGGCAGAGATTTTGCCTCAGGCCACCTCAAGGACAAGTCTGTAGAAAGCTTGAGGGTCAGGTACCCATGACATGGGTCAGTTGGGACCAGAATGACAGCACTGCAACTATGTACAAAAAGCTGCCTTTCTATTTGCAACGATGTGGATGGAGCTAGAGAGTTATGCTAAGTGACATCAGAGAAAGACTAATACCATATGATTTCACTCATCTGTGGAATTTAAGAAACAAATGAGCAGAGGGGGGAAGAAAAGAGGAAAACCAAGAAACAGACTCTTAACTATAGAGAACTGATGGTTGCTGGGGGGGGGGGGCAGGGGTGTGGGTGAAATGTGATGGGGATTAAGGAATGCACTTGTGATGAGCACCAGGTGTTATATGGAAGTGTGGAGTCACTATATTATACACCTGAAGCTAATATAACATTGTTATCTAACTGGAATTAAGATGAAAACTAAGAAAAATTTTTAAAAAGTTGCCTTCAAAACCTCTGGGATGGGGGACACTCAGAATGACAGACTGTTTTCCAGAGACAAGGTACTGATTTACCTGTAAGAAGAGGAGAATTGCCTTCAGAATTCTTGGCATTTGGATTGCAGCCGTTGACAAGAAGAAAACTGGTGTTTTCTAAGAGGCAACTGCTGACAGCCAAAAAAAGTGGCGTTTCCCCGCTGTGGGTGGTTTGCTCCCACACACTGGGTTTTGAAGCTGAAATAATTCCATTAGACCACACAGGTTAAGATACAGAAATAAATTTTAAATTCATTTCTCAGAAGCATCAGGAAGAGTTGTAAAGGGAGCTTACCTTTCAGAGTTATTTCCAAAATGTTCTTGCTTAATTGCACCGCAGCCTTATGCAGAGGAAGCCAGCCTATCTCATCTGCTTCATCAAAAGCAGAATGGCACTTGGTCAGGCGTGCCAATGCATCTTCCTTACCTATTAACGAGTCGAATGGGCACAGATTCACATTTGGCACACACACAAGGCAGCCCATACTGCTTCCGAATTCCACCATCAAGGTTAGTGCACGAGACGACAGAGTTCTAGCACCACCCTTTATGAGAGACGCATTCAAATGGCATAGGACGAACAAGCAGGTGTTCGCCTAGTGTTCCATACCATCCCAGCCAGTGGCCACCCCTCGTGTGGTTACAGAGAAAGAGCCCAGTCCACCGAGGAGCCCAGGAGCTCTTGGCTAAGTGGTGCTGTGGTGTTTTCTCGCAGGCTCTTGACAATCAGCGTTGGACACCCCCACAGTGTTGAGCATTTGGGAGAACCTGCTTCTAGGCTTTCCTCAGCTCAGAGGGGAGGTGCTGCCCTTTGTCCTTTGTCAGCATCACATCTTACCACAAGTTGGAGGGGATAGAATAAGAAGAGTACTTAACTGTCTCTATTGTTTCAATTATCTTCTTATAGTCAGCGCTCACAAAGGAATGGGAACTGCATAGAAAATAAATATATATGTAATCCCCAAAGTGAGGGAAAACAAAGGCATGTGACAAAAAACAAAAGGAAACAATAAGGGCAATAGTAGTTAGCCAAGGATGAACTCTAACAACAAACTCTTAAAATGAGGCTTAATGGGAATACTTCCAAAATATATGTGGTGTGACCCTAAACATGCTCCAGGGAAATCGGTCTCCTGTGTCTGTCTTCCTTGGTGGGGGGGTGGCATTATTCCACCTGTCT
Source organism: Panthera pardus (assembly GCF_024362965.1). Taxonomy (NCBI): domain Eukaryota; kingdom Metazoa; phylum Chordata; class Mammalia; order Carnivora; family Felidae; genus Panthera; species Panthera pardus. Next base: position 25,473,572 of record NW_026527013.1, read on the forward strand.
CAAGTAGACCAAGTCAGCAAGCCTTCCTAAGTTCCATATAATTCTTGCAAGTCTAATAACTGAAATCTACAACTATAGTCAATTTCTGTAAAATATTTCAGTCCTCAAAATCTTATGCCTTCCAGTCTAAAATCATGACTTAATTACTGAATGAACTTAAAAAATTTTAATCACAAGGTTAATATAATCTAATAAACCCAATTTTTTTTTTAATTTTTGAGTGAGAGAGAGAGAGTGCAAGTGTGGGAGGGTCAGAGAGAGAGGGGGACAGAGGAGCCGAAGCAAGCTCTGTGCTGACAGCAGTGTGCCCAAAGTGGGGCTTGAAGTCATGAACCATGAGATCATGACCTGAGTGGATGTCAGACTCTCAACCGACTGAAGCCACCCAGGTGCCCCTAAACCCAATTTCTTTACAAAACTTTAACTATTTAAAGATTATTCCTAAATGTAACACAAAAGTATAGGAATAGCGTGGTAAAGAGACGCTGAAGCCAGACTGCCTGCCTCTTACCTAGCAGCTCTGTGACCTCGGGTAACACTTATCTGTGCTTATCAGTATTCTTATTTCTACACAGGGATAACAGTACTTACAACATAGAAAGGTAATGAGAACTAAATGAGTCAATATTTAAAAAATGCTTAAAAATAGTGCAGCACAAAGTGATCACTCCGTGAGTTTGTTACTTTAAAAAAAAGTATAGTTTTAACGTATTTCAACATCTCTATGTTTAATTATAAAGTCTCTTAGAGCTAAAACCACATTTATCCAGTTTTACCTCCAGCAGGCAAATAGAGGTCACCACCCCAAGCAAACAACTTTTATCACCCCTGAAAAACAATAGTAACTGCTGGTGGGTGGGGGGGTAAGGTTGCAGATCAGTCAGAGAGCATCTGAGCAGGTGTGGTTGGCTGTGCACATTCCACCTCCAGGGCGATTCTTTTACATCAGCGAGGGACCCGCGGAGTCCTTTTCTAGTGCCGTCATTACAGAATTCTGAAGACACACCTCAGAAAGGGTTAGTCTCTTCTGGGTTTAAGTTTACATAATTCCTTCTTTTGATATGAATCAAAAGACTGGACCTTGCTCTGTCTCCCCACGAAGGCTGATAATTTTCTATGTGTATTGCTTAGCTTTTTGCATTTCCTTGGCTCCCCAAAGACAGGGTGCATTAGAGTTCTCTAGTCTTTCACATCCTAATGTATTTCTTCTGGTTTCCAGTCTCCAAATCCTCATGTAGAGCTGCTCCTAACCTCCTTCAACTGTTTACTAATTACATTCTGAATTCTTTCCAAATTGTTCAAGTCTCATAGATACTGAAATGATAATTGAAATGGATTTTGACCCTCTCTTCTGTTTTTATCACAACACTAGAAGTATACTAATGACAAGTCTCAACTGTTGAATCCTTCCAGTACATCACCAATGAGATCCCATTACCTCTCATCTGCAGGTGCCTGCTGTGTAGTTCCCGGCTTGTGAATGTCCTGTATACTCTCCTGGATGACGAGCTGGGTATCAAAGTCCTCATCTGTGTCTTCATCACTGGCGTAATTATCCATGTGAGACGCTGACAGATTTCAAGTCAGAATGAATTGACAATATTTTTCCAGTTACGAAAAGATTATCAGTTTCATTACAAATGAAACTCAGAAAACTACAAAATTGAAAGGAGTGATAAATGAAGCAAATGCAAGATTTAGAAAAAATACCCATTACATTTTTTCCCATAAATTCAAAAGAGTTTTCTGGACTGCCACAAATTCAATATAAATTAGAAGTTGCCATGATTAGCCATTTACTTAATGCCTACTCAGGAAAATCAACCTTCCGTATAAAACTTGGGTCAGTGTCGTTTTAACTATGAAAGTAATGGTTTATTTTAGACCTGGCTTATGAGTTTTTTCTCAGTCATTGTAGCCCTCACCCAAAACATCTTTATGCTGCAACAGCAAATATTAAAAATAAACACATCATAGGAATATATGCACTCTCATAATAACAACATATAACAGGAATAGTGGTAGTAAAAAACAATGTATTTTCTTAGGCAATAACTCAGTTGTTTAAAAGAACATTTCTGTTGTATCATAGAATAGGTTCAATCACATACCAGACTTTTTACCTTCTGTTATATCCTTTAGGAGAGCATGGAAGTTCTCACTGTAAGATTAGCACATCAGGATTTTCATTTCTATTTAGGGTCTCCCCTCCCCGTAGTGGCCATTCCATTAATAGCTTTACTATAAATACATGATCATAAGACAGTCTGGCACATTCTCCTTGTTTTTTACATGGGGTTTAGCTCTATTTGGAAACACGATCCCTTCTCTTCACTGCTATATTCATCAAATTTAAAGGACTAAACATTTTATTCCTGGTATAAAATGCTTTTGCAAGGGGTTGGCTGTGTGAAGTGAATTCATTCTCCTGCTCATGGCCACTGCAGACCAGAATCAATTTTTCATCTGAGAGGCCATTTTTCTGTGACCGATTTATCAAAGTGACTGTCCCCACAGTCCTGATTCACTGGGTAGCTGCACCTACATTTTCTTTGGGCTACAGAGCTGCAGCCTAAAGTGTACTGGGAATCCTAAGGAAGGAGTTAATTCCACACACAAGATAATACAATTTCAACTGTAATTTTGTATTGTTGAAATGTTTTAAAATCGATAATCTATACTAATATTTTGAATGTATATACTAAATGAGAACATTAACTATTAAAAATAAGGAAGAGACACTTGGTATTTCCAATTAAACACGAACTAAATGCCAAGAAGCACGCTATGGCCTGGGGTGGACAGGCCTGCCGCCAGCCACCTTACTGCCTCTGTATGTACGCTTCCTGCCCCGGGGGACTGTGAGAAGTGGAGCTGATGTTGTAAAAGTATGATGTAAGGGGTTACTTCCGGAATTGTTTTGATACTTCCTTATTTATAACCATCTCTGGTAAGTGAGTAGAAAGGGAACTACTCTTGAAGCTGAAGAAATGACTGCACACTTGTGAAAACAGATGTTTTCTGACACTAAATTTTATCCAGTGGGACGCTTGGGTGGCTCAGTCGGTTAAGCCGCTGACTTCACTTCGGGTCATGATCTCGCGGTGTGTGGGTTTGAGCCCTGCATCGGGCTCTGTGCTGACAGCTCAGAGCCTGGAGCCTGCTCCAGATTCTCTCAAAAAATGAATAAAAACATTGTTAAAAAATTTAAAAGTTTTATCTAGTTTCCCCAAATATGATTTTCACATATATATCAAAAGTTTCAAGGATTTTTCTTTCTTTTAAAAAAAAAAGTTCATTTATTGAGTTTTAAAATTTCCTGTCACATGCTTTCCCCTATAAAATTAATAATAGCAATAATTTTTAAAAAGCAATTAAATATAAGGCGATTCCTTATATGACATTTACTTTCAATTATAAAAATAGAGAAATTTTTAAAAAAAGTTTATTTTGAGAGAGTGCAAGTAGGGGAGGGGCAGAGAGACAAGGAGAGAGAGAGAGACTCTCAAGCAGGCTCCACACCATCAGCACAGAGCCCAACATGGGGCTCAAACTCACAAACCATTAGGTTGTGACCTGAGCTGAAATCAAGAGTCGGACGCCCAACCGAGTCACCCAGGTGCCCCTCAAAGACTTTCCATGTGCTTTCAAGAAACATTTCTCTTCATGTTTTCTAGAAGGCTGTATTGCAGTCAAGAGTGGTACACCAGGGAGGAGAACAGTGCAAAAACCATTTAAAAGAAGGACACAAAGATACTTGATTTCATAACATATGTATTTTGAAGTGAAGACGACGTAGATTTTCTTTTTTACTTCTTTCAGATGTTTTCTTAAGTTTGTCCAATTTAGTCATCCAGTTGACAAAGCAAGGCAACCCCACGCTTGATCCAGTGTTGAGTGGGTTGGTCTGTCTTTAACAACATTGCAATAACAAAGTTGGTAGAATGTCCTGTTGTGGAGAGAGTTCCTTTACGTTCACTTGTCTTGTAAAGGGGACAGGTGTAGGCATTCGACTTCACAATCTCAGTCTTTTTAGCTTGGAAAAGAAAGAAATACACTAATTTGCTAAAGGGAAAACAGCCATTGGTACTAAAAGAACAACTCTTTTCATACTAAATCTAAGATCATGATTATGATATTTGAACACTTCAATGCTGTTATTGTTGTTTACAGTTGGGATATAATTATGGCTGTGAAACAAGACAAGTGATTTCATACAGGGCATGATTCTAGGGCTAGAGGACAGGAATCGATTCTAAGTTCTGATGACTTAGCTGGCATGAAAACACTCCAGAGGACCTGGGAGAGGAGGAGAAGGTAGGGAATAAGTACTAAAATCCAGCACATGTAATGCAGCAGACATAGGGACCCCGCTGCTTACAGCCCTAATACAAGAAACGCATAAATCAGAAGAAGCAGAACTTACTGTTTGCTTTCAGCAGGTTGTTCTTAAGAAAAACACACCAACACTTACCTACTCACAGAAAGAATCTATATATTATCCTTGAAAAGCCAGATATGAGATATTAGGAGTCTTCCTAAACTAAGGCCACATTTCTCATACTTATAATTGAACTGTGTTAATAAAAATATTTAATGGGCTCAGTGGTGATTGTGGATGATTTGGACATGCTTCCATTGATAGTTATCTGAGGACAAAAAAACCTAGAGAAGAAAAAACAAAAGAATGAGCCTCATTTGTTCAGACTTGTGGGAAAATGATGATGGCCAGAGGAGGGAAGGAGCGAGTCTTTCCCAGGAGGGCAGAGTTGGCTTCCCCGGCCTTCCCACCTGTGACTTGCAACATCTGTGCCTGTGGGCACCTGTCTGGTTCCTAGGCCAAGGAGTTTCTTGTAGCCAGAAGATTCTAGCCCCTGGCTGGAGTCAAGCCTACGTGTCTCTGAGAGGTGTACAAAGGCAGTTCAGAATCAAAATATTGATGGGAAGCCCTGGCCTCTGGAAAAGTAGAAGTGGGGGAGGGCAGAGAAAATGTTACATCCCTTGGGATCCCTTGGGATAAGAGCAAAAAGGCAGAATGATATTCCCGAAATAATATGAATGCAACACAAACCAGGAATAATATATTCCCAATGTAAACAGTAAGTCACTAAATTTTTTTTTTCTTTCTACAGTTTATTTTTTATCATTTACACCCAAGTTGGTTAGCACATGGTGCAACAATGATTTCAGGAGTAGATTCCTTAAGCCCCTTAACAATTTAGCCCATCCCCCCTGCCACAACCTCTCCAGCAACCCTCTGTTATCCACATTTAAGAGTCTTTTATGTTTTGTCCCCTCCCTGTTTTTATATTACTTTTGCTTCCCTTCCCTTATGTTCATCTGTTCTGTGTCTTAAAGTCCTCATATGAGTGAAGTCATATGATATTTGTCTTTCTCTGACTAATTTCACTTAGCATAATACCCTCTAGTTCCATCCACGTAGTTGCAAATGGCAAGACTTCATTCTTTTTGATTGCCGAGTAATACTCCAGTGTGTGTGTGTGTGTGTGTGTGTGTGTGTGTGTGTGTGTGTGTACTGCATCTTCTTAAAATTTTTTTAATGTTTATTCATTTTTGAGAGACAGAGACAGAGCATGGTGGGGGAGGGGCAGAGAGAAAGAAGGAGACACAGAATCCAAAGCAGGCTCCAGGCTCTGAGCTGTCAGTACAGAGCCCGATGCAGGGCTTAAACTCACGAGCTGTGAGATCATGACCTGAGCAGAAGTCAGACACTTAACCAACTGAGCCACCCAGGTGCCCCTAAGCCACTATTTATTGTAACTGAACAAAGTCTTAATAGATTTGAGCAGAGACTTATTTGGGGGAGCCATTAAAAAATGTCTATTATTATCCTCCCTAAAACTCTAACAAATTTTGTTAGGAGTATATTTACTTGGTTTTATCCATATGATGGGCATCAGGTCAAAGAGAAGTTTGGGATGTTGCTCGGCAAGCAATCCACTGTGAAGAGAAATGGAAACATTTATTAGAAATAAGATGAAATTTGCTTCTAGAAATTGCTACTGAGATATTGGCTTTTAATACAAGAGAGGACTAGAAATATGCAGAGAAAGAAATATAAAACAAAACCAAGGAGGAAGCAATGAACAACAATGGACAAATACCAATTCTTGCCGCTTTTTACGTACCATCCATGAAGCACACACTATCCTATCACATTTGATCATCACCATGATCTTGTCCCCTTCCTTTTCCACACACAGGTGAACAGTGAAGGCTCAGAGAGGTTGAACAGTTTTCTCATAGTAACACAGCTCTTAAGTGCCAGAGTCAGGATTCAAACGTACATCTGCCTGTCTAGTAAACCTGTCTTCTTTTCCCTGTGCTATATTGTTTATTTATTTGTTTGAGAAAAGGAGGGAGGGAAGGAAGGGAGGGACAGGAGAAAAGATGAATATATATATTCATCTATGTAAGTTAAATGATAAAAATGGAGAGGTGTGCATCAGTGGCTTAGTTGGTTAAGCATCTGACTCTTGATTTCAGCTCAGGTCATGATCTCACGGTTGTGAGATCGAGCCCTGCATAGAGCTCCATGCTAACAGTACAAAGCCTGCTTGGGAATCTCTCTCTCTTTCTCTCTCTCTCTCTTTCAAAATAAACTTAAAAAAAAAAAAGGAAGAGAGAAATAACCAAATGAACTAGGTGCAGCTAAGTCTGCATCAGAGCTCAGTCTTGGAATTATCTTTGTAATAATATAAAGGAACTCCTTCCTGCTCCTCCTCAAGCGATTTTCTGGGTCTCAACATTCAACCCTCCCTTGAGAGCAAAGCCTAGCCCTGACCCTGGAAATAGAGGGTTATGCTTATTAATGGACTGATAAAGAGCAGGGCTCCAAGGGAAATAGTCTCTCCCCTTCTCTCTTACCCCTATGTATCTTATTTTTTTTTAATTTTATTTATTTTTGAGACAGAGTGAGAGTGCAGAAGAGGTGCAGAGAGAGAGAGAGGGAGACAGAGGATCCGAAGTGAGCTGCACGCTGACAACAGAGAGCCCGATGTGGAGCTTGAACTCTGTGAGATCATGACCTGAGCTGAAGTCAAGAGCCAGGCGCTTAACTGACTGAGCCACCAAGGCCCCCCACCGCTATGCATTTTAAAAAGAATAGCAATGCTTGGTTTCCTAAGCTGGAAATTCAGTATTTATTTTAAATATTTATTTATTTTGTCATATAAGAGAAAGTTTTCCTGCACTAACAGAAATGGGAAGTTCATTCTAACTGTGAAATGATCAAAAGTTAGGTGCTCCTGCACATTACAAAATGGAAGGTAACAGTCCTAAAACAGAAGAAGTAAGAAATAATTTCAACTAACTTTTCTAGTCATAAGACCATTGAAATGTTAACTAAAAATTCTTCAGGACCTAAAAATACTCACTTATCAGTTGCCCCAGCCTGAGTAATGATTTATGGCAAGGATTCTGATATTATTTTTTACTTGCCATAGTCCCTAGAAGAGCCCTTTTTGTTGCAGGGGTGGGGTGGGTGGGAAGCAGTGTTTTACTTATTCATCTGCAATGAAGAAGTCTCGGTAGTTGAAAGTCCTGACCTTGTTCGGGACCAGCGTGCTCCATCAAGATATAACCCGTGGATGTAAACGCCGTCCTCTGGCGCCGTCTCAGATGTATCTGAAGGAATAACCTGAAGGGAGAGGCACATGCTAGTAACGGTCTCTTCCCCAGACAACTTTGTCTCAGAAGGAAAACATCTGCTCAATTTTCAGAACATATTCAGGGAAACGCGACTATACGATAGGTTGTGAAACTATAAATTTTTCAGTAGGAGTGTAAGTGTCAAAATGTATAATACAGTTCTTTTTGAAGCATTTTATCACTTTTTATTGTACCTCATGTTTTTGCTGAAACCGGAGAGCAGCATTAGATGATCTGAGTTAAAAATGGAGATATATATCTAAGTCCTATCAGACGTAGCAAGGCAAACATATACTTTCTTCATGAAACACAAAGAATGGAAAGAAGTCATTTATAATGGACCATAAAAATATGAATTCTGCATATCTTCCTTGATTAACTACATGATTTTGAAATAGTGATATACTGTGGAATTTAGGGGGTTTTGTACCTCAAATTCATATCCTAGTAAATCAATAGGGATGGTATATTTTCTGGCATAATTCTGCATCGCTCCAGTGAGAAAGGCTTGGGTGAAAAAGAATCCTGAGAGCCAAAACACACAAGGTTTTCCTGAAGTATACCAGTCCTGGAAGGGGAAAACACAATGCACTATGTTCATTTCCAGACTCACACGAGCACCACCTGATCTGTAATTCCTGATGCTGGTTTGTGTGTTGTCCACACTTTCCACCACAGGACTCTCTTCCCCGACACAAACATGCAACCTACCTTGGCCTTCTACCTCTTTTCCCTTATAGTCACTCTTCTTGGATAATTCAAACTAATTTTAACATTAACCTCAATAACACAAAGTTTGAAAGGTTCAAATCTACAAAGAGCTGAGAGTAAATTATTTGGGGATGTGTGACTTACTCCCACTCAAAAGCAACCATCTTCAGATATCTCATGCAGTATATGACAGTGTTGATTCCAGCTCCTTAAAACTCTGGACTCCCCCCTGCCTCCACGCTTACTTCAGTTCAGATGTCCATTGTCTTTTTTCTGTATCGATGTGCATGTCTTCTCACTTCTCCCCTCTCTCTGCTCAGTACATCTAGAGTAATGTTTCCAGAGTATACCTCACCATGCATGGTTTGGATTGGATTTAGCATCTTGCATAATTCTTCAGTAATCTGCTACTACTCTACCAAATTAAAGTCTAAGCACCTTAGTCTCCTATTTAACATACTTCATAATCTAGCCCCAAATTGTATTTCCAGCTTGATTCCTTTTTAAAATTTTTATGTTTATTTATTTATTTTGAGACAGAGAGTGTGCACGCAAGTGGGGAGGGGCAGAGAGAGAGGGAGGGAGAGACTCCCAAGCAGGCTCTGTGCTGTGAGTGCAGAGCCTGACGAGGGGCTTGAACTCATGAGCCATGACATCATAACCTGAGCCAAAACCAAGAGTCGGATGCTCAGTTGACTGAGCCATCCAGGCACCACCCCCGCCCCCCAGCTTGATCCCTTAACAGAAGACCATGGGGGAGGGGAAGGGGAAAAAAAAGTTACAGAGAGGGAAGGAGGCAAACCATAAGAGATTCTTAAATACAGAGAACAAACTAAGGGTAGATGGGGGGTGGGGGAGAGGGGAAAGTGGGTGATGGGCAGGGAGGAGGGCACTTGTTGGGATGAGCACTGGGTGTTGTATGGAAAACAATTTGACAAATTATATTAAAAAAAATAAAAATAAACAATTCTTCTTCAAGCATCTTACATTGTAACCAGACTACACTATGTGCTGGTCTTTTCTCTGCATTGGGTGGACATCTGTTGTATTTTCTGTTTGTCTTAAAGTGACACTACTCTTCCATCCTTCTGGAAGAAGAACCTTTCTATACTCTCAACCCAAGCCCTTCTGGTGCAGGAACTCCACTTCCTGGGGTGGGCATGTGATTCCTGCCTGGCCAATGATACCCCCCAGTCATAGTGATTGATACAGGAATGGACATGTGACCCAGGCAAAGACAGAGATGTGGAGACTCTTGCTAGGACTTTTGGGGAAAAGCTGCTCAGCTATTTGAAGTTGTGTGGATGTGAGGCCAGAGTTGCTGCTGCTGTTTTGCTATCATCACATGAGAACCTACCTGAGAATGGAGTCAACCCTCAGAGAAATGGAGCCAGGAAATGAGGTGCAAGAATCCAGGACCTATTTTGCACCCCAGATCACCTCCTTCCTGGAGCCACTTGGCCCCCTGGATTTTTCAATTACTGAGGTAATAAACTTTATTTTTGTATATGTCAAATTTTGCAACAGAATCAATTCTAAATGATACAGTGCCTTTCGTTGCTCAGCGATCTCTAAGTTCTTTTCCTTTTTTTACAGTGTCTGAAACCTCTCACAGTTTAGACCTGGCTCAAATGCTTCTTCATCCAATAAACAAACCCTGCTTTCCTGAGCTAGAAGAACTCTCTCCCTTTGAATTCCCAGAGAATTTTACAAGTTGATCTGCTATGACACATCCCTTACTCTATTATATTCGTGGTTGGTTTGTTTTTTCTTAGATACATAGCTTATCCCCCTGTAGGCTATTGGCAACTTGAAGGCAGGGCTTACGTTGTCATTGCCTTTTTATCTCACAAAGCACACAACAAGATGTTTTGGACAAAATGGGTCTCAGTTCACATTAGTTGAGAGAACAGATGAATCAATAAAATGAACTTTGTCTCTGAGCGAGCAGTGCACTGTGGGAAGAAGCCAGCTTTGCTTCCTGGGAGGAAGAGAACAAACCACTGCTGGAGATGTTGCAATAGTCCAAGCTACCAAATCAAGAAGAGGTAGAGAAAGAGGCGGGGCTTGACAAGGACACAAGCTAGGCAGATCCAGCACTGTGCGCAAGAAAGCTGTAAGAACCCAGAAGGCAAGTGTATAGAAAATTCCCTGGCTCACTCCAGGGCTTCATTTAGCCAAGAATGTCATGAGTGTCTGGGTCAGTGACTTGTACAGAGTTTCTGAATTAGCTACCATTTACTGGATGCTTAGTGCTTGCCAGGCATTGTGCTAAGCACTTGACATGCATCACCTCATTTAGTCCAGAAAATAACTCCATGAGTTATTCCTCCCATTTTACAGACAAGGAAAGTGGAGTGCAGAAAGATGAGTAATATCTTGCCCCAAGTCACACAGTCACTAAGTGTCAGATCCAGGATTTAACTGAGAGTATAACCAGTGTGTGAAACGCTTAGAAAAAAAAAAAAAATAAAAAGCACAAGAAGGAGAAAGGGAAGATAAATAGGGTAAATGGTGATAGAGAAATGAGGAAAAGACAGAAACTCCAGATGACTCATTTGCTTAATTAAGAAGCATTAGGAGATGAAGTCAAGACTCCAGGAGAGGGGGAGCCTGGGTGGCTCAGTTGGTTAAGTGTCTGACTTTGGCTCAGGTCATTGATCTCATGGTTTGTGGGTTCAAGCTCTGCGTTGGGTTCTCTGGTGTCAGCACAGAGCGTGCTTCAGATCCTCTGTCTGTCCCCCCCCCCCCCCCCACCGCCTCTCCCCTGCTTGTGCTCTGTCTCTCTCAAAAATAAATAAACCTTTAAAAAAAAGAGTCCAGGAGAAAGAAAGGTAAGAGGAAAACTGTATGGCTTCTCTAAGGGTAAGAGGACAATGGGGACAGATCCATTCAGAGGGAGGCATGTGGCGAAGGATGATAAAGGTGCCTGATAATAGAGTGAGGTCTTTCTTACTCATTCGAATGGAATGATTCCAAGGGAAAATCCAGATTTCAGGAAGTAGGGAGTTGGACATGAACTTCACATCAACAACAAAAGGAATTTGTCCTGGAGACTATCCCTGCTGGCACCATGCCAGGACCCCTCTGAAAGAACAAGGTAATGGCTCTTGAATGCCCTTCAGGAAGAAGCAGTATATGGAAAGTGCAAGCAGTTCCAAAAAAAGCTTGGGAAATGAACTGGAGTATAAAAAAAAAAGGAAGACTGTGACAAGGGGAGGATATGATTAACTACAAGGCAAATGCCTTTTTTTTCTTTATTTTTTTTTTTAGTATTTATTTTTGAGAGAGAGAGACAGACAGAGGGTGAGCAGGGGAGGGGCAGAAAGAGAGAGGGAGACACAGAATCCATAGAAGCCTCCAGGTTCTGAGCTGTCAGCACAGAGCCCAACACAGGGCTCGAACTCACAAGCCGTGAGATCATGACCTGAGCCAAAACTGGATGCTTAACCGACTGAGCCACCAGGTGCCCCTAAGGCAAATGCTGTTGATAAGAGATGGGAAGAGGCAGGTCCACACAGGAGGAACTCTGAAGAAGACATGTTGTACATGTGGCCAGGATTCACCTAGTAGACACAGTTTACCTATCAAATTAGCAAAGATAAAAAACAACATATATCTGAGAAACAGGCCCTCTTATTCACTATTGTTGGGGATACAATTAAATAATTTTTCTGGCTGATTAGGTAATATCAAAACCCTAAAAATCAAAACCCTAAAATATCAAAAACCCTAAAAATATCCAAATGGAATTGATTACAGCATTAAAAGAATGAAGATCCACTGACCAAACAAATAAGGATTCACTGAACAAGAGGAATTTTTCTAGAAATGCAAGGATGGTTTTCCACTTGGAAATCTAGTGAATAGTTCAATGCAATAATAAGCTAAAGAGGGGGAAAAATCACATCATTAGCAATAAATGCTGAAAAGGCATTTGATAAAGTTCAACAATTTATGATTTTACCAAAGAACAGTCCACTTTTACTGAATTCTTACCACATACCATGGACTGTTACCCTATGAGGTAAAATTAAACATTTTATGGATGAGAAAACCATTATGTGGCAACTCTTCTAGAGCCTGAACACTGACAACCCCAATGTAGACTGTTTCTTTTGTTAAATGTAAAATCTATACAACCAGCTCCTATAAATTAATTTTTAAGAAATAGTTTAAAAGAAAAATGGGCCTAGGAAGGAGATGAAGGGGCGATTCATAGGAGAAAATACAAATGGTGAGCACACACACCAAAAGAAACACAAGCTCACCAGTTACCAAAAAATAAAAAAATAAAAATAAAAATAAAGCGAAGTAATAAGATATTATCAATCTATTCAATTGGTAAAAATTAAAAAGGGGTATATGAGAAAGCTTCTCTCTCCACATCCTCACAAGCACTGGCTATTTTATGATTAGCTTCTACAGTGAAACAAATAAAGCTCTTCTGTAATAAAAAGGCAACTAGGGACACCTGGGTGACTCAGTCGGTTAAGTGTCCAACTCTTGATTTTGGCTCAAGTCATGATCTCACTGTCGGTTGTGAGATCAAGCCCCAAGTCTGGTTCCGTGCTGGGTGTGGAGCCTGCTTGAGATCCGCCCTCTCTCTCTCTCTCTCTCTCTCTCTCTCTCTCTCTCTCTGCCCCTCCCCCCCCAAAAAAAGAAAAAAAAAGGCAACTTAACAGGGAAAGGTCATATACCTAATTTGAATTTCCAAAAAGTGTTTTTGGGGCTCTCCCCAACTCTCATAAATATTAACCCACATAAATATTAACCCCACATAAATATTAACCATACAATGGGGGCAAGCCAAGGAGCTAAGGAAGAGAAATAGTGCCCTGAACATCCTTTATATGTGTATTTTGGGATGGAGGGTGGAGACTTAAAAGCATTCAACGTTTCCCTGGTTTTATGAGATAAGGGATAAGAAGCATGGATTTTAAGAGAGTGGCCAATTATTGGTAAATCCATATCTCAGGCTCTTTTTTGAGATTTACCCCCAGTATTAAAACTACAAGACCAAGTATGTGGTCTCAGAGAACCACAGACTTAGAAACTTTTTTTTTTTTCCATGTTTTGTTTATTTTTGAGAGGGAGAGCATGAGTAGGGGAGGGGCAGAGAGAGAGGGAAAGAGAAAATCCCAAGCAGGCTCTGTGCTGACAGCAGTGAGCCCAATGCGGGGCTTGAACTCATGAACTGTGAGATCATGACCTGAGCTGAAGTCAGACATTCAACCAACTGAGCCACCCAGGTGCCCCAAACTTAGAACATTAAAAAAATATGTCACATTTTACTTGGACTATGTAAAGTAAAATTTTAATTTTCTACTGAGTACTTTGAAATATGTATAATTTTTAACATTCTAAAATTTTGGTTAGATTACCATGAAACCACTAACCACATTCCATTCAACCCAGAGACACCGAAGTGACCAGAGTGTTTTCTAATCTCTCCCCAGTCAACCAAAAACTAAAATTACACACACACACACACACACACACACACACACACACACACACACACACACACAATCCTTTACCTGTAAAAAGTTCAACCGGGCTAGAAAATCTGTGATGTAACTTCCTAGGGGTTTAAGACTTGGATATGATCGTGCAGCCCATATTTCTGGAACCTTTCCAACAAGCAAACTGCCAGAGAGTGCCTCCAGTGCAGAATCCATTACGACCAAACCTTTAATAGCTTTTTCAAGGTTCCGTAGAGTATTGCGTATAGTTCTAATTAAACTGCAAAGAAAAGAATCACATTATCATTGTACATACGCTGGTAAATATCAACATACTGTTTTTCCAGAAAAAGAAATCTCACTCATGGCTTTATGGGAGTGTTTCCCCGAATGTACTCACCTCCCTCTTGGTAATGGAAGGTACTTTTAGGTGATACTTGGATGAACCTTTTTTTAAGTTTATTTATTTTGAAAGAGAGAGAGAGAGCATGAGAGAGGCAGAGAGAGGGGGAGAGAGAATCCTAAGCAGGCTCCACACTGTCAGTGCAGAGCCCGATGCAGGGTTTGAGCTCACAAACTGTGAGATCATGACTTGAGCCGATATCAAGAGTTGGATGCTTAACCGACTGAGCCACCCATGCACGCCTGGATGAAACTTTTTCATTTTAATCATTACGTAATACAGAAAATGGTACCAAACAGCATATCAAAATTGTTGTTTTCTGGGTGTTATGGCTTAAGACCAGGCTAATTTAAGCAGAGGATGATTTGGGGGAAAATATTAGGTAAATGATGGTCCAGATGGCATGAAAATATGGAAGAGTTATAAACGTGTAATGCAAAGGCTGACATTTGTGAAATGATGCATTAAAGCATGAAGCATATATTCACTGATATGCTTGCAAAGACTTTGCTTCTCACATAGGCCCAAACTGCTGAGAACACCATAAATATACCTGAAGTAAGGGTTTTAAGCTAGAAGCCTAAGCAACAGGAGATAATATGGTAGTACATATAAACATGTATGGTCTTTAAATAAAAAATACTGAACTAAGGCATCATAGTGTTTTACTATGTTTTTAAATGTCAGCAAATCCTGAAACCCAAATAAACTTGAAAACATCTTAGAAAATTCATGACCAAAACAATTTCTCCATCCCTTAAGCCGTATTGTACTGTAGAAAATTCAGTGAAAAAAATTCAAAGGGGCACCTGGGTGGCTTAGTCAGTTAAGGGTCTGACTCTTGATTTCAGCCCAGGTCATGATCTCATGGTTCATGAGTTTGAGCCCCATGTTAGGCTCTGTGCTAACAGTGTGGAACCTGCTTGGGATTCTTTTTTCCTCTCTCTCTCTGCCCCTCCCTCACTCTTCCTTTCTCTCTCTTTCTCCCTCTTTCAAGATACATAAATAAACATTTAAAAAATTCAAAGCAAAAATTTGTTTGCTATCATGGGGTACCTAATCAACCTAGGTTGGACTCAGGAAGAAAAGGGAGGGTGCATGTGTCACATGGTGGAACAATGACAAAAGAGGTAACTACATACAGGCTCAATTAATATTCATTTGGTCCTGAGTTCCTAAGGAGACTAGTAAAGGATGGATGAAAAATTATGATGAATGAATATTTTCACATAAATTTCACAAAAATAAATTCACATGTAAGTAAAAATAGATCTCATTTCCATCATCATTTTTGCATTCTAAAGGATACCCTCGCTTCTGTGGCAGAAGATGATACAACTTTAAAGAGTAGGAGTGGATCCTAAGAAAATGGCAGGTTTGGATAATTTTTTCTTAAAATTTTAATGTGTGTCTTTTTTTTTTTTTTATCAACTTGGGTTGGTTGTCTTCTGAACCCACAAGGGTAGAGATCCTTACTTGTTAAATCTTTCCATTTCTTGTACTAACACAGTATTCATGCTCTCTTCATAGCTCACAGGATACTTCAATAGTGCTGTTTCAATGTTGAAATCATTCGGTAGCTAAGAGAGTGGATTTGGAAGGTCACATATTACACTCAGAATGGATAATTCACTTCGTTCAGCTGTCCTATCACTAATAGCTAACACGAGGCAGTTACTGTGGGCTGAGCATTGTGCTAGCTGCTTCCCATACATTATCTCATTTCACCTTTACCTTACACCCTCAGGTGGCCATTATCATCTCCATTATACAGATGAGGATATTCAAGTACAGTTAAACCCTGAACAGTGCAGGTTAGGGCACCGACTCCACACCCCCCCCCCCCCCCCATATAGTCAAAACTCCATGTATAAATTCAACTCTCCAAAAACTTTTTTTTAAATGTTTTTAATTTTGAGACAGAGACAGACAGATCGCAAGCGGGAGAGGAGCAGAGAGCGGGAGACACAGAATCCAAAGCAGACTCCAGGCTCTGAGCTGTCAGCACAGAGCCTGATGCGGGGCTCGAACTCACAGACTGTGAGATCATGACCTGAGCTGAAGTTGGACGCTCAACCGACTGAGCCACACAGGCACCCCCAAAAACTTTTTTTAATTAAAAAAATTCTTTTTGATATTTGTTTATTTTTGAAAGAGAGACACACAGACAGAGCATGAGCAGGAAAGGGGCACAGAGAGAGGGAGACACAGAATCCGAAGCATGCTCCAGGCTCTGAGCTGTCAGCCCAGAGCCAGACGTGGGACTTGAACCCATGGACTGTGAGATCATGACCTGAGCTGAAGTTGGACACCCAACCGACTGAGCCACCCAGGTGCCCCTCCAAAAACTTAGTTACTAATAACCTACTATTGACTGGAAGCCTTACCACTAACATAAACAGTCAACACATATTTTGTATGTCATATGTATTCTATACTGTATTCTTGCAATAAAGGAAGCTAGAAAGAAAATATTAAGAACATCTTAAGGGAAGAAACATATTACCGTGCTGTATTTATAAAAATAAATTCATATGTAAGTGTATCTGTGCAGTTCAAACCTGTGTTGTTCAAGGGTCAACTGTACAGAGAGGTTAAATAACTGCCCAAGGGCACACAGCCAAAAGGTGATTTGTTTAAACCCACAGGTCTCTAACTGTAAAGCCCATGTTCTTTACTATAGGCTATGGCACTTTGCAGAAGATACAGATTTCTGAAAAGCCATGTGATTTCTTTTGTAAGCCAAATCTCATTTTCCACTGATAGAACAGAGTTTCCATTTCATAACTGTTTTAGGGTTATGTTTTAGGGTTATTTTCAATCAGTTATTAAGTGGCTCCAAATAGCTTAGCTTACCCCACTTTCAAATAATTAATGTGTGACTGTAGCGGGGTTCCAGGTTATAGAGAGAGAAGACTATCAAGTGTCTGATTTCTATGAGGCACCTCAGAGATGCTTGAGAAGTGAAGGGGACTTTGGGACTGATAACCAAGTCTTAAGACACTGGAAGTCACACTCCTAAAAGGCAAAGAAGTTTCCCAATCAGGGAAGTTCTGAACAAAGAACTGAGCTGCCCAGAGTGTCTGTAGATGATGGTCCCTGAGCGGTGCAAAAGACTTACAATAATGTAAGTCACACTAGCTGCTGTCATTCAAGGACCCTTGATGCCAAATAAGTCCAAAATGCCACTGTTAGGTAACTTCCTGTTAGGGACCTTGTGAGAGCCACCATTCTGCAAGGGCCAGAACCACCACTCCCCATCCCCTGAGATAAACTGCAGAACCAGTAAGGGACCACGGGGGAGAGAGGCAAAGAGCAGAAGCAGCAGTCCAGGGGACAGAGTGGGAGGAGGCTGGCTGGCTTTCACCCAAGGGTTACAGCAGGGCAGCTCCCCTCTTTCTCCAGTGGCTGCAGCAACGTGTCCTGCGAGGAGGCTCTCCTTAAGGGGGGGGGGGGGTGTGCTGTCCATGGGTCTTCAAGACAGATGGACTATGGGTCAGGCTCTGCTCTGTCAGAACACTTGACACTGAAATATGGGGACAATTATAGTATTTACCCCAGAGGGGAATCGTGAAGATCTGCACATGCGATCATAATCCTTCTAAAGTTCCCTTTATAGTTCCTTATGGAATTTAAGACACAGAAAAAAGGTGACAGGAAAGAGTATCATCCCACTCTACCTAGTAGGCTAAGTACTTCGAGCTATATTATGAAGGAAAAAAAAGGTGTAATTGCTAATTTAGTGCTGATCTTACCTCCCTGTGCCCCCTCACTCCCTAAGATACAGATTAAAAACTGTTCACTCCTTGAACCAGCAAATTCAGACCATTTCCTCCAGTTTTTAAAAAGTAGGTCTATTCATTATCTTTGGAAACAATAATAAGTCATATGTTCATTCGCTCACAACTACAGTTGCTAAGAACTTACTATGTGCCATCATGCAAATCATTTTAAATTCATGTTTTGTTTTTGTTTTAGAGAGCGTATGTGCACACATGAGCAGGGGAGGAGCAGAGGGAGAGACAGAGAGAATCCTAAGCAGGCTCCATGCTCCACATGGGGCTCGATCCCACAACCCTGGGATCATCACCTTAGCCAAAATCGAGAGTCGGATGCTCAACTGAGTGAGCCCCCCAGGCACCCCAAATTCATGATCTTTTAAATGTTCACAAGAACCTTATACAGTTGGTACTATAATCACCACTTTACAGATTTGGGAACTAATCCTCACAAAGGCAAAGTATCCCACTCAAGATCCTAATGCTGTTCAACCGGAGTGCTCAGATTGCCATTTCAGGACCACTTTAATTTACATTATAAGCATCAGATTCTAAACTAAACATCACCTTGTTGAGAATATCTTCAGTAATTTCTAATAGAATCTGGTCAGTACTTCCTGAGGATCTGGTCTGTTTGGAGCCTCCCTGGGTGAGAAGCAAGGACTCAAAGAGGACTTTGGTTTGATGCAGATCTTTGGAGATATCAACATTTTCATGTAATCCAAATATCTCAGGGTGTTGAGTAAATGGAAGTTTCTACCAGAAAACAGATGAAGAAAGAAGCATCACATTTTCACCAGATACATTAATTGAAAAGGTAAACACATGCAGCCCCAAAAGGGTTAAAAATCAACTACACATTAATCCACAAGACATCAAACTCTCCCAATTTTCAGTAATTTCTAGAAACAAAAGATACTGAAAGTTGATTGAAAACCATACTACTTGGCTAGCCCTCTATATTACAGGGGAACATTTCATTATTTGCTTTTAGAAAAATCACACTTAGGTCTAACCCCATTTTCAGTGACATCAGTTACCTTAATGAATTCAATGTACTCATCGTAGGAGCCTTTGGGAGGTGCAAAATAGTTTCCACTGGGAGAAAACTTGTAATGAGGGTTTTCAATTATTTGTGGATTATAAAAGTCAGCCAGCATGGTTAAGAGGAGACGTCTGTCCCAATCATCTGTCACTCTTCCTCCATAGTTACATTCCCCAGTCAGGTAGGAGATGGCTTCAAATGGAATTGTGTTGTACTCATTTATAAATAACTGAAACAAAGAAAAAATGAAGTGAGAAAAACCTTAAAGTCTTTCACGTCATTTCCATTTTAAGATGAAATTAAATGTCAAGATGCATAGAGGTGGAGTTGAAAGAATTATCACCATGAGTTACCTTTGGATGGCTGGGATTGTTCGTGTTTATTTTAAATTACTTTGCTTATCTGCATCTTCCAATTTGGGGGGGGGGGCAGGGTGGGAAATAAACATGTATTGCTTCTGTGATAAGAAAACTGTTTAACAAAAAAAGATGACATGAAAATTACCAAGTCTTTTTCATATGGATTTGGGTAATTTGCCCTTGTTTTAGGGTATTGGTTGTTAATTGGGGGCAATTTTGTCCCCAAGGGGACATTTGGCAATATCTGGGGACATTTTACATCTGTGGTTGGAGGTGTTACTGCCATCTAGTGGGCAGAAACTTGAGACGCTGCTAAAAAGTGCACAGGACAGCTGCCCACAGTAAGGAGCTATCTGACCCCAAATGACAAAAGCACCAAGGCCGAGAACCAGGTGCCTGGTTTTGGACACTGTTTGCAATGTGATAAAAACAAAGAAATTCCAAACTTTAGTGCCAAAGCCTGTTTCACACAACATGACACCATTTACAATAGTAATAAAAACTGGAACACCTGGCTGTCTCAGTCAGAAAAGCATCTGACTCTTGATCTCGGGGTTGTGAGTTTGAGCCCCAGTTGGGTATAGAGATTACTTAAATAAATAAAACTTTAAAAAGTAATAAAAACTACTATTTGCATAGCTTTTATATTGTCTTGTTCATCTCCCAATAACCCTGTAAAGTAGGAAACTGAGTCTGGGAAATGTGAAGTGATATGAAGGCCTGAATTTATTTCTCCTTTACATTTTCCCACACACAGGAACTTTGGTAGTATATGTATTGGGATGGTATAAGTTACTGGATGGGAGCTTTTTCTTGCCCCTGAAAATTACCTAATAGTGCAGGAATTATAGCAGAAATGGTACACAGATAAGAAAAAATATCTCTAAATTATCCAGAGCCAACTTAAAAGAAGATATCAATCTTTTTTGGAGACTTCCATGTTTTCAGGAGGAAGAGAAGTATCAAGAGATATGAATAGGAGACAGACAGAGGGAAAGTACTCTTTGGGGGGGGGGGGCGTGGTGAAGAAGTTATTTGTGAAAGAGGAGAGTTTCTCCCTTTCTTCTCTTTGGGGGAAAGAAAGGTGTGTTTAACTGGGTTTCCCTCCTTCCCCAAAACTAAAGGAAGAAACCACAAGAGAAATTCATGTTAAATCATGGCAAATGCAAGATGTAGAGAACAACTCATTCCATGGTTGTCTATCAACTTAGCCATCAGTTTCATTGATTAACCTTTTTGGAAGCAAGCAGTATTTTGCTGGTATGACTAGGTAAAGATGGTTTAAAGACTGCCCCCTCTCAAGTACCCTGTTCTTGAAGATATAAAAGATAGATTTAATCTATGCCTTCCAGCTCCAGTGTTGGGACCAGAAAGGTTGATGACACCAGAGGCTGCAGGCAGGGGCCTGGCCAGAAGGTGGAGAATTCTCAGTTGACTGGTTTTCTGCAGTAGAATGGTTTTAGCAAGACATTCTCCAAGCTTGCGCTCTATCTACTAAATTATTTTTAAAAAACAAACAAACCCAGTATTTAGAATCAATGTCATTTTATCATGTAATCGTGATTCTATAAGCACTAATTTCATCAGTTGTTCAGGGATTTTCAAATTGATACGTTTGTTCTAGTTAAGGTTTCTGCCTTGTGTAAAAGAAAAAAGAGGGGCACCTGGGTGGCTCAGTTGGTTGAGCATCTGATTTCATCTCAGGTCATGTTCTCATGGTTCATGAGTTTGAGCCCCACATCGGGCTCACTGCTGTTAGTGCAGAACCTGCTTCAGATCCTTTGTCCCCCTCTCTCTCTGCCCCTCTCCAACTCATGCTCGCTTTCTCTCTCAAAAATGAATAAACATTTATTTAAAAAAAGGAAGAGTTGATAAAATATCAGCAATTTCTATAAAAATTATTTGTTATGCTATAAATATGATTAAATATTCATACCCTTACAAAACCCCACCTAAGTAAAACCTAATAGCATCAAGTGGGTTTTATCAACACTTCCGGTTTCCCTTTACGAGGCTCCATGTCACAAAGGCTCTTGTCACAGCAAAGAAGCAGAAATATATTAATACTCTGGTTGTCCATCTGGATTACTATATTTAGTAAAATATGACAGAAATAATGGGGAAAGTATTGGGGTTGGAGAGACTGGAGTTCAAATCCTACCTCAATGGGCAAACTCATTTCTTAGCTTTGGTTTTCTCAAAAATAGGGATAATACCAACCTTACAGGGGTGCTGTGAGGAAGAAAATTAATATAAGTAATGTGCCTAGTTCTAAGTCTGAGTCAGTAGGAATTTACAGCAGTTTTTTTTTTTTTTTTTTTTTTTTTTTTGCTGGGAGGGGGCCAGGGGCTGCTGACTATCAGAATAGATCACATTGTGAGTCTACAGAAACTGGAAAACCCTGCCACTCACTTTTCCAGCCTCTTTTATTTATTTTTTAAATGTTTATTTGTTTTTGAGAGTGTGAGCAGGGGAGGGACAGAGAGAGAGGGAGAGACAGAATCTGATGCAGGCTCCAGGCTCTGAGTGGTCAGCACAGAGCCTGATGCAGGGCTTGAACTCACAGACCGCAAGATCATGACCTGAACCGAAGTCAGATGCTTAACCAACTGAGCCACCCAGGCACCCATTCCAGCCTCTTTCAGAGTTAAAGGTTAGGCCTGCAAGTTAGACGTTGAACTGGGGTTTAGAGGTCGAAAAAGCAGGAACAGCAAAGAATCTTTTTTTGATGACATCAGAGGGCCTGGAGTAGACCAGAGTCTGTGCAGCAGCTCTCTGAGCAGTGGTGTCTAATATTCAACCAGGGTTGAGGAGCTGCTATTACCAAGACATGGTGTGAATCTGGATATGAGTCTGGATGCCTGGGGTGGCCAGCCATCTTGGTGATTCTATGATCTACCCAAATATTCTTTTCATAAATTCCTTTTCTACTTAGAGCTAAATTGTAGCTTTGACTGAACAGAGGAAGAGAGTAGAGAATAATAAGGACCTATAGAAAGCCAACACTTAAGGAAGGCACTGCAGAAAGACAGAAAGAACCAAGGTCCTTGATGGCAACACTTGCTGAATCAACCAACTCCAGAGCCTGTCCTTCCTCTGTACCTCTTTATTATGTGAGATGATAAGTTCCATTATGTCTTAAGCCAGTTCGAATCAGGTTTTCTGTTACTTGCAGCGGCAGAAATCCATAGAGATAGTGCTTCATAAACCATAGTTATAATTTTTACTACTATCTCCCACCTACTAGTGATGTTGGGAGGAGTAAGTTTATCTAAGCAAAGGGAATTGCCTAGGGCCTGACACACAGTGATCCTCCAGCAATGTTAATTCCTTTCTAATTTTACCTGTAGTTGTTGAATACTGATGCGTAAATCAGATTCATTAAATCCATATGGAATATTCCAACCAAGAGGACCAAATTTCTTTCTCTCTTGCACAAGGGCATGAAAAAAACAAACTCCAAACAGCAACTTCTCCCATGCCTTTAGTATAAAAATTATGCAACAAGAGAAAATTTTGATCAGATTTCCATTAGTAAAATGAGGGGAATCAACAGTATTTTTCATTATATGAGTCTATGATCATATATTTCTGCAAGCTTCTATTTAAAAACAATGCATACTATAAAAACTATTAATCTTATGACTCAAAACCTCCAAAGCTAGACAAACTGCAATATTAAACTTGATTAAAATGCAAAAGTTCTACCATTTGCCAAAGTAGTAGCTACTAATACTTTGGTATTGTTCATAGATATTTACAACTTCAGTAGCTCAATGTTATCCTGTAGCCTCACTGGCATATGCTCACTACAAGTGAGCGAACATAGTCATTATGATAGGAATAAACCCGAATACATAGTTCCTGATTCTATGACTTTCCATGTGGAGGTCACTTTTGAAACCCTTGTTTATGCTCTCCTGGCGTCTTCATATGTGTTGGTGCTCTGGAGGATGGCCATCCACCTCTATGAAGACCCCCTCCCCCACCGCCCCAAGTAAATTTCAAGTATGCTACCTTGATGGTTTAAGTTAGATCATTTCAAACATAGCTCCAAATGCAGTAAAAATCCTTCCAACTACCTTCATATGATGTAGTAGTAGAAATTATTTTTATAATATTAAAGTACAAGCACAGGGGCACCTGGGTAGCTTAGTTGTATAAGCATCAGACTTCTGCTCAGGTCAAGATCTCGTGATCTGTGGTCAGTGGGTTTGAGCCTGACATTGGGCTGTGTGCTGACCCCTCAGAGCCTGGAAGACTGCTTTGGATTCTGTGTCTCCCTCTCTCCGCCCCTACCCTGCTTATGCTCTCTCTCTCTCAAAATAATAAACATTAAAATTTTTTTTAAAAAAATACAAGTACACCATGGCATTACTGAATAACTATATTCCTGAAATGTACATAAATTAAAGCATATTTTAAATAATACTGAAAGAAAACTGTGGTGAAAGGTTTTTTTTAATGTTTATTTATTTTTGAGAGAGAGAGAGAGAGAGAGAATGCAAACAGGGGAGAGGCAGAGAGAGAGGGAGACATAGAATCCAAAGTAGGCTCCAGGCTCTGAGCTGTCAGTACAGCTCAGTCAGTATTGTCAGTACAGGCCAGTGTGGGGCCTCAAACTCACAGACCGTGAGATCATGACCTGAACTGAAGATAGATGCTTAACTGACTGAGCCACCCAGGTGCCCCTGTGGTGAAACATTTAATAGGGGAAACCTTTTGGCAATGAGAGCAATAACCTAATTTGTGTGTATTTCCCACATATTTTCACACAATGGAGTTTTTCTTAAGGAAGTCATAATCCCTCCACATTTTTGGTCTGTGCTTATGGGCCAGAAACGGTCCTGTGGTATGAGAGAAATCTTGGGATTTCTTGCAGGAGCTCAAACCCTAGATGGGGATCAGACATCATACCACCGTTTCCATTTTATTAAGCTCTTTTCCTAGCTAAAACACCAAATATCCTCCTTTTCTCCCAGACTTTCAAATAAATTTATTGCTCAGAACTAGGGGCATGCAGAAGGTATGAAGCAGAGAGAAACTAGCTGGCTTACAAAGAATTCAGTTCTTTATTTTCAATTCTATTATTTTTCTAGCTCAAATAGGCCAGTGTGATAAATTGCATGTTGGGGTGAGGGCAGGGAATCAATTTCCCTTAGTATTGACGTTTCCTTCCATGTGCAGAGACCTCAGTGTAACAGTTCTGGATTTTCCCCATCCTTGCATTAATCACTGCAAGAGAAGGGACCTATCTGGTTGATAAATTTGGGAAAAGTTAACCAGATATGCTTTGCTCAGCTTTTCCCTCTTCGTCTTAGAAGTGAGCTTCCCTTGGGGAAGAAAATGTTCCTCTGTTCTCACTGAGGGTGGATAAGTCTGTTTAATTCTATTCAGTGATGCCCCATTTGTTCACAGGTGTCTACTACATCTTCCAACCTAGTCTATATCAGTAACTAAGGTTAAAATTTGGTTCCCTTGAGGTGCCTGGTGGCTCAGTCGGTTAAGTGTCCAACTCTTGATTTCGGCTCAGGTCAAGATCTCACGGTTGGTAGGACTGGGCCCCACTTGGGATTCTCTCTCTCTCCCTCTCTCTCTGCCTCTCCCCCACTAACGTGCATGTACATGCTTTCTCTCTCTCTCTCTCACTCTCAAAATAAACTTAAAAAAAATGGTTCCCTTATGTTTATACTTTTTCCTGTTTCTTAGTGGTTAAGAATGAAAAAAAAAGGTTGATATTTATTTACTAGGACTCCTAAGTCCCCAATACCATGTGCAAATTACATGAGCACACTGAAAAGCATTATTAATATGTCAAAACAGTATCACTAGAATTTAAGTTCCATGATGGCAGATTTGTGGGGAGGTGTTTTATTCTATTCTCACTGCTTTATATCTAGTACCTGGGAAAGCACCTAACACACATTTTGTGGAAAGAAAGAATAAATGATATGAAAATAGATTGCTACTCTTGGGTCTTAAACTCATTATTGGATTTTGGTGTACTAACTAAGATATGTTCATTCAGTCAACAAGCATTTATTTAAATGTCTACTCTGTGGGAAGCAGAGCACAAACTGCTGGGAAGAAAATGATGAACAAGATAGGTACAATATCAGTCTTCTCAGAAAATGCCAAAGCTTAACATTATTAAAGATTTATATTACCATATTTTCTCACTTTAAAAACACATTTGAAAAGCTCCAGAAGCTGAACATTACCAGTTCCTTTCCCTGGCATCCACTGAAAAACTGAGAATCAGAAACGGGATCAGTGAGATATGATTGGAGGAGATTTAGCCGAAGACCTGTGGGAGGCTCATTAGTCATTTTTACTCCATTCTGTAGGATGGTTACTGGGAACTAAAGACAGAATAAACAGAGCATTACACAAGATAAGCAGCTTGAATCCCCAAAATTCAAACACTAGTTGGTTAAAAGTGCGTATGAAAGAGGACTCCAGAAATATATATTTTTAAGTTTATTTATTTATTTTGAGAGAGAAAGAGGTGGGGGAGGGAAGGGCAGGCAGAGGGAGAGACAGAGTCCCAAGCAGGCTCTGTGCTGTCAGCACAGAGCCTGATGCAGGGCTCCATCTCACGAACCATGAGATCATGACCAGAGCTGTAATCAAGAGTCAGATGCTTAACCACCTGTGCCACCCAGGCGTCCCACTCTAGAAATATTTTTTAAGACCTCTTAAGGTTAAGCATTTAAGGCTTGATTAAGATACACAACGTTGGGTGCCTGGGTGACTCAGTCGGTTGAGCAACCAACTTCAGCTCAGGTCATGATCTCGCTGTCTATGAGTTCAAGCCCCACGCTGGGCTCTGTGCTGACAGCTCAGAGCCTGGAGTCTGCTTCAGATTCTGTGTTTCCCACTTACCCTGCCCCTCCCCCACTCATGCTCTGTCTCTCTGTCAAAAATAAATAAACATTAAAAAAATAGAAAATAAAAAAAGATATACAACGTAGGGGTGCCTGGGTGGCTCAGTCAATTAAGTGGCCAACTCTTGATTTCAGTTCAGGTCATGATCCTAGGGTCATGGGATTGAGTCCTGTGTTGGGCTCCACTGGGTGTGGAGCCTGTTTAAGATTCTCTCTTTCTCTCTCTCTCTCTCTACCCCTCCCCCACTTGTGTCCCACTTGCACATGCTTTCTCTCTAAAGTAAATAAATAAATAAACTTGGCAACTTGTACAGAGCATACTGTGTGTTTAAAAAAAAAAAAGTTACATGGGTGCCTGGATGGCTCAGTTGGTTAATCATCAGACTTTGGCTTGGATCATGATCTCACAGTTCATGGGTTTGAGCCCCATGTTGGACTCTGTGCTGACAGCTCAGAGCCTGGAGCCTGCTTCAGATTCTGTGTCTCCCTCTCTTTCTCCCCTACTCCCACTCTGTCTCTCAAAAAATAAACATTAAAAAAAAAAGCTTACACAATGTAAGAGATGACTAAATATACATACTAAACTCCACATGAAATAAACGTACTTTTGGAGAAGGATAACTTGTGAGCCAAAGCCTAAAGGATGGATTACAGACTTCAGGAGTAAAATCTTCACATATTTTTTCCAATACAGGCATCCAGGAGACAGCGAGGTGACAATTCTGTAGGCACACCCAAGTTCCTTCTTCTACCGCTGCTTTAATCATTTTTGTTGCAACTGGTCCTTGTCCTTGTCCCAGTGAAATAGCATGAAATTTATTTCCAGACATCGCTTTATCATTTGCAAACTTCAGCAGGCCTAAGAGAGCACAAAACATAGTTCCACTGCTTACTGTAAAATCATGAAATATACCTTATGTTTCAGTGTGCAGGCACGTAACTGGAAGATTCCAGTTGCTTTTCCTTACATATACCAGATTTACTAACTGATCTATGATCATGTAAGAAATGGACATTGAGCAAAATGGATCATTTATAAGTTCCTAAAAGTTTGCAGGAGGTAGACTTACTGGCCATGGGATCTGCTCCTGGAGAGAGCACAAAAATTAAAGGAATGGTACAGTTTGAGTCCAAATAACTCTTTGTCAAATCAAATGGTGGAGGCTCCACAAACTTTTTCCCCAGTTTATCAGTTACATAATTTGTTATAGCTGGAGTTATCTGTTAAAGGGACAAAAGATATGATCTTTAGGTTAATTTTCATTTCACATAACAATTTTGATTATTACTGGAAATCAACAAAGAGTACAATTTGAGTCTAATGGTCAGGAAAAGCATGAAACATATCATGAAATGCAAATTTTTCTAATACATAAAAGATATCTATCAACTGATAGGACAAGACTAACAATCCCAAAGAAAAATGGGCAGAGAAGATGAACAGTTAATTGAAATCATTCTGTACAGCAGAAACTGCAAAATGTTCCCATTTCTCTCCTTTTGGTGATACAACCTCAAGTTTTCCCAACTTTTCTTGTACCTAGATGTGGCTGTGTGACTAAGTTTTGGCCAGAGGGATACAAGTAGAAGTTATATATGGAGCTTCCAGAACATATCTTTTTTATAAAGAGCAGTTTTATAAAAAGGCCCCCCTCTTTTGGGGGCGCCTAGGTGGCTCAGTCGGTTAAGCAGCTGACTCTTGATTTCAGCTCAGGTCATGATCTCAGTTTTGCAAGTTCGAGCCCCATGTTGGGCTCTGTGCTGGCTGTGGTGCCTGCTTAAGATAACCTCTCCCACTCACTCCCTGCCCCTCCCCTGCTCTTGTGCTCTCTCAAAATAAATAAGCATTAAAAAAAAAAAAGCTCTCTTTTGCTTTTCAACAGATGTGGTATTTATGAGCCAGCTTCAATCTCGATGATGAGGACCACATTCTAGGGGACTTTACTAGCATGAAAGAAAGAACTTGAATGTCTGGATGATCTCAAAAACAGACCTGCCCTGCCAGTCCTCAGGCATTTGCTCTGGGCTTACTTAAGAGAGACAGAAAGATTAACTTCTATTTTATTTAAGCTACTGTATTTTAGGTCTCTTTGCTACAGTGGCCTAGTCTATACCGTAACACTCATAATAAAAAAATACAAATTATAACTATACTTAAATGCCATTTTTTGCCTTTCAGATGGTTATGTTAAGGGACAAAGATAGTCTCTGTGTATTGACCCTTAGATTGTTTCCTTCTTCATAGCAGGCTGAAACCTATTAGTTCAAAAGCCCACTGACACCAAACTAAAATTTTTAGATATTCAATTATTGTAAACATAACCCAAATAAGCAGATTTTTAGCCATTTACAGCCTATTTGCACCCAACATCTGCTAGCTATGGTAAATCCTAAGATATAAAGACCCCCAGCCACTGTAGCCCTTCAGAGCTCTTATCCAGGGACTCCAAACCATATGTTGATAAATGCTACCAAGACCCCATACAAGCCTCTTCTCCCTTCCCCCAAGGGAGTTTCTTTGCCGTCTTCCTCTTTGGAGTTGTGGGACCCCCACCCCCCAAATCCCAGCATCTGGAGAGACTCCTGCTATGAGGGGCTTCCACCTCTCAGCATGCAAACCTGTTCCAGCATCGTCCAGCATAGCTCTTGTATGCTACTGCCACCTTACATCCATGTCTTTTCCCAGATCGGTCCCCAGATTCCTCAACTCCCTTGCACAGATTAGCAAAGATACAAAAGTTTGCCAGCATTCTGTGCGGGAAAAATTATGGGTTAAACTGATATTCTCATACACTGCTGTGGAAGAGTAATCTGGCCTAACTTTCATGACGGGCAATTTGGGAATGTCTATAAAATTACAAGTGGGCAAATCCACGGACTCAGCAATTTTATTCCCAGGACTTTATTCTGAGAGAGAGTTGCACATGGGAGAAATGACTTTTGAATAAGGTTATTTATTGCAGCATTTTTATAATTGTAAAGGTCCATCAATAGGAACTGGTTAAAGAATTTATGGTGTACACTTACAATGAAATAGCATGTAATTGTAAAAAAGAATGAGAAAGCTCTTTATAAACTGAGAGAGGAAAAAGCAACACGCAAAAACAGTGGATATGACTATTTGTGTTAAAAATAAATGGACAAAGAATTTGTGTGTATGCATATTTATATGTGCATAAAGGGGAACAAGAAGCAGATAACATTAACTGCCTGAGAGAAAGGATGCCAACTGACTGGGAGGTGCAGATTGGAGGTCTATCTTTCACTGTATTCACGTATTTTTGTGATTCAAACACTGTTTCAGTTTTGAGCCACAAGAATTAATTTAAAATAAAAGAGTGAGGGGTGCCTGGGTGGCTCGGTTGGTTGGGCGTCCGACTTCGGCTCAGGTCATGATCTCACGGTCCGTGAGTTTGAGCCCCGCGTGGGGCTCTGTGCTGACAGCTCAGAGGCTGGAGCCTGTTTCAGATTCTGTGTCTCCCTCTCTCTCTGCCCCTCCCCTGTTCATGCTCTGTCTCTCTGTGTCTCAAAAATAAATAAACGTTAAAAAAATAAATAAATAAAATAAAATAAAATAAAATAAAATAAAATAAAAGAGTGATATTCATCAACAGTAGCAGCAGAAAATAAGTAGAGAGGTATTAGATATCATCTTCTAAATGCCGAACAACTTTCTAAAGTAACACTGTAGGAATTTGGTGGAGGGAGGAGAGATCATCACAGACTTCTGCAGTCCTAGCATAGATGGGGAAAAAGGATGGATCTTCTATATGAGAAATTTTGAGAAGTTGTGAGCAATTCTGTGGGTTTAAACAGTGGAAGTTTCTCTTTTTTTCTTCAAATGTTTATTTATCTTAAGAGAAAGAGCATGTGTGCACAGGGAAGAGGCAAAGAGAAAGGGAGAGAGAGAATCCCAAGCACGCTCCATGCTGTCAGCACAGAGCCCAACACGGGGCTCCATCTCACCAACTGTAAGATCACAACCTGAGCGGAAATCAATAGTCAGATGCTTAACCAACTGAGCCACCCAGGCGCCCTAGAAACAGTGGAAGTTTCAAGAAGATAAGAATGGAATGGCAGAAAAGAGGTATTATTAGACAAGGTAACAAGACTATCAAGCTGTACTTCTGTCATTATTCTATAGGTATTGAAAGGCCACTGAAGGGTTTTCAAAAAGGACCTTGTAATGATGTAATAGATTTTTCTTCCTTTCTTTAATAACTTCACCTGGGCAATGAGGAAATCTTTTTTATCCTTTTACTATTAACACTATGTATAATTTCTATCTAGCACAAATCTTCAGTTGTACATCTTAAGGGAAGGGAGATACTGAGTACACAGAGACCTTGCCCCTCATTAATCTATGCACAGACCAGGGCCAATGTTCCCTGAGATGATGTAGCTGCAATGAAGCATGATAATTTTCTGTAGAAAAAGTACCTTGTTCCAGTAATTTAATATAAAAAAAAGTTATGACTTTTCTAGAAGATTTTGATCCTTTATGTAAGATACTCTAGGGAAGAAATTATGGAAACTTGAACAGACCTGGAGATAAGCTTCGTGGTAGTTAATTTTAGGTGTCAGCTTTGTTAGGGCATAGTACCCAGATACTTGGTCAAAAACTAGTCTGGCTGTTGCCGTGAAGATATTTTTAAGATGAGATTAATTTTTTAAGTTTATTTATTTATTTTGAGAGAGAGAGAAAGAGAGAGACAGCGTATGGGAGGAGCAGAGAGAGAGAGAATCTCAAGCAGACTCCACACCAACAGTGTGGATCCCAGCACAGAAGTTGAACTCATAAACCACGAGATTGTGGCCTGAGCCAAAATCAAGAGTCAGAGGCTTAACTGACTGAGCCACCCAGGCCCCCTGAGATTAATTTTTAAATCCGTGGACTTTGAGTTAAGTAAATTACTCTCCGTAATGTGAGTGGGCCTCACTCAATCAGTTGAAAGGCTAAAGAGAAAAAAGACTGTCCTCCACTGAGGAAGAGGGAATTGTGCCAGCACACTGCCTTTGGACTAGAGCTGCAATATTGATTCTTCCGGTCTCCAGCCTGCAGATTCTGGACTTACCAGCCTCCACAATCATGTGAGCCAATTCCTGTCAATCTCTGTTTCTGTCTCACCTATCCTATTGGTTCTGTTTCTCTGGAGAATCCTGACAAACAGAGGCTTTAACTGAACTTAGTTTAATTTGATTCAGTTCAACTCAATTCAGTGACATTTACTGAGATATCCTATTATCTTCTAGGCACTGTTTTAAGTCCTGGAGATATTGAGCAAAATAAGACATGGGTCCTGACTTCCAGAAGCTCAGAGTGTAGTGGGAGACACTGACAAACCGATAATTATTGTATATTCCAGCGTGGTAAGTGCTGTAATGTTTAAGCACAGGTTCCCAAGCATGGCAGACTAGGCAATTACCCCATACTTGGCATTGAAACAATATCTCCATTGGCCATCAGGGAGCCATTCTGTGGAGTGCAAATTAGGCAAGAGTTTCTCAGATGCAGAGCTAATCATTCCTAAGTTTCTAGTGAACAAGGAAAGCTATAGGCGATAAAATAATGAATATATCATTGTTTTGGCCTTAAAGAGACTATTGTCCAATGAAAGGAACATATATATACATACAACTATTGGGTAGGAAATAATGAGGTAAGTTTTAACAATGTACAAAGGTCTTTGAAGTTAAAATAAGAAGAAATACTCAGGAGTCAAGTAATTATGTAAACTTCTGTTTGAATCTACTCAGAGCCTAAGTGAAGCATTAGATAATGCTCCTTGTGAAGCTTTACTAAAAACATAAATGTAAAAAAAAAAAAAAAGAAAAGGAAAAAAGGAAAGAAAAGAAAGAAGGGATCAGTGCAATTCTTTCAGTATCTCATTTTATACATGGAGCTCAGAAGGGTGAGGTGACTTTCTCAAAGTTCAAACTACATGTATAAACATAGTTTTTGGTTTTCTGCTTAAAAGTTTTTCTTTTGAGGGGTACCTGGGTGGCTCATTTGGTTAATCATCTAACTTTGGCTCAGGTCATGATCTCATGGTTCGTGGGTTCAAGCCCCACGTCAGGCTCTGTGCTGACAGTGCAGAGCCTGCTTGGGAATCTCTCTCTTTCCCTCTCTCTCTCTCTCTCTGCTCCTCCCCCACTCATGCTTTCTCTGTCTCTCAAAATAAATAAACTTAAAAAAAATAAAAGTTTTTCTTTTGTAACACCATAATTGCCTTTCTTGAATGTGTGAAAATCAGAACTAGCCTGTTTAATTCACCAATAGAAAGATTTTTGTGTCCATTAGCCATCTGTATGTCTTCTTTGGAAAAAGGTCTGTTCATCTCTTCTGCCCATTTTTTACCTGGATTATTTGTTTTCTGGGTGTTGAGTTTTGTAAAACAGTATGGAGGTTCCTCAAAAAGTTAAAAACAGGACTACCTACCATCCAGCAATTGCACTACTCAGTAAAGGATACAAAAGTAGTAATTCAAAGAGATACATACACCCCACTTCCATGTTTAACAGCAGCACTATCAACAATAGCCAAATTTTGGAAAGAGCCCAAATGTCCATTGACTGATGGATGGATAAAGAAGTTTGGGTATACACATATACACATACACACACACACACACACACACACACACACACACACACACACTGGAATATTACTCAACCATTAAAATGAATGAAATCTTGCCATTTGCAATGACATGGATGGAGCTAGAGAGTATTATGCTAAGCAAAATAAGTCAGACAGAGAAAGACAAAACCCATATGATTTCACTCATATGTAGAATTTAAGAAACAAAACAGATGAAAATAGTTGGGGAAATAGAGGCAAACCATAAAATAGACTCTTAACTATAGAGAATGGAGAGTTGCCGGAGGGGGTGGTGAACAGGGGAGTGGGCTAAATGGGTAATGAATATTAAAGAGGGCACTTCTTGTGATGAGCACTGACTATTGTATGTAAGTGATGAATCACTAAATCCTACACCTGAAAACTAATATTATACTGTATGTTAACTAACTGGAATTTAAGTAAAAACTTGTTAGAAGAAAAAAAGATTTTTGTGCATGTTTAAACTAATAAAATTATGACATGTGTAAGATTTTCTAACATCTTTTACTTCCAGCCAATATGGTCCTTTCTGCTAACAGGGACCAGATTTACCCTCCCACATAAACAACAAAAATGGGCAAAATTTAAAAAAAAAACAAAAACAAAACCATTTTCAGACACTGAGCAATTCAGACAACAGGTGGTAGAGGACTTTGATCTCTGCCAAAGAGGAAACATACAAGGTGAGTTTGCTTAGGCTTTCTTCTGGGAGGTACATTTCAGCCTGTGGAACTGGAAAAGCCATTAAAAAGCAGAGCAACACAGTGTTGCAGAGTTGGGAAGACAGGAAACTCTTAAACTCTGGTTTAAGGAGGGAGGCTACTGGAAGTTAGAGTTCAGAGTAGAAGGGAACTACCCCGAATCTGCCTAACAGTACCCTTGCATCTCTGCTGAATGCTGTGGTGTGGAAGCATAGGCCAAGCAAAGAGTGGCTGGGAAGCTATGAACTGGGGATCTACAGAGCTACCAGAGTTCATGCAAGGCCGGGAATCATTCAGGTTCCCAACCGCCATAGTGGAGAGCTCTTGGTGATCACTGGGATATTCAGTAAAGTCCCCAGAAGGGTCACAATTTAGTAGTGGAGCTAAATTATCTGTTGAGCTAAACTATCTGTCGAGAAAAGGCTATTCGACACTTGTGCTAACAATTTTTTTTTAATTCTTTAATGTTTATTCATTTTTGAGAGACATAGAATCTGAAACAGGCTCCAGGCTCTGAGCTGTCAGCACAGAGCCTGATGTGGGGCTAGAACTCAGGACCAGCGATATCATGACCTAGGCCAAAGTCAGACACCCAACCGACTGAGCCACCCAGGCGCCCCAAAATAAATGAACTTTATAAACAAACAAATAAATAAATAGAAATAATTAACAGAGCAGTCACCTATAGTATAATACCAAGCAGTCTAATGCACATCTAATTGGAAACATAAGATTGGGGTGGCAAAAAATATTTGAAGAAATAATGGCCAAAATTTTTCCCAAGTTGAGAAAAACTATAAACCCATATATCCAAGGAGCTCAATGAACCCCTCTGAGCATCTAGAATGAGGGCTAAAGAACCAAATAACAATTACTTTAAACCTAGAACAACTTCTGTTTTTAAAATTTGAGCATAGTTGACACACAATGTTACCTTTGTTTCAGGTGTGAAACTTAGATTTGATAAGTTTATACATTATGCTAAGTTCACCACAAGTGTAGCTACCATCTGTCCCATTACACCGCTTTTACAAAGTCATTGACTATATTCCCTTATGTTGTGCCTTTTATTCCCCAGACTTATTCTTAAATGGCAAATTAGCTGGGTTCGAAATAGAACACATTTGTCTTGTACCTTATCAGGTCTTAGGCACCGAAGAATTATTATCTTCTGTAGTTCATTCAGTCTTTCATCCATTGGTGCTGGAAATTTAGCATTATGTGGCTCTTTACTGTCATAGATTTCTCGCCATTCAGTTATATGTTTGCAAAAATGTTCCCTAATGGAAAAAAAGCTAATTATTATTTCACTGGCAGATAATTTAAAAAGATATTGTTAAACAAGGAGATTATAAATTTACCCATCCTTACTCAATTCTAAATCATCAAGTTTAAACAAATACCTGAGTTCTTTGAAGGCAGGAAATTCACTTGCCCGACAAATTTCCTCCCAGCTTTTATCTGATAGCCAAGTTGGGTCAGGATTTTTCTCAGCACTCTTAAGACTTACTCCTCCAGTTAAAAGAAACATCAGTTCCTGGTACTCAATCTCTTTCTTTGCCCTGTATTCCCAAAATAAAGACTGCTGTAAATTGCTGATTTTAAAATGGAATGCTGGGGCGCCTGGGTGGCGCAGTCGGTTAAGCGTCCGACTTCAGCCAGGTCACGATCTTGCCGTCTGTGAGTTCGAGCCCCGCGTCAGGCTCTGGGCTGATGGCTCGGAGCCTGGAGCCTGTTTCCGATTCTGTGTCTCCTTCTCTCTCTGCCCCTCCCCCTTTCATGCTCTGTCTCTCTCTGTCCCAAAAATAAATAAAAAACGTTGAAAAAAAAAATTTAAAAAATAAAATGGAATGAAATCAATTTCTGCTTCTATAGCCTCAATGAAATAATCAGAACTGATTTACCCTACTGCCATAAACAACTAGAAAACTGGAAAAAGTGAATGAAACGACTGTTTCTGGAAGTTATACAACAGCCAGTGCAACACTGTGGTCCCTGAAAAAAGGGAGACAAATATGATTGTCCTAATCAATCGCTATGATTGCCCCAGCTATTTGCCTGGAGGCACTTTCCAGACTATAAAACAGAGAGGTGATCAAAATCAGAACCTGATAGTATTGTTGAGTTGAATGAACAGAGACCAGAGTTAAGGAAGGCTCAGGTGGTAGAATTTGTGGGCTGAGTCCCAGAGAGGAGGGAGATACATGGAAAAGGGCTTCAGAAATCTGCATGGGTATCCTCTTGATTCAATTGCTAAACACTAAGTCATATGTGAATAGGGTAAAACTCCAGGAGACCAGCCAGAGAATATCTGGGAAGCTGTAACCTGAATAGCTCCTGAGCTTACACAGAACTTGGAGAAGTGAATTCTTACCAACTAGAGATAAATCTTTGTTAAACACCAGAGGAATTCAGAGGCAACATCAGAGGGATCACGCCTTAGTAGCAAAGCTAACCTAGTTTTAGAATTAAGTCTATTCTAGAGCTACTGTAAGAAAGCTTAAAAACAAGCCTTGGAAACATCAAACTAATGCAGTAATTTAACTACTTGCAAAAGTAAAGTCTAATGCTTTTTAAAGGAATTAAAAGCCCTTAGTATTTATCAATGTAAAATTCACAACATCCATAACCAGGAGAAAAGATCAGTCAATAGATACATAGAATGATAGAGATAATACAACAAGAAGACAAGAATGTTACAAGAGCTATTACAAATATGCTGAAGGAGTTAAAGCAAAACAAACGTAATGAAGAGAGAAACAGGCCATAGAAAAAATAACCAAATGCAACTTCTAGAGATAAAAAGTACAAAATCTAAAAGAAAAATTCAGGGGCACCTGGGTGGTCTGTTGGTTCAATGTCCAACTCTTGATTTCAGTTCAGGTCATGATCTCTTGGTTTATGAGATAGATAGAGCCCCACGTGCTTGGGATCCTCTCTTTCCCTCTCCCTCTGCCCCTCCGCTGCACACTCACTCTCTCTCTCAAAATAAATAAATAAAAATAAAAGAAAAATTCACTGATTTCTTTCCAGATGTAGAGAAACTGAAAGGATTCATTTCCAGTAGACATAAAGCATTAGAAATGTTAGAGAAGTTTCAGGTAGATGGAAATTTAGATCAACACAAAAGAATAAAGACTGCCAGAAATAGTAGCTATGTAGGTAAACATAAAATACCTTTTTCTTATTATTTAAGTCTCTTTAAAAGATTATTGACTACTTAGAGCAAAATAACAACATGCTATGGGATTTATAATATGTACAAGTGAAATATATGACAATAATAAAACAAAGGCTAGGAGGAGAGAGTTGGAAGTAAACAGTTGTAAGTTCTTATACTATATGTATATATATGTATATGTATGTGTGTAAATATATGTGTATATATAAAGTTTACCTGAAGATAGACTGTGATGTGTTAAAAGGTATACTATAATCCCAAAGATATCACTACAATAATAAAACAAAAAATTATAGTTAGTAAGTTAACAAAGGAGATAAAATGGAATCATAATAAGTACTTAATTCAAAGAAAAAGAAAATGAGGAAATGAAACAAATGAGGAAATGAACAGATGTGCAAAACAGAAACCAAGTTGTAAGGTGGTAGATTTAAACATAACTCTATTATGTCATTGAATATAAATGGTCTAAACAATTTCATTAAAGGTAGTGATTATCAGATTGGACAAAACAAATAAGACCTAACTACATGTTGTCAACAGAAATACAGCTTAAATATAAAGACACAAGTAGGTTAAAAGGAAAAGTATGGAAAAATATATACCATGCTAACACTATTCAAAACAAAGCTGGGGACAATAATAATATCATACAAAACAGATTTCGAACAAAGGATAACCCAGGGATTAAAAAAAAAAAAGTCAAGTCAATTCATTAAGAGGTCGTAACAGTCCTAGACACACATCTCATAACAGAGCATCAATACACAAAGAAATATTGATACAACTGTCAGAAGCAATCTCCATAGCTAAGAGATTCCAATCCTCTCTCAAAAATTGATTGAACAGGCAGACAGAAAATCAATAAGGATATAGTATATAGACTAGCTTGACCTACTTGGCATTTATAGAATATTCCATTCAAGAGCAGCAAAATACACATTCTTTTCAATGGCATATGGAATACTTGCAGAGATAGACCACATTCTAGGCCTTAAAATGTCTCATTCATAAAATTTCTAGAAAAGGAATAATTGTGGAGACAGAAAGCAGGTCAGTGGTTACCTGGGGCTGGGAGTAGGAATAGTAATTGACTAAATAGGGAAAAGGAAACTTTGAGGTAATAGAATTGTTCTAAAACTGGAATTTGGTGATGGCTGCATAATTGTATAAAAATACTAAAAATCATCTAACTGTATTATGGTGGGCAAATTGCATAGTATGTCAATTATACGTAATAGGGCTGAAAAAAAGAGATGTTCTCCAGATAAATGAAAACTAAAGTTTATCACCACTAAACTGGCCTTACAAGAAATATTAAAGGGATTTCTCTGAGCTGAAAAGAAATGGCACTAATTAATAACAACAACAAAAAGCGAAAGTAAAAATCTCACGGAAAAGGTAAATAAATAGTAAAGGTAGTGAATTCAATCACTTTTAAAGCAAGTATGAAGGTTAAAACACAAAAATAGTAAAATTAAAACTACAGTAGTTAGTTAAGGGATGCATAAATGTGACATCAAAAATATAAAATGGGGGTACGTCTGGGTAACTCAATTGGTTGAGCTTCTGACTCTTGATTTCAGCTCAGGTCATTATCTCATGGTTCATGGGAGCAAGCCCCACATTGAACTCCATGCTGACAGTGCAGAGCCGCTTGGGATTCTCTCTCTCTCTCTCTCTCTCTCTCTCTCTCTGCCCCTCCTTACCCCCTTCAAAGTAAATAAATAAATTTAAAACAGACTATTATAATAATTTTCTTTCTTTCTTTCTTTCTTTCTTTCTTTCTTTCTTTCTTTCTTTCTTTCTTTCTTTTTATTATTATTAGAGAGAGAGAGAGAGAGAGCATGTGGGGAGGGGCAGAGGGAAAGAGAGAGAGAGAATCCCAAGTAGGTTCCATGCCCATTGTGGAGCCCTATGTAGGGCTTGATCTCACAGTAGTGAGATCATGAACTGAGCTGAAATCAAGTCAGATGCTTAACTGACTGAGCCACCCAGGAGTCCCCAAAACAGACTATTATAAATACAGGATGCTATATTTGAACCTCACAGTAACCACAAAGAAAAAATGTCCTGGTAAATACCCCCCCAAAAAAAAAAAAAAAAAAAAGAAAGGAATCTAAACATAACACTAAAGAAAGCCATCATACCACAAGGGAAGAAAGAAAAGAAAAAAAGGAACAGAGAAAATCTAGGAAAACAGGCAGAAAACAATTGCAAAATAGCAATAAGTACATACTTACCATTAATTACTTTAAATGTAAATAAACTCTCCAATCAAAAGACATAAAATGGTTGAGTGGATTAAAAAAAAAAAAAAGGCCCACCTCTAGGCTGCCTACAAGAGATTCAATTTAGAAGTCAGGATACACATAGACTGAAAGTGAAGGGATGGGAAAAGATAGTTCATGCAAATAGAAATGAAAAGAAAGCTAGTGTAGCTATACTCATACAAGACAAAATAGACTTTAAAACAAAGACCAAGATGGGAATTACATAATTATAAAAGACCAATATGGGAATTATATAATGATAAAGGGGTGAATTCAACAAAAAGATACAGCACTTACGAAAATATCAAGAGTACCAAAATATATAAAGCAAAAATTAATAGATCTAAAGGGAGAAACTGACAGCATGACAGTAATAGTAGGGCACCTTAACACCCTCACATCAAGAATAGATCAACCAGGCATAAAATCAATACGGAAACATTGGCTTTAATGACACATTAGACCAAATGGATTTAGTAGACATATACAGGAAACCCCATCCAAAAGCAGAATATACATTCTTCTCAAATGCACATGGAACATTCACCAGGACAGATCACAGGTTAAATTCAAGAAGATAGAGATTATATTAAGCATTTTCTCTGACCATCACAGTATAAAACTAGAAGTTGATTACAAAAAAAAACCCCTGGAAAAACAACAAAAATGTGGAGATAAACAACATGGTACTAAACAACTAATGATTCATCAAAGAAATCAAAGAAATAAAAAAAAAATACATAGAGACAAATGAAAACAGAAAATGACATACCAAAATCAATGGGGTGCAGCAAAAGTGGTTCTAAGAGGGAAGATCACAGCAATATAAGCCTACCTCAAGAAATAAGAAAAACCTCAAACAATCTAAATTTACACCTGAAGGAGTTAGAAAAAAGAGAATAAATGAAGGCCAAAGTTAGTAGAAGAAAGAAAACAACAAAGATCAAAGTGGGAATAAATCAAATTGAGACTAAAACATAAATAAATAAATTAAAAAGATCAGTGAAACTAAGAGGTGGTTCTTTGAAAAGATAAATAAAATTGACAAACCTTTAGCTAGACTAACCAAGAAAAGAAGAAAGAGGGCTCAAATAAGCATAATCATAAATGAAAAAGAAGTTACAACTAAAGTTATAATTGTACTACAAATAATTATATGCAAATGAACTGGACAACCTAGAAGAAATGGAAAAATTCCCCAAAATATATAGCCTTCCAAGATTGAATCATGAAGAAATAGAAAATCTGTATAGACTGATTACTAGCAAGGAGATTGAAACAATAACAAAATCAACTCCCAACAGGGGCACCTGGGTGGCTCAGTTGGTTGAGTGTCCAACTCTTGATCTCTGCTCTGGTCATGACCTCATGGTTTGTGAGATCTAGTCTCCCATCTGGCTCTGTGCTGACAGCATGGAGCTTGCTTGGGATTCTGTGTCTCTCCTTCTCTCTCTGTCCCTCTCCTATTTGCTCACTCTTGTTCTCTCTCTCTCAAAGTAAATAAATAAACATTAAGGGGTGCCTGGGTGGCTCAGTTGGATAAGTGTCTGACTTCAGCTCAGGTCATGATCTCGTGGTTTGTTGGTTTGAGCCCTGCGTCGGGATCTGTGCTGACAGCTGAGAGCCTGGAGCCTGCTTCAGATTCTGTGTCTCCCTCTTTCTCTGCCCCTCCCCCCACCATGCTCTGTCTCTGTCTCTCAAAAATGAATAAATGTTTCAAAAATTACTTTAAGTAAATAAACATTTAAAAGACTCCCAAAAAACAAAAGTCCAGGACCAGACAGCTTCACTGGTAAATTTTACCAAACATTCGAAGAAGACTTAATACCTATCCCTTCTCAAACTCCTCCTTCAAAACACTGAAGAGAAGAAAACACTTCCAAACTTATTTTATGAGGGCAGCATTACCCTGATACCAAAACCAGACAAGTACACCACAAAAAAAGAAAATTATAGGCCAATATCCTTAATGAACATAGATGCAAAAATACTCAACAAAATATAGCAAACCAAATTCAACAATACATTAAAAGAATCATACACCGTGATCAAGTGGGATTTATTCCAGAGATCCAAGGATGATTAAACATCCACAAATAGATCAAGATGATATGCCACATTAACAAAATTAAGGATAAAAATCACACGATCATCTCAATAAATGCAGAAAAAACATTTAACAAAATTTAACATCCATTTATGATAAAAACTCAACAAAACGGGTACAGAGGGAACACACCTCAACACAATAAAGGTCATATATGATAAACTCACAGCTAACATACTCAAATGGTGAAAAGCCAAAAGCTTTTCCTCTAAGATCATGAACAAGACAAAGATGTCCACTCTTAACACATTTATTCAACATAATACTGGAAGTTCTAGCCACAGAAATTAGGTAAGAAAAAGAAATAAAAGGCATCCAAAATAGAAAGGAAGAAGCAAAATTGTCACTATTTGCAGATACTTTATATAGAAAATTCTAAAGACTTTGTTGGAACTGAGAAAGACCATTAGACCTAATAAATACAGTAAAATTTCAGGATACAGTGTCAATCTACAGAAATCAGTAGCATGTCAATACACTAATGAAGAACTATCAGAAAGAGAACTGAAGAAAACAATCCCATTTACAATTGCATCAAAAGAATAAAATATCTAGGAAGAAATTTCATCAAAGAGGTGAAAGATCTGTACACTGAAAACTGTAAGACACTGATGCAGGAAACTGAAGACCCAAATAAATGGAAAGATATTCTGTGCTCATGGATTGGAGGAATCAATATTGTTAACATGTCCATACTACCCAAGGCAATCAACAGACTGAATGCAATCCCTTTCAAAATGCCAATGACATTTTTCACAGAACTGTAAGTACTAATTCAAAAATTTTTATGGAATCACAAAAGATCCTGAATAGCTGGGATCTTGAGAAAGAACAACAAAGCTGAAGGTATTATGCTCCTTGACTTCAAACTACATTACAAAGCTTTAGTAATCAAAATAGTATGGTACTGGCATAAAGACAGACACACAGATCAATACAACAGAATTGAGAGCCCAGAAATACATATACAGAGCCCAGAAATACACACACACACACACACACACACACACAATTTATGACAAAGGGGGAAGAACGCACAATGGACAAAGGACAGTCTCTTCAATAAATGGTGCTGGGAAAACTGGACAGCCACATCCAAAAAAAAAAAAAAAAAAAAAGAAACTAGATCACTATCTTACACTATACACAAAAATTAACTCAAAATGGATTAAAGACTTGTATGTAATACCTGAAACCACAGAACTCCTGGAAGAAAACATAGGTGGTAAGCTTCTTGAATCAGTCTTAGCTATATTTTTGTGGATAAGACTCCAAAGCGTAAGGGAAACAAAAGCAAAAATAAATGGGACTGTATCAAACAACACAGTTTATACACAGTGAAAGAAACCATCATCGAAATGTAAAAACAACCTACTGAATGGGAGAAGATATTTGCAAATCACATATCTGACAAGGAGTTCATATCCAAAATATATGAAAATTGCATACAACTTAACCACAAAAAGCAAACAACTTGATTTCAAAATGGGCCTAGGATCTGAATGGACATTTTTCCAAAGAAGAAATACAGATGGCCAACAGGCACGTGAAAAGATATTCAACATCACTGATTATTAGGGGAATGTAAATCAAAACCACAGTAAGGTATTACCTCACACTAGTTAGATTCATTATGATAAAAAAAAAAAAAAAAGACAAGAAATAAGTGTTAAGAGAATGTGGGGAAAAGGGAATTCTTGTACCCTGTTGGTGGAATATAAATTGGTCTGAGCATTATGGAAAATAGTATAGAGATTCCTCAAAACATTAAGAATAGAATTACAATACAATACAGCTATTTCACTTGTAGTATTTAATCCAAAGATTATGAAAACTCTCATTTGAAATGATATATGCACCCCAATGTTCACAGCAATATTATCCACAATAGCCAAGATATGAAAAAACCTAAATGTCAGTTGATGCATAAATGGATGAAGAAGATGTGGTCTATATATACAATAGAATACTACTCAGACATAAAAAAATAATAAAATATTGTCATTTGTGACACGGTTGGACCTGGAGGGTATTGTGTTAAGTATAATAAGTCAGAAAGAGAGAGACAAAAACAGTACAATTTCACTCCTATGTGGAATCTAAAAATAAACAAAACAAAAACAAACTCATAGACACAAACCACAACAGATTGGTGGTTACCAGAAGGGAAGGGGGATTGTCAGTGGTGAAATGGATGAAGGGGGTCAAATATATGCTGATGGATGGTAACTAGATATTTGGAAGTGATCACTTTGTAATGAATGCAGATGCTGAATTATAATATTGTACATCTAAAAATTATATAATGTTATATACCAATCTTACCTCAAAATATCAGAAACAAAAACAAAGAACAATGGCAATGAATAAAAAAACAGTAACACATATGATAGATATTATTAATCCATCTAT
Source organism: Panthera pardus (assembly GCF_024362965.1). Classification (NCBI taxonomy): domain Eukaryota; kingdom Metazoa; phylum Chordata; class Mammalia; order Carnivora; family Felidae; genus Panthera; species Panthera pardus. The sequence goes on from NW_026527013.1 coordinate 25,517,188, forward strand.
GTCAATAATCCACTTTAAATGTCAATGGTTTCAGTACATCAATTAAAAGACATAGACTATCAGAGTACAATAAAAAAAATAAGACCTAACTCAGGGTGCCTGGGTGGCTCACTCAGTTAAGTATCAGAGTTAGGCTCAGGTCATGATCTCACAGTTTGTGAGTTTGAGCCCCGTGTCAGGCTCTGTGCTGACAGCTCAATCCTAGAGCCTGCTTTGGATTCTGTCTCCCTCTCTCTGTCCCTCCTCCACTTGCTCGCTCTCTCTCTCTCTCTCTCTCTCTCAAAAATAGACATTAAAAAATTTTTTTTAATATTAAAAAAATAAGACCTAACTATATGTGGTCTACAAAAAAAACCCTATTTTAACTATGAAACCAGAGGGTCAAAGAAAAGGGATGGAGAAAGATATAGCGTGCTAATGTTAATCAAAATAAAGCTGGAGTAGCTATATTAATTTCAGAAAAAGAAGACTTCAGAGCAAGGAAAATTATCAGGGATAAAGAGGGTCATTACATAATGATAAAGGGGTCAATTCTCCAAAAGACCCAATGTTGTTAATGTGTATGTGCCTAACAAAAGAATGTCCAAATATATGAGATAAAACCTGATAGACAAAGAAAAATAGATCAATCTATTACTAAAATAGTAGTGGACAGATCCAGCAGCAGAAAATAGTAAAGACAGAGTTGAAATAACAGTACCATTATTCAACTAAATGCAATTGACATCTATACAATACTTTATCAAACAACATCAAAATATACATTCTTCTCAGCCTCATTGGAACATTCACCAAGACAGAACACATTCTGGGTCATAAAACACACTTTAACAAATTTAAAAGAAGAGAAATCACACAAAGTATTCTCTCTGACTACAATAGAATTAAACCAGAAATCAGTAACAGAGAGATAGCTAGGAAACCCCCAAATACTTGGCAATTAAACACACTTCTAAGTAATGCATGGCTCAAAGAAGTTTCAAGAGAAATAAAAAAATATTTTGAATGAGATAAAAATGAAAACACAACTTATTCAGATTTGTGGAATGCAGCAAAAGTAATGCTCAGAGGGAAATTTAGAACACTGAATTCATTTATTAGAAAAGAAGATAAATTTAAAATCAATCATTTGGGTTTCCACCTTAAGACACTAGAAAAAGAAGATCAAATTAAATCCAAAGTAAGCAGAAGTGAAGAAATAATAAAAATCAGAGAAGAAATTTATGAAATTAAAACAAGTCAATAGGAAAAAAATCAATAAAACTAAAATCTGGTTCTTTGAAAAGATCAATAAAATTGATTAACCTCTAGCCAGGATAACTAAGGAAAAAAGTGAGAAGACACAAATTACACATATCAGAAATGAAAGAAGGGCCATCATTACTAATTCCATTGACATAAAAAGATAATAAAGGAATATTATGAACTGTATCTCCTCAAATTTGATAACCTACCCGAAATGGATCAATTCTTTGGAAAATACAATCTGCCAAAATTCACAGAAGGAGAAACAGATAATCTGAATAGACCTTGTGTTAGTGTACTCATGCTGCCTAAATAATGCAAATTTATTTTCTCAGAGTTCTGGAGTCTAGAAGTTTGGATCAGGGTTCTGGCTGATTTGGTTTCTGATGAGACCTCTTCCTAGCTTGTAGACAGTGACCTCCTTACTTTACTTTGTCCTCACATGGCCTTTCTTCTGTGTGCATATGGACAGAGAGAGTACTTTGGTATCTCTCTTTTTAAAGGGACATTAATTCTGTCAGATCAGGACCATACCTTTATGACTTTATTTAACCTGAATTACTTCCTTAGAGGTCTCATCTCTAAATATAGCCACAATGGAAGTTAGTGCATCAACATATGAATTTGAGGGAAACACAACTATTCAGTCCATAACTATATCTATTAAAGAAATTGAATTGATAATTAAATTGATAACCTTCCAAAACAGAAACCACCACATTAAAATGGGTTCTGGAGAATTCTACCAAACTTATAGGAAGAAATTATACCAATTCTTTGCAATCTCTTCCAGAAAATAGCAGAAGGAATACTTTCCTAATTACTCTATGAAGCTAATATTACCCTAATGCCAAAATTACACAGATAAAAGAAAACTACAGACCAATATCTCTCAAGAACATGGATACAAAAATTCTCAACAAGATACTGGCAAGTTGAATCAAACAATGTATAAAAAGAATAACACACCACAACAAAGTGGTATTTGTTTCAGGAATGTAAAGCTGTTTCAACATTAAAAAAAATCAATAAATGTAATCTATCATATAGATAAACTACAGAAGAAAAAGCACATGATCATATCAGTAGATGCAGAAAAGGCATTTGACAAAATCCAATACCCTTTCATGATAAAAATTCTCAGCAAACTTAGAGGGGAACGTCCTCAACTTGATAAAGAACATTTACAAAAAAAAAAACCTACGGCTAACATCATACTTAAAAATAAGAAACTAGAAACTTTCCCACTAAGATCAGTAACAAAACAAGGATGTCCCTTTTCATCATTTCTTGTCAATATCATACTGAAAGTCCTGACTAATGCAATAAGAAAAAAAGATGTATTGCCTTTGTTTGTGGATAACATGATTATCTACGTAGAAAATCCAAAAATCTGAAAGAATTGACAACAAACTCCTAGAACTAATATGCAATTATATTAGCAAAGTTGCAGGATACAATGTTAATATACAAAAATCACTTTCATATAGATCAACAAGTGGAATTTGAAATTAAAAACACAAATGCCATTTGCATTGGCACTCAAAAAGTGAAATACTTAGATATAAATTGAACAAATCATGTACAAGATCTATGTGAGAAAAACTATGACAATGTGATGAAAGAAATCAAAGAACTAAATAAATGGAGAGATATTCCATTTTCATGAATAGGAAGAATCAATATTGTCAAGGTGTCAGTTCTTCCCAATTTGATCTATAGATTTAATGCAATCTCACACAAAATCCAAGCAAGTTATTTTGTGTATAATTGACGGAGTTATTCTAACATTTATACAGAGGGGCAAAAGACCAAGAATATCCAACACAATATTGAAGGAGAAGAACACAACTGGAAAACTGACATCATTGGACTTCAAGGCTTACTATAAAGCTACAGTAATCAAAATAGGGTGGTGTGGGTAAAAAAATAGACAAATCAATGGAACAGAATTTTGTGAATACTGACAAACTGATTTTCTATAAAGTTCACTTTATATGAAGAGACACAAGACTCAGAATAGCCAAAACAATATTTAAGAACAAAGCCTAGGACTGACACTACCTGACTTCAAGACTTAGTATAAGGCTAATTAAGTCAATACTACAAAAAAAACAAATAGATCAGTATACAGAATAAAGAATTTAAAAATACACCCATAAATAGAACCACCTGATCTTTGACAAAAAGCAAGGGCAGTACAATGGAACAAAGACAGTCTTTTCAACAAATGGTGCTGGAACAGCTGGATGTCCACCTGTAAAAATAATAATAATAATAATAATAATAATAATAATAATAATGATAATAAATCTAGACAGAGACCCTTCACAAAAATTAACTCAAAATGAATCATAGACATAAATGTAAAATGCAAAACTATAAAATTCCTAGAAGATTACATAGTAGAAAATCTAGGTGACCTTAGGTATGGCAATGATTTTTTTATATATAACACCATGAACCATGAAAGAAAGAAGCTGGACTTCATTAAAATTTAAAACTTCTGCTCTGCCAAAGACACTGTCAAAAGGAGAAGGCAAGCCACAGCCTGGGAGAGAATATTTGCAAAAGGCATACCTGATGAAGGACTGTCATCCAACTCAACAATAAAAAATGAACAATCAAACTGATTCAAAAGTGGCCAAAAGACCTAACAGATACCTTACTGAAGAAGATATAAGGATGGCAAATAAGCATACAAAACATTAACAGCATCATGTGTCGTTAGCAAATTGTAAATTGAAATGAGAGAACAATACATATCTATTAGAATGGTCAAAATCCAGAATGCTGACAAGACCAAATGCTGGCAAGGATCTGGAGCAACAGGAACTCTTACTCATTGCTGGTGGAATGCAATATGGTGCAACTACTTTGGAAGAGAGTTTCTTAAAAACTAAACATACTCTTACCACATGACTCAGCAGTCTTCAGTAATTAAATGAGTTGAAAACTTATGTATATACAAAAACATACACACAAATGTTTATAATTTTATGGTTAATATTCAAATCTTGGAAGTAATCAAAATGTCTTTCAGTAGGTGAATAGATAAACTGTGGTACATCCAGAGAATGGAATATTATTTCGTGCTAAAAAGAAAGAAGCTATCAAGTCATGAAAAAACATGGAAGGGCCTTAAGTGCATATTATTAAGTGAAAGAAATCAATTTGAAAAGGCTCTGTTTCTTTTTTTTTAAGTAATCTCTACACCCAATGTGGGGCTTGAACTCAAAACCCCAAGGTTAAGAGTTGCATGTCCTACCAATTGAGCCAGCCAGGCACCCTGAAAAGACCTCTATTTCTTGACCTGGTTGGTGGTTACACAGACTTCTGCTTTATAAGAATTCATTGAACTGTACATGAATATTTTGTCAACTTTTACGTGTGACTCACATTTTAAAAATCTAAAAAACATCCAAACACCAATACTATTATAGAGAAATGTACAAGTAAAATCATGACTTAAGCAGAGCAAAAACATGGTATCTTTCTGTGAGAAACCATCCTCATAGAGTAGTTTCCCCATGCAAGTTTTTAAAATAAATAAATTAAGATAAAGCAAGTAACTTACAGAAGAAGATTGGCACATAATAAAAAGGAAAACAGCAGCTTGTCCTTCTCAAATAGTGATCGGCATATATTACAATATAAGTTGTATGTGAAGTGGTCATTTAAATATCGTAGGCGCTTTTCCAAAATTTTGGATTTGTTACTGAAAGGTTGAAAAACAGGCAAATATACTGTCAAACAAAACTAAGAAAAAATAAGTAACAGATGAACTAACATATAAGTAGCCACTGTTACACACACACACACACACACACACACACACACACACACACGAGTGCATATAAAATGGTGAAATCTGGGGCACCTGGGTGGCTCAGTCGGTTAAGCGGCCGACTTCACCTCAGGTCATGATCTCGCGGTCTGTGAGTTCCAGCCCTGCGTCGGGCTCTGTGCTGACAGCTCAGAGCCTGGAGCCTGTTTCAGATTCTGTGTCTCCCTCTCTGACCCTCCCCGTTCATGCTCTGTCTCTCTCTGTCTCAAAAATAAATAAACGTTAAAAAATTTAAAAAAAAAATTAAAAAAAAAATAAAATAAAATGGTGAAATCTGAGGAAGTTCTGTCAATTTCCTGGTTGTGATATTGTACTATAATAATGTAAAACTGTTACCACAGGAGACACTGAATGAAGGATATATATAGGGCCTCCCTGTGTAGTTTTGTGTGTGTGCAACTTCTTCTAAATTTATATGTAAAAGACAGGGTATAAGACTATGAGAAAATAAAATAGGGTTTATACCATCTCTCTATTTTCAAAATTCTGAACTTATTATATTCCAAAATGACTGAAAATAATCACTAAATTAAGATACTTGCTGAATCTCTATTGGTGTGAATTTTTTTCTGGGTAGGGGACTATAAGAGATAAAGAATTATGAAACATTTACCTGTCCCAAAGAAGCATCAAATCTAGATCAAGATGTATACATTTAAAAAAAAAAAAAAGATGAAAAGTCAGAAAACATATGAACAAAAGGTTACTTCCAGATGTGGTTATGGCTAATATCTGTCTTCTTTATGCTCTTATATGTTCAAAATTTTGCAATAATCACATATTACTTTCATTTTTTTAGTCCAAAAATTTTATCAGTAATATTTAAAAGACACTCATTCTGGGGAAGTTTGGGCAGCTACATACATACATACATATATACATACATACGTACGTACGCAAGAAAGCAAGCAATTACCACATGACCCAGCAACTGCACTCCTGGGCATTTATCCTAGAAATGAAAACTTATGCTCACATAAAAACCTGTACATGTTATTCATAAGAGCTAAAAATTGGAAATAACCCAGATGTCCTGTAGTACATCGATACCATGAAATATTTCTCAGCAATAAAAAGGAACAAACTACTGACACACACAACAACCTGAATGAGTCCCCAGAGAATTAAGCTGGGTGAATAAAAGCCCATCCTTAAAAGTTATGTGCTATATGATCCCATTTATATGACATTCTTGAAATGACAAAATTACAGAAACGGAGAATGGATTAGCGGTTCTCAAAGATTAAGGAGAGGGTGGGGATGGGAAAGAAGTGGGTGTGGCTATACAAGGGCAGCATGGGAATCCTTGTGGTAATAGTGGTGTTCCCTATCTTGACTGTATCAACAGCAATGCCCTGGTTGTGATCATTGTAGAAGTTTTCAAGATGTCACCATTGAGGAAACTGGGTAGAGTACACACAGGATTGCTCTATTTTCTTTCTTTCTTTCCTTCTTTCTTTCTTTCTTTCTTTCTTTCTTTCTTTCTTTCTTTCTTTCTTTCTTTCTTTCTTTCTCTCTTTCTCTCTTTCTCTCTTTCTCTCTTTTTCTCATTCTTTCTAATCTCTACACCCAACGCCTGGCTCAAACTCACAACCCCAAGATCAAGAGTTGCATGCTCCACCAACTGAGCCAGCCAGGCACCCCCACTGTATAATTTCTTATAACTACATGTGAATCTACATTTATCTCAAAATTAATTTTAATTTTAAATTTTAGTTTAATTTTTAAAAAGCAATCCTTTGATCCATGGAAAGGTGAGAGAAGAGTAGGGGATAGTGACACTTCTCTGAGCAGACCTTTAGTTCAGGATTTACTTCTGGAGTCATATTAATGGGTTATGTGCTCACAAATATAATAAAATTAAAATCAACAAGGGTGAAGGGAAAACTCTAAAATGAAATTTAAAAAAAAATCCAAACCAACAACAAATGAACTAACTGTATTTCACATCAATAACATTGCCATGCTGAAGGAGGAAAAATTAACACAAGTAATTTTTTGAATATAGTTTTTTATGTCTAAAAACAAAAAGACTGTAATTTTCTGTGTGGACATCTGCATTCAATTCTCTTCAGTATATACCTAAGAATCACTGGATTTGCTGATTACTAGATCATATGGCAAATCTATGTTTAATATTTTCAAGAATGTCCTAAATATTTCCAAAGTGGCAGCACTAATTTACATTCCTGCCAGCAGTGTAGGAGGGTTCTGATGACTCTGCATCCTTGCTGACACTTGTAATCGACATTTATGTCAATTCCTCAACTTGAATTTTCTCCATCGTGTGGATGGTGTAAGTTCAAATTCCAAATCCCAACTGGTAATCTTAGGGATTTCAGTCACTCCAGCGAGACTGTTCTACCAAGAGCCCACGTAGACCATATATGGTAGGCTCAAATCATATTTTTATTCTACTTAACAAATACAGTAGTTACTAAGTACCAGATGCTACGATAAACACTTCACAAATATTAAATTCTTATAACAATTCTAAAAGGTAGGTATGATTATCATCTCTATTTTATAGATAAGAAAATTTGAGGCAATTACAGAAAGGTTAACTGACTTGACTGTACTAATGTAGCTAGTATGTGGCAGAACTGAGATTTCACCCCCTACTCCAGTCTGACTTTAAAACCTGTGTATGTTTATTAATTGATTAAAGTGAAAATATCTAGCAAACCATTAGAAATGTGGGCCTGGGAGCACCTGGGTGGCTCAGCCAGTTGAGTGACTTGATTTCAGCTCAGGTCATGATCCCAGGGTCATGGGATGGAGCCCAGGTTATGATCCCAGGATCATGTGGGGACTCCATGCTGAGTGTGGAGACTGCTTGGGATTCCCTCTCTCTTTTTTTCTCTCTCTCTCTCCCTCTGCCCCTCTCGCCCGCTTGCACACACTCTCTCTACAAATTAAAAAAAAAATTTAAGGGGCGCCTGGGCGGCTCAGTTGGTTGAGCATCCAACTTCAGCTGAGGTCATGATCTCATGGCTTGTGAGTTTGAGCCCCGCATCGGGTTCTGTGCTGACAGCTCAGAGCCTGGAGCCGGCTTCAGATTCTGTGTCCCCCTCTCTCCCTCTCTCCCTCTCTCTCTCTCTCTCTCTCTCTCTCTCTCTCTCTGCCCCTCCCCCACTGGCACTCTCTCTCTCTCTCTCTCTCAAAAATAAATAAACATTAAAAAATTAAAAAAAAATTAATTACAAAGAAATATGGGACTGAAGCTTTTTATTTTTTAAATTTTATTCCTTCATTCATTCATTCATTTTAAAAATTTATTTATTTTTGAGAGAGAGTGCACGCATGAGCAGAGCAGGGGCGGGGCAGAGAGAGAGGGAGAGAGTGAAAATCCCAAGCAGACTCTGCACTGTCAGCGTGGAGCCCAACACGGGACTCAAACTCATGAAACCTGAGATCATGACCTGAGTCAAAATCAAGAGTCAGAGGTCAACTAAATGAGCCACCCAGGCACCCCAAATTTTATTTATTTTTTTAAGAATTTATTTTTAAGCAATTTCTACACCCAACATGGGGCTCAAACTCACAACCCAAGATCAAGAGTTGCTTGCTCTACTGACTGAGCCAGCCAGGCACCCTGGGACTGAAACTTTTTAGAGATCTCAAAGGTGGAGAAAGATGTTGTAGTTGCCAGCAAAGATAAGTCAGGTGCCATATTAAAATATTTAAAAGAGGCAGGGAGGACTAAAGCTAATCCTTCTATGCCTACATTTTGAGTGGGGGTGAAATAAAACTTAGAATAAATGGAGGCTTTCTCTCTCCCTCTCTTTCTTTCAACTTTTCCTATTTTTAAATACTCTGTAATGAATGCATATTACATATGAAGAAAAAAAGTTATGTATTTTTTAATGGAAAGCATGGTGGGAATCCAACATAGGGAGGATGAATGAAGCTAGAGAAGGTTTACCTGTCATGAATGGAGTTGATGTAAAGGTTCACAAACCAGGTGAGAGAGTACTGGTACATGGGATCGATGTTAGCCAGGTCTGCAATGCTGAAGAATAATACTGATGAATGTTTAGCAATGGGTCTGTAGCCTTCTCGAGACTCTGCTATTTTGAGTTCTGTTTTCTCTGCAATCTAGAAGAAGAGAAAAATCAAGATTAAGAAGTAGGAAATGTGTTTTTTTAATTATGTGTTTTTCATGTAATAAAGTTTATGTTAAAAAAAAATAACCCTCTAACTCAATGGCAAAATTACAGAGGTATGGTTTACAAGGAAAGGTTTTAGTATGCTAGAAGCTGGAAAGACAGAAAGACAAAAAGAAAGACAGAAAGACAGAAACAAAGAGGGAGAGAGAGAAAGGGGGAGGGAGAGAGGGAGGAAAAAGGAAAAGGAAGGAAAGAATTAGGAAGGGACGGAAGAGGAAGAAGGGAGGGAGAAGAATGAATGAAAAATAGTTTAAGGTTGTGTTTCTTGTTTGGGGAATACCAGAGTTGTCAATCTTTGCTTTTTTTGTCTGGATCTGACATGTGTCTACTATAGTCACTCATCTTCTTTTATTTCAATAGGTCAGAGAGAGGGAGAAAGAGAGAAAGAAAGAGGGAGAGTGAGGGAGAGAGAGAGAAGGAGGGGGGGGGAGGGAGAGAATGTGCACATGTGTATGTTTAAGGTGTCAACATGTGTACCAGAACCCAGGAAAGTCTGGGAAAGTAGATTTCACAAATATTTGTTAGCTGATGGGGTTATAGAACAGTACCTTTTCAATTAGCTTCTTGTATGTTTAACATTTCTGGACATAGTAGGGGTGTTAATATTTGACCCCAAAAGAAAAAACTTCTGAAAGATAACAGCTCTTCAGCTGACAACTCTATCTGATAGAATGCTATTCTATAGGAAAAATGTGTAGAGCACTTATTCAATCCACTTTTCCTTCTTTGGACAAACTATCTACAGACTCTGCTGAATGAGTGTGCCTGGGTAGTCATGTTTATACTGAATGATCCTCTTTGTAGCTGATTCAGTCAGGAAGTAGAGATAGAACTGGGCCGAAGATAAGCCAAATCAATTCTTCCCCCAGAGAATTAGAATTTTAAGAGCCTCAGAAGCTGAAGTCAAGTGGTACTGGGCATTAGTGCTAATAAAAGGTAATGGAACCAAAGCCGGTTTCTACAGGCAAGACAAATGTTTGAAGGAACAGATGTAAAGTGTTACCAGAGAAATTGGTTTTAAGATGGAGAGGCACATATGAGGACTACACAGTCTTAGAGAGGGGCAGACAAAGAGCATAGAAACTTTCCATTTATTCTTGAGGCCGGTATGTACTTCTGTAATTGGGGAAATAAAATGCTCCCTTGTATCTTTTTTTTTTTTTTTTTCAATTTGAGCATAGTTGACACACAATGTTACATTAGTTTCAGGTATAAATATAGTGACTGGACACGTTGATACATTATGCTATGTTCACCACAAGTATAGCTACCATCTGTCAGTATACAATACCATTACAATGTTTTTGACTATATTCCTTATGCTGTCCTTGTATCTTTTTTATTTGAGCTAATTTGAGTGTGCTTCTGTTCCTTGCAAACAAACTTTCTCCAGAGTTATACTGGGAGAAAATTGAAAAAGAGTCAAAAGGTTGCTAGGACTCTTTTTTCACCTGCTGTTTCTTTGTTATCTCATTGGACATCATTTTAGCAGAGTCTAAGACTTTAATTGCACTTTCATCTTCTAAAATGTTGCCTTCTGAAGATGATAATGTTTCTAAAATTTTCTTCTCTATATCTTTTAGCTGTTTCTTATTAGCTGCAGACTGAAGAATAAGGGCATTTCGTTCCTCTTCTAATTCTGGTCTAAAAAGATAGAAACATTTAGTCTAAACTTGCAGTATTTTATCAAGTTCATATCTAAATACTAGGTATCACAATTTTGTAGACAGTTAAATAATTTTGTAGAAATGTAACACAAACTAAGATATATAACACAAACTTTATCCTAAGGAAAAAGGTTATTTCCATACAAATGATAGTTTGAGAAACATGAGCAAAAAATGATCATTAAATTCATATGTGAAATGTGGCAATAACTTAATAAGTCTAAGAATGCGCTATGTTTATCCATATGGTTTAGATAGTTTTGTGAGGATAAGAACTGGAGAAGAAACACAACAGAAAACTTCTTATCTATTCGTTGGCTTTTTCATATTCAGTGTTACTTTCATTATCTCTTCCGCAAGAGCAGAATCAGAAAAGATGACTCATCATACAATTGTCTCTTCAGGTAAAAGACAAAACTGGCACTTAACATCTTTACAAATATAGTATAAGACCTCAAAATATCATAATTCACCATGTTCAGGAATATGTTAGGACATGGTTCTGTCTTGGATACTATACAAGTGGGATTCAAATATTGGAAGTAACAAAAGTAACACACGATTACATAATTTCCCTTATAATTTGGTTTCATAAAATAGAGTGCTTGACAATGCTATGTGAAGCTCCAAGTGGAATCAAAGATTTCTTTCAGGAAGCAATCCTTTACTAGTAGCCCTATCAGGTATTTTAATATCTTTTTCTCATTTAAAACATAACACATGCTACTAATGGAAAAATACATAACGTATAAAAAAATAATTAAAATTATCCACAATCTTACCACCCTTAGAGATGACCACTGTTAACATTCTGGCATATTCCCTCCCAAGTGGACAGATATATATACATATAATTCATGCATTAACTTTTTTTTTAACAAAATATTACCCATACCATGTATAGTTTTGTATCCTGTTTTTTCATTCTTATCTAAGTATTTCATCACTCATTCTTATTTCACTATTTCACTATACAACTCAACTATTTCATTATTTCATTAACATCCTATATTTAAGTCTTTCAACACATTTCTGATTTTGTCCACAGCATATGTTCTTAGGGATGAACTCTTTGGCTCAAACAATCAGATACAAGTCTGAAGTCATGGCATGTCTCCTGAATCCTACTACCCATACTAGGAGCCCAATATAACATGGTTGGCTTATGACTTACTTGTTACAGAATGGCTATTTTAGTTTATTTTTTATGTTTGTTTTTATTTTTTGAGAGAGGGTGAGCGCATGCAAGCGCGGGATGGGGAGAAGGAAGGGGAGGGAGAGAATCCCAAGCACAGGGTACAATATCACGATCATGAGATCGTGACCTGAGCTGAAATAAGAGGTGGATGCTCAACTGAATGAGCCACCCAGGTACCCCCAGAACAGCTATTTTAAAGGATTACATACTTATTTTATAACAATACATAAAATTCGACAAGGTTTTGGAATAATCACATAACAAAAGTATTAATGACCTACAAATATTCCTCTTTAGGCCATCTGGAAGCATATAAGGAAATGTATACACTTCACTCATATGAGGACTTTAAGATACAAAACAGATGAACATAAGGGAATGGAAGCACAAATAATATAAAAACAGGGAGGGGGACAAAACATAAGAGACTCTTAAATATGGAGAACAAACAGAGGGTTGCTGGAGGGGTTGTGGGAGGGGGGATGGGCTAAATGGGTAAAGGGCATTAAGGAATCTACTCCTGAAATCATTGTTGCACTATATGCTAACTAACTTGGATGTAAATTTTAAAAAATAAAGAAAATTTAAAAAAAAATACACACCTCTCCTTTGCAACAACAATACCTAGTAACTGATCTTCAAGTCCTTCCGGAGTTATCATGAAATTGAGCAAAGACACCTTTGTAGCCAGTTCTGGCATAAAGTGTGGATTTCTCAGTTTTGTGGTGATATAAAACTTGAAATCAAAGGAATACTCAATAATGACCTCACCAAGTCTGATGCAGTCAATGCCACCTATATTTCAGAAAGCAAACACATGATAAGTAAGCCACAGTTGTATAGCTCCTCCATGTTAAGGCCATTCCTGAGATAAGTAACGGGTCTTAAAGTAATATAAAATAGAGGTGTGACAAAAGTCATGGACACACAGGCAAATAAGCAATTATACAGCAGGACTCATTCATTCTGGAGGGGTCTAAGACATTTTCTGTCGTTGTCATGGAGCCTTCTAAATCAAAATTCCTTTTGATCTTACCTCCTCTATAAATTTTCAATCATGAGTCCAAGATTATTTATATATTACTAAAGCTCTTAAAAATACTAGAGTTTGGCAGAGATAAAAATTTTTATAAGCAGAAAGATGTAAGGTTGGCACTATCTACCCAAAGTCAACTCTGGTCCACATTAACCATTACTATTCATACTAATGGACTTTCTGAGCTCCACGGTCACAAGATAAAGTAATTTCAGGCTGGCTTCAACTTCTTTATATTCTCTACTGAACAACCATCTAGATAACAGTGGTTAACATAATGAACAGAGGGCAAAATATTTATTTTAGAATATCTGACCAAAATTCATTCCTGATACTTGTTTCAAATTTCCTTTCACACATAACAATGACCCAGAAGTTTGAGTTATTAACATTATTCTTAAATTTATGTAGTGGCTTTCTTGCCTCAAAGATATGTCTTAAAGATAATCCAACCATCTTTCAGTGCTACCAGCTAATATTAATGAACTTCTACCTTGCTTAAAAGTTTGTCTAAGTAGTAAAGGCTCCAAAGATGGGTCCAGTTCTTCACCAACATTTTCTAATAGAAGTGGAGTTCCAAACTGAATACAATTTTCCAGTGTTCTCATATAGTCCGAATCAGATAACTTAATAATGCTAAGCTGATTTTCTTTTTCAGAGTTTTTGATCCACTTATTGGCTTGACCCTGAGGGTCAATCATTAAAGGCCTAGAATATAATAAGAAAAATTCTGAGGGAAATAAATAGATGTTGGTATTTCTTTAAAATTATGTAATTTAAATAATAAACATCACCATCAATCTGTATCAATGCAAAGTGTTTACGTACATTATCAGGATTTATCTTCACGAGAGTCCTATGAGAAAAAAGTAAACACTTTCTTATACTATACACAAAAATAAATTCAAAATGGATGAAAGACCTAAATGTGACACAAAACCACCCTAGAGGAGAGCAATAACCTCTTTGACATTGGCTGTCACTACTTCTTACTAGATATGTCTCTTGAGACAAGGGAAACAAAAGCAAAAATAAACTATTGGGACTTCATCAAGACAAGATGCTTCTGCACAGAAAAGGAAACAATCAATAAAATGAAAAGGCAACTGACAGAATGGAAGACTATGTTTGCAAATGACATATCTGATAAAGAGTCTCCAAAATCTATAAAGAACTCATCAAACTCAACACCCAAAAATATCTAGCTAAAAAATGGGCAGGGGCACCTAGGTGGCTCACTGGGTTAAGCATCTGCCTCTTGATTTCAGCTCAGGTCATGATTTCATGTTTCATGGGTTCAAGCACCATGTCAGGTTCTGTGCTGATAGTGCAAAGCCTGCTTGGGATTCTCTGCCCCTCTCTCTCTGCCCCTCCCCTGCTCATGCATGCATATGCGCTGTGTGTGTGTGTGTGTGTGTGTGTGTGTGTGTGTGTGTGTACATAAATGGTAGAAGACATGAATAGATTTTCCCAAAGAAGACATAAAAATGGCTAGCACGCACATGAAAAGGTGCTCAACACCACTCAACATCCGGGAAATACAAATCAAAACCATAATGAAGAGAACCTGGGTGGCTCAGTCTGTTAAGCATCCAGCTCTTGATTTTGGCTCAGGTCATGATCTCCTGGTTGTGAGATCAAGCACCACATTGGGCTCCACGCTGGGTGTGGAGCCTGCTTAAGATTCTCTCTCTCCCCCTTCCTCTGCCCCTCCCCTGCTCATGCACATTCTATCTCTCTCTCTCAAAAAAAAAAAAAAAAAAAAAACTGCAATGAGGTATCACCTCATACCAGTTAGAATGTCTAAAATTAACAACATAGGAAATAAGAGGTGTTGGGGAAAATGTGCAATTTTTGTCATTTATCTTTGAAATGAAGAAAGTCCGTCTCAGGGAGTACTTTGTCCAAGGTTCCAAAATTAGTTCCAAGTCAGAAGTAGAATCTTGTGAACCTGTAAGCTGTGCTCTTTCAAATATAATGCATGGTCTTCATGGTAATTTTAATAAATGACATCTATTAACATAATATGAAACATAAACCTATTTATTTGATAAAAACTTAAAATGTGAGCTACCAGCCTATAATGGATTCCCTCAGGTTATGAGTAGAACCAAAAACTAAGTTTCCAAATTTTGTCTGGTATGTACTTGAGACCTATTTAGTAAATTTTTCTATGCCATTATGGTAAAGGTTTTGTGATCAATAACAAACAATTCATGGTTTCAGATATTTAAAAAATAATGTGCTTTCCTCTTTTTCTATGATGATATTGACTGTCCCAGGTTCCTTTTATATTCAGTAGAGTGCATGAAATCATTCCCACTGTTGGTGGGAATGCAAACTGGTACAGCCACTCTGGAAAACAGTATGGAGATATCTCAAAAAGTTAAAAATAGAACTACCCTATGATCCAGTAATGGTACTACTATGTATTTACCCAAAGGATATAAAAATACTGATTTGAAGGGGTACATGTATCCCCATGTTTATAGCAGCATTACTAACAATAGCCAAATTATGGAAAGAGCCCAGAGAGGTCAGAGGGAAGATGGTGGCATAGGAGGACGCTGGGCTCACCGCGCGTCCTGCTGATCACTTAGATTCCACCTACACCTGCCTAAATAACCCAGAAAACCACCAGAGGATTAGCAGAACGGAGTCTCCGGAGCCAAGCGCAGACGAGAGGCCCACGGAAGAGGGTAGGAAGGGCGGCAAGGCGGTGCGCGCTCCATGGACTGGCGGGAGGGAGCCGGGGTGGAGGGGCGGCTCGCTGGCCAAGCAGAGCCCCCAAGTCTGGCTGGCAAAAGCGGAGGGGCCTGACGGACTGTGTTCCGACAGCAAGCGCGACTTAGCGTCTGGGAGGTCATAAGTTAACAGCTCTGCTCAGAAAGTGGGAAGGCTGGAGGACAAAGGGAGGGAGAGCTGCTGAGCCCCCGGACGACAGAGCTCAGCTTGGCGGGGAACAAAGGCGCTCACCAGCGCCATCTCCCCCGCCCATCCCCCAGCCAAAATCGCAAAGGGAACCAGTTCCTGCCAGGGAACTTGCTCGCTCCGCGCAAACACCCAACTCTGTGCTTCTGCGGAGCCAAACCTCCGGCAGTGGATCTGACTCCCTCCCGCTGCCACAGGGCCCCTCCTGAAGTGGATCACCTAAGGAGAAGCGAGCTAAGCCTGCCCCTCCTGCCCCCGTGCACCTTGCCTACCCACCCCAGCTAATACGCCAGATCCCCAGCACCACAAGCCTGGCAGTGTGCAAGTAGCCCAGATGGGCCACGCCACCCCACAGTGAATCCCGCCCCTAGGAGAGGGGAAGAGAAGGCACACACCAGTCTGACTGTGGCCCCAGCGGTGGGCTGGGGGCAGATATCAGGTCGGACTGCGGCCCCGCCCACCAACTCCAGTTAAACACCACAGCACAGGGGAAGTGCCCTGCAGGTCCTCACCATTCCAGGGACTATCCAAAATGACCAAACGGAAGAATTCCCCTCAGAAGAATCTCCAGGAAATAACAACAGCTAATGAACTGATCAAAAAGGATTTAAATAATATAACAAAAAGTGAATTTAGAATAATAGTCATAAAATTAATCGCTGGGCTTGAAAACAGTATAGAGGACAGCAGAGAATCTCTTGCCACAGAGATCAAGGGACTAAGGAACAGTCACGAGGAGCTGAAAAGCGCTTTAAACGAAATGCAAAACAAAATGGAAACGACGACGGCTCGGATTGAAGAGGCAGAGGAGAGAATAAGTGAACTAGAAGATAAAGTTATGGAAAAAGAGCAAGCTGAGAGAAAGAGAGATAAAAAAATCCAGGAGTATGAGGGGAAAATTAGAGAACTAAGTGATACACTAAAAAGAAATAATATACGCATAATTGGTATCCCAGAGGAGGAAGAGAGAGGGAAAGGTGCTGAAGGGGTACTTGAAGAAATTATAGCTGAGAACTTCCCTGAACTGGGGAAGGAAAAAGGCATTGAAATCCAAGAGGCACAGAGAACTCCCTTCAGACGTAACTTGAATCGATCTTCTGCACGACATATCATAGTGAAACTGGCAAAATACAAGGATGAAGAGAAAATTCTGAAAGCAGCAAAGGATAAACGTGCCCTCACATATAAAGGGAGACCTATAAGACTCGTGACTGATCTCTCTTTTGAAACTTGGCAGGCCAGAAAGGATTGGCACGATATCTTCAGTGTGCTAAACAGAAAAAATATGCAGCCGAGAATCCTTTATCCAGCAAGTCTGTCATTTAGAATAGAAGGAGAGATAAAGGTCTTCCCAAACAAACAAAAACTGAAGGAATTTGTCACCACTAAACCAGCCCTACAAGAGATCCTAAGGGGGATCCTGTGAGACAAAGTACCAGAGACATCACTACAAGCATAAAACATACTGACATCACAATGACTCTAAACCCGTATCTTTCTATAATAACACTGAATGTAAATGGATTAAATGCACCAACCAAAAGACACAGGGTATCAGAATGGATAAAAAAACAAGACCCAACTATTTGCTGTCTACAAGAGACTCATTTGAGATCTGAGGACACCTTTAGATTGAGAGTGAGGGGATGGAGAACTATTTATCATGCTCCTGGAAGCCAAAAGAAAGCTGGAGTAGCCATACTTATATCAGACAAACTAGACTTTAAATTAAAGGCTGTAACAAGAGATGAAGAAGGGCACTATATAATAATTACAGGGTCTATCCATCAGGAAGAGCTAACAATTATAAATGTCTATGCGCAGAATACCGGAGCCCCCAAATATATAAAACAATTACTCATAAACATAAGCAACCTCATTGATAAGAATGTGGTCATTGCAGGGGACTTTAACACCCCACTTACAGAAATGGATAGATCATCTAGACACACGGTCAATAAAGAAACAAGGGCCCTGAATGATACATTGGATCAGATGGACTTGACAGATATATTTAGAACTCTGCATCCCAAAGCAACAGAATATACTTTCTTCTCGAGTGCACATGGAACATTCTCCAAGATAGATCATATACTGGGTCACAAAACAGCCCTCCATAAGTTTACAAGAATTGAAATTATACCATGCATACTTTCAGACCACAATGCTATGAAGCTTGAAATCAACCACAGGAAAAAGTCTGGAAAACCTCCAAAAGCATGGAGGTTAAAGAACACCCTACTAACGAATGAGTGGGTCAACCAGGCAATTAGAGAAGAAATTAAAAAATATATGGAAACAAACGAAAATGAAAATACAACAATCCAAACGCTTTGGGACGCAGCAAAGGCAGTCCTGAGAGGAAAATACATTGCAATCCAGGCCTATCTCAAGAAACAAGAAAAATCCCAAATACAAAATCTAACAGCACACCTAAAGGAAATAGAAGCAGAAGAGCAAAGGCAGCCTAAACCCAGCAGAAGAAGAGAAATAATAAAGATCAGAGCAGAAATAAACAATATAGAATCTAAAAAAACTGTAGAGCAGATCAACGAAACCAAGAGCTGGTTTTTTGAAAAAATAAACAAAATTGACAAACCTCTAGCCAGGCTTCTCAAAAAGAAAAGGGAGATGACCCAAATAGATAAAATCATGAATGAAAATGGAATTATTACAACCAATCCCTCAGAGATACAAACAATTATCAGGGAATACTATGAAAAATTATATGCCAACAAATTGGACAACCTAGAAGAAATGGACAAATTCCTAAACACCCACACTCTTCCAAAACTCAATCAGGAGGAAATAGAAAGCTTGAACAGACCCATAACCAGCGAAGAAATTGAATCAGTTATCAAAAATCTCCCAAAAAATAAGAGTCCAGGACCAGATGGCTTCCCAGGGGAGTTCTACCAGACGTTTAAAGCAGAGATAATACCTATCCTTCTCAAGCTATTCCAAGAAATAGAAAGGGAAGGAAAACTTCCAGACTCATTCTATGAAGCCAGTATTACTTTGATTCCTAAACCAGACAGAGACCCAGTAAAAAAAGAGAACTACAGGCCAATATCCCTGATGAATATGGATGCAAAAATTCTCAATAAGATACCAGCAAATCGAATTCAACGGCATATAAAAAGAATTATTCACCATGATCAAGTGGGATTCATTCCTGGGATGCAGGGCTGGTTCAACATTGCAGGATACAAAATCAATGTACAGAAATCAGTTGCATTCTTATACACTAACAATGAAGCAACAGAAAGACAAATAAAGAAACTGATCCCATTCACAATTGCACCAAGAAGCATAAAATACCTAGGAATAAATCTAACCAAAGATGTACAAGATCTGTATGCTGAAAACTATAGAAAGCTTATGAAGGTAATTGAAGAAGATATAAAGAAATGGAAAGACATTCCCTGCTCATGGATTGGAAGAATAAATATTGTCAAAATGTCAATACTACCCAAAGCTATCTACACATTCAATGCAATCCCAATCAAAATTGCACCAGCATTCTTCTCGAAACTAGAACAAGCAATCCTAAAATTCATATGGAACCACAAAAGGCCCCGAATAGCGAAAGTAATTTGGAAGAGGAAGACCAAAGCAGGAGGCATCACAATCCCAGACTTTAGCCTCTACTACAAAGCTGTCATCATCAAGACAGCATGGTATTGGCATAAAAACAGACACATAGACCAATGGAATAGAATAGAAACCCCAGAACTAGACCCACAAACGTATGGCCAACTCATCTTTGACAAAGCAGGAAAGAACATTCAATGCAAAAAAGACAGTCTCTTTAACAAATGGTGCTGGGAGAACTGGACAGCAACATGCAGAAGGTTGAAACTAGACCACTTTCTTACACCATTCACAAAAATAAACTCAAAACGGATAAAGGACCTGAATGTGAGACAGGAAACCATCAAAACCTTAGAGGAGAAAGCAGGAAAAGACCTCTCTGACCTCAGCCGTAGCAATCTCTTACTCGGCACATCCCCAAAGGCAAGGGAATTAAAAGCAAAAGTGAATTACTGGGACCTTATGAAGATAAAAAGCTTCTGCACAGCAAAGGAAACAACCAACAAAACTAAAAGGCAACCAACGGAATGGGAAAAGATATTTGCAAATGACATATCGGACAAAGGGCTAGTATCCAAAATCTATAAAGAGCTCACCAAACCCCACACCCGAAAAAAAAATAACCCAGTGAAGAAATGGGCAGAAAACATGAATAGACACTTCTCTAAAGAAGACATCCGGATGGCCAACAGGCACATGAAAAGATGTTCAACGTTGCTCCTTATCAGGGAAATACAAATCAAAACCACATTCAGATATCACCTCACGCCAGTCAGAGTGGCCAAAATGAACAAATCAGGAGACTATAGATGCTGGAGAGGATGCGGAGAAACGGGAACCCTCTTGCACTGTTGGTGGGAATGCAAATTGGTGCAGCCGCTCTGGAAAGCAGTGTGGAGGTTCCTCAGAATAAAAATAGACCTACCCTATGACCCAGCAATAGCACTGCTAGGAATTTATCCAAGGGATACGGGAGTACTGATGCATAGGGGCACTTGTACCCCAATGTTTATAGCGGCACTCTCAACAATAGCCAAATTATGGAAAGAGCCTAAATGTCCATCAACTGATGAATGGATAAAGAAATTGTGGTTTATATACACAATGGAATACTACGTGGCAATGATAAAAAATGAAATATGGCCTTTTGTAGCAACGTGGATGGATCTGGAGAGTGTGATGCTAAGTGAAATAAGCCATACAGAGAAAGACAGATACCATATGGTTTCCCTCTTATGTGGATCCTGAGAAACGTAACAGAAACCCATGGGGGAGGGGAAGGAAAAAAAAAAAAAAAAGAGGTTAGAGTGGGAGAGAGCCAAAGCATAAGAGACTGTTAAAAACTGAGAACAAACTGAGGGTTGATGGGGGGTGGGAGGGAAGGTAGGGTGGGTGATGGGTATTGAGGAGGGCACCTTTTGGGATGAGCACTGGGTGTTGTATGGAAACCAATTTGACAGTAAATTTCATATATTAAAAAAATAAAAAATAAATAAAAAAAATAAAAATAAAAATAAAAAGAAAGAAAGAGCCCAAATGTCCATTGACTCATGAATGGATAAAGAAGATGTGGAATACTACTCAGCCATCAAAAAGAATGAAATCTTGCCATTTGCAATGACATGGATAGAGTTAGAGTATATTATGCTAAGCAAAATAAGTCAGAGAAAGACAAATACTATATGATTTCACTCATAAGTGGAATTTAAGAAAAAAAACAGATGGGGGAAAACAAAGAGAGACAAACCAAGAAACAGATTCTTAACTATAGAAAACGAACTGAGGGTTACTGGAGGGGAGCTGAGTGGAGGGTTAAATAGGTGATGAGGATTAAGGAGGGCATTTGTTGTGATGAGCATTAGGTGTTGTATGTAAGTAAGGAATCGCCAAATCCTATACCTGAAACTAATATTACACTGTATGTTAACTAACTGAATTTAAATAAAAACTTGAAAAAGAAAAAAAAAGACAGAACAATCCAATTATTAGCTGACTGGTTGTTTTCATTCCCAGCTCAAATTGTGCTGAAATCCTATTAAAAATACAAAAAGGTCCAGATACTAGTTAAAATTTACTTTTGCTATCACAGCAAATAGTGGAAAAGTGTTCTGGAAACGAGAAAGTTATTTTGCATACAACTGCTTAAAAATTTTTTTTATGTTTACTTATTTTTAAGAGCAAGAGAGAGCATGAGGAGAGGGGCAGAGAGAGGGGAGGGGCAGAGAGAGGGGAGAGGCAGAGAGAGGGGAGGGGCAAGTGAGGGGGGAAACACAGAATCTGAAGCAGGCTCCAAGCTCTGAGCTGTCAGCACAGAGCCGACACGGGGCTCGAACTCACAGAGTGTGCGATCATGACCTGAGCCAAAGTTGGACGCTTAACCAACTGAGCCACCCAGGCACCCCAGCATACAACTGCTTAAAAATGGACTAGATGCTCTTAGTACTTTTCAAGGTCCTGTTTGAAGGAATTGGTTTTCATTTTTATATATCCTTATCATTGGAAAAATATAGTATTGTTGACTCCCTTTCAATAAGTAACAATTTTTATAAATTAACACTTAATACTAATCAACGTTTTTGTTAATACATAAATTAATGTTCTTGGTAATACAGTAGAGATTGTTGTTTATTATAAAAGAAATCCGGGGTGGGGCGCCTGGGTGGCTCAGTCGGTTGGGCGGCCGACTTCGGCTCAGGTCATGATCTCACGGTCCGTGAGTTCGAGCCCCGCGTCAGGCTCGGTGCTGACAGCTCAGAGCCTGGAGCCTGTTTCAGATTCTGTGTCTCCCTCTCTCTGACCCTCCCCCGTTCATGCTTTGTCTCTCTCTGTCTCAAAATAAATAAACGTTAAAAAAAAAAAATTAAAAAAAAAAAAAGAAATCCGGGGTGCCTGCGTTGCTCAGTTGGCTAAGCGTCTGACTTAGGCTCAGGTCAGTATCTCATATTCTGTGAGTTCGAGCCCAGCATTGGGCTCTGTGCTGACAGCTCAGAGCCTGGAGCCTGCTTTGGATTCTGTGTCTCCCTCTCTCTTTGCCCCTCCCCTGCTCATGCTGTCTCAAAAATAAACAAACATTTAAAAAGTTTTTTAAAAAACACCAGGAATCCAATTCCAACTTAATACACTCTTATGTATTACATACATAAGTGGAAAACTGAGCTGTATCCAGAGAGACAAGACCTTGCCATAGCATTTGTATTTCAAGCATACCTTACTGTAGGTATGACAGTATGCTAGCCTACATTTGAGATCTTTGGGCAGTCTGAATTAAAAAGCATTATCCATCTATGCTTCTGACAGAGGAAGTAATTTGGGGCAAATAAAAGCATTGCTGTTAAGTAGCCAGAACGATGTGTTAATAAAGCAGCAAAGTATTTTCACTGTGGTTAAAAAGTAAGCAAAGTCAGATTTTGAGGTATAGACACTAAAATGAGGAATTTGAAGATGATAATTAGTTTTAAAAATTAATATTTATTGAATACTTATTTGTACTGCGCACTTTCTCACAACATTTCTATGAGGTAGGAGTTATTATTATCCCCATTTACAGGAGGGGCACCTAAGGCATTGAGAGGTCAAGTAAGTTACCAAAATCTCAAGACAGAAAGTGACAGGGGAAAATTTGAATTCGCCTATCCCGACACTGGAATCTGTACTGCTGTGACCACTGCACAATATTATAAACAGATAAACCTCTAGAAATCATGAACAAGCACAATAAGGATTAATTATAAACCATAGTTCTCACTGAGTGAGTGGCTAAATAATAAAAAAAAATCCTCCTGCTACCTAGTACTGGTAGATAAAATAGGGCATTTGAAAAATACATAGGTGACATACATACATAATACATAAACATACACAGGGAAAAACACAGAAACACAGGCAAAACTGAATTCCAGAATAATATGTATGGGAGCTGAAATGACAGCTAGCCTTGGGGAGACTGTCAGTTCTAATAAACAAGGGGGTCCTTGAGTCCATATATGGCAGGAAGCTAGAACCGAGACCCATGTATTAAGCTTAAACCCATAAAAGGCTTAGTGAAATCACAGAAAAAAATCTATGCATAAGGAGACAGGAAGGTAGTGTTTTTAGTCCAGTTTTACCTCCAGCTGGGAAAAAGTCCCCTGAGAATCTGTAACCATTGGTCTATATTTCATGCCAGAATTCAGCTGTCATAGGAAGGAGGGACAGAAAGGTGAAAAAGTCCTACCCTTGAAGGCCCACATGAACAAGGATTTTCTAAGACCGAGTAAGAATCAAAATTACAGAGAACTCCCACTTTGCCCCATAACAACCCAACATGGTACACAAAAGAACAGCAATCCACCTCCAGGGAAAAAGCAAAAATGTAGAGGCACACATTCTGTGCCATGGGCATTCACAAACAGATGAAAGCTGAAGACAAAACTAACACAGATTAAAAACACTCCAGAACTCTAACCCTCATTCTAAGCATCGACCCATGGCTAGATTAATTTAAAGTTTTTGGTCTTCTGAACTTTATCTGAGCAACAAAACCCAAACCCAGCGCATCTCATGATTAGGCTGACTCAAATCTCTGTACTAATGTCATGGTAGAAAAAGAGGAATGCTCATCTCCAGTAGTTAATACTGTTTAGCTCAGTCCCCATTGTTAGACCCATGATATCTGGCATTCAAGCAAATATTATGAGATACTTAAATAAGCAGGTAAAAAAATGTCTAAACATTCTCAGGAGACAAAGAAATTAACAGAAACAGACTCACAGAGGACATAAATGTTGGAAATATTAGACAAGAAATTTAACAATAACTGTGATTAAAATGTAAAAGAGTTACTGGAAAAGGTGGATAACAAGCCTAAAGAGAAGATCTTCATCAGAGAGATGAAATTATAAGAAAGAGTTAAATGGAAACACTAGAAATAAACAAATATGATGTCAAATCTAAATATTTCCTTTCATGGGCTGTATGTAGTGACTCAGCAGAACCAGACAGTTTTATAGAAGTTACCTAGACTGAAACTCAAAAAGAAAATGAAATAGATCTGAGAAACTCAGAGAACTTCAGAAAGAATACCAAGATGAACTCTCTCTCTCTCTCTATCTCTCTCTCTCTCTCTCTCTCTCTCTTTCTCTCTCGATGCAGGAAAAAAGCCTCTGTGGCCACTTATATTGATGACATCAAGGGTGACAGCCATAGATGACTATACTGGGCTCAAGTGGCAAGAAGCAAAGTCTGAGCTATGAGGAAGGAGATTAATCCTTTAAAAGTACCCAATCCATGACCAGCTATTCTGCAAATAACAGGTAAAAAGGGTAACTCCATTAGAAAATTACTTTATTAGAAAAGTCAACTTTCTGCCAGAAAATGACAGATTGTTTTCCTCAATTTACATACAACCCCGAAATCTCTAGTTTCCTTGAATTTCAATTAAGACATAGATATACCAACAGCATTTTCTGAATTACAATTTAAAAAATCTGAATAACCACTCATGCATTGAAAAGAGTTCTAAAACAGAACTATAAAGACTTGGGGTCTAATATTCTGTTAAGTAGAATTTTCCCTGCTCTGCCAGAGAACACATGTTTTTAATAACTATACTTTCTCAGCTTATAATACATTTACTAATTTGTCTAGAAGTTTCAACCTAAGGATGTTCATGCCCAAGTAAACTTTGAGTGGATAAACACCAAAAAAATGATCACTCACATCCTTATTTTGTTAAAACAATACTGTCAACGTAAAGCAGACTTAGATGTCTTGAAGTATCTAGTAGGGTTTCCAAAGAATATAACAAACAGTAACTCAGACTTTCACAATGTAAGATTTCCTTATACGTATACCTCATATTCCACAAGATGACTGAAATTTCCCTTACAGTTTTAAAGGCAGTAAATGTGATATCCTATCCCACATTTCACTTAACATAGTAATCAAGAACAAGGATTTGGAAGTTAAATTGTCTGGGTTAAAATTCTGGCTCCACCATTTACTAGTTCAGTTATCTTACTAAATTTCAAATTATTAAATCACTCTGGGCCTCAATTTCTCATCTGTAAGATTGAATAATAATAATGTCAATTCATAGGAATTTGTGAGAATACAGGACACTTACAGCAGTACCTCATGAATATAAGAGCTTAACAGTATTTATCACAGTATGTTTGAGATATAGTCCCATGAAAAGACTAAAAGTGAGATGATAACATGAATAAATAATCATTTATAGGAAATGAATTCTCAGATATGAATTCTTGTTCAAGTTTTTCAAAGTGAGATAAATAAAAGGATAATAAAACCATTTGAAAAGTTGATATAGTTATTACACTATCAATGATAGCAGTTGAAAAAAGATATCCACGAAGTGGCACAAATTATCAAGTTATTGTATCTTAAAAACAGGTAGAAATGCCCAGTAAAAATAAATACATTTAATAGCCAAAACTCCAAAGAGCCAAGGTGTCCATCAACAGGAGAATGCATGGTGATATAGTCATATGATGGAATATTACTCAGTAACAAAAAAAATAGGAATGTTATGCTTTGTGGAAGAAGCCTTACACAAGAGTACCTACAGTATGTTCTGTTTATATGAAGTTCTAGAACAGGCAAAACTAGCCTGTGGTGAAAGATAATCAGAATAATTTCCTACTGTGGAGTGAGAGTGGAGATTTACTGGGAAGGGACATAAGAGAACTTCCTGGATGTTAGTCATGTGCTGTATCTGTACCAAGTGTACATTTTTGTTGGAACTCATTGAATGGTATACTTAAGTCTTGTGTATTCCATTGTACATAAATTTTACCTCAAAAAAAAAAAAATGGGGGACCTGGGTGGCTCAGTCGGTTAAGTGTCTTACTCTTGATTTCGGCTCAGGTCATGATCTCACAATTGTGGGAGCGAACCCTGCATTGGGTTCTGCACTGAACTCCACATGGAGCCTGCTTGGAATTCTCTCTCTCCCTCTCTCTCTGTTCCTCCCCCACTCTCTCTGTTTCTCTCTTTCTCAAAATAAATAAACATTAAAAAAAAGAAAGAAAAACAAACAAAAACAACTTAAGTTAATGATATGCATGCTGAAGCATTCGGGGTAGGGGGGGAGTATAACCGTATCTGCAACTTATGTTGAAAGGTAGAAACAG
Source organism: Panthera pardus (assembly GCF_024362965.1). Lineage (NCBI taxonomy): Eukaryota > Metazoa > Chordata > Mammalia > Carnivora > Felidae > Panthera > Panthera pardus. Next base: position 25,544,005 of record NW_026527013.1, read on the forward strand.
GATGAGTTGGAGGATGGATGGAGTGATAGATAAACATGTGATAAAGCAGCAAGAATAATAAACTGTCAATTGTAGAATCTAGGAGGTGGCAGTTATGTAGGTACTTACTTTAAAATCCTGTCAACTTTTCTCCATGTTTAATTACTTTCAAATAAAATCATTGAAAAATACTTTATGCTCCTTACCAACGCCTGGAGTTATTAACAATCACTCCATTATCTATTGAGAAAGTATCTGTTGGCAGTCCAGCTATGTTCCAGGCTCTAATTTTTACTGGATCACCCAGAGTCTTACTCAATGAGAACTCCTCTGAACATGGAATTCTTTTCTTCTGTAAGAAATAAACAAATATCTAATGTTTCCTTTATTCTTGCTGGTTGAAATATTTTTAAAATTATTGATTTGTCGGGGCGCCTGGGTGGCTCAGTCGGTTAAGCGTCCGACTTCAGCTCAGGTCACGATCTTGCGGTCCGTGAGTTCGAGCCCCGCGTCGAGCTCTGGGCTGATGGCTCAGAGCCTGGAGCCTGTTTCCGATTCTGTGTCTCCCTCTCTCTCTCTGCCCCTCCCCCGTTCATGCTCTGTCTCTCTCTGTCTCAAAAATAAATAAACTTAAAAAAAAAAAAAGATGCTGAGGATTCAACTCAGTTTAAAAAAAATTATTGATTTGTCATTAGATATTATTTAATGACTCTAAAAAATAGAAAAAGCTGCAAGTTGGACAATGAAAGCATTTTACTGATCAAACAAGAAGCAAAGAACAAGACCCCATACTTCCAGCAATTCTTCCCTTCTTCATTTTTATTACCATCTTTTTCTCCACGATACCCCAACACATACTTTGCATGTTCAAAAAGAAACTCATGAAATATGAAACCACTACCTTGCACAACATACTCCAATCTTCTGTACATGTTTGTCGAAAGCCAGAAGTGAAAGCACCAAGATAGGCTATTACTCCTGCTGATACTAAGACGTCACCAGTCAAATTTTCATATATCACCTGAAGGTCATCTGCAGCTTGAGACCATCTGTGAGATCAACCAAAGGCAAAACAGCCTCACTATAGAGAATGATGGAAGACAGCATTTGAAAGGGTAAGGGGCTTCTAGTCCAAACTCTATAACAAAAAGTCATGAAATGTTGGACTTTTGCTTATCTCTACAAAATGAGGAGGCTAGGTTCCTTCTAGTTCTGACAATGCTATAATCCATATCTACGCAATATGAATGACAATCCACCTTTCATTATTAGATTACTAGGCATTTCTTGCAGAACTTGACCCTTCAGAATAAACAAGAACAAAAATAAAAACAGGCCAGCATTTTGTCTAATAATTTTCTCCGGGATGATTTGGTCTAGAAGCCCTGTTATTTGTTTCAGTATTTATTGTTAGTCTGTAAAACACAAAAACATTTGTAATTCATTACCAAAAAATACATTTAAGTTGTATACTATTGTTTAGGTATACTATTGTTTAAGTGGCATACTATTGTTAAGGTTGTTTTTTTTTTTTTCCGTTTAATGAAGCTTTACAGTAAAAAAGTGCATTTCAAAACCACCTAATCTGCACTACAAAATACTGTCAAAGGCCTATTACCTATCACGCAATTCATTCAACATATAGAATTAATAAGTGAGATAGTTGGCTGGTCAGTACGAATAAATAGATTAGAATAAAGCTAACTGGTTTAGTTAGATCAATCCAGTTATATCTTCTTTGAAATAAATTTCAAGAAAGTGAGCCATATGTCTACTACAAACATATTATAATAAAGTTTGAACACACATAAGATCGGAAAAAAATTATATAATGATGACCCATATACTCACCACTTAGATTAAAAGTGATCATTTTTAATCTAGCAAACCTTATTTTGCTAATTTAAAAAAAAGCATTTAGAAAGAAGTTGCAAACACCATCCTTGACATTAATATATTGTTTGGAGAAGCCTGGCCAAGTGCCTTGTAGAATGCCCCACATTCTAAACCAGCCATTTACAAATCAGTAATCATAATAAATACCCAAAGAAAGTAACATATACATGCCTGACTTTCTAAAATACTGTTCAAGTGCGCAGAAATCTGACCTTGATTTTTCTCCACCCAGTCCTCCAATTAGTTTTGAGGCTCTTTCTAGTTTCTTAGCGCAGAGTTCCACCTGATCTTCTAAACGAGCCTTTTCCTCAGTTTTCTCCATAAATGTTCTTTGTAAATTTTCCACATGATGTTCTACTTCTGCCAGTTCTGCTCTCTTCTGATTCAAAAGCTCCATGGTCTCAGCTAGGGACTTCTGAGCTTCTGCTAAGCGGGCTTTCTTAGGAGCTACTACCTGTTTGGGAACAATGCATGTAGGCACGATGTGTGCTATGTAAAACAGACACCTAAATAACCCTTTACAGATACTACGGGTTAAAAGTTGATTAATTATTATTAGAAATACATTTGTTACTTATAATAATAAATTATGCAAAATAAGCATTTTGCCTTAAATCTTATGTATTTTTTACCCAAATAAAGTAAAATATATTTATATGTCATATAAAACATATAAATCATTCTGGACTAGCAAATGATCATCTATAAAATAGATGAATTATTCTGGACCAACAATATGTTAGAATATGTAGTGAAACCAGTACAATACGTAGCAAAATGTCTCAAAAGAATGAGAAGTTGCCATTCAACTGTTGCCAAAAACACAGGAAAACACATGTAACGGAGATTATAAATATTTAAAATATATAAATATGCCTCTGTGTGTGTGTGGGGGGGGGCATTTTCAAGTCTGTAGTCTTTTTTCCAGTTGGCTGAGGCATACATTTGCCTTGGAGGGATTAAGACTATGATAACAGGTACAAAGAGAAAGCAAGCCTTGATGTTCAGTTTCACTACCAAAACAAACTTTTCCTCAACAAGTCTTGAAAAGCCACACTTTATTGAGAGAAAGGGGATTTTCTAAGGTTCTTATCCTATTATGCTCATTAGTATATCAAGAATGGGGTTTGGCCAACTTGATCGTGGAGTGTATTTTAAACCATGGGGAAAAAGAATTTAGAAGATGACCAAAAAGACTATATGCCAGTTTGAAAGAAGGAAGTTCTGTATCTTCTGGTTCATTGCCATGAACAAAGCTGATGGCAAAGAGGGAGGGAGGAGGCAGGGATCAGACACCAAATGTCCTGTTTTCTCTCCTTTGGGCTGAAATCCCGGAATGTGTTAAATAAATAGAGAGAAAGCAGGCAGCTCCACTTTCTACTTTTGACTCCAGAGGAGACCTTCCTGAATATCTCCCTCCAACCCTTCCCTAACAACATGGGACAGCTGCATCAGAACTGAAATGGCAGTGTAGTGTAAATGCCTTGGCTTCTCTGCCTTATTCCACATGCCTTGGGAGATGGGTGGAGATGAGTTAGGTTGAGAGTTCAAAATTTGCAATGGGGACCTCTCCCCATGATGCTCAATGAAGAATATCCCAGATAAAACTAATTTCTTTTCCTTTGACAAGTCTACTCCCCTGAAACTAACAATCAAAATCCCTACCTCTCCACAGGCACATGTGTATGTTTCTAAATTGTGACAGCTTGATCATTTATTCTATACTCTGAGGTTATTCTAAACACTTGCTACCATGTATTTTTCCCTGACATTTTATTTGTATTTCCTGCTTCCCTCAGTAGAATTCTGCAAGCTACAGAGGGCAAGGCCAGTGTTTCCCTGGCCCTTTGCTAGCCAAAGTTACAAAGTGCTTTTAACCATTCTCCATAAAAGTTTCCCTATCAATGCATGCCATTGCTTCAGGGCAACTTTCCATGCTCTACCTCTTAACTTTACTGCATCTTCCTACTTTTGACCCCTTGAATCAGCTTTTTAATCTGCCACTTTGCCCTTGATGTTTTGTTTTCTTTGCTCCTGAAACTCTAATTCTTTTATGCCCTAAGTCTCTATAGCTATAGGTCAGTCTGGCCAATTCACCCCTGTTCCCACAGTGCTACCACTCACACTAGCCCTGGCAAGGTTATGTCACACACAAGTATTCTCTTCATCTACTAGATACTTAACATCTGGTGTTTGTGCTGTAGCAAGACAAATTCTTGCTGGTATCATTTCTAGAAACTTCTTAACTTGTCAATATAGGCATAGATTTTAATTTCTGGGAATATTTCAATACAAAATGAATGTACTGATCCTCAAAATACCTTTGCAACTCTGTCATACACTTCCATAGCCATGATCCACTTACACAGACCCTCAGCAGCAGAAGAAGCTTTCGCAATCTTAGAAGGGTCAAATTCAGGGTTTGTTAGGTACTCGCCACGTATCTTCTGCATAACAGTCACCTATACAGCAAGCATTTAGATCTTAAAATTTCAACATGTATCATACAATCATAAGATGAAAAAATAATCATGCACAGCAAAAAATTGTGTAAGAAAGTTATGTTGTCTTTAAAAACCAAGGTCAAGTATTGTAGCAGAAACACAAGTCATATTTGTGAGCAAAATATGCAAGATTATAGACATCGAGGCAAGATGTTTCCTCTAAAAAAAGTTAAGACTTTTGGAGATTGGAAAGATATATGGAAAAAGGAGAAAAGAATAATTAGACATAAATAAATACAAGTTTGGATGGAAAAGTGCACTATACTTTTTTATCTCACATACACTTGTGTTTCAGATTTATTAAACTATTCTAAGAAGACAGAGACTTGTTTCATGTTAATAATACACTAAAATAGTAACTTATTAAATGACTTTCAATGGTCTGAAGCAGCAGTTTTATGCATTATGAGAATTCATAAGAAAGTCAATAATTCCTTCATTCTTTTAATCTTAAATATGGACCATCCTCTTATGTTTTATATAACATTGCATAATGTTAAAGATCTTATACATCTTGGCAAAGTTATACAAAAAAATCAATGAAACTCACTGGAATGTTGTCCTTGTCATATTCTCTCAACTCTCTTAAGAAATTCATATCTCCCAGAAGCCTTTTGCTAGGTCCCCAGTAATCTAATATCTATAAATAAAATTTATGGAAACGTATTAAATGTACAATTAAAGATGCTCAATATAAATTTTTCTTCTTGAAGTTTAAGCTGTATTATCCAGAGAAACCATACGCTTTCAAAATATCAACTTACATCTCTTTGGAAATAAAGAGACTCCTCTCTCCAAGAACATATTGAACATATCAAACATTTAAAATATGAACATGTATTTATACATTGAATTTATTATAAAAAAGTGAACATTTAAAGGGCAAATGATGCAATTATTTCTCTTTAGGAAATGTAAAAGCAACTAGCATAAACACCATCAGAATTTCATATAAGAAAATGTATTTTTTTTATTTCCAGTTTTGTTTTCCTTTACTCTTGATTCTTTCAAACCAGAAAAGTAGTGCTATTGACTGACAATTGTGTCCTCCCCCATCAAAATTCGTATGTTGAAACATAATCCCCAGCGTGATGGTATTTGGAGGTGGGATTGTGGGGAGGTGATTAGGTCACGAATGGGGTTAGTGTCCTTATAAAAGATTCCTCAGAAAGCTCCCTCCTACTTCTGCCATGTGAAAAGCAAACCATCTATAAAGCAGAAAGTGGGCCTTCCATCAGACACTGAATCTACTGGAGCCTTGGTCTCAGAATTCCCAGCCTCCAGAACTACGAGAAGTAAATATAAGCCACCCCAGTGTATGGTAATTTGTAAGAGCAGCCCAAATGGACTAAGACAGGTAGCAAACATTTTTCTTATAGATGACTGCCTCACCCACCTAGGCTCCCCAAGTGAGATAAAGAAGAGTAAGAAGGAAAAGATTACACATCACTCCGCCAGTTCTAGGATAAAGCACATAGTGCTTGTGCTGGCAAAGATGTTAAGTAAGTAGCTCACCATCCTTTTTCCTAATTCCAGAATCCTGATAGGTAGGGTTGTAAGTGTGTATATAAATGAGAATAACTTGGGAAAGTAAGAAGCTATTTATTTATGCATGTACACACACATCCCAATTCCCCAATTCAGGAATTGAAACCTAGGTACTATAAATAAGCCTGAAAAGAAAATAAGTCCATAGATTTAGTTTAGGATGGATGTTATGCCTTCCTTTTTAAGGGCTATAACCTTGACTAATAATCATAATAACAACAGCTAACATATGGGGTGCCTGGGTGGCTCAGTCGGTTAAGTGTCTGACTTCGGCTCAGGTCAAGATCTCACAGTCCGTGAGTTCAAGCCCCATGTCGGGCTCTGTGCTGACCGCTCAGAGCCTGGAGCCTGCTTCAGATTCTGTGTCTTCCTCTCTCTCTGCCACTCCCCCACTCATACTCTCTCAAAAATAAAAACATTAAAAAAACCCAGCTAACATCTATTGCAAACTTATTGTTTATAAGGCTTTATACATAAGAACTTTATATTATCTATATGTATAATCTATATGTATCTACCTGTATTATAATCTGTATGTATCTATCCATATGTGTAATCGAATCCTCACATTAACTTTGTGCAGCAGGTACTATAATAATCCTCCAGCAGGTACTATAATAATTATGTACTATAATAATTACACAAAGGTTAATTAAGTATCTTGCCCAAGGTCACATGGCTGGCAGGACAGGATTTTTGAATACAGACATTCTGGTTGTAGAACACATGCTTTGAACAACTTCACTATATTGCTTAACTCAGCAGAATTGTTTGAATGCTCTGAAATAACACCTATGTGGTTATAGAGAAAGTTCCTGAGAATCTTAGCTGGAAACATCTCACAAATCTCAGTGTTTATTTAATCCCACCCTGTGATAGCAGGTAACGCTGCACAGACAGAAAAAGAAACAGAAGCAATTGGAAGCACATTTTTCTGAGGCTGTACTGCCTTCGCTTTACCCTGGAATACATGCAGATAGTGTTTTCCATACTTTCTTCTGAATCTGTCCAATCTGGAAAACGAGGTTTCTTTCCTGAACTGGATACTGTTGACATTTAATTTGACAATAGTTACTGCAAGGTGTTATGTATAATCATGAATATGATTTAGATTTGTGTCTAGTTATTACCTTGCCTCCAGTTCCTGAAGGATCTGAAATTTTTTCTGGTTTTATATCTTTCATGACACAGATAGCAGCCATAACTAATTTAACACCAGACGGAGGGTTCTTCATTGATTTCACAATTGTAATGTCAGCTGGCTAAATTGAAAGAGAACAGAGTACCCTCAGAGTACTTTATTTTTAAGTAACGAGAATTTAAAAAAATAATGTTGGAGAATAACATCAATTATGTTGGAAATTAATTGATTTACCGTAATTTCCAACAATTATGTTAGAACATAGCATTTTCATTTGAAATTATAACTGGTTTTGGCTTTGCATAATTATAAAATAATTAATAAAAGAGAATTTAAATTCAACACAGATTAAGACCAATGGTTCTCAAATGTTTGGGAGTTCATAGATCCTCATGAGAATATTGACACCTATGAAGCCTCCAGAAATATTTTTGCACGTATACAAAAAATTTGCATACAATCATATAACAAGCCCATACACTGAGCCCAGGTTAAGAACACTAAGTTAGATAAAGACTTAATTCTATATTTGCTTATATATTAGTTTTACCAAAAAACTGAAGTAGAGGTAGACCCTAATTTAAACTTGTTTTCTAAAAAGACATATATTGTTATGACAGACACAATAGATCCACATACATATCATCCATTCCAATATCCTTCTGACATTCTTTGCATTGCTGGAAAGCTAACAACTATATATATCTTAGTTCCTCATAAACTGGAGCTGTGGGTGGTCATTGGATTCTGCCATAGATCACCTGAATGATACCAGAGTTCTGACTAAATAAACAGGTCAATGGGCAGGGTGTGAGGCACCTCGTTTGCTGATAGAGATTACAGTAGAGGCTCTGGAGTATGGCTCTGCAGGCTTCTGACTCAGAAGGATCGTTCCTCTGGTAGGCCATTTCAGTTTGTCTTTGGGAGTCATTCCTGGCAGTTCAGCCTTGGATCTCTTTCTTCAGCTCTTCCAATACTTGTGTAATCCATTTACAGAATTCTCTAAGGAATCCTTTAAGGAATCCCTGTCTGCTTGTATTAAATAGAGACAGTTCTCTACCCTGCAACTGCAACCTAACTCATATAGCCTGATACCAGGAACAGTACAAGGCTACAGACTCTCAGTGAAAAGGGAACCTAATATCAATGATATTAATCGGCGAGGTTTGAAGGCATCATGAATCCTCTGAGTTTCAGAGGATGGAGTGCTAAGAGTCCTTGGCACACAGTGATAAACAGTTACTTAAATTAATGCTCGTGGCCATCTAGAGTGAAGTGCCACCCACCGGAACAGAGCCACACCTAATGAAACAGGGACCTGTGACCTAGTTTGTCGATGAAACGCAAGGTAGTGAATTCAAATACTTGCCTTGAGTGTATCCAGGGCAGACAGGGCTGCTTCCAAGGCTGGAATTGCCTCAGCCAGGTCACTCTCACACTCGTTTTTCAGAGCTTGGGCTTCCTCAGCCTTGCCACTGGCTATCTCTTCATCTAATTTCACAAACTTTCTTTTTGCTTCCACTTGTGCAGACTCTATCTCAATAATCTAAAGAAAGAAAAAAACAAAGACAATTCCTCCAACATCCTATTGCTTTCTCCTTCCTAAAGGCAAAAGAATGTTTGGAGATTAGGGAATTCAACATATCATGTTGAAGGGCAGGAGGTCCCAGGATAGAATGAGGAGAAATGCGAATACATGGGACCTAATGGGATAATGGGCTTCCCGCTTCCTTTCAAAATCAACAGAACTCATGTGGGACTCCAGAAGATAGCCAGGCAGTAGAAAAGGGTAAGGCCCCTAAGATCTAGTGGTGTAGTGTCAAAAAATTAAGGCATATTTTCAAGGCTAATTTTACACATTTCAATTGTCATCTGACATCAATTTTTAAAAACTCACAATAGGGACACCTGGGTGGCTTCGTCGGTTAAGTGTCTGACTTCAGCTCAGGTCATGATCTCACGGTTCGTGGGTTCGAGTCCTGCATTGGGCTCTGTGCTGACAGCTCAGAGTCTGGAGCCTGCTTCAGATTCTGAGTCTCCCTCCCTCTCTGCTCCTCCCCTGCTCGTGCTCTGTCTCTCTCTCTCTCTCTCTCAAAAAATAAACATTAAAAATAAATAAAAAATTAAAAACTCAGGATACTCTACCTGCATCATATGTGCATTTTCAATTTTAGCTTCTTCCAATTTGGGCTGTAATTGAACAAGCTCCATTTTCATTTCTCCAACCTAAACAGACAATTTGTCATTAAGTTTTCATAGCTACAAGAGCTACGGAAGCTAACCACAAAAAATTGAAACATAAAGCGTATCATACAGCATTAGGGCCAGTGAACCTTAACTTTTTCCCTCACTTATTTATATGATAAACAAAGCCATGCCAGTTTTCTTCACAAGAGACTTTATCTTCCTCATGTATATGACAGAGCTGTGAGAGAATGCGGTTGTCATGGAAGAAATGCAGATAGAAAAAAGGTGGCAGGGTGGAGTGTCCCTATTATATGATGCATGGTATACAGTGCATATGAATCACCCAAACCTGTATTGCTTGCAGTGAACTAATGCTAGTAAGTATTACTAGCACTTGACTTATTTTAAAAAATCGTATATTTAATAAAACTTTATATTACAATAAAAAAAGGAAACTCAGACTCCCTGTATTCTCTCCAAATGCCAAAAAATTAAGAATAAAACAGGACTATTTAAGTCTGTATTTGAGTCTGGGAAACTTAGTGAATTTCTCTAAAACTGACTTTAACTCGTTTGTAAAATGAGGATCATTAGTGTCTACCTCACTGAGTGGTTATGAGGAATAACTGAAGGAATGTGTGTGAGGCACATAACACAATGCCTGGCACATAATGTATTCTTGATAAATTGTAACTCTTTGTTATTTATCATTTCTTATATTTCCCAATGAAAAATTATAATTATATATTACCGTTGTGAGCAGCTCATCAAATTTACCTGAGACTCGGCAAAAGCTAATTTGTCAAGCCCATTCACATATCGCTGTTTTGCTTCCATGACAGCTTGTCGCCTCTTAGTCAAAAGCTGTCGAAATGAGGCAATAAGTTCGAGGTAAGAAGTAGCAGTAACATAGTTATGCCGTCCTAACTGCTGCAAGAACCTAAGAGAGACAGATAACATATCTTACTCCAAAGTAATGAGCTGCACAGAGTAAGAAGTGCATTCAACAAAGCATCAACAACAAACCTATAAGAATAAAGGTTTTCATTCAGAAGCTGCTGAGTTCTTAAACTTTATAACATTCTAAGAATTCTCCACATAAGCATGCCCTGATTTCTTATCTGCAAAATATCAAATAGCAATGATGTATTTAAAAAGCACAAATCACCAAAGATGGGTATCAAAGGTGAGCAAGAACAAGAAAGATACAGGCCTTTTTATATGTGTCATAAGCTAGGAGGAACTAGCACTGTAAGGGAATCAAGATACTGTGTAAGGTAGGGAAGTGTCATAGGGAGAGGTGTTGCAGATAGGATAGCAAGGACGAGTCCCCATTCCTTGCACAAAGTGTTGTCACTTTGGCTGAGTGGAGTATGGCCAGAAGCGTAAAACTACTACACATAACACATGGAAACAATGGAAGCAACATTGTTTCATGGCAAGTACACAGAGTAGAGCCCACTGCTTGGTGCACCCATCCAATCCAACCATGCCACGAGGCTGTATGATTCTGGATAGGCAATATACTATGAGCGCTTGGCTTTACATACTTTTGAAATGAGGGTGTCAGAGATGAACAGAGATGAAATAGATACTTCTGAGTTATCCACAGCCCACCACCCCTCTTCCCTTTTCTGAAAACTTCCATCCAGTGCTCCATCAGCAATGTTTGTTCTCTGAAACCTGCCACTTTAACCACAGCTGATTAGACTAGGGTTGGGCACTGGACACAAATGAGGCTTATCACATTTTGGGATAAATTTAGAACAGGGAGCTGGAAACAGCCAATCTGCCTGCCTGTTGGTGGAATTGCAAGAAGTAAACTTGAGAATCAAGAGGCAGACAATTTCCTCCACATGCAAGGAGATGTAGAAAACTCAGTCTGCCAAATACATATGATCTCATTTATATATTTATATGTGGAACCTAAAGAAGAAGAAGGAGGAGGAAGAGGAGGAGGAGGAGGAGAACTAGAACTCATAGACATGGAGAATAAACTAGTGGTTCCAGAGGCAGAGGGTAGGGGGTGGGGGAAATGGATGAATGTGGTCAAAAGATACAAACTTCCAATTACAATGGGGATGTCATGTGCCCTATGGTAACTATGGTTAACAATACTGTATTATGTGTTTGAAACTTGCTAAGAGAGTAGATTTTAAAAGTTCTCATCACAAGAAAAAATTGAGAAGAATGTTAACTAAACTTATTGTAGTAATAATTTCACATTATATACATATATCAAATCATTAGGCTGTACCTGTTAAATTTATATAATGTTATGTCAATAATGTCAATAAAACTGGAAAAAAGTCAAATAAATGCAAAAAAAAAAAAAGAAAAAGAAGGAAAATACAGTCTACAAAGAGAAAGAATCAGAAAAGGGAGGGAAAATAGGATGAGAAACAAAGAAAAGGTATTTCTGGGTTTAGGATGACTTTCTAACTCTTGTTTCCAGTATATCTGTGATCCAGCTGTATTCCTTTTCCTAAGCTTTGTGAGATACCCTTGTATCTTTATAATAAATTCTCCCCTTTTCCTTAAACCTAGATTAAGTAGTTTTCTATTCTATTGCAAACTGAGATCTTAATTAAATGATCAGAAATGTTTAGAAGACATAGAAATCCTATTGAAATTTTGAGCTTTTCACAGAGAGAGACATGTTAAAATATAAGGCATTATTGTCATTTTAAAATTTATTAATATTAACCTTTCTGAAAGATCCATAATGGTAGTGTGAAAGTGTTTGCAGATTGGAACTATCTCTCGTCTTTCAACCTCAGTAAGCTCCAACGTTTCTAAGAATTTCATAGCTACAAGTTCAAGGGCATCTTCAGGCCATGGCTAAAAATAAGAAAAAGAAAAACTTAAGACATTTAAGATGGGTAGTCCCACTCCAACTATGTAAATGTCTTCCTGGATTAAAAGAATTTGGGGTTAAGAAAATTAAAACCTTAATTGGAAAAATAGAATTAGGTGGACTGAGGTCACAACTAAATCTATGAAAGAGTTTATAACTAAAGAGCAAATATAAAGGAAGCGTCAATGGTATTTTACATAACAAGAATACATTACACTGCTTTCCTAACTCTTCCATTTGGACATCTAGTAGACATCCCAAAGTTAGCATGACAATGGCAGAGGCTGCTAGTTGCCCACCTAATACCTATCAGCTCTTTTTCCTAAGGACTCCAATTTTATTCTAGATGGCAATAGGCCCAGCTAAAAGACCACATTGCCTAGATTCCCCTGCAATTCAGAGCAGATTAAGGCATATAAGCAGTTGTTGGGTGGGAACCTCAGGAAAGGCTCTTTAAAGGGTTAGAGCTGGTATGTATCCCTTTTTAAAAAGGTTTTTATTTAAATTCCAATTAGTTAACGTACAGTGTAACATTAGCTTCAGGCGTACAATGTAGTGATTTAACACTTCCATACAACACCCAGTGCTCATCACAAGTGCACCCCTTAATCCCCATTGCCTATTTCACCCATTCCCCCCCCCACCTCCCCTCTAATAACCATGTTTGTTCCCTATAATTAAGAGTCTGTTTCTTGGTTTGTCTCTTTTTTTCCCCTGTGCTCATTTGTTTCTTAAAATTCATATGAATGAAATTTTATGGTATTTGTTTTTCTCTTATTTCACTTAGCATAATACTCTCCAGCTCCATCCGTGTCATTGCAAATGGCAGATGTCATCCTTTTTGATGGCTGAGTAATATTCCATTGTGTATATGTACCACAGCTTCTTTATCCAATCATCAGTCAATGTACACTTGGGCTGCTTCCATGCTTTGACTATTGTAGATAATGCTGCTATAAACATTGGGGTGCATGCACCCCTTCAAATCAGTATTTTTGTATCCTTTGGGAAAATACCTAGTAAGTACAATTACTGGATTATAGGGTAGTTCTATTTCTAACTTTTTGAGGAACCTCCATACTGTTTTCCAGAGTGGCTGCACTTGTTTGCATTCCCACCAACAGTGTAAGAGAGTTCCCCTTTATCCCCATCCTCACTAACATCTGTTGTTTCCTGTGTTGTTAATTTTAGCCTTTCTGACAGGTGTAAAGTGTGTCGGTTTTGCCCTAACCTTCTATTATTCTATTTCTTTCCTGGGACACAGATGTGGAAGTTGGAGCTCCAGCAGCCACCTTAGACCATAAGATGAATTTGAGGGTAGAAACCACATGTTAAGGATAGTAAAGAAGAAAGAACCTTAGATTCTGATGACTTTGTCAAGCCATAAAAGCCCAGTCTTCTTACCTTCAGATTTTTTTCTATGAGAGAGAAAAACTTCATACGTTTAGTTTGGGTTTCTGTTATTAGCAGTCCATCATAATTCCTGTTATGACTTCCAGAGCTGAACTTTTGATTTTCTTCCCCCCAAATTTGCTTCTTCTCCAGACTTCCCGGCCTCAGTGAAAGGATTCCTCTGCTTTTCCTGGAACATGCCACCTGTGTTCCTGCGTCTGGGCCTTGGGTTTTGCTATTCCCTCTGACTAGAACCCTCCTCACCTAGACCTTGATGTGGTTCTCCGTCATATCTCTGCAGAAAGGCCAACTTATTAGGAAGGTCTTCCCAGAGCACTCATTGTAAAACACCACTCCTTTCCTCATTTCTCTCTTCCTGGTCCTGAGTTTTCTTCTTAGCACTTAAAAGTACACAACATAAATTTTTTTGTCCATTTGTTCATTGTCTGTTTCCCCTGACCACTAAAATGTAAAATCCATGAAAGGACTTTTTCTCCCTGACATTATCTTCAGTACCTAAGACAGCACCTGTCAATGATTCCAAATATTATTCGATGAAATAATTTATGCTAAATGAGCAATTAATTTTTACTTGCTCATTAGAGTATTTTCCAAATTTCATTTAGATTCAACAAGATGCTTGTAATTATTTTCCTTTGTGTCAGACAATATTCATTTTAAGGTCAATTTTTCTCAGTGTCTGGCCCTCCATTCTAGTGAAATTCAAACTTTTTTGACCTAGTACACCATTAGTAAAAAAAGTTTTAAACACACACTGCCAGTATATGCAAGTTTACTAACAGATTGTATTCATGTTATACTAACAAATTTTTCAAAGAGGCTTCTAAAGATTATAGAGATCAGTGAATTTTTGTAAAATGCCAGAGTAAGTGAATGTCATAGGAGTCATACATCACTGAAAACATTACAAAGGTTTATCTTTGTGTTCTGGGTGCTTTTTTTTAAATTATCCTGCTAATCATGAAAGTTTAATAAGTATCTGTACTAGTTAGAATATTTATGGCCACAGTGACAGAAACCAGTCTTACTGTGTCTTCAAAGGGAATGTATCATTGTATATAATAAGAAGTCTAGAAGTAGAGTACTTCCAGAGCTGCTTAATTTAGAAGCTCAGTCATATCAAGGATCCAGTTCTTTCCAGCCTTTTGCTCTACCATTGTCCATGCACTTTGTTTTATGCTTGGGCTTGCCCCATCTTGGTGGCAAGAGGACTGTTGCAGCTATGGACATTACATCCTCAAACAACAAGTTTGAGAGATAGAAAAGGCCCTTTTCCTACCATGTAACACTTCTTATAGTGAAGAGTTATACTTTTCTTACGCTAATCCCCAAAGCTTCCCAACAGACTTGAATTCAGGATCCATTGGCAAGGAGTAGGTCATGAATAGGCTCATGTATAAACCAATCAACAGTAGGAGGCATGAGAGCACCAAAAATGACTTGGACGAGCCAGAAATCAATCCCTGTGATACATGACTACATGGAGGGTGATTTTCCAGACAAAATCAGAATTCTATAGACAAGGATAGAGTGGGTAGAAAATGGCTACTGACAGGAAAACATCATGAGCTAATATTGCAAGGTATGATACGCCCTGGGGATAAGATTTGTTGTTTAAACAGTCAGTATAAATCCATATTTTAAACAGCCTTTTTAAATTTGTTCTAACCAATATCTTGTCAGATCTTGTTAAGTAGTCACTGCTTTTGCCTCAAGATGTGGCTGACACAGAACTCAAGCTAGCTCACGCTGGTTTATGCCATTTTCTTAAATCCATTTAGATCTTCATTATATTACATCTTCAATTTTCAGTTTATCACAGGGATCCCTCAGGGCACCTTACATACTATCTATGACATATGGTCATCTGACATACAAACTGAGTAGGAGTAGACTCTTAATCCATATAAAATATTTCATACAAAAATGAATGAATATTCCAGTAATTCCTTCCCTTATCATCTGAATTTCTTTGGTACCCCTGGTAAGTACACATGCTACTTTGAGACTAAAGATCTAGCCAGGGCTCCTGGGTGCCTCAGTTGGCTAAGCGTCTGCCTCTTGATTTTTGGCTCAGGCCATGATCTCATGCTTTGTGAGTTCGAGCCTCTGTTTGGGATTCTCTCTCCCCTTCTCTCTCTGTTCCTTCCCCCCATTTGTGTGCTCTCTCTCAAAAAAAAAAAAAAAGATCTAGCCAAAAATTCAATGCTGTCCTGAGCTATGGGACACATAGTGGTTTATACTCACTTCCTGAACTTCACAGACCCCGGCCCCAGACAATGCCATTAGCATCATTGTGACACAGATCCTCTATCCCCCACTGTTTCACTGCAAAACCTTTATTCCTCTGTTATCCACCTAAATTCCCTTATCTATTTGCAACTCCCAGCTCCCTCTTTTAAAAAAATTTTCTCAACAGCTATGAATCGCTTATAATAGAATACAAAGTCTATGGTTATGACAAAGATATTCAGAAGTAGCCAACTATCCTTATAAGATTTCACGAAAGAAAAATTTATGGTTGGACAGAGTTGGGTTGGTTTTTGGCTGCTTAATGGATATAATATTAAGATACAGTTTACATAAATCAAAATTGTTTCACACAACTTTTATTATTGTGTAAACACTAAAATATCCACTAGCTGAACATATGTACAGTCCTCAAAAGGGAAAAACTAGTTGGGGTGCCTGGGTGGCTCAGTCGGTTAAGCATCCAGCTTTGGCTCAGGTCATGAATGATCTCCTGGACTGGGGTTCAAGCCCCGCATTGGGCTCTGTGCTGATAGCTCAGAGCCTGGAGACTGCTTTGGATTCTGTGTCTTTCTCTCGTTCTGCCCCTCCCCCACTTGTGCTCTGTCTCTCAAAACTGAATAAACATTAAAAAATATATTAAAAAAAAAATTTTTTTTTAACATTTATTTATTTTTGAGACAGATAGAGACAGAGCATGAGCAGGTGAGGGTCAGAGAGAGAGGGAGACACAGAATCTGAAACAGGCTCCAGGCTCTGAGCTGTCAGCCCAGAGCCCGATGCGGGGCTCGAACTCACGGACCGTGAGATCATGACCTGAGCCGAAGTTGGACGCCCAACCGACTGAGCCACCCAGGTGCCCACAAAAAATATTTTAAAAAACAAGGCAGAACTAGTTTTGCAACTGATAAATAGGTAAAAGAGAATAAAACAAATTAGCACCAGAAATTTATTTTTAATTATTTTAATGTTTATTTTTGAGAGAGAGACAGACAGAGACAGAGCACATATGGGGGAGGGGCAGAGAGAGGGAGACACAATCTGAGTCAGGCTCCGGGCTCTGAGCTGTCAGCACAGAGCCCAACACAGGGCTGGAACCCACAGGCCCTGAGATCATGACCTGAGCCGAAGTTGGACACTCAACCAACTGAACCACCCACATGCTGAAAGAAACTTTAACTTTTTTAATGTTTTATTTATTTTTAAGACATAGAGCCAGAGCATGAGTGGGGAGGGGCAGAGAGAGAGGAAGACACAGAATCTGAAGCAGGCTCCAGGCTCTGAACTGTCAGCACAGAGCCCAACGCGGAGCTTGAACTCATAAACTATGAGATCATGACCTGAGCCGAAGTTGGACGCTTAACCAACTGAGCAACTCAGGCGCCCCCAAAGAAATTTATTTTTAAAAGAAATTATCCAGGATACCTGGTGGCTCAGTTGGTTGAGTGTCCAACTTCAGCTCAGGTCATGATATTGCAGTTGATGAGTTCAAGCCCCACGTCGGGCTCTGTGCTGACAGCTCAGAGCCTGGAGCCTGCTTCACATTCTGTGCCTCCCTCTCTTTCTGTCCCTCCCCTGCTCATGCTCTGTCTCAAAAATAAATATAAACATTTAAAATTAATTAATTAATTAATTAAATAAAATAAATTATCCAGGGTCAATCTACAGTCCACATTCTTTTGGGCATAAAACAATTAAATAGAAGATACCATGAGCTACTATTATTTTTTTTAACATAATTTATTATCAAGCTGGTTTCCATACAACACCCGGTGCATGAGCTACTATTCTCAAGAGCATAAGTACTTTATGGTCTTACACAGGCAGTGACAACCTGCCTTAAGGTTAAGTGAAGTGGCAGCCTTCATCATTTGCTGCTGGCTTGACTGAAATGGCCACTCAGTTGGTCTTCCTGTATCTTGTTTTGCCCTATTCCAAACCATCCCATATAGCCTCCAAGTATTTGGATTTTCTTCCTCTAAATATGTTAGCTAAATATATGTTAATGCCCCCATAATGTCTTTGGTGCAAAACCAAATTCCTAGGCACATTCACAAATTCCATATGACTTGGCACCAACTCAAAGCTCCAGCTTAACTCCTGCTATCCTCAGTGCCAGTCACCTGTACCAAACTATATGCATTTGCCCAAATGAGACATGTCCGCCTCACTGTTCTACCTTTGCACTTACTATACCCTTGTGATGGTTAGTTTTAAGTGTCAATTTTACTATGGGCCACCAGGTGCCCAGATATCTGGTCAAACATTACACTGGATATTTCTATGAAGTGTGCTTTAGGATGAGTTTAATATTCAAATTAATAGACTAAGTAAAGCAGACTACCCTCCCTCATGTGAATGGATCTCATCTAATCAATTGAAGGTCTGAAGATAATAAAAATACTGAACATTCCTACACCCCCCAGAATAAGGGGAACTCCTTCTGCCCGACTGCCTTCAGTTTTTTCCTGCCTTTGGACTCCAATGGAAACATTGGCTCTTCCTGGGTCTCAAGCCTGCTGGCCTTCAGACTGGAACTTACACCATTAGTTCTCTTGGGTCTCCAGCTTGCTGGCTGCAGATGTTCAAACTTGTCAGCCTCCATAATCATGTGAGCCAGTTACTCATAATAAATACATGTATAGATAGATATAGATATCAATATCAACAGATATAGATCTACCTATATATCTTTTTAGACATATATACGTGTGTGTGTGTGTGTGTGTAATACATTCTTTTGGTTACCACTCCTCCTCTATGTATTTCATTTTCATAGTTTAGGGATTCACCGTCTTAATAAGTACATCTTTTCCATACCAAGGTTATAGCTCTTTTATATGATTGTGATGACTCCTTTACCAACTGCCTTTTCTATCTTCCAGTCTAGAATATGAGCTCCTTGTGGGGATCATGTAGACTTATCAGTCCCTGGCACCGAGCACTATGCCTGTCATTAGAGCAAGCAATCAAGAAACAAACATGTGCTGAATGTGTATCAATAGAGGTTGAGTAAGATTTCAGAAAAATTCTAAAAGATTTAGTTGCCCATTCCCCCCACCCCTCTGGCCCCAAATTACAAACCTGAAACCAGTCAATGGTACAGCAATTGATGAGGGATGGGAACTGTCTCAAGCGATTCCGAAAAGCATCTCCAATGGGGCTAAAGGCCACTACAACATGAAGATTATCTTTGCAGCGATTCACAAAGAATGCAAACAGGGCCAAGGGACTGAGTTCATAGTGTTTACTGCCAGCCTGAGCTACAGGACGAACACCCTAGGGAAATAAAAACCTTGTAAACAAAACCAGACAATCTGATAATGAGATTAATAACTACCGGAATGTTAAGAATTTTTATTATTCCCCTTGTAAATATCTTTAAATTTTTTATATCAATAAAGTGACTTTGATATAGTTTGTACTTCTTCCAACTCCATAATTCTATAATTTGAAAATAAATATCTGTCAAGAATTTAACTTATAAAGGTACTCACAAAAAGTTCACCATGATATATGTATAGGACTATAATTCAACATTGCTTCTAAGAGGAAAAACCTAAACAACTGAAGTGTCCAGTTAAAAACATTATAAAGCATTCATAGGTTGTAAATTTTATACAACTGTTAAATGAAGTGCATTGATGAATGTGCTATGGCAAGATCAGCAAGATAAAATAAGTGAAAAGAAAATAAGTTATGCAACAGTGTGTAATGTGATCTTTGTTAAAAGAATACATAGGTGCATGTGTGAGTACATACACACCTGTTTATGAAAGTAATCACAGAAACTATTAACAATAGTTACTTTTGGTGAGATGGACTTAAGGGGGAGTATGAGAAGAAAACTTTCACTTTTTGTTTTGGACTTTTTTTTGGTTTGTATCATTCTTTTTTTTCATTGTGGACATTTTTATGCTATTTGAACTCTAACTTTATTCTTACAACATTGTTATATTTAAAAAATGTTAACAGGGTTGTTTGATAATGAGATTATGGGGGACTTTTAACTTTCTTTATCTCTACACGACGTTGGGCATCATCGTCCCAAAACCAAACTTCTTGAATTCAGGTCACAGCCTGCAGTTTATTACCTATGTGCCCTTCGGGAAGGTTATTTAGCCTCTCTGTAACCTAATTTCCTCATCTGTAAAATGGGCAAAAGAGTACCTATATCAGAGGGTTGTTGAAGGATCAATTGAGTTATTACACATGAACACATGCAATAGTTCTTGCTGCATAGTTAAGTGGCTGTTAGCTTTTACTTCATATCCTGCCTTTCTCCTTGTTCAGAGCACAAAAAAATTTCATAGTCAATAAATTATCTTATAAATAGATTTAAAAAATGTTTTGATAGCAGATATAAGGAATGGTCACAATGATCATATAAGTTCTGTTGCTACTGCAAGGAATTGATTTCTCAAAGAATTCTCTATTGTAGATATGTTCTGCTTTATGGGATATCTATCTTCATGGAAAATTATAAATTGACTCTGTATATACATTATGAGAGTAATTCTCAAATTATGATTATTATGATCAGTGTTAGTCTACGAAATTATGTTCAGGTGGTCTACCTGCATTAAGTCTGAGTTCATACTCGAGATGCAAATAGAGAAAGGTAATATATGGTTGTAACTGCAGAACAAAAGTTTGTGAAAAGAGCTAGGATGGTAATTTAAGTATGGGGGTTATTTACATAGAAATAATGGTTAATGCTTCTAGGTAGGTAAGCTGTCTGTAGGAGAATAGTCCCCCCCCAACCCCCCCCCCCCCCGCCCCACACACATATATTTTGTGAACAGGACTGATTCAGGGGTGTAAGAAAATGAGCAGCTACTGAAAAAATTAGATAAATGGAGTAAAATTTCACAACAGTCAAGGGAAAGTAGAATTGAAACATATGTTCACACAAAAACCTGCACACAAAGGTTTATAGCAGCTTCATTTGTAATTGCCCAAACTTGGAAGCAAACAAGATGTCCTCCAATAGGTAAACGGATAAATAAACTGTGATACTTTCAATCAATGGAATACCATTCAGTGATAAAAAAATAAATGAGCTATCAAGCCATAAAAAGATATGGAAGAACCTTAAATGCAGACTGTTAACTGAAAGAAGCCAATCTAAAAAAGCTACATACTGTATGATTCCAACTATGTAACATTCTGGAAAAGCTAAAATTATGGAGACCATAAAAAAGAGCAGAGGTTGGTAGGGGTCCAGGGGAGGAAGAGAGACATAAATAGGTGGAACTCATTGCATTTTTATGTCAGGGAACCTATTCTGTATGACACTTAATGGTGAATACACATCAAGATTCATTTGTCAAAACCCATAGAATGTACAACACAAAGAATGAACCTCAGTGTAAGCTAAAGAATAGATCTCACGGTTTGTGAGATCAAGCCCTGTGTCAGGCTCTATCAGAACATGGAGACTGCTTGGGAGACTCTCTCTCTCCCTCTCTCTCTGCCCAACCCCTACGTGTGCTCTCTCTAAGTATATAAAAATAAAAACTTAAGAGAATAATGAATTACATCAAATATGAATGAGAATTGTAAAAAGGAAATGAGAAAATATCACTAAATGTGGCAAATAAGAAGTCCCTGTTTTGGGGCATCTGGTGACAGAGTCCATTAAGAGTCTGAATCTTGATCTCGGCTCAGGTCATAATCTCACTGTTCATAGCGTTCAAACCCCACACTGGGCTCTGTGCTGATGGCACGGAGCCTATTTGGGATCCTGTCTCTCCTTCTCTCTGCCCCTCCCCTGCTTGTGCTTGCTCTCTCTCTCAAAATAAACAAACTTAAAAAAAATTTTTTTTAAGAAGTCACTGTTTTATTCAGGAAGACACTGAAATAATTTAATTCTGCAAGGAAGGCAAATAGAACAGTGGAAAAAATAGTCTGGAAAGGAGGTCTGAGGCTGGAACTCTATTGCTGAAGTCAGAGACATGTGCTGAGTACTATAAAAGGTATTCTCTAAGAGGATCAAGTCCAAGCCATACAGGCCAGTTATCAGAAGTGAGGTTTAAACTAAAATCTTTGTCAGAGGGATAAAGTAAGCAGAGCCTAAGACGTAGTCTTCAAAGGGGGATGTACAGGATAGTACAGAGTATAGAAAGAAATTATAGAACTTCTTTCATATTACCTTTTCAACTTAATTTTTCTAATAAGTTTATTTATTTTGAGAGTGTGTGTGTGTGTGTGTGTGTTCATGTGCATGCACACATGCGCTCAAGTGAGTGGGAGAGGGGCAGAGAGAGAGGGAGAGAGAGAGTCCCAAGCAGGCTCCACACTGTCAGTGCGGACCCCAACATGGGGCTCAAACTCATGAACCATGAGGTCATGAACTGAGCCAAAACCAAGAGTCAGACACTTAACTGACTGAACCACCCAGGTGCCCCTTACCTTTTCTATTTTAAAAGGTCAGCATAAAGCAAAGAGAAACAGGGATGTATTTCAGTACTCTTGAATTCTAACTATGGCTACTTCTTTGTGGATGAATTGATATGATGTTCCTAGACTTGGAATGTGAAGGAAAGAAGTTCTTAAGGTCACTGCTGGATCATACCACAAAAAAACACTGAAGCAGCAATTCTTATTAAAATAACACCAGCATTCTTCACAGAGCTAGAACAAACAATCCTAAAATTTGTATGGAACCTGAAAAGACCCCAAATACCCAAAGCAATCCTGAAAAAGAAAACCAAAGCAGGAGGCATCACAATTCTGGACTTCAAGCTGTATTACAAAGCTGTAATCATCAAGACAGTATGGTTTTGCCACAAGAACAGACACTCATCAATGGAACTGAATAGAGAACCCAGAAATGGACCCACAAAAGTATGGGCAACTAATCTTTGACAACGCAGGAAAGAATATCCAATGGAAAAAAGATAGCCTCTCCAGTAAATGGTGCTGGGAAAACTGGACAGCAACATGCACAAGAATGAACCTGGACCACTTTCTTACACCATACACAAAAATAAACTCAAAATGGATGAAAGATCTAAATGTAAGACAGGAAGCATCAAAATCTTACAGGAGAAAACAGGCAGAAACCTCTTTGACCTTGGCCACAGGAACTTTTTACTCAACATGTCTCTGGAGGCAAGGGAAACAAAAGCAAAAATGAACTATTGGGACCTCATCAAGATAAAAAGCTTCTGCACAGTGAAGGAAATAATTATCAAAACTAAAAGGCAACCAACAGAATGGGAGAAGATATTTGCAAATAACAATATCAGATAAAGGGTTAATATCCAAAATCTATAAAGAACTTCTCAAACTTATCACCCCAAAAGCAAATAATCCAGTGAAGAAATGGGCAAAAGACATGAATAGACACTTTTCCAAAGAAGACATCCAGATGGCTAATAGACACAAGAAAAGATGCTCAAGATCACTCATCATCAGGGAAATACAAATCAAAACCACAATGAGATACCACCTCACACCTGTCATAATGGCTAAAATTAACAAACTCAGGCAACAACAGATGTTGGCAAGGATGCGGAGAAAGAGGAACACTTTTGCACTGCTGGTCAGGGAATGCAAACTGGTGCAGCCACTCTGGAAAACAATATGGAGGTTCCTCAAAAAATTAAAAATAGAACTACTGTATGACCCAGAAATTGCACTACTAGGTACTCATCCAAGGGATACAGATATGCTGTTTCAAAGGGGCACATGCACCTCAATGTTTATAGTAGCACTATCAACAATAGCCCAAGTATGGAAAGAGCCCAAATGTCCATCGACTTATGAATGGATAAAGAAGATGTGGTACACACACACACACACACACACACACACACACACACTGGAATATTACTCAGCAATCAAAAAGAATGAAATCTTGCCATTTGTAACAATGTAGATGGAACTAGAGTGTATTATGCTAAGTGTAATTAGTCAGCCAGAGAAAGACAAATATCATATGACTTCACTCATATGTGGAATTTAAGATACAAAACAGATGAACATAAGGGAAAGGAAGCAAAAATAATATAAAAACAGAGAGGGAGACAAATCCTAAGAGACTCTTAAATAAGAGAACAAACTGAGGGTTGCTGGTGGGTGCTGGGTGGGGGAAAGGGCTAAAGGAGTAAGGGCATTAAGGAGGACACTTGCTGGGATTAGCACTGGGTGTTATATGTAAGTGATGAATCACTAAAATCTATTCCTGAAATTATTATCACACTATATGTTAAATAATTTGGATTTAAATTTCAAAAAATATTAAACCAATCTTGAAAAAATAAAGGTTTCTCATTTTTGTTTATCTTTTCAAAAAAAATTAAAGGTTTATCAATTTTATTTATCTTTTCAAACAAAATACTGAAGCAATGGAAAAGTTTTGTAGCAACATGACAAGATGAAAAAATAAATAGCTAAAGTGAACAGGAAAGTTTAGCAAAGCTTAGGAATACCCACTCCCCAGGGGTGGCTATTTCTTGGATGAGAGTAAAGGGATGAATTTATCCTATGAATTAGGAAAGTCACTATTTTTTTCATCAGTCTTGGCCACATCCTTGACATTACCCAGATGAAAGAGAGAACTTGGGATCTTTTCTTTACTCCTTTTCTCCTTCCCCACCCCAGGGCACAGACTGGTAAGATACCATTTACTGAGGGTTTTCTAAGTACCTAATGCTCCATAAATGCTTCATTTCATTTGACTTTCAGACCTCACAACAACCCTATGTAGGAGGAACTATCATGTATATATATTAGTTCCATCCCATACAAGAGAAATGCAGGTGCTTCAACTACTAGGGTGAATCCATTTTACTACAGATGTTATCTCTGGAAACTGAAATGAAGCATCCAGCTATGAGTGATACATTCTATGGGTAAAAGTAGTTATAGCAACAAGAAAGAAAAAGCACTAGTAGAGATCTTGTGTAGGAAGATATTAGAAATGGGGGTAGAAGGAGAGGACATCAAACGTGTTGGCATTTCACAACTATCTTTTTTTGTCTATTA